>NC_132838.1:109447773-110726701 GCF_048164855.1 Canis lupus baileyi | reverse complement strand
GGTCACCTTGTTTATCTTTATATTCCTAGATGTGTGCCTGGCACATAGTAGATGCTCAGTAAAGATTTATTAACCAAATGTGCACATGGGGATACATTAGAGCTAAAGATTGGAAGTTGGGGATGTATATGATGGGTGAAGTGGGGGCTAGGAATGGGTTAGGGGTTGGGTGGAGTTAGATGCAGGATTAGGGTTATTTTTAAGGCTGAGTTTTAGGTTTAGGTGGGCTTTCAGGGGCTCAGGCACAGGTGTTAGGCCTGGGACAAGGGATCACTTGCCTAGACAAGTTGGGGTTGTTGTGGGATTAGGGTCAGGGCTGGGTTCAAGGATCACTGCTTCTCCCCCACTCCCAGTAAGGGCCTTATAGATACTTAGGCTGGGAGAAGTGGGTCAGGGGTTAAGATTCCAAGGTCTGAAGGCCTCAGATCAAGGGTTGGATTTGCCAGACAATGAGTGGTTGAGTGGCCAAGAAGGGAGGGGAAGGCTTTGTCCTCGCCAGGTCAGTGTGGCCAGGTCAGCGTGGACCCATGGTAATCTGAAGGCAGCAAGCAAGTTGCTCCTGGCTGGAACCAGTTGACCTGGTGTGGGCTGTAACAGCTATCAGATCTCCCCTTCTTTTTTTAATTTAATTTTTTATTGAGTTATAATTCATATGCCATAAAATTCACCCTTTTGTGTATGTGGTGGGGGGGGGGCAGACAGAGATCTTAAGCAGATGACTCCACACCCAGCACGGAGCTCCACACAAGGCTCAATCTTACAACCCTGACATCATGACCTGAGCTGAAATCAAGAGTGGGTTGCTTAACCGACTGAGCCACCCAGGCACCCCTAAAATTCACCCTTTTAAGATGCAGGATTCAGTGGTTTTAAGTATATTCACAAGATGCAGCAAGTGTCGCCACTATCTAATTCCAGAACATTTCATCACCTCAAAAAGAAACCCGTAACCCGTTAGCAGCCTTTTCCCAATACCCTGTGTTTCCAATTCCGTGGATTTCTCTATTTGGGGACGTCCCATATAAAAGGAATCAAACCATAAGTGGTCTTTTGTGTCAGGCTACTTTTGCTAAGCATACTGACTTTAAGGTTCATCATTTTGTAGCCTCATTTAACCTCAGTCCCTGCATCTGGGAAGTGGGGTGGGCACAGTATTGGGGTCAGCGGAGCCAGGGTGGGGCCTGAGGTGTGGTGGGCAGGTGTGTTGTAGGGAGGTGATCTGCTGCCCCCGAGTGGTGTCTGGGAGAAGTGCAGCCCTCCGTGCTAAGCCTGAGAGGAGTGACTCAGCTCCCCCAACCCATCCCCAAGACCCCACCCCTCATCCTGCAGAGCCCTTGAGATCTCAAAACTTTAGAACACCAGCCTGAAGTCCTCCTTCTCTGCATCCCACCGTCCCTGAGACGCCTTGGGCCCCATCTGCTGAGTAATAATAGTAATGTCATCCACTTATGAAGTTCTAATCTGTTCACAGGCGAAGCATTTACGTTTATTGTCTCATTAACTTACTGCTGACTGAGGTTGCTATTATTTTTCGGGGACAGGAAGCCACAGCGGTTAAGAGCCCAAGTTCCAGAATTTGGAGGCACTTGGTTTCAAATCCCGTCCCACCACTCACCAGCCATGTGACCTTCAGCATGTGATTTTTTTTTTTTTTTTTTTTAATTCTCTGGCTCTGTTTCCTCCTGTGTAAGTCGGGCTAATGATGATGGTCCAGCCTCACAGGGTGGCAGAAAGGATAAAGTGCTCAGAGCCTGGCACAAAGGAAGCCTCTGTGAGTCTGTGTAGCTGATAGTATCAGCCAGTGACATGCTGATAAATGTTTAACAACCAGCTCTGGGTGGGGGGGGGGGGGGGGACCTTGATTTGTGGCGTTTGTCAATTTCCATGGTGTAAATAAATATTCCTGCACTGGCTGATTCAAGCTTGAATTCAGTGATGCCAAGCCACCGTGATGTCACTGAAAGCGTTTCAGGGGCTGGGGGACTTGGGGGGTGAGAGACGCACAGAAGCACATTATACAGTTGTGTCATTATGAACATTCAATAGGTGTAAATAACCTTAGGATCACAGATAATAGTAAAATGTAGTAAAAATAATTAGGCTGTGATGAGTATTTATTACCTTTGTTTTAAACAGAATTTATTTAATTATGTGTTTGCATAATTTAATTTTTTATAATGCCTGTTTAACAACCAGTTCCAAAATTCCTGAGACTTTAACAATCAGCTCACTCGAGCTGACTCCAACACGCTGCTGTTAGCACCACACCCCTACTTTAGAAAGAGAAACTGAGGCGAGAAGATGGTCAGATAGACAGGGGCTGGGCATGGACCCCGCCCAAGGGCCAGATTCTGGGGCCAGGGCTATGCAATGCCCCTCTTTCTCTCATCCCACCCCGGTCTGGAGGGCATGGGTGGTGCCCACAGGGCTGGATGACCTGAGCCAAGCATGCCCTCTCTGGTTTCAGTTTGCCCATCCAGACAGCAGCTGCGCCCCTGCAGGTGAATACTTACACAGGGCTCTTTGGCACCTGCTGCAGCCCTGCCAGGGAAGGCAACATGTAGATCCTCCCCCTCGCTTTATAGATTGGGAAACTGAGGTCCCCCCTGAGTCCCAGAGCCATAGGGAGAGTCCTCAGACCCCAGCTGGGGTGCGCAGGAGAGGAGCTGCAGCCACAACCCCGGGCTCTGGAGTTTTCTGGGAGGTGGGAGGCAGCCGTGCTGGAGACGGTGCTCAGCCTGGGGCAGAGGCTCTGCTTAGCCCACCATGCCCCCGGGACCCTGAGCCCTACGCTCCCCAGAACTTCCTGGGCCCCTGGGCCCGAGAGGGGACGCGCTGGGAGGGAGCAAGTGGACAGCGCCGGCCACCTGGTTCGCGTCCCTGGGGGCTTCCCGGCCTCTGTCCCCATTCTCTTCCCAGGTCTCCGAGTCTCTGGATCTCTTTGTCTCTTTTTGCTTCTCCCTCCGTCTCCGTGTGCGGGTCTCTGGGTCTTCGTCGCTCTCTGCGTCTCTGTTCTCTCTGAATCCCTGTCTCTTGGTGTGCGGCTCTCTCCCTGCCTTTTCTCCCTCTTTCTTCTTTCTCTCTCTCACTGTCGCTCCGATCTTTTGGCTCCCTTTACATCTCTTTGTGTGTCTGGGTTTCTGCCTACCCCTGTCCCTCTCTCCTGGGGTCTCTTTGTCTCTCTATCTCTGCGTCTCTCAGGACCGTTCCCTGCGTCTCTGGCGCTCTGCCCCGGGGCTCCTCTCCCCTTCCCTTCCGGTGAGTCGCTTCTCTCCTGTGCGAACTCGCTCGCCACCGGCGCGCCCGGACCTGCCTCCGCCCCCGGAGCCCCCGGCTAGCCCGGGCCTGCGCCTTTAAGGGCCGGCGGCGGGGGGCGGGGTCTCGGCGGCCCCGCCCTGCCCGCCCCTCCCCCTGACGTCCCTTCCTCCCCGGCCCCTCCACCGCCTCCCTCCGCCGCCGCCCGGGCCGGCTCCGCGCCCCCTCCCCGGCCCCCGCCCGCCCGCCCGCCCGCCGCCCCCATGGCGCCCCGGGCCCCCGCTGCACGGGGCCACTAGGACCCTCGGCGTCCCCTTCCCTTCCCCGCCCTGCCCCCTCTCCCGCGGCGCGAACCCCGGTGTGCACGGCGCCCAGCTTTTGAGCTCGCGTCCCCAGGCCAGCGGGGGGGGAGGGGAAGAGAGGGGACCCCGGGACCCCCGCCCCCCCCACCCGGCCGCCCAGTCCCCCGGGACCCGGAGAAAATGTCTTCGCGGACGGCGCTGGCCCCGGGCAACGATCGGAACTCGGACACGGTGAGTGGGGCCCGGCCCCTTGGGGAGCGCCGGTCGGGTTCAGCCGCCGAGCCCCTCGCCTGGGGTGCCCCTCGCCGCGCGCGCCCCTACCTTGGTTCGCCGCGCCCGGCCCCGCTGGCCACCTCCCGACCCCCGCCCGGACTCCAGGCCTCTCGACCCTCCCCCACTCCAGCCCAGCCCGACCCCTGGGGGCGCCCCTCTCTCGGGACCCCTCTCTTGTCCCTCTGCAGACCGCTTCCGCTCGGGTCCCTTCCCTCCAGGAAGCCCCCTCCTCTGCCTTCCAGGAGCCCCTCCCTTCCCCGGCGTGTTCTGAAGCCCCTTCCCCTCCTGGCCGCCCGCATCCGACAACTCGCCCCCTCCCGGATTTGCAGGGCTCCTGACCCGGAGGCCCGGCCCTGGCCCTCTCCCAGGAAGGCCTGGCCCAGTCCCGCCTCTGGCGCCGGCCTTCCCCATCTGGATGTGGGTGCCGGGCTCCCCAGGAGCCCCCCTCTTATTCTCAGCCCTCCGCCCCTCTGGATCCTCCCGGATCCTGTGGGCACCCCCTCACAGGAAGCCGGTTTCCACCTTTTCCTGGGCCCAGGGCCCTTTCTGGCTTGTTCAAGGTCTCTCCACTCCCAGGCCTGGTCTCTGTCTTCCAAGCAGCCCTGTCCCTGGATTCCCAGCACCCCAGGTCCCCCCCTCCTCGTGCGCCCCAGACCCTCCCTGGGCTCTTTTCCCAAGCAGCCTTGGCCTCCAGCGTCCAGGCTCCTAGCCTAGTCTGGGATTTCTAGGCCCTGGACTATGGACTAGTCTGACTCCAGGCCTCATCCTCCCTGTATCAACTGCTCAGGTTCAGGCAAGCCCCCTCCCCAAGTCCCCAACCTCTTGATCACCTCCTAGGCCAGGAGTTCCCTCCCAGGGCACCACCTCTTCCCCTAATCTCCAGGCCCCCATCTGTTCTGTCCCAGGGCCTCCTCCTTCCTTGCAGGGGGTCTGGCCTCCCAGGGAAGCCCCCTCCTCAGCTTTGAAGGCCTCTCCCAACTCACAAGGCTGGGCCCCAAATCCTTCTTTAGAAGACTCCTGCACTCGAAGCCTGTGGTCTTGCCCTGGTTGTAAACCCTCTTCTCTTGGGATCTGTCTGCAGGAAACCTCCTCCCCAAGTTTCTAGGTCTTTTTGACCTCCACAAGGCTCAGGCTTTATTCTTCTGGGCTGCCCCTTGGCCAAAAAGCCCCTTCTCCAGGATTTGCATGCTCCTGGACCTTTCTCCACTTCCAAAGACTAGAAACTCCTAGAAACCCCTTTCTTTATCTTCTAGGAGTTTCCTTGGTGTCTGAGTTCCACTGCCCGATGGCTTTAATCCTTCCCACTATTCCCAGGCCCCCTGTCCCTATACCACAGCCCAGAACAAGCCTAAGAGACGCCTCCCTCCCCATCTCCCCAGTTTCTGATTACTCTCAACCCTTCTAAAGAGCCTCCCACCAACCAGTGCCAGCCTCCTCCCTAGGTGGGGTCACTGTCCCTTTCCCCTTCAGCCCCTGCCAAGTCCCTGGACCGCCACCCCCCCCCAGCCACCCTCAGTCCACATCCCCATCAGAGAGCCTTAGCTCCATCCCTTCATCCTGCAAGACCCTCCCTCACAGAGATCCCCACCGCCGCCTCAGCCCACAGACTATAGACCAGACTTTGATTTGGAGTCTCCAGTGAGATACCCACCCTTCCCCCAAATCACTCAGGAAGTGCCAGAGAGCCCACGGGCCCCAGTTCAAATGCTGGTTCTCTCTGCCAGCCGGTTTGCATTGTGTCCTCAGACTACCGGTTCTTCCCTTTCTAAGCCTCAGTTTCCTGCTCTGAAAAATGGGGACGATCCCTTGAGTCCCTCGAGGAGAGGATTACTCGAGATGACACGGGTGAAGCCTGGTACCTAGGACGGGCTCCGCACATGTCGGCTGCTATTGTGACTATAGATATGAGTCAGACGGCCCGGCCCGTGCATTCTCCACCTGGGGCTGTCATCATCGGTTGTTGCGGGAGCTTGCAGATCCCCTCCCTGCTCCGAGCCTCAGTTTATCTCAAAATGGGGTTGATGGTAGCACCTCCCTGTTAGGCATGTTTTAAGGAGCCAAGGAGATTATGTGAGTAAGGTGCACAAGTAGCCGCGCTATTATTATTGCTTTGATTATTCAGACAAGCATGGGTTCAAATCCAGTTTCTATCCCTCCCTAGCTGCGTGACCTCAGGCAGGTGACGTCACCTCCATGAACCTCGGTTTCCGCATCTGTAAAATGGGGCTCATCCGAGCACTCCCTCCCCTTTTGTGGTCCAGATTCGCACCTGGTGGGCATTCGAGGAGGACTATTCCCCTCCTCTCCTCTTATCTCCTCTCCTCACAACTAGTGTGTAAGTCCTGTTTGTGGGTCCTGGCTGGGACTCACCTCTCCCTCTGGAATTGGAGGTCGCAGGCTCCTCCCCTGCCACCTGGTTACCAGGCCGACAGCCATGTGGGGTCATGCTCCCCCACCCCGGGTTGGGGGGGGTGGGGGCCACCGCCCTGGCCTCTCTGGAAGTTCCCTAGCAACAGGCCCGGGTGTTGGGGCGCCAGCCGGGCTGGCGGGAGGGAGCCGGGCCAGCTGGTGGTGCCGGCCAATTTTAGCTCCCGCCCCCGGCTCTGGGGGGCTCCGTCACCCACTGCCCCAGCGCCCTTTGCAGGGATCCCACAGGCAGGCCGCTCTCGGTGGGGTGCCAGCCCATCCCCAGTCTGCTTCCCTGGTGCCACCTGATGGGGATTCTTCTCCAAGCCCTTATCTCTGTGGAGATCAGGGGCCTTATCATCTGGGATCTCCACCTCCCTTCCCACCCTCCCTCCCCTGGGAGGAGACCTGGGACTAGGAGCAGCCCAGTGGGATGTGGGAAAGAGCTCAGCACTCAGGATCCAGCAAGCCTAATCAATCCCTGGCACTGCTTCTTTGCCCTGTGACCTTGGCCGAGGCACTCACCCTGCCTCAGCCTCAGGGGCCCCTGTCTAGAGAATGTGGATAGTAACCGGGACCCACGAGGGAGGCCTCAGGCGAGGGCACAGTAGGCAGCCGGCATGTGGTCAGGGCTTCCATGGTGCCGGTGGTCCTTCTGTGTCTTGTGGGTGAACCGTGTGACCTTGACAGGGTCCCCTTTCCCTGTCCAAGCCTCAGTTTCTCCTCTGGAGTATGAGGATGTAGGCACCGCCCTCCGTGGGCTCCCGTGGGAATTAAATGCAGATGAGGCGCTTACTAGCCCAGGCCTTGGCCCGTAGTACAAGCAGCGTAATGCAAACATGTAGGAGTGTGAGTCAGTGTGATATGGTGAGGGTGAAGGACAGCAACTCTGGCGTAAACTTTGCCCAGCTCTGGGCCTCAGTTTCCTTACCTTAAGATGGGGATGATGACCGGATCGATTCATCCGTGCTAAGTAGCCGTGCAGATTCCCTGTTGCCTACCTGGCCTTCCTCCTCCTCAGCTCCCCTTGCCCTCCTGCTTCCCACCCTGGCCCTGGGAAGGGCACAGGCAGGGGTGCAGCACAGAGCCACCTTGGCTGGGACCTGTGGCTCCCCTCGGCCGCCTGCACCTGGGCCCCAGTGCTGAAAGGGAGGCACAGTCCCTGGGGCTCACAATCAGGACAGGGCAGCCTGGAGCAGGCAGTGACCTGCGGGGGAGAGAGGCCCAGGAGGGACAGGACGGCAGGAACAGAACATCGGGGACAGATGGGAGCGCTGGCGTGGGAGCCACAGCGGTTCGCAGGTGGTGGGGGGCCACGGGGGAGGCAGCAGTGTTTTCCACAGGAGGAAGGTAGCGGTATGGGGCCAGAAGGTCCGGGCGAAATGAAAGAGTCTTGATTACAGTGTGTGAAGTCGAATTTGGGGCAGTAAGAATTGGGGGGCAATGTTAGAGGCAGTAAGCTGGGAATGAGATGCTGCTCTTGGGGTTCAGAGGGTAATTGGGCCGCCCAGACGGGGAGGTGATGGGTGACCCAGGATGCTGGGAGCCCTGAGAGAGACCTGGGGCTTGAACCCAGATCGAGGACACGGATTGGAAGTGAGGGCTGCAGCATTTGGAATAAAATGCTGTGGTCCCAGCACATGGAAAAGGAGGTTGGGGGGTAGACCAAATGCTGGGGGTACTGGGGGGCGCAAGGAGGAGGCCTGATGTCTGGGACCTCGGATGCTGCCCAGTTGGGGGATCCCCAGCGTTTTTTGTTCTTGGAGGCGTCTTTTTGTAGAAAGGAATGGGGGGACCCCCGAAAGCAGCTTGCTTCTCTGTGGCCTGGGTTTGAGAAGGACCGTGAAGGGGCTGGTGGCCGTGGCTGGAGTGGACCACCCACCCATGGGAGCCACCTCGAGGGCGGGATGGGACGGGCGCTGGCCACCGCTCACGCTCCGTCTCCCCTGTCCAGCATGGCACCTTGGGCAGTGGCCGCTCCTCAGACAAAGGGCCATCCTGGTCCAGCCGCTCCCTGGGTGCCCGCTGCCGGAACTCCATCGCCTCCTGTCCCGAGGAGCAGCCCCACGTGGGCAACTACCGCCTGCTGAGAACCATCGGGAAGGGCAACTTCGCCAAAGTCAAGCTGGCCCGGCACATCCTCACGGGCCGCGAGGTGAGTGGGGGGATGGGCGGGGCGCAGGGCCCAGTCCTGCCATCCCAGTGCCAGCGCCGACGTGGTGGGAGGTGGGGCGAGGTCAGACTTCGCCATTGCTTTGCTTTGTGACCTCAGGTAAGTCCCTGACTCTCCCCGGGACAGGTCAGGACATCTCAGGTTTGTCCAGAACAATCCAAGTAGAATTGGACGGACTACCGTGGGAATTAAATGTAGATGAGGTCCGTATTTGCCCAAGACTTGGCCCGTGGTAAAGGCTAAGTAATAAAAACGACGTGGGTGGGGTGCTTGGCTGGCCCCGTCGGTAGAACATGATCTCCGGGTCTTGAGTTCAAGCCCCACGTTGGGCCTAGAGCTTTAAAAAAAAAAAAAAAAAAGATGTAGGAGTGTAAAGTGGTGGTAAAGAACATCCGCTCTGGAGTAAACTTTCCCCACCTTCAAACAGGGATGACGGCACATGAGTGGCCAGGGCTCGTCAAATATCTCTCATTGTCCCCGGAATTGTCGGGAACTCTCAGATCGCCGGCAGAGCCGTGTGTTGTATTTCTAAGAATTCGCGCAGCTTTTGTGTCTAAACCTGGACCACCTGCCTGTAGCAGGGGTGGATTTTGGTTCCATCCGATCTTGCAGCGATCTTCATGAGATGACAGCACGATCTCCCTGGAGTTCTCAGTTACCCACAGTCCCATTCTCCCCGCCTCCCCCCCCCCCCAGAGTGGGCATGTGTTCGGAGGATGGCAACATTATAGCAGAAGCGCCCACACAGACCTTGTAACCTAGATAGGAAGCCTCTCACTCCCACCTGGGGGGAGGGTATGGCTACTCTGTTCCCCTTTAATTTTAGAGGCTGTGGCTGGAGCGATTTCTCTTGCCCTGGATGAACTCTCTCCTGCCCACACGCCATTACCCCAGACACACAAAAGACACCAGGCCCCTATGGTTTTATGGGCGTATTCCACCAAACGTTCCAATTTTATGCCAGTACTTCCAGAGACTAAGGAAAGAGGGTTCCACTGCCCAGCTGATTTTAAATGCTACCTGGACGATGACCAATATGTCAAAACTAGATACGAATGCAATTTTGGGCCGGTCATACATGGGAACATAGGTACAAAAATCTGAAGCAAGATATTAGTAAAGAGACCCAGCACATCAGTGAAAGAAAGCCATGTGATGACAAAGCTGGGTTCATCCCAGGAATGCACAGTTCTTTTCAAATTGACAATTTATTCATGTACTTCAGCACATTCACAGATTCAAGGAGAGAAACCATATGATCGTCTCAATACTGGCATAAAAAATGCTTGACAAAATTAAAAACCTGTTCGCGAGGATATGAGGAACGCTAACAGACCCTCTCCTGCACGAAGAACGTGTCATTCCCTTTGTGTGGAACTTGAACATGATTCCAGGGGCTTCCTAGAGGACCAGCTTCTAAGGAAACAGGGCCTCCCAAGTGAAGGATTCTGTAATCCAGGGAATCTGGGGGTGACTGGGGGTCGCCCCCAAAACCTCTGGGAAAGCTGTAGACCTAGGGCTGAGTCAAGACTTTAAACAGCCCCTCATTACTGAAAAATTTCTGCGGCTCTGCCCCAAAGTGCGATTCAAAATAAAAACTTAAACCATGCCGCAAGACAAACAGAGAGGAGAGTTCATGAACTTTCTGATTGTTCCCGCATGGTGACTGCCTCACAGCTCTTTTAAAACTAGGGGCGGCTGGCTCAATTGGAAGAGCATGTGGCTCTTCATCTTGGGGTCTGAAGTTCAAGCCCCACGTTGGCTGTAGAAATTACTTAAAAAAAATTGGGGCACCTGGGTGGTTCAGTGATTGAGCATGTGCCTTCGGCTCAGGTCGGGGCCCCGGGGTCCTGGGTTCGAGTCCGAGTCCCACATCGGGCTCCCCACAGGGAGCCTGCTTCTCCTTCTGCCTGTGTCTCTGCCTCGTTCTCTGTGTCTCTCATGAATAAATGAAATATTTTTTTAATAAATCTTTTTAAAAATTTTTAAAAATTAAATATAATCAATAAATTCTATTTTCTTAAGTATTCAAGAAGTAAACTTGATCAGGCTACATATGTTAAAATCCCAGCCCAGGAACTTACTAGCCATGGAACCCTGGCCAACTGACTTAACAGCTCTGTGCCTCAGTTTCCCAGTTTGTAAAATGGGGATAATACTAGCACTATTGTGAGGATTGAAAGAGTTCTCCCTTGTAAAGCACCCAGACTGAGGCCAGGTGGGTGACTCCTCGGAAAATGTTAGCTATGGTTATTATTTATTGTTTCACAGTTCACATGTTCAAAACAAAGGAGATGTGCTGGGCGAATGGTCTGAGGGCTCTCACAGAGGGGCCCCCCTGAAAGGTCTCAGTCACTGTCCCACACATTCACACAGGCCTTTGGAGCAGTCCCACCCAGGCCACGCTGCAGGATAAGGGATATTTCCCTATAGAAGTCAGCGAGCACTGAACACAGTGGGAACAGTATATGCAAAGGTCCTGAGGCCCTGATGGAGGGCTTTCTGTGAGGGGGGCAATCTGGGTTGGGGATCCTTCCCCAACTCAAGCCCTTGGCACCTTGATCTTTTATGCCTTCCTTCTACCTCCAGGTCGCCATCAAGATCATTGACAAAACCCAGCTGAACCCCAGCAGCCTGCAGAAAGTGAGGCTTCGGGAGAGGGAGCAAGGTGGGGCCAAGGTGGGGAAGAGGGTCACTGAAACCGCCCACCCTCATCTTTCTCTTTCTTCTTTTCTGGCCATGCCCAGCTGTTCCGAGAAGTCCGCATCATGAAGGGCCTAAACCACCCCAACATCGGTGAGGAGGGGAAGAGTGTGGGCTCAGAGACTACCAAGTGGGGCACTCAGCAGAGGAGAGAGCTGGGGGATAGAAGAACCGGCAGCTTTAACAGTTAGAAAGACCTGTTTTCTCTTAGCTGTATATCGCTGCTCACTGGCTGTGTGACCTTGGGCAAGTCACTTAACCTCTCTGAGCCTCTGTTTCCTCCTCTGGAGTGGGGCTGATAAGAGGGCCTACTTCAAGGTCATCATGGGGGTTGGATAAGATCGAGCATTCGAAACCCTCCATTTAGAGCTAAGGTGGGGGGCAGCTGGTCTGATGACTGTCATCAGGAGCAAGCACTGTCATTGTTATGAGGCAGGGGGGAGACGGGGATCTTTATGTAGAGAAGCCGGATGTGGCCACAGCATTTATCCATCCGTAGGTTTGTTCACTCGGGAAGTGTTTATTGAGTGGCCGCTTTATGCCAGATGCTGGGGACATCTGGCCTCTGGCATAAGCAGGGAAGAAAGCAGACACAAATCTCAGCCTCACAGAGCCGACTTTCTTGTGAGAGAGAAAGTAGGAAAGGTGGTGACGTAGGGCTGAGGATTTTGAAAAATCTTGCCATCCGTAGGGAGCCATTGAACAGTCTGGAATAAGGGGTGTTCTGCACACGCAGAGTTAGAATGTGGGTGGAGCTGGGGGGGGGTCTTTTCCCCACATAACCCTGCTCTCCCCGGATCCTTGCAGTGAAGCTCTTCGAAGTGATCGAGACGGAGAAGACGCTGTACCTGGTGATGGAATACGCAAGTGCCGGTGAGGCTTCCCTCCCCGCCCTGCCCCCTGCGCCCCCCACACCCCTTGCTCACCCCACTTGGCATCTACCCTGCAGGAGAAGTGTTTGACTACCTCGTGTCCCACGGCCGCATGAAGGAGAAGGAAGCTCGAGCCAAGTTCCGACAGGTGAGGGGGGCAGGGTTGGGGGCGGCACCTCCATCCCCAGGTGGGAGGAGGGCCTGGGTGCTCGGGGGAGGGGGGGGTCTGTGCTGTCCAGTGACCTAGGGGCTTAAGTCTGGGTGGGAGTGAAGATGGAGAGCTGGGTGTCTGTGAGCATGCAGATGCCCAGGTGTGAGAGGCTGCCCTGATGCAGGTGTGAGGGTGTCCGGACAGGTGGGTGCAAGGGCAGGCCCATGTGTAGGAGTGGGGCTCGGGCGCGTGGGGGCCAGGGTACTGGAGCGTGTGAGCACAGCAGTGCGGATGAGGCATGTGGGAAGTAGGTATGTGGGTGCCCAGATACAGATGTGCAGTGTAGATGTGCATATGGCAGGGGCACCTGGGTGGCTCAGTGGTTGAGCATCTGCCTACAGCTCAGATCATGATCTCGGGGTCCTGGGATTGAGCTCCGAGGAGTCTGCTTTTCCCTCTCTCCCTGCTCGTCGTCTCTCTCTCTCAAATAAATACATAAATAAAATCTTAAAAAAAAAAAAAAAAAAAAGCATATGGCAGCCCCAGTGTATGTGTGAGGAGCCCCAGGTGTGGGCATGTAAGTTTGTTGGGAAGAGGGTATGCAGGTGTGTGGGTGCCCAGGTGTGTGGGTACGGGGGCATGTTAAGGGGCGTGAAGGTCTGCTGGGTGAAGGGATTTGAGCCAGGGGGCTGGTCCGAGACTGTCCAGATGCCCTGGTTGGCCGTACTGGGTGTGTGGGGGCCGAGTGTCTGTCTATAGCTGCATGGTGTCCTTATGCATGTTTCCAGATGTGCAAGTCGGGAGGGGACTAGTTGTGATGTTCTGGTTCTGGTGCCCCTGCTGGGAGGGTGTGCAGATGTCTGAGGGTGTCCAAGTGTCTGAGTGTACATGTGTGTCTGTGTGGGTCCCCGCTGTCATGGAATCAGAGCATCAGGCCCCAGCATCTCGGCCTGTGCCTAGGGGAGGCCTGGGGCTCTGGGGCTCTGGGGCTCTGTTGTGAGTAGGTTCCTGGGGTCTGAGAGAGGCCAAGGGCTTTGGGTCCACAAGTGACTGAGCTTCTCTTCTCTCCCCTCCAGATTGTATCGGCTGTGCACTACTGTCACCAGAAAAACATCGTGCACAGGGATCTGAAGGTGAGCCCCCCGACTTCAGCCCACAGACCACCCACCCACACTTGTCCCCAGTCCCACCTCCAGCAGCCCTGGGGATCCCCTAGGGCCTCCATATTCCCCTTCTTTCCTTCCAATCCTCCTCCCTCAGCATCCAGGGCCCCTTGACTCTTTCCCAAGCTCTGGTGGCCAAGGAAGGCCAGCAGATGGGGGAGCAGGTAGGGAGGTGGGGGAAGGAGGGGAGAATTGAAAGAAAGAAACAAAATGTCCCAGGACATCCCACACGAGTACGTGTGTGCTGAGCAAGGACACAGGACACCATAAAGGGCTCACCCACTCTCAGAGCCTCTGGAGCCTTGGCATCTCTCAGGAACCTTCAAGAACTAAGGTTTTAGAGCTACAGGGTCACATGACCTCTGGGCCTTAGAATCACAGGCATCTCTGAACTTGAGAAGGAAGGATTTTTGAGAGAGAGAGAGCCCCTGAAGCAAACCCCAGCCAGCCTGGACCCCTGCTCCACACCCCCCACCCAGAGAGAACCACCTGTCTCAGGGCTTCTCGTCCCAGACCGGAGAGAGAAACCCATGTCCTGCTCAATCAAGTCGTCTTTTTTTTTTTTTTTTTTTTTAAGATTTTATTTATTCATGAGAGACACAAAGAGAGAGGCAGAGACATAGGCAGAAGGAGAAGCAGGCTTCCTGCAGGGAGCCCAGTGCGGGACTTGATCCTGGGACCCCGGGATCACCCCCTGCAAAGGCAGACGCTCAACCACTGAGCCACCCAGGTGCCCCTCAAATTGAGTTGTCTTGACTCTCATTTCTTGAGCACCTCCTGTGTGTGAGGCGCTCTGCTTTACGGAAGGTCTTCTCAAGGTTATCTAGAGTGAAGGACCAGGTTTAATATTTTCAATTCCCAGTCCGCTGTGATACACGCTTTTGTGAAGTACAGTAAAGATGAAGTGAACAACAACAAAAAAGATATCCAAAACGCAAGACCAATTTTTAAAAACTATTATTATTAGATTCAGAAAAGCCATAAAAATCAACTGTCAAATTGCTGTAGAAGTTTCTAGACTCTCTGCCTTGTCTATACCCACCCTCTGAGAAAGCCCCTTGGGGCTTGGGAGTCTGCCGTCACCTGGAGGAGGCACGCCCCCTGGTGGAGGGTTCTGGAAGTGGCTGGAAGGAGTTTAGGGGATCTGATTTAGGGCACCCCAGAGGGGGCCAGCCCAGGCTGGACTGTGGAGCCTCAAACACCGGGAAGGGAAGTGTCACCCCTGAGCAAGAGTGAGATGCCATTACACTGAGGTTGGGGGAAACTCTCTGAAACATGTGTCTTTGTTGGTTCTCTGCCCCGTTGGGTTGTAGGTGGGAGGGATGGTATCCAAATCAACCAGGAGGTAGGGAGACCGTGAGGAAGCCGTAGGTGCCGGTGGCCTGGCTGCAGAGAGGCAATGGCTGGGACAGGCCAGACGTAGACAGTACTTTGAAAAGTGGGTATGTATACCCAGATCTTCAAGAGGCAGGAAGCTGGAGACTTCTTCCACGCTCCAGCCATGAGGAGGCCAGGGCCCCCAAAGTTTTTCTTTTTTTTAAGGTTTTACACAGAGAGGGATCCCTGGGTGGCGCAGCGGTTTGGCGCCTGCCTTTGGCCCCGGGCGCGATCCTGGAGACCCGGGATCGAATCCCAGGTCGTGCTCCCGGTGCATGGAGCCTGCTTCTCCCTCTGCCTATGTCTCTGCCTCTCTCTCTCTCTCTGTGTGTGACTATCATAAATAAATAAAAATTAAAAAAAAAAGATTTTACAGAGAGAGAGAGAGAGAGAGAGAGGCAGAGACACAGGCAGAGGAAGAGCCAGGCTCCCTGCAGGGAGTCCAATGCAGGACTCAATCCCAGGACCCCAGGATCACATCCTGAGCCAAAGGCAGATGCTCAACCGCTTAGCCACCCAGGCATCCCGAGGCCAGGCCTCCTTTGGAGCCTGGTTGGGCCACTTTCTTGCTGTGGGCATGAGGTGGTCTCCCTAAGGCTCAGTTTCCTCGCTCATGAAATGGCGTTTATAAAAATGTTTAAAAATATTACTTTTTTTTTTTTCATTTTTATGAATCTTGAGCAGCCAGTGCTCGTGTTTTCTTTTCCTGCTCAGAAAACAGAGGTTCAAGAAAGGGGCAGGAGATTGTCTGAGAACCCCCAGCTCTGCAGACCACATGGCATAATAATGGCCAATGTTATATATGGTCCTTGCTGGATAACGAAAGATTGTTCTAGGCCTTTTAGGATTCACTTAATTCTCAAATGGCCTCATGAGGTAGAAGCTATGATTATCCTCTTCTATGGATGAGAAAACCGAGGCCCAGACAGATAAAGTCACTGCCCAAGGTCGCATAGAGAGTGGGGGACCGGGCCACAGTCAGTATAGGTCCATGGGGGGGCAGCTCCAGAGCCTGTGTTCCTGTCCACCACACACACCCACCTCCTACCCTCTCCCAGGCCGAGAACCTGTTGCTGGATGCCGAGGCCAACATCAAGATCGCTGACTTTGGCTTCAGCAACGAGTTTACTCTGGGCTCGAAGTTGGACACGTTCTGTGGGAGCCCCCCGTATGCTGCGCCAGAGCTGTTCCAGGGCAAGAAGTATGATGGGCCAGAGGTGGACATCTGGAGCCTCGGCGTCATCCTGTACACCCTCGTCAGCGGCTCCCTGCCCTTCGATGGGCACAACCTCAAGGTGCTGGGTGGGGCTGGCATGGAGCTCTTCATCTCCCGGGGTGGGTCTCTCTGCACCCCCCTGCAAACGGGGCCCCCCAACCTCTCTCCCTACACCTGCTTTGTAGAGGGCCAGAGGGACAGGGCTGGCCTGAGGTCATATAGCAAGACAGGCGGCGGGGGTGGGGAGGCAGGACCCAGGTCCCCATGGTCAGTCGCATGGCCAGCCCAAGTGGATCGGGCTGTGTTGGGGTCCAGTACCCAGGCTTTGCAGCCCAGGCTTGGGTTCAAATCCCAGCTCATTCCCTCTTTCAATCAGTAAATATTTATTACCTGCCATCAGGCGCAGGGGGGTGTCAGGTTCTGTTCTAGGTTTTGCAGATACAGTATGAACAAAAGAGACAAAAATCTCTGCCTTCCAACATGCCAGCCCATGGGTTGAGTTGACCCCAGAGAACACGCTAAGTGGGAAAAGCCAATCACAAAAGGCCACCCATTGTGTGATTCCATTTCTATGAAATGTCCAGAACAAGCAAATCCAGAGAGATGGGAAGCAGATGAGTGGTTGCCACAGGCTGGGGGCAGTTGGAGAACAGGCTTTCTTCAGAGAGGGAGGGGGGCGAAAATGTTCTAGAACTGACCCATGAGGTCTACAAAACTCAGTGAACCTACTGAAAACCTTTTGCATGGGGCGGCACTTCAAACGGAAAAATCCCTGCCCTCCCGGGAAAGAGCAGAGCTGGGCCGAAAACAAAATAGATAAGCAAAATGTGTATCATGTCAGATACTGGCCAGTGCTGGGGGTGGGGGTGGGGTGGGGACACGGAACGGGTGGGAAGTGTGCACTGAGTGGCAGGGTCCCATGGGGTTCTCCTCTTTGACCTTTTTATCGGGAAACATCGCCTATAGTAGGGTCACAGGACGAGAACGAACGACCCGTGGTGGGGCCTTTTGGGAGATGCTCTGGTCACTAGTGTGGGGACACTCTGGCCCTATCAGTCTGTCCCAGCACATCGTTACTGTTCCTGTGGGGGTTAGTGGCAGCCACGATGTCCCTCTGTCCCTAGAGTCCAGAGTAAGTGCTACTTCAATATTAGGAGGGAGAACCCCTTCTATGCAGAGGCCTCAGCTGAGCGGCCTTGTAGCTGAGGTGGGGTGTGCTAAGTGCTCACTATCACTGAATAATCTCTCTGAGCCCCAAGCATGAAGCCAAGAGACCTTTTCAGAGGGCCACGCCGGCGTTCACTTGCCCCAGGCCCTTGTCACCTGCTCTCCTGGCTTCCCCACCAGGGCCCCCGAAACCTTTCTGGGCAAAGGAAGACAGGCAGCTGGGGGCAGGTTGCCTCTCTGTCATTTCCTTGTAAGTGCCTGGGCACATACCCTCTTTCTGAACCAGTTTCCCCACCTGTAAGATGGGGCCATTAAGAGCATCCACTTGGAGCCAAACTGGGTGTCTAAAGCCCACCTCTGGGACCTGGCATCTGGCCAGGCCGTTACACTTGGGATCCGCACCGGTGGAGGTGTCGATGGCCTAGTGGCTGCTTCTCACTACCTGGTAACAGAGGCAGGGTGGTGCGGTGGTTATACAGCACAGGCTCTGGAGCCGGACTGCCTGCGTTTCAGCCCCGGCCCTGCCATTTTTCTGGCTGCACGCCCCTAGCACAGGTGACTTACCCTCTCTGGGCCTCAGTTTCCTTGTTGAAAGATGGGCATCATAGCCTGCATCACAGCTCTGTTGTGAGCACAGATGTACCTTACATAAAGACTCAGAACACTGCCCGGGCCCTGGGTGAGTGCTCTGCTCCGAAAGTGATACTCATTATTATTAAATATTCACGACCCTTCGGGTTGGGCTGCTCTGTGGACCCAGGAGGCTCCCGGGCACATGCCTCTTCTAGCCCTTTTAGGAGAATGCTGGGAAGGGAACTCCCAGGCCAGTCCCCAGTCCCCACCCAGAGCAGAGCTTCACCCGGAGACTCCCCCGCACCCACATCACCTGTCCCCCTCCATTTCCTGAGGGTGGAGGGGCTCTCTCTGGTCCGCCATGCCATGGCGAGTGGAATTTATTTTCTCTGTCTTGGCAGGACACCTCATAAAAGGCCCTTTACAAAAAAAACAAAAAAAAGTCTGCATGTAAATCAGTTCTCATTCTTTGAGACTGCCAGGGTCTCGGGCATGCCTAGGGGATGGGGGATCCGAGGGTGGGAGCCGGGTGGGCAGGATCCCCCACACACCCCGCTCTTCCCCCTCCATAAACCTAATACTGAAGTAGCACTTACTCTGGGCCACACACGTGCTGGGCACTTGACTTAAACTTACTGACACCCCGGCCTGTGAAGTGGGTGCTGTGAGCGCTGGGTACAGAGGAGGAGACTAAGACCCCGGATGCTGACTTGCCTCTGACCGGGCCTTGTAGAAGTCACTTGCCCTGCGAGATTTCCTCTGAATGAAGGTTCATATAGGGCTCCCATTCTACAGATGGGGAATTGTGGTCAGGAGGGAGGGGTGGGGTTTTGCCACCTGTTTGCTTCTGTGAAGGGATTGGGAGAAAGATGAGCGTGTGTGCTGTGTGTGTGTGTGTGTGTGTGTGTGTGTATCTGTGATGGGTGGGGAAGTGGGGTGGACCCCGCCTCCAGTAACCCCATCCCCCCCAGGAGCTGCGGGAGCGAGTCCTCAGAGGGAAGTACCGGGTCCCTTTCTACATGTCAACAGACTGTGAGAGCATCCTGCGGAGATTTTTGGTGCTGAACCCAGCTAAACGCTGTACTCTCGAGGTAAGCCCCAGCCCCACACCCCTCACATTGCAGCCTTCTTGCCCTCATTTTTCCTCTCCTGTGTCCCATCTGCTTATGATCCCAGCTGGGAGGGGGAGGGAAGCCAGGCAGCCCCAGGGAAAAGGCTCCTAGGCCCGTCTCAACGCCACCCCCAAACAGCTTCGCCCACTCCCCGCCATGCCAGTAATTAGCTAATGAGCTCCTAGGCTGATTACAGGGTGCTGGGGACCCAGATGATGCGGAGGAGGGAGGTGACATCGGGAGGCTCCGGCAGGGGCACTAGGGGTATGGGTGAGGAGGCGCCAGCTCTCAGGAAGCCCTCGATTCTGGGGGGTTAGGTCTTGGAAGTGGGGGGCAGGGCGGGCGGCCCTACATGGGCCTTATTTTCCTCAATTGCTTCTGACACCTGTCTTCCCCCTTCCTGATCCTGCCCCCCAATCCCTGCAGCAAATCATGAAAGACAAATGGATCAACATTGGCTATGAGGGTGAGGAGCTGAAGCCATACACGGAGCCCGAAGAGGATTTCGGGGACACCAAGCGAATTGGTGAGGGTCAGGGAGAGCAGTGCCCTAGCTGCTCAGTGCCACGGAGCCAGGGGTTATAGGAGGTTCCCAGCACCTGCCCCTCCGGTTAGCGCATGAGAGAAATTTGCAAGGCAATTAGGGAGAGCGGAGAAGTCTAGGCTCTCACCCTTGTGCTGCCACTTTTCTAGCTGTGTGACCCTGGGCAAGTGGCTTCTCCTCTCAGTACTTCTATTTCCTCATCCGTAAAACGGGACAATCGTAGAACCTATCATAGGGTTGTGAATATATTAAATGAGTTAATCTATGTAAAATGTTTTGATAATTAAGACACAAAAGGAAATCATAGATCACGTCCAGAAGTGTTTGGGCCTAAGTCATTGGTAAAGCACACGTTTGGGGCAAATCCCCATGTGGACATGTGCCTCACCCACCAACCCTTTGGTCCCAGATCCTCCAGCCTGGAACCCTTGAACTCTTTGCTCCCCAAGGCATTAGCCCTGAAAGAGCCCCTTAGGAACTATCCAGTAACCCTCCAAGGCCACCATTAGAGCTGGCTGCATTGATCGGGACTGTCGTGGTTGTACATAAGAGAAAATCCAAGCTGTTCGGGCTTATGCCAATAATAATAATAGGCTGGACCATTTGAAACTAGGTGAAAACTTGTTAATGTCAGCAATTTTATATGGTTATAACCTCACAGTCATCACTGATTCATTCACAGAACTATAAAGGCCAGGGTATGTGGGCTTCAGGCACAGCTGGATTCAGGTGCTCAGAGACAGTCGTTGGGAATCTTAGTGGTGGCTTCTCTCCCAGGCAGCTCTGGCCACAGGAACACGCTGGCAACTACATATCCTAGTGGCCTGGACATCCCAACAAGAAGAGGAGCCACTTCCCTAAATGTTCCGATAGAAGCTCTAGGCTGGTGCCCATTGGCTACCCCTGAACCAATCAGTGTGGCCTTGGGGATGGAATACTCTATTTGATCAGACCTGGGTTATATACCTGCCCATGGGGCTCAGTGCGGGCAGGAGTCAGCCAGGTGATCTGAGCTGGAAAGAGATCTTGCAAGGAAATCAGGGTGCTGCTGGTAGAAAAGAGGAATGGATACTAAAGAGGCCAAAGAGCAGGCATTGCTATATGACACAGAAACGAGTGGAAGGGAAGGGTCTGGAGAGATTGAACCTCCTCTCCATCCCCCTCTCCCAGAGGTGATGGTGGGTATGGGCTACACGCGGGAAGAAATCAAAGAGGCCTTGACCAGCCAGAAGTACAACGAAGTGACCGCCACCTACCTCCTGCTGGGCAGGAAGACTGAGGTCAGAAGGCGCCAGGGGCATTTGGGATGCGCGATGCCTGGGGTGGAGGGACTTCTGGGGCAGAGGGGATGGAGGCTGAGCCTCCTCATCTGTCATCCTCCTGCAGGAGGGTGGGGACCGGGGCACCCCGGGGCTGGCCCTGGCACGGGTGCGGGCGCCCAGCGACACCACCAATGGAACAGGCTCCAGCAAAGGCACCAGCCACAGCAAAGGACAGCGGAGTTCCTCCTCCACCTACCACCGCCAGCGCAGGCATAGCGACTTCTGTGAGTATGGCCCCCACATGCCTTCACACGCCATCCTGGGCCCCGAGGCTTCAGACCTGCCTTACATTGGGGTTGTCTGGCTGACAGGCAATGGAAACCTCTGCTCGAGCCAGCTGCAGAGAAGGGAGGAATTTTGCATAAAGATGCAGAGACATTATAGGGGACCTGGAGGTGGGAACACACAGGATCAGGAAGGGATTAGAAACTGGAAGAGCAGCCAGAGCAGATGCTGTTTCTTGCTTCCTCTCTATTCCCCTGGTTTTCCCTTTCTCTTACTTATTTCATGTTATCTTTTTCCCAATCTCTCTGTGTTAGAGACCAGCCCAAATGATAGCTGGAATCCCTTTGGTCCACTTATCAGGGATAGAGCACTCACGTCAGGGTCCACTTGGGATTAAGCCACTGTGATCAGGACACGTTGCACAAAGTGGCTGCTGAGAGCCTGCCCTCTGGCTCTCCTCCACACTGAAATGTGGAGAGGCCCTTCCTAGTGGAAAGGGGCTGGGCAGACACCTAGTTGTACCCCACATTCTGTAACTGAAAGAGATCTCATCACCCACAGAAAACAGACCCCATCACCACCACCACAGATGAGGCATGGAAACGTCCAAGAGGTCTCTCACCCACACCCTCCTCAAAGGTGAACCCTCCCACCTATTCTTGCAATAGCTCTTTTGAGATATAACTCATATACCGTATAATTCACCCATGCAAAGTGGACGATTCAATGGTATTAGTATTTTCAGAGTTGTGCAGCCATTACCACAACTCAGTTTAGCACATTTTCATCACCCCAGGAAGAAACTCCACAAGCCCTAGATAGCCATCGACCTCCAAACCCCCATCTACCACCACCCCAGCCCCTGACAACCTCCAGTCTATTCCCTATCTCTACAGATTCCCCTATTCTGGACATTTCGTGTAAGAGCAATCATACAAGCTGTGGCCTTCTGCGTCTGGCTTCTTTCACTCAGGATAACACTTTCATCCACGTTTAAGCATGAACGAGCACTTCGTCCCTTTTAATGGCCCAGTAATATTCCATTCCGTGGGTCTATCACATGTGGTTTTTCCATTCATCAACTGATGGACATTGTGTTGATTTCACCTTTTGGCGATTGTGGATCATGCGCCATGAACGTTCGAGTACAACGTTCTGTATGGCCGCATGTGTTCGTTTCTCTTGGGCGGGTACCTAGGAATGGACCGGGTCACTTGGTAACGCTGTGTTTAGCAGTGGGAGGAACTGCCAGCGTGGTCTCCAACTCTCCCTGACTTTGCAGCCCTGCTTCACAATGCTTAACTCTGGGACAGGCACTAGCATGGGGAGGGGGGTGTTGGGGAAACTCAAGCCTCTGTCCTGAGCAGGAAGTGTGGGATCTGGATGATCAAGCCATTCCCCTTCCCTGGATTTCCTTTTTCCACCTATAAAATGGCCAGATTGGCACAGAAAGTCGCTAAGAAACTTATGACTCTAACATCCTCTGGTTCTAGCATGGTAATCTTAACACCCACGTGGAAACCTTCTGGGTTCCAAAGGTTCTCAGGGGATTGTCGATGGGTGCCCTGTGTCCGTCACTGCAGAACTTGTTGTGCTTCTGGGACCTTGGAGCATTGAGGTTCCTGGGGACTTAATATGTAGAAGTTTCGACAGTTCAAAGGGCAGTTCAGCCCCATGAATGCATTTAAACCCACTGGCTCTAGAACTACAATTTCCTAAGATGTTCCAAGGTACCAGATTTGGTTTTGTTTTTTGTTTTTTGTTTTTTGTTTTTTTAGATTTTATATATTTCTTCAGAGAGACACAGAGAGGCAGAGTCATTGGCAGAGGGAGAAGCAGGATCCATGCAGGGAGCCTGATGCGGAACTTGATCCCAGGACCCCGGGATCATGACCTGAGCTATAGGCAGACACTCAACCACTGAGCCACCCAGGCATCCCTTGAGCATCCGATTCTTTTTTTTTTTTAATATACTTTAATATAACGCCTGATTTTATTTTTTTAAAGATTTTATTTATTCATGAGAGACCAGAGAGAGAGAAAGAGATTGGCAGAGACACAGGCAGAGGGAGAAGCAGGCTCCCTGCAGGGAGCCTGACATGGGACTTGATCCCGGGTCTCAAGGATCAGGCCCTGGGCTGAAGGCGGCGCTAAATCACTGAGCCACCCCGGCTGCCCGAGCATCCGATTCTTTTTTTTTTTTTTTTTTTTTAAGATTTTATTTATGTATTCATGAGAGACACAGAGAGAGAGAGAGACAGAGACACAGGCAGAGGGAGAAGCAGGCTCCATGCAGGGAGCCCGATGTGGGACTCGATCCTCGGTCTCGAGGATCACGCCCTGGGCTGAAGGCGGTGCTAAACCCCTGGGCCACCCAGGCTGCCCCCAAGCATCCGATTCTTGATTGCAGCTCAGATCATGAGATTGAGCCCTGCCTTGGGCTCCATGCTCAGTGAGGAGTCTGCTTGAGATTCTCTTTTTCCCTCTACCCCTCCTCCCCCCGCAAAAATAAAGTTAAAAAAAAAAAAAGAGAGACATAAAGATACATGAATACAATACTAACATATTCACATACCATAAGGTAATATTCTCTTTTTTAGATCTTTAAATAAAAGATTTTATTTATTTATTCATGAGAGACACAGAGAGAAAGGCAGAGACATAGGCAGAGGGAGAAGCAGGCTCCATGCAGAGAGCCTGATGTGGGACTTGATCCCGGGACTCCAGGATCATACCATGAGCCAAAAGCAGATGCTCAACCGCTGAGCCACCCAGCCGTCCCAATATTCTCACCCTTTTTTTTTTTTTAAGATTTTGTTTATTTATTCATGAGAGACACAGAGAGAAAGAGAGGCAGAGACACAGGTAGAGGGAGAAGCAGGCTCCTCGCAGGGAGCCCGACGTGGGACTCGATCCCAGGTCTCCAGGATCAGGCCCTGGGCTGAAGGCGGCGCTAAACCGCTGAGCCACCTGGGCTGCCTATATTCTCACCTTTTAAGACAAATGAGAGCCTTTTAAGATGTTCACGCATAAGCAAGTAGATAAATAGAAATGTAGAGATCTACACATTTTCCTTTCTACAAATGACAGCACGCCTTGGACCACAGGCCCTGCCTTTTCTGCTCTGCAGTCTTAAAGATCATAAGATACATAAGCAGCTTCCTCCTCATAGCTGTAGAGTATTTCATCGTATAGAAATAGCTTAATTTCATTTAGCCATTCCTCTCCTAAAGGGGTACCTAGGCTGCTCTCAGTCTTTTGGCCTTAAAAACAAATCATGATGAGGAGTGCCTAGGTGGCTCAGTCAGTTAAGTGTCCGACTTTGGCTTAGGTCATGATCCTGGGGTCCTGGGATCGGGCCCCATGTTGAGCTACACACTCAGCGTGGAGTCTGGTTCTCCCTCTCCCTCTGCCCCTCCTGTTCATGCTCCCCTCCCACCCAATAAATAAAATCTTTAAAAAAAAAAAAAACCAATGCAGTGAATAACCTGCTCATGCATCATGTCATTTACATGGAGTTGGGGGTCAGGGTGCACATTTGTCATTTGGACAGATAGGGTCAGTATGGCTCACACTGGAGCTTGCAGCCTATGTGAGGAATTCTGAGGTTCTCAGGATCACTCAGAGTAGGCTCTGGCTCTTCCAGGTGACGCGAGCCCTAACTGTCCCCTCCCTCCACCAGGTGGCCCATCCCCCGCACCCCTACACCCCAAGCGCAGCCCAACCAGCACCGGGGACGCGGAGCTGAAGGAGGAGCGACTGCCAGGCCGGAAGGCGAGCTGCAGTGCTGCCGGAAGCGGGAGCCGGGGGCTGCCCCCCTCCAGCCCCATGGTCAGCAGCGCCCACAACCCCAACAAGGCAGAGATCCCAGAGCGGCGGAAGGACAGCACGAGCACCCCTGTGAGTGGCCAGGGCTGGGGGTCTGACCGCCTGGCTCACATTTTGCAGACCCTGCTGTTCCCCGTCCTGTTCCCCAGACTGCCACACAGCACTCCTTGTTCTCTTTGTTCATTCGTTCATCCCTTAGACATCTGAGTGCTCTCTCTGCCTGAGCCTGCGCTGGATGCTAGCGTATAAATTAGCATTCGGTGTCAGAAAGAAGCACTCCACTTGCTTTAGGCAGGAGGGGGATTTCAAACAGGGAAGGAAGTACTTACAAAGTTGAAGGAAGGGCTTAGTGCAGCAGGCAGTGGGTTCAACCCCACAGGAATGACACATCAGCACAGCAGAACTGACCCGCCAAGGGAACTGCCACCGCCGGGGCAGACCGTAGCATGGTTGAATTCCAGAACACGCGGTCATGACTGTAATTCAAGGCTCAGAAACATTTCTCTACCAGAAGGGCCCACGATGCCAGGAAGTCTAAAAAGAGGGACTGGGGCCTTTCTGAGCCAGAGCCTCACCTCATGACCTTGCCCATGTAAGCAGAAGGCAAAGGGGACAGGAAGGTGACTGCCACCCCATTGCCATCTTCCAGATCTTCCGGAATGCAAGGGTGGGCAGAACCTGTTCATACATGGATCCCAAGCTGCAGTGGAGTCTGGGGAATGTAGTACTTGACCCTCCTGTTCTGCAGCATCTCAGAACAGTAGGTTGAGGAAGGAAAGCAGCCTCCCCATCAGAGACAAGAGTGGAGGCAGGTCATAAGCAAGCGGTCAGTCCTCTGAGGCCACACAGGCCAGAGCTTGAGTTGCATTGGCAAGCTGTGTGACCCCCTTCCTGAGCCTGTCTTCCACCCTGTGAAATGGGTGCATTAGGGGACTTGGATTGTTGTCAGGCTCTCATAAGACATAAACTAACCTCCCACAGTGTCCAGCTCAGTAAGCCCTCAATATATGAAGGCTCTGGTTGTTGTTAAATTAAACCCATACCTAAAAAGATAGAAAAAAGGTGCACCTGTGTGGCTCAGTGGTTGATCGTCTGCCTTTGGCTCAGGTCGTGGTGCCAGAGCTCTGGTTTCAAGTCCCACATCAGACTTCCCTCAGGGAACCTGCTTCTCCCTCTGCCTATGTCTCTGCCTCTCTCTGTGTGTCTCTCATAAATAAATAAAATCGTAAAAAAAAAAAAAATAGAAAAAGAACAGCATATAAGCCCCCTCCAAAAAAAAAAAAAAGTAAAAGGAAGGAAATAACAGAAGTCAATAAGGGAACAAGCAGCTATATGCTAGAGAAACCCACCAAAGCTGCAATCCAGTTCTTAGGAAGAGTAAAAAAATCACTGGGCCCCACGAATTACTAATATTGGGGATGAAAAGGAAAACTCTGTCCCAATGCAAAAAGACAGAAGGTATCAGGAACCACCTTATGCCAATAAGTGTGACCTCTTAGATGAAATGGACAGATGTCTTTCAAATCACAAGTGGCTCAAGAAAAAACAAAATCCGAACAGTCTTATATTCTTGTTCAAGAACTGGAATCCATAGCTTAAAACTTTCCCAGAAAGAAAATTCCTGACTCTAAGTGGAATTGTGCCAAACACTGAAGGAAGGAATAACACCAACCTTAAAGAAACTCCCAGAGGATAGGAAATGAGGGATCACTTCCAGCACATTCGGGGAGGCAGCCTCCACCTGCGCTCCCTGACCTGAGAGAGTTCGCAGTCCAGAGCAGGGTAGGGACGGATAAAGGGGGACAGATATTGACAATACAGAGTGATCAAGGTGGCGGGTGGGGACCCCAAGAAGGCAGCTGACTCAGCCAGATATATTATGAAAGATACATAGGTGGGAGTCAAGGGGAAAGGTGGGAGGAATATCCAAGTAGGGGGGCCGGGCGTGCAAAGGCCAGGAGGAGACACCAAGTGTGCCATGAATAAGTATGCTGCGAAAAGCTTGACGTGGCTGAACTGTACCCAGGTGGGACAGAGCTGGGAGAAGAGTGGGTGAGGCTGCCCCCCCCAGGCACCGCCCCTGACCCGTTCTTCCTCAGCACCCCTGTCTCAGCCCCATGACTCTTAGCCTGTGCTGCCCGGATGCCTCGTTACCTTCCCTTTTCTCCTGGAGTAAACCATCATCTACTCAGCCTTGGCCCCTGCCTTGATTATAATGAGGGAGGCCCGGGAGGATAAGTGGGGAGTTAAGGGGTGTCCCTTCACCCCCTCACTTCCTCCTGGCCTTGTCTCCCACAGAACAACCTCCCTCCCAGTATGATGACCCGCAGAAACACCTACGTTTGCACAGAACGCCCTGGGGCTGAGCGCCCGTCCCTGTTGCCAAATGGCAAAGAGAATAGGTACGGAGAGGGGGCAGTAGTGGGGAGCGGGGTGTAGGGGAGCGGGGCCCTCCTTTATAGAAGATGATAACTGTTGTGGGGAGGGGGGCACCATGGGGAATGGGGAGTGTGTGTCTGCCCTTCCCTTGGCTGAATCTACCCATCTCCTACCCATCCCACCACTGCCGACCCCCGTGATAATCTTCCCCTCTTAATTAATTAGTCATCGGCCCCAAGAAAGCAGTCTGCCCTGTTCTCCGCCTACGAGCCTTGGGAAACTGAGTTGATTTTTTTTTTTTTTGAATGATCAATTTTTAGAACTTGAGAGAAGCCCCAGAATGTCACAGCTTCAACATCCTCTTGTTGGCTGGTTTTCAAACTAGCTTTCCTGAGTCTGTTCGGTCTCTCTCAGCTGGCAGGGGAGGGAAACCAGTGCAGACTGGCTGGAGCATAAAAGGGGGATGAATTAGGGGTGCCCGGCTGGCTCCAAAGGTAGAGCATGTGACTCTTGATCTCAGGGTCATGGGTTCAAGCACCACGTTGGGTCGTTGGGTGTGGCGCCTACTTAGAAAAAAGGCACAGGGGATGAATTAGTTCACATCATGATTCAAGTTCAGGAGTGGGGCAGGCTTCAAGATAATGACACTCGCACCCACTAGGAGTCCTGGTGGGGTCTAGGGAACACTTGATCAACACGGGTTACTGCTGGGTGGGGACAGGATATGGAGTGGTTGAGAGCAGTGCTTCTGTGGCTACTAAGTTCTGAGGTCAAATCTTGCCTCTGCACTCTGCTAGCAGGATGACCTTTGGCAAGTCTCTGAGCCTCTGTTTCCTCCTCTGTAAGATGGGGCTGATGTTCTCTGCCTCTAGGCCCTGTTAGAGGGATCCAGTGGAGATCAGGTGCGTCCTGTACCTGGCACGAGGTCCATGACGTAGAAGGCATTCATTGAGTGAGTGCTTATTTCACGGTCATTAAATAAAAACAGTAGTGAGTATTCATCAAGCAGGAACTGTATGCCAGGCCTTAGTTCACTGGCTGAATGCCCCTAACAACTCTGTGAGGTAGATCCTGGTACCTCCATTTTACAGCTAAGGAAATGAGGCACAGAGAGGTTAGGTAACTTGTGCAAGGCCACACAGCTGGCAAATCAAGGAGCAGAGATTCCAGACTGATTCCAGCGTATTTGTAAACACTATAATGCATAGCCTTCCAGCTCTGGTCAAGAGACGGTGTATTAGTTAGATTGTAGATCAAAAAGAAACCAAGGTACAGTGGCTTAAGTGAGAAGGAGGTGTAGTCCTCTCCAATAGAGCCTTCCAGAGGTAGGCAGGCAGGCAGGGTCCTCCAAGGACCCAGATTGAGTCTGCCAAACTCAACCTGAAGCTCCAGCTCTGGCACCGAGGCCACTGCACCAGCTGCCACCATTTCTCAACCAGCAAGAAGGATGGAAAGAATGGAGCGCAAGCTGCATTCTTTTTAGAGGCCTGACCCAGAAATGGGACAAAATACTTCTGTTTGTATCCCATTGGCCAGAGAATAGTCATGTGACCTGCCCTAACGGCAAGGGAGCTGGGAAATGTAGTCTCTGGCCAGGTGGCCGTGTGCACGGCTCATACGCTCAGAAGTTTGGTTACTAAAAGTAAAACGAGGAGGACAGATTCCGAAGGAGAGGTAGTGGCATCTGCCGCCGTCAGGGTTCCCTCTTTGAGATCCAGGCTGGTCCTGGAGTCCTCCGAAGGATAGGAATTGTAGATTTGGCCCCGCCTGTCAGGACTGGGAGGGTCTGGAGGAGGGTCCTGGGACGCAGGAGCCACCACTGCCCACACAACACCTTGAGACAATTAGGAAGAGTCTTTTCTTACCTGTCAAAAAATCATTGTAATGAGAAGTCCCTTTGATGTTCACATCTATTCCTGTCCCAAGTTTGAATAATGAAAGTTCAGATAGCAAAGTATTTGCAAAGTTGCTTTGGTTCCTGGGGTTTGGATGGCAAATGGCAAGAGATTCATCAAAAAATGTATTTGAACCGATTCAACTGCTGAGTTCAGAGAGAGAAGAATTAGGATACATTTGGGGTATGTAGGGTTTGAAGAAAGGACAGTTTAAAGGACAGCCGACTTAGGAAGAAAGAAGAGTCAGTAAAATAGCTAGGGTTGTATAGTACACAGCCTGCCCAGCTGTACGTGGCAGCCTTGTCTCTGAGAACTAGGTTTTTTACTGTGATCTCAAGACAGTAAAGAATCAGAGGACCTGGGGCCTTGGCCAGCCTCAAGGCCCCACTCTGACTTGTCCCTTTCTGCCCACAGCTCGGGTACCCCACGGGTGCCCCCCGCCTCTCCCTCTAGTCACAGCCTGGCTCCCCCATCGGGGGAGCGGAGCCGCCTGGCACGCGGTTCCACCATCCGCAGCACCTTCCACGGTGGCCAGGTCCGGGACCGGAGGGCAGGGGGCGGGGGAGGCGGGGGTGTGCAGAATGGGCCCCCCGCCTCTCCCACGCTGGCCCACGAGGCCACCCCCCTGCCCACTGGGCGGCCCCGCCCCACCACCAACCTCTTCACCAAGCTGACCTCCAAACTGACCAGAAGGTGAGTCCCATGGGATGTGGGGGGCAGGGGTGGGGTGGGGGGCAATGGGGCCTAACCTGTCTTCTGCTCTGCTCTGCCTCCTGTACCCCCACATCATTTCCTCCTCCTCTATCTCCTCCTCCTCCGTCACCCCTCACCTCCCCCCTCACACTACAGGGTTACCCTCGATCCCTCTAAACGGCAGAACTCTAACCGCTGCGTTTCGGGCGCCTCTCTGCCCCAGGGATCCAAGATCAGTAAGTCCCGTCCAGCCTCTGCTGTCCCTGGCTCTGCCTCCCTGTCTGCATGTCCGACCTGAGTGTAGGGGGCCGGGGGGGGGGGGGGGCGTGTGCACGCGGGAGGAGGACTGGTTGTGGGGTCTGGCTGTCCATGTGCTGTTAATAAGCAGTAGTCTGGCCTCGGGAGCCAGACCTTTGAGGTTCAGACCCCAGCTCTGCTGAGTGACCTTGGGCAAGTCATTCAACCTCTCTGGGCCTCGCCTTCCTCTTCTGTAAGATGGAGATAGCAATAACAGTGCCTTCCTCCTAGAGTTGTCATGTGGACTAAATGAGATGATATATGGACTGAGCTTAGAATATTGCCTTGGACAATGATTTATGTTTATTCACCAAGCGCCTATTGTGTGCCTGGCACTCTCTTAAACCCTGGAATAGAGTGAACAGAATGTGTAAAATCCCAGCCCAGGGAGAGCTGATATTCTCCTCGGAGATCCAGACAGCGTACAGAGAAGAAAAATAGAGCAGGGAAGGGAGGTACAGTTTTAAATGGAACAGGCCTCACTAAGGAGGTGCCATTTGAGCAAAGCCCGAAGGAGGGGTGCGTGTGTGTGTCCGTGTCCTTCTATATGTAGGTGCCTGTCTCTGCCCACCCCCTTTCTCTTTCGCCTTCCAAATTCTTCAGTATCTCTCCTCTGACCTCCACTAACCCTTTCAGAATGGGTTCCCGTGCTAGGCATGGAGAGGGAGTTCGAATCCTGACTCCCAGCCCAGCTCCAGCCAGCAGGGAGGGACTGGGACCAGGGCTGAGGCAGGGGCTGCCCAGAGTCCTGGAGGCAGTGGGTTGGGGGAGGGGACGCCAGAGGTGCAGATCAGACACCCTGCTCCCCTTCCCCCCTCTAGGGTCACAGACGAACCTGAGAGAATCGGGGGACCTGAGGTCACAAGGTGAGTGCATGTGCCTACCCCTCTGCCTGCCACACCAGCCCCTCCCCCTTTGTGTGCCTCAGATCCCACTTGTGTCCACACCACCCCATCCACCACCCCCATACCTTCAGATGGGACCTAAGCCTCATCCTCCAAGCCAGCTTTTTGAACTCACCCTCGGACCCTCCTTCTTCTGCCCGCTTATCTTTATTTATTTTTTAAGACTGTATTTTATTTATTCACGAGAGACACAAAGCAAGAGGCAGAGAGGGAGCCCAATGTGGGACTCGATCCCAGGACCCCGGGATCACGCCCTGAGCCAAAGTCAGATGTTCAACCACTGAGCCCCCCAGGCACCCCTCTGCGTGTTCCTCTCGTGCCTCACCCCCCCCATCCGTGAACACCATCCCTTGACCATCCTAACGTCCAGCCTCTTCCACGTATGACCACACACCTCCCCCCGTCATCCAACGAAGCACCACTGTTGCCAACAGCTCAGGCACAGGTTACCTGTACAGCCCCAGATGATAAATAGTTGAGGCTTCAAGGGCCAGGTAATCTCTGTCTTGCCGTTTTGGGTCCGCCATAGTCTGTCGTGCAGAAGCAGCCACAGTCAGTACAAAAACCAAGGGGCGCCGTGGGATTCCCTTAACACTGCTTTACAAAAGCAGGCGGCCCTGTCCCTCCACAACCTGCTTCAGTTCCACACGACCCCCTGTAAAGCTCCCTATGCAAATAAAGGACCTCCCCACCAGTTCCAAAGGTCCCAGGACTGACTCTCATTGGCTGGAACTGAGTCACATGTCCACCCCTCAACCAACGCCTGTGGCCAGAAGGGTGGCATACTCTGATTGGTAGGACCCGGTCAAGCACTCCTCTTTGAACCAATCACAGCAGGCAGGGGGGCGGAATGCTCTCACTGGCCAGAACTCAGTCTCGTGCTCAGCTTGGGGCTGAGGCTTAGTGCCCCCAGCCTCAGCCAGGAGCACGAGGTGTGCAATGCTTCCCAAGAGGAGCACCCTCGGCCCTTCAGGCCGGACATTCGTTTGTTGTCCGGGGCCCTCTCACACACCGCAGAACCTGTGTCCTCCCTGAGCGTGCCCAGCAGCACCCCCATCCCAAGATAGTGCAATAATCAAAAAGCCCCCAGAAATTTCCAGCTGCCCCGTGGGAGGAGGCGATGGGAGGAGGTTGCACGCGTCGCCTCCACTCCCTTCCAGGAATTTAGAGACCCGGGGGGGCACTGGGAGATGGAGGCTCCAGCTGGCGGTCGGTGTGTACAGCCGAGCCTGTCGCTGTCCCCGGGTGAGAGGGCGGCGCGGAGTCCGTCCGGGTGGGAGCCGCGGGGCACCGTTCTCTCCGCTCCCCCGCCCGCCGCCTTTGACCGCTGCGTGTTCTCGCCCCAGTTGCCATCTACCTTGGGATCAAACGGAAACCGCCCCCCGGCTACTCCGATTCCCCTGGAGTGTGAAGCTGACCAGCTCGCGCCCGCCCGAGGCCCTGATGGCGGCCCTGCGCCAGGCCACCGCGGCCGCCCGCTGCCGCTGCCGCCAGCCACAGCCGTTCCTGCTGGCCTGCCTGCACGGGGGTGCGGGCGGGCCCGAGCCCCTGTCCCACTTCGAAGTGGAGGTCTGCCAGCTGCCCCGGCCCGGCCTGCGGGGAGTGCTGTTCCGCCGCGTGGCCGGCACCGCCCTGGCCTTCCGCACCCTCGTCACCCGCATCTCCAACGACCTCGAGCTCTGAGCCACCACGGCCCGGGTCCCCTCCCCTTCCTCCCCCTCGTCCCCTTCACCTCTGCCACCCGGGGGAGAGGGGTCAGGGAGGGGAGTCTCCCCTCTGTCATCACCTCGGTTCCCGAGAATCCGATGTGGGGACAGAGATGGTCCGCCCTGTGGCCCAATCTCCATGGGCCCTGGGCATGGGAGAAGCGGGAGGGGGCTGAGCAGGGGGAGCTGGCACCTTCCTGGAGCCTCCAGCTGGTCCTGTCCCCCCTCCCCCTGTGGGGAGGGGCACCCGAAAAGACTTTGGGGGCCGGGCAGGGGCAGAAAGGGAAACTGAGGAACCTCTTCCATCCCGCCCCATCCCCCCACCCCCAGCAGCTCAAGAATTAGGCCTTGGGCAGGGGTAGGAAAGGTTGCTGAGCCTAAAGACTGGAGAATGGAGGGGGGGGCTGGAAGTGGGGGAGGGGTCAGAGAGGCAGATTCCTTCCCCTCCCCACCCCTCCCCTCACGCTGGAACCCCCCCTTCCTGCCCCAGGCTGGCGCGGGGCACTTTGTACAAACCTTGTAAATACCCCCACCCCCTCCCCTCTGCAGAGATCTCTCGAGGAGCTGCCGCCGTCACCTCCGGTTTTTAAGTTATTACACCCCCCCTCCTGTCAGCCCCCTCACCTGCAGCCTGTCGCCCAATAAACTTAGGAGAGTCCCCCTCCCCCACGCTGACCCCAGGCTGTTCCTTCCCTGCCCTCACCTACGAGTGAGACGAGGAGGAGGCAGTGTGTGACTTTGGGCCAATGGTTCCTCCTTTCTGAGCCTCAATTTTCTCAGCTGCAGAATGGGCCTAGTGGGGGTGTGAGGGTCAAGGATGATGATGGTGGAGGGCAGGACAGAACTCGGCCTCATCCACGAGGCCCCCAGTTCCTATATCGGTCCCCCATTCATTCACTCACGTGCCCACCCACATGTTATAGCGGACTCTAAGCCACTTCTTACACCAGTAGTACATTTATTCAATAAACAGTCATTGACCTGTGCCTACTCCATGCCAGGCCCGGTGCTGGACACGGAGACACAAGGAGCCCCTGTCTGTGGGGGATGTGGGTTCTGACACAAAACACTGGAGAAACTGTTGCACTGGGGAGTCCAGAAGAGAACGGGAGGGAAGTTGGGGAAATGATGCTGGAGTTGGGCTTTGAAGGATGAGTAGGAGTTGACCGGGTGTTGGGTATGCCCTGGGCAAAAGCCTGGGAGTCAGAGTGCATGACAGACCTTCAGAAAACTGTGGGTAATTTCGATGTGGGTGCTGTGTGGGGGCTGGTGGAGAATTAGCAAGAGAAATGCTGTATTAGGACTAATAATCCATCTACACTTAAGCAAAAAGGTTATTTGGCTTATGTTCCTTAATAGTGTGGGGGTGCCTGACTTCAGGTAAGGCTGAATCCAGGTAGCCGGCCATCTCCTCTTGGCTTTTTTTAGTGTGAATTTAGCAGTTTAATAGTTTCACCCCAGAGTTTCACCTGGCTCTCCCTGATGGCAGAAATGACCCCAGCAGTTCCAACATATCGTCCCTTTGCCTAATTCCCACCCCAGTAAGTTCCTCATTGCGAACTTTTGGCAGAAATCCCAAGATGGACTCTTATTGGCCCAGAGAACACATGACTGTCCCCGAACCAGTCAGTGTTGCTCTGGAGCCACGAGCTCCCTAAGCTGGACTTAGAGGGGAGAGGAAAGCCAAGGGTCCTTAGCCAGAGGAAGGGAATAGAAGCTCAATGAAGCTGAGCAGTAGAGGGTGGGGCTTGTACACACAGGGCCTCATAGGTCAAAGCAAGCTGGGCTTTCATCCAAGGGCACTTAAGAGCCATGGAGAGTTGTATGTGTGGAGGAGGCTTAGTCTGCTGTGCCTCAGTTGCCCACTTGGGGCATGGTAGGGTCAATCCTTGTCTTCTGTTCTTGGGACTTCATAGGAAAGTCGAGTGAGAAATGAAGGGTGATAGAGACTGAGTGGTCAGTGTTGAAAAATTCAGGGTCTGGGGCAGAACTACATTCCTGTCTTATGAGAGGCCAGAACAGGGATCTGCTGAAAAGTGTTTATTGATTCGGAGGTTGGGGAGTGGGAAACAACCAACTCCGTCTGGAAATTTCAATCCTTGCCGGGGGGGGGGGGGGGGGGGGGTTTCCTGTGTGCCCAGCCCTGTGCTGGGGATGTAGTGAGACCAAGGCAGCCCCAGCCCTGCCCTCGTGAGGCTCAGTCCAGTGGAGGAGGCAGCTGCATCAGTGATCAGGCAGGGCAGAGGCTGGGGATAGGCCAAGGGGGTGTCTGTCCCAGCCAGGGAGGGCTTCCTAGAAGAGGAACAGCCCAGCTGCACCTGGGAGAGCTAGACACGGCGGGGAGGGGGTTGGTGTTCTAGGCAGACGGAACAGCTTGTACAATGGCCGAGAGGCAGGGGAACGACAGTACAGCAAATGGCATATAATTTGCAGTGAGTAGAGTCACTGGGAGAGAAGAGGCTGGAGATGTTGGCAGGAGCCTGAAGGACATGGAGAGGGGCCCGGGCTTTCTTCCAAGGACACCGGGGAGTCCTGGCGAGGTTGTGAGCCAGGGAGAGGCAGGGACAGGTTTATGCTGCAAAGGGAGGGAAGGAGACTGGTCAGGAGAGTAGGGAGGAGGTTGAATGGATAGAAGGTGGGGAGAGAAGGGGTGCACTTACGCCTGATGAGTAAAGATAAGCAGGACAGGCACGGTCGCTGCAGGTGCCTGCACTGCAGGTTAGGCTCAGAGGTCCCACTGGCGTGCTTGCCGGTGTGGCCTCGGGTGGGGTAGGGGGTGGAGCTGGGGTTGGTGATGGGCTCTTCATTTGGGAACAGTATTGTAAAGGACACCATGACATCCGACAGGTTTTCTTTCTCTTGTAGCCTTCCTGTTCCATTAATCTCTAGGAACTCTCAGGGACATCCCCTGGCCTGTTTCCCCCTCTACAACAGAGTACATTTCTTGATCTCTAAGGGCCCTTTCGCGGTGTGACTTCAGGTTTGAAAAAGTCCCTCTTCCAGGTCCCTGGGGCTCTGTCTTCCACTTACTCTGCCTCACATTTCCTTCTGAAACTTTTGTCTGTTTTTGAGGCCACCACGCTGCTGTTGCTGATGGAGGCCTCAGCATATTGGGTCGAGTAGAGGTGATTGATGTGGCCAAAACCCGGAACGTGTTCAGATGTCTCCTGATTTCTATTACCTGCCCCTCCCACCGCCCCACCCCCCTTCCTGGGACTCCCCAAAACTAGATCCCTCAAGATGTCATGGGGATGCTGTGAGCCAAGCCCTAGTCCGAAGGAGGAAAGAGCATGGGCAAAGATGTTAAGGTGGGAATTGCAGGGTGTAAGGAGCAGGAGTGTATAGAAGAATAACGGGGAAAGAACTGGAAAGATGAGCCTTCAGTGAATGGTGCACATTTAAGTCTGATCTTGAAGAATCGCAAATAATAGGAGTGCCTTCTAGGAGGTGAGGGAAACTATGGGAGGTTCTTGAGCACAGAAGGGGAAATTCAGAGGCGTGGTAACAGCTATAGAGGGATGAAGTGAGATCACACAGGAGGCCAGTGAAAAATACAATGAAGTGTATGTGATGAGATGCACGGTAGGTCTCAAACTGGAGACCCGCGGGCCAAGTTCACGTCTCAGGCATTTTGTTTGGCTTACATTTCCCCATCATGCGGACCCTGTGCTTGAGATCTGAGCATGCGTGATTAGGAGCTGAGGTTGGAAGGGGCCACACGTCCCTGGGTCTCGGATTCCTCATAGAACCTTAGAAGTTTTGCATTAGACTGGACACTAAACTTTGCCAGGGAGGGCAAGCCACTTCGAGGTCACACAGCAGCCGAGGGCAAACGTCCCTCCTCCTCTTGCTCAGTAACTGTCGCACAAGAGCTAGGGCCACCATTGCTTTTATTTGTTGCTTTGGGTGTAGAAAAAGCATGAGCTCCAGATGTGTTGGAGAGCTCCCCGCGACCCCGAGCTCCTGGTGGTGGCCGGAGCTCCGGGGCAAGGAGAGGAAGGTGTGAGGGAGGTTTTACATTGGCCAAACAGAACTCAGAGGCCGAAGCCCATTGGTCGGAACTCTGGTTGGACCTGGAATTCCGAGATGGGTGAAAAGAGCCCCCAGGTGGCCCACCCCCCTGTGGGCGGAGCTGCGGGAAAGGGGCGGGCCTCTGAGGGGCCGAGTCCTCCCATTGGCTGGGGCTCCAGCAGGCGGCGGCGGGAGGGCTGGACGCCTATTTCTGGGCGGGGATCATGTCGTCGATGGACTGGCCTTTTTCCAGCTTCTTCTCCATCTCCACCATGAGCTTCACACCGTCCACCACCAGCTGCACCTGTTCTACTTCGGATGAGCCCAGTCGATCGGCGTTGGATATGTCGAACACTGAGCCCACAGCAGCTGTGTCCACACCACCTGCAGGAGCAGGGGGCAGGGGCATAAGGAGGGAGCAGAGATGCGGAAGCGGGGCCCAGGATGCTGCCCCCCGTGCCAGCTGAGACGGCCGCACGCACTGAGTGCCTACGGTGTGACAGGTTACGGCATTCAGAGTCTCCTAAATGGCTATTCATAGGTTCACATCTCAGGCTAATTTAGGTACCTCACACCTCAACCATTCAACATGAAAATACAGCGTGGTGGCTGTGTGAGCTCTGGGGCCAGGCTGCCTGGGGTTGAATCCTGACCATCCTCTCCTTTACAGATGGGAGACCGAGGTCCCTAGGGGCAGGGGACAGACACAATATATATCATATAGCCATGATATCCTATCGAGTCCCATGAGAGAAAGCGTGCTGACACCCATTTACAGAGGAAGAAACTGAGGCTCACAGAGGAGTAGCCCGCGTCCACCCCAGAACTCGCGTGGATGCTCCGCCTCCCCTCCCGCCGCCGCAAAGGGCCCGCCCCTCCCCCGACGCAGCGGGGCGCGGATGCAGAGCCGCACCTGTGCCCCGCTTCTGCAGGCGCAGACGGGTGAGGATCTCCTCGAACTTGGGGTGCTTGCTCAGGTGCGCCAGCTTGACGTGCACACCTCCACGCAGCCCGGTGCCCAGGTTGGATGGGCAGGTGAGCACGTAGCCCAGGTGCTCGTTCCACATGAAGGGGTGTCCGGCCTTCTTGAAGATCTCCTCAATCTGAGGTAAGGGGAGAGGACCTGGGGTCAGCGCCAGCGGGGGCCCCCAAATACTCCCGCAACCCGTCGGGATTGGGAGCGACACGACGTGAGGACGTGGGTAGTGGGGGGAATTCCGAGACCGCGGGGCTGCAAAACCGCCCGGGATGAGCCCGGACCACCCGGGCGCAGCGGGATGCTGGCGGGGCGGGGCTTTAGGTCATCTTGGGGGCGGGGCTTGGGTGGAGGGTGGAGCCGGGTTGCCCCGGGGGGCGGGGCGTTCAGGGGGAGTCAGGGGCCCGCCCCAAGGGGCCCGCTACCCACCTTCTGCAGCCCCACGCAGAAGCGGCGGAAGACCTCCTTCATGTTGCCCCCCTTCTGCATGGAGATGACTCGGAGGTGGTCCTCCTCGTTCACCCACACCAGGAAGGTCTTGTTGTCATTGTGCCTAGGGTGGGGCGCAGGAAGAGGCCACCCATCAGCTCCGCGTGGCAACCCCATTCCTGGCCTCTCGCAAACACACCCACCGCTAGGGGGCAGCGGGCCTGAGGAGTGCGAGGTGGTGGCATGGGCACCTCAAAATCTCAGAAGCTCTACCCCTGGAGACCCTAAGGGCACAGGATCTGAGAAATCGCCAATCTTAGGATCAAGGACTCTCAGGGTCCTAGATTTTTGGATAGCATTACATTACAGACTATTAGAATCTCAGTATCTTTGAAAAACAGAAACTGGGAATCAGAATTGATAAGTCTTGGAAACCCTACATCCAGTCTCAAGACCAATCTTCCCATCACCTTGCGACATCTCAGAAACAGAGTCCTAGAACCATAAACCATTAAGATGTGGAAAGGTCTGAAACCATGGAATCACAGAATCTGGAACTAGTGGAATCCGAGAACCTAAAAATACTCAAAATCTTGGAACCTTAGAATCATCCCATCTGTATATCTTAGAACTCACACTCTCCAAATCATCTGAAACCTAAGTTTTGAAAAACCGTTGAAAATCTTTGACTATTGGAATCAGAGATTCAAAGGTTCATAGAAACCTAACTAGCAACAATAAAAGATAAAACTAATAGCCAAGATGTTGGGCACTTACTATATACCAGACACTGTTTTCAATTACTGTGCTCTCCATTTTACAGATAAGGAAACCAGGACAGAGAAATGTTAAATATTGTGCCCGAGGTCACAAAGGGGTGGAAGGTGAGGTCATTTTTCTAGAGCATCTGGAAACATAATTGTTTTTATGGCGTTGGATTTGGTGGAGGAACAGGGAGGGTAGTGGGGTGGGGAACTCACCAGATGCCGCGGGCGTCGGGCCAGTCTCGGGCCATGCCTGAGGCCAGCAGCAGTGGGGACACGGGTTTGTCGAACAGGAAGTGATCGTCGATGAGCTGCTGCTGCTCCTGCTCGGTCATGCTCTTCAGAGGGTAGTATTTCCCCTTGAACTCGCCTGTCAGGCTGTTGAGGGCTGAGGGGCCATATAAGGCAGTGGTCAGCAACCTGCTCCACCACAACCTGGGCGTGGAGGCCTGGGGACCCCAACCTGCTGCCCACACAAGCCTGGGGCATGCTCCCGTGGATGTCCTAATGGCTCCTGAACACTAGGATGAAACCCAAATTTGCGACCTCTCCCAGGCTTTGGGAGCAGCCAAGACATGTGCTCAGCCAGGAAACATGGATTTGCCCTTTCCCTGACCTTCACATCCTATCCACCTATGACCAGCAGTGTGCTGGAGCCCCTCTGACTGGCTGGAAAACAGACAATCAAAATCTTAGGATTTGGGGGAGCCAACAGGAAAAACTATTATAAAATAGCATTTATAGTATTTGTATATATCCATATGTAGAATAAATGTTTACTATGTATATATGCACAATATATAATATGTATTTATATACATGTTATACATTTTAATATAGTGTAGTATATAATGTTATGTATCACATATTATATACTATATTTTTAAAGATAATTTATTGGGGCACCTAGGTAGCTCAGTGGTTGAGCATCTGCCTTTGGCTTAGGTCATGATCCCAGGGTCCTGGGATCGAGTCCTGCATCGGGCTCCCCGCAGGGAGCCTGCTTCTCCCTCTGCCTGTGTCTGCCTTTCTCTCTGTGTCTCTCATGAATAAATAAATAAAATCTTAAAGAATAAAGTACAATAAAAATAATTTATCTGGGGCCGCTTGGCTGGCTCAGTCAGTAGAGCATGTGACTCCCAATGTTGGGCACGAAGCCTACTTTAAAAAATTATATAAACTTACAATAAAATAAATTATTTTATAAACACAGGTAATAAGGGGTGCCTGGGTGACTCAGTTGGTTAAGCATCCAACTCTTGATTTCAGCTCAGGTTGATCTCAGAGTTGTGAGATCAAGCCCCCAAGTCAGGTTCTCTGCACTGGGAGTGAAGCCTGTTTAAGATTCTCTCTCTCAAAAAAAAAAAAAAAAAAAAAAAGGCAGCCCGGGTGGCTTAGCAGTTTGGTGCCGCCTTCAGCCCAGGGTGTGATCCTGTAGACCAGGGATCGAGTCCCACGTTGGGCTCCCTGCATGGAGCCTGCTTCTTCCTCTGCCTGTGTCTCTGCCTCTCTCTCTCTCTCTCTCTCTCTCTCTCTGTGTCTCATTAATAAATAAAGTCTTTAAAAAAAAAAAGATGCTCTCTCTCCCTCTGTCCGTTTTCTCTATCTCTCTTTCTCTTTCTCTCTCTCAAAAATAAATAAATAAAAATAAAACATAAATAAAGTCAAAACACTGCCACAGGTTATAAATATCCAAAATTATCACTTCCTAATTATTTTACTACATCTTTATTATCTATGTTCTTGAAGCTTTTTTCATCTCTATCCCTTTGGTGGGAATAGTATGTAATGATGTGTATCTTTTCCCATCTCTCTATGATATCATGTTCATAGTTTAAAGTTGGCTGTGGCAGGAGAATTTATACCATGGAAACTGGCAGTCGCTACAAATTGGGGCTTTTTTTTTCTTCTTAAGAGCTGGTTGTTAGATGTTTACTAGAACAAACATGCTTGCGAGTCCTGATGATCCTACCTCCCAAATATATCGCTCATTCTCTCCATCCCTTTGCCTATCCCTCACCCCACGCCTGCACCATTGTGGTTGCCCCTTACAGCCTCTCTGCTCCTACCTTTGCCCACAGTCTGTTCCCTATTCAACAGCCAGGAAACTGCCCATGTAAGTCTGAACTTACTCCAGTCACCATCCTCCCATGGCTTTCATCTGTTCAGAGTCAAAGCCAAAGCCCCCCTGATGGCCCACAAGGCTCTGCACAAGCAGGCCACCCATACTCCTCTGACTGCATCTCCTCCCCTGGTCTGCTCAGCTCTGGCCACACTGGTCTCCTTGCTCTTCCTCCAACACACTTCCCCACCTCAGGACCTTTGCTGAGGTCCTTGCTGCTCCACCTGCCTGGAAATCTTCAGGCTCCTTTTTGTCAATCAACTCCTCCTTTCTCAGGGAGCTCCCCCCAGCCATTCTATGATGCACCCTTGTTTCTCGGCTACACGGCATTTTGGAATTAATCATTCTTTTGCTGGTTTCTGTGTTTCTTCTTATCTCCCCACCAGGCTGACAGCTCTGTGAAAACAGTGACCTTGTCCATCTTATTCATCATGGGAGCCCCGGCCCCCTACTCAGGACCATGACAACCGTAAACGCTGGTTAGCTGGCTGGCTGGCTGGTTGGATGGATGGATGGATGGAGGTCAGGACCCTGGTGCAATTGAAAGTCTGCATGGATCTGCTCAGGGTTCCTTGACAGCGCCCCCAGACTTCCAGCAGGGGTAATGCTGCCAGCTGTCACTCATCAAGCACCCACGATTTACCCAGTGGTGGGCAGGGTGGGGTTCTCACCTTCTATGGAGAGTTTCTCCACTGCCCGGCGCTCGCCCCGGGAGCAGTGGGGGGGCAGTGTGTAGCCCTTGATGCTACGGCCCGTGCGGACGCGGCTGCTGAGCACATAGTTGGGGTCTAGGTCGTCTCCACCCTGGAGGGCAGGAGGGGGGTCAGGGCTGGGCACGGCCCCCACAAGCCGCCCCTCCACTGCAAGCCCATGTCCTCCCTGGCCCCCCCACCCAGGGCTCCCAGTTCTGACTCTGCTACTTCCTTCGGCTCCTCCTTGCCCACTGGCTTCTCCCACCACCACCCTGGCTCGGCCTCTCCCTTCTCGGCCTCTCCCTCCCTATTTCTCCCAGCCTCTCATCTGCCCCTTTCCTCCATACATCTCTTTTCCCCCGTCCCATTTTTGTCCCGCGTCCGGTTTCTCTTCATCTCTTCCCTGTCTCTCCTCCCATCTGAGTCTCCCCCGCTGTGTCCTGGTCTCCCTGTCTGTCCTGCATGCCTCTCTGTCCCTCCTGCCCTCCATCTCTGCCTCTTGGAGCATCCTTTCCCACCTCCGTCATCCTCCCTCTCTTCCCCATCCCTCCCCTCCCCTGTGGGCAGCTGACCTTGAGGTTCTCATGGTTGAGGTCAGTCTTGTGCTTGTCGGTGGGTTTGTAACCCCCATGCCGATCCTGGATGATGGGGTCGAAGAGATCCTTGAACACCTGGTAGGACTCCTCGTCACCGGCCACACAGCCCACGGTCATGATGAAAGGGTGACCTGGGGATTTGGGGTAAGGTCAGAGGCGCTTGTGCCCAGCAAGGAAGACCCAGGCTCCTTGGTCCTATAGAAACTGTATGTGCACATGCACACATGTGTGAGTGCGTGTGTGTGTGCGTGTGTGGTCAGCAGGGGTTTATTCGAGACCTGAGTCGGAGCTGCAGAGACTGAGGGTTGTGAGTATGGGGAGGGAAGGCTGGGAAAGGTCCAGGTGGCATCTGGGCAAAGGAGAAAGAGTCTCCGGGGGTCAGTTACAAGGTCCTAAAAATATTACTACTTGAGAGCCCCCAGATCACGGACTCTTTCTTCCCTGAAAAATTTTCGAAATATATTAGATTCTCAGCTCCCACAGATCCTAAGAGGCTTGAAAGATCCTCATCTTCCCAGATGGGGAAACAGAGTCCCCGGCAGGCAGCCCCGCCCGCCCATCCAAGCCCCTGTCCGTGCTCCACCAAGGAGGCTTACCTGGGTTGTCCACACCTGTCTGGATGACATCGTCCAGAGTAAAGCCGGATGGGGTCTCCTTGTCCCGCAGCTTCTTATAGATTTCAGGGGTCAGCGCTTTGGCCATATGGTTGTTGTGCTTGGTGAGGTCAGGGTACTCCTCCTCAGGCTTGTAGTTCAGCTTGAACTTGTTGTGGGTGTTACCGAACGGCATGGTGGTGGCGTGGGGGGGCCTGGGGGGTGGGGCGGGGGGCGAAGAAGGTTATCCCGCATCCAGCAGAGACCAGCAAGGGACCAGGACAAGGTGTTGGGGTCAGAAAGACCTGATGGCCAGTCCTTTTTTTTTTTAAAATATTTTTTAGAAGATTTTATTTATTTATTCATGAGAGACAGAGAGAGAGAGAGAGGCACAGGCACAGGCAGAGAGAGAAGCAGGCTCCATGCAGGGAACCGGACATGGGACTTCATCCCGGGACTCCAGGATCGGGCCCTGGGCCGAAGGCGGCACTAAACCGATGAGCCACCTGGGCTGCCCTGATGGCCAGTCCTGACTCATATGCTGTGTGACTTGGAACAAGAAGGGGCCCCTCTCTGAGCCCCTGTGTCTTGACAGGATGCATCAGGACTCTGTGGTTAAGATCCCAGCTCTGCTACACCCTGATGGGTGACCCCAGACGAGTCACCTTGCTAGGGACAGCTTCTCCAGCTGAATGATGAAGGGGGAAGCCTTTGGGATGGAGCAGTAATATTGGCATGGATAAGAGTGTAGATTCTGGAATCAGATAGCCTGGGTTTGAATTCCAGCTCTGTCACATACAGTAAGCTGTGTGACCTTGGGCACCTTGCTTAACCTCTCTGTGCCTCAGATTACTCGTATGTACAAAGGGGGGGTCATAGTAACCCTCATCTCCGGGGGCGCTTCAAGGAGTTCATGTATGTAAAGCGCTTGGCACACGATAAGCTGTATTTTGCTTAGCTATTATTATAATTTTCGTCGCTATTACTTTAAAAGTCTGGGTAAGGAGCCGGGGAGAAGGTGGAGGGCGTTGCTGGGAACATATGTGCAAGCAGGGAAGGGACACTCTCTCCACGAAGGGTCCCGGGTGCTCGGTCAAGGGATGAGGGGGAGGGTGGAAGGGAAGGCTGCGTGGCCGTCCCCACCTCTGTTTGCTGACCACTCTCCTGCAGGGCTCAGTTGAGAAGAAAAGCCCAGCAGCTGAAGTCAGCAGAGCTGGGTTCAAATCCTGCCTCTACCATTTCCCTTGCTGTGTGACCCCAAGCCAGGTGCTCAGCCTCTCTGAGCCTCTGTCGCCTGTGAACTGAGCCTGGCCTAAGGGATTGCCAAGAAGATTCTTCTGGCTCAGGCACGTGGCCGGCTGAGCACGTGCCCTCACATGGAGTTGGGGCCTGCTCCGTAGGGGGTGGCTGCCGTTACTGGACCCAGGAAGGAGGTGGTGGTGGTCGGCGTGGGAGCTCACTCCGCGGCCCCAGGGATGGGAAGCAGGTAGGACGGTGGGAAGGGAATCGGGACCAGGCGAGCTGAAGGCTGAGGCATCAGGCCAGGAGCGGATGGAATTCACGAAAGATCCTTGGAGCTACTATCCAGGGTTGGGGATTATTTATAGAATCTGGCAGACTGCTCCTCCCCCACCAACCCCCCACATTCCAGGGGCTCCACTTGCACCAAGTCAGCAGGCCGGAGACAGGTGGGCCAGGGTGGCTAGGAGGACACGCATCCAGGCCTCGGGGCTCCAGGGCTTCCAGCCCAGAACCGCCCCCCACTTCAGGGTGTCCCACCCCACCCTGCGAGGAACATGTTAGCAGAGGGCATTGAGGCAAGGTGGGGGGAGCCCCAGAGCCACACACAAGCACACACACACACCCACACACACATCCCCATAACCCCCAGATCACACAGTAAACAGAGTCACACACACATCCCTCCAAGCTCAGGGACACACCCAACATACAGGCACCCATGCAGGAGCTACAGAAAGTCAGACACAAGGTCACACCATTGTGGGATGCAACAGGGACCCACAGAATTGCAAGTGCAATGAACCCACAGTGCTTGCTCTTGCAAACCACGACAGTTGACATACAGACACCTCCCACGGCTTGTGGCGCCCAGTTCTGGTGACAAACCATCATGAACATGGGCCCAGCCTGTAGCCCCTTGCAGGGGGGACAGCTGGCAGCTGTCAGAACTCCTTTTGTCTCCAAGATCCCTTCCCGTGACCCTGTGCCACAGACCCTGTGGGAGGCAGGGGGGCTCACAGGTGGAGGGGACTCCCAGACACGGGGTCAACCTTCCCACACACTGACCCTCCTCTGTGTAGGAGGATATGGGGTAGGCTCCTGAGACCAGATCGGCTGCTGGTGCCATGCACCCCCCGACACTTTGGCCTGGTCTGGACCCCACCCTGATTCCCACCCCCATCAGTACCTGGCTGGGCTGTGCAGAAAGGGGCTGTCTGTATCCTGGAGGTGACACTGACCCAAAGGAAGGGCCCGCAGCCCAGGCCTTATATAGGGGGGCCGGGCTGTGCTATTGGCTGGGAGGGGCTGCCCCCAGGGAAGGGAGCTGGAGGGCAGGCAGCTGAGCCTTCCAGCTCACTGCCCGGGCACGGTGCCCACCCTGAGCCCAGGCACGCCTTGCGCCCAGCCCTATCGGGCCTTGTATGGGCCGCCCCAGGGACTGAGCCCAGATCCCCACCCGCCCCCCATCAAGCTGATTCCCCGACCAAGTGCTGAGTCGGGCTGGCAAGGACAGCTGGCCCCCTGCCCAGGACACGAGACCATGCCAGGGGACGTCCCAAGCACGTAGAAGCCACCCTCCCCTGGCCCTCCAGCCCCTCCTATGGCCCGGCCTCTCCTCAGCCCCCAGTGGCCTTGACCTGGGTAAAAGTTAGGTCTTGAGACGGGCCCCAGGGAAAACCTTGCAACAGTCCCACGAGAGCCAGGTATCTGGTATTCCAGACACTTGCCTGTTGTCACCCAACTATGGGGAACCCTTGTCCAAGGCCCAGGTCTGAAGGCAGAACTGCCTGACCCCAGAAATCCATGTTTGGACGCACTTTCCTCCTTGTGAGTGAGTGGGAGGGAAACTGAGTCTTGCCTGAGCTGAGAAGATTCAAACTCCAGTCCCTGCGGCTGACCCTGGGACGCTTCAGCGGCGGAGGGGACAGAGAGGGACTCACCCCGGAGAGGAGCTTATTTTTAGAGGGCGCTTCGATGTCGCCTTTGCAGAGACCTAGACCCGAGGCGCTGGGGCTGGGGGGAGGCAGGGACAGGTGTTGGGGGGGTGGGATCGCCACGTGTCTGGGTTAATTATAACCGCGTGTCGGGTGTCCCGGGCTCGCCTCCTTACAAGGGCAGCCGCCTGACCGCCCCGCAGGGGAAGGGGGCTGGGCACCCCGGACTCACAGGCCTGCAGATCCCCACGGAGCAGGAGCTCCCCGCCCACGGGGACCTCCAGGGTTGGGGAGCGCAGTCCTTCCCGATTGTAGCACAAGTCCAGGGAGCGCCCTGGATTACAACCAAGAAGACACCTTCGTTTGCCCTCCGGGGTTCCTCCCTCCTCCCGGGTCTCCCGGGTTTCTTCCCAGGCAGGAGGGGTCTGATCTAGGGAAAGGGGCCCCTCTTTGTCTTTTCCCCAGATTCCTGGTGGGGAGGGGGCGCTTAGAAAACTTTACCTTGGGGCTTAGCCCCTGATCTCTCCACCCACTGTCCCTTCCCACCAAGGTCAGAGTGACAAAGTTCTTGTTCCAGGCCCAGAGAACTAAAAGGAACCAGACTAGAATAGGAAGGCATGTATCATGTCAACAATTTTTTTTAAGATTTTATTTATTAGAGAGAGAGCATGATGTTCAGGAGGAGGGGTCGAGGGGAGGGAGAAGCAGACTTCCCAGTGGGCAGGGAGCCCTGGGCTCCATCCCAGGACCCTGGACTCACAACCTGAGCCAAAGGCAGAGGCTTAACTGACTGAGCCACGCAGGTGCCCCAACAATTCTTTATTAAGCACTTATGGGGGACACAGCAGAAAACAACAAAACCGTTGGTCTCATGGAGGTGACATTGTAGTGAGCATGAACAAGTAAGTATATGCTGTCATGGCAGGGACAACAGGGCTTTGACAGGAAATCAAAGAGAGTAAAGGGTCAGAGTGATGGCACAGCAGGGGAGGTCAGGTCAGGCCTCTAGGGGGAAGTGACATCTGAGCAGAGACCTGAGGGAGAGGTGAGAGCCAGCCATGTGAGGATCTGGAAGGGGAACAGCAGGTGCAAAGGGCCTGAGGTAGGAGTGGCTTGGCATATCTGAGAGACAGGAAGAGGCCAGAGGACTGGAGCAGATGGGCCAGAGGGGAGAGTGGAAAGAAGAAGATGAGAGATAGAAGCAGACCTGTAGGACCCTAGGGGCCATGGAGGAGTTTCCATCCCACCGTGGATGGATGGGAGCCACTGAGGGCTGTGAGCAGGGGAGAGACACGATCCAGCCACATCACATGCACACACAGGATCCAGCCCAGCCCCCACCCCCACCCTGGAGCCCTAGTAGCCACTTACTGGCACATTTGACATTCCATTTGGCCATACAGCCCTTTCTGTGTTTGGAGAGTTTCCCACCCTATAACAGCCTCCTTTAGAGAAGCCTAAAAGGTCAGAAACTCAGTTTCCCAGAATCCTTTGCAGCAACGTTCTAGTCATGTGACCCGGCTGAGGGACACACCCCCCCCAACACTTCAGTCATGAACTCTACTCCTTTTTTTTTTTTTTTTTAATTTTTTTTTTTATTTATTTATGATAGGCACACAGTGAGAGAGAGAGAGGCAGAGACACAGGCAGAGGGAGAAGCAGGCTCCATGCACCGGGAGCCCGATGTGGGATTCGATCCCGGGTCTCCAGGATCGCGCCCTGGGCCAAAGGCAGGCGCCAAACCGCTGCGCCACCCAGGGATCCCTCTACTCCTTTATCTTCTTTGAGTCTCATAGAAATAGTTGGCTTTGGGGAGCCAAGACCCCCATGGTGTACCTTTACCCCAACCCCCAACCCTCCAAAGCCTGTCAGTCTCCAAGGCCCGTCCATCCTTCCTCCTACCCTAGCTCCAGACCTCTCCACATTCCCTTCTACCCTAGCCTCCCCCCAGGTCAGCCCCAGTCTGTCCCCTCCCACCTCGTCCCTGCCTTCTGACTACCCCTGCTTAGAACCCACCGTGGCTTCCCAGCGCCCTCAGGATAAATGAGTATTTGTTGACTAAGGAAATAATAGTAGCCTTTTCAGTCGATTGGAAACTACTCTCCCCAGTTTATGCAGAAAGGGCCTCACCCCAGATATTAGGATCTTTCAAAATAATTGAAAGGATTGAAGGAGCACACTCTGGGCTGAGCCACTAGGAACATCTCTCACCCCCAGAACCATGCTCCATTTGGAAAGTTGAACATGCCAGAAAGAGGTTAGCATGGATGTTGAGTGGCCACTCCACAGTCCCCACCCTAACCGCTATTATGGAACAGTCCCAAATATCAAGTAGAATGCTAAGTGCTTTGCATATATCAACTCATTTAACACTCCCAACAATAAAGCTCAAAAAGGTTAAATGACTTACCCAAGGTCACACAGCCAGGAAAGGGGCAGAGCTGGGAATCAAATTGGCACAGGGCTGCCAAGAATGGGTTTTCTGGCTTCGGTGAAGATAATTTACAGGCCTCTCAACAAAGTCATATTGTCACCCAAGAGTCCCTTTGCAGGTGGGTCTTCAGGCCCTGGTAATTTGAACCTACTTCCCCATGCCCTCTTCATCACCTCGGCCATCTGGTTTCAGGGCCCAAGCACTTTATGTGTATTTAACGGTTTAATTCCCCAACAGTCCTATGAGGTGGGTACTGCAAATTTTACAAGTCAGAAAAGTGAAGCCCAGTGAGGTCAAGTCACTTGCCCAGAGTCACACAGCTGGGAGATTAAAGAACCAAACTGGACCACGTAGTTAATCCCTGAGCTTGTATTTCTCATCCCTCCTCAATCCCATCTCCCCGTGCTGAAGCCCCATTTTATAGAAGATGGAAGTTGAGGCTCAAAAAAGGAAGGAGTTGCCTAAGGTGACAGCCAGTATTCTAAAATTTCAGAGTCCGTGTTCTTTTCCTTTCACCCCCAAGCCCTGGTGTTACAGAGCAACGTTGCTCCCAAACCCTCCCTTTTATCCTCCATCTCTCCTGTCCCTGCTAGCCCACCCAGGGATGAGGCTGCCCTAGGGGCAGAAACTCTGGGAGGCACCCCTCCACCCCCATGGCCCATCACCCCAGAATGCTTTCCTCATTCAACTCCCAAATTCTTCTGCCAATCCTGGCAGTCCATGATGCCAACTGGTTCAGGGAAGACAAGTTATAAATCAAAGCCAGCCCCAGAACTGGAGACCCAGAGACCCAGAGAGTTAAAGACCCATCCCCTCCTTCTCTTTCCCCAAGGGCAAGCCCATTGCAGCCCTGTAATCAACTGGATCCCCAGTCCCCAACGGTGGTGATGCTGCTGGGAAGACAGGCAAATAAAATAGTCTTTCATGACTCCCCTCCCACCCCACTCCACTCCCTCCAAATCAATCTTTATCAACATTTTCCTCTAGGTGTTGCTTTAGCTACATCTTAATCTCTTAATATTGGGTTTTGCATTCTCTTACTTCAAATTTATCCTTTATTTTGAAAATATTATATTTGGAGTGTATGGATGGTCACATTTCTTAATATTTTAGTCCCTTGGGGCACCTGGGTGGCTCATCGGTTAAGCATTAGACTCTTGATTTCAGCCTGAGTCAGGATCTCAGGGTCGAGTGATGGAGCCCCATGTTGGGCTCTGCACTCAACACGAAGTCTGCGTGAGATTCTTTCTCTCTCTCTGTGCCCCTCCACCCACTCACGCTATAAATAAATAAATAAAATGTTTTCTAAAAAAAGAATAAAGCTAATCTATAGGTACTGCTTTGGAACAATTGCCAAGTGTCTTAGTCCATTCAGGCTGCTATAATACAGACTGGAGGGCTTATAAATAACAGAAATTTTTGCCATAGTTCTGGAGCCTGGAAGTCTGAGATCAGGGTGCCAGCCTGGTGGAGTGAAGGTCCTTCTTCTAGAACACAGACTTCTTGTATCCTCATGTGGAAGGAGGGATGAGGGAGCTCTGTAGAGCCCCCTCCCTTTTTTTAAAGATATTTTTAAAAGATTTATTTTTATTTGAAAGAGAGGGAAGGAAGAGGATCCCAAGTAGACCCCTCCACCTCCAATAAGTAGGGAGCCTGATGTGGGGCTCCCTCTCACAAGCCTGAGATCATGACCTGAGCCAAAACCAAGAGTCGGACGCTTGACTGACTGAGCCGCCCAGGTGCCTGGGGTCTCTAAGAGCACTAATCCTACTCATGAGGGTTCCACCCTCATGACCTAATCACACCTGAAGGACCCACAGACTAATACCAACAGTTTTAGAGGTTAGGATTTCAACATATGAATTTAGAGGGAACACATACATGCAGACCATAGTACCAAGATCTATGGGAAAAATATATACCTCTTGCTACAAAAATGCTGTGAAACACATCCACCCAAAAGGCAGTAGCTTTAAAACAGTTGTGGGGTTGGCTCAGAGTGGGCTGATCTGGGCCAGGCTCAGCTGGGAAGCTCTGCCCCATACTGTTAAAAACAAGATGACACTGCCCAAGACAGAGTTACTTATGCTAAGCCCCATGTCACCAAACTGGGACTTGTGACTGTTTCGGCTCTCCCAGAAGTGGAATCTTAAACCACTCAGTCAGGAATCACCTAATCAGCACAATTTAGGTCGTCTGCTTGATAGACCCCAGTAACCCCCTAAAGGAAAAAGAAACTTGCAATAATCAGCCCACTTTTTTGCATAGTTTAAATTCCTTGCTCCTGCTCCCTTCCACCTAAAAGGTCTTTTTTTTTTTTTTTTTTTTTAAGATTTGATTTATTTACTCACGAGAGACACAGAGAGAGAGGTAGAGACACATGCAGACGGAGAAGCCAGCTCCCTGCAGAAAGCCCAGTGCAGGACTCGATCCCAGGACCCCAGGATCATGACCTAAGTCAAAGGCAGACACTCAACTACTGAGCCACCCAGGTGCCCCTAAAAGGTCTTTTTCATTTTGAATGGCACCCCCCACACACAACCTCCTTTCTATCTGCTAGGTTGGATGCTGCCTGGTTCAAATTGATTTTTGCTCAAATAAATTCTTAAAATGTGTAATATGCCTCAGTGTATTTTTCAACATTGTGGGGTGTAGGCAGAAGAGGGGCAGCCCCACAAGGAAAACCTTTCTCCTGCCTATGTCAGTCACAAAAGGAAACACTCTGTCAGCCCCTGAAGGTCTAAGCTCAGGCCTGGCATAATAGTCACTCTGCCATTGGCCAAAGCAAGTCACATGACCACACCTAACATCAAGGCCATCATTCAGGCCTACCTCCACAGGTAAGGGTCTTTTTGTGCTTTTTTCTAAAATGGGCACTCACTCTCATACAGGCACATACACTTCATATCCATGATATTTCTGGAAGGATATTAGAAACTGGCAGTCATGTTTGCTTCTGGGAAAGGGGTTTGGGGATCAAGGAGAGACAAAGATCTACTTTTCAGTCTTTTACTCTCTGTAAAACTCTGACAGTGAACTTTTTAAATTAAAAAGAAAGTGGTGAGCTTTTTAAAAACTATCACCAAGACAGGCGCCTGGCTGGCTCCGTCGGTAGAGCATGCAACTCTTGATCTCAGGGTTGTAAGTTCAAGCCCCACACTGGCTATAGAGGTTATTTAAAAATAAAAATTTTTTAAAGATTTTTTTTATTCATGAGAGACACAGAGACAGAGAGAGAGAGAGAGGCAGAGACACAGGCAGAGGGAGAAGCAGGCTCCGTGCAGGGAGCCCAACATGGAACTCGATCCCAGGACTCCAGAATCACATCCCTGACCGAAGGCAGGCTCTAAACCGCTGAGCCACCCAGGCATCCCTAAAAATAAAATCTTAAAGAAATAATAAACACAAATAAAAACTGGCCAGGGGGTGAAAAGAGAAAAGCCCCTAACCCATCTATCCATTTTCCTGTCATAGCAAACTGTGGCCTTCAGTGATAGGACGGGGGTTCCATTAAGTGCCTTCTTGGCCATGATCTTGAGCAATGGATTTCCCCTCTCTGAGCTTCGACTTCCTCATCTCTAGATAGGGCTAGAGATGCCTACCTAAGGGGGTGGCTGTCTGGATTCAGGGGCTCTGCTAATCCTTGGCTGTGTGATCTTGGACAAGTCATTTGGCCTCTCTGTGCCTCATCTTCTTCACCTGTAGAATGGGGATAATCGCGGCACCTACCCTATCAGGTTGGTGTACATTCACAGAGCTAATTTACTTACAAGATTTGGCCTCGGGCCTACCCTGGGTAAGAACTCAGAAACCCCAGCCCTCGTTGGTGTTGTGCAAAAGTGCTTGGCACGGGGCCAGCTGAAAGAAACAGACAGTTACCTCAGTTGACACTTTCTCCTTTCAGCCTTGATCCTATTTAATCCTAACTGCTATGCTGTGTGGGGAGCATGATCATTCAGGGTTTATAGAGGAGGATATAGGTGCTCAGAAACATTGTTTGCCCCAGGTTACATGGAAAGGAAATGGCAAGATCAGAATTTGAACTCAGACCTGCCAGGCTCCAACTGCCTCCCCCACAGTGTTAACCACGTGCTACTCTGTTCTGAGCCTTTTACAGGGATTACTCACTAATCCCCACAACAGCCTCACAAAGTAGGTTACCTGTGAGTCCCATTCTACAGACCAGGAGCCTGAGGCCCAGAGAAGTTCATTCTTGGCTCGGGGTCACACAGCCAGCACACGGTGGAGCTGGGATGTGCCCCTGCCCTGCCTCTTCCTAAGCATGTGGCAGATCCAGAACTGGTGCCCAGCACCTTGAGGCCGGCCCAGTGTGGGGAGGAGGGTAGGGTTTGTCTGCCTCCTTCTACCCTGTTCCCTAGAAACCCCCCGGGGATGTTAGAGCAGGAGCTTGAGTTGTATTTGCTATTATTCAATCAACAGCTATTCGCCCAAGTGCCTTCTCTGTGTTCAGTCTGTGCTGGGGAGCACTGGGGACACAGTGGTGCCTGAGACCGTCCCCTCCTGGGACTTACATTCCAACGTGGGAGACAGACCTGTCCTCAAGACAGCGATGACCCAGAGTGGGCAGGGCTGAAACGTGGGGGAGCCCGGGCGGCTGCCAGGCCCCTGTGGGGGCGGAGAGGGCTTCCTGGAGGAGGGAACAGCTGCACTGGAGCTCAGAGAACAAGGGAGCAGAGGGCAGGTGGGCCTTGGCTCTGAGGGAAGAGGCGGGTCTGCGCGGCAGCCTGAGGCCGGGATCACGGACCAGCAGCGCCCTCTGCTGGAAGCATCCTGAAGGGAGCGGTCGAGGTACTGCAAGGGTTTGGAAAAGTTTGGCGTTGAACCAAATTCTATGATCTGAGATCTGAGATTCCTGTGCGCCCAGCTTTGGCCGATTTAAGTTTCTAAGACTTGATTCATTCAACTACTCAGTGAGCAAGCACTTTGCACCGGACTCTATTCTAGCGCTAGTGATGCAGTGCTGACCATACAGAGCCCTGTCCATACAGTACCTCATTCAGTCTTCGCAGCCTTTATCCCCATTTCACAGATTCAGAGAATTGACACACACAGAGGTTAAGTTACTTGCCCAAGGCCTTCACTACCAAATGCTGAAAATCAACTTCGAACCCAGAGCCCAATTTCTAGTCCTTGCAATTACCTCGCTAATATATTATGGAATGAAATATCGTATGACCAAGTTACATAAAATAATCTTAGGTCCTGAGAAGTTTTGTAAACAGCAGGCAGGGGAGGGACACCTGTGTGACTCAGCTGGTTAAGCATCTGCCTTTGGCTCAAATCGTGATCTCAGGGTCCTGGTATCGAGTCTGGCTCCCTGCTAAGTGGGGAGGGAGCCTGCTTCTCCCTCTCCCTCTGCCTGACGCTCCCCTGCTTGTGCTCTCTCTGTCTGTCAAATAACTAAATCCTTAAAAAAGAGATGAAGCAGGGAAATGGAGTAGTGTTTTGGTGAGACAGTGTCATTAGAAAGGGCAACTAATATTCAACAAAGGAGGAAAGACTATCCACTGGAACAGTCTCTTCAATAAATGGTGCTGGGAAAATTGGACATCCACATGCAGAAGAATGAAACTGGACGATTCTCTTACATCATACACAAAGATAAACTCAAAATGGATGAAAGATCTAAATGTGAGACAAGATTCCATCAAAATCCTAGAGGAGAACACAGGCAACACCTTTTTGAACTTGGCCACAGTAACTTCTTGCAAGATACATTCATGAAGGCAAGAGAAACAAAAGCAAAAATGAACTATTGGGACTTCATCAAGATAAGAAGCTTTTGCACAGCAAAGGATACAGTCAACAAAACTAAAAGACAACCTACAGAATGGGAGAAGATATTTGCAAATGACCTATCAGATAAAGGGCTAGTATCCAAGATCTATAAGAACTTATTAAACTCAACAGCAAAGAAACAAACAATCCAAAAATGAAATGGGCAAAAGACATGAAGAGAAATCTCACAGAGGAAGACATAGACATGGCCAACACGCACATGAGAAAATGTTCCGCATCACTGGCCATCGGGGAAATACAAATCAAAACCACAATGAGATACCACCTCACACCAGTGAGAATGGGGAAAATTAACAAGGCAGGAAACCACAAATGTTGGAGAGGATGCAGAGAAAAGGGAACCCTCTTGCACTGTTGGTGGGAATGTGAACTGGTGCAGCCACTCTGGAAAACTGTGTGGAGGTTCCTCAAAGAGTTAAAAATAGACCTGCCCTACGACCCAGCAATTGCACTGCTGGGGATTTACCCCAAAGATACAGATGCAATGAAACGCCGGGACACCTGCACCCCGATGTTTCTAGCAGCAATGTCCACAATAGCCACACTGTAGAAGGAGCCTCGGTGTCCATCGAAAGATGAATGGATAAAGAAGATGTGGTTTACTATACAATGGAATATTCCTCAGCCATTAGAAATGACAAATACCCACCATCTGCTTCGACGTGGATGGAACTGGAGGGTATTATGCTGAGTGAAATAAGTCAATCGGAGAAGGACAAACATTATATGGTCTCATTCATTTGGGGAATATAAAAAATAGTGAAAGGTAATAAAGGGGAAAGGAGAAAAAATGAGTGGGAAATATCAGAGAGGGAGACAGAACATGAGAGACTCCTAACTCTGGGAAACGAACAAGGGGTAGTGGAAGGGGAGGTGGGTGGGGGTGGGGGTGACTGGGTGACGGGCACTGAGGGGGGCACTTGATGGGATGAGCACTGGGTGTTATGCTATATGCTGGCAAATTGAACTCCAATAATTTTTTTTTTTAAAGAAAAAAGGGCCAGTAGGGAAGGCCTCTCGGAGGAAGCGGCCTTTGTGAAGCTACCAGACTAACGAATGGCGTCTGTGGGAATAGGGGGGGCCCAGGCAGCGGGCACAGCCGAAGGCAAGGCCGGGCGGCGGGCGCTGCTAGAAAGCCCTCGGCCTGGGATCCCTAGTTTCCAAGGGTCGAGCTGCGCTGCACCCCGGCTTGGCAGCCTCCAGCGCGCTGGGCTCGCGCTCAGATTCGACGGGCCCGACAGGCACGCGGAGGGCTTCGCGGGTCCGCTGCTGCGCTGGCGCTTCCCCCGCGGCGGGCGGGCTGGGCTCCGCGGGAGCGGCGGGGGGCGGGGCGGGCTCACCTGCGGGGGCGGGGCTTCCGCCCGCCCCGCCCCTCGGAGGAGCCGCCCGCGGCCCGAGACCCAGGGCGCAGCTGGGAGCCGCCGGGCGTGCGCGGTGTGCGGGACGCGGCCCGGCGCATCTCGGCGGAGCGGGTCCCGGAGCCGCCGGCGCTCAGGTGGGCCCCTCGAGTGCTGGGCGGGGGAGTCCCGGGGACCGCGAGGATGGGGGCGGAGGGTGAGGGCTGGGCCCCGCGCACCCTGGGGCCCGCTGGCCTGGCGACGGGGACGGGCCTTGGGGCTCCTGGGCCCCCTGGGCCCTCCTGCCCCGCCCTGGGGCCCCCCCTCCCGGGTCCCGAGGCCCAGCTGGGGCCGCGCCCCCTCCCCGGTGCGCAGGTAAACAGGAGCGAAGACGGGGCGGGGCCTGGGGGGAGGAGGGCGGGGGCCCTTGTGACGGCGGGGCCGGCGAAGCCGGGGTGCGCGGGGCTGGGCCAGGCCGGCCGCGGTAAGGTGTGCGGTTTAGGGGGCTGGCCTGCAGGTGCGGGCGTGGAGATGGGGCGTATGAGAGGCGGTGTGCGAGGCTCAGGTGTGTGTGATGGTGTACGAAGCTCAGGTGTGTGCGCGACGGGCTCCGGCGGTGGGTGCGGGCGAGGAAGGGACAGGGATGGTCCGTGTAACCGTGTGCGGGCGCCCAGGGACTGTGGGAACGACGTGGAGCTGTCTCAGATGCAACACGTGGGCGGACCTCTGTGCGTCTAATGATGGGGGTGGGGGCCGTGTGTATGGGAAGGAGTTGCTCTGTTTATAGGATTAGGTGCGTGACTCAGAGCTTGCGTGGCTGGGGCGGTCTTTCTGCCTGTTAAGGCGCGGGGAGCCGCAGGGAGGTGGGCGATGTGGGACCCGCATGGACGGGGAGGGTGTGCCTGGGATTAACACTGTCAGCTGTGCGGTTGTACGTGTGTGAAAGGGAGTTTGTTGTTCACGGGACTGAGTGTGGGCAAAAATCATGGGAATAATGGAGCTGTCTGAATGACTCCATGAACGTGTGATCGTAACTTTGTGGGGCTTGTGTGTGACACGGAGTATGGTGAGACATGTACACACATATATACGTATAGTGAGAGAGACTGGTGTCTGCACACACGTATATGTAGAGATTGATGGCAGGGGAGAGCCTGCAGTGTAGAAAATCCGTGGATTATGTGCCTGCCTTCCTGTGTGTCTTGGTGTATGATGTTCGTGAGCAGGTAAGTAGGTACCCAAACCACTAGGCTGCTTACGGCGCCCTGGTGGCTTGAGTGAGGCACATGCCCGAGAGGGTCTATGCAAACACCTCTCTGTGTCTCCACAACTGAATCTGAGTTCAGGAATTGTCTGTATGTCCGTGTTTGAAGCTCTGTGTATCTGTGTGTATGCTGCGTGCAGGTGCGTGAATCTCTGGCTGGCCGGGCAAGGTGTTGGGGGAAGTGGGGAAGGAGATGATAGGTCCACAGTGAATCCCAAGAGTGTGTGTGTGTGTGTGTGTGTGTGTGTGTGTGTGTGCGCGCGCGCGCGCATGCGTGCCTGGAGGAGGTGATGGGCATGTAATGGAGAGCTAGCTGCTTGCAGGACCTTATAAGTGCGGGAAAGGTGTGTCATGGGGGTAACTGCAAAGAGATAGCCTGAATGTGAGTGATTTGGGATTTGGTTATCTTTTCACTAGTGAGGGGGGACAGAGTTTCTGTGTGTGTTGGCTTTTTTTCCCAAGAGGAAAATACACCAGTGTGTGGGATTATATTTCCAAGAGGGGAGAGCATACATGTGTTGTTTCTGAAAGAGTATGTGGGTGTGCGTGCACGAGCCTGAGTAAGTGTGTTGCGTTTTTTTTTTTTTTTTTTTTTTTAAGATTTTATTTGAGAGAGAGAATGAGCCAGGGGAAGAGCAGAGGGAGAGGGAGAAGCCTATTGTGGGACCCAATTCTGGAACCCCTGGATCATACTTGAGCTGAAGGCAGGCGCTTAACTGAGCCACCCAGGCACCCTTGGATTAGGTTTTTTGAAAGGAAAATGTGGATGTGTAGGATTGTATTTTTATTTTTTAGAGGAGAAAGAGAGTGTCCTGTATGTCTTGCTTCAGAGAAAATGTATATTATGTTTTTAAGAAAGAAAGGAGTGTGCATGTTGAGCCGTCTTCTTGTAGAGGGGAGTGTGTGTGTGTACGAGCAGGTGTGTTTCTGAGAAAGTACGTATATATTGCACTGCATTTGAAAAAAGAAAGAGCAGGTATTCAGTTTCTGAGAGGAGGAGAACGTGTGTGTCGCATTGTGTATTTAAGAAGGGAGGGTGTGCGTGTGTTGGGGTCTGTTTCTGGGAGGGGAGTGAGTGTGCTTGTGTGTGAATACAGAGGCTACAGAGGCTCCAGCAGCTGTGTCATTGACTTTGTCACCTACATACAACCACATAAAGTGCCACACATGAGACCCCCACCCATTAGCATCTAGGCCTCAGACTCTGAGCTGTCACAGGGCTAGTGTGACATCCATGGGCCGTGCCTGTCACACGTGTGTCCCAACATGCCTTGGGCTGGCGGAGCCTGTCTGCAGTGGAGGGTGGAGTCCTTGTTCCCTTGGGATCCATCAGGCCCTGGGAGCTGACACACAGGCACCCCCCCATCCCCCTAAATCTAGAGGGCTCCTCTGCTTCCAGTGCCCCAGCCCCTTGGCCCTCTCCTCCGGCCCCACCCCTCCAGCCCCAGTGGTCCGACTGGTTCCCAACAAAAACACCCTAAGAATGAGCTCACGGAGAGGCCGCCTCCACATGCCCCGCCCCACACACCCAGCAGAGGCGGGTGCCTCCAGTCCAGGTCACACGGGGAGTCCTGGGGCCAGGTATCTGGGGCCCTTGGGATAGACAGGGCTGGCCAGGTGAGCTGAGGGCAGGTGAGAGGCCACGAGACCACTGGTTGCCCCAGATTTTGAGTGGCCCTCAGGGCAGGGCCCATGGCTGAGGACAGGCAAAGCTAGACTAGAATGTTTCCAGTTGCTAGCTGGCTGGGATGGGTGCGGGACAGGGAGCCGGCCAGGGTGAGGAGGGACTGATGGGCCTGCTTGCCTGGCCCTGACCCCCCAATCCCTGCTACCCACCCCAGGAACAGCAATGTCCGTGCAGGTGGCAGCCCCTGGAAGTGTGGGGCTGGGCCCGGAGCGCCTGAGCCCCGAGGAGCTGGTGCGGCAGACGCGACAAGTGGTGCAGGGGTTGGAGGCCCTGCGAGCAGAGCACCATGGCCTGGCCAGGCACCTGGCGGAGGCGCTGGCAGGACAGGGCCTGGTGGCTGGCTTGGAACTGCTGGAAGAAAAGCAGCAGGTGGTGAGCCACGCGCTGGAGGCCATCGAGCTGGGACTGGGCGAGGCCCAGGTATGGGGGGGGGAGCAGCTATCCAGCCATGGGGGGGGAGGCTCAGAGCTGGGAGGAGGCCCGGGATGAGGGAGGCAAGTATGTAGGGGGTGATGAGCCTGGAGCAGGGGAGGCCTAGGGGAGCCAGGCCTGGGGAGGAGGGGTTCTAGGCTGGAAATGGGATCCCTGGGTGGCATTAGGGGGTCCTTTTGTGTGACAGGAGCCCCTGAACCAATGGCATCCATCTATAGAACTGTAGATTCTAGGGAGATGTTGGGGTCACATGGGTAGGATATGAAGTGGCCCTACACGTGATTTGTGTGCCTGAATGAAATCAGAAGGGTCCCTGGGTGGGGTTTGGGTGTGCCCTTGGGAGTTTCTGCACATCCTCAGAGTCACTTGGAAGGGCCAAGAGTTGGGGTGCTCTGGCATGACATGAGGCCCTGGGTTGGGCCAGGGACTGCCTGGTAGGAGAGGGACTGGGCCCCTGATCCCCGGCCCCCTGCAGGTGCTGCTGGCCCTGTCCGCGCACGTGGGCTCCCTGGAGGCGGAGAAGCAGCGGCTGCGAGCGCAGGCCCGGCGGCTGGCCCAGGAGAACTCGTGGCTGCGGGAGGAGCTGGAGGAGACGCAGCGGCGCCTCCGGGCCAGCGAGGAGGCCGTGGCCCAACTGGAGGAGGAGAAGAGCCACCTGGAGTTCCTGGGGCAGCTGCGCCAGTATGACCCCCCTGCCGAGAGCCAGGTGCTGCAGGGCTGGGCAAGCCAGGGGGCCCCCATCCTCCTTAGATCCCCCACAGACCTGTACCACTCCATGGAGCCCCCAGTGCCCTAGACCCTCCAAAGAAGCCCTAGACCTTCGACAGGGTTCCACAACCCCCAGACTCAGTAAAATTTCCACAGAAGCCCTCCCAGCTTCCACAAAATCCCCAGATCTTCCCCAAGCCCTCAGAAACCCCCCTCAAACTCGGAGGTCCAGGACCCTGGTCTCTAAAGCAAACTCCCAGCCCTCTTTGACTCCTCACTTTCCTGCCCTCTGCAGCGGCCTGAATCCCCTCCTCGACGAGACAGCCTAACCCCCCTGTTCTCCAGCGAGGAGGAAGAGAGGAAAGGTGGGTGTGGGGGAACACGCAATTGTTGGGCCACTCGGCCACGGAGGATAAGAGGCTGAGGCCGGGGAGGGACGGAGACCCAAGGTGGATGTCAGGGCAGGGCGGCAGGAGCATGAGGCAAGGGGCCGGGCCAGGGCGCATGACAGCCGAGGCTGGAAGCTGTGAAACCAGGCGTGCCACAGCCGCACCCGCCAGGCGGACCCCGCGTTCACATCCCATGAACCAATCTCCAAGGTCAGTGCGGGGATCCGTCATCCCAGGGACCAATGGGCCAGTGAGGCAGCTATAGCCCTGGAGTATGTTCCTCTTTTTGGGGATGGGAAGGGTGGGAGGCTGGCAGTGACCTGATGTCCATCTGCCACTCGCAGGCCCTGAGGCAGCGGGGGCGGCAGCGGCTCAGCAGGGTGGCTACGAGATCCCAGCCCGCCTTCGGACCCTGCACAACCTTGTGATCCAGTATGCAGGGCAGGGCCGCTACGAGGTTGCTGTGCCACTGTGCCGCCAGGCCTTAGAGGACCTGGAACGGAGCTCGGGCCACTGCCACCCCGATGTGGCCACCATGCTCAACATCCTGGCGCTGGTGTACCGGTGAGGGCTGCGGCCGGCCACGGACCCATTGCTGGGGGCAGGGGAGCTGGCGTCCCACTCTGCCAGCATGGGGCACCTGGATTGGTGGTAGCAGGGGGTGTCGACAGGGATCTGGAGAAGCCAGTGATCCAAGCAAGGAGTCAGACAACCATAGGCAAGAGACCTGTGGGGGCTGGAGGCTTGACAGCAAAGGGACCCTGTGCCAGACTTGGAAAGTGTGGCTCACAAGCGACCATGGAAGGGCGCCTGCCACCCAGGCTTGGCCCGGCAGGTGCTGCCCCAGCATGTCTGACCCCCCTCCATCCCTGGGCCACATCACAGGGACCAGAACAAGTACAAAGAGGCCACAGACCTTCTCCATGATGCCCTGCAGATCCGGGAGCAGACACTGGGCCCTGAGCACCCTGCGGTGAGTGGGGGCCCAGGAGTGAGGGCCGTGGGGTGGAGCCTACCGCCCCTGACCTGCCTCCCCGACCCTGCAGGTGGCTGCCACCCTCAACAACCTGGCTGTGCTCTACGGGAAGCGCGGGCGGTACCGGGAGGCGGAGCCCCTCTGCCAGCGCGCCCTGGAGATCCGCGAGAAGGTCCTGCCTCCTGCCCAGCCCCCACGGAGTCCCTAGGCCACCGGCCCCTCCCATCTGATCCTGATGTGCTCAATTCACTGGCTCCGGGGTTGCAACCCTGATCCTATGATGTCCTTCCCATCTGATACCGTGAGGCCTCAGTTTGAGCCTCAATGATCCAATCTCGCAACCCACTACCCTTGACCTTCTGTGAACTTCCCCAATCTTGACTCTGATCCTTTGTAGAAATCACCTCATATGCCCCCCAACCCAGTCCTAACCTTCTAATCCCATGTGACCAGCCTGATCTTGACCCGATTAATCCCCAGTTTGTGTCACTTCCACCCTCTGGCTCACAACCTAATGTAACTCTCCCCACTGATCCTATGAACCTTAACTCATGACCCCTATTATGGCTACAGGCATCCTGTGGCTCACTGATGCCCCCACCCCTAGGTCCTGGGCACCGACCACCCAGACGTGGCCAAGCAGCTCAACAACCTGGCCTTGCTGTGCCAGAACCAGGGCAAGTTCGAGGAGGTGGAGCAGCACTATGCCCGAGCCCTGAGCATTTATGAGGCCCTGGGAGGGCCCCACGACCCAAATGTGGCCAAGACCAAGAACAACCTGGTGAGGGCCCTGGGGCTGACTGCCAGGGGCTCCCCTGGAGAGGCACCCACTGGCTCAAGGGTGGGATACCCTGGAGCCCTCTGCTGAGCTCCCAGTGCAAGAGTCCCCAAAGACCTGGCCTCTGAGCTGGGCCCCAACTGGTGAGCTTGCTCAGCACAGCTAGAACATAGAAAAATCAGGAAACACACAAGTTGGTGGGGCCAGATGACCGTCTCATATTTATTGAGCTCTGGACCCCCTTTCTTAATACTTTCCCTATACTGTCCATTTCTTAAAGGACACTAGGAGGTAGATGCTCCTGTCACCCCATTTTGCAAATGAGGAAACTGAGGCACAACGGTGGTATCACTAGCCCAAGGTGGAGCAGGAACCAATCACCTGCCCTAGGTCATGAGGGGGGAGAGGGAGAGGATATGCCTGGGGAGCTCCAGATCTGAGCCTCGATCACCCACCCTCCCCGCAGGCCTCGGCCTACCTAAAACAGAACAAGTACCAGCAAGCAGAAGAGCTGTACAAAGAGATCCTGAGCCGGGAGGACCTGCCTGCTCCCCTGGGTGAGCCCCCGGCCCCTCCCCCCTCAGGTGACATTCTCAGTGTCTCCATTGCACTGTCCCCTCTCTGTTCCTAGGAGCCCCCAACGTGGGCACAACTGGTGATGCAGAACAGGTGAGGATGGAGGAGGGGCTTCGCTTTGGCTCCTGGGGTGGGGAGCAGATGAGAAGGGGGGACTGACCGGTGTCCCTGGCGCCCTCCCCAGACCCTCCGTCGGAGCAGCTCCTTCTCCAAGATCCGTGAGTCCCTAAGGCGTGGAAGTGAGAAGCTGGTCTCCCGTCTCCGAGGCGAGGGGGTGGCAGGGGCAGCCGGGTGAGTGTTCAAGTGGGGCAGCAAAGAGCCCCGAGGGCTGCAGCCTCTGCAACCCACCCCGCTCCCTGTCCTATTCCAGAACCTTCCAGGGTTCCCATCTCCTCTGCCACACAGTCAAAGCCAGTGTCAGGGAAGTCCTCCCCAAAGTGTGAGGCAGACACTCAGACTCATCCTCCCACCCTCCCCTTACAGGATGAAGAGAGCCATGTCGCTCAACATGCTGAACACAGATGGTCCAAAGGCTGCTGGGACCCAGGTGAGAGGGGACAGGGGCACCTGGGGCAAGGATGGAGTAGGAGGCCATGCTGGCAGGCCCAGAGGCAAGGGAGAGGTGGGTAGGGTCAGAACGGACAGGTTCTAGCTGGGATAGAGACGGGAGGGACGAGCCAGCAGCGAGGATGCTAGGGGGTAGGCCCTTGTGGCGACCGAAGCACAGCTGTATCCTGCCCCTTGCCGATCCCCTGCCGTGTCCACAGTTCCCCCATCAGCACCTGAGCGAGGCCGCACGGACCCTCAGCGCCAGCACCCAGGACCTGGGCCCCCGCTGAAGCTGACAGGACAGTGTGGCTGCTGCTTCTCAGAAAGGGGAGGAGGGGACGGCCTTCTGTCTCTCCGAGTTGCCCCCACACCTCCTGGGGGGCACCCTCTGTACGGGGCTTCCCTGCGATTAAAGGCTGTAGACTTGGAAGCCAGGAATGTCTGCCTCAGCTTTCCTGTAAGGACCCGAGGCCACCTCCAAGCCGCTGGGACCCAGGGCCAGGTAAGACTCCGGAGTCACCACAAACACCTTTTATGGCCCTGTCCCCACCTGGAGCTACAGCTGCTGAGCAATCTGCTCTATCCTCCGCAGCGTCTCTTCTGATTCCAGCTGCTCCAGGCTAAGCAGGGACAGGCCCAGCTGGTCCTCCTGGAGGGGAGAGAGGGCCAGATGGCTGTAGCGATTCCCCGCAGGCCCCACTGGGACACAGGGGCACAAGACCTGAGAGCCTTGACAGGAGGCGGCCTGCACAGAGGCATGGGCAGGACGCTGGAATCTGGAAACGCCCATCTAAGGGGGAACAGCCTATCCCTGTAAGCAGCCAACCAGTTTCCAAGTCCGAGGAGGACTGGCTGTGCCCCAACCCCATGGCCCCAGACCTGGCGTGTGGGCACACATACACACACCCCTGTTGAGGGCAGGCTAGGGTTGGAGCCTGAGGAAAAAGAAAGTCAAGGGGCCTTCCTGAAGGAGGAGCTGAGCCTGGGAAGGTGAAGGAAGTGAGCACAGGCCACGTCAGCTCACCCGGTGGAATGGCTGAGCCATCTGCCTCAGGAAGTACTTGGCAACCTGGACTCCCTCGTCAACAGTCAGGTTGAGGTTGGCATCAGTGAGGTGCTCCTGGATCCAGCGAGGCAGTTTCCCACGCTTGTCTGCCCGGGCAAACCGCTTTCAGGAAGAGGGCAAGGAAGAGAGGGAAACATCAGGACCCTGGGGGTGGGGGTGGGCATGGCCCAGGAAGAGCCTGGCAGGCAGAGGCCCCTATGCACACACCTTATCAGCAAAGACCATGAGGCCATAGTCCGTCTTGCCCCGAATGGCACGACCCACACACTGGGCTGCGTGGCGCATGGCATCGAAGGTGAGGAAGTCATTTTCTCGGATCTGGAACTGGTCACGTAGGTACTCCAGCCGTGCCTGCCCGGAGAAGAAACCAGAGTGGTCCCCCTGCCTCCTCCACCCAAGTCCCAGGAGGGCCCAAGAGGCCCAAACATCCTTAGCAACTGCACGTGCTGCTCACCTTAAGAATACGGCTCTGGGTGTAGACGTAGGGGACACCGAACATGATGACAGCCCGCCCGTAGTGGTGCACTGGGGGAGCGAGCACAGGAAGGGGAGCAGGGTTACCAGTGTGGTGCACTGGAGGGGCCAACTTTGCAGGGCCCAGAAGGTTGTGCTGTTCGAGTGGGGAAAAGCATGGGCATGCTTCGAGGGCCCAGCTGGGTGCCCAGGGATAGAGAGGAGGGGAGGGGAGGTCCCTGTGTGCCCAGGCTGTGTCTGTGTGGAAGGGGGGGTCCCGTGTGAACAAACAGCTAGAGCTCCAGGCAGGCACCTGGAAGGGGAGAGCCTGTCCACTCACCAAAGTCAATTCCCTCGGACACTTTGCCTCGGGCCACTGACAGCAGGATGGCTCCACGGCCATTCTCACAGGCCTGGGGAGGGGAGGCCAAGACAGGAGACACATGCTCAGAACTGCCTCCTTCGGGCCCTCTGCACACAGTCTCCTAGGGCACCCTCCCACACCCCCACCCACCTCCTGGTACTTCTCCAGGGCAACGCTGGTCTCAGCCCCATCTTGGGTCTCAATGAAGAGCAGCTTATTCCTCTGGATGTTTTCAAGAATGCCCTAGGGAAGGACAGACAGCAGGCAGGTCAGGCTGGGGGTTGGTACAGGCATCCTGGCTAAAGTCAACTCTGCCCCGATTCCCATGCTATAGACCACTTGTCTTCCCAGGCCTTGGCAGGCCAGTAGAAACTCGGGGAGGGAGCGGGGAGGTGGTATAGGCTGAGGCTGGCCTCACTCCTTGCGGGAAGCTCTGCAATCCAGGCAAGAACCCACCCCTGCCCCCCATCTTTCAGATAAGTGGGGCAGGCAGAGCGCTCAAGATGGCCAACTGGGACACTCCGCCCCTCCAGCTGGTGGTTAGTGGAGGGGCTGATGGAGGCCAGGCCACGGCTGCCCAGAGATTTCAGTGACCCCACACTAGCCATGCGACATTGATCAAGGACAGACGCTGGGACAGAAGGTACAGAAACACACCCCCACAGCGATGGGTCACCTGTACCATTCAGGGGGGCGAGTGCTTTCTAGTGATTAGCCAAGTTCTCTCCTCTCACCCTTAACAAGCACCTGCTTTCACCCACCCAAGAGCTGGGCCGTGGTGCCCTAGAAGCAGACATGTCACGGCAGGCCCCTCCCACACTCCCATCCTTGCAGCCACCCAGGGCCTGGCTGTGGTGAGCCCCATTTCCAGAACGCTCTATGACCTCACCCCTGCACTGTCCCACAGGGGCTCTTAAGTTTTTAACCGGGATGTGGGAGGAAGGGGGGGACCAGGGTATGATGCTGTTTATTCTTTGAACTGTTCAGATGTTTTAGATCCATGTTACCACTTAAAACACAAGACAGACAAAGCCAACACACAGAGGAACAGAGCCAAGAACAGAGGAGAGTGGGGCCTTCCTGGAGAGCAGGTGGCTGGGCTTACCTGCTCATACCAGGAAGCCACGGTGCTCTCCATGTACTGGTAGCTGGTGAAGAAGGCCACGATGCCATCAGGGACAACAGCAGACATCTCCAGCAGGAGGTTCCCATAGTTCCGGATCACCGCTAGGGGTGGGGAGGTAGGGGTCAGAGTGTGCCTGGGTCCTGCTCCCTACTCCCTCGTCAGAGCTTTCCTAACTAATGCCCTGTCTTGAACTTGGAGTTCCTAGAAATCCCAGAGGCCACCAGTAGGGCTGTTCACATACTTTCCACTTCTCTTTCTGGCCTGAGAGAACTGCACCACCCCACCCCACCCCCCGCCCCTGAAGTTAGGCGTGGCCATGTGACTCGACCTAGCCAATGAAATGCATGAAGTGGCTATGTGTCACTTCCAGGTAAACCCTCGTGAGGCCCAGCACCATTACCAGGATCCTTGCCGTCACAATTTAGGGGACGTGGTAAGGGTTCCTGGAGTGAGAAACCACGGGGCAGGCCCCCACCAGTCCACAGTGTCACATACTGTGAGCAAAAAGTAACCTCTGTGTCAAGCCACTGTAATTTGGGGATGTTTGTTACTGCAGCATGACTTAGCCCACTGATACACCTCCCCTCTCAGGAGCCACACAAACCACCATGAGCAGCATACCAATATCTTCCCGGGTCTCAAATTTAGAGCTAATGGCCACCTGGTCATTGCCACGACCAATGATCTGCAGAGAGCAACAGACGTCACAATAAGCAAACGATAAGCAAACAGCACCATTCTGATGCGTTAGCTGCCTGCCGGTGCCAGGCTGAGCTTTTTATAGACACAATGTCATTGAGTGAACCCTCAGCTCCCCTGTTATCTGCACTGCACGGATGGATGACCTCAGGCCCAGATGTGAGCTGCCTGCCTGCCCAAGGTCACGTGGCAAATCAAGGGCAGAGCCGACACTGAACCCAAGTCTGTCTGTGTTGCTAACCAGCAAATATGTGTTACTGGCCTCAGCCTCCCAGCCACACAGTTCCAGAAGAAAGGGTTCCACCACAACCTCACCAACCGCCAGCCACAGGTGCACCTCCCCTTCCCCCCCTCCCCCCCCCAGCAACTCCACAAAACCATGATGCAGAATGTGGCCGTCACCAGTCCACAACCCCTGAAGGGCAATTCCAAGACCCAAGGAACTCCAGATATTTAAGTTTGGTGCAAACTCCTATAGTGGCAAAATCTGCCCTGACCTGAGTCTATTCAGAGTCCTGACTTACCTCCCTTAGTTTGACGTTTCAAAACATGTTCCTGCTGAAATAAAACTTTCACTGGAGGGAGCTGCCCAGACCCCACTGGGGATGTCACATACTGTACAGCATGTGGTTTGTCTTTAAAATCTGGAAAATTCTCAATTCTAAAATACATCTGGCCCAAGGGATTCAGATAAGGAATTAAGGGCTCATGTTACGATGCCTGTTTTACAAAGGAGGCTGAGGCAGAGAAGGGTCATCATCAAGGTCATGACCAGATGATGAACCAGGCAAAGCCCACATTAACCAAGATGCTGACTGAGGGCCGACTGGTGCCAGGCCCTGGGCCACATAAGCATCTTGTATCCACTATCTCACTATCACCTCAACCGCCCTGGGAGGTCAGGGAGGATGCATCCCCATGTTACAGGTTAGAAACTGAGGCTTGGGGAGTCAGACCCACAGGAAGCAGTAGCATCAAGCCCAGATCTATCTGAATCAAAGCCTATGCCCTCAGGCTAATACTCTCCTGCCTGAGCAGCCTGAGAGGGAACAGGAGGACGAGAGCTGACACATCTCCCCTGGCCCAGCATCCACCCTCTCCCACGCACCATAGGGCAGAGGCAGACCCGGGCCAGCGTCATGGTGAAGGTTGCCATGGTGACGGGGTGGAAGTCCAGAATCTTGGGGTAGATGTCCAGTGGGGACAGCGTCTATAGCAGGGACAGCAGGAGGGATCTTAGCAGGACCGGGCAGAAACCAGGATCCCCATAGTAGAGGACTGGGAGTTTAGGGCAGATAAGGGTCCTCACCCCAGATGTGATGATGACAGACTGGAAACGCTCAAACACGGGTTTGATGGCCAGTGAAGCATCCATGCAGCTATAGGAAGCAGAGGAGGGTGGTGAGGACCATGCTTGGGCCCCCGTGGTCTGTTGACAGCCTCACACTGCGGTTGGGTCTCACCTGAAGTGCAGGATGGGGTTGGCAATGGTGGGGGTCCTGTCATCAAAGGGCTCGATGATGATGGTGAAACCTACAACCGGGTGAGATTCCAGGTCACCGGTCATAGCCAAGCCCACTTGTCTATTACCTCCTCCCCCCATTAGTGATTGGGGCCAACCACCAGTTGCTCAAGCTTAAAACCCAGTCTTTGGGAGTCCAAAGTACACCCCAACCTGCCCGCTTCTCCCAGGGCTGACATCCACTCAGGGAGCATCATGAGCAGAGAGCACTAAAGGTTTACTCCTCAGACACTCTCAAGGCTCTAAGAACCCACACCACCACTCAAGCCAAAGCCTGGAGCCTTCCATGATCATGGTATCTAAGCCATGGGTCAAGCTCTGCCTCCAAAGCCTATCTGCAATCTGACCACTGCCCCCACTCCCTCCCCCACTATCACCTCTAGCCTGGACCATTGCAGTCACCTCACTGGGCATCCAGCTCTTGCCCCTGCTCCCCTCCCAGAAGCAGAGGGACCCTGTAAAATTCTGATTCAGGTCACATCCCTGCCCTGCTCAGAAGCCCTGCACAGCTCCCCATACTCCTTCCGGAGTCCAAAATTATCTGCGAGAACCCGCCACGCTGACCCATTTTCTCCTAGCTCACAGGCCTCCTAAGTTTCAAAAACCACCAGGCTCACTCCACCCCAGGGCCTTTGTACTTGCTGGCCTCACAGCCTGAAAAGCTTCCCAAGGCAGCTGGTTCCATTTGGTCATTTGGAACTCAGCTCAAATGTCAGCACCTCAGGGCTTCCCTGGCCATCCTGGCCACTGCAGGCATGCTCCAACATGGCAACATTTTTCTTGTGAAAAAGTATCCCTTTCTGGAATTATCTTTTTTATTTGAGTCTTTGTTACTTGTCTTCTCCTCTACAGTGTAACTGCCAGGAGATCAGGAATGGGGTCCCTCTTGGTTTCTGCCACTTCCTCAGTGCTGGGCAGGACCCATTTGTTGAAAAAAAAAAAAAACCAAAAACACAGGTGGGGATGCCTGGGTGGCTCAGCGGTTGAGCATCTGCCTTCGGCTCAGGTCTTGATCCTGGGGTCTCAGGATCCAGTCCCACACTGGGCTCCTTACAGGGAGCCTGCTTCTCTCCCTGCCGCTCTCTCTCATGAATAAATACAAATAAAATTTTTCTTAAAAATAGGCAAATGAGGGATCCCTGGGTGGCGCAGCGGTTTGGCGCCTGCCTTTGGCCCAGGGCGCGATCCTGGAGACCCGGGATCGAATCCCACGTCAGGCTCCCGGTGCATGGAGCCTGCTTCTCCCTCTGCCTGTGTCTCTGCCTCTCTCTCTCTCACTGTGTGCCTATCATGAATAAATAAAAATTAAAAAAAAAAATAGGCAAATGAATGAATTCACATATTCAATTTTACTTAATTAAAAAAAAAAAAAAAAGTTGGGATGCTTGAGTGGCTCAGTGACTGAGCGTCGGCCCTTGGCTCAGGGTGTGATCCTGGAGTTCCGGGATCGAGTCCCACATCGGGCTCCTCACAGGGAGCCTGCTTCTCCCTCTGCCTGTGTCTCTGCCTCTCTCTGTCTCTCATGAATAAATAAATAAAATCTTAAAAAAAAAAAATCCTCTGTGCCTGGCCCTGTACTGGGGACACAGTGGGAACCATGACATCTCTGGCCCTGCCCTCTCAGGGCTCATAGTCCTGTCCCCAGAGAGTGACCACTCAGAGTAGACAGAGCTGGAACAGGAGAGCCAAGAGGAAGAGACACACCCTGGGGGGTCAGGGAGGACCTCCTGGAGAAGGGAACATTTTTAACAAGCCAAGAACTGAAGGATGAGTAGGAGGTAGTTGGGGGCTAAGGAATATCGGGATAGACATTCCAGGCAGAAGAATGTGAGGTGTTGGTGGACAGGGAAGTGGGCAGAAGAGGAGAAAGCCAGCCCCAGAAGGAAGAAGGGGAAGGACAGGGGGATGGACACGGAAGGAAGCTTCTAGTGGGACTTGCTGCTGATGGATGCTGATTTGGGGGACAGCCTCTCTATCCTCTAGGCTGGGTACAGGGTATCAGGAAGCCTGACCTGGTTTCCAGGATAGAGTAGTAATCCCCAGGGATCAGACTGAGCCCTCAGCCAGTTTAATGCTAAGGAAGGGGAGGTAGTGCTGACCAGTAAAGTCTCTGGTCCCCTCTCCCTGGCACCTGAGTGCTATACTCAGCTCCTTGTCCCCTCCCTGCCATGCCTTCCTGCCCCCCCAATCCTAGGTACCAGGTCCCACATCTCTCTCCAGCCCCTCTCATCCTCCCATCCTGCCTCAGGTCCCTGCCTCTGCTCTTCCCTTGCTTGGAATCTTCCATGGCTTCCCACTTCCCAGAAGTAGAAGGGCCAACTCCTTACCACCATACCCTACAGTGTAAGTGACCCCACAGAGCTTCTCTGGCCTCGTCCCCCATCCTACTCCATTCTGCAGCCAGAGGGAGCCTCTGAAAATATACATCTGAGCACAAGGCTTCACTAGCTCAAGGACTATCTGTGGAACCTCACTGTACTCGAAACAAAACCCAAACTCCTGAGCCCAGCCCTACAAGGTCCTGAAGGTCCCAGTCCCAACCCCCTGGACTCTGCTGGGATCCTGATTCCAGCTGCCAGGGGGCCTGGCAGAGGCAGGAGATGAGCTTACCCTTGGCATAGGTGCTGACGAGGGTGGCGAAGTTAGCGAGGAGGGTGAGGGGAGAGAAGTCCGCAAGATCGGCAATCTCCAGGGTGTGCAAGAGGGAGCGGAGGCGTTCGGCACAGAATCTGGGGCGGAAGCCATGTGGGGTCAGGTCAGTCCCTCTCTACCCACTGTCAGCGCGCGGCCACACACGCCTCCCCAGGTGACTGGGTGCTCCATGAGGAGAGACTGGAGCCGTTTCAGTCACCAGTGTCTCCTCACCGTACAGCTGCATGTCCTACAGAGCCACGGCCAGATGATGGTGTATACAGAGCAGTGACCATACATCGAGTCACATGGAAACATGTCCCATGTGGTCACACAATCTCACGCAGGCTCTTGGTTCAAAGAGGAGACCCAGAGCTACACCCAGAATCCCAGTCACAACCCGAACCTGCATGGCCACACATACACTCACACCCAGGACCCCTCCCACTGCATCAGTCACACTCGGCCACCCTGGTGACACATACATTCAGAGAACCACACATTCACAGGGTACAATCCCACACACCCTTCATGGACACACACACACAAGGTCACCCAGTCACAAACACCGACAGTCAGGCTTGAGGCTGTCACCCTTCAAGGAGGGCAGGTCCTAGAACAGGAGCGCCTGGTTTCAGAGCCAGGCAGACGGTCAGAGTTTTAGAACCAGACTCCGGACATCACTGCTTCAAGTCCATCTTCTCTGTGCCCACATCCTGGCTGGATCAGGCACCTCCTGGGGGGTCCCCCATCCCCGCCGTACCACTCGAGGTCGTCCTAATCTGGGGACAGGTCTGTCTCCCCAGTGGGCTCTGAGCCCCAGGAGAGCAGAGTCCAACATGGTCTTGGTCACAGAGCAGAGGCCCCAGCACAGAGCAGGTGCTCAGAGAACATGACTAAGATCCCATCCTTGCCCTCGCAAGTCTCTCATGAAGAGGGACAGATGAAGCCACCCCAAGGGCCGTCCCACCCCAAGATGCAGGACAGCCAGGGGCTTCGGAGAGCCCTAGAGGCCTGGCTTCAGACAACTACCCCACGAGGTGCCATGTCACCCTGGGTGATGGCTTCCCGTCTCTGGGCCACACTGTCCTCATCCACAGCCAGGGACGCTGCACAGAGATTCCACAAGCTACGGAACGTCTAGCACTTGGCTCATCATCGGTGCCTAAGACGTAAGGGAGTTACTTCTATCACTGCTTTCTCATTTAACCACCACAGAAACCAGAGAGGAAAGGTGGTAACGCCCTATCCATTCAACAGAGGAGGAAGCTGAGGTTCAGAGGAGACCCAGGACTTCTCCCAAACAGCAGAGGAACAGGACAGAAGGCCCCACCCCACTGCCAGGTCCATGCTCTGCCTTTTCTGTGCTGGGGAGACCAACCCACCCCCCGCCTGCCTGCTGGGGTGTTCCTGCCTGCAGGCTTCTGGGGGACATGAGAAGCACTGGTAGGAGGAGACAGGGGTCCAGGGGATCCACAGCATTTCTCAGCCCTCAGCTCCCACCCTGCTGGGTCTTGTCAAGAGCCCCCCTCCGGGCTGCCCCCTCCCCTGCCATTGTAATACTTGAGCTCTTACAGGACCCCTGGGGGACCCTCTGTTAGTAGTCCGAGGGGCCCCCCGTTGGTCAGTAGTCCCTCCACCAAGTGCTCCTCAGGTAAGCTGAGGAAGCCACGGGATCCTTCCACATCCCACACTGGCAACATGGTGGCCCCGGGCACAGAGGGCCTGGGGTCTGCTCCACCCCCCACGGGGACCCAACACCCCTAGCTGCCATGGGGCCACACCTGAGGGGCTTGCGCTGGATGCACACACGCTGGGCCAGGCCGCTGAGGAAGGCAGGGGGGCTCTCCTGCACCACGTGCTGTACCCGCAGCCGCCACTTGACGTATTCCAGCAGCCGCCGTAGGAAGCCCAGGAAGTGTTCAGCCGTGCGGATGGAGCCGGGGACCGCCTCTGTGGGAAGAGGGGATCAGCCACCATGGGGTGGAGGGGGGGAGCGGGACAGGGAGCGGTGGCGGGAGGAAGCATCGGCTCACCCTGTAGCACCTCATCAGGAAGCACGGGGTTGGCCAGGTGGGCATCGGTCTCCCGGGCAGCACTGGCCTCCCGCAGCCCCTCTACCAGGCGTCGGTACTCCTCCCGCAGACGCTGCTCATCTGTCTCCTTGATCCTGTGGTGGGGGAGGGGGGAGTTGGGTGTGGGAAGAATGGGGGATATTTGGGGGCAGAGGTGGTCACTAGAACAGGGCTGGTCCCGGGGGTAAGTCAGGAAGAACACAGGGCCCCAGGAAAGGCGTGGGGCCAGGGGGCAGGGGAAGGCAACAGGTCATGCAGCCCCGCTGAGCCCACCTGAGCACCGTCTTCTGTAAGGTCTCCAGGTTGCCCTGGCAGCGGTCAAGGGTCCGGCGAGTGATGTTGACACTCATCGAGTCGATGCAGACATTGTCTGGAGCAGAGAGGGGAGAAGGCCGAGCTCAGTCAGGCAGCTGGAGCAGCGGAGCAGCAGCCAAAGGGGCCGGCGTCATCTTGAGGCCTGCCTTCCTGACTCACCAATGTTGTGGGCCTCATCAAAGACCACGACAGCCTTCCGGGCCAGCTCCTTAGACACCAGCTCTGCAATCTTGGGGTCCAAGAGGTAGTGGTAACTGTAAACCACCACATTGGCGTGCAGGATCTAGGGGGCCGAGGAGGGCAGGGTTAGCCCAGCCTACCTGACAGCACCCTGCCCTGCCGCCCGCTGCCTGCACCCCACCTCATCACCCCCTCGTGGGCCCAGAGAGGCAAGGCGAGACAGACACGGGCAAGGCAGAGATATAAGCTAATGGACAGAGACAGAGGGACACGCAGGCAGGCAGGCTGTTAACCCACACACCTGCCCCTCTGCCCGGCCCCCACCAGCCTCCTCACCGAGTAGCGGGCAAGGAAGTATGGGCACCAGCCCTGGCGCTGCCCCAGGGCCTTCAGGTCATCCAGGTTGTAGATCCCAGCAGGGAGGGGCACCTGGCGCCCATGGACATCAAATTCCTGGGGGGCAAGAGGGTACCTGGGGGTCAGGGAGGTATGCCGTTGCCACCGTCTTGCCCTTCCCTCCCTGAACACAGTCGGCAGGCACCTCGTAGAAGCGGCAGTGGGGCAAGCTGGAGTCCTGCTGGTACTGCGCCCGCACGTACGAGGCCGTGAGGCTGTGGCATTTCCCGTCGACATCTTTCCCAAAGCGCAAGGGCATCACCTGGGGGGACGAGGATTGGGGGGGTCATAAGAACCATTCCTTGAACCTGGGTTTCTATACCTGCCAGCTAGATGGAAGAGGGGGGCTGTCCTGTTCCGTCTGGGGTAAGAATGAGGAATTTTGGGGGAAACTGAAACCTCAACTTGTTACATTATTAAACAGTTAAGACATTTGGGAACTTAGACCCCGGGAGTGTAAGAGCAGTGTTGGACTCTTACACTGATCTTGGAGTTGTGAGTTCGAGCCCCATGTTGGGTGCAGAAATTACTAAAAAATGAAATCTTAAGGCGGCCTGGGTGGCTTAGCAGTTTAACGCCTTCAGCCCAGCGTAGGATCCTGGAGACCTGGGATCGAGTCTCACATCAGGCTCCCTGCATGGAGCCTGCTTCTTCCTGTGCCTGTGTCTCTGCCTCTCTCGCTCTCTCATGAATAAATAAAGAATAAAATATAAAAATTAAAAAATAAAATAAAATCTTGGGGGGGCTCCAGCTGCACAGGCGCACCTGGCCCTCCACAAAAAAAAAATAATAAAAAAAAAAAGAAAAAAATAAATAAAATCTTAAAAAAAATAATACAGAAAACAAATTGGTGGTTGTCAGAGGTCAGGGGGTAAGGGTGAAGGGGATCAAAAAGTACAAACTTCCAGTTATAAAATAATTAAGTCCTAGGGATGTAATGCAACAAACAGCATGGGAGCTATAGTTCATAATACCACAATGCACATTTGTAAGTTCCTAAGGGAGATCTTAAAAGTTCTCCTTATAGGGATCCCTGGGTGGTGCAGCGGTTTGGCGCCTGCCTTTGGCCCAGGGCGCGATCCTGGAGACCCGGGATCGAATCCCACATCGGGCTCCCGGTGCATGGAGCCTGCTTCTCCCTCTGCCTGTGTCTCTGCCTCTCTCTCTCTCACTGTGTGCCTATCATAAATAAATAAAAAAAAATTTAAAAAAAAAATTAAAAAAAAAAAAAAGTTCTCCTTATAAGAAAAACAATTTTTGTAACTATGTTAAGTGACAGATATTAACTAGACTTACCGTGATCGTTTTGCAATATATACAAATACCGAATCATTACACTATACACCTGAAACTAACATTATATGTCAATTTTACCGGATTAAAAAAAAAAAAATCAAGCCTTAAAGAATGTTTAGCATGTAGATTAAGGATAACTGCTTCATCCTTCTAAACGCCAAAACACCCAGAACCTTGGCAAATCTAAGAATCAGAGGAGGTTCTATGGAATGGTTTGAGAGCCCTTGCCCTGCCCTGCCCCCTCCGAGGTTCTATGGGTGACACTCTCACAGCCCAGGACTGTCCTTTCTCACAACAAAACCTTTGCCTTCACCAAGGGGCAGGCTCTGAGGCTGCTGACCCTCCCTCTCCCTTCTCTTTTCATCACCTGCCAAGGCCTGTGCTACTATAATTATCACCCATCACATCCACCGTTTCTCATATTCTTACAATTCATGTTATAGAATATATCTTCCGTGAGTTACCGTAGTTTTGTAACATAATTTAATACCAATATTCTATGTGTCATATGTTATTATATATATTAGTATCACGATAATTTCTAATGTTGTTTTACTATTTTGTACATGCTTAGGGCTATACATGCATTTTCTCACCCAATCTTTTTACTTATCAAGATATAAATGGATATGAAACACTGTATTGGGATCCCTGGGTGGCGCAGCGGTTTGGCGCCTGCCTTTGGCCCGGGGCGCGATCCTGGAGACCCAGGATCGAATCCCACGTCGGGCTCCCTGCATGGAGCCTGCTTCTCCCTCTGCCTGTGTCTTTGCCTCTCTGTCTCTCTGTGACTATCATGAATAAATAAATAAAATCTAAAAAAAAAAAAAAAAAAACACTGTATTACTTGCAGATGTACAACATAATGATTCAGTACTCACAAATATTGCAAAATGACCACCACAGTTAAGGCTAGTTAGTATCCATCACCACAGAGTTACAATTTTTTTCCTCTTTTTTTCTTTTTTGAAGTAAGCTCTACACCCAACACGGGGCTTAAACTCATGATCTGGAAATGAAGCATCGCATGCTCTACCAAATGAACCTGCCAGGCACCCCACAATTTCTTACGATGAGAACTCTTTTTACTTTTTAAATTATTTTTAGAGAGAGAGATGAAGACAGAGACAGAGAACACGAGTAGGAAAGAGGGCAGAGAAGAGAGGGAATCCTGAAGCAGACTCCCTACTGAGCATAGAGCCCAATGTGGGGCTCAATCCCAAGACCCCTGAGATCATGACCCGAGCTGAAATCAAGAGTGATCCCCGGGTCCTGGGATCAAGTCCTATATCGGGTTTCCTGCATGGAGCCTGCTTCTCCCTCTGCCTGTTTCTGCCTCTCTGTGTGTCTCTTATGAATAAATAAATAAAATCTTAAAAAAAAAAAAAAAGCCAGGGGATCCGTGGGTGGCTCAGTGGTTTAGCGCCTGCCTTCAGCCCAGGGCATGATCCTGGAGACCCGGGATCGAGTCCTGCATTGGGCTCCCTGCATGGAGCCTGCTTCTCCCTCTGTCTGTGTCTCTGCCTCTCTCTCTGTGTGTGTCTCTCATGAATAAATAAATAAAAATCTTTAAAAAAAAAAAAAAAAAAGCCAGATGATTAACTTACTGAGCCATACAGCCATCTGCGTATGATGAGAATTTTTAAGACCTACTTTTTTAGTGACTTTCAGATATACAATAGAGTATTAACTATAGTCACCATGCTGTACAATACATCCCATACCAATTTGTTTTATAACTGGAAGTTTGTACATTTTGACCCCCTTTGCCCATCTCACCCTCTCTCCTCTTGTCCAGTCTTATCAACTGTATAAAGCAGGTAATTATCCCCATATTACAGACAGGAAGACTGAAGCTCCACTATAAAAATCACCTAAGAATACACAACTATTAAGTTTCAAAGCCAAACAAGCTGGAGTGCAAGACTCCAGGAACTGCCTTTTTAACTTCTCTAAGGCTGGGGAAAAGGTGTGTTTGTTTGGGCCACCTCATCAGGAGTCAGAATTTGATGTGTGAGAAGTCTGTGACTGTCTGAGAGATCTGGTCTTGGGGATTTAGGACTCTGGTTGGATGGAGGCTTAGGGCAAGGGGAGAAATGGGCACGCACCTCAGGATGAATACACAGGTTCTTCCGGGAGCTCAGAGCAAGCCCCAAAAATGGCAGCTTCTCACCCTCCTGCTTCTCATAGAAGTTGAGCAACTTTCGCAGCTCTTCAATGACCTGTTCCAGTCAAGGATGGAGGGGGACTCCAGCATAAGACCCTGCCCAGCCTGGTCCTTCCCCAGCTTTCCCAACACCCCCTGAAAGCTATGAGGGCAACCACCCGGGGTCCAGCAAGTCCTGTGGGAGTGGCGGAGCCCCAGGATGGCCCTGGCTCACCTTCTCAATCTCAGGCACAGTTCTTGAGCAGTAGATGAGTTTAGTCACTTCCAGTGGATATGCCTGCCAGTGACAATGAGCTCAGCCCCTGTTGGGACCCCTTTACTCTGCTTCCCTCCCTGGGCCCAGGGGGCACTTACCCTCTGGTATGCCATGATCAGTGCCAACAGGGACACTGTCTTCCCAGTGCCTGAGGGCATCTCCAGGACTCCATGACCCTAAGTGTTGAGAGAGACAGATCTTCAGGGATACAAACTCTGGGGACCACTCCCAGAATGCCACCATCTTGAAATATAGAGACAACAGCAGGTAAAAAGCTAGGCCCCAGGGGCAATGGGTTTGAACCCCACTTTTGCCACCTCATTGTTGAGTGGTCTTAGGCAAGTACCTTCACCTATCTGGCCTCACCTCACCTCTAAAATGGGCCAAGGGATTCCTAGCTGGCTCAATCGGAAGAGCATGTGACTCTTGATCTCAGGTTTTCAAGTTCAAGCCCCATGTCAGGTGTAGAGATTACTTTAAAAACAAACTTTAGGGCAGCCCCGGTGGCGCAGCAGTTTGGCGCCGCCTGAAGCCCGGGGTGTGATCCTGGAGACCCGGGATCGAGTCCCGCGTCGGGCTCCCTGCATGAGGCCTGCTTCTCCCTCTGCCTTTCTCTCTCTTTCTCTCTAGGTCTCTATGAATAAATAAATAAAATCGTAAAAAAAATAATAATAATAATTGTCTTTAAAAATAAAAAAAAAATAAAAAAAAAAAACTTTAGGGGCACCTGGGTTGCTAAGTCAGTTAAGCATCTGACTTCAGCTCAGGTCAAGATCCCAGGGTCCTGGGATACAGCCCCTCATCCCTGCTCAGTGCGGAGCCTACTTCTCCCTCTCCCTCTGCCCTCCCCCGTGCTTGGGTGTGTGCTCTCTCCTCTCTCTCTCTAATTAAAATATTAAAAAAAAAAAAAAAAGAAAACATTTTAGGGCAGCCCTGGTGGCTCAGCGGTTTAGCGCCACCTTCAGCCCAGGGCATGACACTGGAGACCCAGGATCCAGTCCCACATCAGGTTCCCTGCATGGAGCCTGCTTCTCCCTCTGCCTGTGCCTCTCTCTGAGATCTCTGTCTCTCATGATTAAATAAAATCTTTTTTTTTTTAAAAAGTTAAAACTAAAAAAATAAATAAAACTGGGCTCATAAGTACTTCTTCAGATCATGACTAAGGACTAATGAGAAACTGAGGGTTGAATATTTGGCAAAATAACTGATTTGTAGCAATCCATTTTTTTTCTTTAACTTAGCAAATAAGTTACAGCACTTACTCTGTGCCTGGCACCACTTCTAAGATTCCATCCAGTTTTCTTAACCTAGGCTCTACCTTTGGGGGCCAGATAATACCCGGTTGTGGGGGGCTGAACTGCGCACTGCAGGATGTTTAGCAGTGTCCATGGTCTCTAACTACGGGATGCCACTAGCATTCCACTCCAATAATATGACAACCAAGGCACGGTCTCTGCGGCGGGGGGGGGGGGGGGGGTGTCAAAATCATCCCGGGTTAAGTTACTGAAATTAACCCACATAACCTTCCCCGTAACCTCCGAGAGTAGGCAATCATACTAAGCCCGTTTTACAGAGGTGAAAACTGTGAAACAGGGAGACGAAGGGCTTCACCCAAGGGCACACAGCTGTGGGTCGAGGATTCCAACCCAGACAGCCGGCTCCCAGGCGCGCAGCCTTTGATAAACGTCAGGTGCTGCTATCACGAACTATCCTTTTAGGTAACCGGAGGTCTGGGAGCGGGCCGGGCCCCCACCTTGGCGTCCAGCGTGCGCTTGAGCTCCAGCATGTAGGAGAACTGCTCCGGGTAGATGTAGTCGTAAGGGAAGTAGACCAGCAGCCCGTCCACGTTGAGCCTGGCGGCGGGGGCGGCCGGGTCAGTGCCCCGTCCCGCAGCCCCTCCCCAGCCGCCACGCTCCCCTGCCGTGGGGCCCGGAGGGGTCACCTGCGGGCGCCGGCCCCCCCACCACCACCCGGGCGCCCCCCAGTTTCCTAGGAGCCTCGGGTCCCTCCGGCATCACCTCGCTGACCGTCCCCGTTACCGCCCCGCGGGTCCCCGCGGCGATCCCCACCCCACTCCCCCAGCACCCCCTCGCCCCGCCGGGACCCCGGCAGCGCCGCCTGGGCCTCCCCAACTTCTTAGCCTGCCCCCCGCCCGACCCCCACCAGCCGGCTCGCGAGGGGCGAACCCCAGACCCCCCTCACTTCATGGCGCCGGGCGCTGCGAGAAGCGGCGTCGACCCGCCTCCCTCATAAATATTCAGAAAGCAGGACCCGTGGGGCGTCCTCGAGGTGCCGCTCCACCTTTCTCACGACTCCATTGGCTGATCCTGCCTGTCACTCTACTGGGGCCGGCTGATGCGCATGCGCACAGCAATGCGGGGGCGGGCTCCCGGGAGAAGAGGTGCGGAGGCGTCGCTGAGGATCGCAGAGTACCCAGAGCAACACTTGAAGGAAGAGAACCGAGATCATCGATCCCATTCATTAGGATTTGGTCTTCCGGCGTCTGCCCAGATCACCTGGCAGCGGATCCTCTAAAAGAACCGACAAGGAGGGCAGCCCCGGTGGCGCAGCGGTTTGGCGCCGCCTGCAGCCCGGGGTGTGATTCTGGGGACCCAGGATCAAGTCCCACGTCGGGCTCCCGGCATGGAGCCTGCTTCTCCCTCTGCCTGTGTCTCTGCCTCTCTCTTCGCTCTCTCTGAATGAATAAATAAATAAATCTTAAAAAAAAAAAAAAAAAGGCTGTTGCCCTGTTTAAAAAAAAAAAAAAAAAAAAAAAAAAAAAGAACCGACAAGGAAATTGAGGACATTTACGGAACCCACGAGTTAGGAATGGCTTCATCGCACCAGACTAACGTGCACCTGTAAAATGCCTGCTGTGTCCTAGACTTCTCTGGGATAAATAACTCCTCCTATTTGGTGAACGCCCATGGTTTGCCAGACAGACACTGTCCTTATCAGGCAGTCATGCAAAGGCACTGTCGCTTGGTGGCTAAGGTGTGGACTCTGGAACCAGGATGCCTGGGTCCAAATCCTGGCCCCAGTGTCTACCAGCTGTGTGACCTTGGTCAAATTAACTTGTCATCCACAAAGTAGGAACAATAGATTATCTATAACATGAGGGCACCTGGCTGCGTTAGTCGGTAAAGTAGGGGACTTTTGATCTCAGAGTCATGAGTTTAAGCCCCACATTGGGCACAGACCTTACGTTACAAAAAAAAAAGTAAAAAATATTTTTTTAAAAGATTACCTACAGGGGCAGCCCCGGTGGCGCAGCGGTTTAGCGCCGCCTGCAGCCCAGGGTGTGATCCTGGAGACCCAGGATGGAGTCCCACGTCAGGCTTCCTGCATGGTGCCTGCTTCTCCCTCTGCCTGTGTCTCTGCCTCTGTGTGTGTGTGTGTGTGTCTCTATAAATAAATAAATAAATAATCTTTAAAAAAAAGATTACCTACAATGTAGATGATGCTTACTTAAATTAACCCTCATAAAACAGTTAAAATTGGGTTTAGCGCATCCTCAGCATTCAGTAGCTAGTAGCTTTTATGTGATTGTTCATCAAATAGATATGGGATCTCTACTGTGCTAGGCAGTAGACAGCCCCTGCTCATGTCCTCAAAGAACGGACATTAAACATACAGGTAAATATATGGTTACAAGTATGACAAGTACTTTGATGGGAAAATTCTGAAAACCATAAGGGCTACGTATGGGAAACATGCTGTCAACCAAAGGAGGGTGGGTGGAGTGGTCAGAAAAGCCTTCCTTGAGGAAATGAGGCTTGAGTAGACATAGAAAGTATGAGAAGGAACCAACCAACCAAAGGAGATAGATGTGAGAAAGGGCAAGCCAGAGGGAACATTGTATACAAAAGCTCTGCCGCCAGAAGAAAGCTGATGTGTCCAAGCGCTGAAGGGAAGCCTGTATAGTTGAAGGATGAAGCTGGAGGGAGCGAGCGATAGGGCCAGGCCAAAGATCCAAAGATTCTTAGGATTCACCTTCAGAATCCTAACCAGCATACCCCCTCCTCACCCCACACCAGCCTACCTTACCTCTGTGATCCCCTCCTCTCTTGCTTAGCTCATTCTATTTCAGTCCCATCATCCTCTGTGCTGTTTCCAGAACACTCTAGGCACATCCTACTTTAGGCCTTTGCACCTGCTACATCATCTGCCTGGAATGCTCTTTCCCCTGACATCCACATGGGTGGACCTCCTCATATCCTTCAGGTTCTGCCTCCAATGTCACCTCCTTAGTGGCACCAAATTAAATTCAACCCCCTACACACACACACACACACACACACCGACTCATACACTACCCACTGCAGTTCCTTTGCCTGCTTTGTTTTTCTTCAGAGCCCATCTAACAATCTGACATACCAAATATTTGACTTTTTAAAAAGATTTTATTTATTCATTTGACAGAGAATACAAGTGGGAGAAGTGGGAGAAGGACCCTGGGATCATGACCTGAGCCAAAGGCAGATGCTTAACCAACTGAGCCACCCAGGTGCCCCTGACTTATTTATTTTGTTTAGAAGGTCAGCTCCATAAGGACAGGGGTTTTGTCCATTTTACTCACTCCTGCATCTGTGGTCCTTGCTGCTGTGCCTGTCACACAATGGAGCATCAACAAATATCTGTTGAAAGGGCAAAATAAGCGAGGGTGGAAGGTGGGGGTGGAAGGGGGAATGGTCAAATTTGCATTCTGAACCCATAAGTCACTGGGGGTGCCTTGTGTCACATGAACCAGAAGGAGTAAGACTGACAAACAGAACCAGTCAGTGGCTCAGGCTAGGGTAGTGGAGAGAATTATGTCATTGAATCCTCGTGGTGGTCCTATAAATCACGTGATTTTATTACCCCCATTTCACAGATGAAAAAGCGGTCTCAGGTGAGGTGAGTTGCTCCGAGCCCGTTTTATTCCGGTATCTGTGTGTCTATGTCTGTGCCGTGATAGTTTCTGCAGCTGGTCTGGGCAGAGAAGGAGAATGAGACTTGAATTTGAATTCTCCGATGAGCTGAGATTAGAGAAGGAGCTTCATTAACATGACTACAGGGTTCAGCAAGAGAGACACAAGGCAGGAGGGAGTGGGCCACCCAAGGTTGTGACTTCCTTCAAAATCTTCTCTTGGGACTCCTGGGTGCCTCAGTGGTTGAGCATCTGTCTTTGGCTCAGGTCATGAACCTGCGGTCCTGGGATGGAGTCCCACATCAGGCTCCCTGCATGGAGACTGCTTCTCCCTCTCCCTATGTCTCTGCCTCTCTCTCTCTCTGTGTGTGTCTCTCTCTCTCTTTCTCATGAATAAATAAATAAAATCTTTAAATAAAAAAAATCTGCTCTTTCATTTGTTAATTCATTCACCCATCCTATATTACCTGAGCCCCTACTTTGTGTACATTCTGAGCTGCGAAGGCAAAAGGCACCCAGCGGTGACCAAGACAGCCTCAGCCCTGTCCTCCTGGGGCACATAGCCCAGTGGAGGAGACAGAACCAACCCGATGGTGATGACCCACAGTGAGCAGAGCTGGGATAGGCGTGGGATGGGAATAACTGGTGCTTATATCAACAAATGACATTTGCTATACAGTCATACGAATGATAACATACTTCCAAAGTTAGACAAAGTCTCTAAAAATAGGTCTTAGGGAGCCAGTAGGATTCAGAGTGGTGCTGATGGTGGGGACAGGGGTCAAGCCAGTTCATGAGCTTGTTGACATGACCCTGAGCCTGAACCAAAGCTACACATACACTGATGCTCCTTGCAGTATCACGTCCAAGGAGAATAAAACAGAGAACCTGCACAGCATGACTTCAGATCATTGGGAGTAAACCATGGTAATGCTTTCCCACTGTTTGTGCCCCCCATGCAGTAACCAGCCCCATCCTGCTGCTCACTCTCGTGCTTTCTACTTGTCTCTGATGGTGTCCTGTGCCATCTCCCCCACCTTATCCTGCCCTCCCTCCTCCTCCAGGTCTCAGATATCCCTCCTCCAGGAAGCCCTCTCTGACCCCCCCCAGTCTGGGCCAGGCACTTTCTCTGGGCTCCCCCAGCCTATCCGTGATTACTTTGCTCAAGCGGGGAGACGGGGAAGAAAGATGTCTTTTTTATTATTATTATTATTCATAAGAGACACAAAGAGAGAGGCAGAGACATAGGCAGAGGGAGAAAGAAGCAGACTCCCTGTGGGGAGCCTGATGCAGGACTCGATCCCAGGACCCCAGGATCACGACTCGAGCCAAAGGCAGATGTCAACCACTGAGCCACCCAGGCGTCTCAAAAGGACGTCTTAAAATCAAGAATATAATAAAATGAAATTGAGTATTGGACTGACATGAGCCAGGCGTCATACTAAGCGTTCTGCTCCCTGCCTGACATCATTTCTTACTGTTCCCCCTGCCCCCAAGCTACTCCTCCCAGCCACACTTGGCTTCCTGACTCTTCCACGCAGGCACCAGACCTGCACAAGTTGGCTAATCTGTATAACAAATCACCCCGAAGTGTAATAGTCCAGAACAACACCATTTATTATCTCACGGTTTCTGTAGGTCAGGAATTGCACACAGCTGCAGACATCCCAGCTCATCTGGGAAACAATCCACTGCTAACCTCACCAGGTGGTTGCTGGCAAGATTCATTTCCTTGCTGGCTGTTGGCCAGGACCACCTTCAGGTCCCTGCCACATGGGCACCTCTGAAGGCTGCTGGCTTCATCAAATGGAGAAGCAAGAGAAACCCGAGAGAGATGCCAAGAGGGAAGTCACTGTTTTTTCTAATCTGATGTCAGAAATGACAGTCCATCCCTTCTGCTGTGTCCCATTTCTTAGAATATATCTCAGGAGGGCAGCCCAGGTGGCTCAGCGGTTTAGCACCGCCTTCGGCCCAGGGTCTGATCCTGGAGACCCGGGATCGAGTCCCATGTCGTGCTCCTTGCATGGAACCTGCTTCTCTCTCTCTGCCTCTCTCTCTCTCTCTCTCTCTCTCTCTCTCTCTCTCTGTGTCTCATGAATAAATAAATTAAAATCTTAAAAAAAAAAAAAAGAATACATCTCAGGGCACCTAGGTGGCTCAGTCTGTTGAGCACCTGACTTTGGTTTCAGCTTTGGTCTTAATCTCAGGACCGTAGATGGAGCCCTGAGATGGGATCCACGCTGGGTGTGGAGTCTGCTTGAGATTCTCTCTCCCTCTCCCTCTCTTTCCACTCGTGCTCCTGTCTCTTTCTCTCAAAATAAATTTAAAAAATCATAACAAAGCAAAAAAGAGGGGCACCTGGGTGGCTCAGTGGTAGAGCATCTGCCTTCAGCTCAGGTTATGATCCCAGGGTCCTGGGAGATGGAGTCCCATATCGGGCTCCCTGCATGGAGCCTGCTTCTCCCTCTGCCTGTGTCTCTGCCTCTCTCTGTGTGTCTCTCATGAATAAATAAAGACCTTTAAAAAAAAAGAAAGAATCCAAGGAACACGGATCTAGAAGCTGAAAAAGGCGAGGAAATGGGTTCTCCCACTGAGCCCCAGGGAGCCCGGCCCTGTCAACACCTGGATTTCAGCCAGAGAAACTGATCTTGAACTTCTGACCTTCAGAATGGTATGAAAATAATTGTTGTTTTAAGCCACTGAGCTTGGAGTCATTTGTTACACCAGCCATAGCAAATGAATATACCTCCTAATCAGGTGCAGAAATATATCCACCTCTCCTGATTCCATTTTTTTCCCTAATGGTGATCAGCATATGAGATTTGTGTGTGTGTATGTGCTAATTATTCTCTGTATTGTCTACCTCTTCCACTAGAATATCAGCTCTAATATCACAGTCATTTTATAACTGTTTACTAGGGACAATTTCAAATGGACACAGAGGTTGAGAGAATAGTATGAAGACCAACGTCCACTGAGCTTCATTAATTTTCAACTGAGGGGGGATCCCTGGGTGGTGCAGCGGTTTAGCACCTGCCTTTGGCCCAGGGCGCGATCCTGGAGACCCGGGATTGAGTCCCACGTTGGGCTCCCGGTGCATGGAGCCTGCTTCTCCCTCTGCCTGTGTCTCTGCCTCTCTCTCTCTCTCACTGTGTGCCTATCATATATAAATAAAAAATTAAAAAAATAATTTTCAACCGAGGACTGATCCTGCTTCATGTACACCCCAACCACTGCCACCAGTCAATTGTTTTGAAGCAAATCCCAGGGGACCTGGGTGGCTCAGTCAGTTGAGTGCCTTCAGCTCAGGTCATGATCCTGGAGTCCTGGGATTGATTGCTCCTTGCTCCGTAGGGAGTCTGCTTCTCCCTCTCCCCACCCCTGCTCCTGCTCTCTCTCTCTTAAATAAAAATCTTAAAAAGAAAAATTAAAAAAAAGAAAAATGATGCAAATCCCAGACACATATCATTTTATGACAGGTATTTCAGAATGTATTTCTATAAGCAAACACTCCTTAAAAACATAACCACTCTATCATGAGCACACCTCCAAAAAATGTAGTAATCATTGATTAATATCATCGAAGGTTCCAGACAGTATTTGAATTCGAGGGTGGGGACTCCTTTTTGTTTTACTTCTTTTTTTGCCTTGTGTGGCAAAATGGACTTTTCGAACATGATTAAGTTAAGGGTTCTGAGATGGGGAGATCATCCTGGATTATCTGGAGGGGACCCGTGTAATCACAAGACTCCTTATAAGTGAAAGAGGGAGGCAGGAGGGACAGAGAAGGAGATGTGACAGTAGGAACAAGAGACAGGAGTGAGGCAAGCATGGGCTTTGAAGATGGAGGGAGGAGTCTGAGCCAAGGAATGCAGGCAACTTCTAGTAGCTGGAGAAGGCAGAGAGAGCTTCTTCCTTAGTGTCTAGAAGGAAACTCTAGAAAGGAACTCAGCAGTCCTGACCCATTGATTTTAGCTCCATGAGACTCATTTCAGATGCCTGACCTCCAGACTGTAACATATTTCTATTGTTTAAGCCTCAAAGTTCGTGAGAATTGGTTACAGCAGGAATGGGAAACCAATACAAACTTTGCTCTTGGAAGTGGGGTGTCGCTGTAACCAATATCTAAACACACGGAAGTGGATTTGGAACTGGGCAATGGGCAGAGGCTGGAAGAATGTTGAGAAAATGATGGAAAAAAGCCTAGATTGCCTGGAACAGACTGTTAGTAGAGTATGTATATTAATTCTGCTGGTGGGGGCTCAGAAGGTAGTGAGGAGCAAGGTAGAGAAAATCTGTATCATTTCAGAGAATACCTAAATCATCATAAATAGACCTTTGGTAGAAATGCAGACAGCCTCTAGAAACTAGAAAAAGGGGCACCTGGGTGGTTCAGTGGGTTAAGCATCTGCCTTCGGCTCAGGTCACGATCTCAGGGTCCTGGGATCCAGCCCCACATGGGGCTCCCTGCTCAGTGCAGAGTCTGCTCTTCCCTCTCCCTCTGCTCCTCCCCCTGCTTGCACTCTCCCCACCCTCTTCTCTAAAATAAATAAATAAACCTTTAAAAATGAATAAAATGCCAATCCACATGCAGAGCTGCTCCTTCCTTCCCTATTTATGCAGTAGTTTTCATGGATTTCTGGCCGGATGTCACAGACAAAGGCCAAGAAGTTGTCCAGGATTTTGTCCCTGTTGGAAGGGATGGAAGTAGGTCTGGAGGATGGTCATCTTCTCCTGTGTCGCCTTCTCCAGTTCAAGGCTGCAGCTGCCAAAGGACTTCAGAGCTGCAGTTTCCTTGGCCTTGAAGTCCTTCCCTCTTTACAGGCAGTACTATTCAATTTTAGCCTCAGCTGCTCCTTCCACCTGCTTCAGCCTCAAGTTCTTTGGCTTGTAGGCCTCGGACACCTTCTCAGCAGCCCACCTGTAGGCCTGCAGCAGCTGTTAGATGCCCTGCCTCAGCTGGTCATGGCAGCGGCTGCTCTGAGGCCAAGGTGAGCAGCCTAAATTGGCTTGATCGCTTCCTGGGGTCCCCATTTCAGACTTCTGACCCCCCAAATTATAATAAGTCTGTGTCATTTAAGCTACTATATTCGTGGTAATTTGTTATGACAATAATAGAAAACCGACACACCTCTGTTGTGAGAGAGACTGGACTAAATAACGAAGCCCAGAAGGTGGGGGCATCTGGTGGTTCCAGGGGCTGAGCATCTCCCTTCAGCTCAGGTAGTGATCCAGGGGTCCTAGGATCGAGTCCCATATCAGGCTTCCCTCAGGGAGCCTGCTTCTCCCTCTGCCTGTGTCTCTGCCTCTCTCTGTGTCTTTCATGAATAAATAAATAAAATCTTTATATATGTATTAAAAAAAAAAGACTGGTTTGCCAAATGTAGTAATAATGATGAGCACTTATTAAGTCAGATGGGGATCCAAAGACAGGGAAGTCAATTTCTGTGCAAACTACCTTTATTTATAAGGGAAAATGTCCCCCATTTGGTTATAAAACCAGCACTGTGTGAAAGCCCTTGACTGGAGAGAGGTGGGACAGAGGTCCTGGTAGAGGCCAGTGTGTCTCACCCAGCCCTGGAGAGATGGGGGCAGAGGTGACTCCCAGGGAAATCCAGTGGAGGTGATTCATCCCAGGCTCCACTAGGATGGTGCATTGGCTTGTTTTGAGGGGGTGAGAGGGGTTGGCAGTAGGAGTGGGAGGCACTTTGGACGGGATCTGATCTGGCAAATAGAGGTGGTGGAGGTGGTGGTGCTGGTGGTGCTGGTGGTGCTGGTGGTGCTGGTGGTGGGGTCTCTTGCCTCCAATGATTCCCAACCCCAAGGCAATCTCCCATGGCTAAGGCAGTTTCTAAATTTAAGGCTGGGGTTCTCCTTTTCCCCTGGGCTTCCAGGGAAGCAGAGAGCTGGAGGTGAGGACCCCAGCCCTGTTGGGCTGGGAGCCCAAGGAGAGGCAGCAGTTACTGATGAAGAGGTCTGAAGCAAAGGCAGGATGGCTCTATCCTGCCTCCCTTGAAAATGTCCTTCTGTGCAGCTAGACCTTATTCCTCTGAGTCTTCACCCTGGGGAAGAGCTGAGGAAGACAGGATCTTTAGACATGAGGAATGCTCACTCCCTCATCCCACCCCCAAATTTAATGGAGTCACTTAATCCACCCCCAAACAGATGGGCTGTCTCCATCCTCTTCTCCCTTCCTAACAGACTTCTCCAGTAGAATCCCCGGGGGCCCTGTCACCACCAAGCACCAGATGGAGACAGAGTCAGCAGCCCAGTTGATGAGATGGAACTTCTCGGGTCTTCCATACTGCCATGAAAGCAACACCTGCTTCTCCCTACCATCACCATTGTGTTTGGGACCCACCTCCGCCAATCCCCAAATGAAAAGAATCTTCTCCCCTAGAAATATAATGGAATCTTCCTGGTCTCCTCCCTTAACCTAGTAGAACCTCCCTGGATTCTATCATCATTTTAAGAATGGATCCTTCCTCTCCCTGCCTCAGCCCTGTAACAAAAACTTCCTCAGGGCACTGGGGTGGCTCAGTGATTGAGCGTCTGCCATTGGCTCAAGTCATGATCACAGGGTCCTGGGATAGAGTCCCCCCCAGGGAGCCTGCTTCCTCCTCTGCCTGTGTCTCTGCCTGTCTCTCTGTGTGTGTGTCTCACAAATAAATAAATAAAATCTTAAAAAAAAAAAAAGCTCCTCACTACCACACCAGTACTCCACGATTCTTTAACATCCCCCATTACTAAAATGGGATTCTTCATCACTTCCAGTTACTAAAATACACTACATTTTTCCTTACCGCCCCAGTAATATAACTAGGGATGATAAAAATATTTGTTTTTTTTTTTTTTGATAAAAATATTTGATTGAGCATGAACCAATCAAGTAAATAGTAAGGCAGTGAGTTCACCAGGAAGGGGGTTCTCTCCCTAACTGTAAGGGGCTCTCCCCTACATCCCTCATTATTAGAATTAATTTTCCAACGAACAAGGGGTAGTGGAAAGGGAGGTAGGCAGGAGGTTGGGGTGACTGGGTGATGGGCACTGAGGGGGGCACTTGATGGGATGAGCACTGGGTGATATGCTATATGTTGGCAAATTGAACTCCAATAAAAAAATTTTTTTTAAATTAATTTTCCTCATCTCCCCACAAACTTGAATGGATTCTTCTGGCCTACCTTGTCCCCAATATAATGAAAGGGCTGTCCCTCTTGCCCCTCTTTTTCCCAGAATCACTCTTTCCCCCAAATAGCCACAGGAGGCCGGGACAGTATCTCTTCTGGGCTCACCCCGAAGTAGTTACGAGGTACGTAGCCCTCCTGGCCGTGCAGCCCAGCCCACCACCAGTCCGTCTCCTCTGGTCCATCCCTCCGCAGCACTGTGACCGACTCGCCCTCACGGAAGGACAGCTCGTCCCCGAACTCCGCGCTGTAGTCCCAAAGGGCGTACACCACCCCGTTGTGCATCAGCCCCATGCTCTGCTCCACATCTGAAACATAAAAGGGAAGGGATTATGAGCACCGGGTGGAAGGGTGGGGGTGGGGTTCAACACTCAGGTTCACAAGACACACTGAGGACAGGGACATGCCCTGGGATTTGGCAAACCACCCCCGCAGCTGAGGGATGAGCCACCTGCAAAGTTGTGCACCCCTGTCTGGAGAAGGCTGCCTAAGCTGGAGTCAGCTGCCAGGAATGGCAGTCTCGAAAATTTGAGAACGCTCAGGGTGCATCAGACTGGGCCTCCAACCCCCAGAGGCAGGGTCACTGGCCCCCATCCCCTCTTGGAACATCATCAAGTCCCTGTGTCACTCCCAGAGATGCAATCATCTGCGCACTGCACCCCTCACTCCCCAGCAAGCTATAGTTTCCATAGCCTCAACCCCTCTTTCCTTTTTTTTTTTTTTTAAGATTTTATTTATTTATTCATGACAGACAGAGACAGACAGACAGACAGGCAGAGGGAAAAGCAGGTTCCGTGCAGGGAGCCTGACGTGGGACTTGATCCCGAGTCTCCAGGATCACGCCCCCCGGCTGAAGGCTGGCTGAAGGCTGCGCTAAACCGCTGGGCCACCTGGGGCTGCCCTCAACCCCTCTTTCCAACAGTACAGCCCATCTCCCCCTTTCCCAGATGGTGAGTCCACATTGCTTCCCCCTCCCCAAGAGACAGAAATCTCCAAAGAGGATGTAATAACTTCTCTGGAGGGTACAGCCCAACTGCTCCAACACCCCCCTGGCCCCACCCCATAATGTACTGAATGGTACAGTCCACCATGCTTCCCTCTCTCTAGTGGGGCAGTCCACCAGGTTCCAGGGTCCCTGCCTGCCTTGCCAGGTGTGATATCCAACCTCTACTTCACCCTCACATAACTCTCCATGTCCCGGGCAAGCAGAACGGTGTGATCCCCATGTCTCATAGGCTCCACCTACCTGTACAAATGTGCACTGGCCCAACACTGCTCCCCAAAGCCTATAGCCTATTTGGCACCAGTGGTGCAGTCCCTGTCTACCCCTGTTCACCCACAAGCCCCAAGGCTCTCGGCCAGTGTGACTGTCCTGTGGCCATCCAGGCTCACCTCTCAGAAACATTATCCCACCCCCAGGTCCTGGAGCCTGACTTGCTCCAACTGTGTGATGTTCCTTTTTTGTTTTTTTTTTCTGTGGGATGTTCCTAACGTCACCCTATGATACAATCTGCCCACCCACTCCAGGTGTGCAATATAGACGCTCTGCACACTCTCATGGTCCAGGCTACCTACTTCCTCCAATCACCTGGTTAGGTGATATGGCCCCCCTCCTAAGGGAAGCCTCGTGTCTCCCTACAAGTGGAAGAGTCTCCAAGCCCCTCCCCAGAAGCGGTGGCCTGCTCACCCGCCAGCTGTGTGGCACTGTGTCTCCCACAGGTAGCACAGCCCACCTGCGCTGCCCAACTCCAGGTAAATGGTATAGTTGGAGCGTCCAACTCCCCATGCCCAAAGGTGAGAAAGCAGGTGAACAGTGCAATCTCCAAAACCACTCTTCTCCCCAGAGGTTTCCAGTCTGCATGGCACACTGCCCATGTCTCCCCACCACCCCTCAGGTTGGCAGTCTGCTCACCCCACACACCCCGCTTGCACCTGCCAGATGTGAGGCCCGGTCCCCCCCACACCCCGAGGTGGTTCATCCCTCCACCCTTCCTCTGTAATCCTGCCTCTTGATTGGGACAGCCCTCACATCTTCTCTCCTGCGACTGGCAGTCAGCCCCCCTCCCCCCCAGCTGCCAGCTGGGCGGCCCAGTCCCCAAGACCTCCTCCCTACCGCCGAGGCGCCCCTGCGCTGCCTCGCACCTGCCAGGTAAGTGGCGCAGTCAGCGTAACCCTCGCGGTAGGGGTCGCACTTCTCGATGGCGGTGGCTCCGTCACTGAGCGTGGTGGCGAAGATTGCCGCGCCGTGCTGCACCAGCGCCGTGCAGATGGCCGTGTCGTTGCACGATGCCGCGCAGTGCAACGGTGTCCTGGGCGTGGAGGCGTGCGTGAGTGGCCGCGCGGTCGCCAGCGGGTGCCCCCCCCCCCCCGCCCCGGCAGCGCTGTCCCGCCCGCACCCGCGCCCGCACTGCACCCCGCGCGGGTCAGGGTCAGGGCTCACCAGCCGTGGCTGTCGGGGGAGTTGACATTGGCGCCGGCGGCGATGAGGAAGTCCACGATGGGGTAGTTGGCGCCGCAGATGGCGTTGTGCAGGGCGGTGATGCCCTCCTCGTTGGGCTGGCTCGGGTCGTTCATCTGGGCGGGGCGGGGACGCCGAGGCTCAGTCCCCGCGGCAGGGGTCACCTCGCATCACCCCCCACCCCGCGCCGCCTGCCCTGCACTTTGCAGCACTCACCTCCTTCACCGCCTGCTGCACCACGTCCAGCTCCCCGGTCAGCGCCGCATCCAGCAGGAGCACAAGCGGGTTGAGGCGCGCGCGGCGGACCTTGCGGGGGGAGCCCGCCTTCCGCAGCACCGAGCGCATCTCCTGGGGGACAGGGCGGGGGGGGGGGAGGCTTCAGTGACTTAGGGAGACTGTTAATATACCCATTACTTGGAGAGGAAAACAGAGGTTCAGGGACCCCGCAATAGCCGCCCCAGGTCATCCAACTAGCCAGAGGTGGGGCTGGGGCTGCAACGCAAGGAGGTACAGAGCCTGAGTCCAGAGGGGCTTAGGGAAGGGGATGCCTCAGCTCCACAGCTATTGTTCCCTACAATAGTCAGAGAATGGGGTGATCATAGGATCTTGGGCCCTGAGACCTGAAAGGAAGCTGGCAGACCAATGAGTTTATGATGGTGGAAGCCAGATTTCTTTTATAAAACATAAATGCTGGGGCCCCTGGGTGGCTCAGTGATTGAGCATCTGCCTTTGGCTGGGGTCATGATCCAAGGGTCCTGGGACGGAGCCCCACATCAGGCTCCCCAAAGGGACCCTTCTGTGTGTGTGTCTCTCATGAATAAATAAAATCTTTGAAAGAAAAAATGCTATGAAGCACACCCAACAAAATGTTGCCCAGTGTTAATTCCAGATGTTTGGGATGAGAATATTTAGCCTATCATTTCCCGTGCTTTCGTATTTTTGATGTTCATGGGTCCTCCTACAAGATTCATTTCTTCTGAGCATGTCGGATTTGTGATTCTGGTCTTTGATGTCGATGACTTAAAGATCCTGGAATTTGGAGATCCCAAGAGCCACTGATTTCAAAATTCTCTGAGGTTCAGCTATTTCAAATCTCCAATATGTTGTGAGTCCAGAAATGCTAAGTTATGCCACGTCAAATTGCTGAAGACCCAAGACATTGCATTCCCAAGATTCTATGATTGGGAACCTTAACGTTTTATGGTTAGAATTTCATTCCAACAGATTGAAAGGAGATACTCAAAATGTTAATCATGGTTCTGAATGCTGTGATTTTGGCCTCTTCGTTTTTTCATCTATGTCTTCCTAGTTACTATGGTGTTTATGTATTTTCTAGTGAAAAATGTTCACTTACAATATAATTCTGGGGGTACCTAGCTGGCTCACTTGGCACAGCATGAGACTCTTGATCTTGGGGCTGTGAGTTTGAGCTCCATGATGGGTGTGGAGAGATTACTCAAAAGAATAAAATCAAAAAAAAAAAAAAAAGAATAAAATCATTTTTGGGCAGCCCTGGTGGCGTAGCGGTTTAGTGCTGCCTGCAGCCCAAGGTGTGATCCTGGAGACCCGGGATCGAGTTCCATGTCGGGCTCCCTGCATGGAGCCTGCTTCTCCCTCTGCCTGTGTTTCTGCCTCTCTCTCTGTGTCTCTCATGAATAAATAAGTAAAATATTTTTAAAAAATAAAATAAAATTCTATAACATATTAGTGCACTAATCTGTGATTTTTCTGACTCAAATGAGAAGAGTCTTTAATTTTCAGTTTTGGTGACTTCACAAATCAGTTAATAATCAGGGTCTGTGTTACTGACTTTTAAATTCTAAGATCCTGTTCTTTGAACCTTCTGCGCTCTAGGATTCTGAAGCTTCACTGTTCTGAGACTGATAACAGGATTTAATTCTTGAATTCTGTGAGTTTTCAAGTTTCTTTACGGCCAGGACTTTGTGATTTTATAAGGTGATTTTCATTCTTCTGTTCTTGATTTCAAGATCCTGAATCTCAACATCTCCTGGCTCCATTCTCCTATTAGGAAGGTTTGGAAATAGGTGTATTAGGGTGTCTACCCAGCCCCTGCTTCTTCTCTGGGCATCGTTCCCCTCTCTCTGTCCATCTACCTGGAGAGAACAGGACTGTTCCATGTGACACCACCCACCCTAAGCCAAGATGCAGGGACTGGAGCAAGTTTAGCAGAAGACCATCCCCAGGTCAAATGCTAACAATAATCACAGTGGTTAACAGGTGCCAGGCACTGTTCTAAGCACTATATTCATATACGTAATGCTCATAGCAACCCTATGGTTGTTCTCATCCCCATTTTACAGATGAAGAAACTGAGGCCCAGAGAGGCAAGATATCTTGGGCAAGGCTGCATAGCTGATAACTCCTATGGACCTGGGATTTGAACCAGGCAGCCTAGCTCTGCAGCTGGAACCCTTAAAAAAAAAAAAAAAAAAAAAAGATTATTTATTTATTCATGAGAGACACAGAGAGAGAAAGAGGCAGAGACACAGGCAGAGGGAGAAGTAGGCTCCACACAGGGAACTCAATGTGGGACTCGATCCCAGGTCTCCAGGATCACGCCCCAGACTGAAGGTAGCGCTAAACTGCTGGGCCACCAGGACTGTCCTGCAGCTGGTACCCTTAATCACAACACCCACAGCCTCAGAGACCAGAGACTTGCTCTCGCAAGTCTAGCAATGGCTAGATGGGCCATTTCTAGCCATAGCACCGGCTTGCTGGGGTCAGAGGAGAAAGCACAGATCCCCAGAGAAGGCAGACAAAAGAGACCATGCAGCAGCTGGGGAGATAAATGGTGACTGTCTTGATTCAGGCAGGTTTTTCGGGTCCTGGAATAAACCCACTGACACACTCATTTCCAGGTTGTAATACTCAAAGATTCCTGAAGATCGGATACCCTTGGGGGCAGCAGAGAAAGTCTCTGTGTTGCCAAGACTTCTGAATGCCTCTCCATAGACATTTCCCCTGTCTTTAGAACACAGGCAACCCCTTAAGACTACATTTTCCAGCCTCCCTTGCAGCTGGGTTCCTGACCAAATGGAAGATGTGATGTGTGCAATTTCCAGGTTTGGTCCTAAAAGGGAAGGGGCACTTCCATGCCCTAACTACTATACCCGGGTGTCCTTGTGTATTACTCACCATGCTCTGCAGCTGCTCTGGTGGGCTGATCTGGGGCAGGGCCGGGGGTGGTATGGGAGCTGGTGGGGCAGGAGCAGGGGGCCCTGCCCTAGCCTCAGATCCTTCACTGATGGAGGACAGTTCGGGCTCAGGCCCCCCAGGCCCACTGTGACGATGGAAGAGGCGGCTGATGATCTGCTGGTATTGCTTCTTGTGGGTGGGGGGCAGGGCTACGGCTGGGCTCTGCTCCATGGAGCCCCTGCGTTTGAGGGGCCGCGGTATCTCTGCCAGCACCCGTGCCACCTCCTCCAGCTCGGGCACCGACTGTGCCTCGGGTGGCAGTGCTGGCTGCAGCCTTGTGGGGCTGAGGGGTCGAGTCACAGCACCTTCATCTGCATCACCAGCCTCCAGCACCGGTGTCAGCAGCCCCTCCAGCTCCGGCTCCGGCTCCAGCTCAGGGGGAGGTTTGGGGGGACCTAGAAGGAACAAGAAGCTCACCAGAGAATGGGTCCCTGTGAGAACCCCAAGATTCCCTTCTCTAAGTCCACAACTTCCAAGACCTGGAGTCGGCATCTTATTTGCCTTGTGCTAGTTTTATGCACATAAACATATTAATAATTATTCTAATTCATATAAGAGCTACTGAGATCTTCCTATGCATCAGGCCCTATTTTAATGACTTTATATGGATTAAATAATCTAATACCATATTTCAATAAGGTGGTATTAGATTTTTTACACTCAAGGATATTGAGGTCCAGAGAGGTTAAGTGACTTGCCCAAGGTCACACAGCATGGAGCTAGGCAGTCTGTGCTTAACCACCATGCTATCCCTAGCTCCTAAGCAAATTCCCAAGCTCCTCTAGCTCAGCTCTCTGTAGGGACAGTGTCTGAAAACAGGTGTCTGGCTGTGCTGGCTCACCCAGCTGTTCTGGTCCCCAGCCATTTGTCCTCCCTCTAACCAGCCCTCAGGGCCCCCCACTGCTGACTCACCTTCGCTCACAGGGGGCCAAGTCTGTGGGGGAGACTGGGGGGCTGGGGCAGGCGGTTGAGTCTGGGGCTGTGGCTGGGGCTGGGGTGGAAGCTGGGGCTGGGGCTGGGGGGGTGCCTGGGGCTGGGGAGGTGCCTGGGGCTGGGGAGGCAGCTTAGGTGGGGGTGCTCGGGAGAAGATGGGGGAGCCAGGGAGCATGGCCCTGCTGGCCCCGTGCTCCCAGAAGGCATTCTGCAGCTTGAATATCATGCTGAGGGGAAGGGGGCGCTGGCGCGGGGCACCCCGGGGCTGGGGGCTGGAAGGGGGCATGGGGATGCGGCTAACGGGCTGCCAGCTGCGGGGCAAAGTGCCTGATGGCCCCGTGGAGCCCAGTGATCTGCGGTAGCTGCCCACATCAGAACGCCTGTCGTTGGCCAGAGGAGAGACCTTGTAGTTGCGGGGCAGAGTGGCGCTGGTGAGGTTGTCCTGGGGTTCAAAGAGAAAGAGAATAAAAAGGGTTCAGGTGGGAGGAAGTGAGGGGGAGGGCATGATAAAGGAGGAAGGAGGTAAGGACAGGGGTCAGAAGGGAGAGAAGGTGAAGGAAGCCAGAGGGAATGCGGGAAAGAGAGTCAGGGACACGGCGGCAATCCAGGATACAGAAAGAAGAGCTTGGGGTGGATGGAGACTGGGGGTGCAGCCGGGAGCAGGAGATGGTCCTGACGGCACTCCACTGGCCCCCTCCCCAGCCGCCCCTCACCTTGCTGGTGGCCCCCAGCCCATCCAGGCTGCTCTCTCTCCAGGGCAGCAGCTGCAGGCCTGGCGAAGCAGGCCGCGAGAAGACGTCCAGGCCTGCAAGGCGGGAATCATTAGGGTCTGGGGGCTGCCTCTCCGGCTCCCCCACTCCTCTGGCCTCCCAGCGCTCACGTTCGTAGCTCGCCGTGTGCGAAGGTTTCTTCTCGTACGCCACGTCCAGGTCAGACTCATTCCAGGCTTTGGGGGGCCGCCGGCGCAGCGTTAAGTCGTCTAGGGAGAGGTGGCAGATCGGGATATAGGGGGACGCTGGTCCCAGGCCGGCTCCCTCCCACGCCTCCCCAAAATTAGGCCCCCGCGTTCACCTTGAGCGCGCAGAGGCGGGGCGAAAGCGCTGCCGCCCGCGCCCAGTAGGGGGCCCCCGAAGGCCACGGGCGCGTCGTAGGCGGAGGTCTGGGGGCGTGGCGAGGGCCCGCGCTCGGGGAAGAAGGCCTGGGGCCCCTCGGCCAGGGGGCTGCCGCGCGGGGAAGCGGCGCGGCCCAGGAAGTCGAAGGGCGTGGGGGGGCCCTGCTGGCGGAGCGGGCCGGGCCCGGGCCGCGGGGAGGGCGCACGGCCGAGGGGGCTCCCTGCGCCATCGAAGGCGCGGGGCCGGGGCGAGGGCGCGCGCTCCAGGCTGCCGTAGGCATCCGGCTGCAGGTAGAGCGGGGTGCGCGGTGACGAGGGCCGGCCTTTCGGGGACAGCGGGCTGTAGGGGTGCAAAGCCGGCGCGCTCTCGGAGCGTCCGAACGAGGTGTCTGCACCGTCGGTGGCCGCCTTCCGGGGAGACCCGCGGCTGCTGAAGGGCTCGGGGACAGGGCTGGAGCTGTACCGGGACACCTGTGGGGAGGCCGGGACATTGAAGGGTCAAAGGAGACATTAGTAGAGGGGTGAGCAGATCAAAAGAGGTCTTTGAAAATTAACCTGGGGATTGGGACCGGGGCTGGAGATTCAGGCGGCACGGGGAGCCCTGGTGAGGGGTCCTGGTGAGAGAGCCCTGAAATCGGGGCTGAGGCTGGCCCATACAGCGCCTTCCTGCCTCTTAGAAAAAGTCTTTTCCTTCCAAGGGTCCTGTTAGATTTCCATGTAGACCACTGGCTGTGGTCACTGGCTCCCTCTTTCAAGCGCCCTTTAAATAGCTCACGGCCGTATAACCCTATGGGACAGAACGTCAGGCAGAAAGAAGCTGGCTCTGGGGGCCAAGGTGGGGCCCAAGGCGAGTGGGCTCACCCTCGTAGGGGCTCCAGCCTGCGAGCCCGGAGGCGTCGGCGAGTCTGACCACAGCGACTCCAACTGTTTGGTCAGTTCGTCCACCTTGGCCGCCGCCGTGTCCAGCTCCATCTGCTTCAGGTCCATGTGCTTCATGGCCAGAGCTGGGCAAGAGGGAGTAGCGGTGAGGACGGCGGGGGGCCTCCAGGCAGCGCCCCGCCTCTACCCTGGAGGGCCCCTCCGGGGCAAGCCCCGCCCCCTACCCCAGCTCACACTGGAAGTTCAGGTCCAGAAGGTCCCGGGTGCTCTGGAATGCCTCGCTGTCCATGGTGCCGGCCGAAGCGGGGCGCCTGCGGGGGCATGGGTGGGGGGACCTTCTCAGACCCCGCCCGCTGGGAACCAGAGACCGAGCCTTTACTTTCCTGGTTCCTTCCACTGGAAGCGCTATGCCCCTCCACTTCCCGGGCCGGAAAATGCCAACTCCTTCAAATCCTCCTGCATGGCCCTGGACAATTCCTTCTCTTTACGTGGCTCCTTGCTCATCTTTCTAGATCGGTCCTAATAAGACTTAAATCACTCTTTTGACAATTATCCACTGATTACCTACTGTGTGCCAGGTATTTTGGGGAACAAAGGATACAAAATAACTATCAATTACTGAGTGCCTACTACGGACCAGGAGACAGTGTGTTAGATCCTAGGGATATCATTTGTTTATTTATGCTAGGGATATTTTTAAAAATAATAATTGTGCTGCCTACCGTGTACCTGTGATAGTTGCTTGAGGCCATAAAGAAATCAAATAATGACTATTAACTGAGTGGCCACTGTCTCCTAGAGTTGTGCCGAGTGCTTGCACCCAACATTCCATTTGGTGGCCAAAATCACAGTGGCAGGCAAAAACGTGAGCCTCAGAACTGTTTGTTCAAGATCACCCTGTAAGGAGTCAGCAGTACTAGGTTTCACACCTGAATCTAACTTGTTAGTCTGGGTCGCCTCCACCAGATTGGAAGAGTCCCAGAAGGCAGGGACCACTCAGCTTCCTCTCCCCGGAGCCGACCTTATTCATGGGACCCAGTGTTAACAGAAAGAGGAGGGAAGTAGCTAGGGGCTGCTGGGCCACTGTGGTCACTGGCTAAGTGGGAAGGAGCCAGGCCACAAGGAACCAGTCAAGCCAGCACCATCCCCATCCCCATGGTAGCCACCACGCCCAGGTGGCTTTGCACCTCCCCAGGCTGCACCAACTGCTTAGCTTTGGAGGTGCAGGCGTGGGCAGCAGGGCGGGCTGGGGCATGCTGATTCTGGCCTCTGTCTGGGAAGCCTCAGAACAGAACCTGTTGGGGCTGGTTGGGAGCATGTGACCTTGGGCAACAAGTCCCATCCACTCCTAGGACCTCAGTTTCCCCAACAGTGAAAGGAGGAGGCAAATCAGCTATTCTAAGAGGCCTCTTCAATCTCTCAGAATCTAGAGGCCTAGATTCTGAAATTGTAAGGACCTTGAGGGTGTAATTAAAACTTTACAAAGCCTAAAACTCTCAGCTTGAGAGTCTCTTGTCCAAAAGTTCTAAGTCCTAGAGTCTATCTTTGGAACATTCTAGAATTCTCCAGTTTTGTTAGTTTAGATTTCTCCATCTTCTTGCACCATGTTTTTCTATCTATCCCAAGCTCCGTTGTCCTACAAGTCTAGTTGAATGCATGGGTAGTGGAGCGGGTAAGATCACAAGTAAGGAGATAGACTTCCAGGGTTCACATCTGGTGGCACCACTATGACCCAGACAAGAGTGCCTCTTGATCTGTAAAATGAAGATATATAGGAGTTCACTAGGAGGACTATAGTGAAGATCCAACTGGCTGGGCGATGCAAGAAGAATTAAGGTTCTGAGAATTCAGGCCTGAGAAAGTAGAGATTACAGGAATCAGAACTCGGGGCTCTTAGAACTTCAGATATAAGGACCAATAGAAAAAAAAAAAAAAGGACCAATAGAGGTACAGGGTGGCTCAGTTGGTTACGTGGCCACCTTTGGCTCAGGTCATGATCCTGGGGTCCTGATATTAAATCCTGGTTCTGACTCCCTGCTCAGCAGGAGAGTCTGCTTCTCCCTTTGCCCCTGCTCCTGTGCTCTCTCTCTCTCTTGCTCACTCGCTCTCTCTCTCTCTTAAATAAATAAAATCTTAAAAGAAAAGAACCTCAGATCCACAAGAAACTCTGTTAAAATATAATAACGAACAATTCTATGCAGCCTCCAGTGCCAGCATCCTGGCAACGAGATGTTCTTTGGGGGGATTTCAGGATTCCCAAATTTCTAAGCCTCTCCTATCCCATGCTGACATCCTCTGGCTCTAAGGAAATGCCAAGGCTGGGCGTGGGGCCCTCCCAGGGCCGGTGCGGGCAGAGGGGTTGTCGGGGCCACCAGGGGGCGCTCCGGGTCACGGCCCGACCCCAGTGGGGCGGGCGGACCGCGCCTGAGCTCAGACCCTGGGAATGCGCTGCGGGCCCGGGCAGGTGCCTCACCTCCCGCGGCAGGGGAGCGGGGAGCGGGGGCCGGGCGGGGCACCAGGGCGGCGCGGGCCGCGCCCTCTGTTCCCAGGCCCCTGCCGTCCACTTCCAGCTCCCCGCTCCCCCTCCGGAGGGCTCTAGTCCACCACTGGGTACCCTCTAACCCCAGCTCCCACTCCTCCCCTTTCTCTCCACCCCTAACGCTCGTTCCCGGGGACTCGTGCACGCGGCCAGGCCAAGCACGTTCTTGGGGGTTAAGGATCCCGGGGGGCTTCCTGGAGGAATCATCCTCAGTGGGAACTGGGACAGAGCGCCAGGCTAGGCTGGGAATACCCTGGTTAGAATCCTACATTTCTGTCCCGACACACTGACGCTGGAAGAGACCCCACCCTTTCTGGGACCTGGTTTTCCCCTCTGCCGACGACTGTGGAACAGGCTAGGGCCTTCCCCTAAGTCTCTACCCTGGGCTAGTTATATAGCTTCTCCATGCCTCAGTTTCCTCGTGTGTATAAAGGGGAAATTAATACCTTCACCTCCAAAGGGTGTGAGGTTTGAGTGACATAATTTCTGTACAGTGTTGGGAACGATGCGGGGCACCAAATAAAGTTCACACATACTGGATTCTTAATTCCGGACCTTCCCCGGCTGTTCATTAAGATAACAGGATCTGACACAGCGAGGGCTCAAGACCCGGAGTAATACCCCCACCCCCACCCCAAGAGCCCTTTCAGCTCTTTCTGAGAGTCTAAAAGCCATGGGTTTTGACCTCTGGAGTCTCAACTTCCTAAGCCCTAAGTTCTTCCTGTACATTAGTGAGCTCTGGCTAGTGGTCATCCCCAAAAATTCAGGCAGAGGGGCATGGGGTGCCTTGGAAGATTCCAGAGAGAAGGTGGCAAAAGCCCAGGGTGTAGGTGTAGGGTGTAGACCTCTGTAGACAGTGGGAACCACCCCATCTACCTACCAGTGCTGAGCCCGGCCCGCTGTGAGCTCTGTCTTGGCAGCCACGGCTGGTTATTATTTTTAATTTCATCTCAGGCTATCACCGAATGCCCTTCAAGCCCAGACACTAGGAAGTTCTTCCCTCTCTCATCAGAACCCTCTGCCTCCTCCACGGCCCTGTTCCATCCCCTCACATGACACAGGGGGGTGGAGAGAAGGGGAGACAGAGGGAGGTGCTGGTCCCTGCCCTCCCCCAGCTTCAAGGACGGACACACACCTCCAGAATTAGCCTCTATCCCTCGCTTATCTCCCACACTACCTCAGGTCAGACAGATGGGGGTGGAGGTGACATTTCTCACCTCAGGGTCAGGGCAAGGAGCCCTAGAAGGGAGAAGGTTAGTCAGAAAATCTGGTGGGAATGGATGGAATCCCGTCCCCCGACAGCTGCAGAAGGAAGAGGAAGCCAAACTCTTAACAACTCTGCTATCTGAGAGGGTCACAGAAGATAGGAGCCAAACTCTAATCAACTCTACCTGTGTGACCTCTTAGCCTCAGTTTACCCCCATGCCCCTCTCTGCGTGATGGCTGTGTAGCGCCCAGCCATGCAAGCCTCCCAGAATCCAATCCCACCTTCTGGAATTCTGCCCTGGGTTCTAGAACCCCCTGTGCAAACCCCAAATATTTCCCACCTCCACCGGGTAATGGGACAACCCCGCCCCCACCAGGGGGCGCCCTGGGGTGGCGGTCCCTCCTCTGGTTAGGCAGGTCTGACGCCCGGGTTAATGATATGTTGGGGATCTCGCAGGCGCACACAGGTTGGAGAGTTGCCCCGGTCCCCCCCCCCCACACCCCTACCGCCGGCCCTCACCCCAGGGCCGGAAAGTGTAGGGAGCGCCGGAACCCAGCCTCCAGAGGGACCCCGGGGCCTCGTCCTGCTGCATCTCAGGGACCCGAATTCCACTATCCCCATCCCACGCCTAATTCTGCCTCGAGATAGAGGCTCGGTGGAGAAGACAGCTGGAGGGCGGCACACCCTTTCCAGAGACCCACCAGCCCGAGTCTTGTCATTTCTGCCCGGGACTCAGGGATCCGATACCCCCATTCTACTCAAAGACTCGGGCTTCTGGGAGCGCCCAATTGGTGGGACCCAGGAGTCCCAGGTCCAGCGTGTCCCCGGGACCACGGGTCCGAGCCCTCCATCCCAAGAACGCTGGCATCGGAGTCCCCTTTCCTTTTGCCTAGTAAATCTGAGTTCTTTCCTCCGAAGGAAAGAACTCATCTGCGCACCCCCAATTCCGCCCTGGGACTGGGCGTCCCTGTCCCTTCCCAGTCCTCCCAGGGACGAGATGTCGGCCTCCTCCAGAGCCGCTGGACCCCAGGGGGGCGGGTGGAACTCACGGATCCGGGGCAGATCCTGGCACCGGGGGGACTTCCTCCGGCTCAGGCTCCGGCTGCGGGGAGCCGAGGACGGGGCGGGGCAGGCGCCGGGAACAGGTTAGACGACGTGACTCCGGCAGGAGGGAGGCGGGTCCCAGCGGGGAGGGGGAGTAGGGGTCGCCTCGAGCACCTTGGGACTTGTAGTCCTGGAGGGGCAGTACGCAGCCTGAGACGTTCCCACTGGGAATCACTCAGAGTCCATTTCACAGACAGAAAAGGCGAGGTCCGGAAGCCGAGGGCGACCTGACTCCGTGGATAGAATCCAGACTTTAATCTCGCCGTGACAGCGGGAGACAGACTCCCGAGTCCCTGCCCGACCCCTCCAGGCTTCGTTTCCCCCTTCTAGAAAGATTTGGACGCCACCAAAGGAGTAAAAAGGTTAGAGGTTGGGAAGGGACTCACATGCCTCGCCCGTAAGGCGAGAAGAGAGACTCGCTAAATCAGTATTTGCTCGAGTCTCCGAGCCTCGATCTCCCCGTCGGTGAAAAGGATGGTTGGATCTTTACAGATTTTCCCAGCTACCGAGTCCCGAGTTGTAGGCTGGGACTACAATCCCCAGCAGCTTCCGCGACGGACATCGGGCGTCTCCCTTCCTCCAGTCGCCTGGGAATTGTAGTTCCGTGCCCGCAGGGGCGGCGCCCTGGAGTCTCGCCCACGCTGGGGGGACTGCCCGGTGATCCCCGGCGGAGGGAACGCGTCCCCTTCCCCCGATCCTCCTTCCGCTCTGGGGAGCTGCTCACACCCTGGGAAAAGGGGACGCCCCGATTCTCGAACAGGATCCGAAATCACGGCAGAGGAGGCGGGCAGTGGCGCTGACACACGCGCCAGGAATGCAGTCGGGTCACCCTGTCTAGCCGCGGTCCCCCGGCTCCGCCCGCCGCCGCGAGCTGTGCGGTCTCCGTGGAAAGGGGCGTGGACGCGACCCCCAAGTCTGCATCCACGTGCCGCTGTTTACACGCGCCCCCCCTAGACCCCTCCCCCCGGGGAGAAAGGGCACTGATTGAACTTTCCACTCCCTCTCCCATCCTCAAAACCTTCGGAAAAGTCCCCCACGCACTAGACTAAGTCCTCGGGGGCGTCTATCGGTCTCACTCGGTCCACAAACCCCACCCCATAGCCCGCCCCGCCCCACGCGTGTTTAGCTCCGGAGCCTGGAGGCCCCGCCCCGTGGCCCACAGGCTCCTCCCTCTGCGTTTCCCGCTCCCAAGGAGTTCACAAGCCCCGCCCCTAGCTGGTATTTCACGCCCTCCGGAGGAACGACCCAGTTTCTCCGTTTTCCCACCTGTCCCACTCAAGTTCCGAATTTCCCAGGCATCCAGGCCGCCCAAGAAGGGATTGTAACACTGAAAGCACGGCCCTGCCTACCTCGACTCTTACCTGTCTCTTTAAGAATCTCAGACCAATCGAGCTTCCTGTCTCTTTAAGAGTTAGGAGCTACCAATGTGGCTGCCCCTTTAAGGCGACGGTGGAGCCAATGATGGCTGAGACGGGGGGGACGCCCGCCGGGACCCGGTGAGGCTCTGACTCCCGCCCAGCAGCCAGTCAGTTGCTCTGGGGAGCAGGTTTTCGGAGAAAGACTTCTTCCTCGGCTGTCTGCTCGGCACAAACGGAGATTCCCCCAGTTGTGCTCGCAGAGCGCGCGGGCTCCGAGGGACACCCCCGCGCTCCTACACCACATGGGCGCTCCCGGACGAGGCCCCGCCCCCTGGTTCCACGTGGTCTGCGGCGGGGCTCGAGTGGCTCTGGCTACTGGGGCTGAGGGAGGCACGCGTCCCGGGATGGCGGGGACCCCGGCCGGCGGTGAGTTGCATCGGGGCGGGCCGACGGGGTGCAGGAGTTGGCTCTGGGGAGGAGAAAGGGGCCCCCGGGTGGTGGGTTGGGACGGAAAAAGGGACATCCCGGAGACGGGACTCGCGGAGAGAGTATCTCACCCGAGGAAGGGACTTCGGACCGACGGCGGGTACAGGTTAGGGCGCCCTAACCTGAGTACGAAGGGCGCCCCCAGCAATTGGCTCGGTGGAGACTGGAGTGCCTCTGGGAGACAGGCAGGAGCTAACAGACCGGGTGAGGGGATCGAGGCGCTCAGGGGGCTGGGACCCAAGGGCCGATAGGCGCCCGGGAGGATTGGAGCCGCGGGGCAGTGTCAGCAGATCCCCGTTTCCTCTTCTGCAGGTGCTGCTCCCTTCTCCTGTCCCTCCAACTTTACCGCGACGTCCCCAGCATCAGAACCCACTCGTTTCTCTTTGGAGGCGTTAAAGGACCCAGATACGGAACTGTGGCTTATCCAGGCTCCTGTGGACTTTGTCCCAGACTGGTGAGTGGTCCCACGCCACCTCCTGGGAATACTACCCCTCACTCCGGTGGCTGAACTTGGGGGGGAAGTTTAGAAGGGCTTTTCTGGGATGCCTGCGTGGCTCAGTGGTTAAGCATCTGACTTTGGCCCAGGGCATGATCCTGGGATCCTGGGATGGAGCCCCAGTTCAGCAGGAGTCGGCTTCTCCCTCTCTCCCTCTGCCCCTCCTGTGCTAGTGCTCCCTCTCTCAAATGAATAAATAAAATCTTTTTTTTTAAATGCCGTTTCTCAGCTCCTTTCCTCCCTTTCACCACAAGAAACTGATGAAACTCTGCCTTCCCCTTTCTCCTTCCAGCCTCAATGGGCGGCTAGTGCCTCTTTCAGGCTCCCAGATTGTGAAGGGCAAGTTGGCAGGCAAGCGGCGCCGCTACCGGGTCCTCAGAAGCAGTGGCCCCCAGGCTGAAGAAGCAATCCTGCTGGCTCCCTCCGAGGAGGCAGCAGGGGGACTCACCTGTGCTCCAGCCCCCCAGGGCAGCCTAAGGATCTTTGATAGTCCCCCAGAACCCTCATCAGGGACCTTGCTGCAGCCCATTCCAGCAAGCCCCCCTCCACAAATCCCCCCTGGCCTGAGGCCTCGGTTCTGTGCCTTTGGAGGTAACCTACCAGTAACAGGGCCTGGATCAGTCTTGACACTGAATTCACCAGCCTCAAGGAAGAGGAAGAAGAAGATGCATATGTCAGAGGCCTCAGTTGCCCAGGAGGCAGTGAATGGGCTTGGGGCCCTGGAGGTGGACACAGTCTTGGGGTCCCCAGATACGGAGGTGAGGAAGAAGAAAAAAAAGCAGGAGCCAAAAGAACTAGAGGTTTTGAAGCCAGCAGCAGCAGAAGCCCCCCCTGAGATGTCGGAACCCCTGGTAGCACCATTCCCGTCTCCCGCCAAGAAGAGGAAAAAGAAGCCCAAAGAGGCAGAAATGGTCGAACCAGAAGAGCAGACACCAGAGCCCGAAGAAAAGACAGCGGAGCTGGAACTCATGGTTAAAACAGAGCCCCTGGAAGAGCCAATCCTGTCCCCTACCCGGAAGAGGAAGAGGCAGAAGGGGACAGAAGGGAGAGAGTCAGGGGAAGGGATACCAGGTGAGTCTCTGCTGCAGCTGAAGGTGGAGCCAGAGGAGGAAGCCATCCCACTGCCTTCTTCGAAGAAGAAAAAGAAGAAAGAAAAGGGATACAAAGTAATGATGGAGCCAGGGACTGAAGCTGCAGAGCCTGAGATGGGACTTCTGGAGCCCCTGGGCGAGATGACGGAGCCTGAGCCACTACAGGAAGCTGGGCTTCAGGCTGAGGCAGCTCTAGTGCCCACCAAAAAGAGGAAGAAGAAAGAAAAATGGCAAAACAAGACAGTGGAGATGTTGGAGCTGGGGGCAGAGGAGACGGAGCCTCCGATGGAGCCTAAGCCGCCAGGTGACCCTGAGCCTCACACAGCTCCAGCACCCACCAAAAAGAAGAGGAAAGAACGGGGGCAGAAAGCAATAGAGCCAAGGGCTGAGACGACTGGCCCACAGGAGGGCGGGGTGGTGGAGCTCGAGGTGCCAGCTGAGGGTGAGCCTGAGGCCAGGGCAGATCCTGCATCCACCAGGAAGAGGAAGAAGCAAGACCGGGGAAGTGGGGTCCCTGAGATCACAACCCAGGAGAAGACGCTGGAGCCATCGCTGGATCTGGGGTCTGCGGAGGTGGCTCCCACGGGACGGGAAAAAAAGCGGAAAAAGCTACAGCAGGATCCTGTGTAGACTCTTCCAGGGAAATGGCCGCAATTAAGGAAAGCTGGAGGTGACCGCCTGGGCCAGCAGAGTGCAAGAGCAGAGGACCAACCTCCCTCCCAGTGACTGCCCCAGCATGCCAGCAGCAGCCTGGGCCAGGAAAAATGCTTTATTGTTACACTGAGGGCCTCCTCCTTCACAGCTGGGGTCATCGGGGCACTTTCAAGAAGGGCTCGTGTAGGACATCAAACAGCCTCCGGGCCTGGGTGAGAGCAAGAGAGAAATGGAACCAGTCATTAAATGAGCCATTTGTTTTCTACATCCGGAGTGGACTTAAGTTCTTTCTCTCTCAGCTCAGAGGGGGCTCTGGGGGCTAGGAGAGAAAGAGCCAGATCTTGATTCCATCCCAGACTGGCTGTGTGAGTTTGGGCTGGTCCCCACCTTCTCTGGGCCTCAGTCTTCCCCATCTGTAGGAGAAGCACTGTGGGCCTTCCAAAACCTCAGAGTTTTGGGATCCGAGGTCCCATTTATTTGGAGCTCCCTCCTGTCCCCAACCCCGCAGGCCCATCCCCATAGCTCTTACCTTCTGGGGCCCCAGGCCTGGACACAAAGCCAGATCTTCCCTCGATGCAGCCATGAGCTGTTCCAGAGACTGAGGAAGATGGGAGTGAGGGGTCAGAGATGGGGAGCACAAAACTAGCGTGCCCAGCTGACCAGAGATCTAAGACATCCCTGAAAGGAAGTGAGGTCCTGTGGGAGTGCAGAGGAGCCAGGAAGGATGAGGGGAGGGGGAGTTCATTGAAAGGGCAAGGGGGTCAAAATGCCCATTGGGACGAGGGCTTACCCCAAAAGTTGTCAGGAGGGTCTGGCTGTCTGTTTTATTGACTGACTTCACGGTGGTCAGGCATTCAGTCACCTGGAAGGGGAGAAGGAAGCAGAGATGCATCACGAGAAGATATAACTGCAAGACAGACAGCCCCTATGGTAGCACAGGTCCCCAATGTGTCCCCAGACTGCCCAGAATGCAGGAGGCATTCAATAAATGCCTCTTTTTTTTTTTTTTTTTTTTTTTTAAACTTCATCCAGGTTGGGCACCTGGATGGCTCAGTCGGTTAAGCGTCTGCCTTTGGTTCAGGTCATGGGTGCAGGGTCCTAGGATTGAGCTTTACATGAGCTTCACGTAGGGCTCCCTGCTCAGCAAGGAGTCTGCTTCTCCCTCTTCCTCTGCCCCTCCCTCTTGCTCATGCTCATTCTCTTTTTCTCTCTCCTTCTGTCTCAGATAAGCATGCATGTGCTCAAATAAATCTTTAAAAAATAAAAGTTTGGGTCCCTGGGTAGCTCAGTGGTTTAGCGCCTGCCTTTGGCCCAAGGCATGATCCTGGAGACCCGGGATCAAGTTCCACGTTGGGTGCTCGCTTCGACAGCACATATACTAAAGTTCCACGTCAGGCTCCTTTCATGGAGCCTGCTTCTTCCTCTGCCTGTGTCTCTGCCTCTGTGTGTGTGTGTGTATGTCTCATGAATAAATAAATAAAATATCTTAAAAAATAAAAGTTCTCAGAGTGGTCCCCAACTAGGTGAGAGGGTGTCGATCACATAAGATAAATACCATTTATCTTGAGCTGGTGCTGCCCAGGGGAAGCCCATAGGCTCTGGAGGCAGATCTGAGTCTAAAACCAGGGCCCACTACTTACTCTCTATGAGACAATAGAATTGACCTCTCTGGGCCTCTTTTCAGGCTAATGGGGGCCCTAGGAGTACCCACCTCAGGGGTGGTGGTGGACGTCCACCGTTACTTAGTGGTTGGAGCCCAGGTTACACACTTCATTCAGCCAGTACTCCCTGAGTATCCCTGAGTGCTGCATAGTTCTGAGGATACAGCAGAAACGGAGCCAGCCCCAGCCCAGCCCTCCTGGGGCTCCCAGTCCAGTGTGGAGGACAGATCAGCTCCTGACAGTGGTGACCCACATGGGCAGGGCTGGGATGGGGGACCCCAGCAGGGGCACTTGTCAGGGAGGGCTTCCTGGACAAAGAGGTCTCAGAGCTGAGATGTGAAAGATGGAATTTGGCAGATAATCCGGCAGGGGGGGACAGAAGGGCACATACTTAGAGGAGTGGGCCAGGTCTGGGAGAAGTGACAGAGATTACAAAGCCAGGGGTGGACAGGGCTGCTGGGCGGAAGAGGCAGGGCCCTATAGAGTGGTGAGCAGCCCGGCTTTCCCTGAAGGCACTGGGGAGCCATGGGAGGGTTTTGAGAGAGGGAGGGCAGAACCAACTTTGTGCTTAGGAAGATCCCTCTAGCTGCCCTTTGGGTGAGAAAGGAGGGAGGGATTGGGGAGGAGAGAGGAGGATTCAGGCACCAGGAAGGAGCTGGGGGTGGCCAAGGCAGGGAGATGCGGGGGCCTCACCCGGGAGACGAAATCCTGCTCCAGCTTCTCCATCAGGAGGTCGGCCGGCTTCTGCTCATAGGCTTTGTAAGTCTCCAGGTACCGCCCGGCCTCCTCGGGGCTGGGGTGAGAACATTCGGGTCAGCCAGGGTGAGGCGGTTATGTTTTAGACTCAGATCATGACACTAACTCTAATGTGGAGAAAAATGATCTCTCCTCCCCTAAATGCTTCCCTGGCAATAACCCCAACCAGGCGCATCTTTGCTGGCTAAGGGGCAGAGCTTGGGAGCCTGAGCCATTGGGTTCAGGTTCCCCCTTCACACCTGAGTGACCCTGGGCCCATGATTTTCTCTCTCTCGGGACCTCAGCCTCCGCATCTGTAAAGTGGAGCGGATGGTAGGATTGTGACAATTACACCAGTGCCGGCTCCAAGCGCTCAGAGCCACACCTGACACTCAGAGACCTGTTTAAGAAACATGAGCTATTCTGGAAGGGAAGTGGGTATGGAGTTTGAAAGGGAGAAAAACCAAAAACAGTTATTCTCTTCCCAGCCACGGAAGACAAACTCAGGAGGCACTCAGTTCCCACTGAAGGTTTTTAATAGAGCACACCTTCAAGAGAAAGGCTGTGGGTGAGCTGACTGCTGAATCCTTTATAGCGGCAAACGGGATCTAATAATTGCCATTAATTTTCACGTCAGGCACTGGTTTTTCTGATATGTAATGAACTGCTTCAAAGGTAGGTGACACAGCCAAATCTTAAAAAGGGTCTGTGTGCAGAAGAAAGTAACTCAAGAGTTTCATTGGCACTGGGAAAAAGCTGGCCTTTTTTTGTGAGCTGTGAGCTGCTCTAGTAAACTAAACCCAAGGAGGGGGCCACTGGAAGTGGGCTGGTCAGAAGTACAAGCCTTTTTTTGTTTGGGGAACTTGTGAGGAGTGGAGTCCAAGTAAATAAAGGATTCAGGTTGAGTATCTTCTTGGCCTTCAGATCCTAGCTAATAAACAATTTTCTAAAGATTTTATTTATTTACTTGAGAGAGAGCAAGCATGAGTAGGGGCATGTTTTTTTTTTTAAAAAAAAAGAGAGGGAGAAGCAGGCTTCTAGCTGAGCAGGAAGCCAGATGTGGGGCTTGATCTCAGGGCCCCAGGATCATGACCTGAGCTGAAGGCAGATGCTTAACCAATGGAGCCACCCAGGCGCCCCATTAGCAATGTTTTTTGATTAAGCAATGGTTTATATTCTTGAAAGAAACATTCATTTTTCTAATTGTTTTTTTCCCCATTAAATGGGCTTTGTAGCTTTTTACTGCAGCAGGATTATTGTTATGGTTCTTAATAATTTGTTCAAGAGCCCCCCAAGTTAGCACGCTGTGTCCAGTTCTAGAATTTGCTTTCGTTTTTGCACTCTGAGATATAAGCAGATGGCTTTCCATGTCAGCAGAAGGAGCTTGACCTCTTTTAACGGTTGCAAAACATTCCATGATTTGGATGTTAAGCCACAGGAAACATTCCCCTTGTGGGGGCCTAGCTGCATGCCAGGCACTGCTCTAACTCATTAGGTTCAGAAGCTTCCAGAACCCCTCCTCCTCTGAGCAATCCTTTAAGGCACTTATTATTTTCAAACCATTATACAGAGGGGGAAGCAGAGACTAGTGGGGTGGACTCATTTGCCTAAAATCACACAGCTAGCCAGGAGAAGAAATAGCACAGTCACCAAGTTGGGCTCTTAACTTTACATGGCACGACTTCCCACAAAATAGCGTAATGCTTACGCTTGCTTTTGTTTATTTATTCATTTATTTATTTATGATTTTATTTATTTATTCACAAGAGACAGAGAGGCAGAGACACAGGCAGATGGAGAAGCAGGCTCCATGCAGGGAGCCTGATGTGGGACTCGATCCTGGGACTCCAGGATCATGCCCTGGGCCGAAGGCAGGTGCCAAACCGCTGAGCCACTCAGGCATCCTGACTTCTGTTTTAATATACAACTAACACTGGTGTGCCCATCTGGCTCAGTCAGTTGAGTATTCGACTCTTAATCTCTCGGGATCATGAGTTCAAGGTTGTGACCCGGCCTAGCTGCACAATGGAATGTTACACAGTTGGGAAAGAATGTGTATCCAGACAATGGGATATTATTCAGCAATAAAAAGTGAGCTACCAAAGCATTAGAAGGCACGGAGGAACCTTAAAAGCATATTGCCAAGTGAGAGAAACCAATCTGAAAAGGCTTCTGGGAGGTAAGAGGAAATTTCTATGGTCTCTGCCTCTGGTTCTCGGCACAGAGTTCCTGGAGACCCTTGTAAATTCCTCAGTGATAAGAGCACCAGGAATGTCTTTGTTCTTTTTTTTTTTTTTTTTTTTAAGATTTTATTTATTTGAGAGAGAGAGAGAAAGAATGAGGCAGGGGAGGGGAAGAGGGAGAAGCAGACTTTCTTTTTTTTTATTTTTTATTTTTATTTTTAAATTTTTATTTATTTATGATAGTCACACAGAGAGAGAGAGAGAGAGAGAGGCAGAGACACAGGCAGAGGGAGAAGCAGGCTCCATGCACCGGGAGCCCGACATGGGATTCGATCCCGGGTCTCCAGGATCGCGCCCTGGGCCAAAGGCAGGTGCTAAACCGCTGCGCCACCCAGGGATCCCAGAAGCAGACTTTCTGCTGAGCAAGGAGGCCAACATGGGACTCAATCCCAGGACCCCAGGATCACGACCTGAGCTGAAGGCAGATGCTTAACCAATGGAGCTACCCAGGTGCCCTGTGTCTTTGTTCTATTGTGAGGAGACTCTGGGTTGGCTCCGGGAGGGGGACTGGTCACCAGAAACTATTAGAAGCTGGGAGGTTCCAGCCCCACCCATTTAGGGACTGGAAATGGTGTTAAAAGTTGATCGTGCCATAAAATTCTGATATCAGGGTGTTCAGAGTTTCCAGATGGGCAAACACATGATCATGGGGGAAGGGCACATACCCCCATTCCACAAGAACAGGAGCTCCTGCACTCAGGACCCTCCTAGACCTCTCTTCCTATGTCTCTCACCATCTTGTTGTTGATTCTGACCTTTTATCATACCCCTTACTAAACCAATAAATGTTTTTCCCTGAGTTCTGTGAGCTGCTCTAGTAAACTAAACCCAAGGAGGGGGCCACTGGAAGTGGGCTGGTCAGAAGTACAAGCTGGGCTGGTGAAGTGGGGGGCAGTCTTGGGCTGAGCCCTTCACCGGAGTGACCTGACTCCATCTCTACGCAGACAGTGTCAGAACTGCATTAAATGCTAGGACACCGGGCTGGTGTTGCAGAGAACGGCTTGGTGTGGGAAAAAGCTCAACACATCTAGTGGTCAGAAGTATATTTTGTACCAGCAGTAAAAGCAACACAAGAGGGACGCCTGGGTGGCTCAGTGGCTAAGCATCTGCCTTTGGCTCAGGTTGTAATCCTGAGGTCCTGGGATCGAATCCAGCATTCGGCTCCCTGCAGGGAGCCTGCTTCTCCCTCCGCCTGTGTCTCTCCCTCTCTCTCTCTGTGTCTCTCATGAATAAATAAATAAAATCTTAAAAAAAAAAAGAGAGAGAGAGAGAAAGTCCCCTTCCTATCACTGCGGACTCCTCACACCCTCCCCAGAGGTCAACACTGTCCAGGGCCTGGTGACTCTCTAACCCTTTCTAGTGTATCCACATACGTGTCTGTTCATAAACACAGCTCCTTTTCCCTCCTTCTGTCTATATATAAAAATATGATGCTGTTTGGTTCTATCACTCTGGCTTCCACCTGCCAATGCTGCAGAGATGGCCCACGTCATCGTGGATGCACATCTGCACACAAGCAGAGCTAATCCTGGTGTAGCTAATCCTGGTCTGCGTTGAAGACGGATGTCTATTTTGTTTTAATAGCCAAGCAAGTCTCTCACCAACCAAACATGCAGGTGCCCATTTCACACTATCCATCTGAGAAGTTTTCACCAAATTTAAGGGCGAAAAATGGACACCTCATTTATTTTTAAGATTTTATTTTTTTATTCATGAGAGACACAGAGAGAGGCAGAGACACAGGCAGAGGGAGGAAAAGCAGGCTCCATGCAAGGAGCCCAATGTAGGACTCCATCCGGGAATCCAGGATCACTCCCTGAGCCAAAGGCAAACACTCAACTGCTGAGCCACCCAGGCATCCCTGGACACCTCATTTTTTAAAACATACTTTTTTTGGGGTGCCTTGGTGGCTCAGGTCATGATCCTGGGGTCCTGGGATTAAGCCCCATTTCAGGCTCCCCGCTAAGTGGAGAGTCTGCTCCTTCTTCCTTCTCCCTCTGCTCCACCCCACTCGTGCTCTTTCTCAAATAAATAAAATCCTTAAAAATTTTTTTTAAATAAATAATATTTACTTTTTCCTTGATAAACTATAAGGTTGATTTTTTTTTCATGTGTCTTGGCAACCTCTTATTTGGGCTCTTATTGACTTGCGGGAAGTTTTTTACATACATAAATATATAACTATAGGGATCCCTGGGTGGCGCAGCGGTTTGGCGCCTGCCTTTGGCCCAGGGCGCGATCCTGGAGACCCGGGATCGAATCCCACGTCAGGCTCCCGGTGCATGGAGCCTGCTTCTCCCTCTGCCTGTGTCTCTGCCTCTCTCTCTCTCTATGACTATCATAAATAAATAAAAATTAAAAAAAAATTCAAAAAAAAATATATATATAACTATATTTAAGTATATGCATATAAGTATTAATATTTAAATGTATTTGCACACTATAAATATAATTTATACATACACATATAAAATAGAAATGCTGTCTGTGTATATGTCTCTATATATAAATATATATTTAATATATAAATATATTTTTAAAGTACATAAATATATATTTATATATATATAGACAAATATACACACACACGTATATATATACACCGACACACAAGTAGTTTTTCATAATTGGTCACTTGTCTTTTAACTTTGTTTACAGTATCTCTAACCACCCAGAAGTTTAATATTAATATTAAATATTAAAATTTAATATTCTCAAATCAGCCAGTCTTTTCCTTTATGGCTCTGGGGTTTTGAGTATTGCTTTAGAAGTCTTTTCCTAGGGACGCCTGGGTGGCTCAGTGGTTAAGCATCTGCCTTGAGCTCAGGTCATGATCCCCGGGTCCTGGGATGGAGTCCCACTTCAGGCTCCCTGCTCAGTGGGGAACCTGCTTCACCCTCTGCCCTTCCCCCTACTCATGTTCTCTCTCTAATAAATAAATAAATTCTTAAAAAAAAAAGGAAATTAGCCAATCTAAATAGTCTTTAGAAACCTAGATGTGGAATTAATTATTCAGACAGACTTAATGTCTAACTCATAAGTGCCTAGTATGGTCCTGGCAATTTGATCTACATCACCTGCTTTTGTGACTACAGCACTCTAAGATATTAAGACCCTATTTTAAAGATGAAGAAATTGAGGCCCAGGGAGGGGCAGTGCCTAGACCAGGGTTGTACAGGAAATTCACGGCAGGAGAAGGTCTGGGGGTGGGCAAAGCATTGGAATGATGCTCAGATAGAGCCTGACCTGGGCAGGGAGCCTCGGTCTCACCTCCAGGCAAGGACCAGGGTGCAGTCGGCCAGGATGCACATCTTAGCCAGCTCCTTGAGGGCCTGCTGAGGATCTTTCTGGGTAGAACAGAAAAACAGAATGAGCAATCTGGTCGAAAGCAAGGAATTATAGTCTTGAAAACATAGCAGGTTAGGATGCCAAGAGCCAATGTGCCCCATTTCACAGACGGGGCCAATGAGGCTGGTGGGGAAACAACTGCTGCTTACCACGTCCACCTGGACCAGCAGGACCCGCAGCGCAAAACTCTTCCCCAGGCTCTGCAGCCGCTCGTGGATGTAGTCCGGGTGGAGATTGTGGTAGCGGAGGCTGGGGAATGGAAGACAGGGAGGAGTTGGGAGGTCTCGGTCTCCCCGAGACCCCGAGAACCCTTCTTCACTCTCACTGGATACAGAGGGCGCCGGCAGCATAGGGACCTGGGGCTCAGAGAAGTGACTTGCCCCGGTCACCCATCAAGGAAAGGGCACGGGGGATTGGCAGTCAGGGCTGCCTGGCTCTGGCTCTGGCTCCTTGGAGGGAGGGACCCTTCTTCACTGCAGAAGGGAAGAGACTTGGGCTTTGCATAGAGGACAGACTAGACCCTAGAGAGTATAGACGGGGGACACTGGGTCTTGGGAGGCAGGCCATCCCAGGGAATATCTGCTCTGACCTCAAAGGCCACTGGCAGGGAGGGGATGGGGTGGCTTCTCCACCCAGGGAACTCAGGGACATCTCTGCCCAGGAGCTGCCAGCTCTCATACCTTGCAGGGAAGATAGAAACTTAAAAGTTTCACTTCCAAAAAAAACAAACCAAAAAAAAGAAGTTTCACTTCCCCCCAGCTCTGTCTGGAGAGGAGCCCCAGGGAATGGAGGAGCATGCTTAACTGGGATAAAGGTTACAGGAATCTTGGCTCTCATCAACTTGTCCTGGATGCCTAGGACATGGGGGACCTGACCCTCTCCTCCCTTAGACTGAGTATCCCAGGTCCCCAACCTATCCTCCCCCAGATTGAGGAGCTCAGGTCCCCAGCCCCTCCTCCCTCAGGCCTGGGAGTCCAGGCCTCCAGCCCCCTCCTCCCTCAGACCCAGGAGTCCAGGCCCCCAGTCCCTCCTCCCTCAGACCTGGAGTCTGGGCCTGCACCTCTCATTGCTCTGGGCACCTCCAGACTAAGACCCCTTCCTCCTATACTAGGTCCCACCTAGGCCTAGAGCCGACAGGGCCACACCCAAAGGTCTCCCACTGAATAGTCCAAAATACAGAGCCCCTCAGAGCTCACCTGAGGAACAGGGCACAGGTGCTCTGGCCCAGCACATAGTCGGGAAGCACGTCACCAAATTCCCAGGGCACGTTCCGCACAAACTTCAGCACAGGGTTGCCCCTCTGGGGAGGGAGGAAGAGCTGAGGCGATTAACCACGATGGCCCTGGGATCACTGCCATCCCAGGGTGCCGCCCTGCAAAGCCCACCTCCTCAGCCTGAAATGTCCTTGGTGCTCTGGCTCTGATCTAGGCTCCTCCCCCTGGCCCTAGGCCTTAACTAAAGGGTCCCTGAGTCTCCCTCTCCAGCTCAGCCCTCTCCCCTCACCCCATGTGTATGTCCTGGGGTTACGGGAACTTCCTCCAGGATGCCTGCCTTGTTGCATCCCGAGTGCCTTCAGCATCAGCCATCACACTTGTCCTCCTCCTGGCCCCACTTCAGGGACAGCCCCACCATCCAGAGACCCCACACCCTGGCCATGGACATGTCCGTCTCCCCCTCCTTCTCCAGGAGGAACATCTAACTCCTAAGCATCCCCATCAATGCCTCCCCATCCACTGCCACAGCCCCTGCCCCTGGCCTCTGGACAGTAGCCATAGGGATCTTCCTAAAGCACAAAACTGCCCTTTGCCTGCTCTCAACCCTGCTGTGGTTTCCAGTGTCCCACGGAAGCCCCATGTGCCCTGCGACCCCTACACACAGGTCAGGTAGGCCCTGCAGCTGAGCAGTCTCCTGCCTCTCACTCCACTCTAAACATAGCTCAAGGGGATCCCTGGGTGGCCTAGTGGTGCCTTCGGCCCAGGGCGTGATCCTGGAGTTCCGGGATCAAGTCCGCATCAGGCTCCCTGCATTAAGCCTGCTTCTCCCTCTGCCTGTGTATCTGTCTCTCTCTCTCTCTCATAAATAAATAAAATCTTTAAAAAAATAAAATAAAAAATAAACATAGCCCAAGACCAAAATTCTCTGAGCAAGCCAGGCTCTAATCCATCCCATCAGTATTTATTGAGTGCCCACTGGGTGTCGTGGTGCTGTGGACATGGCAGGGACCAAGATACAAAGATCCCTGCCTTGCAGGGGACACGACAGTAAAGAAAATCACGTCACGGATGAGTAATTAATTATTACATGAGGTAGGGTGTGGGTGGGCAGAGCAGCTGGGATGAGCAGGGTCTGCAGAAGTCCCAAGTCCCACAGGCCATGAGGCCAGTCAGGTGCCTGAAGTGAGGCACCTGGGAGCCAGAAAAGGGCCTCGAAGAAAGGAGGAGCAGGATCCTGTTTTATTTCATTTTATTTTATTTTCTAAAATATTTTATTTAGGGCTCCTGGGTGGTTCAGTGGTTGAGTGGCGGCCTTTGGCTCAGGTTGTGATCCTAGGGTCCTAGGATCAAGTCCTGCATCAGGCTCCCTGTAAGAAGACCTCTGCCTAGGTCTCTGCCTCTCTCTGTGTCTCTCATGAATAAGTAAATAAAATTTTTTAAAATTTTTTATTTATTTGAGAGAGAAAAAGAGGGGGCATGAGTGGGGGGGCAGAGGGAGAAGTATGGGCAGCCTGGGTGGCTCAGCAGTTTAGCGCCGCCTTCAGCCTAGGATATGATCCTGGAGACCCAGGATCGAGTCCCACGTCAGGCTCCCTGTGTGGAGCCTGCTTCTCCCTCTGCCTGTGTTTCTGCCTCTCTCTCTCTCTCTCTCTCTCTCTGTCTCATTAATAAATAAATAAACTCTTAAAAAAAAGAAAAAAGAGAGAGAGAGGGAGAAGTAGACTCTCCACTGAGTGAGGGAGCCTGACCTGGGGCTCAATCCCAGGATCCTGAGACAGGATCCTATTTTCATTTTTAAAGGATTGCTTTGTCCACTTGACACCCACTAGAATGGCTGAAATTAAAAAGGCAGATAAGGACATCTGGTGGAAATGGAACCTCCGCAAGCTGCTGGTAGGAATGTAAAATGATGCTGCATCTAGAAAATGGTTTGGGAGGGGCACCTGGGTGGCTCAGTAAGTTAAGTGTGTGCCTTTGGCTCAGGTCATGATCCCAGGGTCCTGGGGTTGAGCTCCGCATCAGGCTCTCTACTTAGTGGGGAATCTGCTTCTCCCTCTCTCTGCCACTCCCCCCTTTGTGTTCTCTCTCTCTCAGACAAATACATAAAACCTAAAAAAATTTTAAAAAGATAATGGTTTGGGAGCTCCTGCAAAAACTCAATAGTCACCCCACAACCCATTAAGTCCACACCTGCATAAATACCCAGAACTCAAAACCCATGTCTACAAAAAGCCCAAACACAAATGTTCACGCCAGCATCTTTAGAATAACCAACAAGTACAAACAATCCAATGGCTAGCCCATCAGTGGTTGGATGGAGACCACAGCATGGCACCTGCATACAACAAATACTATTCGGCCAGCAATGGGAAGGAAAGAAGCATGGGCACACACTACCTCGTGCTGAGTGAAAGGCAATAGACATTTGAGTTGCTTGCACTTCTTAGCTAATGTGAACAAAGCTGCTGGGACAGTCCGTGCACAGGATTTTGTATGGATGTATGTTTTCATCTCTTCTGCACATATACCTAAACATAGACTTGCTGGGTCATATGGCAACGCTTATGTTTATTTATTTTTTAAAATTTTATCTTTGGGGGGCACCTGGGTGGCTCAGTGGGTTAAAGATCTGACTCTTGGGCAGCCCCGGTGGCGCAGCAGTTTAGCACTGCCTGCAGCCCGGGCTGTGATCCTGGACACCTGGGATCGAGTCCCATGTCGTGCTCCCTGCATAGAGCCTGCTTCTCCCTCTGTCTGTGTCTCTGCCTGTCTCTTTCTTTCTCTCTCTCTCTCTCTCTCTCTCAATGAATAAATAAATAAATCTTTAAAAAAAAAAAAAAAGATCTGACTCTTTGTTTTGGCTCAGGTCATGATCTCAGGGTCTTGGGATCAAGCCACAAGCTGGGCTCCATGCTCAGCGGGGAGCCTGCTTGAGGTGCTCCCTCTCCCTCTGCCCCTCTCCACGCTTGCTCTCTCTCTCTCTCAAATAAATAAATAAAATCTTTTTAAAGAATTGTATTTTTTGGGATCCCTGGGTGGCGCAGCGGTTTGGCGCCTGCCTTTGGCCCAGGGCGCAATCCTGGAGACCCGGGATCGAATCCCACGTTGGGCTCCCGGTGCATGGAGCCTGCTTCTCCCTCTGCCTATGTCTCTGCCTCTCTCTCTCTCTGTGACTATCATAAATAAATTAAAAAAATTAAAAAAAAAAAAAAAAAAGAATTGTATTTTTTTTAAAGATTTTATTTATTTATTCATGAGAGACACACACAGAAAGAGAGGCAGAGACACAGGCAGAGGGAGAAGCAGGCTCCATACAGGGAGCCTGATGTGGGACTCCATCCCGGGACTCCAGCCAGGATCACGCCCTGGGCTAAAGGCAGGCGCTAAACCGCTGAACCACCCAGTGATCCCCAAGAATTGTATTTTTTAAAGTAATTACATGGGATCCCTGGGTGGCGCAGCGGTTTGGCGCCTGCCTTTGGCCCAGGGCGTGATCCTGGAGACCCGGGATCGAATCCCACGTCGGGCTCCCGGTGCATGGAGCCTGTTTCTCCCTCTGCCTGTGTCTCTGCCCCTCTCTCTCTCTCTCTCTCTGTGTGTGACTATCATGAATAAATAAAAATTTATTAAAAAAATAAAATAAAATAAAATAAAATAAAATAAAATAAAATAAAATAAAATAAAATAAAATAAAGTAATTACATGGGATTCCTGGGTGGCGCAGCAGTTTGGCGCCTGCCTTTGGCCCAGGGCACGATCCTGGAGACCCGGGATCGAGTCCCACGTCGGGCTCCCGGTGCATGGAGCCTGCTTCTCCCTCTGCCTGTGTCTCTGCCTCTCTCTCTCTCTCTGTGTGACTATCATAAATAAATAAAGAAAAAAAATATTTAAAATAATTACAACTAACATGGGGCTCGAACCTACAGCCCTAAGATCAAGAGTTGCATGGTCCCTCGACTGAGCCAGCCAGGCATCCAGGTAACTCTATATTAAAAGTTTGAGGAACTGCCAGACTGTTTTCCAAAGTGTCTCACCACTGTACATTCCCACCAGCAGCCTATGAGGGTTCCAATTCCTCCATAGCCTTGAGATCATCCTTTGGCCTTTTGATTACAGCCAACCTAGAGGGTGTAAACTGGCATCTCATTGTGATCTTGATTTGCATTTCCCTGGTAGCTGATAATATTGAGCTTCTTTTCACATTCTTGAGTCCTACTATTATCTCTGTGAGTAGTTGCTTTCCTCTGGAATGGCAGCTCCACCAATGGCAGAGACCTCACCTGCTGCCTTTCCAATTGCTCTATCCCCAGAGCCTAGAACAGCACCGGACAACTTTTGAACATATTTGTGGACTACAAGTGAACAAAACCTTGTTTTAAAGGCACAGATGAGGGACCCCTGGGTGGCTCAGTGGTTGGGCATCTGCCTTCAGCTCAGGGCGTGATCCTGGGGTCGAATCCCACATCGGGCTCCCCATGGGGAGCCTGCTTCTCCCTGTGCCTATTCTCTGCATCTCTATGTGTCTCTCATGAATAAATAAATGAAATCTTTAAAAATAGTAATAATAAAGGCACAGATAGGGCAGCCCCAGTGGCTTAGCGGTTTAGCACCGCCTTCAGCCCAGGGCATGATCCTGGAGACCCGGGATCAAGCCCCACATCAGGCTCCCTGCAAAGAGCCTACTTCTCCCTCTGCCTGTGTCTCTGCCTCTCTCTCTCTCTCTGTGTGTGTCTCTCATGAATAAATAAATAAAATCTTTAAAATAAATAAAGAAAGGCACAGATAAGTTAAGTCACTTGCTCAAGATCACACAGCTACTGCATGCCAGAGCAGGATTTGAATTCAAACCTGTGTTCAAGAAACAGTTTTTGAATGAATGAACAAACCCAGGGACAGGAATTTTAGCTGCACTAACATGGTCATATCCCCCAAAAAGACAAGACAGGATGTTACAGGCTAAACATTCGTGTGCCCCCAAAATTCACATGTTGAAATCCTAATCCCCAGTGTAATGGTATTAGGTAGTGAAAGAGAGGCAATTAGGTCATGAGGGTGGAGCCCCCATTAATGGGATTAGTGCCCTCATAAAAGCGACCCCAGAGAGCTCCTTCACTCCTTCTGCCGCGTGAGGACACAGTGAGAACTACGAATAGTTCTTCTATGAAGGTTCTGCAGTCTATGAACCAGGAGGTGGGTCCTTTCTGGACACTGAATCTGCCAGTGCCTTGATCCTGGACTTCCTAGGCTCCAGAACCATGAGGAATAAATATATGCTGTTTAAACTATCCAATCTATGTGGGCGCCTGGGTGGCTCAGAGGTTGAACATCTGCCTTCAGCTCAGGTCATGATCCTGGGGTCCAGGCATCGAGTCCCACATGAGGCCCCCCGCAGGGAGCCTGCTTCTTCTTCTGCCTGTGTCCCTGCCCCTCTCTCTCTGTGCCTCTCATGAATAAATAAATAAAATATTTTTTAAAAATAAATAAATAATAAAATAAACTACCAGTCTATGGTATTTTTGTTATAACAAAATAATAGGATATGGGGCAATCTCAAGGCACACAGGATACTTGAATGGATGAATGCAAGAGGGGCACAGCTCAGAGCACAACAGCCATAGTTCAGACTCCCTTCCACGGTCCTCTAGAATGCCCCCCCCAGAACCCCTATTCCCAACCAGAAAGCTCAAAGCCCCACTTCTCCATCCCCTCCTCACCTGGCGGGGGCTCACAATGATGCTGTTGGATTTCGCCCCTGGTTTGGAGGCCTGATTGGGGGTCTCTCCTGTCAGGGGTTCTGGCCCGGTGGGGTGTGGAGCTCCAGCCAGTCCTGGAGGTCCCGAGATGGCATACTCTGCATAGGTCTGAGGGGCTGCCTGAACCGAGGTCTCCACAGTGGGCAGGCTCCGGGTGGATTTGAATAAGGGCTTGACCTGTGCAGGGGAGGGGAGTGTCAAAATCTAAGTCTGAGCCGCTTCTCCCCACTCCCCAGCCTCTGCACTGGTCCTGGCCACCATCTTCTCTCCCTTGGACCACCACAGTCACCTCCTCACCATCTCCCTGCCTACACCCTTACTGCCCACAGTCTGTTCACTGTCATTTCACATCCCTCTGTTCAGAACCTTGGCGGCTCCCATCTCAGAGCAAAAGCCAAAGCTGTCACTGTAGCCCACAAAACTCTAAAAGAGTCCCTGCCCCCTTGCCTCAGGGGTCTCACCTCCTACCTCTTTCCTTTTGCTTTCTCTCTTCCAGGCCCGTTGCCCTTCTTGCTTGCCCTCAACATTGTCAGGCTCTCTCTGACCCTGGGCCTTTGCACTGGCTGCCCCCTCTGCCTCTAGATGTCCTCACATAGCTCGCTCTTTCACCTCACTGCCAAGATGTCACCTCCTCAGAGAAGCAGTCCCTCTCTTCCATCATCCCCTATATCTTTAGCCCACTCTGTTGTCCTTCCTAGCCCATAGGGAGCAGCCAGTACTCAACACCAGCCGATTGTTTTCCTGTGGGAATGCGATCACAGTGTGGTCAGATCCTTCAATTTACCAAAAGATGTCAAAAGGCAGACTTTTTTTTTTTTTTTTAATTGCAAAGCCTTCCAATTCTCCAATGTCAGCAATAAATTCATGCTTTGCAAGGCAGGGTGCTGGCCACAGAAAACACATGCCAAGGCCATAGGCTGCTTGCCGGAGCCCCCTCTTGGAATCACCATGACATGTGACAGACAGGGAAACAGACTTGCGGAGAGCAAAGGTGTTTTCCCAAGGTGACCCAGGCCACATTTCCTAACCCGCACGGCGGCCACCGGACCGGACCCTTCCTCTCAATCACCCCCTACCTCCCAGCGTTCTCCCCATCTCCTCGTCCTACCCCTACAGGAGGGGCCTCATCCTCGCCCAGTGGTATGAAGAATTTCTTCCTCGTGGGTGGCTCGGCGGGGGGCCGCACTGCGTCTCCGTCCATCCCAGGGTTCTTCTGGGGCCTGAAGATGAAGACATGGCGGCGGGAGCGAGGGAGACACCAGCGTCTGCCTTCCCATCCTCCCCGCAGGAACCCCCACTCACTGCCATCCCGCCCTCAAAACCCCAGGGCTCCACAGAGCATCAAGTTGCAAAGAGCCGGTGCCCCCAGATTTTTTAGGGCCCCGCCCACAAGGAGCCGGCACCTCCAGCTCGCCCCGCCCCTTACCGTCCAGACTTTTCATTAGCGCCGCCCCTCAAGCACCCCACGTCCTATCCACCCCGCCCTCACTGTTCCCCGCCTTGGGTTTGCCCAGTCCAGCCTCCGTCCCCTCCGCCCCGCCTCCAGGCTCGCACCTGATACCCTCCCCTCGCCCCATCCCGTCCATCTCTCAGACACTGCGACGACTGATTGGCTTCTGCGGGTGCCAGTCGCCTCCCCTCCCGCCCCCCGCCCGTCCGCCCCTCACGACCCAGCCCCGCCGTCGGAGCGCCGGGAGGACTCACCTCCTCGACCCCGAGCCGGGAGCGGAAGACCGGAGAGACAGCGAGGCGACCCACCGCCGACGCGGCCAGCGCGTCCCCGGGCTCGCCGCACTTCCGGCCTCTCTAGCCCTCGATCCCGCCCTCCGCGTTCCCCAGACGGGTAGAGCTTCGAGAGGGGCGGTCCCCGCGCCGCTCTCTATGGTCCTGGAGGACTGCGGCGGTTTGGGTGGGAGAGAGCCGCGGACCTACCCCCTTGGTCGTCTCTGGTTGTCAAGTTCCATTTGGATGCTCTTTTTTTTTTTTTTTTTTTTAAGATTTTTCTTTAATTTACTCATGAGAGCCAGAGAGAGGCAAAGACATGGGCAGAGAGAAGCAGGCTCCCTGCGGGGAGTTTGAAGCGGGACTCGAACCCAGGACCCTGGGATCAAGACCTGAGCCCAAGGCGGACGTTCAACCACTGAATCACCCAGGCGTCCCTGGATGTCCTTATTAAGCACCTCCTTGTGCTCGACCTCTGGACAGGACTCAGTGTGGGGGTGGGGAGTGTGGGAGGGGTGGAAGGAGATCAAATTGGGTTCCTCCTCTAAGCCCAGGCTTGGGTTGGCATCCCAGCCCTGCCATTGGCTTGGCCTCGGCGTCCGCATTCATTCATTCTTGCATTCCACACGCATTCCCCCTGCGCCGCCTCTGTTCCCCGCCCTGCCCTGTGCGGGGCAGTGCTGGCGACTCAGCGGTGACCGTTGATTGACAACCATAGCGCCCTCCTGTCCTCCTGGAGCGGTCCCCGTCCAGTGGTCCAGTGGGAGAGACAGACTGGTTCCCCAACAGTGACCACCCGGAGAGGGCAAGGCTGGAATGGGAGACCCCACGATGGCCGGGGAGAGGGGAGAGGCCGCCCAGCCCAGCCCCAGGGTAGGGAAGGGCTTCCTGGAGGAAGGGACATCTGAGCAGAGACCTGGTCGATGAGTTAGTATTAGTCATTTCCTGAAAGAACAGTATCACACTGTTCTAACTTGCGGCTCTCTGGTTACTAAGGAGAGAGAACATCTTTTTTTTAGTTTATTGGTCTTAGGTAGTTTGTCTTCTGTGGATGGCTTGCTCATATCCTTTGCACAGTTTTTTAAATGGGGTTGTATGCCTTTTTTTTTTCTTTTTTCTTTTTTTTTTTTTTTTTGTTAGTATTTATTTGTAAGGATACTTTACGGATTCCGATTCAAATTCTTAGTTGTGTGTATTTCCAGTGTTCCCTCCTAGTTTGTACTTTGTACTTTAACTATTTATGTCACAGAGAAATTCTTAGTGTTTATTCACACCATTTATCAGTCTGTTCATCCTGACTTTGGCTTTTGGTGTATTGTTTGAGACCTGCAGTACCCCCAAGGTCATAAATATATCCTGTAATTACTTTTAGTACTTTCCGACTCTGGATTTTGTTTGTCTTTATACAAGACTTATTTTTGAAACTGCACTATGGCAGGAATTTATGATGAATGTAGCCAATTGTACTCAAACCATTTATTTTAAAAATCCATCTTTTCACTAGTTTTGATGAACCAAATTCTCATATACAGGCATCTATTTCTGACATTTCTATTAAAGTGGGGGTTTTGGTTTTGGTTTTTTAGATTTTACTTATTTATTCATGAGAGACCCAGAGAAAGAAGTAGGGACATGGGCACAGGGAGAAGCAGGCTCCCTGTCTGACTCGATCCCAGGAACTCAGGACCATGAGCTGAGCCAAAGGCAGACGCTCAACCACTGAGCCACCCAGGGGCCCCTCTATTAAGTTTTATTAATCTTTATATCTGTTCCTTGCCTCCATGCTACACTGTTTTTTTTTTTTTTTCATGTTGCCCTGTTCAAATATTTTATTTGGATATGTTTTGTGATCACACCAGGCAAGTCTCCTCTCTGTTCAGTTTCAAATCTGCCTTTACCATTCTTCCAACCTTTTCTCTTCTAGATGGATTTTAGCAGCTGTTTTTCCACTTCCATGAAGAATCCTATTGAGATTGATATTGGAGTTTCAATGAATTGATGGGTTAATTCAAAGAAGTTTGATATCTTTTTAAAAAGATTTTATTTATTTATTTGACATACAGGGAGAGAGAGAGCACAAGCAGGGGGAACAGCAGAGGGAGAGGGAGAAGCAGGCTCTCCACCTAGCAGGGAGCCATGCAGGACTCGATCCCAGGACCCTGGTCATGAGCTGAGCTGAAAGCAGACACTTAACCGATTGAGCCACCCAGGCACCCTAACATCTTTTTCATATACATGAATATATGGATTGCCTTTATCTCTCCAATGATTCCAGCTTTTGTTAGGAACCTACTATTAAAAGTTTTTTGTAAATAATTTTTATTTGCACAACTGATTCATAAATACATTTTTGTACTAGTCTTCTAGGAGAGCTATAACAAAGTACCCAAAACTGGGTGACTTAGTTCCCAGAAATGAATTGTCTCATGGTTCTGGAGGCTAGAGGTCCAAAGCCAAGGTGTTGAAAGGGCTGTGTTCCCTCCGAATGCACAAGGGAAGGATCTGTTGCGGGCCCCTCTCTTAGCTGCTGGTAGTGTCAGGAGTTTCTTGGCTTGTAGATGACCACCTTCTCCCTGTGTGGTGGTCTTTTCTCTGTGTGTGTCTATCTCTGTGTCTAAACTCCCCTGTTTCATAAAGACACCAGTCATATTGGATTGGGGCCCATGCTAATGACCTCATTTTAATTTGATTATCTCTGTAAAGACCTTATTTCCAAATAAGGTCACAATTTGAAGTACCATGGTTAGGACTCCAACGTATCTTTTTTGGAGGACAGGAGTTAACCCACAATTCTGTTACTTTTTATAAACTTCTTCCTTCTAGATTCATTTGACTACTTGCTACAGAGTCTATTCACTTCTAATTCTTTCAGAGAGCATCCTGGCTAATCATGTTCTGAGTCTTGCTCATCTCAAAATGCCTTCATTTCATCCTCACAATTGGAATCTCCTTGGGGCACCTGGGAGGGTCAATTGGTAGAGTGTGTAACTCTTGATCTTGGGGTGGTGAGTTTGAACCCCGTGTTGGGTGCAGAAATTACTTAAAAATAAATAAAATAAACTTTAAAAATAAATAAGATGGGCAGGGCACTTGGGTGGCTCAGTGGTTGAGCTTCTGCCCTTGGCTCAGGTCGTGATCCCGGAGTCCTGGGATCGAGTCCCACATGGGGCTCCCCGCGGGGAGCCTGCTTCTCCCTCTGCCTATGTCTCTGCCTCTGTGTGTGTGTGTGTCTCTCTCTTATGAATAAATTAATAAAATATTAAATGAATAAATAAATAAATAACCATAACCAAGTCCAGCAGGGGCTGGAGCTATTTGGGCCACTGTTGTATCACAGTGGGCCTTGTTACGCTGTCCCCCTTTCCCCCCCACCTCCCACTCCCCACCCTCCACCCCTAAGCACTTGGCAACCAGAATAGGCTACCAAACTATGTATTGTGTGAATGAACAGAGAACAGAGGCCGAGTGCTACAGCAAGCAACTGCACTGCTGGGAGCCTCAGTTTCCCCATCTGTAACAGCTGAGGACTCAGTAAGACCACAGAGAACTGTATTGAGATGGATGGTTCACTCATTCCTTAAATAACTATATATGGAGCACCTACAATGTGCCAGGCACGGAGGACATAGCTGTGACTAAATCAGCCCAAGTCCCTGCCCTGTGGAGCTGGTGGTCTCATGGAGGAGACACACCATGAGAAAGAAGCACACAAGGGCACCTGGGTGGCTCAGTTCATTAAGTGTCTGCCTTCAGCTCAGGTCATGAGCTCAGAGTCCTGAGATCAGGTTCTGCATCTGGTTCCCTGCTCAGTGAGGAGTCAGCTTCTCCCTCTCCCTCTGCCTGCCGCTTCCCCTGCTTGTGAGCTCTCTCTCTCTCTCTCTCAAATAAATAATTTTTTAAAAGATTTTATTTATTTATTCATGAGAGACAGGGAGAGAGCGAGAGAGGCAGAGACAAAGGTAGAGGGAGAAGCAGGCTCCATGCAGGGAACCCGATACAGGACTCGATCCCAGGACCCCGGGACCACGACCTGAGCCAAAGGCAGATGCTCCACCGCTGAGCCACCCAGGCGTCCCAATAAATTATTTTTTTTAAGATTTTATTTATTTATTTATTTATTTATTTATTTATTTATTTATTTATTTATGAGAGACAGGGAGAGATGCAGAAACATAGACAGAGGAGAGGCAGGCTCCCCTGTGGGGAGCCCAATGCAGAACTCCATCTCAGGACCCCGGGATTAGGACCTGAGCCTAAAGCAGATGCTCAACCACTGAGCCACCCAGGTGCCCCTCAAATAACATCTTTTAGAAAAAAGAAAAAGCAGCATACAAATAAGAGAGTTTCAGCGGGCCACATGTGCTATGAAGAAGATAAAGCACGGTGCCCTGAAGCAGGTGATGCAGGAGGGAAGGTCACACTGTCACGGATGAGGAGCTCTATAAATAATAAAAATATTACCGCCACGTAGAGTACCATCAAAATAGATAGAGCACTTACTCTGAGCTAAGTTAGCCTCACAATAATCTTCCCCTTAGGCATTCATAGGTCACTTGACATGCGAGGGAACTGAGGCCCCAGTGACACAGAGAAGGACCATGCCAATGTGTTCCTGAATCCAAGGGCAAGAGAGTTTATTCTAGAAGGAGGCCAACCTGGGTGGGCTTAGTTTCTCCCTTTGGAGAATGGAATTGCCAAACAAACCTGCAACTCGAGCCTTTTCCGCCAGGGGGCGATGGCGCCCCACAAGAGGATTTGGGGTGCCGGGGCGCGGGGAGCTGCTCGGCTAGGATTCCCCCAAAGCAGCCCCCAACACACACACAGAGGACCCTGCGCAGGGAGCCCCTTCACTACCTCCCTCTCGTTTCTTCGTGGCAGGAAGTGCAGCGAAGACCCTGCCACCTGCGGTTAACGTAGTGGGGAGCCTGTCAGCGGTAGTTGCCGCCGGGACACGTTGCCCTCGGTTCTACATCATTTCCAAGTTTTGATTTTCCTTTTTTAATTTAACTTAATTTAATTTAATTTAATTTAATTTAGTTTTATTTCATTTCATTTCATTTATTTTATTATTTTATTATTTATTCATGAGACACATTGAGAGAGAGGTAGAGACAGAGGCAGAGGGAGAAGCACGCTCTGTGGGGGGCCTCATGTGGGACTCGATGCCAGGACCCCGGGATCATGCCCTGAGCCACCCAGGTGCGCCCCCCCCCCCCATTTTGATTTCTCCTCGATTCCCCAATAGAACTTTCAGATCCTGGATTGGAAGCTTCCCGGCTCCCAGAGTTGCGAGTTGGAACGTTCCACCTGTCCTCACTCCGACTCCGCGTCGTCCTCCTTCCAAACGCTCCAAGTTCAAATTCCAACTGCAATTCGAGTTCCCCGGGGGGGACTCCCCGAGAATCCGGCCCCAGCTCCACTCCCACAGCGTCCCCTAACCCTAACGTCGAGGTTCCTGGGCGCCTCCGAGGCATTGGAGTGGGGATGGAGACTACGGGGACCCCCGCCCCCGATTCCGCCGGAGGAACCCTGGGCGGGGGGCACGGAGGCGCCATCCGAAGGCCCTGGAAGCGGGGTGCGGCCGAGGGGCGCAGTGACCAGGCCGGCGTTCCCACCCGCCTCTAAACTTAGCCGCAGTGACGCGCGGCCCGGCGATCGCGGCGGGGCTGGGGACGCAGGGGGGCCGGAGCGGAGGGGGGCGGCTCGGCTCCGAGAGCCTCTATTTATAGCGCCCGGAGCCCGAAATAGCGCGGAGCCGAGCGGCCTGCATGACGCGGGAGCCGCCGGGGACTGACTCACCCGGCCCCGAGCGGCGGCCCCCGGATGGGGGGACAGTGGAGGCGCCCGGCCCCGACCCCGCGCCATCCCGGGCACCTCTTCTGTCCGGCCGTCCCAAGTCTCCACCCGTCGCTGGGGAGGGATATGCAGCAGAAGCGAGGATCTGCAGCGCGAGAGCCTGAGGTTAGATCAGAGGTGGGACTTCCGCCGAAGGGCCCAGAACCGAGGAACGAACTTTTTTTCTTTCTTTCTTTCTTTCTTTCTTTCTTTCTTTCTTTCTTTCTTTCTTTCTTTCTTTCTTTCTTTCTTTCTTTCTTTCTTTCTTTCTTTCTTTCTTTCTTTCTTTTCTTTTTCTTTCTTTCTTTCTTTCCTTTTCTTTCTCTTTCCTTTCTTCCTTTCTTTCCTTCCTTCCTCTTTCCTTTCTTTTCTTTTCTCTTTCTTTTCCTTCCTTCCTTTCCTTCTTTCCTTCCTTTCTTTTTCTTTTTTCTCTTTTCTCTCTTTTGTTTCTTTCTTTCTTTCTTTTTCTTTCTTTCTCTCTTTCTTTTCTTTCTTTCTTCTTTCTTTCTTTCTTTTCTTTTCTTTCTTTCTTTCCTTCTTTCACATAAGTGCTACACCTGACTCGGGGCTTGAGCCCATAACCCTGCGATCCAGAGTCGCCTGCTCTACCAGTCACTGAGCCAGCCAGGTGCCCTTCCAGGAACTAACTTTATATAAAAAGAGATTGGGAAGGAAGGAAGATTTAAGAACTAGAATATGCACACACACACACACACACACACACCTATTTCCCACCAGCGACAGGACCAAATCATCTTGTGGACAGAGAAACAATAACCTGGCCAGTCACCAGACCAGAGCTGTCCATCTCTCCAGGGCTCCTGGCATGCTCTTCCCACTGCCTAGCATGCCCTTCCCTATTTCCCCATTTATAAGAACTGGTGTCCCTCAGAGACCCAGTGCTAAAGGCAGTCCCTCCCAAATGACAACTCTGTGACCCACAGGACTTGGAGCACCACAAAGGAGGGCCAGGCCCGTCTCAGTCATCACTACGTCCCTAGCACTGCCCAGCACAAGACAGGCCTCTGGAGAAATTAACTACATGAATAAAAAATGTTGGCAATAAAATAAAATGACGTTGCCCAAATTATAATAGCAAGTGTTTATTATATGCTACAAGCCAGGCGTGAGTCGGAGAGTCATCTCCCCCGGGTCTCACTATAACCTTAGCAGGAAGAGGTGCTTTTACTATTTTAATGATTACTATCCCCACGTTAGAGATGAAGAAACCACAGCTCAGAGAATATCTGAGCTCAGACAGTATCTCAGCTCAAAGAATATAAGCTCATCTTGCTTGTAGTCAAAGCTGTCTCTTGAACCAGGCCCCTGGTCCCCAAAGATGTTCAGTTTCCCAGGATACTGTCTCTGGGCTCTGTCAAACCCGAAGCTAACGAATGATGCTCAAAGTGCAGTCCATGGAACCCTGGCCCATTCCCCAGTACTCTTTCAAAGAGTTCAAGAGGTTAAAATGTTTATAATGATATAAAGACACTTACTTGCCTTTTTCACATTCACTGTCTCATGTGTGCAAGGTGCAGCCTGTATAATATCACAATACACTAGACACAGAAGCAGGTGTGAGGACAACACATAACTATCTTCCGGCGAGCCAGACATTAAAGTGATCTGCAAAAATTATAAAATGATGCCCCTCTTCTCATTAAATTTTTCTGGTTTGGGGATATATGGTTATTTTTAATCAAAAAATATATGATTTTGGGGATCCCTGGGTGGCTCAGTGGTTTGGAGCCTGCCTTTGGCCCAGGGCACGATCCTGGAGTCCGGGGATCGAATCCCACGTCGGGCTCCTGGCATGGAGCCTGCTTCTCCCTCCTCCTGTGTCTCTGCCTCTCTCTCTGTCTATGCCTATCATAAATAATAAATAAATAAATATTTAAAATATATATATATGATTTTATGTTAACATGAAATTTTTTTAAAGATTTTATTTATTTATTCATGAAAGACACACACAGAGAGAGAGAGGCAAAGACACAGGCAGAGGGAGAAGTAGGCTCCATGCGGGGAGCCTGACGTGGGACTCGATCCAGGGTCTCCAGGATCAGGCCCTGGGCTGAAGGTGGTACTAAACCGCTAAGCCACCTGGGCTGCCTGAAATTGTTTATTTTTAATGAATCAAATGTTTTTTAAATTTCTCAGTTTTGGGGGATCCCTGGGTGTCGCGGCGGTTTGGCGCCTGCCCTTGGCCCAGGGCGTGATCCTTGAGACCCGGGATCGAATCCCACGTCGGGCTCCCGGTGTATGGAGCCTGCTTCTCCCTCTGCCTGTGTCTCTGCCTCTCTCTCTCTCTCTCTCTCTCTCTGTGACTATCATAAATAAATTTTAAAAAATTTTTTTAAATAAAAAAAATAGGGATCCCTGGGTGGCGCAGTGGTTTAGCGCCTGCCTTTGGCCCAGGGCGCGATCCTGGAGACCCGGGATCGAATCCCATGTCAGGCTCCCGGTGCATGGAGCCTGCTTCTCCCTCTGCCTGTGTCTCTGCCTCTCTCTCTCTCTCTCTCTCTGTGACTATCATAAATAAATAAAAATTAAAAAAATAAAAAAATAAAAAAAAATAAATTTCTCAGTTTTGGGTGCCTGGGTGGCTCAGTGGTTGAGCGTCTGCCTTCAGCTCAGGTTGTGATCCTGGGATCCTGGGATTGGGTCCCACATCAGGCTCCCCACAGGGGGCCTGCCTCTCCCTCTGCCTGTCTCTGCCTCTCTCATGAATAAATAAATTAATTTTTAAAAATTAGTTTTAATTTATAATGCAGTAAATTTTTTTTTAAGATTTTATTTATTTATGATAGTCACAGAGAGAGAGAAAGAGAGGGAGGCAGACACAGGCTCCATGCACCGGGAGCCCGATGCGGGATTCGATCCTGGGTCTCCAGGATCGCGCCCTGGGCCAAAGGCAGGCACCAAACCGCTGTGCCACCCAGGGATCCCTAATGCAGTAAATATTGATAGATATAATCCACATTAAAAAAAAACCTCTTTGCAAGAAAAAAAAGCCCAACTCTTTGGAGTCCTCAATAATTTTTAAGAGCATAAGGGGGCCTGAGACCAAAAGTTTACAAATCACTGAACTAATAATCATGTATACTTGGTAAGTATTATATAAAGGACATTCTTGTCCTTTATACATCATTTCCACTGAGGACAGGAGAGGTTTCTCTGTCAAAGTAGCATTTAAGAAGAGACCTAAAGGGACACCTGGCTGACTCACTCAGTAGAGCATGTAACTCTTGATCTTGGGGTTGTGAGTTCAAGCCTACTTAAATACATACATATATGCATAAAAGAAGAGAATGGAACGATGATTGGGAATTGGCTAGGTGAAGGGAGGGAGAGCTTTCTTTTCTTCTTTAATTTATTTATTCATGATAGTCACAGAGAGAGAGAGAGGCAGAGACACAGGCAGAGGGAGAAGCAGGCTCCATACACCGGGAGCCCGATGTGGGACTCAATCCCGGGTCTCCAGGATCGCGCCCTGGGCCAAAGGTAGGCGCCAAACCGCTGCGCCACCCAAGGATCCCAAGGGAGAGCTTTCAAGGTGGCGAAGCAGCTTATGCAAAGGCTGATAGGTAATTGCTAGGTGAGTTTATTTTTTATTTTTTTTAAGATTTTATTTATTTATTCATGAGAGACACAGAGAGAGAGGGGCAGAGACACATGCAGACAGAGAAGCAAGTTCCCCACAGGGGGATGTGGGACTCGTGCCGGGGACCCTGGAATCAGGCCCTGGGTCAAAGGCAGGTGCTCAACTGCTGAGCCACCCAGGTGTCCCAGTAGGTGGGTTTTAAGAAGGCCCATGTATCTGGAGCACAGGGAGCAAAGCGGAGAGTGGCAAGAAATAAGGCAGAGCAATTAAGGGACCAGATTCCTTGAAGGCTATATAGTAAGTATTTTAGATGTTATTTTGAGTGGAGAATGAACTATAGGGGAGCAAAGATGGAAGCAGGAAGGCCCGTGAAAAAGGGACTGCCATTGTCAGATGGTAACCTAGACTAGGGTGATGGAAAGTCAAGGACAAAGCTTAGGTTTGAGGGCAGTAACACGAACCACAATTGCAGACTGGGGAAGAAAGTTGAGAATTCCGGCTGAGCCTCCTCAGGTTGTTGAAACCTCTAAGACATCCTGGGGGGAAAGGTCAAATAAATAGAAGGGAGTTCCAGGCTCAAGATTAAAATATGGGGTGCTTCCGTGGCCCAGTCATTTAAGTGTCTGCCTTCGGCTGAGATCAGGATCCCGGGGTCCTGGGATCCAGCCCCTCATCAGGCTTCCTGCTCAGTGGGGAATCTGCTTCTCCCCCTTCCTCTGCCTGCTGCTCCTCCTGCTTCTTCTCTCTCTTTGCCAAATGAATAAATAAAATCTAAAAAAAAAACAAAAAAAGATTAAAAGCTAAAACTATTTTAGTATGAGAATTTGGCCAGTTTGCCTGTTAGAAGGCCAACCACCAAATATTTGTGTGAACGGAATTTTATCTATTATTAAAAATACAAAGATAGTTGGAGATCTTTTTTTAAAAAAAATATTTTTAAGTAAGCTCTCCCAGGGTGGGGCTCAGACCCAAGATCAAGAGTTACATATTCTTCTGTCTGAGCCAGCCAGGTGCCCCAATAGTTGCAGGTCTTTAACCAACAATGTCTAGTAGCAGTAATCAGCTAGAAATTATAATAAAAATAAGGAGTTAGCAAACTAGAAAAATACCAACTGCATGTACACTGGTGACTCTCAGATTTTTTATTATTATTATTTATTTGAGAGACAGAGAGTGTGGGTGGGGGTAAGAGCAGAGGGAGAGGGACGAGCAGACATGGGGCTCGATCCCAGCACCCTGAGACCATGACCTAAGTCAAAACCAAGAGTTGGATGCTCACACAAATATTTGGTGGTTGGCCTTCTAACAGGCAAACTGGCCAAAATCTCATAGTAAAATAGTTTGTTGATTTTTTAAGTTTTTCCTTGAAAATGATCCACATGGGGCAGCTCGGGTGGCACAGCAGTTTAGCACCGCCTTCAACCTGGGGCGAGATCCTGGAGGCCCTGGGATCGAGTCCCACGTCGGGCTTCCTGCGTGGAGCCTGCTTCTCTCTCTGCCTGTGTCTCTGCCTCTCTCTCTCTCTCTCTGTGTCTCTCATGAATAAATGAATAAAGAATCTTTAAAAAAGAAAAGAAAATTATCCAAATGGCAGTTTTCTCTTTTGCCTTCTGATCTTTACACCTCGTTTATTTTTCTTGTCTTATACGGCATTTGCAAAGACTTCCAGGACTGTGACAAATGGCAAAGTTGATCGATTCTCATGCACTGCACATTACAACCCTCGAATATGACTCATCTCATTATCTCCATTCTACAGAGGGAGAAAGTGAGGCACAGAGAAGGTAGTCTCTTGCCCAAGGCCACACAGCAAGGAATCAGTCAAACTTGGGTTACAACCAAAGCTTGTGTTCTCAACCACTGCCTTAAAAGAAAACTCAATAAGCATATTTTTTTCAACAGGCAAAATACTCTGCAAATTTCCACAGGGATCTCTGAATTTTGGATGAGGAGCCGGGGACTTGCGGTCTGGTTCTGGCTCCGCCCCCTTGCCTAGACTCAGTTTCCTCTGGTGATGGAGGGTTGGAAAAGATGGTATCTGAAAGCCACAGAAACTCTGCCTTCGGAGTGGAGGAGACAGGCCCCCAAATAGATCATGTTCATTTCCTGTGGCTGCCTAACAAAGTACCACAAACTTGGAGGCTTAAAGCAACAGTTTACTCTCTCACTGTTCTGGAGGCCGGAAATCCTAAATCCAGGTGTCTGGCAGCAGGGCCACAGTCCCCACCCCCCATGCCCCTGAAGGTTCTGGGGAGATCCTTCCTTGACCCTTGCAGCTTCTGGTGGCTCCAGGCACTCTTGGGCTTGTGGCCGGATCACTCCAGTCTCTGTGTTCCTCTTCACAAAGATTCTCCTCTACCGTGCGAGTCCCATCGCCCTCTGCCTTTCTCTTCTAAGGACACTTTGCCGCTGGGTTTAGGGGCTGCTTGGATAATCCAAAATGATCTCACCTCGAGATCCTCCCCTTAATTACATCGCAAAGACCATTTGTCCAAATCAGCTCACCTCCACAGGGCTCAGGTGGACATATCTTGGGTGGGGAGGGGTACATCATTCAACCCATGACACAGATCAAACGGGAAAACCCATAACAGGGAAATGAATATGTGGCAGTTAGACTGGGAGATGTCCAAAACTTCGTGATTGCACATGCCTATTCCAGCGTGGAATGGTGGAGACCCTCCCTTGAGAACCCAAGTGACCTGAACGTCACTGTTAGAGGCTGCGTGTGTGCTGCCTACTTACTCCTGGACATCCTCAACTCTGAGGATGGGAAGTCTTTTCATGTTTTAAATTAATTTATTTATTCATGAGAGACAGAGAGAGAGAGAGAGAGAGAGAGGCAGAGGGAGAAGCAGGCTCCATGCAGGGAGCCCGATGTGGGACTTGATCCCATAACCCCAGGATCACACCCTGAGCAGAAAGCAGACAGACGTTCAACCACTGAGCCACTCAGGTGTCACCAGAGGATGGGAAGTTTTGAAGGGAGCTTTTCTTCAACTGTTTTAAAGATTTTATTTATTTGAATGAGAGAGAGAGAGAGAGAGAGAGAAAGGAAGGGGAGGGGAGGGGAAGGGAGAAACAGAGGAAGGACAAGCAGACTCTGTGCTAAGAGCGGGCTAGATGTCAGGACCCTGAGATCATGACCTGAGCCGAAACCAAGAGTTGAACGCTTAACCGCTTAACCGACTAAGCCACCCAGGCCCCCCCCTTCTTCAACTGTTAATGTGGGGTCAAGGGACCTTCTCTTACACAAAAGCAGCAAACAATAGTAAAAAGCAACACTCACACAGCACTTAATTATGCCAGGCCCTGGTCTAAACGTTTAAGATCTATTAACTCACTTAATCCACACAAAATCCCAAAATCCCTTTGAGGTCCTTTTATAGAAGAATAAACTGAGGTGCCAGGAGGTTGCAATTACAGGTTGCAAGTTACAGAGCTAATACTGGAACCCTGCAGTCTGGGTGCAGAGTCTGGGGGCTTGACTGTAACCTAAGATAAACCGTCACATGCTAAATCTGGACTTTGAGGGGACTCCTGGTGAGCTCAGCTGGTTAAGTGGCTGGCTCTTGATTTCAGCTCAGGTCATGATCTCAGGGTCCTGGGATCGAGCCCCACATGGGGCTCCCTTTCTCTCTGTCCCTCCCCCTGATGCGCTCTCTCTCTCTCCCTCAGATAAATAAATAAATCTTAAAAAAAAAAAAATCTGGACTTTGAGGAAACCACACTCCTAGATCTGTGCTCAGAAAATTGTCCAGCTATGCTGTCAGATAGGGCAGCCACTGGCTGCATGGCGTTCTTGAGTGCTTGAAACATGGTTGGTCCAAAAGACAGGGCAGCCAGAAAAAGAAATGTAAAATATTTCATTAAAAATTGCTGATTTGGGACGCCTGGATGGCTCAGCGGTTGAGCCTCTGGCTCAGGGTGTGATCCCGAAGTCCAGGGATCAAGTTCCACATAGGACTCCTCACGGGGATCCTACTTCTCCCTTTGCCTGTGTCTCTGCCTCTCTCTCTGTGTCTCTCATGAATTAAATAAATAAATAAAATCTTTTTTTTTTTTTTTTAATTCATGAGAGACACACAGAGAGGCAGAGACACAGGCAAAGGGAGAAGCAGGCTCCCTGCAGGAAGCCTGATGCAGGACTCCATCCCCGGACTCAGGAATCACACCCTGAGCCAGAGGCAGACGCTCAACCACTGAGCCATCCAGGTGTCCCAAAAGTTCCTGGTTTTGAAGGATGCCTGGGTAGCTCATTCAGAAGAACATGTGATTCTTGATCTCAGGGTTAAGAGTTCAGGCCCCGTGCTGGATGTAGGGACTACTAAAAAAGATAGACTTAAAAATATGCTGATGATATTGAGCACATGATGATATATTTTGCAGCTCTCTGCTTAAATAATATACATGAACAAAATTATTTTCACCTGTTTCTTTTTACTTTTTCTAGGGTGGCTACTAGAACATTTAAACTTACACAGGTGGCTTGCATCGTATTTTTCACGGGCAGCTGTGGTCCACGAATTTGCCATTAGCATGTTCTCCATCTGGGAGGACATTGGGTGCTGAGGTACCATTTGTTCTGGGGCCACTGAACCTTGAGATTTCTTCCCATGTGCTACAACAATCCGTCCCAGAAGCACAGTCAAGTAGAGTGACTGATAGGTCAAAATGTGGCCCCTAAAGGAATTTCTAAAATCCTTTCCACCACCATGCCCAGATTGAGAGGCCATAGTACCACATATAGGATTTTGTGGTCACTCTATATATAGAGTTTATTTTTTTTAAAGACTTATTTATTTATTTATTTACTTACTTACTTATTATTTTAGAGAGAGGGAGGGGGAGGGAGAAGCAGGCTCCTAGCTGAGCAGAGAGCCTGATGCGGGGCTGGATTCCAGGACCCTGGGATCATGACCAGCTGAAGGCAGATGCTTAACCCACTGAGCCACCCAAGCATCCCTAGAGTTTATTTTTCATTCATATAAGTGTGTGCCTCTACGGAGAATGCTATAAAACAAAAACTTAAAAAACTGAGATACATGATCGACAACTGGACAAGCCAGGCTGCCTCAAGTTCCAGAGGTCAACTACAGACTCTGTCCCTTTCCTGGCTGTGATTCTTTCGGTAAGTCACTTGTTCTCACTGGGGCTCAGTGCCTTCATCCAGAAACTGGGAATGTTGGTTCCTGGCCCCAAGGGTTATTGGGGGGAACTCTATGAGGTAGAATGTGCAAAGTGCCCAGCACACTGCCTAGCAGAAAATAATCTACACTGACCAGGTTTCTTAGGCAGGGAGCGGGGGAAGTGGGGGTTTAAGTAGAGGGATTCCATGCTAGGTTCTGAGCAGAGGGGATGGCTGAAATGGACCTTGAAGGATGGAGAAAAATTCACTAGGTGGAGAAGCATGGGGAAGGTATCCTGGCAGAAGGAACCAAAGTTCAAGTTCAGGTAGCATGCCAAAGCACAATATGATCAGGAAAAGGCAAGGGGGCTCAGGTATGATTTGAGGGCAAAATGAAAGTGTGCTGGGGCAAAGGGGGGGGCAAGAGATGAGGTTGAAGAAGCAGCATCATTCAGGCCACAGAGGGCCTCGTAGGTGATAGGACTGGAGCACTGGGGAACCATAGTAGGCTCTGAGCAGGAGAAAGACCCGACAGGAGCAAGTCTGTGTTTTTGCCAGATCCTTCTGGATGGGAGGTAGGTAGTACTGGGGCAGGAAAACAGAGGAGTGGAGGGCAGGATGAAGTGGGGATAGGGGATCAAGTTGGAAGGGGGAAGAGCCAGAACATATGAAATCTTGGGGCGCCTGGGTGGCTCAGTTGGTTAAGCATCCGATTCTTGATTGGCTCAGGTCATGATCTCAGAGTCCTGGGATCGAGCCTCACATCAGGCTCCCTGCTCAGCAAGGAGTCTGCTTCTGCCTCTGGCTCTGCCTCTCACCCCTTCTCATGCTCGCTCTGTTTTCTCTCTCAATAATTATAATAAATAAATAAATATGTAATATATATATATAATAATAAATAAAATATTTTTTTTAAAAAAAGAACATATGAAATCTTTAAAAGATAGAATGAAGAGGAGGGACAAGCTATGGGGGAAAAGAGAAAGAAGGCATCCAGGATGAGGCCAGGCCTCTGGTCCAGGAGACAGGGTCAGTGATGGGCCTATGCCTGAGCTGGGGACCCTGGAGGAGGAGGCACAGGAAGGAAGCTATTGAGGTCAGGGTGAAATCCTGTGGGACATCCAGGAGGCAACATCCAAGAGCTGCCCAGACAGTTGAGTCTAAAGGGCAGAAGAGTTGGCCAGGCTGAGACCAGGAGGCTGTCAGAGTTCAGACAGGGCTGAAATCCTGACAGTGGGAGGTGGAGGGTGCAGCAGGGTAATCTCACATCGGGCAACCATGACTGTGGGAAGTGGCCCTGCCCAGCACAGCAGCCTTGGCCCCCAGGTTCTCATGTCTGTCTACACCTGGGGACATGGAGATGGGTAAGCCCAGAGCCCCACAGGAGAGCCTGATCAGTGGAAGAGCCCAGATGCACACAAGCAGTCCATGCCTCCACAGGGGGAAGTGTATGATGAACATGGGCTCCAGGAAGTACAGAGATCCATTCCTAAGGACTAGGGACAGGGCAAGTGTCAGGACCAGTTCCTAGAAGGGGCTTGGAAACGGAAAGGGAATTAATTAGAAGTCTCTCAGCTTCAAGTGCAAACACATTTAAGGGAATGTATTGTCTCACATTAAAAAAATTATAATAATGGGATACCTGGGTGACTCAGTGGATAAGCGTCTACCTTGGGCTCAGGTCCTGGGATCAAGTCCTGCATCAGGCTCCCTATAGGGAGCCTGCTTTTGTCTCTGCCTGTGTCTCAGCCTCTCTCTGTGTGTCCCTCATGGATAAATAAATAAAATCTTTATAATAATAATAATAATAATAATAATAATAAGTAAAGGTCAAGGGTAATACCACCTTCAGTCACCGCTTGATCCAGGAGCTCAAATATGACATGAAATCACTATCCAATCTCTAGGTTCCATTTTTCTCTGATTTTTTTTCTCCTCCAGAGGACTTTCTTTGAGGTAGTGAAGATGGCCCCAGCAGCTTAGAGCTTACATCCCACCCTCTTAGTGACCCCAAAGGGAAGAAAGGTCTCCTGCCCTGTGGTGACCCCAAAGGGAAGAAAGGTCTCCTGCCCTGTGGTTCCATCACTCACAAACTGGATTGGGCCACATGTCCACCCTTGAAACAAGCACTTTCATCAGAAGGCAGAACTGGAATGCTCTGACTGGCTGATCCTGGATCATGTTCCCTTCCCGGGAAAGGAAGAGTGGGGTGAGATATACAGGTGAACTGAAATTTAGGCAGGGGTGGTTTCCCAAAGGACAAGGAGAATGCAGAAGGCTGGCAAAGCTACAGATGTCCATGAGGCTCAGAGAAATGGGAGGCGGGGAAACAGCTTCCTCATTTGTTAACGAGGCATGGGAATAGTACCTTATCTCCTAGGTCTAGAGAGAGGATTCAGAGAAATAATGCAGGTGAGGCATTTAGCAGACTTCTGCGAAAAAGAGCTAAGTGGCGAATAAATGGCACCTTTTTTTTTTTTTTTTTAAGATTTTAAGTAATCTCTACTCCCAATATGGGGCTCGAACTTATATCCTGAGATCAAGAGTCACACACTTCCATGCAGGGAGCCAACCAGGTGCCTCTGCAGCTATTATTTTTAAAATACTTCTTTCTGCCTCTCTCTCTGTGTCTCTCATGAATAAATAAATAAAAATTTAAATTTAAAAATTAAATTAATTAATTAAATTTAATTTTAATTTTTATTTTATTTTATTTATGACAGTCACACAGAGAGAGAGAGAGGCAGAGACACAGGCAGAGGGAGAAGCAGGCTCCATGCACCGGGAGCCCAGGGTCTCCAGGATCACGCCCTGGGCCAAAGGCAGGCACCAAACTGCTGCGCCACCCAGGGATCCCTAATTTTAATTTTAATTTAAAAATTATAATAATGGGATCCCTGGGTGGCTCAGTGGTTGAGAGCATCTACCTTCATTTCAGGTCATGATCCCTGGGTCATGGGATCAAGTCCCGCATCGGGCTCCTGCATGGAGCCTGCTTCTCCCTCTGCCTGTGTCTCTGCCTCTCTCTCTCTGTCTCTCATGAATAAACAAATAAAATATTTTTAAAAATAAATAAAATAGTAATCAATACTGCCACTGCTGAGGATGAACAGAATCTGTATGCTGGGAGGTCATGAGTTCCCAGGCACAGGATGTGACCTAAAATTGAACAAGCACACACTGGAAGCTCATACAGTCTACCTCCTGCAAGCTCAGTGCCCAACTGGTTTCTTTCCAGGCTTCTGTCACCAGATCTGTGAAATGGGAAGAGAGTTTGAATTAAAACACAAGGCTGTTTTAGATGCCTCTTCTCATCAGATTGCAGCCAGCTCACCTTCTCAGAGAAAAGCCTTTCCTGACTCCTCTTGCCAAAATATCCTCGTTCATTCATTCATTTATTCATTCATTCATTCATTCAAGTGATCTCTACACCCAGCATGGGCCTCAAACTCACTACTCCCAGGTCAAGCCAGCCAGGTGCCCCGTCCCCTTTATTTTAACAAATCATTGCATTTTACTTTTCTTATAGCACTTAATCACAATCTGAAAGCATCTTATTTACTTTCTGCCTCCCCATTAGAACGTCAGTCCCATGGGAGGCCTGCTCAGGGCGTGATCCCACCCCGGGGGTAGAGTCCCGCATCGGGCTCCCTGCATGGAGCCTGCTTCTCCTCCTGCCTGTGTCTCTGCTCTTCTCTCTCTCTGTGTGTGTCTCTCGTGAATAAATAAATAAAATATTTTTAATAACATATTTTTTTAAAAAAAGAACGTAGCTCAAGAGGGCAGGAATCGGGAATCCCTATCTTGTTCACCGCTCTGCCCCGGTCACCTGCCCCCAGTGCCTGGCACACAGGCGGCCGTTGATAAATATTCCTTGAACACGAGATAAACATCACTTCTGCGAGGCAGTAAGCTCCCCCGTCGGCAGAGGCATCCAGGCTGAAGCAGAGGGATCGCACCTCGCAATTCACGCTGCAAGGCCCCTCTCCGGCCTCAGTGTCCTCCTTAGTGAAGCGGTCCGCGGGCAGGTGGCCCCAGGCCCCCTTCCTGCCTGCGATCCCCGCGGCGGCCACCAGGGGGCGCGGCGCCCCTGCCCACAGCCCGCCCGCGGCCGCCGAGCCCCGGTGGACGCGTCCCGACGTCCCTGGAATGTTCTGCGCCCCGGGCGAGCGGAACCCGGGAGGCTGGAGCGGATGCGAGGCGTCCGAGGCCGGCGGGCCGCGCTCCTCGCCGCGCAGGGGGGCGGACGGGCGGGAGGTGACTCAGGCGCGCGCCCCCGGCCCCCGGTTCTGGCGCGGGGGCGCGCACGGCCTCGGGAACCCGCGCGGCGCCGCGTCCATTTTTACCCGAGCGCCGCTAAAAATAGTCGCCGCGCTCGGAGCCGAGCCCGAAATAGCGGCCCCCAGATAAGGCAGGACGACTCAGCGCTTCCGGGGAGCGGAAGGGGAGGCAGCGGGGGGCGGAGGATGGAGCCGGCTCCGCGGGGCCCCCCTGCCCGGGCCACCGCGCTGCCCCCGACGGCCCCGCGCCCGTCACCAGCCTGGCTTCACCCTGCCCGCGGCCCCCCGCCATCCAGCGGCCCTTCCAGCCCTCGTCCCCGAGCGCCGGGCTCCGCTCCCCCGCCCCGCCCCGCCCCCGCGTCCCCAGCGGGCACTCGGCCCTCCACCTACCGGTCCCTGAGCCCTGGCCCCGCTCCCCCCCCCACCGCCCCGACCTCAGGCCTTCCTGACTCTGCCTCTGCGCCCCCCGTCCCAGTTCTCCGCCCAACTTCTAATGGGCAGGGGTGGGTTGTGGGGAGAGGGGACGGGGTGGGGAGACCACAGGAAGTCGACCAGCTGAGGGCTGGGGTGCGGCACCTTGACTTCTTGGTTTGCTTCTACAGTGGACCCGGTAGGTTTATGTCTGGGTCGGTGCCAGTTTCCTCCCCTATGTCCAGCCTTAGGATTCAGGCTGGGGCCAGACAGGAGGTCTTCCGGTCACCAATGTTGGGGGTCTCCGAGCCGGCAGCCCAGCCCTCTGTGCACAGCCCTGCGCTCAGTGTTGTTCCCAGCAATCCTAAGCCCAACACAGTTCTTTGCTCCCTTGCAAGTCTGTGATTGGACACAACAGCTCCAGGCCTGGGAATGGGCATTGATTGAAACAGCCAGAACCCTGCCTTTTCTGGGCCCAAGTGACCCCTTTGCACTTGGATCCTCTAAGGCACCTTCCCATTCTGATATCCTGTGGCTTTCAGTGCTTAGTCCAAGAATCAGCTTCAAGGAATCTTACATTGCATTTTCTAAAGGTCCAAAGGCAACACCTACATCTTCTAGTGTCTGAAACATCACAGGACAGACAGACTGCCCTGTTCTTTTGTGGCCCCAGAAAGCAGGATGTAGTAGACAGATGTTGATTCAGGTAGAACTGCCTGGCTATGGATGGAAGGCCTCAGGTGGTGGTAAGGTCCCTGTCCCTAGAGGACACCAAACTTCAGCCAGATGCCCACTTGTTTTGTTGTCTGGATGGCTGGGGAACCTCACTACCAGGCAAATGGACTGAACTGGAAGGTCTAAGGCATGAAGAATCATGTATTTGGGATCAAGGAATGAAGAAGCTGGAAAGGTCTGCCAGGACCAGATCAGACTGGGTCTTGTGGGCCATGCTGAGGAGCTCAGACTACTCCCCCAGGGGCACTGGGGAGTCACAGCAGGTTCTGAGCAGGGGAGAGACAAGGACAGATTTATGCTTTAGATCTTTCCAGCCTTATGGAGGTAGACTGAGGAGGGGCAGAGGAGGACAGGGCAGATAGGAGAGACGGGAGGCAGGGAGGACCAGACTTGGTGGCCAAGAGGCTGTGGACGGAGGGGAGCCACTGGGATGAGGCCCAGGTTCCTGCCAAGGTATCAGGGTGGGTGGTGGGATCCCCCTGAGATGAGGCCTAGGAGGAGGAAGGAGCAGATGTGGCTGGAGGATACCCAGATAAATTCCAAAACCAGTCCAAAGATGGTAAATTTTAAATAATATGGTATTTTTTAATTTTTGGAAAATATATTGGTTATACCTTGAAAAAGTTTATGTCGTTCCTCCCTCTGATCCCTACTTCTCACTGTTAACTATTTCTTGTGTATGTTGGCCAATAGGATTCAAAGAGCTTTCACCATGTTCTTCCTGGCCGGTGCTAAACCCCTGCCCAGGAGTGGTGACCTCGCTCAAATCACCACTCAGTGTGTGGGCTAGGCACCAGTGCTGTGCCCATCTTAGAGAAGTGAAAACTAAGGCCTGGAGAGGTGCATGGAAGTCCTTTCACCTGCCTGGCTCTGACGGCTTTTCAAAATTGAAGGCTTGGGAGCTGATGAAATCAGAGAGGGAAGGTCCATAAGGCTAGAGTCTAGACCCATGGGGAACAGCACCAAGGAGGGGGAGCAGGAGGGGGAGGGGAGAGAGCACAGTGGTGGGGTCAAGGAAGGCTGCCTGGAGGAGAAGTGAGAGTAGTCAGAAAGGTGGCTTCCAGAGCCTTCTGATGAAGAGTTTGAATGGAATGAAATCACTTCCTTGGGGGGAGGCGGCTGAGTTATCACTGGCAGCAGGGCAGCACCCCTCCTCAGGCCCGCAGGACCCCAGAGGTGTTTATAGGAGATTGGGGCTGCTTGATGACATTTCAGGGACACAGTGATAGCACAGCGGGCTGTTATGACGTCTGAGTGATTCGCCAACTGCCTATTACAACCAGCATCTCTAGTCATGCCCTGTGGGGGGGGGGGGGAGGATGAGGATAGGAGGAAGTGACAGGCCATGGGTGGGAGTGGGGGCGACAGGGAGGCAGTCGTGCAAAGACCAGGGACTCAGGATGTATTCTGTCCTTTGCCCTGGGGAAGGGTGGCCCAGAGGTGGGATGTGAGGACCCATCTTTTGGGGGCTGTTTCTAGTGAAGGACGTCTGGCTTCAAGGAGCTGGGGCTGGGGTGGAATTGGTCTGGGCTCAGAATCAGGGGTCAGCCCGAGGCTGCTGGGATCAGGGACTAATGCTTTGTTCACTGCTGTGTCCCCATCACCTAGGACATTGCCCCCTCAATACATCTTTGTTGAATGACAGCATCAAACGAAAGGGGTCAGCGTTCTCCGGGACTCAGTTTACCCTCTTGCCTAAAAGCTGTGGCCAGCAGACCCCCTCAGCCAAAGGCGCCCGTAGCAATACCCCTCCCCACTGAAGGTCTCGGACCCCAGCCGTTGCTTCTCCAGTGGGGCCGAGGGGTGACCAGGAAAACAAGTCCGCGCCTCCGGTGGCCTCCGCCCACATATGATGTAACAAGCGGCTAGGGGATCCCGACCCTTTTCCCTCCCTTGGGATGGGGCGTGGAGAGGAACCGGGAGTCCCGACTCTGGCCCCTCCTCCAGGCCTGGCGGTGTTACACAACCCGACGTCGCGTCCCCAAGGATGTCGCCGGACGTCCTGACCGGTCCGGGGACAATGGGCGGAGAGTGCCCCTCCTGCCAGGAGCCCAAGTGGCAGGGGTGCCCCCTCCTCTATTCACCCTTGTTTCCGGCCCCTTTCATCCTCCTCCTTCTCCCCGGGGATCCTTAACTCCCCCAAACTCTCTACCCTCGATTCTCGCACCCCCTATAACTCGGCTTTTTTGCACGACCTACCACATATTTACACTCCGCCTCCTCCCAGCTCCCAGCCCTCACTCCGGCCACTGTGCTTCTCGAAACTTCCATTCTCCCGTGGCTGCCCTCATTCACCCATCCCAGGGCCCCTCTTCCGGCTCCCTCAAACCCCTCCACCCTCCTACCCCGGCCGCCCAATCTTCTCCCTTGGCCCATCCCCCACCGTGATCTCAGTCTTCCCCAAACCCCCCTCCACGTCCCTAAACCGACCCCCTACTCCTCTCTCTTGTCCCTGATCTCGGTCCCAAGTCTCCTCTGGTCTTCTCAAAACTACCAGGATATCCCAAGCTCCTGTCCCCCCTCCCCCATCGCGTCCTCCCCCCCAGCCGCCCCTCCCTCCCGCCCGCCGCTCCCCGCCCCCAGGCCCCGCCGGCCCGCGCCCCTCCCCGGCCGCTCCCACGCCCGGCGCGGGTTCCCAGGCCGCCCCCCCGCAGTGGCCCAGAGACCCAGTTTGCGGCCGCAAAACATTGGTCTCCGGGCAACAGGCCCCGCCCTCCCGGGGCGGCCCGAGCGAGCGAGCCGGGCCGGGCCGGGGCCGGGGGGCGGCGAGGCTGCGGGGCCGGGACTGGAGTCCGGATCCCTCGCCCCTGGACGCCTGCGGGGCGCAGAGACCCGGAGCCGGGAGCCAGCAACGCGGAACTTGTAGATTCGGGGCCCCGGGGCAAGAAGCTTACGGGGAAATTCCTGGAGGCCGAAGCCACAGGGAGCTGTCTGGGACGCTGGGCCACGCGAGTCAAAGCGAGCAAGGACGGGGGGGGGGGGGGGGGCCAAATAAAAACCGAGATAGCGAGGTGAACACGGACAACACAACCCCAGGCCCGCAGGGACGTCTCCGAAGGCTGGATAATCTACCTCTGATCTCAGGGCCTTTGCACTTTGTCACAGGGACTTCCCCTCTCTGAGTCTCAGTTTCCTCGTCGGTAAAATGGGTAGCGCGCTTAGCATGTGGGGCTGTTGTGATGATTCAGTTAATTCGCCGACTTAGAGCTCGGAGCACAGTTCTGGCACATACCGTACATTCATTCGTGCAACAGATATGCATCGAGCACCTATGATTTGCTAGGTCTACGACCTGACTAGGACAAAGGTCTCTGCTCTCCTGGGAGCTCTAGCTTTGGGAGTGGGGAGGGAGGTGGTGAACGATGCATAAACATAAATAAACAAGGTATGCAGCCACTGGAAAGTACTGAGCGCTGGGGAAGTGCGGAGAAAGGGAGGGTTGGACGTGTCATCTTAAATAGAGTATCAGGGAAGGCTTATAGGAGGAGGTGGTGTCTGAGCAAAGACCAGAGGTGAGTGATGGGGATGCCGTGCAGGAATCCCACCTAAGAGTATCTCATCTTGCCAGCAACAAGTGCAAAGGCCTTTAGGTGGGAACATGTCTTGGAGGAACAGGGAGTCCGGTGTGAGTGCCTGGAACACAGAGAACAAGGGGAGGGGAGTGGCAGAGACAAGGGAGAGGGAGTAAGGTCAGATTGTGCAGGACTTTATGGGCCATGGGGAGGCCTTTGACTTTTACTCTGAGTGAGTCAGGAGTCACGGGAGGGTTTTGAGCAAAAGAGGGGCACGAACTGATGTTGATTTGAGCAGCATCTCTGGGTCTGTATGTAGGGAATGGATTTTGAGAGGCAAAGGTGGAGGTAGGGAGACCAGGGAAGAGCCCCAGGCCAGGTGTTTTGCATAACAGGTGATGGTGACTCGGACTAGGGGCAGCAGGGGTCCCATTCTGGAAGTGTTTGAACTGAGAGCTACAAAACTTGCTGACAAGCACATTCATGGCAAGCCCTCAATAGATGGCAGTAGTTACCATTATGTTAGGTGGTGCTCACAGCATCTCCATAGAAGTCATATCATACACACACATACACACACACCGTTTCACAGATGCAGGAACTGAGCCCCAAAGAGGTCACTCAACTTGCCTAAGGACTCACAGCTCGGTCAGGCTCCAAAGATGCTATGGTTCTACTTCTCTGTCAAGGTGGCTGTTGTCAAATTCACAACACCCTCAGTGCCCGGAGCTACACTCAAACTCCTCTCTGTGAGCCCCAGGGCTCCTGGAGCAAGATCCTCCTTGGCCATACCCAGTAGGCAAAGCGGTGGCCCAACAGGAGAATGCCAACTGACTGGTGTTCAGGTTGTTAGCCAGTCACCCATGCTGGCCGGGGACACTTGCTCAGAGGCAGGCAGGTACACGCAGAGAGGGTCCGCCCAGAACCTCCCAGCCCAGCATCTGCCTCCCACGCTTAATCCCAGCGCTGGTCCTGGCACACCCCAGCGCTGCCTGCAGCGACCTGCTAAACTGTCACCAGCTCGCACGCAGACAGGGACGTGGCCCTCCACCGGGGAGGTGCATTTGTAGGCATTGTGCAGAAAACATTGAATTTCTGTGTCTCTCTATCCCTCAATGTTCCTCTATTTTTTTCTTCCTCTCTTTTTGACTCCAAGTCTCTATCTTGCTGTCTGCTCGGACCCCCACTGCCACTCCCACTCCCTTCTCTTATTTGAATCTCCACACTCTGATCTTCTACCTACAGTGAAAAATCACTCTTGTCCCTGGCCATCAGTCTCCATAGAACCTCACCCATTATGTGGCATCAGAACCTGGCGCTGGAACAAGTATGTGGAGGCCCTAGGTCAGCGGTTCTGGCTAGCTGATCCGAAGCACCCCAGGTGGTGGTGGGGAGGGTCTCACATGTTCTAATCCCTGCCACCTCTTTCTCTGAGATTCTGACCCACAGCTTCTGGGTAGGGGACTGGAGAAATCCACCTTTAAAAAGCTCCCTAGGTGACTGGGACCCCTGTTGGCCTGCATTAGTTACTCCTTCTAGTTTTGCACGTGGGGAAGAACAGAAGTTCAGAGAGCAGAGGCCCCATCCCAACATCATACAGTAGTCACTGTGAGGGACTCCGAGCTTTCCAGAATCAGTGGAATCCCCTTGGTAGTTAAATAATAAAATCAAAAAAGACTCAGACAAAAAAAAAAAAAAGACTCAGACAGAAAGAGAGACCCAGAAATGAATGGAGACTCAGGATATAGAGACTTAGGAAAAGAGGGAGTACCAGGGGTAGGCAGAGCCTCAGAAAGGAACTTAGGGGAACAGAGACAGGGACAGAGATGCACAGAGATATTGAGACAGAGACAGAGAAGTAGGGGTCAGAAAGACACAGAGAGAGATACACACATTAAGAGGCAGGACCAAGCCATTTAGGGGGATAGAGATACCCCAAGAGGGAACATTTTCTTTTCAATGAGACAGTATACACATGGCCCATGTTTTACAGGCCTTCCTTCCTAGAAGCAGCCTGTGCCATAGTTTGGCAATTGCAAGCTTACCAAGCCAGGTCTCCTCCCCAGGCCCGGTATGTAGGATGCACATTAAATGCATTTATATAACCTGCCCTCTGTGCAGAATCTAGGAGCTTTACATAACATAGCCCTGTGAGTCATGCTGCAGACATGGGGCACTGACCCGACACACCCAACAAGAGGGGACCCCCTCACCCAGGACCATTATCTGTAAGTGACTCTGCGAGATGTGAGGGATCACACGTTTCACTGAAGAGGAAGCAGAGGGCCAGGGGAGGGCAAGGCACTTGCTCTGGGTCACACAGCCAGGATCCAGCAGGACGGGAATTCCAGCCATATCTGCCTGATTCCATAGCCTTTGCATCACAAGGCACCGAGAAAGACAATGACTGTCAATACCCTCTGATGTGCTTTCCAGAGGATAAGAAATACAGACACTAATAATAATAATACACACACACACACACACACGCCATGTATTGAGTGCACTGTGCTGTAGTGAGTACTTTACAAACACCATCTCATTTATTCCAAAACCCAGTGAGGTAAGGACAGAACCCAGTTATTAAATAACATAATTATACCCGTTATGTACAGAGCACTTACTATGTGCTAGGTGCTTAACAGGACTTCATAGAGTCACAGTTCTGGAGGTGAGTGATGTTATCACCCCCATTTCAGGAAGGAAAGAGGGTCGGAGAAAGGAAGTTACAGGCCAAGGTCATAGAAGGGATATTTGAACCCAGGTCGGTCTGGCTGGTTATCGCTGCCACCCATTCCCCGAGACGTGCCCGCAGTACACCGGTGCACACATGCAATCAGTCTAACATCTAGCACCAACATCTTAAATACTTTAGTTCAGATCTCCCGCCTCATATTCTTTCTCTGCTCAGGAGGACCTAACCCGGCCTGCAATCCACTTCACCTCCCCTACCCCTGGGGAGGGACCCTCTCCTCTCCTTGCAGCCTCCGTCTCACCGCTCGGCCGGCGCCTGTAAAAGGTTCCTGCCCCTTTAAGAGAGCGAACAGTCGGCCGGCGTTGCCCAGCAGCACCAACGTGGTTGCCAGGCAACGTCAACAAACGACGCGGCCGCCGTCTCCGCGCACCCCCCCTCCCGCCCGCGCAGACGTGGTGACGCGACGGGCTGTGGAACGCTGTCGCCTAGCAACGGGAAGGCTGTTTGTCCCGGCTCGGCTGCGCGGCCGCACAGGGCGCAACCAGGACCGGCCCGGGCGGACAGACAGGCCGACCGGGAGCCCGGGGTGGGGGGGTGGGCTGCGGTGATGGGAGCGGGGGAGAACCGGGTCCCCAAATTGCCGGTTTCCCTTTAGACAACCGCCGTCTGCTTGTCGCCCGCTCCTCCTGTCTGACCCCGGACCGCCTCCGCTCGGGTATCTGTTCGTCTGGGCCCCCTCCTCCCCGGCATGTCTGTTTGTCCAGCGTCTCCCGAGCCGTGGCTGTCTCATATTCCCCCCAAAAACAATAACAACCAAAATAGACACAAGCTTTTGCCTCAGCCTCCCGGGTTTCTGGGTGCACTGTTGTTATGGAGGTCAACCAGTGGAGACAAAACTGTACTCGCACGCACGGTTGGAGCCACAGCCCGAGAGAGCACCCTCCTGTGCCTTTCCCCCGCTCCCCCTTGGGTTCTGATTTCTTGCCTGTCCTTGAGCCTCTTTCATCAGACAGGCAGCCCCGTGGTCCTTCCATCCTGTGTCCGCGATGCTATCCACAGCTGGGAGGGTCTAATAACTCATTCCCAACTTCTCCCCCCCACCAACACCCCCATGCAGTAGCTTCATGTGACCAGGGCTGAGGCGGATCTCCAAGCAGAGAGAAAAAATTGGGTGTGTGACAGTGTGAATGGATGTGACTTGGAGGTGCATGACTCTGCCAGGGACAATGTGTACATCTGGTATTTCCTGTGTGAAAGCATGATCATGAGGGCTTCCTTTGTGTGTGAAAGAGCAACTAATTACCAGACTCAGAGTTTCCCCAGCTTGCATTTGTGTATCTGGATATATGGGTATTTGGAGCCCTGCTAACTCTGTGTGTGTTTGGTGTGTGTGTGTGTGTTCGTGCATGCCAGTGTGTAGTTGTGTCTCTGCATGTGGTCATATGTGGAAACTGTGTAAGCACAGTGCTTGTGTACGGTTTTGCCTCTGGTTTGCATTTCTAGTCCTTAGTGTGTGTGGTTCTGAATCTCATATAGGTCACGTGTGTGTAACTATATGCAGGTACCTGTTGTAGTGAGCAGATTATCTCTAGAGTTCTCTCTCCAGCATTTTCACAATTTCTACTAGCTATACATTTGTTTATCTACAGTCTGTTTCCTCAACTGAACTGTGTGCCCCATGAAGGCAGGGCCCAGAGCTGTTGTCACCGCTGGGTCCCCAGCACTGCCCTGCACACAGTAGGTACTCAGTAATTATTTGTTGAGTGAATAAATCAATGATTCATGTGTGTCCATGTCAAGTGCACGCATTGGTGTAACTGTGAGGGTGGTTCTGTGCTTCTGGGTGGTGGTCTCCTCTGTGCGGTTCGGATCACAGGAGGAGGCATTGTGTCTGGCTGCGCAGCTCTAATTTTCAGTACTCGCCACCCTATGTGACTCATAGGAGGGCCTCAGTCAATATTTGTGGACTTGAAACTGTGTGCTTCTCTCTTTTAGCATTAGGACCTCTACATACCTCAGTTTTCTCATCTGTCAAATGGAGATAGTAATTGGCCCACTCATGGGACTGTTGTGGGAAGTAAATGAGTCTGTACAGAGAGCATTTAGAAAGTGCCTGGCACACAATAAATATTTACAAAAATAGCACTTTTGATCGTCAGCAGTATTATTACTTCCTGTTTATTCGGCCCTGGATGCGTATGTCCTGAATTCAAGTTACAGACTCAGGTGTTAGCTGTGTGGTCGAGACCTACTTCTGAGTCTCAGTTTCCTTCCTATAAAATGGGCACTTCTCCTCCAGAAGTGACTGTAGCCAAATGAAGCCATGTCTGTTAAGTCTTGGTCCTGGTGTAAGAATGCAACGAGCACTCAGAGTCTACAAGGCCCAATGACGATCATCACTGTGAAGCTCAGGTTCTTGGGAAGGCCAAGGAGGGGTGGAGTTTGGGGGTGGGGGGGAAGGAGTAGAGGTTCAGATCCTTCAAGGGGACCAGGAATGCAGAGTTGAAAAAAAGAAAAAGTATCCACTGAGGCAGGCTGACGGAAGGTCAGATTCCAGAAAGGACTTCTTCCAAGGACCATGAAGGGCTAAGGATTAAAAGAAGCTGGAGCTGTCAGGAGAGCTGCCTGGAGGAAGAGAGACCAGCCTGAGTATTGCAGGCTGGTTGGTGGGATTTGGGGAGGGTGTAACAGTAGCAATGATCCTAAGGTACAGTGTGTAGATGCCATTAGGGGCTTTGGGGGGGGGGGCCTTCTGTCTTGTTCTCGGCTCTGACACCAGTGGCTTGACTGCCTGACACAGGGGCCCCGCTGAGGAGTGTGTTTGGTGGATTGGATGAATACGATGAATTTCATCCCACAACAACCCGTGAGTCTGGGTCTTGGGGGGGAGTGGGGAAGGCCCGAGGGCATGCAGGGCTGGCTCTGGGCCCTCGGCCTGTGGGTACCCCCTCCCCCGGGCCTGCCCCCACCCCCACCCTGCCGTTCCCACAGCTCAGCGCCGCGGAGGGCGTGGAAGGGGCCGGGAAGGGAGTGGCAAGCGGCCGGCCGCTGCCCGCCCTGGACGGGTGCCCGGAGTGTCTGCTGCAGGAGGGAAAGGGTAGCTCAGGCGCCTGAGTCACCTCAGAGAAACCCCGGGGCCGCATACCTGGCCGCTGACATCACCCAGCCAGGGCACCCCCGGCAGCCCAGACAAGCGGACTGAATCACAGGCGGAATTCAGCCACCGCGGGCGCGGGCACGTGGCCCGCTGTGACCCCCCCAGGAGACACCTCCGCGCGGCCAGTCTGGGTGCGGGGGCCGCCGGCAGGCCGCACGGGGGTCAGGGAGGGGGCACCGGGGCCTGAGTCAGGGACGGGGCGGCTACCGGCGGGGACCACCGGCCGCAGGCATCCCCGACGTGCAGGAGGGACAGCGTGGGGGGGGGGGGGGCAGGGGGCGGAGAGCGGCGGGGAGGCCCCAGCGCTGGAGGAGGAAGCCCGCGTGGGTGTGACCGGGAGGCTGTGGCTTGCGGGCCGCGGCTGGATGACCTGCCGGGGTGGGGTGGGCCCCCGCTGCTTGCGCAGGGAGCCACCGGGTCAGGGAACAGGGCCATCGCCATACAATGCGCTCACGCACGCACGCACACGCACACCCACACCTGCAGGCACGCGCGATCTCGCACACTCCTATCCCCAGGTGGTGAGGCCCTGTAGCCATCCAGCGCATCCAGCCCGGGGCTGCGGGGCCTCCCTGCCTGGGTTGGCACCTGGGCCTCACACCACACGCAAGCCTGCAAGTTGGGCAAGTTTAGCAAGGGCTCCCGGCCTTAGTTTCCTTATCTGGGGAATGGGGATGATACTACTTTTTGCCCTGAGCGCTTAAGCTCAGGGGGAACATACTTTCTGCCAGACACTGTTCTAAGCACTTTGCATATGAACTCAGGTACTCCTAAAAACCAGGCTTGGGGGGAGGTGTCCTGGTTCTCCCCACTTCACAGATGAGGACATTGAGGCTCAGAGAAGTTAAGTTACTTGTGCAGGGTCACACAGCTAGTGCCCACCCTATAGTGTTACTGGAAGGGTTAAACAAGAAAATACGGTGGTGGGATGCCTGGGTGGGACGCCTCAGTGGCTAAGCCTTTGGCTCAATCCCGAGGTCCCAGGATGGAGTCCCCCATTAGGCTCCCCATGGAGAGCCTGCTTCTCCTTCTGCCTGTGTCTCTGCCTCTGTCTCTCTCATCAATAAATCAATAAAATCTTAAAAAATAAAAATACAGTGGTTCTAGGGGGGGCTTGCTGGCTCATTCAGTGGACCATGTGACTCTTGATCTTGGGGTCATGAGTTGGAGCCCCACACTGAGTTGTCTAGCTTAAAGAAGAGAATAGAGTGGTTCTGTATAACATAGCACCTGGCACATGGTCATTTTCTTAAATGACTGTTACCATATTATTACTGCTATTCTGATTATTTTCATCTTAAATCCAGCCAGAAAGGTCTTCAAAACAGTCATCTTCAACACCTCGGGCTGGTCCTTCCTCTCAGCTTTCCACAGTCTCTGCTGCTTCCCCTTCTTTGGTCTTACATGTCTACAGTAGGGAGAGAGTGCTCCTTATCTAAATCTTTTCAGGACTTGGTGGTGGTTGTCCAGACTCACCTCTACCAGGAAGTTCTCCTGGCTTGCTCCAACATCGCAGACCACTTTTGCCACCCAATGCCTGGAGTGATGATAGCCAGTGACACACCATTGCACTGTGCGGGTCTAGGTTGGGGGTGAATGAGAAGCTAGCCTGCACAGTGAAGGGGTTCACAGCACCCCTGGCCCATGGCCTGAGACAGGCCAGCAGCTGAGAGTGGCGTCTGCTTAGCTAGGTCTGCAGCCCCACAGATGTAGAACTGTGTGTGTGAGTGCATGTTGGAGCAGGGTGTGTGATCTGTGTGCCTTGTTCTATAGGTTTTCATGCAACTCTGAGCAAGTCCATGGAGGCTCTTTGGGCCTATGCATCTGTGGGTGCATCTCAGCACAAAGAAATTCCGTGAGTCCACAGCTCTGGGGGGATCTTACCTGGCAGTGGGGTAAACTCAGCCAGTTTGTGCATGTGGAGTTGTGTGTCTGTGCAGACAGACAAAGGAGCATGTCAGTACCTATGTGGTTTGGTGTATGCACACCTCTGTGCTGTGGATGCACAACGGTGTGTGTTTGGCTGTGTGTGTGTGTGTGTGTGATTGTGCACTGACTTCGTTATCTGTGTATCTATGCAGACAAAAGTGAAAGGCATGTGCCTGTGTATCTGCTGCGTGTACGTGTCTTTCTGCCTCCACGGTTTGGATTCTGTAAACCAAACCTGCTTCTTTGCTGTACCCCTGAAAAATGTGTCCACACCAACCCAACCCAACTCACCAAGGATCGGAAAGACCCAAGGTCACCAGCTCGGCTCAGTTCCCCCCTTAGATCCAGGCAGGAAGTATGAGCAGGCCGACTGTTTATCAACACCTGGAGCCAGGCCCCAACACCCACGTACAGCCTCCCCGCCTGTCAACTGGTCTATAACATCTTTACCCCTCAAAGAGCATGATGGCAAAGGAACAGAGAGGCCTCGATATGCTTCTGCCTGAGACAATCTGTCAGGGTTTGAATGCATAAATGAGTGAATGGTGAAGATTCATTTAGTCAACAAATGTTTATTGAGTGCCTACTGAATGCCCGGCACTGTGCTGGACCTGGCTGTGACCCGGACAGCCTCAGCCCAGGCCTCAATTACAATGCAGCCTGGTGGGAGAGAAAGATCCAGTTCCCAGAGGGTGATGAATACAGAGCGACAGAGCTGGGAGGGGGGCTGCCTCGGAGGGCTACCTGGAGGAAGAGGCTAAGCAAGGGACAGGGAGAGTGCTCCAGGCAGAGGACAGAGCACATTCAAATACCTGAAGACAAGGAGGGAGACCATGACGTCTAGAACATGGAGTTAGCACAGGCCAGGTTATGGTGGACCTTGTGGGCCACGGTGAATGAGGAGTTTGAATTCCAAATGCAAATGTGCTGGGAAAGTCAAGCTAGGAGTCCCTCATCTGGACTACTTGGCTTCCCTTGCAGGCTACAGACACCCCCTCCAGGAGGCCTCCAGGACTGCTGAGTGGGGAGCTGGCCTAGCTAGCCAGTAAAACTATTCAATGCTGGGTACCAAGGGGCCAGCAGTAACTAACCCGCCTGGCCCTACAGTCATGGAGGTCACAGTCACAACAGCAAGACACACACTTGCAGGTGCATCCCACCCCCACCCAACTCCATGACGCAGAAACCCCCACAGACATTTCTCTTGGGGGCTGAAGCCCCAGCATCACCCAGGGGCTTGCTGGAAATGCAAAAGGCTCCATCAGATCAGCCCTGTAACCAGATTCCCCAACTGATTCGCCATCACACCAACAGCTGAGACGCCCTGCTCTCAGGCTTCACATCCTAGTTTCTTTTCTGTACAATGTGGATAATAACACAACCTCCTCCTGGGGCTGGCCCGCTGTGAAGATTAACTGAGGTAACGTGCATAAAAGCACCCAGCACAGCCTACTAAGCATTTGCTTTCCTCCTCCTCCTCTTCCTCCTCCTCCTTCTTCTCAGTATTAAATTACAGAGCCAGAAAGGGCTTTCAGAGCCCACTGTCATCCAGCTGTCTTGCTCTGTGGATGGGGAAACTGAGGAACAGGGTTGCAAGAGTTTTGTTCAGGGAAAGATAGAAGGATGTGCTGAGGTCCACCTTTGGCAGAGTTGCCTCCAGGGCTGCTTACAGGATCCTCTGAGCAAGGGGGGAGTTGGCACTGCCACCCCAGCCCCCACCCATGGGGGCAGAAGGCTGAGGGTTCCCTCTTCCCCCTCCCCATGCAGAGCCAAGCCCTCCAGAGCCAGAGCAGGTATGTACGTGTGTGAGTGAGTGTGTGTGTCTTGCCCTCTCCCCTATATTCCAGTCCTCCTCCTCCTGGAAGCTCCCTGGGATTGAGCCCTATGAAGAAAGATTTGCCTTGCCCACCCCATACTCTGTGAACAAGGTGTGCATACCTGTGTGTGTGTTTGTGTGTGTGTGCATGTGTGGTCACCAGGGCTAACGTTTCCCTAAGGCACAGAGGGCACGACACTAGGGCCTATGATAGTTTTAGGGCCTCACCCCCAAAATGCAATTTCTTTTAACATCAGAAGAAAAAAAAACAAACCCTGAACTTCTAAGTAAAAGAAAATGTTCTAATATATAGTATTCTCTGTCTTTATACCAATGCAGTCATAATAATCCCATTTTATTATTTTTCTAAAAGATTATTTATTTGAGAGGGAGAGAGAGATTGAGAGGGGCAGATGGAGTCAGGGAGAGAGAATCTCAACCAGATTCCCTACTGAGTGCACAGCCCGATGCAGGATTCGATCTCATGACCCTGAGATCATGAACTGAGCCGAAATCAAAAGTGTCAGACCCCCAAATGACTGAACCACCCAAGTGCTGCATAAAATATAATTTTAGATGTCTTTAAGGAGGAAGAAGGCAATGAAAACAAAAGTATCCATGGCTCAAGAGACTTATAATGTGACCTTGTGCATCTCTGCTTCAGGGTGACATCTTTAGGAGGGTGCACATCTGCAAAGGTCAGGATGGCTCTGTTTCTTTTTTTTTTTTTTTTTTTTTTAGTAGCATCATGCCCAGTGTGGAGCCCAACACAGGGCTTGAATTCACAACCCAGAGATCAAGACCTGAGCTAAAATCAAGAGTCAGATGCTTAACCAAATGAGCCACACAGGTCCCCCAGGGTGGCTCTGTTTTCATAACAAAACAACTCCCTACAATGTGCCAGGTGTGATCCAGAAGCTTTCCTGATACTCATCTTATGTTGTCCCCCACCAGCTCCATGAGCTGGGCACTATTCCTGTCCTCCTTTCCCAGATGAGGAAATGGAAGCTCCAAACATCACTAAATCAAGGTCATCCAACTACTAAGTGGTAGGACAAGAATGTAAGCCCAGGGTGTCTAGATTCTGGGTCTGCCTGTCAAGAGCATAAATGCAAAGTGTCTACATGAGCATAATCATATGCATGTGAATATATTGACATACATAACTCATTAAAAGCACAGGCTTGGCACCTGACTGGCTCAGCAGGTGGAGCATGCGACTCTTGATTTCGGGGTTGTAAGTTCAAGCCTCATGATGGGTGTAGAGATTATTTAACAATAAAATCTGAAAAAAATAAATAAACAAAATAAAAGCATGGGCTCTGACATGCTGTCTTGGCATCCCAGCTTTGCCGCTAATTTGCTGTGTGACTCTAAGAAAGTGACTCTACCTCTCTGGGCCTCTATTTCCTTGCAGGTTAAATGAAAGTTCCTACCTTACAGGAGTGTGGTGAGAAGAAAATAAATTAGTAGGAGGGCTGGGGAAGAGTTAGCCCTCATTATGATCATGTGCAGAGCGTCCATGTGCATCCACAGTGAAGGTGTGTGGGTCATGTGTGTCAGTGACCACATGACAGTTGTGTATTTCAATACGTGGGTGTGGGTGAAGCTGTTTTTCTGTGTGGCCATATATGTTGCTGGTCGTGGGTGAATGTCTGAATGCCCGCATGACCCTGTGAGTATGTGCCGGTGACTGTGTGGACGTGTGGGCCACCTGTGTCGGGGTGTAAGGGTGTGAAGATCTTTGGGCAGCCAGGGTATTTGTGTGTCTCCTTAATTCTGTGGGAGAGATGAGGGGCTTAGACAGGACAGGGAACGAGGGGTCACTCCCTGTCTGCTGCTGGAGCCGAGTCACTGCCTGCTGGTGGTTGCTGTGTCATCTCCTAGTCCTTGTCCCTACTTCCAGACTGATGGCAGACAGAGGGGGCGTAGGGGAATGGGGTGGAGGGCAAGCTTGAGGCTGGACTTTTGTCTGGAAACCTTGACCTGCCCAGATTGCCCCCTGTGTTCCTCCAGCCTTCCACGTCTCCCCATCCCCTCCCCACTATCAAAGCAGGGTACGAAGATTCTGCTGAGAATCAGGGTCCACCCACCCCCTCCTGCTCTGCCTCAGACCTGCTGTGTGACCCTGAGCCAGAGCCTCCCCCTCTCTGGGCTTCAGCAATCTCAAAGCGCTTCTCCCTCCAGGGCCGGGTTTGGCTCCACACTGGAGGGGAAGTACCGAACCCAGGATCTCTGAGATTTGTGAAGCAGCAGGTGGGACTCTTTCCAGTGGGCACTTAAGAGCCAGGGACTGTGGCATCCCAAATACCCAGATTAAACTCCTGAACTCTATTTCCTAACTGGGAGGGGCCGCAGGTAAGCAACTCTACCCCTCTGTGCCTGGGTCACAACAGTACACTGGGAGCAGACAGGCAGGTTCTCAAGGCTTAGAGCTTCTGCTCAGTATCACCGTTATCATTTCAACAATCCCAAGACCCAGTTTCTTCAGGGAGTTTCGCTGAACCAGGCAGTTCTCAGAAATCAGGAAGAAAGTAGGAGCTCTGGAGTTAAACATTCTGGGTTTGAATCTCTTGCCATCGGATCCCAGGCAAGTCCCTTAACCTCTTTGAGTATTATTTTCCTCTTTTATAAAGTGAAGATTTTCCTCCCTTAACCTTCAAACACCGTTTCGAGGATTACAAATCTCATATTCAAAGGCTTAGTACAGGAGCTGGTATTTGGTCATTGTTAAATACAGGGCATCTATTATTATTTTTATTTTATTCCTGAGAGACACATAGGCAGAGAGAGAAGCAGGCTCCCTGCGGGGACCCCGATGCGGGACTCGATCCCACCCGGGATCAGGACCCGAACCAAAGGCGGACGCTCAACCACTGAGCCACCCAGGCGCCCAGCATCTATTATTACTATTAATGATTCTTCACGCACACATTCGTTCTGTCTACAGGTAGGATTATAACGCGGGAAGGAGAGGTTACCAACCCCGTCAGCAGGGACGCTTCATCCTGAATTTCGCTCTCTACCCGCTCCGAACCTGCATACCTCCCCCGAACGCCGGGCTGCGGGGCCAGCGGGTTCCAAGACACACATCCTTTGTCCAGCCGGGAAAACTGAAGCTGAAACTCAGAGCGGGAAAACACTTCCCGAGTCAGGGCCGAAAGCCTCCAAGAGCCTCGGGGCTCCACCCCCACCTCCACTTTCACCTGGAGCAGCAAAACCCCTCCCACTCCGCTCGAGACTCAGTTTCCCCACCTACGTGACTCACGCCACGCTAGCCAGGGTCTCTTCCTGGGGATCTGACCTTCCTCTTGAGCGGGGGCGCTGCACCCCCGGGAGAACTGAGGGGGCCTGCCAGAGGTGAGGGGTACCCGCTTCTCGGGGTCTTCCCCAGGCTAGTTTCAGAGCCTAATAATACTCAGCCCCCGGGGCGGCGCGGTACTGCGCAGGCGCGGGCGGGTTCCGCAGGCGCGCGGGGTGAGCGCGCGAGCGAGCGAGGGATTCCCTCTGACGTAATTGCTAGGATACCAAACAAACACTCAGCCGCGCCGGCCGAGCTCCTTATATGGCTAATTGCGTCACAGGAACTTCTGGGAGGCGGGGCCGGGATCCCCTCCCGCCGAGGGCTCTGGAACGTAGCCCCCGCGACCCCCAGGGTCGCGAAGGTGATGCAGGTGGACAGACCGAGGCCAGGGCAGACCTCTTGCCGGACGGCGCGGGGCTGCGTTCGGCGGGGCCAGAGATTTTAGGAAGTTTGTGGAGCTTGGGTAGGGTGACGTAAGCAGAGAGGCGGGCCCCGGGCATATAAATACAGGCTGGCGGCTTTGGGCTTCATTCATAAAACTGAGAGCTACGGCCTCGGCGGGGACAGGCGGAGCTGGGACTTGGGGACTTGATTGTTGTGGTTCTTCTTGGGGGCTGTGAAGTTCAGCTTTTTTTTTTTTTCCGGCGAGAAAGTTTTGGGGGCTGGATTCTTCTAGATAATTCTACATTTTATTTTGGAGGAGCGACTTACTCTTTTTGTCTTCTTTATTACTCCCCTCCCCCCGTGGGACCCGCTGGACGCGTGGAGGAGACCGCACCCGAAGCAGATTCTGTACGGCAAGACAGCGCTTTCAGCCTCTGGGGGAGCGATCCCCCCCCACGCCCCTGGGTCCTACGGAGCCTGGACTTTCGAGGCACAGCGGCATCTTGTGGGGGCCTGGGCACCGCAGAGGAATTGCACAGAAACTTTGCCATTGTTGGAGCGGGACGCTGCCCTCATCCCGAGTTTTCTCGGACAGCGCGCTTTGGGGACGCGCTCGGCTCACCCCGGACTCGCACCTTTCTTTTCCACCCGGCCATAGCCTTGGCTTCCCGGCGACCTCAGCGTGGTCACAGGGCCCCCCCTGTGCCCAGGGAAATGTTTCAAGCTTTCCCCGGAGACTACGACTCCGGCTCCCGGTGCAGCTCCTCACCCTCCGCCGAGTCTCAGTATCTGTCTTCGGTGGACTCCTTCGGCAGTCCACCCACCGCCGCCGCCTCCCAGGTAAGTTCTGGAGGGTTGGGCTGCTGCTTTACGGGTTTTATTTCATTTATTTTTAAATCGGGGTGGAGCGAGCAATCCCCCCTCCCCAAATAAAGACGCACCGAAACTCAGGATCTGAGAAGAGACAGGCTCACCGCACACTTTGCAAACTGCAGAGTCGGGACGCGTTTGCAATTGGTGGTGTGCGCGGCTCGCAGGGAGGGAACGCGGAGGGGTAAGCTTGGGGGTGGGGAGAATGCTCCGTTCAGTGCAACGTGTATGCGGTGGCAGGGCTGAGAACTTTTAGCTCGCTCCGGGACTGCTCCCGACTCAGTCCCCAACCTGAAGCTAGAGCAGTTAGGCAGGTGGGCGAAACCCCAGGGAAGCTGCCAGTGACCTCCTCCCCCTTCCTTCTCCATCGGAGCGCCTACTCCGGCATCGGGCTGCCCTCGATCCCGCCGGCAAGCTGGCCTCGAACCCTCGCTTGGAAGCGCAGCCTCCGCCTCCTGCGCGGAGACGTAACGGGGGACCCGTGCGTAACGGCTGACGCGCTGGAATCCTCCGTCTGACGCGGGGCACGCACGGCGCGCGGCGCCCCCTTCGTCCGCCCCGCCCCTGACGTCCCGGAGCGTTCTATTTTGGAACGCCGGGGCCACGTTGCTAAGGGAGGGGGCAGCCCGGCGCTCCGATTGGCCGCCGCGGCGCGGGGTTTGGCCAATCAACTTTCCCTTCCTATTTGTAGGGTGCAGTTCCCTTCCCCCTCCCCTCCGTCCCCGGAACTCGTGGTTCCTCGGCACTGGGGTCTCTGTTACGGGCCTCTAGAGACCGAGTGATGGGATTCCTGTCGCGACAGGAGCGACCCTCTGCGATCCAATGGATCCACGAGGACCTTGCGGGGATCAGGACTCTCCGATCTCAGGGGCGGCGGGCGTCCGTGCGCCGGGGTCTCTTTGGGAAACATGGGTGCCCGTCACCCTCCTCCCAGGGCACACACAGACACAGCCCCAATCCCCCTGCTCCGGACGCCCGATCCCTCCGCTGTGTCCGAAGAGGGGACTAGAAACGCTAACCCTGGGGGAACCAGCCAGGTGGTCTCCAGGAGCCCCGCCCCCTCTGGGTTTCCAGGGCTCTGATTGGCCAGTGAGCCAGCCCATCCCTCACCACGCCCCCGGGAGAGTAGTTAAGCCTGCCGAGCAGTTCTAGGATTCCATTTGGGGGTGGGGGTAGTTGAGCGCCGCTGGGGCTGGGGGGGCTCGGGACCTGCTCCATTCGTTCCCCGTGGCAGGCTGAGGGAACCCGGGTCGTCACTTTTCTCTACCTGTCCGTCCACCGTAACCTGTCACTTGTCGGCCTCACTCCGTGGAGAGACAATTACTTGAAACGTTGTTCTAAACTCCTAGGCCAGTCCCCCAACACCCCTTTAACTAAGAACCACCCCCCTCCCCTGCACGGAGGTCTCATGGACCTTCCAGTCTCTCGTCCCCCCGGCTCAGAGGAGTGTGTGTATGTGTGTGAGTGTGGAGGAAGGCTTGGCCTAAGGCCTCTCCCTCTCCCTCCCCTTGCCTCTGGGGTGGGGGTGGGGTGTTGTGGCTGTGTGTGTGGCTGTGACTCCTTCCCGGGGGTTCTGTCACCCGGCTGTGTCCAGCCTCCTCCCCACCCCCCCACCTAAGAGTCACCAACCCGGGGTGTGATTCACCACCCGCTGGAACCGTGCAACCTTTCCCCGAAGAAGAAGGAGGAGGTAGAAGCCAGTTGAGCAGAAATCCTCTCATTAACCACTGCGTCACGGTGTAGTGGAAGGGTGGGTGTTGTGGCTTTTTGCCTGTGACACACACATCCACACCCGCTCGCCCTGTGCTCACTCACGGGGTCGGTGTGTGTATGTGTGTTGGGTGTGTGTGTGTCGGTGTCTCTGTTTGTGTGTCTACGCCTGTGTGTGTATGTGTCACCCCGTAGGAGTGCGCCGGTCTCGGGGAAATGCCCGGTTCCTTCGTGCCCACGGTCACCGCGATCACAACCAGCCAGGACCTCCAGTGGCTCGTGCAACCCACCCTCATCTCTTCCATGGCCCAGTCCCAGGGGCAACCACTGGCCTCCCAGCCCCCGGCTGTCGACCCCTACGACATGCCAGGAACCAGTTACTCCACGCCGGGCATGAGTGGCTACAGCAGTGGCGGAGCTAGTGGCAGCGGTGGGCCTTCCACCAGCGGAACCACCAGTGGACCTGGGCCTGCCCGCCCCGCCCGAGCCCGGCCTAGGAGACCCCGAGAGGAGACGGTGAGTAAGGCGCACCCGAACTTGGGGCTGGGAGTGGGAAGCAAGAGAGGTGGGAACTTTCTCACTCATGGGGTGAGGGGCCAGCAAGGCTTTAGTGCCACAGAAACCTTGCCCACAGTCAGTGAGGACCAGAGGGGTCCTCTTCTGGCCCTTGGGCCTTCTGGAAGAAGAGGAGGTTTGGAATGGATGGAGGCAGTGCATCATGTCCCCAAACCTCATGGCCTCTGTCTCCCCTATTCAGCTGACTCCGGAGGAGGAGGAGAAGAGAAGGGTTCGCCGGGAACGAAACAAACTGGCAGCAGCTAAGTGTAGGAATCGTCGGAGGGAGCTGACTGACCGGCTCCAGGCGGTGAGCATGGTCCCTGGGGCAGGGTGAGGGTACACTGACCCAAGGTGGGGGGCTCCCCATCCACTACCCCTTGCCACCTGCGCCTTTGGCCTGGCTCACTGCCACAGGTTCCTCTCAAGGAACTAGGTACGGGTGTGGCCAGACAGGGTAAAACACCCCCCCCTCGCCCCGCACACACAGCCCCTCATGTACTCCCTGCCCTGCCTGCCCTGGCTTATGACCTTTAAGAGAGGTCCTGTCCTCTCTCCTCCCTTTCGGGCTTGGGCAAGCCATAACCCATTTTGGACTCAGTTTCTCCATCTCTTCAATCCCTCGTGGAACCTTCCTGGTTCCTCCTAGTTTTGGCATTCCGGAAAGTCTGGGAAACAAAATGCTTTTCTCCTAGGTCAGTTTCTTGTCACATGCACCCATGCTTCTCAGACCATGGGCAGGTGGCATCTGCCACCGCTCCCTTCCCTTTTTTACAATTCACCTCGGTCTGGGAGCTGTGCCTGCAGGGTGACCCGCTGCCCTTTGAGGAAATCAGGGCAGAGGGGGTGGGATCCTCTCCTTCCCTGTGCCACCTGGCCTCTTCCCTGGGAGACGGGGAGGGAAGGATAACGGAGAAGAGGAGGTGGCATTAAAATCATGTAACGATTGCTCATTCGTTCAACAAACCTCCGAGTGCCTCTTGCAACCAGAGCCCCCCATGTCTACCGTTCTCAGTTCCCACTGAACATATGGGGAAAATGGGCTCCTCGGAGGCAAGACCCTTGTCCCAAGTCCCATCCATAGCACACCGGGACCCCCATATCAGGAGGTCTCTCCTCTCCATGTGGAGCTGCCTTCCAGCCCCCGGGGCCTCCGCAGCACGTCTAAGGGAGCTGCTTTCCGCCGACCCACCTTCTCTGGTCACTCACCGCCTTTTTCTCCTTCCCTCCTCTCCACGACTGCGCCTCAGGAGACAGATCAGTTGGAGGAAGAAAAGGCAGAGCTGGAGTCGGAGATCGCTGAGCTCCAAAAGGAGAAGGAGCGTCTGGAGTTTGTGCTGGTGGCCCACAAACCGGGCTGCAAGATTCCCTACGAAGAGGGGCCGGGTCCTGGCCCGCTGGCGGAGGTGAGAGATTTGCCGGGGTCAGCATCCACTAAGGAAGATGGTTTCAGCTGGCTGCTGCCGCCCCCGCCAGCACCGCCCCTGCCCTTCCAGACCAGCCAAGACGCAGCCCCCAACCTGACAGCTTCTCTCTTTACACACAGTGAAGTTCAAGTCCTCGGCGACCCCTTCCCTGTTGTTAACCCTTCGTACACTTCCTCGTTTGTCCTCACCTGCCCGGAGGTCTCCGCGTTCGCCGGCACCCAACGCCCCAGCGGCAGTGACCAGCCCACCGACCCCCTGAACTCGCCCTCCCTTCTTGCTCTGTGAACTCTTTAGACACAAAACAAACAAACACACAAGGGAGAGAGATTTGGAAGAGGAGGAGGATGAGAGAGAGGGGAAGAGACAAAGCGGGTGTGTGGCCTTCCTGCCTCTCCTGTCTGACTCTCTGCGACCACTGTCATCGGACAGGAGGACCTCCTTGTGTTTTGTGCCGCCTCTTGTTTCTGTGGCCCGGTGAGGCCAGAACGCTGGTGACTTTGGGGGCAGGGGTTGGGGAGGGAATGGACCCCCTCCCCCCAGCTGCCTGTTGGCCCTTTCACCTCAACCCAACCTCTGGGGATGGGAGGGGAGAGGGTGGGGGGAGGGTGTCTCGCTTTGGGCGGAGGGAAAGGGGTACTGGTGGTGAGCTGCGGGGTGGACTGGAGTCTTCCCAGAGAGGCCCGACAAGGAAACGCCACAGACCACTGCCCCACGATGTTGCCCACGCCCACCCTTCAGGGGGTAACCAGGCCGGTTCTCCCTGCTTTCCGGACCTTAGCTTATTTATCTGACATTTCCACGTGGTTAGATCCTCCTCTGAATTGAGCCTCCCTTTAAGGGAAGTTGATGCACCCTATGATAATCTCCTTCCCTGCCACCCAGACTTAGTCTGAAATGTGAACCTCCCTCCCTGGCTGTCCAGCCTCTCCCTCCCAGCAAAAGTGGCTCTGAATTTCTGGTCTCCTAAGGATCCCCCATCACAACCACCGTCCAATTCAGCCCCCAGTCCTCCTTTCTGATTACAGTGTTACCCCAAGCCTCCCAGCCTGGCTCAGCCTTCCCTCCTGGCCTTCCTTGCTGGGCCTCTCTGATTCAGGCAGCAGGGGGGCGCTGTGATGCCCGTCCTGCTGGAGTGCTTTATACTGTGAACCGGGTTGGCCGGATTGTGGGGTGGGGAGTGGGGGGCGGGGGAGGGAAGCCCAGTGGGACAGAACCCTTGCTGGGGGCGGGGAGAGAATTGTGTTCCCCACGCCTCAAAGCCTTTCCTTGGTCTCCCCTCCTCCCAGCCGCCTCCTTCCTCCCCTCAACAGTGAGTTAGTTAGACTCCAGGGGTGACAGTATCAAGAGTGGGGGTGACAGTTATCCACCCGCGTGGCCTCTGTCCTCAGGACCCCGCAGCCCCCAGCCCTGGCCTTCTTCTCTAAGGCCTGTCCCCCTACCCCGGCCTAGGACGCCCACTTCTCCCTCCTCGTGGCACCCCTACATCCTTTCTAGAAAGAGACTAATGGGAGGTTGCCAGGGGGCCCAGTATTTTTTTCCGGAGAAGATTTAAAGGCTGAGGCCTTGTCCCCACCCCCAACCCCCCAACCCCAATATTTTCGGACTGGCAAACTCAAAGGGGCTGGACTTCCACAGTCCCAGCTTCCTAGCCCCCCAGGCCCCCAGCCCCAGATTCTTGGTTTGGGCTCCCCATCCCTACTCTCCCCGTGCTTCACCTCATGGGAATTCTACCGTGAGGCTGATTGGTATTTTTTTTTTTTTTTTAATTTTAACTTCGGGTGGGCCACGCCGCCTTCTGTGCTGCATGGGAAACATTCCACGTGCCCCGTCCCCGCGCCCCCCGTCCCCGTGGCTATTTATCCCTTTCCTGGTTTCCGAAAGGCACTTATATCTATTATGTATAAATAAATATATTATATATGGGTGTGCGTGTGCGCGTGCGCGTGAGTGTGTGTGAGCGCTTCTGCAGCGTCGGCCTAGGTCACGTCCGGCCCCCCAAAGCAGTGCCGTTGAATTGGAAGCACTGCTTCTGGAACCTTCGAGGCAGCCTGTGTCAGGCTCCCGTTTTCCTCTGGCTGTCTCTAGCTGTCTCTTCTGATTGTCCCGGGCCCCTCTGGTCGTTTGGGGGCAGTGTCTCTGGCTGTCTCTTTCTCGAGTCCCTCCCACGCTGGTCTCTTCTCTGCCTGTTCTCACCTGGTCTTGTGCCCGCTCCCCCCCACCCCCCAGTGTGTCTCTTTTCTGATGGCCCCCCATCCTCCCCAGCTGTCTCCTGACTCTGGGTGTGTTGGGGACATGAGATTTTACTCTTGTGAACGAGCCTGAGGGATCGTAGATTTTTACAACCTGTATCTTTTAAGGATTCTGGGTGTGAGTGTGAGACTGTGAGCAGGGCCTGCCCCTGCCGGACCACAACTTATTGACTCCGCGACTGCCCCCACCCCATGCTGTATTTGTGATTCTCTTTTTTTGTATTTTGCACCTGACCGTGGGGGGGCTGGGGCTGGCTGGCACTGGGCCACGACCCTCCCGCCATGGTTCTGCACTGTCGCCAATAAAAAGCTCTTAAATATGAGTCTGCCAAGCTGTAGGGTCTGTTTGTCCCTGATACCCGTCCCCCTCCTTTGGCAGGAGGGTGCCAGGTTAGATCTGCTGAGGGGGCTGGACACACACATCACACATTCTGGGACTCCCACTTGTGAATCAGTCTGTAGCAGGACCACAGGACAGAGGAGGCTAAGCAGTCAGAGGACTTCCCACAGAGTTTGCCTCCTCTTAGAGGGACTGAGGCAGAACAGTGGGCGTGAGGAACTGAAATGCCAAAGGGTGTTTTAGGGGTTTCTTGACAATAGAGGAACTTAACCAGCCCCTGTATGCTCAGGATGAGCTGAGTGAAGCTTGAACAGGTAGAGAAATTCGAACCACGCATCCCACAGTACTAGAGATAAAAAAAATACTTAGCAATCCTCAGGGTTATATGAACCACAAAAACATGGATCACTTTACACTGAAGATGAGTTTCCTTTTACTTTTCCCATGACCATATTTTCTGGATTATGAACATATAGAGGCCAACCTAAAATGGAATGAACCAAAAATATTGCCACTTCATCTTTTCAAAGATACAGATGAACCATCCCCACTGCAAAATTCAAGCCCTGTCTTATTTGCACGGCAGCAAGTACTCTGGGAATGAAGTGATGGTCTGGAAGCCTTTGTAAAAGAATAAGCAGGGGCAGTTGTCATGATGGAATCACTTAATTTATTAATCAGTATGAAACATTTGCTAAGTACCTACTCTGTGCCCAGCCCACTGCTGGGCAGTGTGGGGGACACAGCAGGGACTGAGACAGCTCCAGACTCTGCCCTCCTAGGGTTCACAGTCCAGTGAAGGACATAGATCTGTCGGGAATGATCCAAAGTGCCCAGGGTTGGGGGAATCCATGGGGCTGGGGGAGCCCAGTGGGGCACATAACCTGGTCTGGGAGTCATCCTTCTTTGAGGAGGGATGGATGAGTTGAGTTCTGGAGGCTAAACAGAAAGTACAGAAGGGGATAGAAAAAGATGCAGTGAGTACAAAGAGCTGTTGGTGGGGAAATGGCTTGATACATTGAAGGAGCTAGAGGTTCATGGAGCAAAGTGTGTAGAGAAATTGTTTAGCAAGGACAGGATTCTGCAGGCTTAAGTTCCAGACTAAGAATTTAAATCTTTTCTTGTGGGCACTGGGGAGCCATGGCAGGTTTTGAGTGCACGAAAGGTAGGGGCAGGTTTTTGCTTCAAGAAGACAGCTTTAGCCACCAAGTGGAGGGTAGTTGGCCGAGAAAGGGGCAAGACTGGGGCAGGAGACCAGGGAGGGGCCTCAGGTGGGCATGCTGGTGTGTGTCGGGGAAGCCTGGAATAGGGGCAAGGCTATGAGATAGAGAGGAGGACCGGAATTGAAAAGACAGTAGGAGGCAGAACAGACAGGACTCAGTGAAAAGCTAGCTTGTGAAAGTCAGCACAGGGCAGTAGTAAATAGTATGGGCCAGGGGTCTGAGAGTCCTGGAGCCCTGGGACCAAGGCTGGATGACCTCGGACAAGAGGCTTCATCTCTCTGAACCTCAGTTTTCTCATCTGCAGAATGGGGCTATGAGGTGTTGGGAAGCTTATGCCTGCCGATGCTGAGTGCAGAACGAAGGTACAGTTATCACCCTCTTCACTGCTGTTATTGGGGCCACCTTGATCCCTGGCCTGGAATATTCTCCCCTTCTGTTGGCTCATCCCCTCTCATCCTTCAGGTGTCTGCCCACATGCAACTCTGACACCTCACCTGAACTCAGGTCTCCCTATTACATGGCCTCTAAGTTTGGCACTTGCTTTCCCAGTAGTTATCACCTTTGTGATTGTTCATTAAATGTGTAATTAATGATTGATTAATATTGGTCTCCTTCACTGGACTGGGAACATCATGAGGCTGGAGCCAGGGCTGTGATCAACACTGTGTGCCAGCACCTGGCACCAAGTAAATACATGTTGAATGAATGAATGAATGAATGAATGAATGAATGAATATCTGACCTATGAAGAAGTGCATGTGTGATTAAATATACGAATGAGCAAATACACTGAATAGGAGAATAAGCAAGTGAAGGGGAGAGATCAAGGACGATTTTCATCATCTTTTGGAATCTTCTTTGATATTCCCAGGAAAAGTGTCACCGTGGGAAGAGACCCGACTGGCGGAGATTAAAATGTGAAGCCGAGGATTGCAGTGACGTGACTAGGCGTAGAGCAGAGGGATGTTCTTTCTCACGACAATCCGCTCTAATGTGCAGTTTGAAAGGAATAAAAAAAGTTTGTTGTGTCGCCCGAAAGGTGGAATTGAACCACTCTGTCGCTAGACAGCTACAGGTTTGAAGCCTGCACCCCAGACCACTGAGGATCATCCGGGCAAGGCTTGCCTGTCTCCACACAGCTATATAAAACTCAGAAATCGCTATCTTTTTACAATTATGGTCGTACAGTTTGGGAGGGTGTGAGATTGTCGGCTCTGATATCTATAAATTCTCCCCAACTACGACATATATCCTTCCAAAATGTTACCTTTTTTCTAGCATGGTATGAATCATCCTCGCTTTGGAAACCATCTTCATTTGCATAGCGCCGCGCATTCTGGGACAGGGACAGGACCCAGTCGCCTCTAGCTGTTAAAGGGCCCGAAGTCCCCTTATCCAAGTGAGAAGTTTGGTTTTTTTTTTTTAGGAGGAGAAACTCATAAGTCGGCTTTCAGAAGGCCGTTCCCTGAAAAAAAAAAAAAAACCCGAATTCGAGTGAGCGAGTTCCTGCTAGAGTTTGATGAAACCCAGCCCCGCGGACTCCGGGTAGGCGGTTATGGGGCTGGTGCGACACCTGCTGTTCATTTGTGGAACTTCACCGGCCTACAGAGTCCAGGGTTCTTTCAAATATTTATTGAGCGCCTACTGAGTCCCAGGCACTGTCCTAGGCCACGGGATGACAGAAATTCTGTACCCGTTGAGCTTAAGACACTAGAGGTCATCAATTTAGGCACCTATATCTTATGGCCAAGGAAATCTAGGCTTAGAAGCAGATTAGTACCGTACCCTGGTCTACACGACCCATTCACCTGGGGGAATCAAACCTGTGCCATCGTAATTGTTAATACAAAAAAGTGACCCTTTTATAATTTAAGTCACTCGTTCTGGACCACATGAAACCTACCGAGGGCTCCCATCTCAGAATAAAAGTCAAAGTTCTCACCACAGCCTTTAAAAATCTCTATATTGTAGTTCCTTCATTCCTCTGACCCCATCTCCTAATCTGCTGTCCTCATTTTTTTGGCATCTGGAATACAGATCTCCTGCTGCACACACCAGGCATGGTTCTTTCCCAGGGCCTTTGTGTTTGCTGATCCTCCTGCCTGAATCTCCTTTCCTCCACATGTCCACTGACTCACTGCCCCCCATCGCTCTGGCCTCTGCTCAAATACCACCACCTGGTGAGGTCTTCTTTGACCACTCAGTTTAAAATAGCAAGTCCTGGGGACGCCTGAGTGACTTAGTGCTCGAGCATCTGCCTTCCGCTCAGGGCTTGATCTTGAGTCCTGGGATCAAGTCCCACATCAGGCTCCTCATGGGGAACCTGCTTCTTCCTATGTCTCTGCCTCTCTCTGTGTGTGTCTCTCATGAATAAATAAATAAAACCTTAAAAAATTAAAATAGCAAGTCCTGGCACTCTATCCCCTTACCCTGATGGGCTTTTCTCCACTTCTGATCACCAGTTACCATATTCTATGCCTGTTGGCTTATGGTCTGTCTGTTCCCACTAGAATATCAGTTCCATTACACTATGGACTTTGTTTTGGTTTATTTCTGAGTCCCCACTGCCTAAAGAGAGCTTGAGAACTTAGCATATGCTTGGTAAATGTTTGTAGGATGGATATAAGACCATGCTTCTCTGAGCCTCGATTTCCTCATCTGGAAAACAAGATTAGTACAACTGATTCCAGTTGTGGAGGAATCAAAATGAGCAGATGGATATAAAACTCTGGGGTGCACTCCCTAAAGGTTGTTTCAAACTCCAACCTGTTTCTAGATTCTTGTAAGGGTGCTAAGGATGGGCTTGGGGGCTTTAACCATTCTTGGACCCATAATTATTTTTTAAAGATTTTTATTTATTTATTCACGAGAGACACACAGAGAGAGGCAGAGACATAGGCAGATGGAGAAGCAGGCTCCCTGCAGGGAGCCGGATGTGGGGCTCGATCCCAGGACCCTGGGATCATGACTTGAGCCAAAGGCAGACATTCAACTGAGCCACCCAAGTGCCCCAACCCATAATTTCAACCAGTCCCTCTTTCTCCATTCATTTTTTATAGGTTTTTTTTGTTGTTGTAGTTAATTTTACTTTGAAGTAATCTCTACACCCAATGCGGGGCTCCAACTCACAACCCTGAGATCAAGAATAGAAGCTCCACTAAGCAAGCCAGACACCGTCTTCCATTCTTCATTACGAAGCGACACTATCTTATGGAAAGTGTGAATAAAAACATATTTAGGAAATCTCATTATTTTTAAATTTGGAAATGGAGAACATGGTCCCTGCTTAGCAGGTCTAGATTCAAGCGAAGCCCCCTTAAGCTCTCTCTTTCTTTTTCTTTTCTTCTTTTTTGTTACATAGCTGCTGCTAGGCAACCCCTACACACAAAGACCGGGGCTGTAACTACTAGTCCTGCAACATCATTATCTATCTCCTAAAATGTGACATACGTCTCTAGCGGCAAGTGAGATGATTTTAGGTGATGCACGAACAAACCGTTTAAATGTTAATACTTTTGTGTTTATTTTTACTGTTACCTTCTATTTCTAGCAAGTGATACTTCCATAGACGTGAAATATTTTTTTTTTTTTAAAGACATTTGTTTTCAGGGCACCTGGGTGCCTCAATCGGTTAAGTGTCTGCCTTCAGCTCAGGTCATGATCTCAGGATCTTAGGATCGAGTCCTGCATCAGGCTCTCTGCTCAATGAGGAGCCTGCTTCTCCCTTCCCTCCGCTCGCTTATGCTCTCCCTCAAAAAATTAAATAAAAAAAATATTTTTAAAAGACATTTGTTTTCTTTTTAATTAACCGATTTAAAGAAAAATATTAGATGAAAAGCAGAATGGGTGATAGAAAGATCATGAAGGTTAATGAGGGAATGACTGAGATTCGGGGAAACAATGTCATAGCTCACAAGCAGCTTCTGTTTACTGGGCATTTAGTGTGTGCTAGGCCCTGCACCAAGGGTTTTACAAGTCCACACAGTTATGATGACAGTTTTCCATTTGAGGAAACTGAGGCTTCAAGAGGTGAAATTACCGGATACCTGGGTGGCTCAATGGTCCAGTATCTGCCTTTGGCTTAGGTCATGATCCCAGGGTCCTGGGATGAAGTCCCACATCAGGCTCCCTGCAGGGAGCCTGCTTCTCCCTCTGCCTATATCTCTGCCTCTCCCTGTGTGTGTCTATCATGAATAAATAAATAAAATCCTTTAAAAAAAAAAAAAAAAAAGGAAGTGAAGTCACTTGCTCAAGGTCACATGGCCAAGAGGTAGTGAAGCCAGGATTCAAATCCAGGTCTCTGGGTCATTAGCACCCAGTTTCCTGCCTCCTTGTCCCTTGGTTTTGGAATCTGAGGCCCAGAAAAGCCATGAGGCCCTTTACTTGGTCCCAAGGCAAGTAGATAGAAAGAGGTGGTTGGATGAGGACATTTGAGAAAGAGAATAGCCGTGGCTTCCTGACTTATTAGGTGTTGGGGCTGAGGAAGTAGGAATCTAGGGCTGTAAAGAGGTCTCTTGCCTGGTGACAAAGTGGCATAGGGGATATCCCTGAGCTGGAAATCAGGTAGGGCAATAAAAGGTGTGGACATGTTTGTGGGGGGAGTTGTCCAGAAGGCAGGTGGGCATGGGTCTGGGGCTCAGGTGAGAGGGCTGCCTGGCAGGTAGGGTGCGGGGATCGACTAGTGATGTCTGCCTTGGGCAGAGGCATGGAAAGCTGCCGTCACACTAGCCCTGGGACAGAGGGTCTCTCAGCATCTTCCCCTCGATCATTTCATAATATAAACAGATTACGAGGGAGCTTCTTCTGGAAGGCTGGGGAAGGTTCCTCCGTGAATACCACTTAGGTGCTTTTCGGTGCAGGAAGGTGAAAGCTGGAGGAGGCTGGAAGCACAGGAGGCCTTGGGTTTTCCACAGGAGTCTTTATTACAGTGTAAATCCAAGCTCAGGCCTCCCCTGGGCCCCATGCAAAGCCCTGGCTTTGGGGCTAGTGGCGTCCAGGAGACACCAATCTCTCACGGCGCCTCCAGCGGCGGGGTCACGGAAGTGCAGGGCGGGTGGCCTATCTAGGCGACTACAAGTCCCAGCAGGCGCCACGGCCAAAGGTGCCTCGCCTTTCCGGGACTCCTAGAGCAGAGCCTCTTGGGAGATGTAGTCCTGGCCGCTCAGGAAATGGCTCGGGCGGAGGCGGAGGGCGGGCGGGGACGGAAGGGAGATGGAGTTGGGCAGAGGGCTGCAGGGGATGGGGGCAGGCGTCCCGAGGGCAGAGACACCCCTTTCATTCGGCTTTGGCTTTGGATCCAGAGACTGCAGCTGCTGCCGAGGCGAGGGCTCCGGACCCTGGGATCTTAGCTCGGATCCTGAGGGAGAAACAAGTGGAGTCATGAGGTGGGGCAAGAGACATAGGAATCTAAGAACTATGGGGAAATCTGGATGGGGGGCGGGGTGTGTGTGTGTGTGTGTGTGTGTGTGCGCGCGGGCAAGCTGAGTGCCCCGAGCCAGTCCTTGCCCTCCACCTAATGGCCTGCGTTGAAATTTTTTTGAGGAGGGGACATTAACCCCAAGAAATTTAGGGATAGATAATATCCGGGAAAAAGTTCCTAAGCTTCTCCCCCCCCCCCCCCCATCCCATCCATCTCCATCCCATGCCCTTACTTAGCTTTGATGTGGCTCAACTGATTGGTCACCAATCCCACATACTGGTCCATCTGGGCCTGGAAAAGACCAAAAAGGAGAGATTTGAGAGCTTCTTCCGGATTCATTCAGGAGGTTGCTTCCTCTCCCACCTCCAAATGAGCAATTGGGGAGAGTGGCCCACCACTGGACCTTCGACTCCAAGCCTAATAAAATACCCTTGAAAGTCAGAAGTTCAAGCTGAGGTGTCAGTCGGTCGGGCCGAGCTCTGCGTGGGGAATGATGTCGGGTAGACACGCAGGAAATTGCCAGTAAGTCTGTTTCCCGGGAATGACTATTAATCTTCGAGTGAGTTGTACGTGCGTGTGTCTGTGTGTGAGTCGGGTGAGAGTATGGGGCATCGGGGTTGGTTGTCAAGTCGCTGCGTGGATTGACTTAAATACTAGTTTAAATCACAGTGTGACCGCCTTTGAGAGTCTTGATGATTCCAGCATGTGAGGGAGTTAGTACTATCTCTGGCAGACATGTGTATCATTTGGCTCTCAGCTGTGCCGGGAAAGGGAATGTCAGTCCATCTGCCTGTCTCCGGATAGGATATATGGCAGTTGGCCTCGGTTCTCTCAGTGTTCTGGGCCACAGCCATCCCACCCAAGGTTGACCGAGATGTCAGTCCCTGGCAGTTTGGGGGTGAAAGCATCGGTTAGTCCTCCTGCCTTGGGTTGGGGCGTGTCAATAGGATCCTGGCTCTGCTAAGGGGACCCCAATCAAAATGCTTATTATCTCTGGCTGTTGAAACATATCCGTTCTACTCTAGCTGTGTTGAGGAGGGGCCGTAGGCAGACCACCTGTGCCTGGCTGGGACATCTGTCAGTAGGACACTGGCTGTGGTGGGGGGCGAGGGAGGAGTCAGACCACCTGTGTTTGCTGGGACACTGCCAATGGAGGGCCTGTCACACCCACCTGGTGTTGCCGGTACAGCAAGGGGACAGTGAATAAACCGATCACTCCTGTAAGTACAGAAATGGGGATCAGGGTTCTCCCAAGAGATTAACAGTTCCATCTAGAACCTTGTCCCCCACCAAACCCCAGTGACCCACCTCCCCACCCACAGGTTTCCCAGCTCACCCAGAATGAGAAGCGTCAAACCGTTGAAGACGGCACCCACGAAGGTCAAGATGTAGAAGAGAAGGGCCAGCTGGAGGTGAGGGTCAGTGTCAGCAGAGCCCGCAGGGCAGTCCCCAGGCTGTGACCTTACCCAGCAATGGCCCTCCTACCCCCCAGGGGCAGCAAGGTGAAAGCTGGGAACCCAGGAGGGCAGTGGGGGTTTCGGGGGCACCTTGAGGGAGTCCACGAGGTCTTCTACCAGGAAGAAATGCCGCAGCTGGATGGCCATAGAGACCACTCGGGACGCGATCTGCTGGGACAAACGTTCCATCTGCTCCCGAGTCAGGGTCAGGTCCACATCCAGATAGGCCCTGGGACGACAAAGAGGTGTCAGGCACCTCACTGTGTGGACCAGCCCAGTCTGAGGGGTGTGTCTGGGACATGAGCAATAACTAGGGGTGTGAGGAGGCCAGGTGTAGTGGCCTAGGGTCAAGGTCAGGGGCAAGAGATGAGGTCAAGGATTAAGGGTAAGAGGTTAGAATCAGAGAGGTTAGGGCTGGAAATCGGGGTCAGAGTCAGGTTGGAGTCAGAAACAAGAACAGGGTGGGTCATGGTCAATGTGAGTTGTGCCTGGTTGGAGTTCAAGGGCCACACCACCCATTTGGTCAACACTGAGGTCTAGACAGAGGTCAAGGTTAGGGGCCAGGGGTTCTCACTGGAAGGGGTTGGCACCATCCCCCCGGTGCACGGCCTGCAGCACTTTTCGGTAAACCCTGAGAGAGATGGTGCCACAGAGCAGCAACAGGGCCACATGGGCGGTCACGGACACGATGCTAAAGTGCAGGAGGCAGAGCAGGGAGACCATGAGGCCTGTGAAGACCACTCCTGACGTCCTTGTGTCCTTCCAGTACAGCAGGTCCGCCACTGTGGAGGGAGAGGGGACCATCAGTCTGGGCTTTGGACCTGGCCTGACTGATCTCTTGACCTTCTGCTTCCTGTCTCAGGACTGAACCTTGACTTCTTGAACACACCTGGCCTGCACCTGAACTCAATTTCCCAATTTCTAGTTATCTTCTTTTATTCCGAGCTGCTTCCCCTCTTCTCCTGGAAAGCCCAAGTTAACCATCTAGCAAATTCCCTTAATCTCAGTCCTGCCCATAGAGTATGTGTGGATGCAATTTTTGGTCATTGCTTATGAAAAATAGAATCATATATACACTTTTCTGCATCATGCACGTCCTACTCTTTTCCCTCCTAGAATTCCTTCCTCGTCAGTTGGAATAGCTCTTAATTCATTCTTTTTTTTTTTAAGATTTTATTTATTCATTTGTCAGAGAAAGAGAGAGAGCACAAACAGAGGGAGTGACAGGCAGAGGGAGAAGCAATCTCCCTGCTGAGCAAGGAGCCTGATGCAAGATTGATCCTAGGACCCTGGGATCATGACCCGAGCCGAAGGCAGAGACACCCAACCCACTGAGCCACCCAGGCATCCCTCTTAATTCATTCTTTATAAGGGTTCCACAGTATTCTGTAGTGTGGCTGTACCATCGTTCGTTTCATTCAACATTTATCTATTGCTGGGTCATTCATTTGGTTTCTTAACCCCCATTCCTCAACAGTGCTGTAAGCACCAGCCTTCTACAGATATTCTTACCTCCCTGCAGGGAGGTTCTATTTCTGAGATAGAATCCCAGACGTGAAATGGCCAGGTGGACTAGTCCTGTGTTTCTGAATGTCCTTAGTATTATCAGATTGCTTACTAGCAGAACTATTAACAATTTTCATTTCCATGAGCAACTTGAGAGTGATCTTTTCTCACATCCTGCCCGATAATGGGTGTTATTGTTCTTTTCATTTTTTGCCAACCTGACAAGTGTAAAGTGGTATCTTCTTGATACTCCCACCAGCACACTCTTCTAAGTCCTAAATGTATTAAAAATACCATCCTCAAAAAAAAAAAAAATCCTCCTTTCTAAGCCTTGATTCAAATTTCTGACTCCTTTCTGAGATGCTAAATTTGCCTCACAAGCCCACCCTGAGCCCTGACCTCCAGACTCTAATGCTTCATTTTTTGGGGGGTGGAGGGGGGCTCTATGTGCAACCTGGGGCTTGAACTCACCACTGGAGATCAAGAGTCGTATGCTCTACCCACTGAGTCAGCCAGGTGCCCCTCCAACGTTTCATTTTGCCCATCTAAATGTTAACGGCCTTCCCAATAATGTGATCCCATCTGAGACCTGAACCAGGAGCCCAATACCCTTCCAGATGCTCCACCCTCTGACCCTCACTTGGATCAAATTCTGACCCTTCCAAACTGATCCCCCTCAGAGTCTGACTCTCCTCACTTCTGTATCCTGATAACACGTCCTCCCATCTATCTCTAACTAGGGCAGGCCTCCCCCTACCCGCAATGCAGGGCCCTCCCTTGCAGGCTCCCCAGGGCCTGTGCCAACTGGTGGGGGAGGGGCCGGGTCGTCTTAGGCGGGGGCTAAGTTTAGGCACGCTGGGGGGAGGGGGCCTGGCCCACAGCTGTGCTGGCCTGTCCAGGTCCTGAGTGACAGCGCCGCCTGGGCCTGAGGCTGGGGGAAGGGGGCCTCCCTGCTCTCAGGCCCCAAAACCTCCGCTCGGGGGAGAGGGGACCCCGTGCTCCCTCCACTCCCTCTCTAGACACCCCCACACACCCCCAGCCTCCGCCGGCAGCTCCAGGGAATCTGGGACCAGTAGGAAACATACCCGCAGATTTGAGGGGCATAAGAGAGAATCTGGACCCATTGACGCCGTTCCCCAACCCCGTCCCACCAGCCCGCTCCGCAAGCCCACCTTTACTCCCCATCTCGGCTCCAAGTGAGAGGCTGCGGACACCGCTACTTCTCAGGGATTTTGCCCGCTTCGGTGGAACTCGCAGGGAGGGAGTAGGGGGCGGGGCCCCTGTGTACCCAGCCAATGGCTCTCCCTAGAGGTGGGGACAGTTCCAGAAAGGGGTGGCTTTCTTTGTAAACACCCAAAGGCAGTGCTGTCTGTAATCAACCCACGGCCATTCGTGGAGGCTAAGCGTATTTTAGAGGAAGGTGGGGTCTGTTTGCAACGGGCCAACGGATGCGGTCAGGGCAGAGGAGCGTTTCAAAAAGGCGCAGAGTTAACTTATTAATGTCCCATGGCCACAACCAGAAGACAGCAGTTATTTTTTCGGGGATCTGTCCTGTCCAAAAGCAGCCTCTAGGAGGAGCACCCCAAAAGGGGAATTTTTTTTTTAGCCACCAGCCAATCGTAATGCTCAAAGGAGGGCTCAAGTCTCAACGTGGGAGGGACAACTATATAAAAAGCCAATGGCAATCTTAGATAACGGGAAAATTTGCCTAAAAGGGCGGAGTTTATATCTAGCCAACGGCAATACCTTCTCTTCTCCAGGATCCTCACTTCCTTCGCGAGGTGGGTCCCTTTAAATGCCGACCCTCCCACTTTCGCTGTGGTCCAAAGGAGCACCTTCACTCACGCACATTACCTAGAAGGAGTGGTTCCAGTGTGAATTCTGATTGGTCCGTGCTATCGAGGCACTGCCCCGTGATTGGCTCCTGCTCCAGATGCCCCCGCGGCTCTTCCTCCTTCTGGTCCGGGGAGGGCTCATCAGGCCAAGAGTTCGAATCCCGGGATCGGGGTGGGGACGGGGTACCCGCCTGAGGGGTTCCAGAGCCCGGGCTGGGCTGCGGAGTCAAGACTTCCGACGGCGGCGGTAAGGACTGAGGGAGTCCGAGTTGTAGGTCCAGTTCTGGCGCGTTAGAAAGAGAAGGCCGTGAGTTTTCACCTTGCAGCTGCCCTGAGGAAAGACCACCCACCCTGTGGCTTCGGTCCCAGCGCCTCTGACATCTCACCTTTCCCAGCCTCTCCAGCCTCCGAGCCGTCTGGCTCCTCGTCCTCCAGTGGGGTGGAGCTACTTGTGGCAGAGTCTTCTCCGGACCCCGCTCCCCGGGCCGCCCAGCCCAGCTGGTCCAGCTGGAGCCCTAGGTCCTCCAGGGGGCGTCCGGCCGGAGGGGCAGTTTCAGGGCCACTGCGGCGCCCAGGTTCCGGGGATTGGCTCAGGCTGGGGATGCTCTCCAAACTGTCGCCCAGGCCAGGCTGAGGGGGCGGGTCTCGCGGTTCAGAGACTGAGCGGCCCTGGGGTCGGGGGCGGCGGGCAGCTGAATCCCGGCGGGCCCCAGAGCCCACCACACCATCGAAGGCGATGTAGGAGAAGGTCAGCTCCCGAGGGGTACCCCAGTCCTGCGACGTGGTCTCTTCCTCCTCGTCCTCTGAGAATTCTCGGGCTGTGTGAAGCTCCCGAAAATCTGAGTCGTCATTCCCTCCTGCAGTGAGCAAAGGAGGGTATGAGCTACTCTAAGTGGGACCCTGACCCTCTCTTCAACCCCCCGGCCCAGCTGTGAGCCCCTTCAAGGCTCACTCTCACATCCTCCCCCTCCACTTACCTTCTGTGGAGTCAGGGGTAGAGGAGGCTGTAGACGGAGCTTCTTCTGCGAGAAGGAAAGAATCGAAGATTCTTAGAAGCTTAGACTGTCGGAATCACAGAAGTGTGCCAGTCCTGGAAACTTGGACGGTCCGAATTAAGGAATCTTAGAATAGTTGAATCACAGGACCTTTAGAACATTCTACAGACTGTAAAACCTTACTATAGTGCTATCAGAAGTTCACCCTTATAAGCTCAAATCCAGGGATTTTGTTTTTAAAGATTTTATTGGGATCCCTGGGTGGCGAAGCGGTTTGGCGCCTGCCTTTGGCCCAGGGCGCGATCCTGGAGACCAGGGATCGAATCCCACGTCGGGCTCCTGGTGCATGGAGCCTGCTTCTCCCTCTGCCTGTGTCTCTGCCTCTCTCTCTCTGTGACTATCATAAATAAATAAAAATTAAAGATAAATAAAGATTTTATTTATTCATGAGAGACACAGAGAGAGAGGCAGAAACATTGGCAGAGGGAGAAGCAGGCTCCCTGAAGGGAGCCCAATGCTGGAATCAATCCCAGGACCCCGGAATCATGACTGAGCCAAAGGCAGAAGCTCAACCACTGAGCCATCCGGGTGCCCCTCAAATCCAGGAATCTTAATCTTAGAGTCTTCAAATTAGGAATTTTAGGAGGCTTCAATCAGTTATTCTTTCAAAAACCTTTTATTGAACACCTACTATGTACCAGGCACTGTTTTAGACTGAGAATACAAATATGAACAAAACAGACAAAATCCCTGCCTTGTAGGGCTTATACTACGTGGTTGAGATAGACAGTACACAAATATATGATGCTGGGTGCTAAGTGTGCAGAAAACAATAAAGCAGGGTAAGGGAAGTGAAAGTGAGAGGATGCTATTTCAGACAGGTGGATCAGGAAGACTTCTATGATAAGATTATATTTAAGCAGAGACTTGAATGAAGTGAGGAATCCTACAGGTGTCTAGGGAAGAGTCTTGCAGGCAGAGAAAAAAGTCCAGTGCAAAGGCCCTGAGACAGGCACTATGCTTGGCAAATCTGAGGAACAGAGAGGTGGAATAGAGTGACTGGGAGGAAGAAGGGTGGGAGATGAGGGCAGAGAGAGGTAAGTAGGGATTATGTAGGGCCTTCCTTTGTAAGCCAAAGTAAGGGCAAGATCTTAGGATGCTGGGATGATGTCCTTTAATGTTGAAATAACAAATGCTCAGAATTTTGGCATCTGGACTCCTAGGACATGCAAGTGGCCAGATCTGAGAGTGTTGAAATTCTCAGCTGCGGGAACCACGGGGGTGTGAGACAGAAGATGTTAGCCCAGGACTGTTAGAGCCCTGATCTCAGAGATCGTGAGGATCAGATAAGGCATTTTTCAATTGTGGAACCTAGCCCCTCAAAGCTAGCTTGGGGTTTTGCCTACAGGAGATGCTCAATGCTGCTTGGAAACTGAAATCAGATGCACACCCCCCACCCCCGTCCCCACCTCGTTTTGGCAGCTGGGGAATCGGAGGCCCGGAGTATAATGGGTGTCTTCCAGGGTTACTACTAATCAGTGGTAAAGCTCAAGTAAGGACCCAGGAGTCCTGGCCCCAACCCAGGGATAGCTGTTTCCAAGGGACAGGATGTTGGACAATTTGGGCGAGGTCGGGGAAGCCTCTGGGTCTGGGCAGAAGACGGAGGTGGGATGCGAAGATGGATGAGGGGGGGTGGAGTGTGGATCCCTCTTCTTTATCCTGGCTCTACCCCTCCGTTCAACTCCCCTCCCCGCAGGCTGCGGCCAGCACCAGGGCGAGGGGACAGCTCCCGGAGAGCGTCCTCATCCCTGGGTGGGGTCCGGCGCCATATCCTAGAGCCCGGCGCGACCCTCGCCAGTTACCTCGGTGCCCCCCACCTCCGCCTGGACTCACTTAGGTCCTCCGGGTCAGGCTGCCCCCGTCGCCACTGGAATGCGGGGGGAGGGGAGAGCTTCCTTTGTCTCCTTCATCTCCTCCCCCATCCCAATTCTCCCGCGACCCGGCACGGAGGGGTTACTGGGGAGGAGCCCACCCGAGCCTCTGGGCCCCACACCAGGCCTGAGCTTCCCCCTACTCACTGCAGTGGGCGAAGACCGGCAGGACCTGCCCCATGGCCCTCCTCGGGCCTGCATCGGGACCCCCGCCCACTCCGGCCACGCCGCCCTGGGCCTGGGGCCGCGGGCGCTCATCTCCGCCGCGCCCACGACGCCGCCGCCATCCTCGCCGCCTCCTCCTCCGGGGCCGCTCCAGCAGCAGCAGCAGCACCCGCCGCCGCCGCCCTCTGCTCCGCTCGGCGGGGGCGGGCGGGGCCGCGGTGGGGAAGGCACTGCAGCGCGGGGCCGGGGGCGGGGCCAGAGGACCAGCGGGCGGAGCTCAGAAGCGGGCGGGGGGCGGGTAAACACCAAGGGGCAAGGAGGGGCGTGGCCTTTCTACGAAGGGGGCGGGGCTAATAGGTTATGCTACTAGGCGGAAAAGGCGCGGAAGGCGGTCTGAAGGGCGGGGCCTGATGGACGGGGCGCGGCCTCTAGCGGAAGAGAGGAGGAGCCTAGGGTAGGACCCGGGGAGGGGCTCGGGGGGAGAAGGATGGACGCGCCTAGAATGAGGGCGTGGATCTCAGTATGGGTTGGGGCGGAGCCAGGGGAGGCATTCAGCAGAGGATGTAAAGACCACCGCTCTGAGGAGGGGTCGGAGCTGAGAACCCCAGAGGGAGTGGGATAGGCGGCGGGAGAAACTACACGGAAAGTTTGAGGCAAGGGGAGGAGCTCAGATGCGGGCGGGGCTTAAGTTAAGTTAGAATTAAGCAGGTAGTTGGGCGGGGTCAAAGACGGAGAAGGTAGAGGCGTGGCCTAGAAAAAGTAGGAAAGAGCAGGCAGGGAAGGGGCGCAGCCCAGAGGGTAGGAGAAACCTACAGAGCAGGGGGCCAGGCTCCCCAGAATGTGGGGACTGGGTCTGTAGTTAAGGGGCGGAGCTAAGACTGAAAATTAGGAGTGTCTGAGGCTGTGTGGTTGAATGCACGGGTGGGACCTGGAAACGGAGAAAACGAAGACCCAGGGCAAGACCCAGAAGTGGAGCGGTCGAACTGAAAAAAATAAAGGATTTAAAGATTTTGAAACTGGGGAGGTTGGGGGGCAGGACACTAAACTAACAGTGTATAGAACACGGATTCTAAAGCTCTTTCCGAAACACTCTTTACTTCTTTTATGACTGTTTCCTCTTCGGTACATCGGAGATGATGTAAAATAGTGGTAGCGCATGGTAAGTGCTGTTTACTACTATTTTTTCGTGACCCAGATCCCCAAACGTCATTTTGAAGGTACAGGAGAGAAGACCCCCAAGAGTCCAATCTCTTCTAGTAACTCGACTTGAGTGCAGGTCAAGGGTACAGGAAGGAGATTTAGGTGGTTTAAAATCTCACAGTGGAGGGGATTAATGGAGTTGGGGGGAGGGGTAGGTGCAGAGGGTGGAGGCGTCCTGATCCCAGGGCTGAAGAATGGCTGCCTTTGCCCGCCTGCTGGAGCATCTCCTCTGGCCAGCTTGCAAAAAACAGGAGGCAGAGGAGGAGGAGGAGGGGCGCAGGTCTCACCACGGGCCTCGGTCGCTCCTGGACGCGCCGCGATGCGTCCAGCGGCCGCACGGGGGTGCGGCGGCGTCTTGCGGCTTGCGCTTCGGGGCCAGCGCTGTGCAGGGCTGGCGCGCGCACATGGAGGACGCGCACTGCGCTTGGCTCGAGCTGCCCGGGCTACCCCCAGGCTGGGCATTCTTCGCGGTCCTCGACGGCCACGGCGGGGCGCGAGCTGCCCTATTCGGTGCGCGCCACCTGCCGGGCCACGTGCTAGAGGCTCTGGGCCCCGCGCCGGGCGAGCCGGAGGGAGTGCGCGGGGCGCTACGCCGAGCCTTCCTGAGCGCGGACGCACGCCTGCGTGCGCTCTGGCCTCGTGGCGAGCCCGGGGGCACCACGGCCGTGGCTTTGCTAGTCTCCCCGCGTTTTCTATACTTGGCGCATTGCGGTGACTCCCGAGCGATGCTGAGTCGCGCCGGCGCCGTGGCCTTCAGCACCGAGGACCATCGGCCCCTCCGGCCCCGGGAACGGGAGCGCATCCACAACGCGGGGGGCACCATCCGCCGCCGGCGCCTCGAAGGCTCACTGGCAGTATCCCGAGCGCTGGGCGACTTTGCTTACAAAGAGGCTCCGGGAAGGCCCCCTGAGCTGCAGCTCGTTTCTGCGGAGCCTGAGGTCACCGCCCTGGCTCGCCAGGCTGAGGACGAATTCCTGCTATTGGCCTCTGACGGTGTGTGGGACGCGATGTCTGGCGCTGCCCTGGCGGGACTGGTGGCGTCGCGCCTCCGCTTGGGCCTGGCCCCGGAGCTTCTCTGCGCGCAGCTATTGGACACGTGTCTGTGCAAGGTCCTAGGGGCGGGGCTTGGAGTCACTGAGGGGAAGAATTTAAAGGATCTAGGGAGCAAGGGATTTTGAGGGAAGGGCTCCCTCGAACTACAGGAGGGTGTTAGGCTTCAGTAAAGGGCGTGGCCTGCCGAGTGGGCAGGGCCAAAACATGGAGGGGCCGAGACAGAGGGCTGTCTGTGCAAGATCCGAAAGCCATAGTGATGGATAGGTAAGTGGGAGGGACCTGAGAGAAAGGCGTGGTCTTTCTTGGGATTTAGTAGTGGATCCTGAGGTCTGATTCACGCCTTTATGAAGAGCAGCAGGACGGCGGAGTGGGAGGAGCCTCGGCGAAGGGGCAGGCAGGGTTCTCTGATAGAGTGCGGCTAGGACAGTGAGAGGTCTAGGTGACCCGTCCTGGTGAGAGGACTTGGTTTACACTGGCAGATGGGCAAGACATCAGAGAAACGGCCCTAACCAGACTGGGGAGGAGGACACTAGAAGGCTGAGATTGTTGGGAAGCTCTGCATCCCATCAGGCTCCTTTTTCTCCACTTTCTCCAGGGCAGCCTGGACAACATGACCTGCATCCTGGTCTGCTTCCCCGGGGCCCCCAGGCCTTGTGAGGAGGCGATCAAGAAGGAGTTAGCGCTGGACACAGCCCTGGGCCACAGGGTCGCCGGTGAGGAGGCTCCAAGAGCATAGCGGGAGGGGTGGTCAGTGGGCAAGGACACCCCCATAATCCTTCCCTCCTTCTCAGCGCTGTGTTCCTCTGCTCAGGAGCCCCCCAGCCTGAACACGGTTTTCTGGACTCTGGCCTCAGAGGACATCCCAGATTTACCTCCTGGGGGAGGGCTGCACTGCAAGTGAGTGGGGGGGGGCGTGGTGAGGTGTAATGGGGGGAGGGGTAGTAGAAGGAGGGTCCCCTGCTGGGCCTCTCTCTGCTCTCCAGGGCGGCTGTCATTGCTGAAGTTTATTCTCAGCTCTACCAAGCCTCAGGACACGAAAGGCAGGTAAGGACTTCATGTTCTTGAATGTTTCTCTTGGAAGCATGTAACCCAGCCCTCCTACCTCCTTTAGTGTTGGAGAAGTTGAGGAGACAAGCGGCTTTCCTGACATATTAATAAATTCTCACTCCTGGCCCTGAATCATTGTGCTAGACATGATAGGGGTAGGGGAGGGGGGAAGCAGAAGCAGAGAAGAGACTGCCTCTCTTCCCAAGAAAGGTGTCCCCTGCATTAGCCCGTACAACCCATTATCCCAAGCACCACCCCTTTCATCCATAAATAAGGCAGAAAAATTCAAGGAATGTTTATGACCAATCCCAAGACCTGGATGTGAGGATGGTCAGGGTCTTGGATGAGTGAGTAGGGCCCAGATAGCTTACAAGAATTTGGAGCTATCCAAAGAGGTGGTGGGTGGAGCCAAATAAAGTCAGGCAAGGGGTGGGAGTCCGGGAGGAAATGGAGGGAGGGGAGATTGTTGATAGTTCCCCAGCAGCAGAAGGAGGTATTTGTCAAGATTGTTTGATTTGTAATCGACAGAAACCCAATTCCACCTGGGACAGAAAAACAAGGAACTTACTGGGTCACTTAATTGAAGAGTTCAGGCATAAGGCATTGACTACATCCAGTTCTCAGATGATATCAGGAACCATCTCTTGGTTTTATTTTCTCTGCATTGACTTCATTTCCAGGCAGGATCTCCGCATGAGGTAGCAGACAGTTGCAGCTCTAGCAGCCTCATGTCCCAGGAGCCCAACATCCCCAGTGGAGAGAATTCACCAGGTTCCCAGTAGCGGAAGCTCTGGTTCCATGGCTGGTTCTCACTGGTCACACTGGCCCACATGTCTGATCAGTCACTGTGTCTCTGACTGGCCAGGCTGGGGTCATATGCCCACCCCTAGGACTTGGGGCTGAGGTCCACTCCACCCAACCCAGAAGGATTGATGGACAGATGGGGAATGGCGGCCCCTCAAAGAAAAATAAAAGTGGTGCTTCCAGAATATAGGGAAGCAGATACTGAGAACCAAGGGGAGGTTCTTATCAGCCGTTTCCCACCTTCTTTGTTACAAAAGGGCCCAACTGGGGCCAGAAAGCCCACTGGCACCCACTGAAACTCTTCCTTGGACTTGGAGGCCTGACAGCTGTTGCCCTTTGAGGACCCTGTGCCTAGCCAGGGCCTCAAAGGAACTGAGGAAGAAGACTCCCCTTCCCCAGCTACACAGGCCAGAGGAAGGAAGACAACCCGAGGGAGGAACCCCAGAATGCTTATTTCCCCTTCTCCTACTTCCCTCTCACACAAAGTCTTATGGGGAAATTCCACCCATCTGAACTTAAAAGGAAAAAAAAACCCACCCCAAACCAAATCAAATGCTTCTGAAATATTTTAAGCTGAATGGATCCTTGAGTGATAACCCAGTTCAATAACCTTCTCTTCCCTTCCCATTTTTTCATCTGTTTGGAGGGAGTTAGGAGAGAAGACTTACTGTTAAATTTTAATGATATAACTCAAAATAAATTTCATATATGTATGTATGTATGTATAAAAAACCCTAGACCTTATTTCTCTTGTCATGGGGCAGATATGTATTGGGCATCTGCTGTGTGCTAGACCCTGCTCACAGCCATCAACCAGGCGGGACCACTGAAATCCCTGTCACCCCGAGGGACACACCTCCTAGTGTGTGGGGAGACAGCAAACAAGGAAACAGATATTACCATCTCAGATACTGATAAGTGTCTTAAGGCAAATAAAACAGGGTAGGGTGGTAAGATGTCTGGGGGGGGCTACTTTGTTTTTTAAATTGTATTCTTTTAAAAAAAAAAAAGACTTTATTTATTTATTTGACAGAGCACACACAAGTAGGAGGAGTGGTAGAGTGTGAAGCAGACACCCTGCTGAGCAGGGCGCTGGATGTGGGGCTTGATCCCAGGACCCCGGGATCACAACCTGAGCCAAAGGCAGATGCCCAACTGACTGAGCCACCCAGGCACCCCCCCTGTTTTTGAATGGGTAATAAGTTCCCTGGATTCAAAATTCAAAGGGTACAAAATGGTATACAAAAATGAAAAGTCTTTCTCCTCCCTACCCCTTAGCCACTCAATTTCCCACCTGGGGTTTTATTTTTATTTTTTTAAAGATTTATTTATTTATTTATTTATTTATTTATTTATTTATTTATTTATGATAGAGAGAGAGAGGCAGAGGCAGAGACACAGACAGAGGGAGAAGCAGGCTCCATGCTGGGAGCCAGATGCAGGACTCGATCCCGGGACTCCAGGATCGGGCCCTGGGCCAAAGGCAGGTGCTAAACTGCTGAGCCACCCAGGGATCCCCCCCACCTGGGGTTTTAAACAGGGGATCCGGGGAGATCTCTGAGAAGAGTGCAAAGATCACAGAGAAGAGTGTCCCAAGGCACAAGGAATAGTCAGTGCAAAAGCCTAGAGGCTGGACGGAACCTGGTATTTTCAAGATGAAGTTTGATATGTCTCGAGATGTCTATGACCATCAAATACCCATTCTCTATCCTATTAGTAACCACTGTAATGAGTTTGGAGTGGATCTTTCCAGACCTTTTACTCGGCAGTGTGTGGTAGCTTTGGTGTTTCCTTGATTTTTTTTTCTTTTCTTTATTTATTTATTTATTTATTTATTTATTTATTTATTTATTTATTTTTCATACCGTGTATCATTTGGCAGTTACTTTTTTCCCCTCGGTGATACCTTGGAGACTACTTTCATGCCGTTTACACACCTCTTTTTTTTTTTTTTTTTCTGCTGCCCAGCACTGCAGACAAGGTACAATGTACAATGGTTTTGCTATCCATTCTCCTCTTGATGGATGTTTATTTTTTTTTAAAAGCTAGTATTTACTTATTTGAGAGAGACAGAGAGCATGAGCAGGAAGGCGGGGCAGAGGGAGAGGGAGAAGCAGACTCCCTGCTGAGCAGACAGTCCCATGTGGGGCTCCAACCCCAGGACCCTGAGATCATGACCTAAACCAAAGGCAGATGCTCAACTAACTGAGACACCCAGGTGCCCCTTGACGGACATTCAAACTATTTCCAATTTTTTGCTTTCACATCACTGCTGCCACAAAGATCCTTGATCAGGCTTCTTGTGTACACATGCCACTTTCTCTAGCACAAGGGTCCTGTTACCTGTGTTGTACAGCACCTGAGCTCAGAATGGTTTGTACAGGGCTGCCTGGGTGGCTCAGTGGTTGAGCGTCTGCCTTCCACTCAGGGCGTGATCCCGGATCTGGGGATCCAGTCCTGCATCAGGCTCCCTGTGAGGAGACTGCCTCTCCTTCTGTCTCTGTCTTTGTCTCTGTCTCTCTGTGTCTCTCATGAATAAATAAATAAAATCTTTTAAAAAATGGTTTTACACTTTTAAAAGGATCAGAGGAAAAAGGGAATATGTGAAAGAGCCCCTACGTCTGATATGCCCGAAATATTTACTATTTGGACCTTTATAGGAAAATTTGCTGACTAAAGTGCTAGCCCTCTACAGAAGGACTAGCCCTCACCCTCCTATTTCACAGATGTGAAAGCTGAGCAACAGGGATGAGAAAAAAGTTGCCCAAAATCTTCCGGAACTGGGGTTCTCATTCTGTTGGATAAATGTCTATTGAACTGCTGTTGTGGGCCCAGCTGGATTGAAGGAGGCACACAAACTGATCAAATTGGGGAACTGGGGTGGCTCGGGGGTTGAGTGTCTGCCTTTGGCTCCGGTCGAGATCTTGGGTCCTGGAATGGAGTCCCACATCAGGCTCCCTTCAGAGAGTCTGCTTCTTTCTCCCTCTATGTCTCTGCCTCTCTATGTCTCTAGTGAATAAATAAATAAAATCTTTTAAAAAAAGATACTGATCAAGGCTACCCCTGAACCCAAAGAACTCACAGCTTAGGAGAGACAGTGGGAAATAATTATAACCTAGATGGAGGAGAGTTCAAGCTCTCCCAGAGTAGGGCAGAAAAGGGGAGAAGAGGGGAGCCTGGGTGGCTCAGCGGTTTGGTGCCTGCCTTTGGCCCAGAACATTGATCCAGGATCGAGTCCCACATCAAGCTCCCTGCATGGAGCCTGCTTCTCCCTCTGCCTGTCTCTGCCTCTCTCTGAGTCTCTCATGAATAAATAAATAAAATCTTTAAAAAAAGAAAAGGGGAGAAAATTACTCAGTTATTTAGAGAAGAATTAATGTCAGAGCATGGCCTGGAAGGATGAGGTGAAGGAGGTCTGAATCCAGGTAGAGGACCTGGCTTGAACAAAGGCTGGGAATGGTGGTTCTCTCCCCTAGTCAGCTGGGTCCTGTGAATTGTTGGTTTCACACCCCTACCTTGCACCTAGGCACCCCTGTGATTCAGGAGCTCAGGCAAGAGGGCTATGGCCCAGATTTCTTCCTTTACCTTCAGGCCTCAGTTTACCCACTTGTGAACGTTGAACCTATGATTTCCCAGGCATCCAGCCCCAGGGTACCAGACCCGGGCCAGGTGGCGCTCTGCGGGAGGGGAGTGGCCACCAGTGGAGTCACATGGGGCGGGGCCTGCGGGACCCGCTGCGGAAGCTTGGGAGGGTGTTTGGGCCTCAGACCCAAGCTACTGCGTGGGGGAGGGGGTTCCTAGGAGCCAGCACCAGGTGGGTGGGTGCCCCTGCCTCCGCGCCCTCCTATTGCTGGATGATCCCGCCATCCTCTGCGGGCGAAACTGAGTCACGGCGGGGGTGCGTGGGGAGAGGTTCCAGGGGTTTTAACCACACAGGAACCTGGAGTCCCATCCGCACCCAGGGGCAGCGCCGCACCCTCACCCCTGCCCCCGCCCCCACCCCCACCCCCACCCCCAGGCAGTGAGTCAGCGGCCGGCCGCGCCCCCTCGGCCCACTTCCTCCTCACCTTCCTGGGGCGGGCGGGGGGCGGCGAGAGGGATGGGGCCCTCCCCGCCCACCCCCCCCTGTGCTGGGGAAAGGGGTTCATCCCTTAGTCACCTTTCATATATTAGCAGAGAAGAGAGACGCTGGGGGTAGCATTTAAGGTATCATTTAAGGGGGAATATTTGAGAGAATCTATGCTTAACCAGAGGATCGTCTTCGCGCCCACCCCCCAAATTGAGCAGAACGTGAAGAAATGGAGAAGTCGTTGGGGAGGGTGAGCAGGAATTGTCCCCATTAAGATCCTCCTAAGAATTTCCATCGTAGGAGCGAGTGAGCGATCAGGAAGGATCCCTTGCCCTCCACCAGACCTACCCCCTAATTTGGGGGTGACCCTCAGCGTGCATCCCCATTTCTCTAACGTTGGGGAAGAGGTAAATAGCGGAAGTGTAGGGTTCCGCGTTGCCCTTTTAAGCGCCCTTCACCCCCCCCACCGCCTAGAGGTGTCCGCGGCCCCTTTAAGGCGCAGGGCATTGTGGGTGCGGGGAGTGGAATTTTGGAACGAAATGTAGCGAAGAGAAGTACAGTAGTAAGAGTAACATTGTACCCGCCGCCGGCCGAGGGGGCGCGCCGGGGACGGGACGCCGCACCCCCTTTCTGCCGCAGGGACCCCCGATCAAACCTCCAGAGGGAGGAGGCGCCTGAGGACCCGCCCCGGCCCCGTCCACGTTCCCCCCCAGGAAGCCGGACTCTATGGGGCGGGACCCTGGGGGAGACTGAGCAGAACCTGGAGCCAGCCCCGAACCCCTGAACCTTGAGCCAGGGGCGCCCCGGGAGCACCCACCCGTGGGTGCGCCGCCCTCCCGCTGAGCAGCCATGAGGTGAGCCTCGAACTGCCTCCAAACCCTTCCGCGCTCCGCGCGGGCTCCCCGCCCCGCCTTTGTCCCCCTCCCCCAGCTGGAATTTGGGGACAGGGCACTGGGGGCCTCGGATTTGAGGCCGAGCCCCCTTGGACGAGTTCCAAATACTGACCGCTTCGCCATGACTCCTAAGGCTCGGGTGGTGCCTCAAAGGTTCTCTCGGAAGCCCTCAGATTTGGGGGCGCCCCGAGGACTCCCGAATTTCTTAAAGACTTTTTCAGAGAACCTCCAAGTTGCCAGATCCTGCCAGCATGGAGGCCAGAATTAAGGCAGGGCTCAGACTACCCCCCAAAAATCTCAACTCGGGCTCCGGGAGGGATTGAGGGGACCGGGTTGGGGGTTCCTGGGACCTGGAAGAGAGATTCGGGACGTAGACCTTGGTTTGCCGGGTCTGCTTTTACGTGGCGCTGGAAAAAGCCTTCCCAAGTGGGACCTCGCTTCTTAACTTCGGGGGCACTTAACCCCTTAAATTTCGGGGGGCTCTCGTCCTCCGGTGGAGGTGAGTGCAGACGAACCCACGGACCCGGACAGCCTCGAGGGTCTGGTTGGGACTCCCCTCCCCCGCCGCTCCCCACCCACCTTCTGTTTAAAACAAGCGGTGCCTAGGACGGAGCTCCAGGGCTCGGCGCGGAGGGCGGCTCCCCGGCCCGGGGCCAGGAGGGCGGCCCCGCGCCCCCACCTGTGCGTCCTGGGGAGGGAGGGGGCGCGGCAGCTGCGGGAAGAGGGGCCTTTGTCTTCCTGACTCACCTGTCGAGACAGCTGGTGTTGGGGGGGCGGGCAAGGAGTGCAGTGGGCCGGCTGCTTTCCCCACCACGCGCCGCCCCTTGCTCTCACCACCGCCCCCCTACCCGGCCCTCCAGAGCCGTGGGGTTGGGGGGGGGGCGCTGTAAAAAGCTTCAAGGTCATAGCCCTCTCCCCCTGGGACCCAGGCTCCCAAGACAGTCCCAGACACCTTCCCAGGAATTTAATCCTGGGGGTGGGGGGCCCAGAGGACCCAGGGATTTTTGTCTTACCGGGTCGGACCTCAGAACTCCTGGGCTCACCTGAGGGCGGGGCCGGGGCGGGCTGGGAGACCGGAGTAGACCCTCCCCCACTCTCCCCTCCCCCTGGCCCCCCATAATCTCTCCCTTGGGGCCCGAGCCTGACAATACTATCTCCCTTCCTCCACTCTCTCAGGGACTTCCTGCCCCCAAAGCCCCCAGCTTGAGGGGGAGGCCCCCCGAGGAGGACTGGGGATTAACCCCCTGGTGCCCACATCCTCCCACTACCCCCACACGCCCCTGCCCTCTGACATCAAGAGTCGCATTGCCCTTTAGGACCATTAGAGACCCCCTCCGCCTGTGTTCCTTCTGATGTGAAAGTGTTGGAGCATTTTGGGGTGAGGGGGCACCCACGGACACCCACCCTCGAGGTCTCCCGCCTACCTACCCCCCATTATAGCCACATCCCTCCGAGGCCTGCCCCGGAGAGGGGGCATTTTGGGGGGAGCCAGGCTCTCTTCCCTCACCCTCTTCCCAGGGGACCCTCCTCTCCCACGGCTGCCCCCCCGCCCCGCCCCCCGCCCCCCCTCGCGTTTCCGGTCCCAGGCACCGTGGAAGGCGGATGGCGGATGTCCGAGTTAGTGCTGCCTCACTCACTGTGAGACCGTAAAAGGGCAGGAGCAGTGTCTGGGCCGGCCTCCCGCCCCCCCTCCCCCAGGCCCGGAGGCCTTCGCCCTCCCACAGGGTCCCCCTACTGTTGGCCGCGGCCAAAGCTCCCACCTCCTGGGGGGTGGGGGGCGGTGGGCAGGAGTTGAACTGCTGGGCCTCCCACCCGAGGGTCACTCGCACCTCCCCAGGGGGTCTTCCCTGCTGATGGCCACGCCCAACTCGCTGCGCTGCGCCCCCTCTTCCAGGACCTCTAGGATTCCAAAAGACCCCTGCCCCTGCATGAGGGCAGCCAGGGAAACTGAGGCTCGCCCTAGATCCCTCAGGCAGTGTTGAGGGAGGGGAGGGGACTGGGATCCTGCGACTTGACTTCTGTCTGCTTTGGCTGGGCTAAGAGAGGATGTTAAAATGGAAAGTTACAAGATATAGTTCTTTTTCTCCCAGTTTGACAAATATTTGTTAAGTGTCTGCTGTGTGCGAGACTCAGCTGGGATTCTGGGAAGGCTCAGAGAGGGGGCAGAGGTCTGAGAATCTCAGGGCAGAGGTCTGCAAGCGGTATTTAGGTCCATTTCTTTCCTCTTCCAGGAATGGTAATTATTATTACCTTACAAAGTTGTTGTTTTTTAAATAATAATAAGAGACCATCTGATCAAACATGTGCTCTGTGCCAGGCACTGTATTATTCTGACTGCCCCACCTCCATGGGTCAACTGAGACACAGAAAAATTAAGCAAATAACCTATTCAAGTCAGTTTGGAAGTAGGCAGCTCTAGATTTGAATTTAGGGCAGTCTCCAGACTACGATGCTATTACAGAAAAAGGAAAATAAAACGTTTTAATGGTATTAAAAAAAAAAAAAACAAGTAACATGTTTGCACTATGTGAACACTTAAGATAATGCAGATAAGCAAGAAGAATCTTTTACCTTTCTGTTCATTTATGGGAAACTGAGGCTTATAGGGAAGGAGCAGCTAGAGTGAACCCACACAAACCCAAAGCCCATAGATCTGGTTCTTTGTACAAGGTTGCTTCAAAGACTTGCAGTTTTGGAAGGGTTATAGTTGGTGTGTGCATGGGGGTTTGCAGGGAGTGGATTACAAGTTTTATGGTTTATTTATTTATTTTTATTTTTAAATTTATTTATTTATTTATTTATTTATTTATTTATTTATTTATTTATTTATGATAGTCACAGAGAGAGAGAGAGAGGGGCAGAGACACAGGCAGAGGGAGAAGCAGGCTCCATGCACCGGGAGCCTGACATGGGATTCGATCCAGGGTCTCCAGGATCGCACCCTGGGCCAAAGGCAGGCGCCAAACCGCTGCGCCACCCAGGGATCCCAGTTTTATGGTTTAGAGAGACTGTGGGGTAAATCCTGAGGGGGGATTGAAGGGGTGAAGGGAAGGGCAAGCCTCTAATCTGGAAGGCTTGAGTAAACCAGAGTGACTATGCTTGATTGCCTCCAGTGATGAGAAACTCTCTTTCTCAGTTAGGACGTTCAGCTCCCTCATGCAGAGTGTGTGCCAAGTCCCAGGTCCTGAACTTAGGGCTTTTCTTATCTCTTTCAATCCTTACAGCAAACCCAGTGAATTCTGGTTTCCAGGCCTGGAAACTGCAGCTCAGAGAGGTGAAGCCACATAGCAAGGGAGTGACTTGAACCCTTTGTCATCCACCACATGTTTTCCAGAATGCAGGGACTTCCTGGGGGAGGTGCAGGGTGGGGGTGGGGGAGGGTCCTGAGCTGGCTGAGAATAAGACTCTCTCCTGGGAAATTGAGGGAGCAAGACCCCAGGAGCCCCATGGGAATCAGGCACACCCCTGTTTCAGACCCACTCCCCGCTTCCTGGGCTGTGGGATTTTCCATCAAGCTTTTACCTGGTTTAGAGTTTTGGTTGTTTTGAACTTAAGTAATGAATTGGTGTTTTCTAGGTAATACCGCCCAGAGGTTGAAAAAGAAAAAAGAAATGAGCAATTCAAAAGCGTAAACAGCACTAAACATCCATTTCCTCCCTCCTTCCTCCGGCCCCAGCTGCCCTCTTCCTAGGAGACAGCCTCTGTTAGTCTCCTGAGAAGCTTGAGAAGCGGCCTCTGCTTCTATCACCTCGTTGCCTTGTGTGCGGATATATTTATATCCTTTCACCTTTTTTTTTAAACCCCTGATATGCACCACTTTATACCTCGCCTCTTAAAAGATTCAGCCTAGCTGTTTCCTCATCTTTAAATGAAGTTGAGAACTTGGGTAGACCAGGGTTCAAATATGAGCCCCTCCGTGTACTTGCTGAATGACCCGGGACAAGCGTCTTGACCTCTCTGTGCCCATGGTCATTCATCCCTTAAAAAAGGGTAAGTGCCAGAGCCCGTGCCATGAGGTCAGGTGTAAATTGGGGCCCAGGACCCCAAACAGTGTCCGGGACTCAGGCCAACCCATAAACATCAGCGCCTTTGTTAAGAGTTTTTCCTTTTAACGATTAATGACTCATTAGCTAATTTGGCAACTAGCGAGTACCTACAATGTGCCAGGCACGGTGCTAGGTTGTGGGGACATAGCAGGCGGACGGAAAGAAAAAGAATCTCTGCCCTGACTATTTGGTAGGGCAGACAGGGGTCTCTCTCAGGTAGGATCCCTGCTGTGAAATACGGAACTTGGGACCAGAAGGAGGAATTTTTCCAGACAGGGTAGTCAGGGAGGGCTTCTCAGAGGAGGTGACGTGGAAGTGGAGACCCCAAGGAGACAAGACTAGGTTGAGGAGGAACAAGTGCACAGGCCCGAGAGGGTGATCTGTCTGGCATGCTGAAAGAGCGGCACGGAGCCCAGTGGGGCTGGAACAGAGCAGTGGGGCTGGAACAGCAAGCTTGAGGGAGGGAAGAGATGAGGTCAGAGATCCCACAGCTCACACAAACCACAGAGAGAACTCGGCTTTTAGTCTGTGGGGAGCCACGGGAGCTTTCCGAGAAGAGGAGGGACCTGATCTGACTGGTGTTTTAATAGGATCTTTCTTTTTTTTTTTTTTTTTAAAGATTTTTTTTTTTTTTACTTCTTTTTTTATTTATTTATGATAGTCACAGAGAGAGAGAGAGAGAGAGAGAGAGGCAGGCAGAGACATGGGCAGAGGGAGGAGCAGGCTCCATGCACCGGGAGCCCAATGTGGGATTCGATCCTGGGTCTCCAGGATCGCGCCCTGGGCCAAAGGCAGGCGCTAAACCGCTGGGCCACCCAGGGATCCCTTAATAGGATCCTTCTGCCATAATGGGGACACTGTGGCCTGGAGAGGGGCAGGACCAGCCTGGGGTCACTCAGCAGACGCCCAGTTCTCCAGCCAGGCCAGAGACTCAGCAGGGCAAGACTGCTTGGGAGAGCAAAGTGCAGCCAGGGTGGGGAAGCAGCTATAGCCTCGGGCGCCTGGCCAGAGTCTGCCCTGGGTGTGGGTAGCAGGTGTGGGCGAGGCCTTAACCCTGCCCTGCCAAGGGCAGTGGGAACCAGAAACAATCCCCGAGGCTGCACTTGTCTGGAAACAGCACCTGATATTTGGGTAGGGCCCACGCAGTCTTGGGGGGTTAAGACTGTGGACTTGGGTGCCAGGTGGCCGGGCTTCAAATCCTCGCTCTGCTGCTTCCCAGCTGTGTGATCAGGGGCAAGTCGCTCAACCTCTCTGGGCCTCCATTTATAGTCCTCACTTGCAAAACAAAGATGAACTAGTGTCCATCTTGAAGGGCTGTGGTGAGAATAAAATGAGCATCTCTTTGGAAAGGGCCTTGAGTGCCTGACTCGCTGAAGTACACCCTAAGAAGGAGGTGCTGCGGTTGTATAAACTTATGGGGGGGAATGGGGCTCAGCTTCCTGGCCTAGGAACCAGGAGCTGGGTCAGCTGAAGGGGCTTTCCCTGCCCTGCCTTTTACCACATCAGCGTCACGCCCCAGCCTCGGCCTCGTGGAGACAGCCCATTGCCCGGTATAATTTATCTCCCCGGAAACCTCTCACCACCTACTTCCTCTTTTAAGGAAAAAGTCTGCTGGGGGTGGGGGTGGGGACTAGTGGTTCCCCCTGGTCTGTGTGTGACCTTGGGCAAGTCACTTCCCGTCTGGGAGCCTGAGTTTCCTCACTGGGGGGAGGGGACTTGGAACCTCCCCAGAAGGGACTGGTGGGGGCTCCGGAGGGATGTGGCTGTCTGGCTCCCCAGTGGTGTCTGTTCAGGGGACCGTGAAAGGGATGCTGACAGTTACTAAGCACTCAGTATGTGCCAGGCATTGTGCCAAGTGTTCTGTGCCTGGACTCCATTTACTCCTCCCACTGCCCCAGGAGGGGGGGGGACTGTCATTTTCCCACTTTGCAGGCAAGGAAGATGAGTACAGGGTGGGGAGGTCACTTCCCTGAGTCATGGAGTCAGTGTCTCAGTGAGGATTCGAACCCAGTTCTGTGGATGTCAGATCCTGAACTCTGAACCAGTTTCCTGACCCCTCCCTGCCAAAGCTGAGTCAGATGTCACTTTATCCAGGAAGACCTCCCTGACCCTCGGGCCGGGGCTGGCACTGTCTGGGGACAGGACTGGCTCCTACCCCAGAGGGTGGGGCCAGGACTGTCTGGATCATTGCCCAAAACCCAGGCTTGACAGAGCAGGGAGCGTCTGCTGGTGGCCGCCGGGGCCCGGGGAGCCGGATGGATGGGGCGGAAGAGTCTAGGCTCCTGCATCCATGCCCAGCACCCTGCGGACCTCACCCTTCCCCTCCCCGCGTCTCAGCTTCCGCTGGGGACCGGAGCAGGCAGTGAGGGCCGGGGGGCTGGTCAAGCAGGGAAACCGAGGCTGAGATCAGCAGGGGGGAGCTAGTCCCGGAACTCCTGCTCGGTCCCCACCGGCCCTTCTCCCAAGTCCACCCTGCCGGCTCTCTCACCTGTGCACCCCCGCATCTGCCTGCCTGTCTCACTCCCTTCTGTGCTGTCTCTGTTTCTCCAGCCCCTGCCTTTCTGTTTGTTCTCTCCCCTATTCCAGATCTGTCTCTGTCCACCTGTCTGCTTCTCTCTCCCCATCTCTGCCTCCGTCTCCCCGTCTGCCTCTCTCCTTCCCCCCACTCCCCCCCACATCACATGCCGGGAATCTCTGAATGTCCCCAGGTGACCGAGATGGAGGTGACTGGCCTCTGGAGGGTGCAGGCCGTGCCCCCTCCACTAACCCGCCCTTCCCCCCCTCCCCGCAGTGAGACGGTTATCTGCTCCAGCTGGGCCACTGTGATGCTTTATGATGACAGCAATAAGCGATGGCTGCCGGCAGGCACGGGCCCCCAGAGTTTCAGCCGCGTCCAGATCTACCACAACCCCACGGCCAATTCTTTCCGGGTTGTGGGCTGGAAGATGCAGCCAGACCAGCAGGTGAACCTCCGCCTCCCTCTCCCTCCCCCTCTCCCTCCGCAGGCTGCGCCCTGCACCCACCATCCTCACCCATCTTTCCCCTCCTGCCAAGGTGGTCATCAACTGTGCCATCGTCCGGGGTATCAAGTATAACCAGGCCACCCCCACCTTCCACCAGTGGCGCGATGCCCGCCAGGTCTGGGGCCTCAACTTTGGGAGCAAGGAGGATGCCACCCAGTTCGCGGCGGCCATGGCCAGCGCCCTTGAGGCTCTGGAAGGTGAGAGTGGGCAGCGGGGAAGCACGGAGCCCTGCCCGGGGCCGCCGCTTCCCCACTCGCAAATTAGCCCCCTTCTCACGAACTGCTGTTGCACCGCTACCGTGGGAGGATTATGGTGCGGACTCTGTAGAGGCGCCTGTGTGCCCCATGCGCACCCCTGTCTAAAACACACAATTCCTAAGGGTGCGGCCTGCTCCGTGAGTTTTTCCCCCGGTGACCGGTGACCGCCTCTCCGATCCAGATCCTTCCAGCCCCTAGAAGGCTCCCTGTGCCCTTTACTAGATCCCCGTTGTAGTGGTGGGTCATCAGTTAGTTTTCTGGCATCACTATTAAGAGAAAGCTCTCCAGCTGGTATTTCATAGACGTGAGCATGCACACGCATCCCCTGAGCATGGGGGTGAATGCAGATCCTGGTTCATCCCCTGAGCTGGGGCGTGGCCTGAGCCTCTGCATTTGTAACCAGTGCCCTGGTGATGACAAGGCTGCCACTCCATGGGCACAGCAGAGCGAGGCTTTAGGAAACCGCTGTGCATCCAGGGTCTGGGGGCAGAGGTATTTGCTTCCTGGAGAAGCCTCAGTGCCAGTGGGGAAGGGCTTGCTTGGCTGGGGGCACAGAAGAGTATGGTGGGTGGTTCAGGTTGCAGGAGCCAGAGGCCTGGAGGTGGGTGAGGAAGAGGCTCCCAACCTTCCAGTGTTCTTGGGCTGGGGTCTGAGTGGCGGTGACAGTGGTTAAGAGCCTGGATGTTAGAAATCAGTCTGAATTGGTCTTGTTCATGCAAATTCTGGTCTGTAAGACATGGGCAAGTGACTCAGGAAAGTTCTGGGCTTTTGCTCGGCATCATCACAGCACCTGCCTCTTATCGGCTCAGTCACGGGAGGCCAGTCAGGGGAGGCCAGTGCTGCCCCTCATCCCACGCCCCAGCCTGAGGGTCAGACTCTTGGAGAAAGAACGAAGCCAGTGCCTCTGGCACAGATTCCTGGGAGAGCTGAGTGAGAGTATCATGGGGTGGGGCCAAGTTCCGGGGTTGACTCACCACACTTTCCAACTCTTACCTTCCAGGAGGGGGGCCTCCGCCACCCCCGCCACCTGCAGCACCTCCCACCTGGTCTGTCCAGAATGGTCCCGCCTCAGAGGAGGTGGAGCAGCAGAAAAGGTGGGGCCAGCCCCTGGGTGGAGAACCCTACCAGCACCAGAGCTCTAGGATGTTCCAGAACCCCAGACTCCCAGAGTCCAGAACTGTCCAACTTTCAGTTTCCAGAATGTCCCTACTCCCAGGAGGCTAGACATGAAGGGCTTTCAGGAAACCCCACCTCCTGGAGTTCAAGAAACTCCCATACCCAGAGTTGCAGAACCTTCTGACCCCTCAAATCCCAGCCCCCCACATTCCCAGAATCCAGAAGTTGGCTGTTTAAAAGATCTTGGGCATTTTGTAATTCAGATGTTCTTGACAGTCTGATGACAAGAATGCTAACATCTTGGTCTCACTCTGTCCCTGCCCTTCCCCCCAACTCCTTCCCCGGGTCCCTGGGGGAGGAAGGCGAGGGTGGGGATTGGCAGTCAGCCTCCCTGGAGATCTGGGAGAGAAGGGGGGGTTGCTGGCCATCCTTGGGGCCCTCAGTGATGGCAGCTCCATCACCCCTTCACAGGCAGCAGCCGGGCCCACCAGAGCACCTGGAGCGCCGAGTCTCCAATGCAGGTGATTGCTCAGTGGCCTTGGGGGGATGGGGACAGGGGTAGGGGGATGACCTCCCAAGGAGGGGGTGGGCCAGCTGGATAGGAAGGAGTAAGGCTCCTCTCTTAGCATCCTCCTTTTCTGTGTTTCTTCCAGGAGGGCCTCCTGCTCCCCCAGCTGGGGGACCGCCTCCCCCTCCAGGACCTCCTCCTCCTCCGGGTCCCCCCCCACCCCCTGGTGTGTCCCTCTCAGGGGGCTCTGCGGCAGGGCACGGAGCAGGGGGAGGCCCACCCCCTGCGCCCCCTCTCCCCACAGCACAAGGCACCAGTGGTGGGGGAACAGGGGCCCCCGGTCTTGCAGCAGCCATTGCCGGAGCCAAACTCAGGAAAGTCAGCAAGGTGAGGGGGCCACGTATGGCTGGATGTGGGGGGATGGCCCTGATGGGATGAGACCAGAGTTGCAGGGGTCGGAGGGGGGAGTGGGGCCACAGGAGGGCCAGGGGGGCTAGGAGGCCCACCCATAAAGCCCCTTCTTCTTTGTCGTTTCTCCAGCAAGAGGAGGCCTCAGGGGGGCCCCCAGTCCCTAAAGCAGAGAGCACTCGAAGCACGGGCGGGGGGCTGATGGAAGAGATGAATGCCATGCTGGCCCGGAGGTGAGCCTGAGCCTGGAGCCTGGAGCCGCCAATGCCTTGGAAAGCTCTGGGAAGAAACCTCTCAGACCTGCAGTTAGCACCTGGAGATTCCAGTTCTGTAGGGCCAGGTTGGGGGAGGGCTCAGATTCCCATCTGGTTTGTTTCTTTGGGTGAAAGTTCCTTCTGTGATAGGCAGGTTTGGGATCGACAGTGCTGGAGATTACATTCTCCTGAGATGGCTGAGGTTTGGAATCACCTGGGGGTAGCCTCCAGAATGTTCTGAAACCCTGAATTCTAGAACCTGAGGAGGTCTCCCCTTAGAGGAGATCCTGCCTCGAAATCTTGGAAACTCAGATTCCTAGAATCCCAGCCATGTAAGATCGAGAATCCTCCACCCTTAGACTTTTGTGATTCCCAAATGTGAGAATCCTAACCCCCCCTCCCCCACACACACACCCCAGTTGGAGAACAGCACTCTCTTTAACTTCTAAAACTCCAGTTTCCTTACCCTTTGAGGATTCCAGAACTCTACACCTTAGCATCCACCTTTCTAGAACTCTGGTAAGAATTACTGAGTGGCTGAGGGAGGGCTGAAGTCATCTGTTTTTGCCTGTCCCTCCTGCAGAAGGAAAGCCACACAAGTTGGGGAGAAACCCCCCAAGGATGAATCTGCCAATGTGAGTTAGGGGCTCTTCCTGCCAGGTGCACCTTAGGCTGTACCATTCGGGTAGGGATACTGGGGAGGGCCGGGGTGTGACAGGAACGGGGCGGGGTGACGCCAAGGCGAGGATCAGCCGGCGGTCTCATGGCAGTTTTATTTCCCACCAGCAGGAGGAGCCAGAGGCCAGAGTCCCAGTCCCAGCCCAGAGTGGTGAGTGGAGCCTGTCTAGCCTGTAGGGCCTCCGGATGCCCTGTTCTCAGGTGGAATGCCCCCTCCTGGGGGAGTCTGCAAGCCATGCTGCGGACTGTAGTCCCTTGAGACCCTTTGAACAGGAGCTGATGAGGCTGTGGGGAGACTGAGGCGGGGCATTCCTTGTCCCTGATCTTCCTGATTTGTTGCCTGTCCTCCAGAAACTGTGCGGAGACCCTGGGAGAAGAACAGCACAACCTTGCCAAGGTGCGCCATCAGTGCTGGGTCCCTCCCCTCCCATAAATAGATGGATCTGTCACCTTTGTAGGAAGGGACACCAGGCGACCCTTGGAACGGGAAGCAGGGGAGGCCGACCCTTTCTCTAACCTCATTTCTGTCCCAAACCACACTGACTCTCCTAGGATGAAGTCCTCTTCATCCGTGACCACTTCCGAGGCCCACCCCTCCACGCCCAGCTCCAGTGACGAGTCAGACCTGGAGAGAGTGAAACAGGTAGCTTGGCGGGGGGTGGAGGGTGCGGGGTCGGGTGTTGGGAGGCCCCGGCTAGAAAGGGGCCACAGGTGGAAAGGAGATCTGGGGCCAAACTCCGCCATCCATCTGCCCTGTGATTCTGTGAAAAGGCCTCAGAAACCTCAGTTATTCAGCCTGAGAAATGGAGAGATTGAATCAGGTCAGGGATGACACACATACCACAGCCTCCTCTTCCAGCGCCAGTCACAGACCTTACTAATCTATCACTGCACTCATTCCTGATGAGCACCCAGAGTCCTTTCCAGCACACTAGCCCCAGACAGCACCAATCGGAATTGGCAGGAGACAGAAATATATTTGCCAGCCCTAATACTGGATGCTCTCCAGTCCTTTTCATCTGGCTCCAACGATCCAGAATTTTCCCTGAGAATTCTCCAGTCACTCTCTGGCCTTATCAATGATGTCACTGTGTGTGTGTGTCCCCGCGTGTGTGTTGGGGTGGGTAAGGGTCTTGAACCTTCTTCCTCTGGCCATTAAGAAAGGGGGGGGGGGGGCTTTCTCTTTAGAAAGGGGGGGAGTTATTTTAAAAGGGGACTTTCTCTTTAAAAAAGGGGAGCTTCATTTCTGCAAGTCCAGGGTGCCCTTCCTGATTGGTTGCACCCCATTATTTCCAGGAGCTTCTGGAAGAGGTGAGGAAGGAACTGCAGAAAGTAAAAGAAGAGATCATTGAAGGTGAGGTGGTTTTTGAATTTTAAACATTTGTTTTGGAGGCATCCCGTCTCCTGGAAAGGGCCCTGTTGTTGGAAGGGAAGGCGGAAGAGGCTCTGCCCATGACCCCTGCTCCTTGTTTCCTTCCAGCGTTTGTCCAGGAGCTGAGGAAGCGGGGTTCCCCCTGACCACAGGGCTCCAGAAGATCCTGTATCTCCTTTCTGCACACCCCGCCTGTCACCCTGCTTTCCCTGCCTCAACTCGACTTGGAATTGGCTAAAGACCACACAGGAATGCATCTCCCCCACTCCCTGTCCTACTTGGAAAATACCAAGGGGGTGTGGCTCCGTGGCCCCAGGGCCACACCCATACTGGCTGCTGATTGGCTGGGGAGGCCCCCACCCTTTGCTCCCTTTGGTCCTTCCCCTTCGCCATCCCCTTGGGGCTGGTTCCTCTGTTGGGGATTGGGGACCAAGTGACCCCACAGTAAGGGGGAAGGAAGGAGGGAATCTCACATTCCCTTGTTCTAGATTCACTTTAACGCTTAATGCCTTCGAATTTTTGTTTTTTTAAGGAAAAAAAAAATATATATATATATTTAGGTTTTGGGGGGAAGGGAAATTTTGTTTCTCTTTCGTTTTGATAAAACTGGGGTGTGGGGAGTTTTTAAATGCTATGCCCAGGGCTTGTCCCCTTTGGAGCAGCTATTTAAGGGGGAGGATGTCCCACCAGGCTGGGGGCACCTCCCCCACCCCCACCCCCACCCCAGGGAGCTCCCTTCCCTTTGGCTCCTTCCCCTTTTCTATGAGGAATTAAGATGCTATAACTTTTTGGAACCTCAGTTTTTTGGTTTTTTATTTGGGTAGGTTTTGGGGTCCCCCTGGGGAAATAAGATGAGGGAGAAAGGAAAGGGGGAGGAAACCTCCCCTCTCCCACCTTCACCTTTAGCTTCTTGAAAATGGGCCCCTACCGAATAAATCTGCCAGTTTTTTATAAATATGAAGATTTCTGGACTGATTCGGAGGGCTGCTCTGGTGAGGGTGGAGGTGTGTGTGTGCCCCTCCCGGCAGTGATCTGCCTTCCCCTCCTCTTTCTTCTTCCATCCTGTATCTGCTCCAGTTCCCACAGGCTCCGACAACCAATCTGCCACCCTGGAGAAAGCTAAGGACAGTCCCTCACAGTGTGGCATCAGGCAAGTCCTGTTGCTACTCCTGGGCCTCAGTTTCCCCATCTGGGAAATGGCTTGTGGGATGACTCTGACCCTTCCAGTGGGAATCCTCCCAGCTTCTCTGCTAATTCCAATGATCCTGTACCCATTTTGCAGATGTACGCCATGGTGCTCAGACACATTCTTAAAGATGACTTATTTACCCCAGAGCTCCTTTAATTATAAAATATTTACAGTCTTAAAAAAAATAGAATTCAGAAATCACAGAGCTCATATACACCCCCTTCAGGGGTTCATTGGTTGGGTAGGGGGTTGGGGGGTAGATAACCCTGCCTGGTTGGAATATTCCATTTGGATGTGGGGCGACTTCAGGGCTGAGGGCCAGATGGTCCCACTTGAGGAAGCCTTTGTATGAAGGAGGGTGAGGGTGGACTGGGTGACCAGTCGAAGGATAAGCAGGAAGAAGGAATCCCAGAGTACTCAAGAGCAGGTTCGGGTGGGAGATGGCAGATGTGACAAGTGACCCAGGTGGTAGGGGAACAGGTGGGGGTCTCTATGAGGGACCAGCTGAGGAGGACAGTAGGCAGGGACAACAGTAGGTCAGACAGGTAAACAGCTGAGACCAAAACACAGAATGGTTCATCCCTGGACAGAACTGATTTTTCTATCCCAAAGGACCAAGTCCTGCTGGAACAGACAACAGAAGGTGGGGGGATCCTGCACAGCCTTTCCATAGGTTATGGCACCCACTAAAGTGAGGGTATCTGTTGGAATGGTCTGCTTGAGGGGGGCTGGTGGGCCAAAGGCAGGAGCCACAGGGTGACTCAGTGGAGCTAAGGCACTCCAAGATCATCCTTCTCTGCCCCCTCCAAAGCGAGGTAGATGGAAAGTATGGGGTCCAAAGTCACTGGGAGTTTGCATTTTCATTACAATGGTTTGTACCAATGAAGAATGTGGAAAGGGTGCTCTGGTATACTGGAGGAGTGTCCCGGCCGGGAAAGCCACTCAGGTAAGTGGAGGTGTGAGTGACAGAATGAGTTAGCTGGGTCCACGTGTCCTGCTGGCCCACCTAGTTGTGGGTGGGTGGGATCCAGGGGGAAGACTGCTAAATCAGTGGGCTGGGGTTGGGGGTGGAGGTGAGGGTAGGGCAAGGGGTGGGAAACTCCTGTTGGAATGTTCCACCAGTGGGTGGGGAGTCCCCGTGGATGGTACCACTGGGGTAGGGAGGTGTCCCAGAGCCTGGTTGCCTCAGCCCCGGTCCAGCCTCCCTCCTGCCCCTGAGAGGACCGGGTGGTATTAGCTGGGCCGGTTCAGGAAGGGGCAGTGTGGACAGAAGGTCGTGTCGGAGACGTCACAGCCCAGGCCACGGCCACATGGAGGCCCAAGGTCCGGCAGCCCCCTATTCCTTGGGCTTCGCTTGGGGCGCGGACGGCGGGTCGCGGGCGCAGAGCTGGGCGCGCACCTCCCGCATCTGCACCTGCAGCTCCTCCAGCGCCCTCTGCTGCGGCGCCGCCCGCACCTGGTCGTGCAGGGCGGCCAGCGCCAGCGCCAGGTGGTCCACCTCGTCCCGCATCGCGCTCCAGGCGGCGCGCCGCGCTGTCTCCTTGCGACGGTGGTGCGCCTGGTGGCGCCAGAACTCCAGCACCAGGCAGCCGCCGGCCACCGCGAAGACCGTGGCCTCGCCCAGCAGCTCGGCGCCCAGCTCGGCGGCCGCGTCCTCGTTCAGCGGCTTCACGGCGGCCGCGTTGAAGCCCATGAGGCGCATCTTGGCGCGCATCTCCACCCAGTGGTACACTGCGGGGAAGAGGGGTAAGGGATCTTGGCCGGGGGCCGCCGCAGTCCCCGCCGCTCGACGCCCGGGCGTCCCCGGAGCCACCGCGACGCGGCAGCGGCATCGCCCGCGTTAGGGAGCGGGCGCCTGACCGAGGGGCCGGCGCGGGGCCGGGTTGGCCATCTGGCCTGGGGTGGCCCCTTTGAAAGCGTCCAGAAGATTCTGGCGAGCAGCCAGGGATGAGAAATGCTGCTCGGGGGCGGGGGGGGGGTCCTGCGTGGGGGCCGCACCTCTGGGACGGGGCGGTGGTGGGTGCTACGAAGCCAGGGCAGGTGTAAAGCTTTTGCTCCTTCAGCGCCTTCCCCAGTGCGCCCAGCGCCAGCCAGGCTCTTCCCTCCTCCCCTGAACTTGGCCCCGACGCTTCGCTGCCCTGAGATGTGTTCACTGTGGGGCCTGGGGCTTTGGGAGGAGCTCAGGGCTTGAGCCAGGCTGTGCTAACTGCTTCTTTACCTAATCAATTATTCAGGTGAATAAGGGTTATGAGCATTGTCATCGTTCGTAAACACAACACAAGCATAGAGCACGGTGCTGAAACCCCAAGTCACTCCACGAATAATTAATATCCATCCACAGATACAGGAATTGATGGGGAAAATCCCGGGCCTCTGGCTCATTAGGAAACGAATTTCTGAAAACATCTTATACTTCGCCCCTGCCACAGCAGCCACAGCTGATCTCATCCCATTTCCTTCCTTTTAGGTAGAAGAATAACATATGCACGTGTGTGAGGGGGTGGGGGTGGGGGTATGGTTTAAGACCACATAAAAGGGGTTAGACTGAAAAACAGAAGTCCACCCTCCCAGTTCCAGCTTCAGTCCTGCTCCTACTACAACCACTTTTGGTCTGTTCTGCATTTATTTATTCCAGTTTAACCCTGTGATGCCAAATAACAAGCTTACGCCTCCATTTCTTGATTTTCTAAGTTGAATTTTCAAAAATATTATGTTTTGATTGTTCTACTGCCACCCGCCCATATTATGGGACTTTATCACATATTCTATATCCTGTCCTCCCCCCCTCGATTTTTATAAGTGATTTTAACTTTTTTTTTTAAGATTTTATTTGTTTATTCATGAGAGAGAGAGAGAGGTAGAGACACAGGCAAAGGGAGAAGCAGGCTCAATGCAGGGAGCCTGACACGGGACTCAATCCCAGGACCCCAGGATCACACCCCCGGCCAAAGGCAGGTGCTGAACCACTGAGCCACTCGGGGATCCCCTTAGTTTAACTTTTTGTTGTGTATTGGTAATCGTTGTAATCGTGAATAATATGCCTATTACCTGAACTTCCTGACAGTGTACCCATAAGTACCTACCCTCCACTCCCCTACCTCCTATGGTCAGTAGCTCATACTATTACTTTTATATTGCCATACTCTCTTTCTCTTTTTCTTTAAGATTTTACTTTTTATATGACAGAGAGAGAGAGAGAGAGCACAGAGGGAGAAGGAGAAGCAAGGCTCTCCTCTGAGTAGGGAGACCAATGTGGCTCCATCCCAGGACCTGAGACCATGACCTATGACAAAGGCAAACACCTAACCGACCAAGCCACCAAGGTGCCCTGCCATGGTGTCTTTCTAAGGTTAAAATAAGTCTTCAGTGCTCTGTCCATAGACTGAGTCTGAAAGTGAAAATATAGATCCTGTATATAATTAAGGTTATGTAGATACTAATCACTGTAAATCCATAACGAAGATGTAATTTTGTGTTTGCCATCTGAAGCAGTAACATTAATTGGCAGCTCTAAACAGTGCTACATATCATGCCAGAAATAGTCTTTTCATACTTTATTTATTTATTTATTTATTTAAGCTGATTCCATGCCCGATATGGGACTTGAACTCACAACCCTGAGATTAAGAGTTGCATGCTCTTACAACTGAACCAGCCAGGTGCCCAGTTTTCTCATCTTTAGAGTTTTATTTTACTGTATGAAATTTTTAGTTTTCCCTAGAGTGGGGTTTCTCACCACAAATGCCAGATGTGTATGGGATCCCTGGGTGGCTCAGCGGTTTAGCGCCACCTTCGGCCCAGGATGTGATCCTGGAGTCCCGGGATCGAGTCCCGCATCAGGCTCCTGGCATGGAGCCTGCTTCTCCCTCTGCCTACCCCTTTCTCTCTCTCTCTCTCTCTCTCTCTATCATGAGTATATTAAAAAAATATGATGGAAAAAATACACAAATTTGATGAATGGTTAGGAAGGTGTTCCATGGTTTCTTTATATAATTTTAGCATGTGATTTTTACCACAGTTCTTTGTCAAAGCTCAAATTTCTTATGTCCATGTCCTCCTTAAATCTAAACACAGTTCCTTAAGGTAAAGGCTTGAAATGGAAACAGCCTAAAACGGAGGGGGATTTTATGTCACAATCTGTAAATTACGCTGTGGTTGTGAAGCCCAGTAGTTAAAAGCAAACGAAGCAGAAATGGTGAAATCACTCATGTTTGCTTCCCTAGCAGTGACTTACAACCACAGCCATGCTTTTGCCTACGGACCAACAATGCTGAAATGTTTCACTATTAAATGTCGTAATTTCAAAAGGGAAAAAAACGGAAATTTCAAAAGGAAAAAAATGAGCTTTATATATTCAACACAGAAAAATTCCCCAAACATAATGTCAAGTGGAGAAACACATACAAGTTCTGAAAGGTGGGGATCCCTGGGTGGCGCAGCGGTTTAGTGCCTGCCTTTGGCCCAGGGCGCGATCCTGGAGACCTGGGATCGAATCCCACGTCGGGCTCCCGGTGCATGGAGCCTGCTTCTCCCTCTGCCTGTGTCTCTGCCTCTCTCTCTCTCTCTGTGTGACTATCATAAATAAAAATAAACATTAAAATTTTAAAAAAAGTTCTGAAAGGTACCTACAGTGGGATAAAAACAAGAATAAGCATTGATGGTAGACACGTATCTAGGAAAAGTATAAAGTCTCAATGGAATAATACTCAGCATCCTCAGGACAGGTGCGGGGAGAGGGAAGAGAACCAATGAGGCTTAAGTTTTGTCTTCTAGGAACCCCTGGGTGGCTCAACAGTTGAATGTTTGCCTTTGGCTCAGGTTGTGATCCTGGAGTCTCGGGATTGAGTCCCGCATTGGGCTCTTGTGGGGCTTGCTTCTCCGCCCTCTTCCTATGTCTCTTCCTCTCTCTGTGTCTCTCTCATGAATAAATAAATCTTAAAAAAAAAAAAGAAGTTGTCTTCTAAAAAACAGGAGGAGCATCTGGCTGGCTCAGTCAGTAGGATATATGACCCTTGATCTCAGTTCAAGCCCCACAGTGGGTAAAGAGACTACTTTAAAAAAAACTTCAAGATCTCCTGGGTGGCTCAGTCAGTTAAGTGTCCAACTCTTGGTTTCGGCTTGAGTCATGATCTCAGGGTCATGAGATTGAGCCCCACGTCTGGCTCAGTGCTCAGTGCAGAGTCTACTTGAGATTCTCTCTCTCCCTCTGCCTCTCCTCAATTCATGTTCTCTCTAAATAAATAAATTAATGAATAAATGAAATCTTTTTTAAAAAAGAATATTCGGGGCACCTGGCTGGCTCAGTGGGTAGAATGCACAACTCTCGATTTTGGGGTTGGGAGTTCAAGCCCCAAGTTGGGCATAGAGCTTACTTTTTAAAAAACAGAAATGGGGGACGCCTGGGTGGCTCAGTGGTTGAGCGTCTGCCTTTGGCTCAGGGCGTGATCCTGGGGTCCTGGGATTGAGTCCCGCATTGGGCCCCATGCAGGGAGCCTGCTTCTCCCTCTGCCTGTGTCTCTGTCTCTCTCTGTGTCCCTCATGAATAAATAAATAAAATCTTAAAAAGGGCAGCCCCGGTGGCCTACTGGTTTAGCACCGCTTTCAGCCCGGGGTGTGCTCCTGGAGTCCCAGGATCGAGTCCCACGTCGGGACTCCCTCTGCCTGTGTCTCTGCCTCCCTCTCTCTGTGTGTGTGTGTGTGTGTATGTGTCTGTCATGAATAAATAAATAAAATCTTTAAAAAAAATCTTCAAAAAAAACAAAAGAAATTTTATACCATTAAGAAAGTGAGAAGGCAAGCCACAGACTGGGAGAAAATATTTGCAGATAATATATAATAATGTTATTATATATTTATATATAATAATGTATTTATTTTAAAATAATATAACCTAATAATAATAATATAATTATTATCTAACAAAGGACTTGTATCTAGAACATATGAAGAGCTTTTAAAACACAACATTAGGAAGGTAAATAATCCAATTAAAATGGGCAAGAGGTTTGAACAGACATCTCACCAAAGAAGACATACAAATGGCCAATAAGCACATGAAAAGGTGCTCCACGTGTTAATAATTAGAGGAACACCAATCAAAACCACAATGAGGTACCACTTCACACCTACTAGAATAACTATAATCAGTACAACAAAAAAACCCAAGTGCTTTCAAGGTTTCAGAGCAAAAGCAAATCTCATGTACCTCTAGTGGGAAAGTCAAATGGTGCAGCCACTCTGAAAAACAGTTTGGCACTTTCCTAAAAAGATAAACAACAAACCCACTCCTAGGTATCTATGCAAGATAAATTACATACAATCACATGCTTGTGCACTAAATGTTCACAGTGGCATTTATTCACAAGAGCCAGAAAGTGGAAATAATGCAGTGCCCATCGATTGGTCAATGGATAAATAAAATCTGGTGTATTTATACAGTGAAGTATTATTAATACATAAAAGGGAGTGAAGCAGTGATCCATGCTACAACACAGATGAATTCTTGAAAACATCACACTGAGTCAAAGAAGCCAGATACAAAAGACCGCATAGTGTACGGTTCCTTTTATATGAAATATCCAGCACAGGGAAATCTCTGGAGACAGGAAGTAGATTAGGGGTGGCTGGGCGGGGGTGGGGGGGGTGGGGGGTGGGGTGGGAGTAGGGGTGAGGTGTGGGAGTGTGGAGGTAGGGGTGAGAGGTGGGCGGGGGTGGGGGTGGGGAGTGACTGCTAATGGACACATGGGATCTCTTTAGAGTGATGAAATATTCTAAAATTGAATTTTGGTAACGGATGCATAGCTATGTAAATTTACCCAAAATAATTAAAGTATCCACTTGAAACAGGAATGTTGGGGCAGCCCCGGTGGCGAAGAGGTTTAGCGCCGCCTGCAGCCCAGAGTGTGATCCTGGGGACCCGGGATCAAGTCCCACATCAGGCTCCTTGCATGGAGCCTGCTTCTCCCTCTGCCTGTGTCTCAGCCTCTCTCTCTCTCTCTCTCTCTCTCTCTCTCTCTCTCTCTCTCTCTCTGTGTCTCTCATGAATAAATAAATAAAATCTTAAAAAAAAAACAAATGTTTAAAAAAAAAAAGAAACAGGAATGTTATGGCATGTAGATAATACCTCAATAAAACTGTTCCGACAAACAAAGCAAAATGTCAGGGTCTCAGAGTGGCTGCCCCTGAAACTGATGGATGCTGTCATGAGCAGGTGTGCGGACTGACGACAAAGGCTCCCTGCTGAACCCAAGTGGGATCTCGCCAAAGGGCAGTGGCCTCAAGAATGAGTAGTTGGATTTGTGGGGTGTTCAGTTTTCCAAAATCTAAACCCCTCTCCTGGTCTGGGGATGCACCATTGCTGTCAGCCAGGACCAGCAGGTAATAGAAATTGGAAAATCCCATGGCTTCCCCAGATGGGGATTCCTCTTCTCCCACAACCACAGGGCCCGAGGCCAGCAGCCAGGGCTGACATGGTGGCCACGGGATGTCACCAGGGACCCAGACTCTCTCTCTTTCAGCTTCTTCTCCCTCATTATGATTATGGGGATTTTAGCCACAGGTCCAAAACATGCCTGCTGCCCCTCTGGGTGCCATATCCTCCTTCCGGGCAGTGGGCAGGGCAGGGGTGGTCAGAAAGCACATGCATCTGATCTGTCCCTTTTTATGAGGAAACTACTGGATTTCATGAAAACCCCATGGAGTAGATTGGCCTCCATACCCTGGGGCCACCCTTCACTGCAGGCGAGTCCAACATTCTTGGCTGGCTACATGTTTCTACCTAATCAAACTGGGGTTCTCGTGATGGAGAGAGAGGTGGGGGAGATTGGTGACTTGGGAAGAAGCAGAGTGTCTGCCAAGGTGAGTGCCGCTGGTGGGACCTCACCTCTCTACAGCCACCCGAAGACCCTTTGCTGTTCTCCTGCCCTGGCAAACAGCTCTCAGACTGGTGGGCCAGGCTCAGTCGTTTTGCTCCCTCTCTGGACCTGAAATCTTGAGCAAGGCTTCAAGGATGTCCCTCCCCCTCGAGCTACACTCACTGCAAGAAGCCACAGAGATAACAAACTGTGCTGTCCACAGGCTCTGCGGCCTGGCATTTGTATTGGGTCGTGACAGGAAGCCGAGTGGTGGTTGCCTGGGCGAGGGGAGAGGAGAGAGGCTTGAGCAAACCTGGGGAGTGATGACATGCGGTCACTCTCTCCAGTGTGGAGGTGGCTTCACAGATACACACATTTGTCAAAAGTCAAGTTACACACTTTATATATGTGCGTTATATTGTGTGTCACTTACATCTCACTAAAGCTTCTTTCAGGAAAAAAAAAAAAAGGTAAAGCAGGATAAGCAGCTTAGAAACAGACAGAAGAACTGAGAGTCCTGACTCTAAAATGCTCACAAGGCCGTATGTGATCTTTCCCCTTGCTGATTTTCCGGCCATTTCCAACGGAACCTCATTCAGTACTCAGCCCCCTTTGTGCTCTCTCTCATCTCTGGGCCTTTGCATATGCCATTCCCTCTGCCTGCAACACTCACTCCTTTCCCACCAGAGTCACCCTGAATTTTCGGGTCCTGGCTCACATGCTTCCTCCTGTGGGAGGCCCTTGCTGACCACCCAGGCTGGGTCTGTCACCCTCTGTACCGGCTCTGCCATCCAACCTCCAACCACTCTGGGTCATCACCATCTGGGGAGCAGTCTGTCTCCCCCATGGACTGGGAGTCCCAAGAATGGAGGACCAAGAATGTCTTGGTCACTCCTGTGATCACCCCCAGCACTGCCTAGTAAGGGGCCAGGCTCAGAGCAGGTACTCAGGGAATATTTATTAAAAACATCAATCAATCAATCAATCAATCAGTCAACCAATGAATAAATAACCTCCTGATTAATTACAAAAGGGCAAAAGGCACTTTACTTTCACAGTGGATAGACCCAGTGGTTACCACTTAAGCCAAGTGATCAAACTCAGCATCATCTATAATGGGACCAACTGATATTGTGACCCAATGGAGTCCTCAGGGGACAGTCACAGCATCACCCACAGGGTTTTCCTGCTGAAAATGTTCACTTTGAATCTTTTTTTTAGGATTTTATTTATTTATTTTTTTATGAGACACACAGAGAGAGAGAGAGAGAGAGAGAGGCAGAGAACAGGTAGAGGGAGAAGCAGGCTCCATGCAGGAAGCCCGATGAGGGACTCGATCCTGGGACTCCAGGATCAGGCCCTGAGCTGAAGACGGAGCTCAACTGCTGAGCCACCCAGGCATCCCCAAATTTTTTTTAAGATTTTATTTATTTATTTATTTATGAGAGACACACACAGAGAGGCAGAGGGAGTAGCAGACTCCCTGTGGGAGGCCCGGTACAGGACTCAATCCCAAGACCCCGGGATCACAACCTGAGCTAAAGGCAGACACTCAACCACTGAGCCAACCAGGTGCCCATGCTCACTTTGAATCTATTCATGAGTCCAGAGTGTGGGGCATCTTCTGCAGCACAACTGAGCTAGAAGTTTCCAAAACTCCAAAGTTATACAAATCCAAAAAAAGGCAAAGCTGCCCTAGATTTCAAAAGATTAAAGAGATGACTATAAAATGTAATGTGTGGGCCATGACTAAATCCTGGGTTGGATGGGAAAAAAATCTATAAAGACATTTTGACATTGTTGGAGAGATCTGAAAAAAAAAGTTTCTTAGATGACATTCTGAAATTATTAAGAATTTTCTTATGATGTGTATAGTGTATGATGGCCTTTTTGGACTGTGTGGGAGAAGGTCCTTATTCTTAGAAGACATACACTTAAGTTTTTAAGGTAAAGTGTCATGACATCTGCAGATTACTTTCAAATGATTCAGTGGAAAAAAAAAATCTGTGTATGTATGGAGACAGAGACAGATAGAGGTGTGAAGTGTTTTGGACTACATGTAGTTTGTGCACACCCCCAGGACTAGAAATACCATGAAGATGGTATTTGGAGGTGGGGCCTTTGGGAGTTAATTTGGTTTGTATAAGTTCATGGGGCAAGAACCCCCCCAGGATGGGATTAGTGTCCTTTACAAAAATTTTTTTATTTATTTGAGAGGGAGAGAGAGAGAGAGAGAGAGAGAGAGAGAGAGAGAGAGAGAGAGAAAACACAGGAGGGAGGGGCAGAGGGAGAAAGAGAGACAGATGCAGACACCCCTGAGCAGGCAGCCAGATGAACACAGGGCTTGATCCCAGGACCCTGAGATCATGTCCTGAGCAGAAATCAAGAGTCAGATGCTCAACTGACTGAGCCACCCAGGCGCCCCCTAGGGATTGGTGTCCTTATAAGGAGAGAAAGAGGGCAGCCCCGAGCCCCGGTGGCGCAGCGGTTTAGCGCCACCTTCAGCCTGGGGTGGGGTCCTGGAGGCCCTGGATCAAGGCCCACATCGGGCTCCCTGCGTGGAGCCTGCATCTCTCTCTGTCTCTCTCTCTCTGTGTCTCATGCATAAATAAATAAAATCCTTAAAAAAAAAAAAAAAAAGAAGGGAGAGAAAGAGACACCAGGGCTTTCTCTCTCTCTCTCTCTGCCATATGAGTACAGGGCATGAAGGCAGCATCTGCAAGCCAGGAAACAGGACCTCACTGGGAAGCGAATCTTCCAACACCTTGATTTTGGACTTCCCAGCCTCCAGAACGGTGAGAAAATAAATGTCTGTTGTCTAAGCCCCTCATCCGGTGGCATTTTGCTAGAGCAGCAGACATAATCATAGACATAAACATGCAGATCCAAGATCTCTGAAGGGCACAGACAGGGCACAATTTGAACAAGTGGCGAATCTAGTAAGGGCACCTGGGTGTTCATTGTACAGTTTTTTCTATTTTTCTGTAAGTTTGACAGTTTTCCAGATTAAGATGTTGGGGAGAACTAAAAAAAAAAAAAAAAAAAAAAAAAATTTAGTTTGTAAAGAAAATGTACCAAAATTTAAGTAAGTGCTGATGATTTCTAGCAGGTAGGTTTTATGGTGCTCTTGGTTTTTAAATTTTCTCCTATGAATACTGAGGACTTGCTTAGTTAAATGAAAGAGGAAAATTCAAAATGTACATGTGATCAGATCCAGCCATTGTCATTTCCAGGAATTATTCTTAAGAAAGTAACAATGGGACACACAAAAATTAGCCCAGGGTCCCTGAGGCCTAGCATGGCTCTCTGAGGGGGTCCTTCCCTGCTAATTGCTGGGGTAGTGCCCTCCAGGGCAAGGAGAGGCTGTGCCACTGTATGGTGTGTGACATGTCCCTCTTCTAAGTTTAAAGCTCAAGACCCAGGGCAGCCTGGCTGGCTCAGTCGGTGGAGCATGTAACTCTTGATCTTGGGGTTCTGAGTTCAAGCCCCACATTGGGTATGGGAGATTACTTAAAACATTAAAAACATTTTTTTTAAGATTTTAGTTATTTATTCATGAGAGACACACACAGAGAGGCAGAGACATAGGAAGAGGGAGGAGAAGCTGGCTCCATGCAGAGAGCCTGACACAGGACTCCAGGATCATACCCTGAGCCAAAAGCAGACGCTCAACTGCTAAACAACCCAGGCGTCCCAAAACTTTTTTTTTAATTAAAAAAATCAAAATAAAGCTCAAGACTCATGGGAAAGTCAGAGAGGCAGGGGGCTCTCAGGTGCCTTACACACACACTGTATCTTGCAAGATTAAGCAGCAGATGCCCACAGAAGTAACCTGTTCTCTAAATACCTTGTAAAGACTTCCTTCCTCTCTCCTCTCACTTTCGTCCAAAAGAACATCTTGTGCCTCCCCCTCAAACAGTCTAGGGCTAGCAGCAATTCATTCTCCCAATATTCCTGTAATTACTTTCTGAAGAGAGGAATGAGGGGCCCTATTTGTAGCAAAAAAAAGGGGGGAAAAACTAACTTGGTTGTTTAAGAGGTACTGGGTTTCTGTTTGGCATGATGAAAAAATTCTAGACAAAGAGGGTGGTGATGGTTACACAACTCTGTAGGTGTACTTAATGCCACTGAATTAAATACTTAAAATGGCTAAAATGATTGCGTGTATGTTATGTACATTTTGTCCACTTAAAAAGAAAAGATAATTTGGTCGTGAGAAACGAGTCCAGGTACTGCTTTGGTTCACCCCCAGCTGGCCAACAGGTATGGTGTACTGCCATGCAATTCTGGCAATAATCCCCCAGCATCAGTGCAGACTCCACAGGGTGAAGGCTCCGTCCCAAAGACTTTTCCCACCCCAGGCAGCAACCATGAGCAGGGGTTCCCAAGCCACCTGCACTTCTGACCAACCAGCTACAAATTCGAGGGCTCCTGCCAACTCCCTCAGGTCCAAAAGTTTGCTATAACAACTCACAGAATGCCCTGAAAACATTATGCCTACAGTTGTGGTTTTATAATAAAAGATACACAGGAGGTAAGGCGTAGGAGGGATCCTGGAGCTTCCACGGGAGAACGCTTTCCACCCGCCCTTCAAATAGGGCTGCCAACCAGGAATTGGCTCAGGCCCACCAGGTGGGCAAGAGGGATGGAATTCCTGGCTCTGTGATTGAGCCAGAAAGTCAGGCAGGTTTAGTCATAATCTTTTTTTTTTTTAATTTTTATTTATTTATGATAGTCCCACATAGAGAGAGAGAGAGAGAGGCAGAGACACAGGCAGAAGGAGAAGCAGGCTCCATGCACCGGGAGCCTGACGTGGGACTTGATCCCGGGTCTCCAGGATCGCCTCCAAAGGCAGGCGCTAAACTGTTGCGTCACCCAGGGATCCCTCTTTTTTTTTTTTTTTTTTTTAAGATTTTATTTATTTATTCACGAGAGACACCGAGAAAGAGGCAGAGACACAGGCAGAGGGAGAAGCAGACTCCCTGTGGGGAGCCTGATGCGGGACACAATCCCAGGACCGTGGAATTATGACCTGAGCTGAAGGCAGGTGCTCAACCACTGAGGTGTCCCAATTTTTGCTCTTAATAAAATAAAAAGTTCCTTTTCTCTAATGGCTAGTACTAGGTTTCCCTTTCTGTTAGAAGGTTCCAGAGCTAAGCAACACTCTCCTAGCCACTGGTCACAGGTGTCTATTGAGCACTTGAAATGTCACTAGCCAAAAAGTGGCTTCTTTGTAGGTGAAAACACAGAAATAGATCTGAAGACTTGGTATGAAAAAAAAAAAAGGTAGGGTTTCTCAGTACTAATGTTTATACTGGTTACATGTTGAAATGATAATATTTTGGACATATCAGGCAAAGCAAAATATATCCTTAAAATTGATTTTACTGGGGCAGCCCAGGTGGTTCAGCAGTTTAGCGCCGCCTTCAGCCCAGGGCCTTACCCTGGAGACCCGGGATCAAGTCCCACGTGGGGCTCCCTGCATGGAGCCTGCTTCTCCCTCTGCCTGTGTCTCTGCCTCTCTCTGTCTCTCTCTCTGTCTCTTGTGAATAAATAAAATCTTTAAAAAAATTAATTAATTAAATTAAATTAATTTTACTGGTTTCTTTTTGTGTTTTGAATGTGGCTGCTAAAATATTTTATGTTTTTATTTATTTATTCATGAGAGTCACAGAGAGAGAGGCAGAGACACAGGTAGAAGGAGAAGCAGGCTCCCTGCGGGGAGCCTGATGCAGGACTCCATCCCAGGACCCCAGGATCATGACCTGAGCCAAAGGCAGACCCTCAACCACTGAGCCACCCCCCAGGTTTAGTCATAATCTTATGTGAGGTCTTCCCAATCAGCCCCACTCAAAGTCACTTTAGGAGCATAACAAAAATACAGTTATCACTTAGGAATTTAACAAAGGCTTCCAAAGCTATATGGAACTGGTAAAACCAGTCAACAGATATGTTCTTCATTACCCTCCAATTACAAAGGGAGGTGATTAGTAACCTTCTCCCCACACACAAGCTGTGGCTGCCATGATAGGCACCAACAAGGGACAGCCAGGTGCAGGCCAGTGCCCAGGAGCAGCACTGGCTGGGAGTCCAGACTCCTCATCTTCTTAGGTAAGGGCCTCCCACCACCTATTCCCTCTCTCCAGAGGCTCCTCCACCTTCATATCTCTCTCCCTTGCAGTTCTCTTCCACCTGCTGCTTCCATTTCTGCACGGAAGCCTCCATCCCTCCAAAGGCGAGTATGCATGGTGTGGGGGGCCGGGAGGTCTGACCCCCCTGAGGTGGCCGAGCAGCAGTGAGAGGCAGAGGACAGAAGGGCTTTCTGGGGATGTCTGAGAGGCAAATATGAAATAGCAGCCAGTTCAATTGAGACACCGAGTGATAAACTGAACCTCAATCTCTGGAGGAGCTGGGATCCCTGGCCAGGGGTTCAAGGGCTCCAGCCCCTTAAGAATCACAGGCTGTGATTCCTCTGAAGGGGAGACTGCAGAGCTGGCTTTGCGGGGTGGGGGTGGGGGTGGGACCCTTCCCCCCATGACCTGAGGTAAGTCAGGGAAACAGCAGGAGACAGGGTCAGATCTTTAGGGCTCTCACAAACTGGGATTATGCAAACCTCAAACCCAAACCATAAAAGCAGAGGGGCCGGTACTAGGACAGAGCTGCCATTGGGGACCCCATCCTCGGCCCACAGGGGCCTGGACAGGGAAGGCAGGTGGTGCTGGGTGGGGCCCAGAAGGGAAGGGCTAGAGGGTTGCCTGCAGTCAGGGAGCATCTCTGCTCTGCTCAAGTGCCAGCCTCAGGGTTGCAGTTCTGACCTACCTCCTGCCACTCCCCGCTTCGGGTTCTTGGGGAGCCCCTATGAGGACACCCCTCAAGCTGAGTGTGGGTGCTGGAGCTAGGGAGTACTTCTTGGGTGGGAGCAGAAATGGGACATCTGGGTCGCCTGGGTGGCTCAGCGGTTAAGTGTCTGACATAAGTGCCTATGTCTCTGCCTCTCTGTGTGTCTCTGATGAATAAAAAAAAAAAAAAAAAAGAAATGGGACATCTGCTGGGCTCAGAGGGAGAAAGGGTGTGATCGGCCATGTCAAGAGCCAAAGTCGGGACATCTGGGTGGCTCAGTGGTTGAGCATCTGCCCTTGGCTTGGGTAAGTGGATAAAATCTTAAAAAAAAAAAAGAAAAAAAAGTGCTAAAGTCAAGAAGCCCGTCTCATTATGGGCCCAGCTGGTGAAGCTTTTCTTTTCTTTTCTTTCTTTCTTTCTTTCTTTCTTTCTTTCTTTCTTTCTTTCTTTCTTTCTTTCTTTCTTTCTTTTCTTTCTTTCTTTCTTCTTTCTTCTTTCTTTCTTTTTTTAAAGATTTTATTTATTCATAGAGACAGAGAGGCAGAGACACAGGCAGAGGGAGAAGCAGGCTCCATGCAGGGAGCCCCACGTGGGACTCGATCCCCAGGTCTCCAGGGTCACACCCTAGGCTGCAGGTGGCGCTAAACCGCTGCGCCACAGGGACTGTCCTGGTGAACCTTTCTTTCTTTCTTTCTTTCTTTCTTTCTTTCTTTCTTTCTTTCTTTCTTTCTTTCTTTCTTCCTTTCTTTTTTTGTGAACCTTTTCTATGAGCATTTCTGTATTGCAACCCCACTTGGTGCCTTAAAAAAAAAAAAAAAAAAGGCGAGGCACCTGGGTGGTTCAGTGGGTTAAGCATCTGCCTTTGGCTCAGGTCATGATCTCAGGGTCCTGGGATCCAGCCCCCCCAGTGGGCTCCCTGCTCAGTGGGGAGCCTGCTTCTCCCTCTCCTCCCTGCTGTGCTCTCTCTGGCTGGCTGGCTGACTCTCAAATAAATAAATAAGGGGCAGTCCAGGTGGCTCAGCGGTTTAGTGCCTCCTTCAGCCCAGGTTGTGTGATCCTGGGGTCCTGGGGATCGAGTCCCACATCCGGCTCCCGGCATGGAGCCTGATCCTCCCTCTGCCCGTGTCTCTGCCTCTCGCTCTGTCTCTCATGCATAAATAAATAAATAAATAAATAAATAAATAAATAAATAAATAAAATCTTAAAGAAATAAAAGGGCGAGGGAAATAAGGAGTGGAAGAAGGGTGGAGGCTGAGCCGTGTCTGATCCCCAGGAGAGGTGCTAATGGTAAGAAAGGAAAGAAGGCTGCTCTGTGGCAATGTGGCCCTGGGCCCCAGAGACTCCAAGTGGAGTTGCTGTAGAGACTTCTATCCCTTCCAACGCCCCACCCAGAGATGCTGCTACACCTGGGACAAGTTCATCGTCATCCCCATGGATCCCCAGAAGTCTGAGGCTGAAGACTGCAGGACCTACATCCAGAAAATCCTAGGTAGGTCCTGGCCCTTTTGGTGGCTTCCTTCCCCTTCTGATCCTTCGGCTCTCCTGGGGACACAGAGACCCATTCCTCTTTCCTTTCCTTCCAGGAGCTCTGCACTCCACGGAGAGACATATGCTACCAGTGTCAACACTTAGCTGTGACCCAGCTTCCCGCTGGGTGACCCTGGACAAGTGTCCCGCCCTCTCTGGGCCCAGTTTACCTGTCACCAGGTGAAGGGTACGCAGAAGAACTTCTTATCCAGCCAGAGGTGGGCTGGGGTGTTCGTGGTCTCTCCCCACAGCCCCCAAAGTGACATGTCTGGAGAGGAGTGTCCTTTCTGTCTGCAAGTCAGTGGGGCACCTCCTCTGGTTCTCTGAGTCCATCCTCACTGCCCCCCAGGTCCCAGATCCCCATGTCTGTGATAGGAAGTCCCCTGGGTGTCCCACAAGAATGTCTGACTCCACATGTGTGCAGGAATGGGTGTGTGGGCCAAGAAAAGAGGCTCATCTGGTTGTTGGAAGTCAAGGCCACGTGGAAACCACCCAATGGCCACCAGCCACCAGCAGTGCCACCTGCTGCCCCCTTCAAGGGTTCTCTCATGGGGGTATTTCAAGGCCAAGAGAAACTCTGTCTCTAAACCTGGACACCAGGGTGTCTGGGTTTCTCTTCCTACGTGTTACAGAATAGAATGAAAATCCGCGTAAAGGGACACCTGTGGCTCAGTGGTTGAACATCTACCTTTGGCTCAGGTTCTGATCCCAGGATCCAGGACTGAGTCCTGCATCGCGCTGCCTGCATGGAGCCTGCTTCTCCCTCTGCCTATGTCTCTGCCACTCTGTGTGTGTGTGTGTGTCTCTCATGAATAAATAAATAAATCTTAAAAAAAAAAAAAAGAGGGGCTCGCTGGGTGGCTCAGTGGTTTAGTGCCTGCCTTTGGCCCAGAGCGTGATCCTGGAGTCCCGGGATCGAGTCCTGCGTCAGGTTCCCGGGATCGAGCTTGCTTCTCCCTCCTCCTGTGTCTCTGCCTCTCTCTCTATGTCTATCATGAATAAATACATAAAATCTTAAAAAAAAAGAAAAAGAAAATAAAATCCATACGAAGATTTGTGCACAGTCTTGTGTGAAGATATCCCAGTGGAGGGGCATCTGGGTGGCTCAGTTGGTTAATCATATGCCTTTGGCTTGGGTCATGACCCCAGGTCCTGGGATGGAGCCCTGCACCCTTGCTCCACGGGGAGCCTGCTTCTCCCTCTCCCTCTGCCTGCTGCTCCTGCTTATGCTCTCTCTCTCTCCCTCTCTTTCTATGTGAAATAAATAAATAAAATCTTTTAAACAAACAAACAAACATCCCATGAAAATATCTATATCCATAGTCAAGAAATGATTTTTTTGGTCCCAGACAACACAGCAGAAAGTCACAAGAAGTCTCTGGAAGATCCGGGCCCCCTCAGACCACCAGCAAAGTGGAGTAGGCTTGTTCTTTCTTTGAGAGGTCAGAGCTATTCAGGGGGAGTCATCAGAGACTGTGGGAATGTATTAGTCTCCTCTGGCTGCTGTAACATATTACCATGAACTTGAGGACTTAATCCAGATTTTTTTTCCTCTCACAGTTGTGGAGGACAGTCCAAAATCAGCATCACTGGGCCAAGATCAAGGTGTCAGGTGGGCTGCAGTCCCTCCAAAAGCTCAAGAGAAGAGTCGATTCTCTGTGGCTTCCAACTTCTGGTGGCTGCTGGCATTCCTGGGCTTCTGGCTGCCCCACCCCATCTCCAACTCCACCTTCACATGGCCTCTCCTCTGTGTGTGATCTCCCTCTGACCATCTCTTGTGAGCACACTGTGATGGCAGTTAGGACTCGGTTGGACAATCCAGAAAAATCTCTGCATCTCAAGATCTTTAACTTCCTCACATCTGTAAAACTTTTATCACATGAGGTCACATTTACAGGTCCCACGGATTAGGACCTGTGCTCTTTGGAGGGAGGGGAGCGCACCATTCAGCCCACTCCAATTTTACTATATGTGCTGCCGAAGCGAGCACCAGCCCACTCCAGATTCAGGGTAGAAGGGCCTGGAGGCTACAGGCTGGCTGCGATTTGGCCAGGTATCCTGTGATTCTCAAGGATTCACTGACTCAGCAAATGCAGGAGTATTAGAGAGAGACAGAGGGAGGCGTAAAGGGTCCACACTAGAGAGGTCCTGGTGGGGAGAAACTGAGGCACCTGCCAACAGCCAACACCAATTTGCTGGCCTCGTGTGTAAGCCTCCTTGCAACTGGACTGTGCACCTGTCAAGTCTTTGGATGACTGCAGCCCCAGTCTGAACCTCACGAGAGATCCAGGGCCAGAACCACCCAGAAGTGCCCAGCTAAGCCTAACTTTCTGAGCCTCAGCAATATTGGTTTTTGCTTTAAACTGTTAATGTTTGGGGCACCTGGGTGGCTCAGTTGGTTAAGCATCTGCCTTTGACTCATGTCATGATGCTGGGGTCCTAGGATTGAGCCCCACATCAGGTTCCTTGCTCCTTGGGGAGTCTGCTTCTCCCTCTCCCTCTGCTCTCCTCCCTGCTTGTGTGCTTACGCTCTTTCTCTCTGTGTCAAATAAATCAATCAAATCTTAAAAAAAAAAAAACTGTTAAAGTTTGAGTCATCTGGGCAGTAACTAAGACATGGGGTGAGAGGAGAGGGCACAGGGCTGCAACAGGGCCCTCTGAGGGACTTTCTCTTTACCCCACACCTTTTGTTTCTCAGTGATGCTGCATTTCTCTGTTTTTACATAACTGGAACTTGGTTTAGGAGAGCTGCGGAGAGCAGAGTGAGTGTTCATCTTCTACCACTTTCCCTGCTCGGTCGTGACTAGCCAGGCACTATGTTTCCATGTGACCATAGTGTGTCCCAAGTGAGATGCAGACACACGGTTGGCACAACATCTGGTGGCATGGCCCTAGGAGATGCTCACGCTCGTGCAGGACGTGGCAACTCTGGGCATGCTAAGGCCTGGAAGACAAACTCTAACCTGTGCTTAGATGTTCCCGTCCCCCCAACTCCAAACTGGCAGATCCGCCACATGCGGCACCTCCCTTAGAACACCGTTTAAGATAATACATGACATTCACTGCAGATGGAAAGACTGATGTTGGCTCTCAGTCCCACCAACAATATTCCTGGCACCTTAGGATGCTAAGTGAAGCTCTGCGGTAGAGGTAATGGAGGGATTAAATGGGTCTGTGATAAAGAGCACTGACCACCCAGCTTGATACTAAACACTCAATAGATTGACATCATTATTATTAATTTATTCCACAGAACCTAGATGTTCTACAGGAAACACGACACCTAAAACAAAAAACAAAAACTCTCCCCCAAATCAATCTTGCAACATAAAGAGCAAAATATTTTTCCTATTTATTTGAGAGAGAGAAAGAGAGAGAGAGCAAGCATGAGAAGGGGCAGAAGCAGAGGGTGAAGCAGGACTCCCTGCTGAGCGGGAGCCCAATGTGGGGCTCGATCCCAGGACTCTGAGATGACGACCTGAAGCCGAAGGCAGACGTTTTTTTTTCAAGGAAGTCGAGCTGTTTCAGAAATGCATTTCAACAATTGGTGAGTAGATATACAAATTGTGGTATGCCCATTCAGTGGGACATTACTCAAGGATAAAAATAAATGAGCTACCAAGCACAAAAAGACATCTAATAACCTTGAATGCATATTGCTAAGTGAAAGAAGGCAGTCTGAAAAGGCTGCGTGTCATAGGATTCCAAGTATTTAGCGTTGCCAGAGGCTCAGGGAGTGGGGAGGGAGGGAGGAACAGGTGTAGCCCAGGGGTTTTTTAGGGCAGTGAAACCATTTTTTTTTTAGATTTTATTTATTTATTCATGACAGACACACAGAGAGAGGCAGAGGGAGAAGCAGGCTCCCTCCGGGGAGCCTGATGTGGGACTTGATCCCAGGACCCCAAGGATCACACCCTGAGCCAAAGGCAGATGCTCAACCACTGAGCCACCCAGATGCCCCCAGGGAAACTGTTCTATGTGATACTGTACTGGTGGATATATGGCATTATACATTTGTCCAACCCCATAGAATGTATAACACCGAGTTGAAAACCCAGTGAAAACTAAGGACTTTGGGGCACCTGGGTGGCTCAGTGGTTGAACAACTGTCTTTGGCTCAGGACATGATCCTGGGGTCCTAAGATCAAGTCCCGCATCAGGCTCCCTGCAAGGAGCCTGCTTCTCCCTCTGCCTCTGTCTCTGCCTCTCTCTGTGTCTCTCATGAATAAATAAATAAAATCTTTAAAAAAAAAAAAAGAAAAAGAAAACTATGGACTTTAGTAATGTTAATATCGACTCATCAATTGTAACAAATACAGCTCATGAACACCAGATGTTAATCGCAGGGGCAGCTTTGTGTGTATAGGAGGTTGGGGAGAGATATATGGGAATTCTCTGTACTTTCTGCTCAGTTTTTCTGCAAACTTAACACTACTCAAAAAATATAAAATCTATTAACTTTTTAAGAATGTATATCAAATAGAAGCAAAGGCACAAAAAAATAACTCAGGTAAATCTGAAAATAAGAACGAGACTGCCGGGTAGCTCAGAAGAGATCAAAATATATTTTCAAACTCGTCATTCAAAACAAGATGGTGTTGGGACATGACACATAAATGGACGGTGGGACAGGAATGAGAAAGAGGCACCAGTGTCAAGGGGACATAGCAGGTACTGCTGTCCAGTCTCAGGGGAGGTGGGAAAGGATGGGGCATCCCTCACACTTCAAGATGTGGGCCAACCATTCATTTGGAAACTGAGGAATGTAGATCCCAACCTTACATGCCTCAAAAATTAAAACATAACAAAAAGCTACTTAAAAAAAAAAAGATTTTATTTATGAGGGAGAGAGAGCGAGAGAACAAGCAGGGGGAGGAGCAGAGGGAGAGGGAGAAGCAGACTCCTCACTGAGCAGGGAGCCGGACTCAGGGCTTGATTCCAGGACCCTGGGATCATGACCTGAGCTGAAGGCAGGTGCTTAACTGGCTGAGCCCCCCAGGGCACCCCAAAAACCTATTCTTGACAAATGACTCAAAAGAAAACTTGAATGAAAGTATGAGAAAATAGAGCTGTAGATAGATATCCTTGAAGTAAAAGAGTCCTTCTCAAATAAGGCCAGAAAGAAATGCAAATGCTTGAAAGGAAAAAGACTAACAGGTTTGGTTATTTTATTACTTTTTTTTAGTTTATTTAAGTCAAGCCTACACCCAACACGAGGCTCAAACAACCCCATGATTGAGAATTACAAGATTGAGAATTACACGCTCTTTCCGACTCAGCCATACGAGCACCCCAGATTTGGTTATTTTATTTTATTTTTATTTTTTTTAATTTTTATTTATTTATGATAGTCACACAGAGAGAGAGAGAGAGAGAGAGGCAGAGACACTGGCAGAGGGAGAAGCAGGCTCCATGCACCAGGAGCCCGATTTGGGATTCGATCCCGGGTCTCCAGGATCGCGCCCTGGGCCAAAGGCAGGCGCCAAACCGCTGCGCCACCCAGGGATCCCTGATTTGGTTATTTTAAAACGAAAAACTTCAGTTGAACAACACATACCAGAAACAGATATTATAGGCACAATGAAAACAGACATTTCCCAAAAGCAGCACAAATGTCCGATAAACGCCTACCAAGACACTCAACCTACAGGTAAGCAGGAAAATGTAAGTTAAAAGAATAATTACATTTCATGTGCATTTCTATGGTTTGAAAAATTTTCAAGCTGGAACATTCCAAGTGTTGACAGTTCCTCTGCTACTACTCCACAGAATTTTTAAGAGTGTTTTAGTATTAACTATAAATATTTTTTAATGCATTCGGTTCCTTCAGCTCTTGGTATCTCCCTAAGGAAAGACACTGGCCAGAGAAGCACATGCAGACCTCAGTGTCCCAAAAGGAGAGCAGTGGACAGCTCCTAAGGGATCTCAAGTATGGCCAGACCATTCCTAAAAGGGCTGCCAGAGTTTCCCCAAACTGGAGACAGGATTCCTTTTGAGGAGGGGACTTTGGTTTCTCTGAAATGGCTGAACTTTTTGAAGAGAGTGTGCAATTTAGAACAAAATTCAGATCAAGGCACGGGGATGGGCCCTTTGAGCAAGGTGGGCACACTGGACGTGGCGGAGTCATCGGTGACACCCCCCCCCCGCCCCCGCCAGGTGCACAACCACCCTTACCTGGCGGGAGCACTTCCGGGGAGCCTGGCCTGGGCACTGCCATTCCAGGGCCAAGAGACACTCTAAGACCAAGGATTCCAGGTCCCAGGCCACCCTTCCCTTTCCTCCTTCCTCTAGGAGGTCCCAAATGGACATCAAGAGCGTTCCCTGATGGAGGAGTCGAGAGAAAGAATGTTAGAGACGCAGCCTGAGCGTGAGCTCAGTGATGTCAGAGGTTTGTTAAAGACGAGCACCGTGTTTCCAGCCCTTGCCAATACACTTCAGGACAAATAACAAAAACCTGTCAGAGGGCGCCCAAATCTGAGGCGATCTGGGGACAGGGAAGGGCAGGGGGTCTCAGTATCTCCTCGTGCCTGGTCTGCGGCAGCCTCACCATCTCAGAACCTGCCAGGGTTTCCCTTCTAGACGCACACAGCCAAGACTCCCAAGACTTGGAAGCTGTCAGCGACTCCCCAACATCCCCTCGCTTAGCAAATCCTCTCTGCTCCATGTCTGAAATATTAGCATGCCCAGAATCCCGCTTCTCCCTACCTCTGCTGTCTCCCCCCGGTCCAGCCACCGTGACCCCCACACATAGACAATCACAGTCATCTCTTCCCTGGGCTGGCAGCTTCCATCATTGCCCCCCACAGCCGGTCAGGGGGGATCCTAAGTCAACTCACGTCCCTCCTCTGCTCAGAGCCTCCCGTGGCTCATGCCTCACCTAGAACACAAGCCAAGGGCCCAAGGCAGCCCCCTTTATGTAGATCCGCATAATTCATCCATATATACGGGCCTTTCTTTATGAGATAGAATAAAAAAGAAAGGAACAGAGTGCATGGCACGTGGTAAGGGCAATTAGCAGGTAGCAAAACTTCTGTTCTGACCACATATGTAATATATGATGTATGACGTCAGCATATGTGTTAGAGAATACATAGAACGAGTTGTGTATGTTTATCACACATATTAGGCACATAGGACACATCTGTATCTGTAGCTTTTCTTCATGAAAAGGAACACAGTAAGAAGTATCAGATTGCACTGTACATACTAACGGTATTTAGTGAAATTTTCATTCCAATGACAAGCACACACAGCATATGCTATACAATGTTGTTACATATTACATAAAAATATTTTCATATTCTGTTATATACTGTCCCCTAATGCATGGATTATGCCATATTTATAATACATTCATAAGTGTGAACAGTGAATTATATAAATAGGTATATGGCATAAACTCTGCTTCTCACTATGGCTTGCCACCATGGGCTGAGATGGAGACTTTTTTTAAAAGACTTTATTTATTTGAGAGAGAGAGAGAGAGGAGGAGCAGAGGGAGAGGGACAAGCAGTCTCCACGCTGAACGAGGAGGCCAACGCGGGGCTCAGATCTCATGACCCTGAGATCATGACCTGAGCCAAAATCAAGAGTTAGACGTTCAACCAACTGAGCCACCCAGGCGCCCCATAGACACTTGTGATGTGTGTGTGATAGGGTTATGGCAGAGTCTTTGGTGGAATGATGCCTACAGGTGGGGAGGGAAAGAAGCAGAGCTGGGTCTGGAGTCATTGAAGCGAGATGTTGTCACCGGTCTCATTCTCGGTCCTACACGGTGCCCAGAGCTGGCAGGAGCCTCCAGAACTAGGACAACTGAGACAAGGGTGCCAGTCTTCATTCTGCTGACTCCCCTTCCTTAGTCTATTTTATGGATCAGTAAACTTTTTTTCTTTTTATAAGGTTTGTTTATTTAAGTACTCTCTACATCTAACATGGGGCTCGAACTCATGACCCCTAGGTCAAGGGCCCCAAGGTCAAGAGTCGAATGCTCTTCTGACTGAGCCAGCCAGGGGCTCCGGGTCAGTAACCTCTTGATGTAAAGGGCCAGATAGTAAATGGTTTCATTTCTGAAGGCCATATGATATCTATTGCAAAAACTCAACTCTGACATTGGGGTTCATCTCAAAAGAGCCATCCTGATCTAAATGAGCCATTAATCCTGAACACTGCCACAGGACCAGCCCTTCACCTCTTTACTGCCCATCTCCCGCGCTACATGTCAGCTCCATGATGGTGAGAGCCCTCGTCTTGTTCCTGGCTCATTCCCAGCTACTACAATGGGGCCTGGCATGCAGCATGTGCTCAGTAAACATTTGTCTAACGAGTGGGTGGAAAGATGCCTACTGGATTCTCCTTTGGGCACGCTTCCCTCCCTCAGTCCATTGGGGTGGGGAGCCCAGGCCTGGCCCTTCAAGAGTTAACAGTGGCTAGCACAGGGACGGCCATAGGGCCCCATGAATCAGGCAGGGGCTTACTGAAATCCACTTTCTCTAGGGGTGGCTTTCTCCAGGCAAGGCCTGCCTGAATGGGAAACCAACAGAGTGGACAACAGGGCCTAGCCAGGGATGGGGACAGTATGAGGCTTCTAGGAGCCAGTGTTCATGGGTTTTGTGTTTTACCCCTGTGCTTGTGCTGAGTGCTCAGGAAGGGGAGGGTCTGGATTCAGCCGGGCTCCTTCTTCCCCAGTCATGGAGGGGCAGGCAGGTAATGCTGGAAAAGCAAATGTCTGTATGTGCTCTTCCCCTCTCTGACTGGGAGAGCAGTGAAGGCAGGGTTGCAGCTGTCCCGCTCACTGCTGGGACCCCAGCGCGACACAAAACAGATTGGGGCACACAGTGGACAACTGAAAGTTTCTCGAATGAAAGAATAATCAAAGACATTTTTTCTAAGGTTGTAATGGGGTTTCTAAAATGTGTGTGTGTATACACACACACACACACACACACATATGAAAAAATACACGAACTTGAAGACAACCAACCTCATTTATAAATTTATTCTACCCCCTTCCCCAAGTCGAGAATGTATACAAAACTTTAGCAGGAAACCAGAGTGATGAACCATCCTTTGGTCTCAGCCTTGTGCATTTTGAGAGGGGATTCTTTGCATTTCCACACACCCTGATCCCACCCAGTGGGTGAAGCCCATGCATCCCACAAGATCTTGCCTCATGGAAGGCCACGCAGGGCTGAGTTCTGAGTCTCAGGGATGTGAGAATGATGCCACATCAGGGTCAAGATGGTGCAAGGGTTAGGACCTCGGGCTCTGGTGCACTGTCCATCTTCTGGTCCAACTCCTGCTTCTTTCCTGCCTGTGTGTCCTTGGGTGGGTGACTCTCCCCTTTCTGTGCCTTGATTTTCTCATGAATGAAATGGAGAAAATACTGTTAATGGCCACTATGTATTGACATGATGGGTGGAGGGGAGGATACATCAGTCGCTGACGTCCAGCAACCTGTGCTCCAGAGACGGATCAGTGCCACAGGGGGCCTCCAGGAGTAGCCATGGAAACTGGGTACTAAGCCTGCTCAGCTGGCTCTATCCACACTGATATCTCTGGCCATCTTCTCATTTATCCAGTAAGGTCACTTCTGACTTTAAAGACACCTCCACCCAGGACCCACCTCCTCAGCTCCCTCTACGGTCAGCTTCTCCTCCCCTTCTAGAAGGAATTACAATGATCTTTCAGGACCCCAGTGTCTTGGTTTTCTGTCTAGGGAGGTGTGGTGTCCAGATCACCCCGCCAACCCCCACCCCAACCCCTGGAGGTGAGGTGAAGAAGGAAAGAGTGGTGAGCAAGCCTGTTTCTCCCACTTCACCTACAGTTTTTTGGAACCTGGCCAGGTACGGTGGATCTTGGATCTAACTCTGCTCATTAAATGCTAAGATTTCGGGTGTGGTCTGGGACTGCTTGGACTGGAAATTGAAGGTGCCCCACTCTCAACACTGTCTCTGGGAAATGCCTTGGGCTTCTGTGTAGGTCCCTAACCACTCTTCCTCCCCAGTAACTGCCTCCCTGCTCCCCTTCCTCGGCTAGCACTGGCGCTTTCCAGCACCCTGCACCCCTTCCCCATCTCCTTCCTTGAGCCCTCGCCCCCATTCTTCTTATGTACTTATTACTTCTCTTATTACCATGGACAGCCAGTCCCTCATTGGCTTCGTGGCCTTGGGCATGTCCCTTTGCTTCCCCTCGGCTTATTTCCCAATCTGGGAAAGAGTTCATAAGATGACTGCCCTAATTTAGTGCACATCAGCTTCTCTAATTTTAACGAGGCTTGTACCAATTTTGAGGATCCTTATGTCCTCAGACATCCTTAAGATGACTTCCTCACTCTCGGGCTTTTACTCAGGCAATAGAGCATTGACAGTTTGCAGAACAGAATGCAGACTGCTGGGAGCCACAGCCCTCCTGCATCAGTGAGATTCCTGGAAGAGACCCAGCAGCAAAGGCTGGTTCCTGGTTCCTATCACCCCTGAGGGAAAGGCCACACATCCCGTGGGATGGGCAAGAGTCCCAGCATACTCTTGGGGTGCAGAGGTATAGTGGGTTGAACAGTGGCTCCCACACGATAACTCATGGAACCTGTGACTGTAAGCATAGCTGGGAAAACAAAACAACAAAACCCCAACTCTGTAAATAAGGATCCCGAAGTGACATCATCCTAGATTTAGGGTGGGCCCTAAATCCAATGACAGGTGCCTTTCCAGGAGACACAAGAGGCCACATGGAGACAGAGGCAGAGACTGGAGATGTGCAGTCACTGAAGTTAAAAGAGGCAAGGAAGGATCTTCCCACCAATGCCCCTCAGATGGAGGGCTGCCCTGCTGACACTCTGATTCCAGATCTCCAGCCTCCGGAACTGTGAGAGAACACATTTCTGTGGCTGTAAGCCATCACATTTGTGGTCATGTTATGGTCACCCTGGGAATCTAATAAAGGTTAGGACCAACTGGTGGCCTGGCCCAGTGGGAGGGAGATGGGGCTGAGGGCTCTGGAGGCAGGGGGGCACCGCTGGACGAAGGCGGCTGTGGGACCAGTCCAGAGCTTCAGTGGGGGAGGGCGAGGGCACACAGGTCAAGAGATTTGGATGGAACATGAGGAATGTGATCATCTAATCCGTGGCTGGCAGTGCGCTGAGAGAGGCCACTGAAGGAGACAGTGAGGAAGGTAGGAAACAACATGTCAGGAAAGGTTCAGGGACTTGGAGGAGGGAGGACAGGGGGCCAGGCGGAAAGGCAGGTTGGATCAGCCTGAGCAGGTTCAATTTTTCCACCCATGGAAGTGGTGTTGGGAGGGCAGTGCCGGAGAGGCGCTGCACAGACATTCCAGTGGGTTGTGCCAGACTGCAGGACTGGGGGGTGGGGAATCTGCTGGAATAGTCATCTGGGGGTCTCGGTAGGGTGCCACAGATCAGGTTAAGGGGGAAGATATAACATTCAGTGGATCCACTGCAAGGCAGGATCCCTTCTTTATTCCCCTCAAAGAGTGGGGAAACCAGCTAGAGCCAATCTTAGATGAGGGGGACAGAAGTTCACTGAATGACACCGCATTTCTTTACAATGGTCTGTGCCTATTGACAAAGGGAAGGGGGTGCTCCAGTGAACACGATGAGCGCCCAGGGAAGGGTAACATTTATCACAGAAATGGGGGTGAGGGTGGGGTAACAGCTTGGTTCAGCTCAAGTCTGGGTCCCTTTTCTCTTCTGCCAGAAGAGTGAGCCTGTTGTCCTTCTGGCTAGGACCTCACAGGTCAGTGTGGTTGAGGGGGCAGCGATGGGCACGTGGTCTGTACCTATGAGTTAGAGCTGGAGGGTGCTACGCTGGCACCTTCACTGGCTGGGGGCTGGCCCCAGTGGAAGGTACCACTGGTCGGTAGGGGCCGACTGAATCCAAGTTCCATCAAGATCCGGGTGATTTCCGCTGGGCCAGCACAGGCAGCGGGGAGTATGGGGAGAAGGCCACATCAGAGCACACACAACCACGGCCAAGTTCAGACTTCTGCAGGCTCCTGTGCCTGGGACGCGGACACCGCCTTGGACGTGGATGTGGCCTGGGACACCGACGATGGCTCCGGGATGCAGAGCTGGGCGCGCACCTCTCGCATCTGCGCCTGCAGCTCCTCCAGGGCGCTCTGCTGCGACGTCGCCTGCACCTGCGCCTGCAGGGTCTCCAGCGCCAGCGCCAGGCGGCCCACCTCGTCCTGCATGGAGTCCCAGGCGGCGCGCTGCTCCTCCTCCTTGTGACGCTGGTGCGCCTGGTGGCGCGAGTACTCCAGAACCAAGCAGCCACCGCCCACGATGAAGATGGTGGCCTCGCCCAGCAGCTCAGCACCCAGCTCGGCGGCAGCCTCCTCGTTCAGGGGCTTGATGACTGTGCCCCGGAAGCCCATGATGCGCATCTTGGTCCGCATCTCCACCCAGTGGTACACTGTGGGGGAAGAGAGGGGTCAGGTCGTGCGCCAGGAGACCCCTACAAACCCCACCCCTCCGCATTTCGGTGTCCAGGCTGGAGCACCTGGGACACCACAGCCAGAATCACCAGGGGCATTGCCTTAAACAAGATCTGCACTGGCCTAGCCCAGGGATCTTGTGTCACTGGCCTGGGGTGATCCCAAGGTATCTTTTAAAAATTCCCAGAGGATTTTGCCAAGCATCCAGGAATAAGAAACCCTGCCCAGGAGGGGAAATCCTTAGACTTGGGGGTGGGATGGAGACACACGCCCCTGTAGGGTTACAAGGAGCTCCCAGGACACAAAGTCCCTGGAAGGTGTGAAGGCTTAATTGCCAGAGTCTTAGCTCCCTCTGCTCCTCCCATCAAGCCACCAGCAGGACAGCCAAGCATCCTCCTCCCCTGACACAGTCTCCAACCCACTTCTCAGAAGAAAGGCAGACCTTCAATACCCCCTACCCCTGCCCTGTCTTTCTTTTTGAATCTTCCCCTAATTCCGAGTTAGTGCTGCAGGGTAGTGGGACCTCCTAGCTCCAAAGAAAGGGGAGCCGGAATGTGGGAATGCACGCAAAGCAACTGTGAACAGGGGTTCACAGACCTGTCCACAGACCATCCTCTCGGCAGGTCTGGTGGCTCCCATCCTTAATTTTCACCAACCCTGAGGATGTAGCTAACGGCCTTGTGAGCTCTTCGTGGTGAGGTGTAGGGCACGTACCTTGAAAGAAGCTCATGAGCTGACTGGTACTGCTGGAACGAGAGCTTTCTTGCCTAGCTGTTTCTTTGTGCAGGAGATTCTCAGCATGTGAGTCTTAAAAAACCAAGGCAGAACTGATGCCGGACCCTGACTCCCTCTGCAGTAATTCATATTCATCCAGGATACATGACATCGCTGTCTAGTTCATTTGGAGGTTCGTGTCCAACAGCGCTTTGCTTTCAATGTTTCATAATTATCCACACAAACGCATAATGTATGAAATGTTTTTTTTTTTTTTTTTTTTAATTTATGATAGTCACACAGAGAGAGAGAGAGAGAGAGATGCAGAGACATAGGCAGAGGGAGAAGCAGGCTCCATGCACCGGGAGTCCGATGTGGGATTGGATCCCGGGTCTCGAGGATCGCGCCCTGGGCCAAAGGCAGGCGCTAAACCACTGTGCCACCCAGGGATCCCCTGTATGAAATGTTTTAAGTGAAGTGTGCACTAATAATTTTTAAAATCCAGAGGAAGATATTTTTATTTATTTATTTATTTATTTATTTAAAGATTTATTTATTCATTCAGAGAGAGCGAGAGAGAGGCAGAGACACAGGCAGAGGGAGAAGCAGGCCCCATGCAGGAAGCCCGATGTGGGACTCGATCCCGGGTCTCCAGGATCACACCCTGGGCTGCAGGCGGCACTAAACCTCTGCGCCACCAGGGCTGCCCTTTTTTTTTTTAAAGATTTATTTATTTCAGAGGAAGATATTTTTAAACATTTATAACCTTAAGGTCACCAGAAATGAAACAAAAATTGAAATTTGGATTTCTGTACATGTTTTGGTTGCTGACACAGACTTTATTAGAAAGAATGCTGCAAGGGAAATGTAAGTAGAAGTTCAAGGACAAAGGTCAAGGAACAATGTGAAATTTCTGAGTGTAAAAAAAGGTTCGTTTTTTTCTCCCCTTCAAACCAAGAGTAGCAGGCGCCAAATCACAAGAGTTATGGGGACTGCATTAGATACCTCCAAGGAAGGATGGCGCCAACTCTGCTTGGAAATGTCAATATTCATGACACACCAGAAATTATATCCTCTGCATCTACTTGATTTCATGCAGAAGTTTTAGCTGTCACCTTGAAAATGCACCAGAGGGTATATAACTTTTCAATGTTTTAAAGGGGTGAGGCAGCAAAAATGTTTAGAGGAGCTCTGCTTGCCTTCAGCAGTTAAGATCTAAAGGAGCATACCCAGGGCCCCCCGAGAACTGCCCCTGCGGCACGCACTGTTACCACGAACTGTTATGGAGGCCCTGGTGTTGTGGGGTTCCTGGAGTCCTGGCTGTCCAGACCCCTCCCACACTGAGGTCAAGCCGGGGTCAGCCTGAAGCTCTGCCGCCTATTGCAATGACAGCCCACTTTGAGCCCCCTCTGTAAAATGGGGAGGTGATGACCAAACCCCAGCCGCAAGGGTGCCAGGCCTGTAACTGTCACCTGATCCTTCACGCCGGGACCACAGGGCATTGTGGCCGGAAAGTGGTAACGAAGTAAAGCACCACTTCTACTGGCATTGCTGGGGGAATGTCCCCACATGGCACTGTGGACAGAGCACGAAGACCTGGGTCAGCAGTCGGGCCTGAGTGTAGGCACGAGGGGTGGGGGCACATACGCAGGCATAGGAAATGAAGTAGGGGGTGTGTGTGTGAGAGAGAGAAGGCTTTCAGAGCAGGGGCTGATGGCAGTCTCTTAGGTCAGCAGCCAGATTTGGGGTTCAGGAAACAAGGTCCATGAGGGAATGGGGGGATGGAAAGGGGGCAGCCATGAGGAGCCAGGACAGGCCAAAATTGAGATCCAGCAGGTCCCCAGATGCCTTCCAGACGCCTCACATTCACTGTGTCCAGACATGACCCCGGTTCCCTGGCCCACTGGACAGTTCCTCCTCCTCTTCGTCCATCCTGTCACCAGGCCAGAGACTTGGGACTCAGGTGTTCTCCTGCCCCACGGCCTCTCAGCATACATCTCCCATACCCGCATCCACTCCATCTTGGCTGTGACCAATGTCCCCTCCCTGACCTCCTGATTCAGAGACCTCTGTCCCTCCTGCCATTGTTTCCTTCAGAGCACCTATCACAACTGGGAATAGTCTTGTCATCCAGTCACTTGTCTGCAGTCTGTCTCCCATGCTGCCCCGTGAGCCCCATGGTCACAGTCACTGGGTATCCCTGGCACCTGCTAGCAGCAGGCCAGGCACACAGGTGATGCTTAGAGTATCCCCATTGAATGCGTCAGCGGGTCACCACCCCAGCCTCATGCCCCTGTGGCTGTCCTATGGCAGCAGTCAGGAGCTGGTTAAAATATGACAAAAACACACACCAAAAAAATGCCATTCTTTTCATTAATAAAAGTAACACACTGAATGAAAATAAAGTAATCAAACTATAAAGCTGAAAGTCAGAGGGTCCCATGCACCTGGCCCTGATCCTTAGGTCCACCCCAAATGGCCCCCCAAATCTCACCCTCACCAGCCTGCCTTCTGCTAGCATCATTGCCCTGACATCTGAAAATAAGTGTACCTTGCTCACCTCTCTTCTGAACTTTGCACTTGGAAATTTGCTGCCTTCTACACATTTTCTATTGGGCCCTCAGTCCCAGTAGAAAAGATTATCACTTTATCCCCATGCAGCCTGTCCTTCCTCCACTCCCTATTTTTATAAGTGATGTGTATAGCTAAGAGAAATAAGTCAGAAAAAAAAAAAAAAGAAAAGAAAAAAGAAATAAGTCAGAGAAAGGCCAATACCATATAATCTCACTTGTATGTGGAATTAAACAACGAACCCAAGCTCATGGATATTAAAACAAACAAACACCCTAGAATATAACAGAAAACATCAAAGGCAATCTTAAGTAGTCAGGACAAATATGGTTTCACAAAACTTTTGTCCTTGTTTTGTGTGTGACTGTGTGTGTAAACTGGAATACAGTCAAAAGGCTAAAAGCCATTGTCCCAGATTTTGGTTGGAATTCCAGTGAATTTACAGATCATTTCCAGGACAGCGGCATCTTCCCGATGTTGTCTCTCAATCCACAATCCATAAATGTACTCTTGGTCTCCACTTAGTCTCTAATTTTCTTTGCAATCTGAATGGCTGGGTCAGAAGAGCACGTGACTCTTGATCTCAGGGTTGTGAGTTTGAGCCCCATGTTGGGTGTAGCTTAAATTTTTTTTCTCTCCGTTTCTTTGATTGTATTTATTGTTATGTATTGATTATTTTTTAAAGATTTTATTTATTTATTCATGAGAGACAGAGAGAAAGAGAGAGGCAGAGACACAGGCAGAGGGAGAAGCAGGCTCCATGCAGGGAGCCCGATGTGGTACCTGATCTTGGCATTCTGGGATCACGCCCAGAGCCAAAGGCAGACACTCGACCACTGAGCCACCCAGGCATCCTTGTATTGATTTATTTGATGGTATTATTCATAGCATTTTAAACTCCACTTTCAGGGCACCCGGGTGGCTCACTGGTTAAGTGTCTGCCTTTGGCTCACGTCATGATCCCAGGTTCCTGGGATTGAGCCCCATGTTGGTCTTTTTTTTTTTTTCAGTGGGGAGGGTGCTTCTTCCTCTCCCTTTGCCCCGGCTCATGTTCTCTCTCTCTCTCTCAAATAAAAAAAAATCTTAAAAAAAAAAATCCACTTTCATTTTGGTGGCAGCTGGTATATAGAAATAAAACTGAGTTATGTAATATAAATGCAGTTTTTTTTAACCAGTGACCTCACTAAATTCATTCTTTTTTTTTTTAAGATTTTATTTATTTATTTATTTATTTATTTATTTATTTATTTATTTATTTGAGACACACAGAGAGAGAGAGAGGCAGAGACACATGCAGAGGGAGAAGTAGGCTCCATGCAGGGAGCCTGACGTGGGACCTGATCCTGGGTCTCCATGATCAGGCCCTGGGCTGAAGGTGGCGCTAAACCACTGAGCCACCTGGGCTGCCCTTTTTTTTTTTTTTTTTTTAACTTTTTAATGAAATAGAACTTCTATAAAATACACAGTAAGTGTAGAGCAGGATAATTTAAAAAAAATTTTTTTACGATTTTATTTATTTATTCATGAGACACACAGGGAGAGAGAGGCAAAGCCATAGGCAGAGGGAGAAGCAGGCTCCCTGTAGGGAACCTGATTCAGGACTCGATCCCAGAACCCCAGGACCATGACCTGAGCCAAAGGCAGATGCTCAACCACTGAGCCATGCAGGTGTCTTAAAAAATGTTTTTTTTGGGGGGCAGCCCTAGTGGTGCAGAGGTTTGGCGCCGCCTGCAGCCTGGGGTGTGATCCTGGAGACCCGGGATCGAGTCCCACATTGGGTTCCCTCCATGGAGCCTGCTTCTCCTTCTGCCTGTGTCTCTGCGCCCCCCCCCCCCCGTGTCTATGAATAAATAAATTAAAAAAAAATCTTTAATAAAAAAATGTTTTTTTTTAATTTGATATTTAAATAATCTCTATACTCAGTGTGGGGCTTAAACTCAGAACTCTGTGATCACGAGTCCTATGCTCCAACTCAGCAGCTAGGTACCAGCAGAAAATTTAATATGTAAGCATCACCCTGATTAAGATCTAGAATATTTCTGCACTCTGAAAGGCTCCCACTTTCAAGCCCTCTTCCAATTACCCCCAGAAACCACTATTCTGACCTCCCATGATAGATGATTATAAGTATACTCTAAGTCCTATTCTGATTTCTTTGTAGTTAATCATTTGTATTCCCTGCTCTGTCCTCTTTTGCTCTGCATTATGCCTATGAGATCTCTTGTGTTGCCACAGACTTCTTTGGCTTCTTTTTATCAAGGAGTTGTCTTCTGTCATGTGGATGGACCAATTGGGCCTTCCATGCCCTGCCCATGGGCATTTAGGGCACCTACAATAGCAGCTTTTCCAGCAGTAAAACAGCTGAGTCACAGAACTCTGCCTCACCCAGAAGACGGAAAATGGGGAGACGGTACTCCTCATCCATCAGCGGATTTAACTCACACAGCCTGGGAGAGCAGCCAGGGTTGAGGATCTTTCTATTAGGGTGGTCCTTGGATGGGAAAAATGCCAGAGCTCACTGTTTGTCCTCGGTGGGTTCCTTTGCTGCTGCCTCCTGGGTAAGTTCTAGATGGTCCAAGGGGTTGGGATTTTTGTTTTGTTTTGTTTTTTTGGACTCATATGGTATGTTCTATTAGCTCTCAGTTTTCTCTTATCATTCCTGGAATCACAAGTGATACTCTTGAAGTCATCAGTAAATAAAAGCAGAGAAGAGGTTTATCACAAAATGAAGTAAAATGTTGGTAATCAATAAATACATTTTAATAATGTAGAGACAAACCAGCTCATTCAATACCATACAAATTAAAGTGCATAGCTCTCTTTTCATTTTTTAAAGATTTATTCATTCACTTTAGAGACAGAGAGCATGAGCAGGAGAGGCAGAGGGAGAAAAAGAATCTCAAGCAGACTCCATGCTAAGTGTGGAGCCTGACTTGAGGTTCAATCTCACGACCCTGAGATCATGACCTGAGCCAAAACCAACAGTCAGACCCTCAACCAATTGTGCTACCCAGGCGCCCAGAATCCAACTAATCCATCCTAAACAAAAATATTAGCAAACAGAATCCAGCAATATATAAGAAGGATAATAAATCATGATCTAGTGGGATTTATTCTAAGACCGCAAGGTCCTTTTGCATTTATTTGAAAAGCACTTGGGATGCCTAGGTGGCTCAGTCACTTAAGTGACTCCCCAGGGAGCCCGATGAGGGACTCCATCCTGGGTCGCTAGGATTACAACCCGAGCCAAAGGCAGACACTCAACCGCTGAGCCACCCAGGGGTCCCTAGACAATGGATTTTAAAATACCATTCACAATAGCACCAAAACTCTTTAAACATATAGAAATATATGGACAAAAGATGTGCAAGAACTCTACCCTGAAGACTTAAAATATTGCTGAGAGGAATTAAAGAATACTTATAAAAAATAGAGAGATAAAGAGGCAACTGGCTGGCTCAGTTGGTAGTATGCGACTCAATCTCGGGGTTGTGAGTTCACATTGGGTGTAGAGATTACTTACAAATAAAATCTTAAAAACAAACAAAACAGATTATTACCCTATTCATGGATTGGAAGACTCACTCATGTTATTAAGGCTCTCCAAATTGAACTATAGATTCAAAAAGCCCAGTAAACCTCCTAACATGCTTTTTATAATTAGGAACAAGTTGATTCTAAAACTTGTAAGAGGGACGACTGGGTGGCACAGTGGTTGAGTGCCTGCCTGTCTCAGGTCGTGATCCCAGGGATCCTGGGATGAGTCCCCACATGGGGCTCCCCGCAGGGTGCGTGCTTCTCCCTCTGCCTGTGTCTCTGCCTCTCTGTGTCTCTCATGAATAAATAAATAAAACCTTAAAAAAATAAAAAAAAGGATATGAGAATCCATGTTCACAAGAGACCTTGGCCATCCTTTCTTGTAATGACTTTGTTAGGTTTTTGCTATTAGCATCCTATTGAATTAAGTAAGGACTTATTAAATAAGGACGTGTCCCCACTTTCCCTATTATTTAGAAGAGTTTAGAAAATGGTATTGTTTCTTTCTTTTTTTTTTTTTTAAGATTTTATTCATTTATTCATGAGAGACACAGAGGCATACAGGCAGAGGGAGAAGCAGGCTCCATGCAGGGAGCCCGATGTGGGACTCGATCCCGGGACCCCAGGATCACACCCTGGGCGGAAGGCAGGGGCCAAACCATTGAGCCACCCAGGGATCCCTGTATTGTTTCTTTCTTAAATGTTTAGAAGAATTTACCAGCAAAGCCATCTGGGCCTGTAGTTTTTTTTTGTTTTTTTTTTTTAGTTTTTATTTATTTATGACAGAGAGAGAGAGAGAAGCAGAGACACAGGCAGAGGGAGAAGCAGGCTCCATGCACCGGGAGCCTGACGTGGGATTCGATCCCAGGTCTCCAGGATCGCGCCCTGGGCCAAAGGCAGGCGCCAAACCGCTGCGCCACCCAGGGATCCCTATTCATTTATTTTTGAGAGAGAATATGCACGCACACACGCATAAGGCAGGGGAAGGGGGGCAAAGGGAAAGAGAGAATCCACTGAGCCAGGAGCCCAACACAGGGCTCAATCTTATAATCCAAAGATCATGACTTGAGCCAAAATCGAGAATCAAAAGCTTAACTGAGGGGATCCCTGAGTGGCTCAGTGGTTTAGCATCCGCCTTCGGCCCAGGGAGTGATCCTGGAGTCCCGGGATCGAGTCCCGCATCAGGCTTCCTACATGGAGCCTGCTTCTTCCTCTGCCTGTGTCTCTGCTTCTCTCCCTCTCTCTCTCTGTGTCTCTCATGAATAAATAAAATCTTTAAAACAACAATAACAACAACAAAAACCCCCACAAAAGCTTAACTGACTGAGCAACCCAGGTGCCCAGGGTCCATAGTTTTCTTTATGGGAAAGTCTTTAATTATGGATTCAATCTCTAACAGATACAAGATTATTCAGATTTTCTTTCTTTCTTTCTTTTAAAGATTTTAAGTAATCCCTATCTATACTCAACATGTGGCTTGAACTTAACAGCTCTAAGATCAAGAGTTGCACACTCTACTGACTGAACCAGTCAGGCACCCAGACTATTCAGATTTTCTATTTCTTCTGCGTCAATACTGTTAAACTCTGTTTCCCCAAGAAAACTGCCCATTTCCTTTGCATTGTCAAATTTACTGGCTAAAGTTGATGAGTAACCTTTTGTCATCCTATAGTTAGGATCTGTACAGATGCCTCATTCTTTTCATTCCTTTTAATGGAAATTTGTTTTTCTTTTTAACCTTTGAGTAGTATTAATCTCTTTAGAGAACTATCTATTGGTTATGCTGCATTTCTCTACTACTTGTCTGCAAACTCTTAGTCATCCTGCATGGATGCAGCTCAGGTGTTTCCTTCTTCAGGACTGAGTTACATGTCCCCTGGGTTCCTACATCCTAGTCCTGATCAATCTTGAGTGTCACTTGTTGACTCTATTTCCCCCACTGGATCATGAGCTCTTCAAGGGCTGGACTCATGGCTATTTTGCTCACCTTTCTATCTCACACCTAAATTCACCTCTGCCAAGGATACCACCCGCCCACTCCTCTTTTCTTACCTCACCCCAATTCATCTTTTATGCCTCAGTTGGAGTGTTCCTTCCTCCTGGAAGTCTTCCCTGATCCCCAGGCTGGATTAGACACAAGCCCTATGTTCCCAAAGCTCCCTAGGCTTCCCTCATCACAACACTTTTTATTCTGGGTAAAATTATTTTAAAATACCATGCAGATTCTCTTTCTTAAAATAGGAGGCACTAGGGAGTATTTAATGAATGGATGAACAGCTCATCTTTCCTTGAAGTTTCCTCATATTTACGGTATATAATGCCATTATAAACATCCAAATTATGTCAAAGCATTCTTTTCTGTTACTGATTTTATACTTTTACTAAAGTTTGATGTTCAGGCCTGCCTCCAAAAAATCAAAAGAATGCTGCTTTTCCAGAGAGGGAGAGAAAGCAACAGGTTGCTTTAGCCATGGAAAAGGCAATACTCGGCCTAACAGGTTAGGCCTTAGCCCTCAGCCACCCTGCTGGGACTTCACCACTGCACCCTCTTGGGTACTGCTTTCACCTCTTGCCTGTGCATCTGATAAAGAGGCACACCAGCCACATTCTGCCATTTGGCTGTGGGTAAAGGAGTGCTCTTCTCTCTACTCCAAATCTTATTAGTTCATCTTTAAAATGAGGACACTTCCACCTGTGGGACAGTACTGCTGAAATAACTAAATGAGATCACGCAAAAACCTCTCAGCTCAGGACCAGGGTTAATAGAAGTCAGCAGGGCTTCTGGAGTCAGACAGACCTGGACTCAAATCTCGGCTCTCTCACTCTCTAGATGTGCCAGCTGAGCCTGAGTTCCCTGTCAGTAAATTATTATAAAATATCCAACCGTCAGGATTGGGAGAATGGCAATGAGAGGCTAAGTGAGAAATCGCTAAATTTAGCAAATGTTAATTAATTAGCATCCTCTTCCTGACTCCCGTTTGGAATTTTATTCCTGGAAATAGGTCCTACCCACTGGTCCGAGCTCTGCCCTTGGGCTACATAAAATTGTTGTTGGTCTCCCCACTGGTCTTTGTGTCCTAGTCTTGCTCCCTTCGATCTGTCCTCTGTATCACAGAGTATCCCAGCTCAGATATCCCTTCCTCCACGAAGTCTGCCCTGACTCCCGGACCCCTGCCAAAGCTCTAACCAAGCTGGGTAATCGTTGTATGGTGACAAACCTATCTCCCCAACTGGACTGTGAACCCCACGAGGGCAGGGCTTGGGGCTGACTCTGTCACTGCAGTGTCTCCAGCCCTGGGTGGGGCATAGGGCAGGTACTCAATGGAAGGGCTGATCCGTAGAAGTCCACAGGAGGTAGCCAAGGATCCTAGACATGCCTTCCTCTCACCTGACTCTACCCACGCCCTTCATGCTATCTCATCTGTCCCCTCAACACAATGGCTCTGGGAGGTGTTTGCTTCTCTTGGCTCCAGTTCCTCACTCCTCAGGCTGCCCCTATGTGTCTCAAGTATCCTTTCCTTGGCTTTAGGGACTGGTATTTCTCAAGGTACTGCTGCCCAGGGCCCTCTTCTCACGCAACCATCACGTTCATTTGCAGGGACAACTCAGATCCTCAAGACCCCAAGTCCAGGGCTTGAAGCTCCAGACCCTGGGCACCTCAGAGGCTTCAGGTCACAGCAATGGCTGACCAGTCCCCAGGAGTCTTCCAGGGGGAAAGGAAGGCTATCTTAACCCACTGAGCCCATTAAAATGAAGTACTTGGCCATAGCTAACTATTGTGAAAGTGTTTTCCTGAGCGTGGAACTGCAGGTGGCTGGAATGTAACCTTTTCCTCAGGAAACTGTACTGCTAAGACAAGGACTCCTCTTCCTCCACAGTGGGGGCCAGGCGCCTCGGGAGCTCACTGACACGAGACAGGGCTGAGTGCCTCTTCCCTGCTATTGGAAACATGTCTGCATGCACACAGTGGCTGCTTCCTTGTAAAATAAAGGGAAAGTGCTCCTAATATGGGCCTTCACTCCATTGTGAGCAATGAAAGAGTCATCGTAACCACACTACCTACTAACTGTACCTGCTACTCATGTAGCCTGGGGTGATGGAAGGGTCAGGACAGTGACACTAAATACTGAACTGCTAAATATAATGTAATGGGATAGTTAACTGTTTGAGAAAGAAGCACTTTTTTAAATATGGGGGAGAATAAAAGCACTTAATCTTTATCTTCCATATTAGGGGGTCAGCAGGTAGTAAAAAATGGAAAAAATGTAAAACTAGAAGTGTTAGCACCTTTTTAAGGAATATGGTAGTAAATACGAGAAACAGTTCAAAGAGTTAAAGTGGGTACCTGTGGAGAGCAGGAATTGAGGTGGGAAAGGAAATAGCTGTGTTTTCTTCTTCTTTTTTTAAAGTTTATTTATATAAGTAATCTCTATGCCCCACGTGGGGCTCAAATTCACGACCCTGAGATCAAGAGTTGCACGCACACTCTTCTGACTGAGCCAGCCAGGCGCCCTTGCATTTTCTTCTTTTTATCATAAATCACAGACGTATCTGACTCTTAAAACTAAGCACTTGTACTCCTTTGACAACATTAGTAATTAATGTAATGTTTAAAACAGAAACATTTTTAAAACCTGCCCAAGCCAAGCATCCCATCCAAAAGCAACAGAATACACATTCTTCTTGGGGCGCCTGGCTGGCTCAGTTGGTAGAGCACGTGACTCTTGATCTCAGGGTTGTGAGTTTGAGCCACACACTGGGTGTAGAGATTACTTTAGAAACAAAATCTTAAAAAAAAAAACAAAACCCACATTCTTCAAGTGCACATGGAACATTCTCCACCATCTCCGCTTCCAGGTGCAACTCAGACCCTTCTATGACCCTAAGGATCATATGTTAGGCCACAAAAAAGTTTAAACAAATTTAAGAAGACTGCAATTACATCAGCCATCTTTTCTGACCACAGTGGTATAAAACTAGAAATCAGTTACAAGAAGAAAACTGAGAAATTCATAAATAAATATGTCAACATGAAACATGCTACTACAACCAATGAGCCAATGAAGCAATCAAAAAAGAAATGAAAAATACCTTGAGACAAATGAAAATGGAAATACAATGTACCAAAACTTATGGGATGCAGCAAAAGCAGTTCAAAGAGGGAAGTTCACAGCAATAAACAAGAAATTTTCCTTTTTTTTTTAAGATTTTATTTTTAAGTAATCTCTACACTCAAAATGGGGCTCGCACTCACAACCCCAAGATCAAGAGTTGCATGCTCCTCTGAGCCAGCCACGTGCCCTGAAACAATAAAAATTTCAAATCAACAACCTAACTTTATACATCAAGGAACCAGAAAAAGTAGAAAGCCCAATGTTAGCAGGAGGAAGGAAACGATAACGATCAGAGCAAAAATAAATTAAATACAGACTAAAAATGCAATATAAAAGACAAGTAAGACCAAAAGCCAATTCTTTGAGAAGATAAAGAAATTGAAAAACTTTTAGTAGAGTCACCACGAAAAAAAGAGCAAACAGGGGATCCCTGGGTGGCTCAGCGGTTTAGAGCTTGCCTTTGGCCCAGGGCACGATCCTGGAGTCCCGGGATCGAGTCCCACATCGGGCTCCCGGCATGGAGCCTGCTTCTCCCTCCTCCTGTGTCTCTGCCTCTCTCTCTCTCTCTCTCTCTCTCTCTCTCTGTCTATCATAAATAAATAAATAAATCTTAAAAAAAAAAAAGAGCAAACACAAAATCAGACCTGAAAGATGGGATGTTACAACAGATACCACAGAAATAGAAAGACTAAAAGACTACTCCAAACAATTAATGTGTCAACAAACTAAACAATCTGAAATGGATAAATTCCTAGAAACATACAACCTTCCAATACAGAATCATGAAGAAACAGAAAATCTGAATAGAACAATTATCAGTAAGGAGACTGAGTCAGTAATCAAAAACCTCTCAACAAATAAAGGACAAGAAATAACAAGTGTTGGCGAGGATGTGGAGAAAAGGGGATCCTTGTGCACTGTTGATGGAAATGTGAATTGGTGCAGTCACTATGAAAAACAGTATGGAGATTCTTAAACAAACTGAAAACAGGGCAGCCCGGGTGGCTCAGCGGTTTAGTGCCGCCTTCAGCCCAGGGTGTGATCCTGGAGACCCAGGATCGAGTCCCATGTTGGGCTCCCTGCATGGAGCCTGCTTCTGCCTGTGTCTCTGCCTCGCTCTCTTTTTCTGTGTGTCTCTCATGAATAAATAAATGAAATCTTTAAAAAAAAAAATTGAAAACAGAACTACCATATGATCCAATGTTTCCACCCCTGGGTATTTATCCAAAGAAATAAAAAATACTAATTCACTGCAGGCTCATCTATAAGAGCCAAGGTATAGGGACGCCTGGGTGATTCAGTTGGTTAAGCATCCGCCTTTGGCTTAGGTCATGATCTCAGGGTCCTGGGATGGAGCCCTGGGTCAGGCTCCCGACTCAGCAGGGAGTCTGCTTCTCCTTCTGCCCCTTGCCCCACTCATGCTCTCTCTCAAACAAATAAAATCTCTACCAAAAAAGAAAAAACAAAAAGCTAAGGAATAGGTATAGAGACAACATAAGTGTCCATCGACAGATGAATGGATAAAGAAAATGTGCGGGATCCCTGGGTGGCGCAGCGGTTTGGTGCCTGCCTTTGGCCCAGGGCGCGATCCTGGAGACCTGGGATCGAATCCCACGTTGGGCTCCCGGTGCATGGAGCCTACTTCTCCCTCTGCCTATGTCTCTGCCTCTCTCTCTCTCTCTGTGTGACTATCATAAATAAATAAAAATTTTAAAAAAATTAAAAAAAAAAAGAAAATGTGCTAAGTGTGTCATATATGTACAATGGAATGTGATTCAGCCATGAAAGAAGAATAAAATCTTGCCATTTGCAACAACACGGATGGACTCTGAGGACATTATGCTAAGTGAAACACATCTGAAAAAGACAAGTACTGTATGATATGTGGAATCTAAAACAAAAGCCAAAAAAAAAAAAAAAAAAAGTTCATAGCTACAGAGAACAGATGGGTGGTTGCCAGAAGCGGAAGGCAGAGGGGAGGCCCATGGGTGAAAAGAGTTCAGAGGAACAAACTTTTAGTTATAAAAAAACAAGTCATGGGGATGTCATGTACAGCATGGTGACTACGGTTAATAATACTATCCTGCAAATTTGCAAGTTGCTAAGAGAGTAAATCTTAAAAGTTCTCATCATGAGGAAAAAAATTGTATAACTACACATGGTGACAGGTATTAACTAGATTTACTGTGGAGACACAAATATCAAATCATTATGTTTCATACTTGAAATATCAAAAACATTGTTTTATACTTAAAACTAATATAGGGCGGCCCTGGTGGCTCAGCGGTTTAGCGCCACCTTCTACCTTCGGCCCAGGGTGTGATCCTGGGGACCCGGGATCAAGTCCCACGTCGGGCTCCCTGCATGGAGCCTGCTTCTCCCTCTGCCTGGTCTCTGCCTCTCTCTCTCTCTCTCTCTCTCTCTCTCTCTCTGTGTCTCTCATGGATAAATAAATAAAATCTTTAAAAAAAAAACAAACTAATATAATGGTGCATGCCAATTACACCTCCACGTAAAGCAAAACAAAACAATACAACTTCTCTAAGCTAAAAGGGTAAGCACTGCCTTTGGCTCTCCAGTCCTCTGCCCTGGCCTAGCTACCTCCCTGATCTCTGGTCCCATCCTCATGCACATTCCATACTCAAAGTCATCATATTAAAATGAACATCAGATCAAGGTACTCTCCTGTTTAAAATCCATCAATGGCTTCTACTGACTAAGATAAAGTCCAGATTTCTTAAAATGACCTAAGGTCCCATATGATCAGCATATCTTCTCCTACCAGTCCTCCATATGTGCTGAACTACTTGCAGTGCTCAAAACATTGTTGTTGTTTTAAGATTTTATTTATTTATTTATGAGAGACACAGAGAGAGAGGCAGAGACACAGGCAGGGAGAGAAGCAGGCTCCATGCAGGGAGCCTGATGTGGGACTCGATCCTGGGATTCCAAGATCATGCCCTGGACCAAAGGCAGGAGCTTAACCGCTGAACTACCCAGGTGTCCCTCAAAACACTGTTATACATGTGCTCCCTCATCACAGGGCTCAGCTCAGGGGCCTCTCCTCCAGGAAGCCCTCCCTGACCCCTAGGCTAGGTCAGGTGTCCCTCTGGTCTCTCCTAGACTCCTAAGGTCCCCTGCCTGGCGATGCCCACTTGGAGCCACCACCATCTAGGGATGAGTATGTCTCTTCCAATAGACTCAGAGTCCTAGGACAGCGGGACGGGGCCCCAGTACTGTCCAGCACAAAACTGGACTCAGAGTGAATACTCACAGGGCTTAGGGAATGAAAAAAAAGAAACGAAGGGAACACACCAAAAGTTAACGTCTAGTTATTAGTGAGAACCAGTACATAGAATGTGCTCTTTTATCTATATTGAAATATTTTTTTACAATAAACATGGATTGTTCCTCTATTTCTACAACAAACATGGAAAAATGCTAATTGTATATCCTTGGAACCACGGTTCTGACTCTAGGAGTTTGTTACTTCCTTTGCTAAGAAAGGAATTATGGATTTACAGAAAGTATAGAAAGATACCACGAAACATACTCCTGCCCCCCAACATGCCTGGCCCATTTAGCAAGGAGCTTCCTTCAGCTTCCAGGCCAGGGACCTGCTCTGCTCTCAGCCACTAACAGCGGAGGATGCAATCTGAGCACCAGCCACCCCTGAGGTGCTGATCTACAGGCTGCTGGGACTCTGAGAAGGGGAGTGTAGGGGTGACCTGTAGGGCAAGAGGCACGTGAGTGGTACCTGGCACCATCTGGTGACCCAAAGGTTTTATGGCCACATGACAAGTCACTTTTAATAATCCTCATCAGGATGATGGGTCCTTGGGATGTTAATCTCAGTTGGGATCTGAGGAGTCTCTGGATCTCTTTCGGGAATCTTTGCTGCTGCTGAGTGTGCATCCGCATGACGGTGGGCTCTGCCAGCAGCCAGTGTAATGGGGCCAAGGGCCTTGCTCCAGCTAGATGGAGAAACGTTTTTCAGCTCAGGTGCTGGGACCCCACACTCATCTGTGGAACCCTAAACCCAGCCCTCACTCTCCTCTCCCTTGAAATCCTTTGTCTCCTGCTCTGGCAATTCTCTGATGGATTACCCTGGCCATTCCCTGCTCTCTCTGAGTCTAGAACCCAAGGCTGAGCACAGGGGTGAGGAGGTGTGAAGGCTAGGATCTTCTGAGGAGAGGTGAACACACAACGTGGGGTGGGGTGAGACACTGAGCAGGAGTTTTTAAATTGCATATCTACAATCATAAGCTGCAAAACTGATCTTGTGTATAATGACCAGCATCTCTTTATAGAAAAAAAAATTAAGTACATACTGTATAATTTCAATTATATTAAATTCTGGAAAATGCAGGGATGCCTGGGTGGCTCAGTGGTTGAGTGCCTTTGGCTCAGGTCATGATCCCGGGGTCCTGGGATGGAGTTCCACATCAGGATCTCCATACAGGAGCCTGCTTCTCCCTCCGCCTATGTCTTTGCTTCTCTCTGTGTGTCTCTTATGAGTAAATAAATAAAATCTTAAAAAAAAAATCGGGATCCCTGGGTGGCTCAGCGGTTTAGAGCCTGCCTTCGGCCCAGGGCATGATCCTGGAGTCCGGGGATCGAGTCCCACATTGGGCTCCTTGCATGGAACCTGCTTCTCCTGTGTCTCTCTTTCTCTGTGTGTCTCTTGTGAATAAATAAATAAAAGCCTTAAAAAAAAATCCTGGAAAATGCAAACTAATCTCCAGCAGATCATTGGTTGCCAGGGGACTGGGGAGTGGGGGGGGAGGGGCTGATTACAAAAGGGCACAAGGATACTTTGGGGGTGGCAGATATGTTCACTCTCCAGATTGTGGTGACAGTTTCATGAATATACATGCTGATCAAAACTTTTCTAATTGTGGGGTGCTTGAGTAGCTCAGTCAGTTAAGTGTCCAGTTCCTGATTTCAGCTCAGGTCATGGGCTCAGGGTCCTGAGATTGAGCCCGGTGTCAGGCTCTGTGCTCAGCACAGAGTCTGCTTGAGATTCTCTCCCTCTACCCCTCCCACTATGCCCCCCTCCCCTGGCTCAAGAGGACTCTCTTTCTCACAAATAAATAACTAAAATCTTAAAAAAAAAAAAAAAAAACTTATCAAACTGAATACTTTAAATATATGCAGTTAATTGTATGTCAGTTACACTTCAATAAAGCCACAAAATATAAAAGAAACGGGTGAGAATAAAACGGAACCAGATAGACCAAGCCGGCCAGGAAGGAAGAGGAGTCGGTACTGGCAGGGGCACGAGGAGCAGCTCCCGGGAGGGAGGTAAGAGCTGCACTTGACCCTATTTGAGGGAAGCCTCCCAGAGCTTGGAAAGCACGGGCTTTTGAGGATCGCACTAACCACTCTGCCTCTATCCTGTCCAGCCGGTGCTGGTGCCCTATGACCCCTGAGCTGAGCCGCAGCTCTGGCCGGCTCTCCACCCTCCGGCCTAGCCAGCCTGGCCCTCTGCAGACTGGCTGCCCCAAGGCCCCAGTGGGCGGGAGCCAGTCCCTCCGTCTGCCCCGTTGCTGCTGCTTCTCCTGCCTGATGGGGACTGTGTGCGATTCCATGGCCTTCGTCAACTGATAGACACTACTGTCAGTTTGTCTGCAGTCTGAAGTTGAGGGGCGGTTCTTGTCAGCAGCCAAGGCCCTCACCCTCCAGATCTGAGTGGGTTTTCTCTCCAATTCCAATGCATGGTTTTACATATATCTTCCTCTCCCTAGAGCTCACCTGTGCCGCTTACTGTAGGATGCAATCTCCCACCCCATAGATTCTCTGGTTTTCAATCTGTTCCACATCCTTAAAGTTATCCCATTTTATTTTTTTTTTAAGATTTATTTATTTATTCATGAGAAACACAGAGAAAGAGGCAGGGAGACAGGCGAAGGGAGAAGCAGGCTCCCTGCAGGGAGCCTGATGCAGGACTAGATCCCCAGACTCCAGGATCACGCCCTGAGCCAAAGACAGACACTCAATCGCTGAGCAACCCAGGCATCTCAAAGTCATCCCGTTTTAGCTTCCCATTTCAGAAATCCTGACTCAGATTTACTAAGTATATCCTAAGGCTAGGATATACTTAGGCTCAGTATTTAATGGCAAAACATGGATCTGTTCAATAAAACAGGAAAGCTATTAAACAAATGGACAAAAGAGCTGAACTTGAGTGAGGAGGCAAGCGGGGACCCAGGGCAACCCAGGCTGAGCTGTTTCTGGCACACAGGTGAGGTGCTGGTGATGCACACGGAGGCCTGGACCTCCAGGATGGCATGTGGGGTTTCCAGCGGTGCTGCTGCGCAGCTGAGATGAAGGAGTTCCCAGTCATCTTCAAGAAGAGTACCAAGTCAGAATATGATGATGGCAGGAAATATAACAGGAACAGCCAGACCCCGTGAAGCATCCTCCCCTCCCCTCAACATCTCCTTTTTCCTCCTATGCCTTTCACTGTTTTTGTTTTTGCTTTTTTTGGTAATTTTAAAAATATATATTTATTTGATAATATAAATATAATATATTATATAATATAATATATATTATATTTTGCTAATATAATATAATTATAATTATATAATTATATAATAATTAATATAATAATTTATAAATAATAATAATTTTGCTAATATAATATAATTATAATTATATAATATAATTATAATTTTGATAATATAATATATTTTGCTTTTTTTGGTAATTTTAAAAATATATATTTATTTGAGAGAGAGAGAGAGAATCTCAGACTCCACACTGAGCGCAGAGCCCAACTTGAGACTCGATCCCATGACCCTGAGATCATGACCTGAGCTGAAACCAAGAGTCGCTCAACTGACTATGTCACTCAGATGTCCCCTAAACCTTCCGTTTTTAAGGGTTTGGGACATACCCAGTGGTTCCTCCTTTCCAAGAATCTAGGTTAGAGGCCATGGGTTCCTATGGCATGATCTTGGGTAAGTCACCTTATATTTCTGGGCCTCTGGCTCCTTGTCTGCAAAACAGACCTAATCAGAGAAGCTTCCAGCTCTGACTGTGGAGTAAGGATGAAGGCCCAACGGCCAGGGAAGATGAAGCATGAAGTTCTGGAAACCCTTACCCAGAGTTCTTTGTGGAGGAGGAGATTTCTTTCTGTTAGCAAGTTCCTGGACTGAGTGAAGGCCCCAGGTTGCTGAGTCCACCCCAGTCTGGTGTAGGAACTTCTCTCTGTACCTCCTCCTTCCTGGCAATTCTCCTGAGCTGAGGCCTCTCCTCGGTCATCCTCATTGTACCTGAGAGGCAACAGGTCCAAGAAGATAAAGCTGGGCATTCAAGGATGTTTGCCAGAGTGAGGCTGAGAGCAGTCATGAAATGTGGAAACCACCCAACTGCTAGAAGATGATTCCCTGTTCCTGCACGCAACAGTCCCTTGGGACTGGACCTTCTTGTCCCATGACACTGCAATGCTCTAAAGGAAACTTCCCCAAGTGCCCTGGCACACAGGCCCAGGATGTGAGAGAGGGGACCAATGAGATGCATCATCCAGGATTTGCAAGATGGAAGGAGCTAGACAAGGCCTCCCAACTGCAGCTTCGGCTGGGTTCTGCTGGCAAGGCTGGACCACCAACTCTGCGGACACCATGGCTTTTTGGCCCCTGGATGGCATTTGGTTTATGGGTTCTTCAACACAATGTTTAAGTGGGCAGCCTCAAAGGCAGAAGCTCCCCTGTGGTGGGTCAGTCCTGCAGGGTCATCTAGAGGCCCAGCCAAGAGTTGATTCACACAGCCCTTCCAATGACTTGCAAGCCTCACTCTCTGTATTAAATTGCATTCTGCCTAATTTAGTTTGAAATGCATCAAAAATAAGATGGATCGATGGATGGACAGAGGGATGGACCAATGCATCAAAGTGTGATAAAGCAAGTATGGTAAAATGTTAGTGGGAGAATCTCCATGGTGGGTATGAGGGTGTTCAATTTAAAAATCTTTCAAAAAATAAAATAAAATAAAAATCTTTCAGTGCTACTATATGTTTGAAATGTTCATAATAAAATGTTGAGGAGGAAAACCCTTTTTTCTTGGAAAAACCAGAATGTTTTCTTTCCAAGGTGACCCCTGACGATGCAGTGGACCTCAAAAATGATGAGAGCTTTCTGTGGCAGATATAGAAATGTAATAGGTGAACTGAGCAGCTGTCTTGGCCTCAGCTAGGTGCCCAACAGAGGGAGAAATCTCCTAGTCAAGAATGGAGGCAGAATTGGGTACAATCCCAAGGTTCCAAGAATAGGGACCTCAAGAGTCACTGGATTTCTGACTCCCCTCCCTGGGTGGCCTGGGAAGGAAGGTGAGAAGGTGGGAAGGACTCCCTTGGGCTCCCTCATCCAGAAGAACATGCTGGTTAAGAGTTAGTAGGATTCAGAGGTTCCCAGGATGAAGCTACAGCAACACCCTCTCTCCAAGATTCAGTTTCCTTATTCATAAAATGGGTTTAATAATATTGTAGTTTTGTTTTTGTTTTTAAGATTTTATTTTATTTACTCATGAGAGATACAGAGTGAGAGAGAGAGAGGCAGAGACACAGGCAGAGGAAGAAGCAGGCTCTAAGCAGGGAGCCCAACATGGGACTTGATCCGGGGTCTCCAGGATCACGCCATGTGCTGCAGGTGGCGCTAAACCGCTGCGCCACCGGGGCTGCCCTGTTTTTGTTGTTTGTTTGTTTGTTTGTTTGTTTATTTATTTATTTATTTATTTATTTATTTATTTATTTATGATAGAGAAAGAGAGAGAGAGAGAGAAAGGCAGAGACACACAGGCAGAGGGAGAAGCAGGCTCCATGCCAGAAGCCCAATGCGGGACTCGATCCCGGGACTCCAGGATCGCGCCCTGGGCCAAAGGCAGGCGCCAAACCGCTGCGCCACCTAGGGATCCCCCCCATTGTTTTTTTTGTTTTGTTTTGTTTTGTTTTGTTTTGTTTTTTTAGAAAGAGAAAGAGAAGACATGGGGAGAGAGGGAGAGATAATTTTTAAAAAGATTTTATTTATTTATTCATGAAAGACACAGAGAGAGAGGTAGAGACATAGGCAGAGCCTGATGCGGGACTCGATCCCAGGACCCCAGGATCACAACCTGAGCTGAAGGCAGACACTCAACTGAGCCACCCAGGCATCCTGAGGGAGAGAGAATCTTAAACAGGCTGCACACCCTCACAGAGCCAGATGTAGGGCTTGATCCCATGACCCTGAGATCACGACCTGAGCCAAAATCAAGAGTTGGACATTTAACTGACTGAGCCACCTGTACAGCACCCTAGGTTTAATAAAATGGGTTTAATAATAATCCTCACCTGCAGGGTTAGGTGAGATCCACCAAGACTGTTGCCAGGCTCCATCAGAAGGTTTTAATAAAGAGTAGCCACTGTTGTTATAATTAGGCCCAACGCAGGGATGCTGAATCTCAAAACTGAAAGCTTTCATCTGGTGTAGAAGAAGATGACAGAAAACACACTGGGATGTGCTCCTGGACGCTTGGGGGACAAGCAATACCCAGAGAGGGGCCAAGCCGGAACTCATACCCAGTCTCCACTTCCTCCAAGAGCCTCGTTTTCCATGTCAGTAGGATGACTGATAAAACAGCCTCCAAGAAGAAAGGACAGCTCTTCTCACATCAGGCTTGAAGTTAATAAATGGAGAAGGAAGGAGATAAACAGAAATCAACCAGGCAAATACTATAATAAAAATTCTGCAGAAAGATCCACTGATGGATGCTAAAATTAGTGGGCAAAACTTGGAGGAGAAACAGGATATCTGCATAGTCTCAAAGTATCTTCCCCAAGATATTTAACTCATAAAGGGAAAAAAATAATACAGTGGACAAACCCAGCAGACACCACTTTAATCACGTGACAAAGGGTAATATGACTACAAATAAGACAATCTGACATCATGATGCTCTGATGTGGTACACTGAGGAGAACACAGCATCGGTCCTGTGGCACTCTTGACAAAAAAGCAGAACCATCTTCCTGACTACGAGAAGGCATCAAACTAAAGGACAGTCTACAGAATAACTAATCAGTACACTTCCAAAGGGCCAAGGTCTCAGAGGGACATTTTTCTAGATATGTCTCCTGAAGCAAGGAGGAAAAAAGCAAAAATAAACTATCGGGACTACATCAAAACAAAAAGCTACTGTACAGCAAAGGAAACAATCAACAAAACTAAAGGGCAACCTACAGGATGGGAGACGATATTTGCAAATCACTTATCTGATAAGGGGTTAGTATCCAAAATACGTTAAGAACTCATATAACTCAACAGCCCAAAGACAAATAATTCAATTAAAAATGGGCAGAAGACATGAACAGACATTTCTCCAAAGAAGACACAACAGATGGCCAACAGACACATGAAAAGATGTTCAATATCACTCACCCTCAGAGAAATGCAAATAGAAACCGCAATGAGATATTACCTTACACCTGTGAGAGTGGCTAAAATCAAAAACACAAACAACAGCAAGTGTTGGCGAGGACATGGAGAAAGGGGAATATTCTTGCACTGTTGGTAGGACTGCAAACTGGTGCAGCCACTCTGGAAAACAGTACAGAGGTTCCCCAAAAGTTGAAAATAGAACTACCCTACATCCCAGTCATTGCACTGCTAGGTATTTACCAAAATAATAAAAAACACTAATTCAAAGAGATACGTGCACCCTGATATCTACAGCAGCAGTATTTACAACAGCTAAATTATTGAAGCAGCCCAAGTGTCCATCGATAGATGAATGGATAAAGAAGATGTGCTGTATATATATATATATATATACAGAGGAGTATTATGCAGCCATAAAAAAGAACGAAATCTTGCCATTTGCAACAACATAGACGGATCTAGAGGATATAATGCTAATAAGCAAAATAAGTAAGTCAGAGAAAGACAGATACCATAGGATGTCACTCATGTGGAACTTAAGAAACAAAACAAACGGGCAAAGAAAAAAAAAAAAGAGAGAGGGAAAGAGAGAGACAAACCAAGAAACAGACTCTGAGAAACTCTCTCTATAGAGAGCACACTGCTGGTGACCAGAGGGGAGGTGGGCAGCAGGATGGGGGAAATAGGTGATGACGATTAAGAGCGCACTTGTCATGATGAGCACCGGGCGATATATGGAAGTGCTGAATCACCATATTGTACACTTGAAATTATTTTTTTTTTTAATTTTTTTTTAATTTTTATTTATTTATGATAGTCACAGAGAGAGAGAGAGAGAGGCAGAGACAGACACAGGCAGAGGGAGAAGCAGGCTCCATGCACCGGGAGCCCGATGTGGGATTCGATCCCAGGTCTACCAGGATCGCCCCTGGGCCAAAGGCAGGCGCCAAACCGCTGCGCCACCCAGGGATCCCTGTACACTTGAAATTAATACAACACTGTATGTTAATCTACTGGAATTAAAATGAAGTTAATTTAGAAAAAAAGAATCAAGGTCGTGGAAGACAAAGACTGAGACACCATCACAGGTTAAAGGGGACCAAAGAGACACACCAACTAAATATAACATGGGATACTGGATAAAATCCTGGGGCAGAAAAAGGACACTGGTGGAAAAACTGGTAAAATGTGGATGAGGCCCGTTGCTGCGGGAACAGTACTGAGCCACATTTGCTTCCTGGGTTTGCTTGGTGTTCTGTGTTTATACAGGGATGGATCATCGGGGGAAGCAGACCGAGAGGGATGCAGGAACTCTTTGCACTGGTTTTACAACTTTTCTGTAAATCTCAACATCAACTGAAGGCAAGAGATGAAAAAAGAAACAGCCTCTGGCTGGTGAGTCAGTGAGGACAGAGACCCTTTCCAACTGCAGGGGTGCTGCACACCCTTGAGTTGGTAATTCTGCTTCTGGGAATGGATGCCACATTTACCCGAGCAAGTGGGAAAGGCTTGCCTGGAACGTTAGTCTGGCAGCACTGTTTATAATAACAATAAACAAAAAGCTAGCAAAGACCCTACCAGACTACCTATGGCCTCATAAATTACAGTAATTCTGTGAGCAGCTGAACAAAAGAATAAGGAAGTTGTTTTATGTGCTGATAGATGTTCTCCCCAGGATAATGAGGGTAGTAAAAAGCAGTGAGGTCTAGCATGGGGTACACTGTTTGCTATGCTCGTGGCAAAAAGTTGTGTGTGTGTATGGGGGGGTATGCATTAGCATTTGCTTGGAAATGCATTTTTTGTTTTTGTTTTTTTCCAGAAAATACACAAGATAAGAGTGGTTTGTCTCCACGGAGGGGAACAAGGTACCCCAGGGAACAGAAGTAAAGGGAGACTTTACGTCCTCTTTTGAGCCATGAGAACTTACTATCTTTTTACTATCTTTTAATAGGCTGTCATAAAATAACAACAGTAACAAAACCAACCAACAACAAGCCACCCCAGGACCCAGGATTCCTGGTCAAGCCTGTTAGATTGGACACTTTACTTTCTCCTCAAGCCCACAGAAATGCCAGTCAAGTGGAAAGAAGCTAGAAGGCACAAGTACACAGGGAAAAGGAGGGAAGTGAAAGAGAGGCATCCAGACAGGCCTCAGGGATGCAGATGGCAGTGAGGTGACTGAGCCAGTATGGAGGCCGACCTGGGTACCCATGGAGAGAGTGAGGATAAGCTGAGGACCCCCAGGACCCTTCTGGCCTGAGAGGGGACTTCAAAGGGTAAAACAGGGGGACTCCTGGAACAGCTGATGGCAAGGTACTATGTTGAACACAGGCCTGCCCCCTAGCATGGGGCTGGTGGCCAATGCACAGAGGTCAAGAGTCTGCTAGGGTTTGGATTTGAAGGAGGCGAAACCACAGCTTCCCATGAGGTACCAAAAGGGGCTCTCCTCAACTGTGAGCCTCGATCATCCCAGGAGTTGGAAAAGACTGGGCCAAGGACATCTCAGTGGCTTCCAGGCTCCTGCTCCCCTCTTCAGGAACACAGCAACCCCTCCCCTCTCTCCCTCCAAAGCCACAGTGAAGTGAGTATTTGCTGGGTTTGTTGGCCCAGCATCCACGCCCCTTTTTCTGGAAATTGCCCGACTCTCTTTTGGGGAAACTCATCCCTTACTCTTCCTCCACATGGTTCAGGGAAGGCCAACCCCACCCTCAGCTTTAGGTGCTAGCATTCAGCCCTGGGATTTTTCCAGGAATGTCAGAAAAGAAGTTGTCCTCTCCCTCCTTTGGGGTTATTTAGTGAACAGGATGTGAACCTGGAGCTACCGAGGCCATCTTGTCCCCCAAAGAGAGAGCTTGCCTAAGAAAGAAAACAGCACAGAGAAATACAGGGCCCAGGGATGAGACAATGACTTCCTGGCATTGTCCGGGTTCCTGAACCTAGTTGAGCTTGAAGCCAGATACTTCCAGAGTGTTTAGGCATCTGTCCAGTACAGCAGGATTCTGTTGCTTGCAAATAAGGGCTGGGGGAGGAGCCAAGGTGAGGTCATCACCCCTTCTTGACAAACAGGACTGCAGGTAGCCATGCAGGGGAAACACCTAGAAGTAGACACCTATGAATGTGGGTGTGTAGAACAGGACACCAAATCACAGCAAAAAGGCTAGAAGGACAAACACGGATAGATTTTCTACACAGAGCAAGTAATACTTTTATAAACAGAATCAAACTTTCTTTGAAAAATGGGAAAGCAAATTCCTTTCAATTCCTTTTTATCCTCAGTTTCTTTTGTGACCACAACACAAGAGTCCTCGCTGCTCTCTGGATCAAGTCTAAATGTGTTAACATGGCCCAGTGTGATCTGTCCCTGAACAGCCATCTGGGTTCTTCTCTTGCCACTTCTGATCCCATCATCTACTTTCAGCCATGCCAGCCTCCCATAAGTTGTCCTTGTTACACCTTGACCCTTATACATGCTGTTACCTATGCTTCCATGTTCCCACTTTGTCTGGCTCACTTCTCCTTGAGCTCTGAGCCATCTGCTTCTCCTGGAAGCCCCTCCTCAAGCCCCTCCCCGAGCCCCAGACTGGCTAAGGACCCTCCCCTCAAGACTCCCCCAGCCTAGCACAGACCACTTGTCTGGGGACCGCTACCTAGCACAGGACCCATCACGGAGGAGATTCCAGGAAGTCCTGGATGGATGAATGAGAACAGATGAATAAACAAAGCTGGGACAGGGTGTCTTTCACTCCTGTGTCCCTAGCACCTAGCACAAAGCATGGAATAAAAAAAAAATGTTCATGAGATGTATGTTGAAAGAATGAGACCAAAAGTGAAAAGTCTGAGTTATAAAACCATATCATCTTCATGAGAAAAAGATGCATTATTCAATCAATGCTGTTGGGACAAGTGGACAGCCAACTGCAAGAAAAGATAAGAAGGATCCCTACTTCGCACCTAATACCCCAAATAAATTGCAGATGCATCAAAGACTTAAACATGTACACAAACAGGACTATAAAATTACTAGAAGAGGGGTGCTTGGGTGGCAAGCATCCAACTCTTGATTTTGGCTCAGGTCATGATCTCAGGGTCCTGGGATTGAGCCTGCATCAGGCTCCAAACTCAGTCAATAGAGTATGTAACAATATCAGGGTCATGAGTTCAAGCCACATCTTGGACACAGAGACTACTTAAAAAAAATAGTAATAATAATAAATAAAGTAGTGCTTAGAGGGAAACATATTTGAATATACAAAAAAAGAAGAAAGTTTAAAAAGCAATAATCTAAAGTTCTATCTTATTAAAAACGAACAAATTACACCCAACAAATAGATGAAACTAAGGATAAGAGCAGAAATCAATGAAAGAGCAGAAATCAATGAAATAGGAAACAGTTAAGAAAACTCAAATGGCTCACTCAGAGTATCTGACTCTTGATTTTGGCTCAGGTCATGCTCTCGGGGTCATGAGATCAAGCCCTACTTCGGAGCCAGCTTAAGATTCTCTCTCTCCCTCTGCCCTTCCTCACACTTGCACACACACCCCACGTTCTCTCTCTCAAAAAAACAAAGAAATCAATGAAATTGAAAACAGACAAATGAGAGGAAAATAACAAGGTCAAAGGTGATTCTTTGAAACATATTGATAAACCACTAGCAGGACTAGTAATCAAGAATAAACACACACACACACACACTCACACACACATAAATTACCACTATCTGGAATGGAAGAGGAGACATTACTACAGATTCTACAATTATTAAAATAATACAACAGGAGGGGCAGTCTGGCTCAGTTAGCAGAACATGCGACTCTTGATCTTGGGGTTCCAAGTTTGATCCTCATGTTGGATACAGAGAACACTTTAAAAAATAAAATCTTTTAAAGGACTACCAAAGGAATATTATTAAATACTTTATGCCAACAAATTCAACAACTTACATGAATGCTATATACTTTGAAAAACATAACTTATGAGAACTGATACAGAGAAGTAGAAAATCTGAATAGTCCTATAAGAACTAAAGAAACTTGAAAAAGGGATCCCTGGGTGGCGCAGCGGTTTAGTGCCTGCCTTTGGCCCAGGGCGCGATCCTGGAGACCCGGGATCGAATCCCACGTTGGGCTTCCGGTGCATGGAGCCTGCTTCTCCCTCTGCCTATGTCTCTGCCTCTCTCTCTCTCTCTCTGTGTGACTATCATAAATAAATAAAAATTAAAAAAAAAAAAGAAACTTGAATGTTATTAAAAACCTTCCCTTAAAGAAAACTGAAAGCCTAGATGGACATTTATATCAAATATTTAAGGAGAAAACCATACCGGTTTTATACAAAATCTCACAGAAAATAGAGAATGAGGGAATATTTTCCCATTTGTTTAATGGGATCAGCAAAACCATGATATTAAAACCTGTCAAAGACATTACAAGAAAATAAAATTACATAATATATCACTCATAGCCACAGGTATAAAAAAAATCTTTAGGAATATATTGGCATATCAAAGCCATCAAAATGTAAGGATAACACACCATGACCAAGTGGCATTTATCCAGGAATACAAGATTGATTTACTATTCTTTAAAAAAATAATTTGGGGTGCCTGGGTGGCTCAGTAGTTGAGTATCTGCCTTTGGCTCAGGTTGCAATCCTGGGGTCCTAGGATCAAGTCCTGCATCCTGCTCCCCACAGGAAGCCTGCTTCTCCTTCTGCCTAGGTCTCTGTCTATCTTTCATGAATCAATAAATAAAATCTTTCAAAAAATAAAATAATTAATATTTTAATTCATGGTAACAATAGAATTGTGGCTGTCAGCCTCCAAGATAGCCCCCGATAATTCCTGTCTCTTGGCATTATATAGTTCTTTCCCACATAATACTAGAGTTGGTCTGTATGACCAATAGAATATGGCACAAGTGGTAGCATGTCATTTCCACAATTACGTTATAAAGACAATGACTCTTCAGTCTTAGTCATCTTCACTCTTGGATCACTCTCTTTGGGGGAAGCCAGCTGCCAGATCATGAGTAGCCCTAAGGAGAGGTCCATGTGCAGGGCAACTGAGCTCTTGGCCAACAGCTAGGAAGCAGACCTTTCAGCGCCTGGTGAGTTTTCCGTTTCAGACACTCCACCAGAACCACTCAACAAAGCCATTCCTAAATTCCTGATTCTCAGGAACTGTGTGAGATGATAAATGTTTATTATCACATGAAACAGTACTCAACATCACAATTCATCAGAGAAAAGCAAGTGAGTTGCCATTTTACACCAAATGGAATGGATAAAATTAAACTGTGAAAACAATGATTACTGGCAAGGATGTTGAGCAACTAGACCCACACTGGAAAACTCTTTGGCAGTTTCTTCTAAAATTAAGCATACCTTTATCTTTGGAGTGCCTGGGTGGCATGGTCAGTTGAGCATCTGACTTGGTTTCAGCTAAGGTCTCAGTTGAGGGATCAAGCCTCCTGTCTAGCTTAGCACTTGCCACAGAGTCAGCTTGTCCCTCTCCCTCTGCCCCTCCCCCTGCCCTTGCTCTCTCTCAAATAAATATTTAAAAATCCCTAAATTAAAAAAAAAAAAAAGAATACCTTTATCTTAATCATATAACTCAGACATATCACTCCTAGGTATTTACCCAAAATAAATGAAAACATGCTCCTATATAGACCCATACAAGAATGTTCACAGTAGCCTTACTGGTATAAAATTAAATTAAATTAAACTTGAATAAAGGACACCCAAATGTCCAAATGTCCATCATTAAGAGAGGTGATAAACCAAATATAGCATGGTCATATATTGGAATAAAAGAATACATACTAAGAGCACTAAAAGAAATGAACTATTGATACATAAAGCAGAAATATCTCTAAAGAATATGAACAAAAGCTAGACATTGAGTTCATATGCATGATTCCATTTACATGAAGCTTAACAACTGGTATAACTGGGCAGCCCCGGTGGCTCAGCAGTTTAGCGCCACCTTCAGCCCGGAGTGGGATCCTGGAGACCCAAGATCGAGTCCCATGTCGGGCACCCTACATGGAGCCTGCTTCTCCCTCTGCCTGTGTCTCTGCCTCTCTCTCTCTCTCTCTCTCTCTCTCTCTCTCATGCATAAATAAGATATTTTTAAAAAATAAAAAACAACAGGTAAAACTAATCTATAGTGAAAGAAGTCACACAGGTGACAGACCAGGAAAGGAAGGAACTCCTAGGGGTGATGGAAATGTTTAGGATCTTGGAAATTGGTTACATGGGTATATGCCTTTATCAGTACTCATCAAGCTACACATTTTATCTTACTGTATTTTTCTCAGAGAGAGAGAAAGAGAGCACTTGCACAAGTGGGGTGTGGGGAGCGGCAGCAGAAGCGGAGGGAGAGAACCCTAAGGAGACTCCATGCTGAGCACGGAGCCCAACGCAGGGCTCAATCCCATGACCCCAAGATCATGACCTGAGCCCAAATCAAGAGCCAGACACTCAACCACCTGAGCCACTTTAAACTAACACTTTATATCTGCACATTGCATTGTATAAATATATTATACAATAAGGAATATGCAAAAAAATAAAATAATAATTAAACATAAGAGGAGTCTGGAAGCCAATGGGCTGATTTCCTATTCTGTGTTGCCCCAGGGAACTTGCTTCTCTCTCTCTGAGATTCTTTCCCATTCATAAAACCAGGACAATCATATAAACTCCCTAATAAAGTGGTTAATATCATTTGTTGAGATCATAGAAAGCATAAGTGAAAACTGTTATTATCAGTTGAGAATTATTACAAACAGTAAATAGCTTCGAGCTGGTCCCTGCCCGGGATGCCCTTTCCTGGATGTGTTCCAGTCAGTTGAAAGCCAATCCCAACACTGCTCTAGGTGTTAGAAGATTTGTGGTGCCTCAAGCCAGGCAGGAGCTTCCTCCCACGGACTGGGCCCCATCGTCTATCACTGCCTCTGTGAGACAGCAGTGATGCACGCTGCCACCAGTCACCACAGGGGACATAGTTGGTTCTGTCTACCACGCATCTGGGGAATCCCATCTCCCCCATGCTGGCTCTAAAGGATTCAGCAGTGGGGAACCCTACCCTTCAGACTGGCCAATCAGACTGCAATCCTCAGGCTACAATGACTAGCTCAAGGATGGGGATATGGCCTAGACTGGACTACTGAGATTCAGCTTGGGAATCTGGGTGGGACTGCTGGGAAGAAGGACCTCTCTGGGCTCTGGAGGCACCAGGCAGGTAATTTTTTTTTAAGGTTTTATTTATTCATGAGAGATACACAGAAAGAGGCAGAGACACAGGGAGAAGGAGAAGCAGGCTCTCTATGGGGAGCCTGATGCAGGACTTGATCACAGGATCCCAGGATCACACCCTGAGCCAAAGGCAGACCTGAGCGAAAAGCAGACGCCCAACCACTGAGCCACTCAGGCGCCCCACCAGGCAGGTGATTAATATCCTCACATGTGAGCTCCTTGGGAGCAGGGGATTTTTGTCTGTTTTGTTGACTACTAAGTCAAACCTCCTAGAATAGTTTCTGGCATACATCAAGAACTAAGCAAAGATCTGTTGAGTGAGTGGATTATCCAAATATGTCCTTGTTCCAGACAATAATCCCACCTTTAGTCCCCATCGACAACTGGAGAGACCACTTCGACTTAGTACAGGCGGCATCTGGGAATTTTGGAGGCACAGGAGAAGCAGCTAATAAAGGAGGCTAAGAGTGCTCTGGAGTGTGCTCTGGGGCCAGGTGGTCCTGGATTCAAGTCCTGGCTCTGCTAATTACTTGCTCTGACCTTGGGCAAATTTCTCAACCTCTTGGCGTCTCTAGTTCCTCTTTCTCAAAATGGAGATCATTGTTCTTGGCTTGTAGGGAAGTTGGCACATTCAGGGCTTGTGCATGAACGGTATCAGGTCAGTGAACAGCTCTGTTCAGTTTCTTCATCTATTAAGGCAGTGTTAATGCTTAAGCCTTAGTGTTCATGATGATTTTTTTAATGTATTTATTCATGAGAGACAGAGAGAGAGAGAGAGAGAGAGAGAGAGGCAGACACACAGGCAGAGGGAGAAGCAGGCTCCATGCAGGGAGCCCGATGTGGGAACTGATCCTAGAACTCCAAGATCACGCCCTGGGCCAAAGGCAGGCACTAAACCACTGAGCCACCCAGGGATCCCCTGTATTCATGATTATTAATGCTACTTTATACTTCTTTTTTAAAGATTTCTTTTTTATTTTTAAGTAATCTCTACACCCAGTGTGGGGCTTGAACTCACAACCCTGAGATCAAGAGTTGCAACCTCTACCAAAAGAGCTGGTCAGGCACCCTCACTTTATTACACTATTTTTACTGCCTTCTTATTTTCTTTAAAGATTTCATTTGTTTATTCACGATAGACAGAAAGAGAGAGAGAGGCAGAGACACAGGCAGAGGGAGAGGCAGGCTCCATGCTGGAAGCCTGACACAGAACTCGATCCCGGGACTCCAGGATCACACCCTGGGCCAAAGGCAGGTACTGAACCACTGAGCCACCCAGGGATCCCCATCTTTACTGCCTTCTTAACAATATCCTTCTCTGCCATTAATGTCTAGAAGCATATTCATCCTCCTGACCTCCCACAGAGCAAGCGGTGGCATGCGACTCAATTCTGGCCAATAAGCAGTGAGGGAAGTCTCCTGTGGGCTTTTGGGAAAAGACTTTTCTACTTGAAAAGCATGCTGTTCCCAGCCCCCCACCCCAATTCCTCATACACACACAGACACACACACAAACTCCCTCCTTTGGACAGTGCTGTATAAAGGCTCGATGTCTGGTGCTCCAGCAGCCCTTTGAAGCCTCGAGGAGAGTTATTGACTGAACACAAAGATGGTAGAGACAGAAAGAGTCCTCAGGCCCCTAATGACACCACTAACTCCAAACCAACCACAGAGCCACCTTCCTCCCCCAACAAAAAACATTCTTTTGATTTAGGTTTAATTAAGATTTACTGGCTGGATTTTCAATTAATCACGGATAAGCACAAAGTGGTTCGTATCTTGTTCTTTCTTTCACAGTAAGCAATATATGATTTTTGTAAATTTAGTTGATTCAGAAAACCTTGAAGGAAAAGAAAACAACCACCTAAAACCCAAAAGTAACATAAAATGTGTTCCCGTTTCAAAAGAGATAAAAACAGCTGCCCGGCACACTAGGCCCTCAGGGGAGGGTAGCTGCTGTGGCCCTTTGCTCATCAGAGGTAGGACCTGGGGGGTTTGATAGCAGAGGGATAGCTGAGTAGAGAGGGGGACCAAGGGAGCTCCTGCCGAAATCACCAGCTATGTGGGGGCTTAGGAGTCTTAGGTGGGGCCAACTAGAGCAGGAAAACAGGAAAAGAGGAGGAGTCAAGAGTCAAGTCAAGAAGCCGGATGGCGGGTAAGACTCCAGTGAGGGGCAGAGGCACATCCTGGGGGGCTGAGCCAGGAAATGACTACAGAGTCTCAAGGAGGGGTGAGCACAGAGGAGCAGACAAGGTGTTTGGAAGAAAATGTCAGAACTGGTTATGCTACAAAAAAAAAAAAAAAAAGAACTGGTTATGCTTATGTTTTGAAGAAGGAGGAGGGAAGGGTGAAGAAAGAAGAGTAACAAGATGAAGGAAGGGGAGGAGGAGGAGAAAAAGAAATCAGGCTTTTTTAGTGCCTCCCAGCAGGCAAGTGCCATCAGCAACCTCAGATGCTGAAAGGGCGACACAGGCGCCCTCTCCTGGCCACTCCGCATAGTGCAGCCTAGACAAATGGACTCCTGGGGACAGGGACAGTCTCAGGCTGCGAATCAACCAGCCCGCACAAAAGGGCTTCTTAAGGGGCCCCTGGGTGGCTCCGTCGGTTAAGGGGTTAAGCGTATGCCTTCGGCTCAGGTCATGATCCCTGGGTTCTAGAATCCAGCCCCACATCGGGCTTCCTGCTCAGCAGTATCCCTGCACTCTCTTCCCCTCCCCATCACTTTCTCTCAAATAAATAAACAAACAAACAAACAAATAAATAAGTAAGTAAATAAGTGAATGAATGAATGAATGAATGAATGAATGAATGAATGAATGAATAAATAAAAATATTTTTTAAGGCTTCTTAAAGAAGCCTCCTGCTCAAAAAACATGGACTAAAGATTTAACAATGTGAGCTCAGGCAAATTCCAACAAACTCCTCTGCATGTGAAGGGTGGGCCAGAAAAAACGAGCAGCGGGATTAAATGGATTAAAAACAGCTGACAGCACAGGTCTCTCATTTGGCTCTCTCTGCCAGCTCTGACGGCTGGCCGAACACAAAGAATGTCAAAACTAGACTCTCACAGAGGGCTGCAGCAAGAGTCTCCAAATGTATTTAACAATGTCTGCATAAGAAAATATTTTTAGCAAGAGCAAAAGCATTTGGGTGGCCACGAACACATAAAATAAAACTTTTATTTTTTTTAAGGTTTTATTTATTCATTTGAGAGACAGTGAGAGCCAGAGATCACAGAGAGGGAGAGGGCGAAGCAGACTCCTTGCTGAGCAGAGACCACGATGCGGGGCTCAATCCCAAGGCTCTGAGATCATAAACTGAGCTGAAGGCAGCCGCTTAACTGACTGAGCCACCCAGGCATCACTAAATATTTTAAAGTATTGATTCCACACCTTCCAATTTTTTAATATTTTTAAATGCACACCATATATTCACGGTATTTTATGTCAGCACTATATATGACTGCTAACTACACACACACACACACACACACACACAGGATGTGCAACATGTTTCCTTAACAGGAGAGCCTAATAAAAGTAGCCTTTGCAACATGTTTCCTTAACAGGAGAGCATAATAAAAGCAGCCTTTGGAGGTCACCAGCAGCAGCCTAGCTGTCATGCAACATAACTCATGTGGTGCTCTGGGGATTATAAATAGACTCCAGGGAAGTGATTTTCAAATGTTCAGGCACAGGAGGATCCTCTCTGGACAATGTTAAAAATAAAAATGCCCAGCCCTTCCTTCCCCAGATGGACCCATTCAGGGCCTACAGGTGGTATTCCTCAGTAGCTCAGGGAAGCATCCCACAAAACTTGTTTTTTTTTTTTTTTTTCCTTCAGATATCTTTCAGTGCACCCAGCCTCTCCACAGCTACATCTCATCTGGTATTTGCTTAGTCCTTATACTGAGCTCTGAACATCAGCTGTGTTCTGTTTGGTTCTTGTTCCAACTTCCTGGTCATTTCTGATTGGACTCATGCTTTCATATCCCTCCTATTTTATCCTTTTCCCATACAAATATAGGCAACACATCTGATCATTCTGATATCCAGTGTTTGCAGGACTTGTGTTTGGTGTCTGCTGCCTCTCGCTCATGGTGCCTATTTCTCCGCCCAGTATGTAATTTATCATGAGATGTGCCGGAACTCCATCTGGAGGAATTCTCCAAGGCTCAGGCAGCAGAGGCACTCCTCCAGAGAGGCTTTGTCCTTATCAAGGGCACACAGACTTCATTTCACACAGGTTCATTTTCAGTTTGCTATTTCTAGTTCATTTCACTTCATGAACACACAGGTTCATTTTCAGTTTGCTATTTCTAGGGCCTTTCAGAAAGTATAATTTAGGTTCCAGAACCCCAAGAAGGACAGTCAGTGGCTGTAAGTTGTCAAAGGAGGCTTTTTTTTTTTAAGATTTTATTTATTTATTCATGAGAGATACAGGCAGAGGGATAAGCAGGCTCCCTGCAGGGAGCCCAATGTGGACTCGATCCCAGGACTCCGGGATCACGTCCTAAGCCAAAGGCAGGCAGTCAGCTGCTGAGCCACCCAGGTGTCCCTAAGGAGACTTTTTCAATTTCCATTCAGCCCTAAGGCTGTGCCTTTGCATGGTGGGGTTTTTTTCTAGGTCACCCCTTACCTAAGCAGTGCCTTTCCTGGGATTTGGTTTTGCACAAGATGGTCCCCTGCCCAGTGTTCCCACAGGTCAGCCCCGGTTCCCAAGGGCATGTGAATCTGTCCACACCCCTGTAGTATATAAGGCAGCTTCAATACTTACACTCCCCTCCTTGGCTCCTTGCTCCTGCTTTCTCCTTGCTGGGGGCGGCGGTGGGGGTTGGGGTGGGGGGGTGTCGATTTCCTTCCTTGCAAGTACACCATTCATTTCAAAGGATGCTTTAAATATTCTGTGAAACCTCAGGTAGTGAGAGGCCTTCTACTCCCCCACACTGCCCTCTTTGTTTGACTTAGAGCTATAACTCCAACCCTGGCTCCTAATCAAACACAGTAATTGCCCCATGCTGGTGAGAAAGGTTCATGGGAAAGCCCAGCCCCTTCTGCCTGTGATAAGCCCGTGAGTGCTGACTGAGGAAGAGGGACCAATACCATAGCCAGGTGGGAAGTACTGACTGCTGGGCTACAGACAGCAAGCCAGGAGTGTGCAATGAGGAGGATCACACTGGAACGTTTAGCATTAAGGAGATGGTGATGGGGTGCCTGGGTGGCTCAGTCAGTTAAACGTCTGCCTTTGGCTCAGGTCATGATCCCGGGGTCCTAAGATGGAGTCTCACATTGGGCTCCCTGCTCAGTGCAGAGCCTGCTTCTCCCTCTCCCTCTGCCCCTCCTCCTGCTTTATGCTCTCTCTCAAATAAAAGCTGGGACGCCTGGGTGGCTCAGTGGTTGAGCGCCTGCCTTCAGCCCAGGGCGTGATCCTGTGGTACCAGGATCGAGTCCCACATCGGGCTCCCTACAGGAAGCCTGCTTCTCCCTCTGCCTGTGTGTTTGCCTCTCTCTCTGTTTCTCATGAATAAATAAATAAAATCTTTTAAAAAAATCAAATACATAAAAATTTTTAAAAAAAGATGATGATGATGACAACAGTAACAACGATAATGATGCCTGGCATTTCTATACATTCAACAAACATTTATGCAGCACTTCAGGGCCGCGACACTGTTTAATGCTCTATGGATATTAGCTCACGGAATTGTCATAACAATATAATTTACAGACAACGAAAATGAGGCCCAAAGAAGCTAAATCACCTGGCCAGGGTCACACAGAAAGTGACAGGACCCAGATTCGCACACAGGCAGTGCAGCTCCAGAGGAGGGGTACCTGGATCGCTCAGCCACACTGCTGTTTACTGAACGTGCCAGGCCTATGCTAAGCATATTCGTGCATGCAACAGATCCTCCCTTCAGAACCTGGAGGCAAGGAATCTGAAACAGAGCTCAGGAGGCTGAACTCAAGGTGTCGGCAGGGGAGTATATGTTTCCTTGCCTTTTTCAGCTTCTAGAGGCTGCCTGCATTTCTCGGCTCGTGGCCCTTCCTCCACCTTTTTTTTTTTTTTTTAAGATTTTATTTATTTACGCATGAGACACAGAGAGAGAGAGGCAGACACATAGGCAGAGGGAGAAGCAGGCTCCCTGTAGGGAGCCCAATGTGGAACTGGATCCCAGGACCCCAGGATCACGCCCTGAGCCAAAGGTAGATGATCAACCGCTGAGCCACCCAGGCGTCCCCCTCCTCCAGCTTCAAGACTAGCAGGGCAGGATGTTCAAATCATTCTCTTTCCTATCTCTCTCTTTCAATTACAATGACCCTTACACTGGCCCACCTGGATGATGCAGGAACCTCTCCCTAGGCCCAAATCCTTGATTTAATCACATCTTTGTCGTGGAAGTTAACACATTCAACAGGTTCCTGGGATTAGGATCTGGACATCTTTGAGGCACACTTATCTTGCCTACTATGAGCAGCAAACTGGAAAAATGACCAGTATACTCTAAAGGAATAAGCAGAAACAAACTGGGATTTTCCTTGCAGGAAAGGTCCCAACCTGCCTGGCATCACCAAACTTTTATTTTCTTTTTTCCCCCAGAAACCCTGGTTTAAAAAGATCCTTGCTGGCAGATAGTCTCTCCTCCGCTGTCCTGCCTGCTGCTCCCCTGCAGTATATTCCAGAAACTTCTGTTCTTTTGTTTGACCCTGGGTGAATTCCTTCACCGCCTGTGGTGCTGGCACCCTCCCCCCATCTGGTTGCCCCACATTTGGTAGCCCTCATGGAGATCCTCTGCAGCTAAGGACTCTCCCCATGCTCTGGGAATTTCTTGGGACTTCTCCTCGAGCCCGAAAGGGTGAGGGAATCGCCCTCTTAAAGGGATCCTTTCCTTCTTCTCTTTTCTCCTTCTGGCCCTCTGGCAGCCTAACCCTAGTACTCCTCAGACAACCCAAGGCCAGGGTGGCTCCCAGGTATGTCTGCAGGTCTAAGGCCAAACAGGTCAGACTGTGTCGGAGCCTGTGGGGGTGAAGGACCTCTTTCCTCTCCTCTCCCACTCTGGCCCCCGTGCGGCCTCCAATCCCAATGTGTGGCGCAGCTGGCAGTGGCAGCTCATCTGGGGCGAACCTGCACATGTCATGGGCTCGGATGGGTCCCTGCCCTGCTGCCAGCTGACTTTCAGCCACCTTGCTTTTCCCCCAACATCCCCTTTTCCTTTTGTTCTCATAGGTCCAGGCACCATCTCGATCTACGGACAAAACGCATTCCTAGGCATCTGAGTGAATCCAACAATTCCACATACGAGACATAGTTCAACAAGAATTCCAGTCCAGGGGATCCCTGGGTGGGGCAGCGGTTTAGCGCCTGCCTTTGGCCCAGAGTGCGATCCTGAAGACCCGGGATCGAATCCCACGTTGGGCTCCCGGTGCATGGAGCCTACTTCTCCCTCTGCCTGTGTCTCTGCCTCTCTCTCTCTCTGTGTGACAAGAAAGAAAGGAAGGAAGGAAGGAAGGAAGGAAGGAAGGAAGGAAGGAAGGAAGGAAGGAAGGAAGGAAGGAAAAGAATTCCAGTCCATCCCCTGGGAGGGTCCCCTCCCCCTAAATGCCATGGCCCTGGCCACCAAGGAATTCCACTCAAATTGCCTAGTAGCACATTAATCTTTTTTTTTTTTTTAAGATTTTATTTATTCATTTGACACAGAGAGAAAGACAGAGTGTACAAGCAGGGAAGCAGCAGAGGGAGAGGGAGAAGCAGGCTCCCTGCTAAGCAGGGAGCCTGACTCAGCTCCATCCAGGACCCCAGGACCTGAGCTAAAGGCAGACGTTTAACTGACTGAGCCACCCAGGCGTCCCAGCACATTAATCTAATACCATCCTCTGGTCTGTCATTGCACAGACCCCCCGCCCCACGCTGGACCAACAAGTCTAGGGAGGGACAGCACCCCCCACCCCCAACTCCAGCATGAAGCAGCTACTGAAGATGAGACCTCTGCCCTAATGCCAAAGACTTGTCATTGTCCATCTGTCAGCAGGGAATGTGGAAGCTGCTTTTAGGCAACAGGCTTGAGCACTGGAAACCAGAGGAAAGGTGAAAGGGCCCAAGGTGGGATCCCTGGGTGGCGCAGCGGTTTGGCGCCTGCCTTTGGCCCAGGGCGCGATCCTGGAGACCCAGGATCGAATCCCATGTCGGGTTCCCTGCATGGAGCCTGCTTCTCCCTCTGCCTGTGTCTCTGCCCGTCTCTCTCTGTGACTATCATAAATAAATAAAAAAAAAAAAAAAAAAAAGAAAGGGCCCAAGGTGACCCCTGGCTAAATGCAAACAGGCCCACTGGGTGGCCCACCTTGAAATATCCATAAGCTCCGGCTGACCAGTGGGCTACTTACAACCAGGCACAGGTACCAAAAAAATCCCAATAGTTCCCCTTCCTCTTCACTGCCCCCTGAACTACAGCCCCCCACCACTGCCTCCCAGCAGACAGTCCCTCCTTTGCCATCCTGCTGGCTTCTCCCATGCAGTGTATCCAATAAACTTCTACCTCCATAAAGAGAGAAAGAAATAATGAAATAAAATTAAATAACACAGATCCTTGCCTCCCCAACACAACGCAATACTGATGATTTATGCTTCTTACACTTACTGTTCTTTCCTCAGGCGTCCACCCTTCCCACCCCAGCCTACACTGAGAGAAGACAGCCAGCCCTACCCTGCTGAGTCAAAAGAACCTCAGCCAGAGACACAGATGCTAGATGCGCTGGTCAGCACCAGAGGCCTAACCCAGGAGAACACACAGCTGCTATAGGTGCTGGAAAATTCCAATCACACGGGCCTGGCCGGGGATGTGGGGGGAGAGGGGGGAGGAGGGGCGCACAGCAAAGGGCAAACAGCTGTGTGAGGATGGTAACAGCATAAGTTTTTTTTTCTTTTTCTTTTTCTTTTTCTTTTTCTTTTTTTAATTAATAGCATAATTTTTAAAGTATAAATATAATCAGTCAGTGCAGCCCAATGTGTAATAGCATTGTCAACTAAACCCTGGTCATCAAATTGAGCCTCTGGTCCTTTCTGTCCAACGCGCTCCTCCTTCACTTGGCCCTGTCACACCCACTCCAGGGGAAATCCTGCCAGTGCTGCCTTCCAAACAAATCTACTGGGTATTTATTCCTAAGGGGAAAAGGAAAGGTGGTCTTTCAGCGGTCACCACCTTAGCTAAGGGATCCAAGTCACCATCACAAATGACGGAACAAACAGCCATCAGGAGCCCCCTGAGGTGATGTCCTTAGACACACCATCGTGTGTGTGGTGTTTGTGCCAAAGATGCTCAGTGTGAATCAAATCAGAGGAAGCAATCAGAAAACTCCAGATTGTGCGACACTATGGGACAACCCGGCTTGGATTCTTCCAAATGGCAATGCCATTAAAAAAAAAAAGAAGAAGAAGAAGAGAAAAAACAAGAATACCAGTATAGAGCAGGATCAGCAAACTTTTCCCATAAAAGGCCACAGAGTCAATATTTTAGATTTGTGGGCCATAAAACCCAATACCACAGCCACAGACAAGATGCAAACCAATGAGTGTGGCTGTGTGCCAATAAAACTTTATTTACAAAGACAGGCAGTGGGTAGGATGGCTGAGCCATGCTATAGATTGAAGGATATTAAAGAGGCATGACAGGGACACCTGGGTGGCTCAGTGGTTGAGTGTCTGCCTTTAGCTCAGGTTGCAATCCCAGAGTCCTGGGAGCAAGTCCCGTATCAGGCTCCCCACAGGGAGCCTGCTTCTCCCTCTGCCTGTGTCTCTGCCTCTCTGTCTTTTCATGAATAAATACGAAAGAAAAAAGAAAAAAGAAAGAAAAGAAAAGAAAAGAAAAGAAAAGAAAAGAAAAGAAAAGAAAAGAAAAGAAGACAATCAAATACGGTGCATGATCCTTGAGCAGACTTTAGATTAAAAATAATGATAAAGAGCCAAAAAAAGGACATTTTGCAGATAACTGGAGAAATCAGAATATGAGCTATATATATTAAATATTAGTTATATATTAAATAATATTGTTATCAATATCATTGGTATCAATGTTAAATTTTTCACATGTGATACTGGTGCTGTGTTATATACAAAAATGTTTTTGTTCTTTGGAAACACTGGCTAAAATATTTAGGAGTAAAGTGTTACGTCCACAATTTATTTTCAAACTGTTCAGAAAAAAAGTGTGTGTATACATATATACATACATACATATACAAGAGTGATGACAAGGCAAATCTGTTGGCAGCTAACAACTGATGAACTAGGTGGTGAAGGGTATATAATTTTATTTTTAATAACTTAAGCTTTTTTTAAAGTTTATTTTTAGTAATCTGTACTATCAACATGGGGTTTGAACACCTGATCCCGATATCCAGCGTCACATGCCCTTCCCACTGAGCCAGCCAGGTGCCCTTTTACCACCATTCTTTCTTACAACTGTTCTGAGGGTCTGAAATTTTAAAAAGAAGGGGGGGATGGGGCCCGCCCGGGTTTGCCCAGGGGCTTCAGGGGTGGAATCGGACAGCAGGGATGCATGTGGAAGGTTCTGGAAAGTTCTACTGCCACTGGGACCTGTTTGGATGCCCAGTGGACCTGTACACTTAGTAAAACACAGTGATTCAACCTGCAAAAAATAAAAAAAAAATAAATAAAAAGAAGGGGAGAAAATGTCTTCAGAAACTGACCTCTCCTTCCCACTCACTTCCCACCTGGAGTACCATGCTGACCTCCTCCCTGCATCTAACCTCACCCTATGGGGCAGCCTGGGTGGCTCTGCGGTTTAGCGCCACCCTCAGCCCAGGGTGTGACCCTGGAGTCCCGGGATCAAGTCCCACATCGGGCTCCCTGCATGGAGCCTGCTTCTCCCTCTGCCTGTGTCTCTGCCTCTCTCTCTCTCTCTCATAAATAAAATCTTTAAGAAAAAAAAAACAACAACACCACCTAACCCTATGATTGCCAAAGGGATCCTATCAACCTGTGCCTCAGACCGTGTCCTTCCTCTGCTAATAGCCTTCAGTGAGTCTCATCCGCTTGGGAGTAAAGCCAAAGCACTGAAGTGGTCCACAATCCCTGCACAATCTGCCCCTCTTTCCACTACTTCCTTCTCTCTTCAGTCCCCGTCCCTTTGCTCAGGCCTCCTGGCTGTTCATCACACATACCAGGCAAACTCTCACCTCAGGGCCTTTGCATGTGCAAGAATGCTCTTTCTCAGATACCTGCACAGCTTGCTCCTTCCTCTCCCCCTTATTCCCAATGAGGTCTCCCTGACCCCCCATCTAAACTTTCAGCCTTCCCCCCAGACAGTCCTCTTTTTGCATCCCTGATGTTTTCTCCAGAGCAAGTACTGCTATCTAATATAATTCATATTTTCACAATTTATTTTTTTGGTCGGTTCCCCCCATCCCTGCCCCAAGAATGTAAAATCCCCAAGGACAAGATTTTTCGCTTTTTTTTCTTTTCTAACATCTATACAACAGCCATATCTTTGTGCCACCCACTGACTTAACATTTTATATCCATTTACTCCTCACAACATCGTAAGTATTATTTACAGCATAAATGCACATACAGCCTATACACAAAATGGGAATAATAACAGGGTCTACCTCATAATTTGAGGATTTAGTGCTGAAAGACTATGCAATGCTTAGCATAGGGCCTGGCACAAAGCAAGTGCCCATTAAATGTTGCTATCATATATAACCCATCGTACAGAAGAGAAAGCGAAGCTCTGAGGGGTAAGTGACTCAGGAGTCGTCGGGACCAGATTAGAATCCATGTCAGTCCCACCCAAGAAGTCACTTTCTACCCCACGGCGCTAAGACACATCACAGTGTTTAGGAGAAAAGCAGTGGCAGGAAACAGAAACCAGCCCTGGGAACCCGCAGTGCAGGGTTTCAGTCCTGACTCTGCACAAACTCCCATGTGTGACCCACGCAATTCACTTCTGGTGTCAAGGCACATTTTCTCTTCTGCAACCTGGGGGGAGTCGTTTCCCCTCCCTGATATGGGGACAAAAACAGTGTGAGGGTCCGGGCAAGGAGGTGGCAAAGTGGTTGAGTGACTGCCTTCGGCTCAGGTCATGATCCCGGGGTCTTGGGATCAAGTTCCTCATCAGGCTCCCCGCAGGGAACCTGCTTGTCCCTCTGCCTCTGTGTATCTCTCATGAACAAATAAATAAAATCTTAAAAAAAAAAAAAAAAAAAAGTGAGGGTCAAATGAGAGCCCACAGGAGAGCACTCTGGTAACTTCTCCCTTCCGAAGATCTGCACTTCTGGAGGAGGCCCCACTAAACACCAAAGGACCGCCAATTCTGCAAACTTTAAGCACCCAGACTTAGAAGGAAAACAGGTACGTTCCCCTCAACCATCTGGCCTTGGAGCAAGCTCCCCGCTCTCCCTCGACATCATCCCCAGCCTGTTGTCTGATGAGATTCTCCTCACCCTTCAGGTCCCAGCACAGAGGTCTCCTCTGCCATGAAACCCTCCCTGAACGCCATGCCAGGCATCTCACCTCCCAGGACGGGAGAGAAACTGAGGCAGGGAGTGGGGTTTAGGAAACCAAACTATCTAGGGATGGCCTGACAAACGACCAGGTCCAGTCCGTCCTCGGTCCCGCCCCTACCTCCTCTCCGTCCAGGGATGTCCCACCCACGTTACTCCTGTCCCCCGTACTATTGGTTCGTCCACACGTCAGTCTCCACGCGCTCTCTTCTTCTATTGGCTGGTATTCCCAACTAGGGCACCAGCACCCTGCCCCGCCCCCTGCCCCACGGCCGTTCTTACTATTGGGCTACCTGCCTGCCCTTCTTCCAAGGAACCTCCCTATTGGCTACAGGACTTTGCCGGTTGAGGCTGTGATTGGTTGTAAACAGAAGCCATCCCCTGAACAACCACCAGAAAGGGGTTGGAGAATGGAAAGGGTAGAGGGACGTGGGGTCAAACTCACGCTGAGCCGGCGGGAGGCAGATATAGGTCTTGAAGAACTCGCTTCGGCGGGCGGCCTCCTTAATGCGGTTGGCAAGCGGCTTGCTGACCTGCCGGATGCCCAGGTATAGCAGCTTCGCTATAGGGAACGCGCCCACCACCATCTTGGCGGTCGCACGGGGCACGCGCAAGCTTGCTCACTGGGCGGGGCGCCTCCGATCTCTCCCTCCTCCCCCGCCCGCTCGTCTCCGTGCGTGCGTACGTGCGTACGCTCAGGGGTGGAGCACTGCAGGGGCGCTCTCTGATGTCACCGCGTCGACGCTGACGCCTGTCGTCCGATCGCTGAATATGCAAATAAAAGGCGGAAGTGAGGCGGGTCAGGGGGCGGTGCCGTTAAACGGCCGTTCGCGGGAGCGTGGTTGGATTCCCACGCCCGTCTTGGCTGCTGTCACCGTGTTCCTTCGTGACGTCTTGTACCTAGGTGGCTTCCCCGCTTGGAGGAGGCTCTTCATTAGTCCTAATTAGGGCTAATGAGTCCCAAATACGCTTTCCCCGCAGATGAGAGCTCTCACTGGGAGTAAGAAGAAACCGACCGTGTAGTGAAGGACCTGGGCTGGGAATTCCCAGCTCCGCCATTTACATGCTGGTGTGAGGCCAGTGACGTCACCTTTCTGGGCATCAGTATTCCCGTCTGCAAAGTGGGAATTTTAATAACACCTAACCGGTGCACCTGGATGGCTCGGGTTGAGCGTCCGCCTTTGGCACAGGTCGTGATCCCAGGGTCCTGGGGTTGAGACCCGTATCAGGCTCCTTGCAGGGAGCCTGCTTCTCCCTCTGCCAACATTCTCTGTCTCTCTCTGTGTGTCTCAGGAATAAATAAAAATAAAATCTTGAAAAATAATAACAGCCGTGTTGGGGAGTAGTAAGGCTTGCGTGCGAATCTTGCCTGTGAAAACAGGGAGTGAACCGTGCTAAGTGCTTAGAATGGTGCCAGTGACAGTAAGCCCTCGAGGAACATTCCGTATTGCTCTACGGGTCTGAACACTGACATCGCTCACTCCAGCCTGACGGTGCATTTCATCCCCAGAAATAGCTAATCCAGCCCTTTCCTGAATAACTGACCAGTTGAGGCCCAGACAGGGGCCCCGGGGTGGGGGGTGGGGGGGACTGCTGGTAGAAGGTCTCTCAGCCCACAGAAGGTGATAGCCGGAGTCTTGGCTAATGAAACCTCACCCGTTCTCAGGCAGCCCCACTTCCTCTACTGGTGGGTGAGGGTCCCCAGGGAACTGGCTCAAGAAGGAGTTTAAGGACATGTCCCAGACTGTCCTCCCTTAGCCAGCAGGGAGCAAAATCATATAAACAAGGTCAGGAAGGGGTTGAGAGAAACTTCTGGATGGTGGAGTCTTGATGGGTAATTGAGAGGGCCTAGGAGAGGGAGAGGAGAGGGCAGAGGAGCAGTGTGTAGGAGGAAACAACCCAACAGAAGGCAGAGTCAGGGACCCCTGGGGTTTTCCAGGGGACCCAGGGCTTTCCTCTGCGTCCACTCTGACTCCTTTAATGTCCTTTGTCAAATGCCTGACACGATGGACCTCCGTTCCTCCATCAGTAATGATGATACTGACATGCATGAACCCAAATATTCTAAATTCCTGCCAAGACCCCATAAAAACAACCCTTCCGGGGCGCCTGGACGGCTCTGTCAGTTCAGAGTCTGGCTCTTGATTTTAGCTGGGGTCATGATCTCAGGGTCGTGAGATCGAGCCCCACGGGTCAGGTTCTGGGCTCAGCCAGGAGTCTTTGAGATTCGCTCTCTCTTCTGTCCCTCCCTCTGCCCCCACTCTTTCTCTCAAATAAATAAAATCTTTAAAAAACCAAACAAACAAAAAACGAAAACAGACCCCAAAAAAAAAAAAACAAACAAATAAAAAACCCACAACCCTTCCCCAAGATCCCTTCTGGACTGAAGGTGTGACAGCTTGGGGCCTATTCAAGGTCCATTATCTATGTGGGACTGAGCCCCTCCCCATTTTACAGACTAGCCAACCGAGGCCAGAGGAAGAAAAGGATTTACCTAAAGCTCCAGGGGTAATCAGAATGGAGCCAAGGCCAGGATTTCTTGAGTCCCAGCCAAGTCTTCTCCTGATTCCTGGGGGTGTTAGGGGCCCAGAGACCTACTCGGGGGCTGAGGTCCCCCATGATGGGTTCAGGAAGCTTCCAAACTGTACGTGACTTTTTTTTTTCTGTTTATTTCACTACTGTTTGCTCAACTCCTAGAACAGTGCCTGGCACACAGTAGATGCTCAATAAATATTTATTGAATGAATAGGAATGAGCATTTGGTTGGAAAGGTAGAGGGCAAGCTTTCATCTGACTCCGAGGGGATGGTGTTCCAAAAGGTTCTGGCCCCTTACATCTCCATCCCAGTAGCTTTATGGCTTTGGGGTAGGAAAATTACTAGGCCCCATAGATCCCAGGCTTCCCTCTTTTCTCTCCACACCCAATACCAAAGCCCCAACTTCCTGCATCTCAGTAACCCCCCTCCTGCAAAACCATTTTCCTCATTAAATACATTTATTTTTCTCATTCCCGTCCTCCCTCCTCTTTCTTCTCTGAGAAGGGTTTCCAGGAACCTTTTCTGGGAACTTCTGGGACAAGAGGCTGCATGTGCGTAGGAGGAGGACCTTCATGTCTCATCAGGAGCTTGGAGCCTGTTACATATCCATTGGGAGGAAGGGCGGGAGGTGACCTGTCAGAAAGGGCAAGGCCTGTCCAGGGCTGGGTGCTTCCTCCTGCTCTCCAGCCGGGTTAATGGAAGGATGGCCGTTCCTGGTGATCCCTGAGGGCCAGCAAAAGGAGGGTGACACCGTCAGCCAAGGCAGGCAGCCTCAGCCACCCTGGGGCATGGGAACAGAGGCAGAGATGATGGAGAGGGGGAAAGGAGCCCAGGATAATCCCAGTGCTGACTCACCCGCTGTGTGACCCTGGCCTAGTCATTTGGCCTCTCTGGTGACCGCCTGGAATAGGGCCTGGGATCATTCCCACAGGTCCCAGCAGTTCAGGCTCCCTGGTCACCCTTTTCTCAGGATGGGCAAGGGGCTCATGTTACATAATCCCGAAAGTATCAAAATGATGGATGCTTCTTCCATCATTTTGAAGTATCCCTTCAAAATAAATCCCAAAGTTAACCACTGTTCCTTGCTCACTCCCCCCACCTCCACCCCCTTTCAGCTGCCAGCATCTCCGGCCCCGGCCCGGCCCAGACAACTGCAACCTCTCACCTCCCAGCTTCTGCCCCTCACATATTCTGTTGCCCACTCAGCAGCCAGCCAGCCAGCAGGATCCTGTTAATATTTAAGTCAAATCCCATCCCTCCTCTGCTAAGAGCCATCTTGTGGCTCCCCTTTACTTCTGAGTAAAAGGCAAAATTCTCACCAGGACCTACAAGCCCCGAAAGATGGAAAGATTGGCCCCATCCCTTGCCAGTACCATTAATCACCATCCATTCCTCTCACCCACCTGGCCTCCCCCTGGTTCAGCTGCACCCCTCCCGACCTCCCCCTGCTCCAGCAGCGCCTGCTCCATTAGCCCCACTCAAAACTCAGGCACTCTCTAGCTCCAGGGGCTTTGCACTCATTTCTCTGCCTGAAGTCCTCTTCCACTCCCCCACAGCCACAGGGCTGACCCCCTCCCCTGTTCTTTGTCCCAATGTTGCCTTCCAGTGAGCAGTCTCTTCACCTCTTTCTCTAGATCAGAGTCCATGTCATTCCCTCTCCCCTCACTTGGCTTTATTTTTCCCCAGTACACTTATCGATTCCAAACATTATATTTATTTTTATTACTTGTTTCCTGTGAACCCCATAAGGGTGGGGCCCAGGCTGTCCTGGTCACCTTTGTGTCCCCAGCCCCAGCCAGCACAGGACTGGGCCAAGAGTGGATATAAATAAATTTCTGTTGAATGAATGAATAAATATCCTTTTTTTGTCCTGAGCCTCTTCAAAAGCCTGTCCTGCTCACTGCTCTTCCAGCCAGTCTGCCCTGATTGGACTTTACTTGGGTTCTGACAGCCTCCCTCCTCCTTCCAGCCCTGACTTGGAGAATGTTATTTATCTAGAAACTCACACTTGTTCTTCATACCCCTACTCCCTTAGACGACCAGGGACTTCCCAGGGGTGAAAATGACCCACTCTATACCCTCAGTGAATTTTTTCTTCCACATTCCCCTTCAGCCACTCAGTTTTACCTCCTTGTTGAAAATCATCCTTTTATCCCCCTCTTTGTTGTTATCCTCTGGATAACAAACCAAATGTTTGACTTAATTTACTTGTTCCCTCCTCCAGGAAGCCTTCTGTGACCCTCAGACTGGGTCAGATGCCCTCTGGGCTCACCTGTCTGAGTCCTACCCACTCTGGATCATCATCTGGGGACAGGTCTGTCTCCCTGATTAAAGTGGGAGCATATGAAGGAAGGCCAGCCAGCATTGTCATTTGTCACCCCTGTAGTCACTTAGCACCACCCAGGACAGCGCTAGGCACAGTTCGACTGAATCCCTAGGGGATCTCAGTGGAGGATGATGATTGACCAGTGACCCACCAACCTCACCGACCTCACTAGTTACCCTGGTGCTTCTGCTCATGAATATTAACACTGCCTTATTTACATAAATTTGCGTACACCCGACCAGCAGGGAAGGGACTGTGGGATAACATGGGGGGGGGGGGTGCTGTCCCAGTGGAGATTCACTGTGCCGCCGGCGGCAGCATCTTCAGCTGAACCTGGTCCGCTTGGGAGGGCGGCACGGCCGCCCAGCCAGCTGCCATGGCCTTGGCCATGCTGTTCCTCTTGGAAGTGAGCGGGGTCTCCAGGGTCAGCGAGGCGTTGGCCATCTCCTGTGGCTTGTCACTGGCCAGGAAACGGAGCAGATTGTGCAGGGCCTTGGCCACGTCGCTGCGGGCACCCTCGTTGACGAGGCAGTAGAGGATGGGGTCGGCCACGCAGTTGAGGCTGGTGAAGGCCAGCGAGCTGTGGTAGGCTGAGAAGACACGCTCCTCGAAGCCACAGTCCCAGGGGCGGCCCAGGTAGACGGCGCTGCGCGAGAGCAGGAGCACGTGGTAGGGCGCGAAGCACACCAGCACGATGGCGATGAGGCTGAGCGCCAGCCGCTTGATCTTGGCCTTCTCCTGGCGCTCGGTGGACACGCTGCCCCGCACGGCCCGCAGGATGCCCCGGTACGACAGCAGCATGAGGGCCCACGGGAAGAGGAACCCTACGAAGACCCGGTAGAGGTTCATCCAGGCCACCCAGCCCTCCATGGGGAACTTCTCGAAGCAGAAGGTGTGGTTGTAGCGGTCACGGAAGAGCTCGTCGTGGAACAGGGGTGCGGAGTTGGCCCCCAGCTCCGTGGCCCAGACCACGGAGCTCACGGCCACCGCAGTCTTGACGCGGCGCAGGCGGGCGAACCGCAGTGGGTGGGCCACCGCGAGGTAGCGGTCCACGGAAATGCAACACAGGAAGGCGATGCTGATGTAGATGTTGGTGTAGAAGATGAACCCGAAGAGCTTGCAGGAGCCGGGGCCGTGGATCCAGTTGTCGTGGTGCAGGAAGTAGTCGACCCACAGGGGCAGCGTGCAGATGTACAGCAGGTCAGCGATGCTGAGGTTCATCAGGTACACACCCAGCTCGTTGCGTTGCCGCACCTGGCGGTAGGCTGCCCACAGGGCCAGGCAGTTGGTGGGCAGCCCCACCCCGATGACGAAGATGTAGAGGGACGGCGGGAACAGGTGGTCCACGCGCGAGTCCACGTGGCAGCCCTCCCACGTGCGGTTGCCCATCCTCGGCACTGGGGCTTTCCAGGCACTTCCCCTGGCCCACGGGGGCTGTGGGGCCACAGGGGGCGGGAGGCCATTGGGCCCCCTGAGCCCCCTCCTTGGAGGCTCAGGGGGACATGATGGGGGGCAGTCCACAGAGAAGAGGTGAGGGTGACGGTGAATTGTGGGCCAGCCTGGGCAGGGAAGGGTAGAGCTTGAGAGGTGAAAAATTGGAGGAAGGATAGAATTAAGATAGGAGGGAGGCTCGGGGGGTGGGGGGAATGTCAGGATTTTTAAAAAAAGAGCTTTGTCAAGGGGGCGTTTATAGACCCAAACAGAGCGTCAATGAGGGCATTATTAGGGTAGCACAAAAATTGGCTGAGGGGGGTGTTTATGGAGGAGATGAAGGCATCATTGGGCAGTGGGAAGAGACCTATTTGTACAGGATGTAGAAAGCACGTGTGGCCATGTTACAGTGGCAGGGGTGGAATGTACTAGAAGATGCGTAAAATCTATGAGGTAGTTTTGAGACAGGACAGACTACAGTTAGGGAGGGTTGAGAATACCAGGCAAGGTCAGTCAGGGTGCTGGCGCTTCCCAGGACCCCAGTAAGAAATAAGGAAACAAACAAGGTAACCAGTGAAGAGAAGACTATGGAGGGGTGTCCTTGGTCTGGGAAATGTGATCAGGGTGTTTAGGAAGAAGGTGAGCAAGGGCTATTATGGAGGACTACGGATGGAGTGAGGAATTTGAAGGGGGCAGGGGAGGGGCTCCAGCTTGGTCTTGGTGGGAGCTGAGCAGATGGGATGAGGTGGCCCGTCTCACCGTTCAAAGCTGACTTGACAGTGCCTGTGGAGAGAGAGTTCTGCGGTGAGGGGAGTCAGGGGCACCCCATTCTCCCTACAACCCTCACCATAAGCTGTGGGCTGCAGAGCCCAGACAATACTTAATTGGGCCTCATTCTAAGAAACACATCTCTATAACTGCAGATTCGGGGGCTCAGGTCTATGTTCCCTGATATATGTTTTTTTTAAGATTTTATTTATTTATTCATGAGAGACAGAGAGAGAGAGAAAGAAAGAGAGAGAGAGAGAGAGGCGCAAAGACACAGGCAGAGGGAGAAGCAGGCTCCATGAAGGGAGCCCGACATTGGACTCGATCCCGGGTCTCCACGATCACGCCCTGGGTTGAAGGCGGGTGCTAAACCACTGAGCCACCCAGGCTGCCCCCTGATAGATGTTAAACACTTAACTCAGATTTTAGAACTTGCTTCCAGAAACCATGTAAAATGCACCGTGTAAAATGCAATCCTATCATTTCCCAGACATGGAGATGAAACCCAGAAAGGCTGCTCACTCCCACCAAGGATGCAGAGCAAGGCCATGATGGAAGGAGGGCTGGGACCAGTCTTCCACTGCTAACTCAAGACATCCCATTCTTGATGATGGTGACGATGGATATTAACAGATAAAGTCGAATGAAGTCCTACTACATCGCAGACCCTGTCCTAAGCACTTTTATGGGTAATCACTCATTACACGTTCAGAAACTCTGCGAGGAAAGCACTGTTATCCTTCCTATTTGACAAACTGAGGCACAGAGCAGTTCGGAGACCTGTCCAAGGTCCTGATGATGACAGAGGGACCATCTCAGCTCTCACTCTTTCTCCAGCCAGTGCATGTTTCCACCCAAGAATAACTGGACAGAGAGGGGCCCTGGGGTAGGGGGTAGGGGCTGCTGGATGTGATCACATTTGGGCAGCAAGGGGAAGGCCTGGCAGCAGGGCCCATGGTCCTCCCTCGGGACCACTTCCCACATGGCCTCTGCTCCACCTGAGTGACAACCTTGGGCCTGTTCCCCCCTTGGGAAGACCCACAAACACAGGGAAAAGGACAGTCATGGGCCAGCCCCTGATCACTGTCAGCCCCAAAGGGTGGGGGAATGAAGTCCCGAATCAGAGGCTACTTTGGAAGCTACTCTATCCAGGGCTTTGCACGGGGTTAGTTTTTTAACCTGTGAAAGCTTTTATTATTCTTATTACTATCATTTTAAACAAGATCGTAAACTGGAAACCTTTCTAAGACAGTGGGAAAAAGCAGCTGCTCTGTGTTTTCAATGAAATGAGGTCGGGGGAGAGGGGCCACCTCTGCAGAATCCCCAGGACACACTTAGAAAGCCACTGGTTGAGGGGCACCAGGGTGGCTCAGTGGTTGAGCGTCTGCCTTTGGCTCAGGGCGTGATCCTGGGGTCCTGGGATTGAGTCCCACAGCAAGCCTGCTTCTCCCTCTGCCTGTGTCTCTGCCTCTCTCTCTGTGTCTCTCATGAATAAGTAAATAAAATCTTTAAAAACAAAACCAAAAACCACTGGTTGAGTCAATTGGACTTATCAGGAAACCAAGGCACATAGAGGGGAAAGGATAAGCCCAATATCACACATCGGGTTCTCAGGAACCACTCAGATGCCAAAGCATCTTTCCACGGAGAGTTCTCTTGGCCCTACCTCCACAATAAGCCCTCAATCCATGCATGTCTCTGGGAATCCCCCCACCACTCCCTGCTCTGCACCACCATCACGGCGGCTTGGCTTGCTCGGACTGTTGCAGTAGCTCCTCTGCTTTCCTGGCTGCCATTCTGGCTTCCTTCAACTCACTTCCCACAGGGCAACCACAGAGGTCTTTTTAACATGAAAATCAGCTCTCCTTACTTCCCTGCTTGATATCTCCCAGTGCCTTCCCAGTAGACTGAACTTTGGGTAAAATGCAAACTCCTTGCCCCAGGTGACAAGGCACTGCCTGACCTTCTGCCCCCCCCCTTCCATCCCCCACTTCAGCAGGCTCAAGGCCTGTGACCTTTTCAGCCTCAAAACCTCTGTTCTTTCTCCTATCTTCCCAGGACTGAGCCACCTCACTTCCTGCACTTCCTCAGAGAGATGCTACCCACCCCCAGGGCTCTCTCTTCACATCACCTTGTATCTTGTTCCCATCTGTCTGTCTATCTGAAACGGACATTCCAGGAGGGCAGTAACCTTGTGTTGACTGCTCCAACTGGAGCAGCACCAACTGGAGAGGCCCAGCATATAGTAGACACTCCATAAATGACTGTGGGTTGAAGGAACAGGCATGGGTCAGCCCATCCCACAATGCAGGCTCCCTCTTCCCTTGAGGCAGCTACAAGTTCAAAGAAGTCCCCTGCAGGGTCCCCAGGAAAAGAGCTTGGGAGGGAAAAAGTGAAAAGGGCAGGATCTATCCGCTGCATAATTGACTTTAAAAGGTCAGGGCTGGGACACTTGGGTAGCTCAGTGGTTGAGCTTCTGCCTTCAGCTGAGGGCATGATCCCAGAGGGGTCCTGGGATGGAGTCCTGAGTCTGGTTCCCAGCAGGGAGCCTGCTTCTCCCTCTGCCTATGTCTCTGCCTCTCTCTGTGTGTCTTTCATAAATAAATAAATAAATAAATAAATAAATAAATAAATAAATAAAATCAATCTTTGGGGATCCCTGGGTGGCTCAGCGGTTTGGCACCTGCCTTTGGTCCAAACATGATCCTGGAGTCCTGGGATCGAGTCCCGCGTCAGGCTCCCTGCATGGAGCCTGCTTCTCCCTCTGCCTCTGTGTGTGTGTGTCTGTCATGAATAAATAAGTAAAATCTTTAAAAATATATAAAATAAAAAAATGAAAGGTCAGAGCTGAGTCCTCCTAAGTAAGCCCTCCCTACCTCCTGTGGGGTCCTTAGCAGCCCAGCATCTCCCCCACCCCAGATTCACGGACAAAGGTTCCTGGATCCTGTGGACAAAGGGTGGAGACAGGGCTTGCTCGAGGCTGGAACAGTGCAGTCTGGCCCCTCCCTTTGAATCTTCTCCACCCAGACCAAGTCACTCAAAAAAAAAAAAAAAAAAAAAAAACCCTTGCTCAGTCTCCCCTTCTTCCTGACCCCTGATATCCGCCTCTCTCACCTGTCTCTCCCTCTTCTTGTAACATGGAGAAAATTCATTCTTTTTTGAGAGTCTCAGTTTCTCCTCCTTTTTAAAGATATTTATTTATTTATTTATTTGTTTATTCATGAGAGACACAGAGACATAGGCAGGGGTAGAAGCAGGCTCCCCACGGGGAGCCCAATAGGGGACTCGATGCCAGGACCCCAGGATCACGCCCTGAACTGAAGGCACGTGCTCAACCACTGAGCCACCCAGGCGTCCCTCAGTTTCTCCTTCTGCATAAAGGAGGTGTGGGGGGGCAAACTTTTATACTAGTCCCATCACAGACAAAATCTTTGGTAGGACATAGTATCATTTATAACATACGCAGCATTTGAACAATTGTTATTCCATGGGCACAGGAGAGCTGAGACAAGAAAGGAACCAAGGCTAGGAGTCCCCTTTACCCAACACTGTCCAGACCCTCTGGGCTCAGCTGAAGCTGGAAGCGGGTAAGACAGGCATGAGACTTATTTCCAGAAGCCAGAGGAAATACACTTCTCATTGCTAATTTCCTCCAGGAGGAATGGGTTGGGTGCTCATCTCACCCTCCTCCCATCCCTCCTCAACCCACCTGCTTCCTGGGGATTCTGGGCATGGGGGAGGGGCAGCCAGCTCTCTCTTCCCCACCCCTACCCCCCTGTGATCTGCCCACCATGAAACCCTCAAAAGCACAGAGCCTGAGACTCTTAAGAATTCCACAGTGCCACAGGTCCATATGCTCCAACTGGGAGTGCAAGGCTATTTCTGATCTCTTCCTGGTACACATGGGGAAACCGAGGCCCAGAGTGGCCAGACAGTTGTCTGAGTCACACGATGTGTCAGGACTGGGCAGATCTCCCATCGTCCTTAACCTTAACCTAACCTTAACCGTCCTTAACCTTAACCGGAGAGCTTCCCCTTCCCCGAATGTTTTGTCTTCTCACTCCCAGTGCTCCTTGCAATGGTTCTCAAGTCTTTCCGGGGCTGTCAACCCCCTTTGAGGATCTGCTAAAAGAGACAAGGACTTTCTCACCGCCAAAAAGCAGGTGGCCGTCTTTTGTGCCCCTCCATCACCTGACTCCCTTCTGATTCCCTTGCCCCAGGCTCCTGGCGGGGAGGGGGGGATGGGGGGAGGACGGGAGGCGGGGAGGTCCGGCTCCTCTTCAGCTGGGATCTGGGTTTTCTCCCCTACTTGAGCTTTATTGCCGATTCAACCCCCAAATCTTTAACAAAAAGCTCCCCTTACCCCACAGTCCCCCCTCTCTGGTCCCTACTAGCCCCTCCCAGAAGGGCAGGGAAGGGAGATAAGACCGAGTGTGGAGCGATAGTGCAGGGACAGGAAAGACTGGTCAGACCCCCCGCCCCCACTTCATGCCTTGGCTGTTCAAGCCAGATAAGTCCCTGCGCCCCAGCGGCCACCCCGAAATCAAGCAAGGTTAAAGGACTCCGGAGAGTCGAGAGGACCAGAGGAAGAGGTGATGTGGCTTCCCACATCCCTGGTCACCCTCAGGGTTCACTCACCAGCCTTGTCCTGGAAGCAACCAGACTGCCGCCTCTCTGCACCCCCTTCCCTCCTCTGCAAGCTCCCGCTTACCTCCACCCCCTGGGAAGCCCCGGGGGACCGGCAGGCTCCGGTCTGCTCATTAGGGGACGAAATGTGATCACCGCGCCTCGCTCCCCACCTGGTGCCCTGGCGGGCCGGCGGAAACCGGGGGACAGTCAGGCCACCATGACCACCTCACTGGGGCTCAGTTTCCCCATTTCTATCAAAGGAGTCCCCCCCAACCCCCTCATTCCCACACCCCCCAGAAGGGACACCGGGGTCCTCCCCTCCTCCTCCTCTATCCCTCCAACGCTGTCCATTCCAGCTCTCTCAAATCCTCAGGATCTATAGTTAGTCCAGTTCATGGTTTACCGTTCTATTATTAAAACATTCTAGCGCTTTACCTTTCTTCATTCTATTATTATTATTTTAGCGGCTTTCCACGTCCTCAGTTTCTAATATTCCAGGAGTCTCACATTCCAAGATTCTAAAGTTCTATTGTTAGAACGCTCTATGATTTTTTTAAAACATTCTACGACTTTCATAATCTATTATTAAACTCTCAGCGATTATTATCTTGGCCCAGCAAACACGAATACGTATTTCCCTTTTCATTTTTACAGAAATGGGAACATACTCAGATATATGGTGAACCCCACTTCCTATTCCCCCCTTGTCTCTTTTGCTTTCTCACAGCCCAGCACCCCAAAGGTCTAAGGTCGCACGGAATTCCAAGACTCTGGGGATTCGCGGGAGGTTGGGGGGAGTGAGTTGTCACCTCCACCGAGCTCCTAAAGTCTCACTGCCTGGGGACCCTGCTAGGAGCTCAGGCTGCCTCCGTACCCCTTGTCCTGCCGGCCTTCCCTCATCCCTCCCAGCTCGCTCACACCAGCTGAGTTATTATTTGTCTAGACACAAACCAAATTATAGGGCCTGTCCCGAGGGAGCAGTGGGCTTCATGGGGAGGGTCAGGAGACAGAAGCAGGCGGGAGTTAATCCCTGCACCCCCCTCACTTCCCTCCCCCTTCAGAAACTCCACCCTTCCACCCAAACCAACTCTGGTCCCCTCTCCCCTCCCTACCACCATGGTTTTGGAAATATTTTCTCTTCTCTGCTTCTCAAAATGCTTCCCTCAGGATTCCAGCTGTTCATACTCACCCTGGCATTCTTCCCTCCTCACTGTGAAGACCTCTTTTCCCAAATTAATCCGACTTAGTGGCAGCAAAAGAAGCCAGGTCTCTGGATTGGGGCTTCGGTGGAACCGGAGTCCCAGCCCCCAGCCTGGCATGGATTCATTGTGGGGACTCCTGCTCTTGGGCCTCAGTTTTCCCATCTGTAAAATGGGTGCTTGACCTAGATGGCTCCATAAGCCCTTTGAGCTCCTCCGCTTTGAACACTGAAAGCTTCCAAGATTCCAACACTAATCTTTTTGGATTGAAGTGTTCATGTATCCCGAGGATCTTTGATTTGGAGCTTGTGCGGCCCCAGTCCTCCCTCTGATCATTCTCACGTCCTGAATCCTTCCATTCAAAGACTTTACGTTCATGGGTTCTTGATTATGATTTCCAGAATTCAGGAGCAGCCCATCATCTCTTATTTCCTCCTAGTAGGAACCCCCCCAAGGAAAACCTCCCCATCCTCCCCCCAAACCCGAAGTTGAGTTCATTCACAGAGACAGAGCTTGGAAGGTGCCCTCTTGGTGGGTTCAGGGGGGGTGGGTAGCAGGGCCCTGGGGTGGGGGGTACTAGTGGGGCGGGCCCCTATCATCTCCATCTGTGCCAGCAAGTCAATCCCCCAGCACACATCCTGTCTGAGTGCACAATACACATCCCACTACCAACAATGGCTCACAGAAATTCCAGAACTGTCTCTCAGCCTTGTCGGGGGTGGTGGGCTGTCCAGTTCAAGCGGGGTGGGAGGGGGGGGAGTGAGGTGGAGGCAGGAAGGAGTTAATGGTGACCTAGCCAAATCCTGGAAGGGAGGAAGTGGGGGAGGAAGTCCACCCCCCAGCCAGGAATTCCTGAAATTGGAGGGTGGGGTGGGTGGGACCTCAGGAGCAGTGGGGTGACTCTCTAAAGGGGGCACTGGGGTCACAGCGTCACTCAGAGTGCACCTGGCCCAAGTGGCAACCCTACTCCTCCACACACACACACACACACACACACACTCCCAAGCAGCTCCTCAGCCCAGGGGAAAGCTCTGGGATGCGCGAGAATTTGGAATGAGACGACGGTGGGCTGAAGGTGCCAGACCAGGGTCTCCAGACAGAGCGAAAGAGACAGAAACGCAAGAGAGAGGCAGCCAGACAGGAAGGGAAAGGGCACAGAGGTGCACAGAGACGGGGAGAACCGTGGAGTTGGAGACAGAGAGACCCACAGGGGTTGAGAGTTCGAGAGACTGAGGCACAGAGGCCAGGGGAGGCGGGGAGAAGGAAGGGATACGGAGACGCGGGGAGAGCGGGGAGAGAAAGGGGCGCCGAGACCTCCAGAGATGCAGAAGGGCGGGCGCACCCGGAGGGAGAGGGGGCGGCGGCCAGAGACCCAGCGGAGACGCGCGGGGACAGCGAGACGGACCCCGAGCCGCGGTCGGCGCGGAGACGGCGGGAGCGCGGGCAGCCGAGAGGGGCGGGGACGGGCGGGCGCGGAGCCTGAGGCAGCGGGGCGCGGGGGCGCGGGGGCGCGGGGCAGCCGAGGTGCGGCGCCTACCTGCGCGCGGCGGCTGGACGGGGCGGGCGGCGCCTCTCGGGGCTGCGGCGGCGTCTGGGCTCGACCGCGGCGCAGGGACCCGGCGGCGACTCGTGCCCGCCCCGGGCCGCGCCGCCGGCCGAAGCCCCGCCCCCGCCGCCCCGCCCCCGTTAGCCCCGCCCTTGTCGCCGCCCCTTAACCCCTTGGGGCTTTGCCCCCACTGCAGGCTTCCAGGCCCGGGGAAACCTCGCCTGCGCCTCGAGTCCCCAGCCTGGAGGCCCCCGTCTCATTAACCCGTTTGCTTCCCTCCCTCCACCCGCACACCTCGTGCTGGACCCAGCCCTCAGCCTTTGACCTTCCTTGAGCTGAGCCATTTCCTCCCTTCTGAGGCCCCGAGTCCTTAACTTCGTGGTCATTGCACGCCTTCCTTCCCAAGGGAGAGAACAAACGAGTCTAAGTCCCCGCTCCTGCGGTCAGGGCCACCTCTTGGCCAGCCAGACCTTAAGGCTGATGGCCTCTCTGTGCCTCAGTTTCCTCTTCTGTCAAAGCGGTCACTCACTGTCTTCCGCATGGAGATGTCATTTCAGTGTCAATACTATCAAGTCTGTAAAACATGCCCCCGGCCCCCCGCCCCGATCCTTCTATTCCTCCCTGTTTTATTTACTTTTCCCCACAGAACTTTTAAAATTGTCTGTCTGTCCCCTCCCCCTCATGGGGGGAGGGCTCCTGTCTGCATCTGGTTTGTTTACTGTTGTGTGTCTGTTGCCCACTGCCCCGGGGGAAGACGAGGAGGCACATGATAGGTGTGCAAGACACATGTTTCCAGGGAGTGAATACGTGAAGGGTAAGTGCTTCAAAAGTATTTGCTGATTTTTATCATGACTATCACGTCCTTCATAAAGTGGTCGTGAGAATTCATTCTTGGTCAAAGCACTTCAGACAGACCTAGGATCATGTAGCACTCAGAAATGACAGTTATTGGGTTCACAAAATTTTTTGTTTAAGATTTTATCTATTCAGTCACAAGAGACACAGAGGCAGAGATATAGGCAGAGGGAGGAGAAGCAGGCTCCGTGCAGGAAGCCTGATGCGGGACTCGATCAAGGGACTCCAGGATCACAGCTGAGCCGAAGGTAGAAGCTCAAGCACTGAGCCACCCAGGTGTCCCAATTTTTTTTTTAAGAGAGAGAGAACGATTGGGGGGGGGGGAGTGCAGAAGGAAAGGGAGAGAGAATCTTAAGCCAACTCTGCACTAAACATGGAGCCCCACATGGGGCTCCATCTCAGGACCCTGAGATCACGACCTGAGCCGAAGTCAGATGCTTAACCTGCCAAGCCACCCAGGCGCCCCTCATTCTTTATCGTTAATAAAAACGAAAATATCCAGATCTTAAGGAACAATACAATGAATTGTGACAAACAGATACACTCGTGTGACTAAGCACTCAAATCGAGACATAGAACATGTCCAGCACCTAAGAGCATTGTTCTTCGCTCCTTTCCAGGTAATACAGTCTACCTCACCCTCAGAGGCAACTCTTTCTTTTTACACCAGACATTAGTGTTGCCTGTTCTAGAACTTCATATTAATGAAGCGATACAAGTAGTTCAGTAGTTGAGCGTCTGCCTTCAGCTCAGGTCATGATCCAGGGATACTGGGATCAAGTCCCACATCGGGCTCCCAGCAGAACGCCTGCTTCTCCCCCTGCCTATGTCTCTGCCTCTTTCTCTGTGTCTCTCATGAATAAATAAATAAAATCTTTAAAAATAAATAAATGAAGCAATACAGTTGGGATTTTTTTAAGGTAGCTATTCTTTTTTTTTAAGATTTTATTTATCCATTTGATAGAGCAAGCGAGAGAGAGAGAGAGAGAGAGAGAGAGAGAAGAGAGCACAACCATGGAGAGGGGTGGAGGGAGAGAGGCCAACCCCCCCACCCAGCGGGGAGCCCAATGTGGGACTTGACCCCAGGACCCTGGGATCCTGACCTTAGCCAGAGGCAGATGCTTAACCAACTGAGCCACCCAGGCACCTATTCTTAATAGTCATTTGCTGTGTGTCCTCAGACAAGTGACTTCACTTCTCTGAGCCATATTACCTACTTCTTCTCAGGGCTCTTGAGAGGCACAGAAAGTGAGAGTTAACTGAGCACCCAAGCAACCTGCAATGCACGAGGGAATAAAAGCATTTTCCTTTCATCCTCCCTCAAGGAGACAGGGAAAGCACCAAGGGAGGTATCATGAAGGCTGTGGCCGCTCCCCAAGTAACCCCATACACATCCTATCAGTTTCAAACCAAGTCCCATAGAGCCCACCTGTCACAACCTTGGTCATTTCAATCTCCTCCTATAAAGAAATTCTAAGGGTCCACTGGTAGGGGAGGATCCCTCTCTCTCCTGGGCTCACCCTAGGTTTGTGCTGATCCAGTCCTGGTAGGAAATAGGTACCCATTGGGAGCTTAAGTGGGAGCACTTATGAAGGTACATTTCAGAGGGGTGGGCAGGATGAAGGAATCCACATAGTATGAAGGGCACCAGGGGACCAGCCACAGGGAGAGGCAAGCCTTTACCACCCGAGGGCAGGAAGCTGGAGTTTGGGGGGGAGCCCATAGAACCTGGAACTCTAGGTAGAGAACAGGGCCACTGCCAGAACAGCAGGGATGCAAGGAGGGGCGCCCAAATAAATACTCCCACCTTTTCTCCTCCCACATTCCGATTTCCTGTCAGTGCCTCCAATGGGCAAAACTCAACCGGAAGGCGGAGGGCAAGGGATCCCCACGGATGGAGTCCACGCAGGGCAGCCTCCCAAGGTCCGGAGCAGGAGAAGGAAGGCTGAGAAGGAAGGGGGGGGGCACGTGGAGAGACTCGCCTGCGCTTCTTCCCTGCAGGTCTAAGACTAGGCACAAGGGGGCGACAGAGCACCAAGGGAACCAAAGAAAAGGATGCGTCACCAGCCCTGACCACTTCCAGAGCTTGGATGGTTGAAAAAAGTCAAAAGGTGGGGGGCAGTAAAGGAGACTTTGATCCGAGAGCTGCAGAAACTGGCTTCTGAAACCTGGAGATCTGTAGGGGTGACTTGAAGGCTGAGTGTTGCCAGTTGAGTAGGAGTTCTCTGAATGGACACTTCTAGACGTGGTGGCAGGTGCAGAGAAAATAGCATATAGGGAGGTTCAGAGACACCAAATGTCACAAAGAAGGGCAAATACGGGTGATTCTTTTTTTTATTTAAATATTTATGTTTGTTCATGAGAGACATACAGAGAGAAGCAGAGACACAGGCAGAGGGACAAGCAGGCTCCCTACAGGGAGCCCAATGCGGGACTCGATTCCAGGACCCCGTGATCACTCTCTGAGCCAAAGTTCAACCACTGAGCCACCCAGGAGCCCAAATATGGGTGAGTCAAATGGCTGGAGATAAAAGATGGGGACAGGAGAGGATTCTGGCTGAAATAGCAAAGACAAGACAGGATTTTTACAAAGTAGGGGGAGGCAGCTCACATGCAATGAGCATTTACTACATTCCAGGCACTGTTCTAAGCACTTCATGTGAATATCTCATTTCATCCTCAAAAAACCTACAGGGTAGTAGCATTTCACAGATGAGAACACTGAGGCACAGATGAGGAGGTCGAAGGGCAGGAGTTTTGGCAGCTGGGCTCCAATGCTTTTACCACTGTTCTCCTATTTCTCAGGTTGGAAATTGAGTGTTGAGGGGTTTGAACTTTGACCCCTTCATATAAAGCACTTACAACTATTTCAGACACTTCAACACACATGTAAAACTGACACTCATTCAGCAAACATTTCCTGAGCCCCCGCTATAGTGCTAGGCAGCCCTGGGAACCCAGCAGTGATCACAAAGGCCATGGCATTCCCCTCCCAGGGCTGGCAGCCAGTGTGGGGGTGACAGATCTGTCCCTTACTGAGACACCTCAGGTCGGGGGGATGCTGGAACCCAGAGGGGCTTTGTCACAGTTTATTGGGGAAAGAGGAGGAAGGAGGGAAGACAAAACTGTCAGAACTTCCACCTGAAACACTCCCCCAATTGGTTCATTTCTTACTCATCTTCAATGTTCAACTCGGTTATCCCTTCCAGGAAGCCCTCCTGGATGCCCCCTTGGTCTTCCTCTGTGCCCTCAGGGTCATCATTGTCTGCTTTCCCCATTGGACTGTGAGTATTTTGAGGGCAGTACCGGGGCTGTCTCACCACTGTGTCCAACGATGCCTAACTCAAGGGCCTGGCTGAGAATAAATATGCTCCAAAAAATTAAAATTATTATTATTTTTTAAAGATTTTATTTATTTATTCGTGAGAGACACAGAAAGAGAGGCAGAGACATAGGCAGAGGGGGAGTCAGGCTCCCCGAGGCGGGGAGGAGCCCGATGTGGGACTTGATCCCAGGACCCCGGGATCACGACCTGAGCCAAAGTCAGACACTCCAACTAATATTTGACAAAGCACGAAAGACTATCCACTGGAAAAAAGACAGTCTCTTCAATAAATGGTGCTGGGAAAATTGGGCATCCACACGCAGAAGAATAAAACTAGACCACTCTCTTACACTAGACACAAAGATAAACTCAAAATGGATGAAAGATCTAAATGTGAGGCCCACATCAGGCTCCCTGCATAGAGCCTGCTTCTGTCTCTGCCTCTGTGTGTGTGTGTGTGTGTGTGTCTTTCATGAATAAATAAATAAAATCTTTTTAAAAAAAGATCTAAATGTGAGACAAGATTCCATCAAAATCCTAGAGGAGAACACAAGCAACACCTTTTTGAACTTGGCCACAGCAACTTCTTGCAAGATACATCCACGAAGGCAAGAGAAACAAAAGCAGAAATGAATTATTGGGACTTCATCAAGATAAAAAGCTTCTGCACAGCCAAAGAAACAGTCCACAAAACTAAAGACAACCTACAGAATGAGAGAAGATATTTGCAAATGACCTATCAGATAAAGGGCTAGCATCCAAGATCTATAAAGAACTTATTAAACTCGGGATCCCTGGGTGGCGCAGCGGTTTGGCGCCTGCCTTTGGCCCAGGGCGCGATCCTGGAGACCCGGGATCGAATCCCACATCGGGCTCCCGGTGCTTGGAGTCTGCTTCTCCCTCTGCCTGTGTCTCTGCCTCCCTCTCTCTCTCTCTCTCTCTCCGTGTGACTATCATGAATAAATAAATTTAAAAAAAAAGAACTTATTAAACTCAACAGCAAAGAAACAATCCAATCATGAAATGGGCAAAAGACATGAAGAGAAATCTCTCAGAGGAAGACATACACATGGCCAACACGCACATGAGAAAATGCTCCGCATCACTGGCCATCAGGGAAATACAATTCAAAACCGCGATGAGATACCACCTCACACCAGTGAGAATGGGGAAAATTAACAAGGCAGGAAACCATAAATATTGGAGAGGATGCGGAGAAAAGGGAACCCTCCTGCACTGTTGGTGGGAATGTGAACTGGTGCAGCCACTCTGGAGAACTGTGTGGAGGTTCCTCAAAGAGGTAAAAATAGACCTGCCCTACGACCAGCAATTGCACTGTTGGGGATTTACCCCAAAGATACAGATGCAATGAAATGCCGGGACACCTGCACCCTGATGTTTATAGCAGCAATGTCCACAATAGCGACACAGTGTCCATCGAAAGATGAATGGATAAAGAAGATGTGGTCTATGTATACAAAGGAATATTCCTCAGCCATTAGAAGGTGGCTCATTTGCCTCTACATGGATGGAACTGGAGGGTATTATGCTGAGTGAAATAATTGGAAAAGGACAAACATTATATGGTCTCATTCATTTGGGGAATATAAAAATTAGTGAAAGGGAATAAAGGGAAAGGAGAGAAAATGAGTGAAAATATCAAGAGGGTGACAAAACATGAGAGACACCTAACTCTGGGAAATGAACAAGGGGTAGTGGAAAGGGAGGTGGGCGGGGGGGTGGGGGTGACTGGGTAATGGGCATTGAGGGGGGCACTCGGCAGGATGAGCACTGGGTGTTATGCTAAATGTTGGCAAATTGAACTCCAATAAAAAAAAATTTTTAAAAAGACACTCAACCACTGAGCCACCCAGATGTTCCTAAAATTAAAATTAAATTAAAATTTTAAAGAATAAATATGCTCCTTGCCCATATTAAAGGATTCATTCACTGATCAACATATATTTGTAAAGCCTTAACTGCATGCTAGACACAGTAGATACAATCTTTTTTTAAAGATTTTATTGATTTATTTGAGAGAGAGAGTGCAGGAGCAGAGGGGAGGGAGAAGCAGGCTCCCTGCTAAGGTGGGAGCCTGATGCAGGGCTCCATCCCAGGACCCCTTGACAAGATGTAAAGAAGTGTATAAGGCTGTTCATTCTCCAGAGCAGGTTTCCCGGGCAGCTGTCCTCAGTTGGGCTTGAATAAAAACTCTCTCTGGGACACCTGGGTGGCTCAGCAGTTGAGCATCTGCCTTTGGCTCAGGGCGTGATCCCGGGGTCCTGGGATCAACTCCCCCATTGGGCTCCTCGCAGGGAGCCTGCTTCTCCCTCTGCCTGTGTCTCTGCCTTTCCCTCTCCCTCTCTCTCTTCTCTGTCTCTGTCTCTCATGAATAAATAAATAAAATCTTAAAAAAAAAAAAAAACTCTCTTTCTTACTCTGAGAGTTTCTGAGAGGGGCACCTGGGTGGCTCAATTGGTTGAGCGATTCTTGCTCTCAGCTCAGGTCTTGATCTCCAGGTCATGAGTTCAGGCCCTGTGTTGGGTCCCATGATGGGCATAGAGCCTATTTTTAAAAGAGAGAGATTCTAAAAGGTTTGTTCATTTTATGTTGACAGATCCTTGGCTAGAAAGATAGAGGGAATGGATCCCTTTGACATGATTGAACGCCCTCCTAGAATTTCATGTTTGGTGCTGGGAGCTGTTGTTTCTGAAGGATATGGAAATTTGAAGCCTTGCAACTTAGGTAACTGTCCCTGTAGACTCACGGACATCTTTCTTACTGCCAAATGGGGTTTTGCAGATTTCTCCTGCAATAATTTTTTCCTCTTTTAGGAAGAGGTAGGCTTGCTAAGTTGCCTCTCTGAAACTATAAGGCTCTGAACTTTCCATCCGAAGAGATCATCTTTACAGTTGAGACAAGGAATAAAAACACAAATGTGTAATGTTCCACTTATTCTTTTTTTTTTTTTTTTAAGTTTTATTTAAGTAATCTCTGCACCCAATGTGGGGCTCAAACTATTGATCCTAACAGATCAAGAGTCACACACTCTGCCAGCCGAGCCAGCCAGGAGCCCCTGCACAAAATTCCTATCTATTGTTTTGTCCAGAAAAAATCCTGTATGTTTGATACCTTAAAATGTTTATTAGAAAAGTTTCTTGGGACCCCTGGGTGGCTCAGTGGTTGAGTGTCTGCCTCAGGCTCAGGTAGTGATCCCGGGGTCCTGGGGTCAAGTCCCTGCATCGGGCTCCCCGCAGGGAGCCTGCTTCTCCCTCTGCCTGTGTCTCTGCCTCTCTCTGTCTCTCATGAATAAATAAATAAAATCTTAAAAAAAAAAAAAAAAGAAAAGTGGTTCTCAAAGTGTGGTGCTCACAGCATCAGAATTATCTGAGAACTCTTTGGAAATGCAAATTTTCTGGAGGACCCCAGACTGACTGGAGTGGAAACTCAGAATGGGTGGTTAGGAGAAAATGCATTTTCAGTATAACCCTGCAGGTGACTTTTTTTTTTTTTTTTAACATTTTGTTTATTTATTTGAGAGACAGAGAGAGAGTGAGAAAGAGAAAGAACATAAACTGGAAGGAGAGAGAAGCAGGCTCCCCAATGAGCAGGAAACCCAATAGGGGGCTCAATCCCAGAACCCCAGAATCCCCAGGGATCTTGTCCTGAGCCAAAGGCAGACGCTCAACCCACTGAGCCACCCAGGCATCCCTCTGCAGGTGACTCTAATCCACCTTCAACTCTGAGAACTACTAAGAGAATAGGAAAAAAATCCCCAAAGCAACTCCAAGTGCCCCCAACATTAAAAACAAGATGTAATTATTTTTTCAAAAGATTTATTTATTTATTTATGATAGGCAGAGAGAGAGAGAGAGAGAGAGAGGCAGAGACACAGGAGGAAGGAGAAGCAGGCTCCATGCCGGGAGCCCGACGTGGGACTCGATTCCGGGACTCCAGGATCGCACCCTGGGCCAAAGGCAGGCGCCAAACCACTGAGCCACCCAGGGATCCCCAAAACAAGATGTAATTAAATAGCATCACTATAAATGATCTTGGCTACAAAAGACCAAGGAAATTAGAACTACTCAATCCACACCCCTAACTCGGTAGTCACGGATGACATTCAGCTGGTTTGCCCTGACACGGTGGTATCCGTTGTTACAAGGACAGAGAGAAACAGAAAAATATTCACTTATTTTCTTTAAGGCTCTGGGCCATTGTCTTATTTTTAATTTAAGTAAGCTCTTTGGTGTCTTAAAGGGGTGTCTCTCGATCGGATGGGGGCCCCGAAATATGGGGCCACGATTAGACGGAAGCCAGGGGTGAGGGCAGTGAAAGAATTCGCCGGAGGCACAGAAAAGGAGATAAAAGTTTCTTGAATACACCTCCTCTGCAAGGAGGCAGGGGGTGGAGGCATGTTTTTTTTTTGGGGGGGGGAGTGGTTTTTAAAGGGAGAAGATGACGGCCTGGGGGCTCAGTTAAGCAGCTGCTTTTAGGTCAGATCATGATCCCAGGGTCCTGGGATTGAGCCCTATGTCAGGGTCAGGGTCAGGGTCGGGCTCTCTGCTCAGTGGAGAGTCTGCTTCTCCCTCGGTGCCTCCCCTCTGCTCCTGTGCGCTCTCTCTCTCTCTCAAGTAAATAAATAAAATCTTAAAAATAAATAGATAGATAGATAAATAAATAAATAAATAAATAAATAAATGGAGAAGATGAGGAGATTTGACGATATACGGAATTCTTCCTTTTCTGGAAACTACACCTGGTTTCAAATAGCCCATTGATCAGTTAGAGCCTATGGATATTTTGAGCTGGGTCACCTAATGGGCCTGTCCCTGTTCAGCCAGGTGGTCACATTGGACCCTTTCTACATTCCTTCATTCAAGCCTCTTTGCCTAAAAGCAACCTCTACAAGCTCTGTGTCCAATATGGGGCTTGAACTCACAACCTCGAAATCAAGAGTCGAATTCTCTGCCGCCTAAGCCAGCCAGGCACCCCAGAAAGTTGATCTTCAGCCCAGAAGCCTGATGTATAGCCTGCATTGTTTTATTTATTTATTTATTTATTTGCATACTTATTTATTTTTAAAGATTTTATTTATTTATCCATGAGAGACACAGAGAGATGCAGAGAGAGAGGCAGAGACACACGCAGAGGGAGAAGCGGGCTCCCTGTGGGGAACCCGATGCGGAATTCAATCCCAGGACCCTGGGATCACAACCTGAGCAGAAGGCAGACACTCAACCCTTGATGAACATTAAATCCTAGCTATGTCTGACTGCGTGCTTCCCGGAAGGGACAGATTTGGAACTGTTACCCAGTTGGGGCACTCATCTAAGGGGGGACCACTCCTTTGGGGCTGGATCGTGGGAGCCCGATGGGGGACTCGATCCCCGGGCTCCAGGATCATGCCCTGGGCCAAAGGCAAGCGCCAAACCGCTGAGCCACCTGGGCCACCATGGGGGTTTTTTCATATCTTTCATTTGTCCTTACCCATGGGCTGGCTGGTGTTCTCAATCCTGCTCTCAGATTGAAAGTACTTCTAGCTTAGATAAATGACACTTAATGCAGTATGAAAGAGCGGTCCCTAGGGACGCCTGGGTGGCTCTGTGGTTGAGCATCTGCCTTTGGCTCAGGGCATGATCCCGGGGTCTGGGAATCGAGTCCCACATAGGGCTCCCCGCAGGGAGCCTGCTTCTCCCTCTGCATGTGTCTCTGCCTCTCTCTCTGTGTCTTATGAATAAATAAATAAAATCTTAAAAAAAAAGCAGTCCCTCCCCCCCCTCACTTTTTATTTTATTTTATTTTTTAAGATTTTATTTATTTATTCATGAGAGACACAGAGAGAAAGAGAGAGAGAGAGGCAGAGACACAGGCAGAGGGAGAAGCAGGCTCCATGCAGGGAGCCTGACGTAGGACTCGATCCCGGGTCTCCGGGATCACACCCCGGGCTGAAGGCAGCACTAAACCGCTGAGCCACCTGGGCTGCCCCCCACACACACACTTTGTAAAAGATTATATTTATTTATTTGAGAGAGAGAGCATAGAGGAAGAGGGAGAGGGAAAAGCAGACTCCTCGCTGAGGAGGGAGCCAGATGTGGGACTCGATCCCAGGACCCCGAGATCATGACCCGAGCTGAAAGCAGGTGGCTCACTGGCTGAGCCACTCAGGTGCCCTGGAGTGAATTTGGTTTCGAAGGAAAAGCAGCAGGGGCGCCTGGCAGGCTGGGTCGGGAGAGTGTGCACCCCTTGGTCCTGGGGTGGTGAGTCTGAGCCCCACACTGGGTGTAGAGTTTACCTAAAAATAAATAATCAATTAATTAAAAAGAAAACTAAAGAAAAAGCACCAAACCCAACCCCCAGGGTCCACGACTCTCCCTGGTGAGCTCACCTGCTCCCAGATCTCAAGAGCCTATTTTTTGCTTTAATACACTTTCCCACTGTGCTTGCTTGTGTCTGTCCCCGAATTCTTCCTCATGACAAGACCAAAAACCTCGGGGGACTCCTTGGGGTCTGGTGTCTACATCCAGGTGGCCCCGGGGGTCCCCGGGTTCTCCCCAGTTCGCCAGGCGACATCTTTTTGGCAACCGCAAAGGGACAAAGTGTAAGAGCCGCAGGTTCAATGACCCTCTTCCCCGGCGAGTCTCCCACTCTTGCTGGAGAGTTGCTTAGTCACTGTTCTTGTTCTCCTCTCTCTGATCTACCAGGAAGAGGCTAAAAAGGACACCTCGTGTGCTTCCTTCCTTTCTGTTCCTTTTGTAACACAGTTGGCCTCGATATAAGCTACGGGATGGAAAGTCTGATCAGAAAAATAGACCGGAATCCCTTATTATGGTCAGGTCTTTAAGGCCCCGTACCCCAAACTCTGATCTGTTCACACTCAAGGACACCCCTGTCTTCACCCTCTGGTCCTCAATCCATCAGCAGCCCAGTTGCCTCAGTCTCTGCTGTTGATTGGCTGTGTCACCTGTGTTCTGGCCTGTCCTCTGCCCCGCCCCCACCATGTCCTGTGAACAGGTGGCTGCCACAATCCTGTACCTGCCTCCTCCCTTCTGTCCTTCCTGAGCCACTCGGCTCCTCTCTGTTTGCTTCTGCTTTTGTGGATGGATCTGGAATAGAGAGGACCGGATGGAAGTTGCTGCGGGCCTCTGGTTCTATGCCAGGTTTTCTCCCTCTCTCGTTTGTGGGTTAAGGGACAGGATAACTGGAGCCAACTGTCTAGTTAGTCCACCTCGGATCAGGGACTTTAAGGAATATTCCCCAGCAGCTGCCAAAACACCTTTTTTTGTTTCGGGGAGGTTGCCTGTCTTCTCTGGCTGGACGTGGATTGCCTATTTTTACTTCTTGTTGCTAGAAAAAAAAAAACGTGTCTGTTCATCTGTCCAAGATGATGAGCTTTAGGATGCAGGGTCCTTTCTCTCTGCCTTCTGGGCTTTTATCTGCCTCCAGCCTTGCTGGCGGCACCTCACCTATTCTGCCTCCATCCCCCATCTTCCTGTTTCTGCACCACCATGGGCTCCACTTGCATAACTGGCTCCTATTCTATCCTCAGTGCCTCAGACCATTGGCACCTGCTCCTGCTCCCCTCACTATCAAAGAGTGAAGAGCACTGCTCCCTGGACTTAAACCGCCCACTTTAGATTTCCCCACAGGTGCCTAAAATTGACCAACTGGGGGACAAACTGACTTTTAGTGGACCCAGGTGCAACATTCAGTATTTTTTTTTAACATTCAGTATTTAAACTAATTTAAGTTTGTTGGTTTAATTAAGGTAAACATCTGTAGAGTTATCAGCATTAAATATAAGAACCTCTTTAGGGGCATTTAGGTGGCTGTCGGTTGAGCATCTGTCTTCGGCTCAGGTCATGATTCCGGAGTCCTGGGATGAAGCCCCTCATCCTATCCCTGCTCAGCAGGGAGTCAGCTTCTCCCTCTCCTGTTCTCCCTACTTGTGTGCATGCTCTCTCTCTATCAAATAAATAAATAAAATCTTTAAAAATAAATAAATAAAATAAAAATTAAAAAATAAAAACTATTCTAGGGGTACCTGGTTAGCTCAGTCCATGGAGCCTGTGACTTTTGATATCGGATTGTGAGTTCAAGCCCCATGCTGGATGTAGTTATGACTTAAAAATAAAATCTTTAAAAAAAAAAATCTGGGACGCCTGGGTGGCTCAGTGGTTGAGCGCCTGCCTTCAGTTCAGTGTGATCTCGGGATCCGGGATCAAGTCGCACATCTGGCTTCCTGCAAAGAGCCTGCTTCTCCCTCTGCCTATGTCTCTGCCTCTGTCTCTCTGTGTCTCTCATGAATAAATAAATAAATCTTTAAAAAAATTTTAAAACCCAAAAACTTTCATTCTACCAAAGTTTAAAAAAATTTTTTTTTTTTAATTTTTATTTATTTATGATAGTCACAGAGAGAGAGAGAGAGAGGCAGAGACACAGGCAGAGGGAGAAGCAGGCTCCATGCACCGGGATCCTGATGTGGGATTCAATCCCGGGTCTCCAGGATCGCGCCCTGGGCCAAAGGCAGGCGCCAAACCGCTGCGCCACCCAGGGATCCCTCTACCAAAGTTTAAAGGTCAAATAAGCTATTTATTATTTCTGTTGCAATTTGTCAACAAAAAGATAACTTAAATGATGGTTAATTTTGTCTATATCAAGATTTTTCTGTTAAGTAACTGTTAAGAACAAGTACATTGAATAAATTAAAAAGTTGGGATCCCTGGGTGGCTCAGCGGTTTAGTGCCTGCCTTTGGCCCCAGGGCGCAATCCTGGAGACCGGGGATCGAATCCCACATCGGGCTCCCGGTGCATGGAGCCTGCTTCTCCCTCTGCCTGTGTCTCTGCCTCTCTCTCTCTCTCTGTGACTATCATAAATAAATAAAAATTAAAAAAAAAAAGTTTATAGGCAAAACTTGTAAATAGTTTTCAAAATCTTTGGTAACCTGAAACTTTGAAGTGTTGCTAAGTTAAATGGTAATGGGGTTGAATTTATTGGACATCTAAGTCTTTTCCAAATAAGATAAAATACGGAAGCATCGATTACTGAACAGAGGTTTATGCTTTTGGCTTCTTAGTAAGAGTAACCAAGGATACTTGAGTCTGTTGTAAACATGCATTATGCTTTATTAAAAGGTTGTACTATGGAAAAACACATGTTTTTAGAAATTATGAAATGTATTCATGGATTTCAGATCTAAAGAATTCTGGCCTAACAGTTCACAATGGCTTACTACTTAATTTTCACTAGAGACTAAGGTTTCTAAGAGTTAAAAAATTCTGCTAAATGTAATTAAGACTCACAAAAATAAGGGAAGAACTCCTTATGCAAGAAATGGTGTGGTTTTAAAAAGAAAGACATAAGGAATGACAATATATTTTGTTGAGGGGAAAAAAGAAAGTAATTGTGCCCTAAAATAAGACTGGTTGGGTGCCTGGGTGGCTTAGTGGTTGAGTGTCTGCCTTTGGCTCAGGTTGTGATCCGGGGGTCCTGGGGTCAAGTCCCCGCATGGAGCAGGGAGCCTGCTTCTCCCTCTGCGTGTGTCTCTGCCTCTCTCTCTGCATCTCTCTGTGTCTCTCATGAATAAATAAATAAAATCTTTTAAAAAAATGGTTGTTTGGAGAGAAAAGTTAGGACAAAATCTGAATGAAAAAGAAAGTTATAGGGGTGCCTGGCTGGGTCAGTCGGTAGAGCACAGGACTCTTGATCTCGGGATCATGAGCTCAAGCCACACGTTGGATGTGATCACTTAAAAAAAAAATCTTTAAAGAAAAAAAAGGAAAAGAAAAGAAAAAAGAAAGTTATAGAAGGTTTGTGAAGGGAAATATTTGGGGAAGAATTTTACGTGTGGTCAGGACTAAGATTGAAATGAATAGGATTTTAAAAGTACACTGGTATAAGATTGAAATTCTGCTTTTCTTTCTCTTACAGAGTTTTCTTGGATGGTTGGTCTGCTCTTGACATGAAAATGTAAACACAGTTTTTTTTTCCCTCTTCTTTATCTGCCAGGAAAACCAAAGCTTCTATGTTTTGTCTTTATTAGGTCTTTGATTACTTAAAGTTAAAATGGCTCAATATTAAAGGAACTGACTTTTGCTAACAGCTATATAACTTCCAGCAGAATTCCTTATTGTCATCTTGGTGAAATACAGTTTTGTAATGACCTGTAATCCTATTTAGGCATGTGCTTTAAAACCTTCCGAGATTTTTCACAAAATTCCCAAGATTTAAATTCCAAATGAATGCCTTTTGACTAATCAGGCTTGTTTATTTGGTATGTTACAGTTACTTGGAGTTTTTTGTTTTGTTTCATTTTTGTTTTGTTTTGTTTTAGAGATTTTATTTATTTATTCATGAGACACACAAAGAGAGATGCAGAGACATAGGTGGGAGAAGCAGGCTCCCTGCAGAGAGCCTGATGCAGGACTGGATCCCAGGACTCCGGGATCATGACCTGAGCCAAAGGCTCAACCACTAAGCCAACCAGGTGGCCTTTTTGTTTCATTTTTTAAAAGTATTTATTTATTCCAGAGAGAGAGAGAGAGAAGGGGCAGAGGGAGAGAATATCCAAGCAGACTCAGCGGAGCCCAGAGCCCAGATACAGAGCATGATTTCAAGAGCCATGAGATCAGGACCTCAGCCAAAACCAAGAGTTGGATGCTTAACCAACTGAGCCACCGAGGCCCCTCCTCCCCCATTAAGTTACTTGGAAAGCATGTCAAACAAATAATGATAACCCTTAGGTTGTCCTGAATGGGTAAATAAGATAACTATCCAGAAAATATATGAAATTCCTGAAATTTTAATTTGTCCTGGTAAAGGTCATTACTTGAATTCTTGAAATATGTGTCACAGAAACAACCGGATTTCCTTGTCACTTGCATTATAATGAAGTCTCTTATCAGATTTTTTTTTTTTTTTAAAGATTTTTATTTTTAAGTCATCTCTGCACCCAATGTGGGGCTTGAGCTCACAACCCCGAGATCAAGAGTCACATGCTCTTCCGACTGAGCCAGCCAGGCGCCCCTAGGAAACTTTCTCTTAAGATATGAATGACTTACAGCAATATGATAAAGTATTCCTTTGTGAACAAGTTAGAACGTTTAACTTTTCTCCCTACCTGAACCCTCCAGAATTCAGAAGCTCTCTGTGGGTATTCTTTCTTTCATAACAATTCCAGTTATTTGCATAAGTTCAATGAGAATCTGTTCTCCTTGTAACAGGATACCATTGGAAACACGGGTTATATTACCAAGGCTTTGACTGGAACATCACATTTGAGAGAAACATGCATAGAATCAGATATGACTGGACAGTTTTAAGGTACTAAAGTTGACTGTATGGAACCAATGGAGCTCTTGGAAATGTTGTCCTGATACCTTGCTTACAGAGTCCCCAGCAGCCTTATCAGTGGGTACAAAATATCACTTTCTGGAAGGTGCAGGAACCTGAGGATATTTGGGTGACCTCCAGAAAAGGAACACACCCACTCTACAGGAATTGCAGGCAAGGCTGACAACATGTATTTGGCTTGGCTCTGGCCCTCAAGATGCTATTAAGAGTTCAATTTAGGGGTGCCTAGGTGGCTCAGTCGGTCAAGCATCTGCCTTTGAATCGGGTCATGATCTCAGGGTCCTGGGATTGAGCCCCACATCAGGGCTCCTTGCTCAGTGGGGAGCCTGCTTCTCCCTCTCCTTCTGCTGCTTCCCCTGCTTCTGCTCTCTCTCTGTCAAATAAATAAAAAAAAACCTTTGAAAAAAAAAAAAAAAGGTTAAGGGCACCTGGGTGGCTTAGTTGGTTAAGTGTCTGACTTCAGCTCAGGTCATGATCTCAGGGTTGTGGTATCAAGCCCCTCATCAGGCTTCCTGCTTAGCAGGGAGTCTGCTTGTCCGTCTGCCCCTTCCCCCACTCATGTTCACTGGCTCCCTCTCTCTCTCTCTCTGAAATAAATCTATTAAAAATTAAAAAAAAAAAGAAAACCATGATGAACCAAGGTCTCTGTTCCATTGCTATGACCATCTGACATCTGTTTTCTTTCATCAGTAGGTTTAGAAGATTTCAAATGGCACATGGAGGCTTTTAATAAATACACAATTAAGACCTTAAATGATTCTCAAAGTAGCATTACTTTTTTTTATTTTTTAAATTATTTTTTACTTTTTAGAGAGAGAACACATGAGCAGGAGGGTGGGGCAAAGGGAGAGAGAAAAATCTTAAGTAGTCTCCACATCCAGCATGATCCTAACAGGGGACTCGATCTCACAACCCTGAGGTCATGACCTGAGCCAAAATCAAGTTAGATGCTTAACTGACTGAGCCATCCAGGTGCCTCAGTAGCTTTACATTGTTAAATGCTACAGTAACCCAAATGTGTAACACAATTCTACAAAACTGAATAACCAGGCAGCCTGGGTGGCTCAGCGGTTTAGCGCCGCCTTCAGCCTAGGGCTTGATCCTGGAGACCTGGGATCGAGTCATGTTGGGCTCCCTGCATGGAGCCTGCTTCTCTGCCTCTCTCTCTGTGTCTCTCATGAATAAATAAATAAAATCTTTAAAAAAATTGAATGGCATTAGATGTTTGAACAGCAGCACAAGCAGGAATGTGTGCCATTATTAAAATGGAATATTGCATCTACATTCCAGACTATGACAAAAATATAACAGGATTACTTAGTGATATAGATAACCACATTGATTATCTTAAAAACTCTACAATGTCACTTAATGATTGGTTAAATGGATAGACTGTGGTCCACCTCAAAGGGTCTTCTTACCAGACATTATTATTATAACATTGATCCTTTTTCTTAAAGGATTTATTTATTTATTTATTTATTTATTTATTTATTTATTTATTTATGAGAGACACACACACAGAGAGGCAGAGACATAGGCAGAGGGAGAAGCAGGCTCCCTGTTGGGAGCCCGATACAGGACTTGATCCCAGGACCCTGGGACCATGACCTGAGCCAAAGGCAGATGCTTTAACCACTGAGCCACTCAGGTGCCCAATATTGATCCTTTTTTAAAGTTTATTTACTAAAAAAAACAAAAACAAAAACAAAGAAAACAACCAAAAAAAACCCTTTATTTACTTATTTTTTTAGTGATCTCTACACCCAAGGTGGGGCTTGAACTCATAACCCTAAGATAAACGGGTTCACCCTATGCCCCCTCTAGACTCTATAGCAATGGCCTTTCCATAATAGTTGCTTGTAGGGACATCTCTATGACCCCTGCCGGCTTGAAGAATTTACAGGTGTTGTGCCCTTTGCCTTTCAATAACCTTAAAGATTCAAAGTCAAAAAAAAAAAAAAAAAAAAAAAAGATTCAAAGTCAGTGGAGGAAAGAATGAGGGAGAGAAGCAGAAAAATGATCACCTTTAGCCCACAAGGCTGACCTGCATAGTTTTGATAAGGATCAAATAAGTACTGGTTGCTACATTCCTTTTTTTTTTTTTTTTTTTGGTATTTTATTTCTTGGGGCACCTGGGTGGCTCAGCAGTTGAGTGTCTGCCTTTGGCTCAGGCGGTGATCCTGGGATCAAGTCCCGCGGAGAGCCTGCTTCTCCCTCTGCCTATGTCTCTGCCTCTGTCTCTATCTCTCATGAATAAGTAAATAAAATCTTTTTTTTAAAAAAAGATTTTATTTGAGAGAGCAAGTGTGCATAGGTTGGGGGGAGGGTAGAGGCAGAGGGAGAAGCAGATTCCCACTGAGCAGGAAGCCCGATGTGGGCTCCATCCGGAGACCCTGGGATCATGACCTGAGCTTAACGGATTGAGCCACCCAGGTGCCCCTGGTTTCTATGTTCTTATAGAGTCTTGAGACTGGCCATACATCTCACAGACAGCTGATATTAAACCGAATGATAAGCACCAGATAAATCCTATTCCCGTGCTACTTGAAGAAAAAAAATAGTGTGTTGCACCATAAAAGATGCCACAACAGTTAAATTGCTGAAACAGCTGCATTCCAGAGTAAATAGTTGCTAATTAATAAAAGCAAAGATTTCTCCTCCTCGTCCAAAGGCAATAGCTGGGGGCCCTCAAAGCTTGATGCTTTTTTTTTTTTTTAAGCTTGATGTTTCTGCTGAGCTAGTTCAAGGTGCCCCTCTTGACCTTGTGGCTCCTTGATGCTGGACAGACATCACCACCAAAAACACGCAAGCTTTCAGCCAGCCAGTCAACCCCTTCTGAGATCGTTATGCTCTTCCTGTCACGTTTCTATTTACTGCCACAACACCCTGAATCCTGCGGCTCCTCTGACCTCACCAGAAGAAAAGGAACCTCACAAGGGTCTTGCCTCCATAAGAGAAACTTCTCTAGCTCCGATTACTTAGAGACTCCTGTTGAGAACTCTGATCTATTTTTTTTCTATTATTTTTTTTGGTTGATGGATCGTACTTATTATGGTGGTCGATTTTCTGTGTCAACTGGACTGAGTCATGAGGTGCTCAGGCAGTTGGTCAAAATTATCCTGGATGTTCTTGGATGAGATTAACATTTACTTTTTTTTTTTTTTTAAGATTTTATTTATTTATTCCTGAGAGACACAGAGAGGTAGAGACGGCAGAGGGAGGAGCAGGCTCCCTATGGGAAGCTCGATGTGGGGCTTGATCCCAGGACCCTGGGTTTAAGACCTGAGCCTGCAGGACCACTGAGCCACCCAGGTGTCCTTCAAGATTAATATTTATTTTTTATTTTTTTTTTAATTTTTATTTATTTATGATAGTCACACAGAGAGAGAGAGAGAGAGAGGCAGAGACACAGGCAGAGGGAGAAGCAGGCTCCATGCACAGGGAGCCTGACGTGGGATTCGATCCCGGCTCTCCAGGATCGTGCCCTGGGCCAAAGGCAGGCGCTAAACCGCAGCGCCACCCAGGGATCCCAAGATTAATATTTAAATGGTTAGACTGAGTAAGACAGATTGCTCCCCCCAGGGTGGGTGGGCCGCATCCAATTAGTTGAAGGCCCGAATAGAAAAGGCTGACCTTCCTCTGAGTAAAAGAGAAATCCTATCTGACTGCCTCTGAACTAGGGCAGTGGCTATTTCCTGCCTTTGGACTTGAAACAAAAACATAAGCTTTCCCTGGGTCTCCAGCCAGCCCAGCTTTCAGATGGGAGCTACACCACTGGCTCTCCTGAGTCCCCAGCCTGCAGACTCACCCTACTGACTTTGGGATTTTCACCCTCCATAATCATGAGCCAATTCCTTATAAGAAATCTTTCCCTCTCTCCCTTGCTCCCTCTCTCTCTGGTCTGTATCTATATGGCACGTGCACTAAGATAGCTTATGAATTTCGTGATGTTCAGAAGAAATCAAAACAATAGTATTTTGTGGCAGATGAAGACAAGAAACTAAAATTCCAGGATCCATTAATAGGTTTATTTGGACACAGCCAGGCTTGTTCATGTATGCATTATCTGTGGCCATTTTCACAGTGTCAGAGTTAGTTGGGACAGAGAATGGGTGGCTCAGAAAGTCTCAAGTATCTACTACCTGGCCCTGCAGGGAACCAGTTTGCCGACCTCTGATTTAACCATTCTGTGGTGTGAGAAGTTGAGGTAGCGGTCGCTCTGGGGGGCAGCGCTTGGAAGGGGGCACAAGGGGACTTCTGGGGGGCTGGGGATGTTCTGTTCATCCACCTGGGAGCTGGCTGCATGAATAGCATCAGTCTGCGAGTTCAGCAGACGCGTTGATGATGAGTGTGCTTCTCTGCATGTTTGTTCAATGTCAATAAACAGTTAAAAATGCACTCAAGTTGGGATCCCTGGGTGGCTCAAAGGTTTAGTGACTACCTTCGGCCTAGGGCGTGGTCCTGGAGTTCCGGGATCGAGTCCCATGTCGGGCTCCCTGCATGGAGTCTGCTTCTCCCTCTCTCTCATGAATAAATAAATAAAATCTTAAAAAAATATATTAAAAAAATGCGCTCAAGTTTGTGGATACTAAGAGAAATCCCCAAGAGGAGAACCCTGATAAGCACAGTTGAGTCTCCTGGATCCAGCTGGGCCCCTTTTGGACTACCCACTATCATGACCTGGTAACGTATTATTATTTATGCCGGAGAGTTGGGTTTCTGGCTCTTGCAACCCAGAGCCCTCATATGCCATCTCCCAGACACTTAATGTCATCTGCCCGCTTCTCTGAAAGGGTTCCTTGCTCTGCTTTAACCTGTGGCTCAGGGGGAGGCTTCCCCTTTCTCACACAATCCCATCCCCCTGGCCACAAGGATGGGTCCCGGGCCTGATCTTCACCCAAATGGAGCCAATCACAGTAGCCCAAGCAGCAGGCCAAGTTGAAGGATCTGCAGATGCGCCAATCACAACTTCTCCCTGGGATTTTTCGGATTTGAGGCCAAAGGCTGGCAATTAATGCACCTTGAAGCACCCCCTCCCCCCTTTGTGTCTGTGGTGTGGAGGATGCTGGTCTGAGAAAGATGCTGATTCGCAAAAGGTCAGAGAAGGTCATGGAGGGAGCATCCTGATTGCCCTCCAATCTTTGGTTTGATGGCCCTGACCTCCAGAGGCACATCTGTCCTTCCTGTTTGGCGATGTGGGCCAACTGAGTCCTCTTTTGTCCCTCATCGCAGCACTGTCATCGCCATACACCCCGTCCCATGCACGTGCTTAAGGACACCGAATCTATGGACACATGTACACAGACCCTGACGCTCCACTTCAGTGCATGTGTCTTTATTTCTGGATGATATAAAAGAATAAACTTAAAAAACACTCCAAATCAAATACTTTAATGGCTCCCCCAAAGCAATGTGACCCCTCTTCCCGCCCCGATAAATAGCGACTTTTGTCAGCCTACCCTCCCACCCCCATAACCCCCTCTGCTATAGACATACTCTGGGTATATATTACTCTACTCGGCAATAGACATCTCCCGAAAATAGAATTCCAGCCCTGCCACCCGACTCTCCCCTGGCCCCGCATCCCTGGGATTCTCCTGCCCCCTTTAGACCACCCGCCACTGCAGCACACTGGTGTCCTTGCCCCCCGTGGTCAGGGCCATGCTGTCATCCCACAAGAAGGCCACATTCGTCACATGGCTGCTGTGTCCGCCGTATTTGTGGCTGAGGGCCTGTGAGACGGAAAGAAAGAAGTGAAAGGAGGTGATCTGTCACGTTCGTTGCTGCAGCCCCTGTGCCAGGCACAGAGTAGGTGCTCAATGGATATGTCTTGTGTTAATAAGGCTCAAAGAAGCAAAGAGCTCAGAATCATAGGCTCTCAGAGCAGAGCGTTAGCGCTACTACAGACTCTGAAATTTACCAACTTTGAGGTTGAGAATAACCCTTGGGACCAAGCCACTGGCTCCCTGAACGGATGGGGAAACTGAGGCCTGAAGAGGGCTGCCTCACTCTTGCTCCCAGTGCCGTGGTATCCCCACCCTGCCGGCCCCCCAGAGAGACTCACTCGGGGCTGACAGCAGGGGTAGCTGAACAGGTGGACTTTGCCAAAGTCATCAGCTGAAGCCAGCAACTTCCCATCGTGGGAGCGGGCCACCGCATTGATGTCAGTACCATCCGCTCCCTCAGACCAGATCCCTGTGGGCAAGACGAGGGGGCGGGTGGGGTGAGATGTCAGCTGGGAGCAGGGACCACTGAGGTGAGCAGGCCCCAGCCTCCCTGCCTTCCTCCTACCAGCCTGTCTCTAGCCAGGGACGAGAACTGGAATGATCTTTTATTAATGCGTAACTGATCCTGGCTCTCCAATGCTCAAAACCCTTCTGTGGCTCTAGCTGGTCTTGGGAGAAATCCCAGGCTACTGCTGCTGCTGCTTCTTTTTGAAGTTTTATTTTATATAAGTAATCTCTACGCCCCACATGGTGCTTGAACTCATGACCCTGAAATCAAGAGTCGTATGCCCTCTGACTGAGCCAGCCAGGAACCCCAGAAAGCTCAGGCTTCTTAGTATGATCCCCAGGCTCTGCACCACGCTGCTCCAGCCTCCTCCTCCCTGCAGTTCTCCTTGAATTCTGCAATGATTTAGCCCTCCTATCTTGGATTTCTCCAAATGCCAAGTTTTATGGCACCTCCCTGCTTTTGTGGGAGACATGCTATGGTTCCCTGTGCCTAGAGACTGCTTTCCTTCCTCACTATACCTCCTCATCCTCCAGGTCCAGCTTCGACAGCCCTTCCTTCAAGTAAGCCCTCCATGATTCCCTCCTAGGCTGGGGCCAGGTGTCAGCCCAGTCCCAGCCTAGTCTACTAGGGGTTGTCTGGGGACAGGTGCATCTCCACCACTGGACTGTGAGGCTCATGACGGCAGGGCCGGAGCTGTCACGGTCACCACTGTGTGCCAGCTCTGGCCCGCTCAGGGCTGGGCACAGAGGTGCTCAGGGAAACTGCTGGCTGCACTGATGCTTGAACAAATGGGTAGCTGGGACACTGGCAGTGTGACCGTCTCTGGGCCAGGCCCACCACCTATTGGTCTCACTTCATTACAGCTCCAAGGGCCCTAAACGGTCACCTCACCCTGCCCTTCCTCTTACCCAAAAACTGCCCTTGTGTATAAAAGAGTGAATTTTTTGCCCTGGGGGTAACCAAGAGATTACAAAGGCCACCAGTCAATGATGTTTCTTGGAACTCCTGCTCTCAATGGGACCTCCCCCATTCCAGAACTTACCGAACACACCAAACCCCAGGACACAAGTAGCTGTGGCCCACTCCACATTCCTCACAGCATCTGCACTGGTGATCTGCTTACAAGTAGCCGGGTCCCCTGGAGCAGAAAACAGGGGTGTTGAGGGTTTAGAGCAGGAAAAACTACTGACTTAACCCATCCATTTCACAGGCCAGGGACACAGAGGTCCGAGACAGGAGGCTAAGGTCCTAGGGCTCATTCCACCTCTCCTGACTTGGCTGAAGGGGTGGATCCTAGATGGTGACGACTCAAGGCCTGAGCAGGGGCATCTGCTTAGAAACCCGGACTCTACCCATTGAACCAGGAAGAGGAAGAAATCAGAAGCCAGGAGACCAATCAATCAGAACAGCCCCTGAGTACGGGAGCCAGAGGACAGAGATCTGAAAGCCCTGTTTCCCTTCCCTAGAAGTTGGGAAGTGTCTGCAAATCGCACAGGTAAGTGTGTCTGCAAATCGCACACGTAAGTTAGGTAAGAAGTGTCTGCAAATCGCACAGGTAAGTTAGGGAGGCTGAAGGAGCACCGCCTTTGGGTTTTGGAGAACTCACAGTACAGAATCTCGTAGTCGCCGGAGTTGGTGACAAAGCAGCTACTGTCCTGGGCCCAGTCCAGGTGGGTGATAAAGCTGGAATGCCCCTGAGGGGGGAGGGGAAGGGGTGGAGTTAGAGCTGGACGGGGTGGGATGAGACCAGGAAAGGTGGAAGGCAAAATACAGAGGTAGGGTGAGAACACAAGGGGGCTAAAGGAAGGATACACAGCCTTTGGAGCATGGGGGCGGGGCCAGACTACCGGGGGCGGGGCCAGACCGTGATGGGCGGGGCCAGACAGAAAGGGCTTAGAACACAGTGGGGTTTGGAACAGGTGGGCACAGCTAGACACAGAGGGGCGGGCTTGTAACACAGGGGTTGGGGGGGTAAGGGGGGGTGGGCAATGTGTGGGCGGGGCTAGGACGCCTGGAAGTGATCAGGGCAGAGTCAGTAGCGTTGAAGCTGTGCTCCCTTGAAGGAGAAAACTGGTTAATTCTGCAGCCCCTGGACGGGGTGGCGGCGCGGGCTGGGGGCCACTGCCCACTCACCGAGCACTTGCCCAGGCGGCTGACCTTGCGGCCGCCCTGGTCCACCGTGTACACGTACACCAAGTTGTCGTGGGAGCCCACGGTCAGGTACGCCCCGTCTGGGGGAGGGGGAGGGGGGCTATGAGGAGGCACCCAGGCTCTACCCCCTTCTCTGTCAGATTCAGCCCCCCACCCCGCTATTCCAGAATCCTCAGCTGTCCCGAGCTCCAGCCCCGCTACAGTCCTAGACCGGCCCTTAGGCCTTGCCACACAGCTCCACTCCTGCCCCCTGCTAGGAACTGAGCATCAGTTTCCAGGCCTGGTTTCTCCAAGATCGCTGGGCCCCGCCGCTTACCTGGAGAGAAGCTGACCACCGAGATCTGTTCATTGCCATCGGTGTGGATAGCCACCAGGTCATGGGTCTCTGTGTCCAGTAGGAGCCATCTTTAAGGAGAAAGCATGATTGGGGGAGGGGATGGGAGCTGATCTGGGGGGGTGGGGCAGCAATCTGTGGGGCTTAAGGGAGGGACCCCAGAAAAGATTTGGAGAGAGGGTCGGCTGGGTGGCTCCATGGTTAAGTGTCTGCCTTCAGCTCAGGACATGGTCCTGGAGTCCCCAGATAGAATCCCACATTGGGCTCCCTGCATGGAGCCTGCTTCTTCCTCTGCCTATGTCTCTGTCTCTATGTCTCTCATGAATAAATAAATAAAATCTTAAAAATGGGACGCCTGGGTGGCTCAGCAGTTGAGCGTCTACCTTTGGATCAGGGCATGATCTCAGAGTCTCGGGATTGAGTCCCACATCAGGCTCCCTTCATAGAGCCTGCTTTTCCCTCTGCCTATGTCTTTGCCACTCTGTGTGTCTCTCATGAATAAATAAATAAAATCTTTGTTTAAAAAAAAAATCTTAAAAAAAAAAAAGATTTGGGAGAGAGATGAGGTTCCTGAGTGGCTTAGTAGGTTAAGCATCTGCCTTCGCCTCAGGTCATGACTAGGGTCCTGGGATCAAGCCCCACATCAGACTTCCCACTCAGCGGGAAGCCTGCTTCTCCATCTCCCTCTGCCAGCCTCTCCCCCTGCTTGTGCCCTCTCTGTGTCAAATAAATAAATAAAATCTTAAAAACAAACAAAAAAAAAGATTTGGGAGAGAGAGGCAGACTCCAGAGAAATGTTGAGAGAACAGTCATTGGTGAACAGTCTCTTAATCACAGATTCTGTGGGCCCTGGGGACATAGGGTAGGGGGGTGGGTGTCAAGGGACACTTCTCAGGGGAAGCAGAGAGGCCCTCCCCAAATCCCCTACTCAGCTTTACCTGCCAGTCACCGTGCCCACGGCCAGGACAGAGCCACTGGGGTGGAAGCCAGCAGAGCGGGCAGGGTCCTAAGGGAAGACAGGAAGCAGGGCTGAATTAGAAATGACAAATACCCACCATTTGCTTCAACGTGGATGGAACTGGAGGGTATTATGCTGAGTGAAATAAGTCAATCAGAGAAGGACAAACATTATATGGTCTCATTCATTTGGGGAATATAAATAATAGTGAAAGGGAATAGAGGGGAAGGGAGAAGAAATGGGTAGGAAATATCAGAGGGAGACAGAACATGGAAGACTCCTAACTCTGGGAAACGAACTAGGGGTGGTGGAAGGGGAGGGGGGCGGGGGCTGGGGGTGACTGGGTGATGGGCACTGAGGGGGGCACTTGACGGGATGAGCACTGGGTGTTATTCTGTATGTTGGCAAATTGAACACCAATAAAAAATAAATTTATTATTAAAAAAAAAAAGGAAGAAAAAAAAAAAAAAAAGGAAGCAGGGCTGAGAACTGGGGTCTCCAGTCTACCTGGCCATCAATCCCGGACTTCAGAGCCAACTCAGCCTGACCCGAGGGCCCTCACCTTCCTGTGCTACCCTCTAGTAACCCGCTGCCACACACTGCAAGATGGCTTACAGGAAGTGCCCCACAAAGGCTGGTTATGAGTATAATTACACAGGATGATGGGCAAGTGATTTTACCTTTCTACATCTATTTCTAAGCAAAGCGGGATCAGTTATCCCCACTGCCCTGTGGAGGTTGTGAGAAATTAAAAGGATGAAGTGGGGTAAAGTGCTAAGCCAGTTTCTCTGTGCATGGTCAACAGACCCGAATCAGAAGAATCTAAGGGAGCTCATTACCAACTTGCAGATTTCTTGGTCCCAAACTCAGATCTCCTCCTGAATCAGACTCTGTGGACGGGGTTAAGGATTCTGTGTTTCTATCAGCTCCCAGGTGGTTCGATGCCACAATGAGGACGATGATACATGGCCCTTACAATTTCCAGACCACACCATCCCTGACTCAGAGAAGTTCAAAGGCCATTAAGCATTCCCAGATCAGAGTTAACCCTGCATTCCCGGAGCAAAGCCTCAAACAGTGGTGTGGGGGATATGCTGGACTGAGGTTCCAGTGTCCCACACTGTATAGGCAGGGGAGCCTAAAAATTACACTGCCCAGAATCCTTTGCAGCTAGGGTCCCACTGTGATTTGGGTCAGGTGATCCGTTGTGCTCTTGTGGGCTCTGGAAGACAGAAGGCAGAGGTCCTGCCCTTCTATTTCCACTCAGCATTTGGGCTCTGAAAGCAATGGCATTTGCTATGCTCCTGAGCTGTCACTGGCCTTGAAGGGTAAGAGCACAGAGTATCCAGTATCCAGTGCAAATGTAGCCAGTGGTGGGTTGCTCTAGGGCAAGCCGGTCCCTCAGAAGCCTCCACAATGATGGAGAGGTTCATGGTCTGTACTTCCCAATACAGTGGCCACTACCCACTTGTTTGAAACGTAGCTAGTGCAACTGACGGACTGAATTCCTGATTATATTTATATTTTAAAGTTAATTGATAAGCCACACTTACTGAACAGAGCAGCTACAGAGCTAGCACTCGCAGTGACCACAGTTTCCTGGATCCTGGGCTACAGCTAAGACGATGGCATTTTCTTGAACTCAGTGTTCCTGACCCCACCCTCCTGACTGGAGAGGCAGAGGCTCCCCTGGTAGATTGGTTCTGTGATGGTGCTCTGGGTCGCCTTCCAGGGGAGAACCTGCTCCCAGAACTTCTAAGTAAGTAAATCTGAAAGCACCCAACTCTCTGTATTATATCCCCTTCTTGGGGCACCTTGGGTGGCTCAGTCAGTTAAGCCTTCGGCTCAGGTCATGATCCCGGAGTCCTGGGATGGAGCCCTGCATTGGGATCCCTGCTCAGAGGTGAGCCTGCTTTTCCCTCTGCCTCTGCTTGCCACTCTCCCTGCTTGTGCTCTCTTTCTGTCAAATAAAATCTTTAAATAAAAATTAAAAAATCCCCTCTGCTTAGGGGTGCCTAGGTGGCTCAATTGGTTAAGCATCTGACTTTGGCTCAGGTCCTGATCTCAGGGTCCTGGGATAAAGAGCCCTGTGTCAGGCTCTGCCCTCAGTGGGGGAGTCTGCTTATTCCTCTGCCTTCCCCCGCCCCCCCCCACTCCTGCGCTTTTACACATGAATACTCTCTCTCTCAAATAAATACATAAAATTAAAAAAAACTGGAATGCCCCGGGTGGCTCAGCGGTTGAGGATCTTCCTTTGGCTCAGGGTGTGATCCCAGAGCCTGGGGATCGAGTCCCGCATCGGGCTCCCTGTGAGGAGCCTACTTCTCCCTCTGCCTATGTCTCTGCCTTTCTTTCTGTCTCTCATGAATAAATAAAATCTTAAAATAAAATTTTATATATATCAAAATCCCTGTCTGCTTAAAAACACCAGATGTGGTTTCCATTTGATGCACTGAGCCCTGACCCACTGAGACACACGGTTCTGTTAGACCAGGGTGCCGGGGCCCCATCCCCTTACCTCGATGATCCTGCTCCACAGGGGCTGGTGGGACTCCGCGCTCCACAGATGCACCAGCTTATCCTGCCCACATGTCACAAACTGTGCCCGGCTGGGGTGTGTGGCCAGGCCCCACAGCTCTTCCACGTGGCCCTGGCAGAAATAGGAGACAGATGTATGGAGACCGCCAATCCATGTCCATTCCCCACTAAGCCTGGTGGCAGAAAGAAGTGCTAGACCAGAGGTGCCTGGATGGCTCAGTCAGTTAAGAGTCTGCCTTCAGCTCAGGTCATGATCCTGGGGTCCTGGATCAAGCCCCACGTCAGGCTTTCTGCTCAGTGGGAAGTCTGCTTCTTCCTTTTTCTCTGCTTCCCCTCCTGTGCTTTCTCTCTCTCTCTCTCTCTCTCTCAAAAAAAAAAAAAAAAAAAAAAAAAAAAGCTAGACTAGCCCCAGCAATACACTGGGGTCACAGGTGCCCCACACAGAAGATCCTTTCCCCAGAGTGTCTGGAGGAGGCTGTGACAGCAGATCCTGGCCCTGGTATATGGCTTGAGGCAAATGCTGCCCCTCCCCCCAGGCCTGTCTTCTCCAGTTGGGGGGACAAGAGACATGCCGGGTGGGGGCTCAACCCTGGCAGTCAGGTGGCTTCCAGAAGGCTGTGGGATCCCATGGAAGGTACCCGGCCTGGTCAGTCTGACCTCAGCCCCATCTTACTGACAGTCAGATGACTTCTCCCTGGATCCTCAGTTTAATCTTCTGTAAAAGGGGACTCATCACCGTATATGTTTCATGACACTGTTGTGCTCATTCGAATCATGGGTGCAAAGTGTCCGAGGCGCTCACGAAATGGAAATGGCTAACTATTATTATTAATATACACTATTAATATTAGATAACAATGAGCAGTAATAATATAATTATTGACATTAGTGTAATTTTTAATGTTGATAATAAAGCTCTAATACATTAATCTATTAATAATATAATCAATAATACGTAATATTGCTACTATGTTTAGGAGTCTCTTGGGTCCCTTCTGGCCTTGAGTCATCTAGAAAATCCCTCTAACCCTTGTTTTCCTTCACGTTCTATGGAAACCAGAGCCAGAATGAGATCTAAATGCAGGAGCAGGGATCTCAGCTAGCCTGACGGGGAAAATGCACAAAAGGATAAGTGGGGGAAGCAGAACTACTGATCAAGGAGTAATTTTGGCCAGGACTTCTGGGCCAGGCACCATTCTAAATGCTGTATATGAAAAATAGATAGATGATAGATAGATAGATAGATAGATAGATAGATAGATAGATAGATAGATAGATAAACTATATATGAACTGACTCATGGGGTTCTTACAAACCCCCCATGAAGACAGGTTCTGTGGTTGTCTCGCTTCATGGAGGCACACAGGTGGCTCACTTGCCTCATATCACACAGCTAAACAGCAGCAGGGCTGCGATTCGACTCCAGGCAGTCCCACTCCAGAATTCCTGTTCACAACTACCATACTATTATCCCCCCAAGTAGGGGTAGGTTGGGGTGGAGGGGTGTTAACTGGGTGTGGGATAGGGTTTGGGCACACTAGGAGGGAGGAGTCACATTTAAGCTGCAAGAAGAAAAACTGGCAGACTCCAGAGGGCCTTCTCAGATCTGTGGAGATGGCACCTGCGGGGTGTGCGGCCCAAGGCACCTGCCGCCCATGTGACCACCAGCCAGGACACTTAACCAACAGAAAGGGCCGCCACCCCTGAACAGAAGGGCAGGGGTGGCATGGTTGTGGCAGGGTCCTGGGGACCCTCTGCTGCGCCAGCTGGTAACTCGTTCGCTGCTGGAGCAAAGAGAGCCCTGGGAGGGGGTACTGGGACAGGGGTGGGTTTCTTGGGTGGGTGCAGGTAAAGGGGAGCTGAGTGGGGTTTGGCAGGCCAGAGGAAAAGGGATGGGGCAGGAAGGTGGGGTGAAATAGAATTGGGAAGAGAGATGGGAAGATCCGAGGAGGAGGACAGATATAGGAGGAGCACTCACCTGGACAAGCAGTGAGAAGCCCGTGTGGACAGAGCCCTGTAGGATGGAGTTGCGGGTAGTGCCCACGTACAGGGTGTCCCCCCGGCCCTCCGCCACGGTGCGCACTGGGCCGAAGTCCTCTGGGACCTGAGGGTGGAGGGGGTGGGGGTAGATGAGTGTAGGACCATGCAGGGAAGGGGTGAGGGGAGACCAGCCGGAGAGGAGGGTCTATTCAGAGCCTTGGTGGGGTAGGAGATCCCCTCACCTTCTTAGTAGCCTCTCCCCACTCCTCACCTCCACCTCCTGCAGCTTGCTGTAGTCGGAACCCCAGAGGACCACTCGACGATCACGGCCTCCTCCGGACACCAGCGTCCCGTCCCGCAGGGCGCAGAGCCCAAACACACCACCATCATGGGCGCCCAGCACCGCCTGTGTGATGCGGTTCCCACCTGTGAGGGTGAAGAGGGGGGGCCAGGGGCAGGGATAAGCATGGGAAGGCTGTCCCTGTATTGACCCCTGAAAGTACCTAGAATGCCCAATCCTACATTCAGCTAGTCACTCACTCACTACCTATCTATTCTAATATCTTATCATTCATCCATTAAACCATCTGAACTAATGTCTACCCATCTATCCTTCCACTTTTGATCCATCCACCCCCTCATCCACCCATCCATTCCTCTACCCATCCGTCTGTCTACTGACCCAACCACCCATTCATCCACCTCTCATCCATCCATTCCCCTTTCATCCAACTATCATCCACCTGCCAATCCATCCTTCTATCCAAACATCCGCCCATTTGCCTTCCAGCCCATCTACCCATTTCCCCATATATCCACTCATCTGTCCATTTGACCATCCACTCATTCATCCATTAATCCACTCAATCAACAATTATTTAACTTGAATTTACTCTGGGCCCAGCTTCAGGCTGGGGACACAGTGGTGACCAAGATGATGTCAGATCTTGCTGTTACGGGGCTCAGAGTCCAATTTCAGAGACAGATCTAGTACTAGTCAGTGGCAACCCAAGGTAGTTGAGGCTAGGATGGGGGGGAACCCAGGGGACTGTGGGATCCCAGAGAGGATACCCAGTCTGGTGGTTGAAGAAGGCTCCCTGGAGGAGAAGATGGCTGAGCAAGGATCTGAAGGATGAGTAGGAGTCGGCTAGGACAACAGAGGGTGGAAAAGCACTATGGGCAGAAGGAACAATGTGCACAAAGGGAAGAGAGGAGGAGAGAGCATGCACTGTTTAGGGAACCATAAAAAACCTGGTCTGGGGCACCCAGGTGGCACAGTTGGTTGAGCGTCTGACTCTTGGTTTCGGCTCAGATCATGATCTCAGGGTCGTAAGATTGAGCCTAGAGCCCCAACTAGGGCTCAGTGCTCAGTGCAGTCTACTTAGGATCCTTTCCCTCTTCCCCCCCTCTCCCACTTGTACACACGCATGCGCACGCTCTCACTCTCAAATAAATAAAATCTTAAAAAAAAAAAAAATTCAGGTGTGATTACATGTAACATACGAGGGGCAAGGGAAGGTACGGCCAGACCACACAGGGTCTCAGAGGACTCAGTGAGGAACCTGGACCTTGTTTGGAGGGAACTAAGGAGCAATGGAAGAGTTTGGTGGAAGAATGGGGTCAGATTTACACTTGGTTGAGAAGAAAGGGAATTCCAGGAGGCAAGACTGAAGACCAGGGACCAGGGAAGAGGCTGGGGCAGCGATTCAGAGGGACAGTCCTCTTCAGTGCCCATCTTTCAACTTAGATGTGGTATCACGGGTACATATACCATCCTGTCCTCTTATCTCTCCACCACCCCGCAGTCCCATGGGACGGACTCTGTGGTGGGTCTGGGGATACAGAAATTAATCAGACCCAGTCTCTCCCCTTGGAGAGCTCATAGCCTGCTGGGAAAGACACACTGCCAACTGTTCAGAGCTTATTCTCAGCTGTCTAAGCTCAAGGGAAGCTCCAAACAGCACTGTAATGGAGGTAGTGGTATTACACCCATATTACTGATAGGACAACTGAGTCTCCATCATAAAGCAACACCTGACTCAGGCCTGTCTCCCATATACTCATGTGCGGTGGGGCAGGGTGCCTGGCTTGGTCATTTGCTGGGTCATTCCCTTTCTCTAAGCCTATGGTTTTTCTTTTTCTTTGTTTTGTTTTCAAGATTTTTTTTTAACATTTTTCTTTCTTTATTCATGAGAGACACAGAGAGGCAGAGACATAGGCAGAGGGAGAAGCAGGCTTCCTGCGGGGAGCCCAGTGCAGGACTTGATCCCAGGACCCTGGGATCACGCCCTGAGCCGAAGACAGATGCTCAACCACTGAGCCACCCAGGTGCCCCAAGATTTTTTTTTTTTAAGTAATCTCTCCACCCAACATGGGTCTACAACTCACAACCCTGAGATCAGGAGTCACACGCTTTACTGACTGAGCCAGCCAGGCGCTCCAGGAGCCTATGGTTTTTCATCTGTGCAGCCTTGAATAAGGAGCATCATGTATGTGAAAGCAAACGTACCCAGGCCAAAAAACTCACTGATTGGTTCATGCCATCCATCTGCTGGGACAAGCCATTCATTTCTTCCTTCACAATTCATGCAAAGGCTGGGGCAAGCTTTCATTCACCCCATTAGCCTTTGCTGGGCCAACACACCAACCCATCGGTTGGGACAACAATTCATTCATTTACTTGTTCATTCACCTCATCACTCGCCATTAAGGAGGACAGTGGAAGACACTTAATCTTCCACTCATTGGGTAGAACAACCCTTCATTCACTCCCTTATTCTTCGTTCACAGCTCTGGGACAAACCACCTCTCCACACACCCATCCACACACCTATCCGTCCATTCACTTGCATCTGGGTTAACCAGCTCATTCGTTTATAATTCAAACTTGCTCCCTGCCATGGGATTTGCAGAAGACAAGGCTGGGGAGTAAGTCAAGAGCTCGTGGAGATGGGGACAGGGAAGCTGGGCCTCGACTGGGGGTGGGAATTAGGCAAGTGAAGATTCGGCCTGGGTTATCTTACGTTCCACACAAGCTAGGACAGAGGGAGGCTGAGCCAAAGGGAGTTAGGGAGGACTGGACCACACAGGTGGGGTGACACTGACCTTTGCCCCAAACATAGAGGTTCCCCCCAGAGTCCCCGGTGACCACATCGCCACCCTCCAGAAAGGTCACACACAGCACATACTTCGGTTTCTCGTGTTTCTAGGGTGGAGGAAGAGGGGAAGGTGTCAGAAGGCTGCTGAAGCAGACAGCTTCCCAGAGCTCACTTGCCATCCAGGACCGTGGTCCTGGGGACATCCCTCCATGCTTTTGGGGGTGAGACCCAGTGTGGAGCATCCTGCCTCCAGCCTGCCTGCATGGATTGCTCCATGGTCTAGAGCTTCTGACCATTTCGTCTCCCTTGCCCAACCTTGGGCCCACTTCCTGCCTCTTCTCTGACTTTTCTTCTATCCTCTCTCTGTCCCTGGGTCTCCCCCTCTGTCCATCCCCAGGTCTCCCTCCTCTGTTCCCAGGGTCCCCCGTCTGTCCCAGGTCTCCCCCTCTTTCTGTCCCTGGCTTCCCCGCTCCACCCCTGCGCCTCTCTCTACCTCACCCTACTTTCCCTCTCCTCAATCTCTCTGTTTCATCTGTGCCTCAGGGCCCCAGTTCTTACCAAAGGCAGGCCAGCCCTGTCGGAGGTGCCCCTGCATCTTCCTTTCCAGGCCCCCTACTTCCTGCTCAGCATCTCTCTGTCTGGGTACATATCTCGGTCGGCCAGTCAGCCTCTGACCTCTGTGTTTTTCCATATTCTCAGCAAGCACAGCACTGCTTAATGAGCATTTACTACCTGTCAGGAGCTGCTATACTCTTTACCCCATTGAATCCTTACAACTTTAGAGTTAAGGAGGATTATCTTCCCGGTATGGATAAGGAAATTGAGGTAACATCTCATCATCCCCATAATCTCCAGCCTCTGGGACCCTCGTTTTGTTGTCTACCTGGGTGTCTCTGCCTGCCTCTCTCAGGGTCAGCCCATTCCCACACCCCTGGCACTCACCTCAAAGAGGCCCTGCCGTTTGCTCAGGCTGCCCCCCTCCAGACTCCAGAAGTAGATGTGGGATTTCCCGCAGGTGATGAGCAGGGTGGGGTCTGTGGGGTGGAAGGTGGCCACCAGCACAGCCTCGTTGGAGCACTTTGGGGAGTGGGGGAGATTCTGAATGAGGACCTCAAAGCCACCAGGGCCACCCCACGTAGGACTGCCCTATATAGCTGCATGGGTTACGCACTCCACAACCTTATATTTAGTATAAGGCAAACTAAAGTACAGGAGGCAGGGCCAGCCAGTAAAGTGTTATTGCCATCTTCATCAATATAAAAGCAGACCTTGGAGAGCCCCGACTCTCCATCAAGTGCTGTGCTAAGCACTTTATCCATTAATTCCTGTAATCCTCACAGCACCCTGTGAGGTAAGGCTCATTAGTGCCCTCCATTACCGATGAAGATGTGAGGCTCAAAGAGAGGAAGTCTCTTGCCTTAGGCCATGCAGCCAGGTAAGAAAGAGTCAAATCCAGAATCAACTCACATAGATCTGATTCCAGAGCCTGGCTTCTCAATCACTGAGTCTCTATCCCCGAACTGTGGGCCCCAACCAGCACCTAGATCTTCTGCCCCATAACAAAAATAGGCACATGACCTTGGGCAAGTAGCTGTCCCCTCTACCATGCTTCATACTCAGCTAGAAGTCAGGCCACCACCAGAGATCCAAGTCAATGTCCTGGACATTGCAAGGCTCCGGTCAGTAGCTGCCTCGTATGGACCTTTTTGGTAGGCCTGGTTCAGCCACCTCATATCACAACATCAAAGTCAGGGCCCTGCTAGGAAGATCTTACCATTATCCCCATTTTACAGATGAGGCAATCAAGGTTCAGAAAGGTAAGCCTCTTGCCTGAAGTCACACAGCTACCACATGGTAAAGCTTGGACGTAAACATGAGTCTATCCGATTCCAGACTCCTAACTGCTGAGATCCAGCCAGTCCCACAGAGGCACCCCAAGGAGAGAGGATGAGAACAATCATCCCACCTTGCCATCCACCACCTTGGCCTCCTTGGCCCAGTCCCACACAGAGAGCATGTGATCGTTGGATTCGTCCACTGCACACAGCAGGTTGCCCCCATTCTAGAAAGGGGAGAGAGGTGGCAGGGGGTGGGGGTGGGAGGAGGGCGGAGAAGGTGGGTCAGGATCCATCCCAACACTTTGCCCACAGAAGCATTCCCCACTCAGGCTTGTTTTAAGATTTTCAAAGCTCCTGGCCCACGATATATGAAACACATTCAAATACTCTCCCTATCCAGCAGCCAGACACACATCTTAAAGGGTTTCTATAATTTTCCCTTTTGAAATGACTTGCTCCCGAAGAAATTAATCTCATTTGCCCTCAGCTACTTTTTCTCTGCAGCCACCACGTGGTCAGGAATCCTGAAACCATTTAATCTGCCCTCTTAGATGGCATGATTTTTATGTACATGAATTTCAACAATCAAGTTGGTAAAATATTGGGTATTTATACTTTTGATTGAACAGGTTTTGATTTTGTAGGGCTCCCCACCCCACCCCCATATACACACCGTGTGACAACAAACTAGCTTTTCTCCCCTCACAGCCAGTGCTCTCAAAGCACTCCTGAGGCCTCAGAAAACTTCTGAGGCTCTAATCCAAGTGTTTCTTACACAATCGGTGGGAGGACCAGTTGTTTTTTATTCCTCAATCCATTGCATGTCAATACTTAGGTAAACTACATTTTGATAAAAATGTAAAATATGATGAAAAAGCCCACCGATCTCAGACTTGGATGTTGTGGGAAATATCAAATTGCTCTACAAATTCCTAAAGGCTTACTCTCCATTTCTGTGCTTATCTCACCCAGACCTGCCAACGCCCATCCTGCCAACATCCACCCAGGCCGCCCACAGGGAACCACGCTGGCCCTACACACTGGCTCACAATGCCTAAGGGATAAGGACCTTTCAAGAATGAAAGTTGGTGCCAAAAATAATGCCACGAGCATGAGCATGAGCATGGGCTGATCAAAGGATTGCTGAGGAGTTCGTCTGGGGACAATCAGGACATGTGAGTCCCCCTCACATGGGCTAAGAGCATCCCCGTGAGGTCACAAAGATAGGCGCTAACTCCTGACTCTGGAGGTGGGGGGCAGTCGAAGGGTGGCGCAGGACTCACAGATTTGGAAAAGCCTACACAGCACACAGCTCTGTCAAACACCCCCAGGCCCAGCACATGTAAGGTGGAGAGGGAGACTGAGTCCCAAATGCGCACGTGTGGTGGTAGTGGCTGCAAGGAAGAAAGAGGCCTGTTACCTGGGGGGGGCCCAACTGTCTGCCCCCACCCCCACCCCGCCCGAGTCTCCAAGTCCTGCCCCCTCCAGTCTGTTACCTTCCCCTCTTTAGTGGTGCCTGCCACCTGCCCGGTGGCAATGGTGACCATATCAGGGTGGACAGCCAGGCTGAGAGAGAGGACAGATGGACAGGGCTCAGTGGGAGGGAGCAGGCTCACGGCGGGCCCTGGACACCCCTCCCGTGGCAGGCTGAAGTCACAGGGCCTGGGCTATTCATTCCACAAGTTGGCTGAGTGATAAACATCTATTTTGTCTTTCCGGAAGGGTAAGGGAGGAGGGGGGCACTCTCTGGGTACTCAGCCTCAGAAGCAAGCCTGGGGTCTCTAACTCAAATGCCTGCCAGGCTCAGGCCTGCACCCAAATGGTGGCCAGGAGAGCGCCCCCACTTATAGGGGCTCTCTCTACCTGGCTCCAACATGCTGTGGGATTGTCTGGGGGCACCACCTAGGAGGTTTCGAAAGAAGTGCAACATCCAGGCATCTGAGGGAACTTACTGACCTTTAAGATACTGATAATCAATCCACATTTTTTCCCCCTGAGTTCAGCCTGTCGGCCCAGTAAAGTCCTGGCCCCTCCCCCCACGCCCCCACCGCCCCTCCCAGGTCTTACCATTTGATGTCATCGTTGTGTCCCAGGTAGTGCCGCTGCCTCTGCTCCTCCACACTGTACAGCACGGCCACGGAGGCCACGAAGTACACGATCTCCCCGGTAGGCAGCAGGTAAAGGTTGGCCCGACAGTCCCGGCCGCGGTAGCCATAGCTGGAGATGCCCAGGGGCCGGTCAAGGAGCCTGTTTATCATTCCACATGTGCACTGACTACCAGGGAGCACCCACTTGGGTTAGGTTTTCCTGCTTCTACTAAGACCCTCTCCCCCGCCGGGGGTACACCACCCCCAACACTAGGTCTACCAAAATATTAACCCTCCCAACCTATGAATATGACCTTACTTGGAAAAGGGAGTCTTTACAGATGTAATTAAGGATCTCAGGATGAGATTATCCTGGATTATCTGGGTGGGCCCTAAATCCAAAGACAGTGCCCTTCTAAGAATCAGAGAGGAAAAGCCGAGAACAGGCCGGGGGATGTAAGGGGGTGGGATAGGACCCACAGGAAAATCAGAGTCTGCAGTGCTGTGCAGTGGCTACAGGCCAAAGAGCCCCAAGCGCTGCTGGCAGCCACCAAAAGCTAGAAGACAGACATGGGACAAATTCTCCCCCAGAGCCTCTGGTGGGACTGTGACCCTCCTGGCACCTTGATTTTGGATTTCTGGCCCCCAAAACTGGGAGTAAAACTTTTTCTGTTTTAAGCCACCAAGTTGTGGTACTTTGTTACAGCAGCCACAGAACATGGATATAACCTCCCCCTCCCAGCCTTTCTCCAGAAGGATCCTGTTAAGACCTGTGAACACTAAGTTAGCTCACATCTGCTCCAACCTTCCCATGGGTCCCAACTAACTCAGGGCAAAAGTCAAAATCCTTACGAAAGCCCAGGCACGAGGCCTGGTCTGATCTGGGCCGATTCCTCATTCCTCAGTCTGGTTCCACTCACACTGGCCTCCCTCTCTGTTCTCACCTCAGGGCCTTTGCACTTGCTGTTCCTTCTACCTGAGTACTCCTCTCCTTCATCTCTCCATGGCTCCCTCACCTTCTTCAAGTCTCTGCTCTACTGCCAGCTCCTCAGAGAGGCCTTTCCTACCCATACTATTTAAAACTGCAAACTCATGGACCCTCACTGCCTCCACTCCCTTCTCCCACTCATATTTCTGTTGTACACTCATTGGAATCCCACCCAGCTTAACTGTCTCCCCAACTAGAGTATCTGCTCCAGGACAGCAGGAATCTTTGTCGGTTTTGTTCACTGCTATTTCCCTTATGCCCAGATCAGAACAGACATAAGAATTCAGTATTGAGAAAGGAATGACTGACACTCCTCTGTTCAGAACTTTCTATGGCTCCCCCCATCTTGGCCTGGCTGGTCCCTTCCTGATCTCAACAGGGCTTCTCTGATCTTGGAATTCCTCAAAATGCCAAGATCATGACTCTGGCCTTGACAATGACCTTTCCCTTTGCCTAGTACACTCTACCTGCTACTCTTCTCAGCTGTCACTTCCTCGAACACTGGCCTCATGTCACTCAGTAATTATCTGGTTAATTGGTTAACTGTCCCTATTCCCCAATGAGACTGTGAGTTCCGTGGTGGCCAAGATTGGGCTGTTTCATTCACTTCTTTAACTCCTCCTCTGGGAAGCCCTCCCTGACCCAGCTGCCCAACTGGGGTCCCCCATCCCAGCCTCACTCACGGGGGGTTGTCACTGTCAAAGAGTTTGTCTCCACACTGGATGGGGAGCCCTAGGAGGGGAAGAGGTCATGGTGACTACTAAGTCCCCAGCCCTTGGCCCCAGATGTTCAGAAATTATCCAGAGGCGCCTGGGTGGCTCAGTTGGTTAAGCTTCTGCTTCTACTCAGGTCATGATCCGAGCATCCTAGGATGGAGCCCTGTATCGACCTCCCTGCTTGGCAGAAAGCCTGCTTCTCCTCCCTCTGCTGCTGCTCCTGCTTGTGCTCTCTCTCTGTCAAATAAATTAAATCTTTAAAAAAAGAAAATATCTGAATGAATGCTGACATGTGTATCTTGACCCCACAGAAAACTGCTCTACCCTGCAGTTATTTCCGAGATGGGGCATCTGAGGTCCATACTGATTTTTGCAGCCTCAGCTGATCCAGCCTGGCACAACAGCTGAGTATGCTTTGAGTCTCGTGAATATTTCCAGCTGTCTCAAAGAGACCCTGGCCTCTAAGATCCCTGCCTCCTCCAGAGCAGAACCAAGGCCAAGAGAAGAGGACAGATACTGGGTCCCTAGGATGCTGACCCCTAGCCCCACTGGGCTTTTTAGAAAAAGCTTGGGCCACAGAATCAAGAGTTCTTTGCCTCAGAACACTTCTGACTCCCCAGGACAGTGCTCAGTGCCCCCTCTTGGACTGTTTTCTCATCCAGAAAGTGGTGGTCATAATTCCCAAACTGCAGGCTTCAGAGAGCTCTCAGATGCTGCTCATTGTACAAATATATTCTCAATTCTACAAGAGAAGGATCATATCATTCACCATATCTATACATAAAACACTTTAGATCAGTGCCTGGCATCTAAGTCATCAATAATGAGTAGTTACTATTTTATCAATCTCTGTTTATAAACCACATATCTTGAGCTTGGCACCCTACGCACTGTTTCATAGCCCTACGAATCTGAGATCACGAAACCCATTTTTTAGAGGACACAGCTGAGGTAGAGAGGCGAGGCAACTCGCCCAGGGTCATACAGCCAGCCAGAGGCTGGGCGGAGGTTTCAACCCATTCCTGCCAGGCTCCGAAGATAGGATTCTTCTTCGCCATTTCCAATTTCTGTTTCTTAAATACATCAAGCTCGCTGTGGCTGCAGTGCCCTTGTACCTGCCATCCCTCCGGAACATTCTTCTAGTTCTTCCTATGCTGGCTCCTAATTGTTCAATTTACGCAGCTCAAAGGCCCCCTCCTCAGAGAAACAGTGACTCCTTTCACATGACCTTGGGTTCCTGTGTTCCCAGCATTTATTACATTTTTTAAAAAGTATTTATTAAAAAAAATAATAAAAAAATAAAATAATAAAATAAATAAAAAAGTATATATTTATTTATTCATGAGAGACAGAGAGAGAAGCAGAGACATAGGCAGAGGGAGAAGCAGGCTCCCTGTGGGGAGCCACATGCAGGACTCAGATCCCAGGACCCCAGGATCAGGACCTGAGCTGAAGGTGGATGTTCAACCACTGAGCCACCCAGGCACCCACCAGCATTCGTTACTTAACTGAAATTACCTTATTTGACCACTGGCTTCTGGTATCTTCTGCTCTCTCCCCACCCCTTCCCCGCCCCCTCCTTAGAAGGTGAGCTCAGGTTGATGGCTGCGATGTAGGAGAGTATCTGACATATGGAAGGCACTCAGCAAACATTTGCTGCTTTCCTGAATCATAAAAGGTCATTCAGCTAACCTGCTTTCCTGCTGCTTCCTCCGGACTCCAAGGTCATCCTGACCCTTCAGGCCACAGACCCCTGCCAGTCCCACCTGATTCAGAGCAAAGACCTTCCCTCCTGGAGTCTCAAACCAGAAAGACATCTGGAGATGGCCCCTCCAGACTGGGGGATGAAGGGCGGGGAAGAGATTAGGGCAAAAGGATACACCCAGTCCAGCTTGAGCCGGCTAGGAGGCAGCTCGGAGCGCGTGTCCAGGCTGTAGGTGGGCGCCATCTCATCAGGAATCAGCATGGGCACAGGGCGCCCCCTCAGGAACATTTTCACGGAGCCCTCCTCTGCCAGGACACCCCCAGAGGTCAGGCCCCTGCACCAGCCCCCATCCCTATTCCCTCTCCCCTTCAGGCTTCACTTTAAAAAAAAAAAAAATGGGCGGGGAAACTGAGGCCAAGGAGGCAAAGATTCAGGAAGCCGGGTCTCCTGACCTCCAGCCATCCCCAGCCATGCCCCTCCCCCTGTCCCTACTCACCCAGGCTGAAGATAACTTCTTTGGTTTTGCTGTCAGGAAATGGGGAGAGAAAGCGCCCTAATTAGCAGGCAGGTCAGACAAAGGGGAGAAACCACTGCCCCCCCCACCGCTCCCGGGTGGTCTCTGATGAATAATGGGGGCCGCGTAAGGAGCGGAGCGCTGCCTCTCTGCAGGCCGTGTGCTTTGCTCGGTTGATCTTGCAGAGCCTAAGACACAGGCCCAGAGAGGCAGTGATCGCCAAAGATCACACAGCACGAAGTGGCAGGGACGCGATCCTGGAAGACGGGAGTCACCAGGGACCCCTCCCTCCTAAGCAGCACCGCGCTCCCAGCGCTCCCCACCCCCAGTCCCACAGCGCCCCAAACTTCAAGCAGCAAGGGAAGCGGTGAAGGGGCGTGTCTCCACAGTCCCTTCGCCGGCGGAACCGGGTGATACTCGCGGGCCTGGGTGGGTCCCTGGCGGGGCCGAGGGGAAACCGGGGATCCAGGCCCCGGGAGTGCAGGGAGGAGGGGGTCTGCGAGAGGGTCTCACCCAGCTCCAAAGCTACTCATGGCGGCGGCTGGCGGAGCTTCGGGGCCGGGGGTGGAGCCGGGACGGGCTCCGCCGCTTCCGGCCCTGGGAGGCGCCTGCCCCGCCGCGCCCTGCCCCGCCCTCCGCGGCCGACCCCGGGAGCAGGCCGGTCACTCTGGGTCTCAGATCCCGGGCTGTGGGGTCCTGACACCAGGCTCTTTGGGTGGGGGGGATGGGGGAGAGTGTTGTTTGAGAACAGGGATAGGGGGCACGTCTGTCTGAGTTCAAACCCCAACTCTTCCACTTCCTAGCAGTGTGGACAAGTTGCCCAACCTCTGCCTCGGTTTCCCCGTTTTAAGAATGGGGATAACAAGAGTACCCACCTCGCGGGGTGATTGCGAGGATTACATTGGTTAATTCACGCAAAGTGCCTGGAGTGGTGCCTAGCACATAGCCACTATATGCATGTTTGCTCTTATTTGAGTGGGGTTGAAACGTGTGGTTGTGACTCAGCTCCAGCCTTAGTTCAGCCCCCAGGCCCACAGCATCGGGACTCCATCCTTAGGTTTTCACTCCTCCCAGACCTTCAGTGTGGTCCAGCTTCCAGGGAATCGACCACGCCCAACATTGTGATCACACCCACCTCCCTTTCTGATCCGTCCCCAAAGTTGACTCCTCTCTTGATAATTGACTGCTCCTCCCGGCCCTCTCCCCGCCTCGGGTCCGCCAGGCATTCTGACTACTACCTCTTTACCGGGATCCAGACCCTGGGTTGAGTCCTTTCAAAGCTTCCAGGTTGACTCCGCCTCCTGGAGTTTTGGCCACGTCCATATATGGCTCCGCCCCTCTGGCCTAGTCTCAGACTCTGCTCCACTCTCTTCTAGTATCACACATGTCACCAACTGGTATCCCGCCCGGTGATCTGCAGCCCAGGTTCTGGTTCTGCCTTGGCTAACACTCTGGCCATGCTCTCAAATCCAGATCATACCCCTCCCTCTATTCCCCTGTTCCCTGCAGATACTCCTTTGAGGCTTCTGCTCTTGGCCCCACCCCTAAGATTCAATATGGACTTTTACCTTAAGGGCCATGCCCACAAGCCTGGCTCCTCCCTGATTTCCCTAGAGACCCTAACCCCTCATGTCTCCTAAATCCTGGCCCAGCCCCTTAAGGCTTGACCACACCCCTCAATGTTGGCTGCGCCTTCCACTTGGACCATGCTGCCTCGGGATCGGTCTCTCCAAGCCTCAGTCACTGTGCCCGCATTCTGAGCTAGATGGCCTCGCTCTAAGTCATCACCTCGTGGCTTGGGGCTTCACCCCAAATTCCCCATCCCCTCTTCCATGACCATCTGGGGTCCTGGCCGCACCCTCCGTGACGTGACCCCACCCCAGACACCTACCCTTCCTTTTTGGCGCTGCAATTACTGCTGGAAGATGTGGTGCGGCTGCGGGGGTCCTCGCGGCGCACGGAGGCGAGGCGCTCTGGTGACAGATAGCGGCGGGCGCTGCGAAGAGAGAGCACGTAGTTAGGGACGGAGCCTTGAGGTTAGCAGACCAGGGTCCGAGGCGAGCGAGACCCTCCTGGGGCTTTCCGTGGCTGGAGTTCGGGCACAGGAGTTCCCCCATCTCCCACAGGTCTTGGAGGAAGGCTAGGGACCCCGGCTTCCGTGCCTTACCTGCGCCCGGAGCTCGCCTCCTTCTTGGGGGAGGATGGAGAGGTGGCATAGCCGCCCACGCGCCGCGGGGGTCCCGCACCATTGAGGGGCGTCCTGGTGGGAAGCCCTTTCAAGAGCTGACACACTAGAGGATGGGGTTAGAGGACAGAAGGAGTGAGTATGAGGTCCAGGTCCTGACCTCTCCCCATCTCATCCCTCTGGTCCGGTAAAGATACCCGAGGCTGTGGTGCCTAAGCGTGGAGGCGCGCGGCCCTTGGGGGTTCCCCGCGCGCGCAGCGCTGCGCCCTGCTCCTCGCATGCCCGCAGGCGACGCAACGCGTCAGCCAACGCCGCCTTTAGGACCGCGAGCTCGTCTTCCTGCAGCTGCAGCCGCTGCTCCAGCGCCGACACGCGGTCGTCCACCTCCATGCCGCTCGTGCCCGACAAATTGTCATCTGGAAGGAAGGGTAGCGCGGGCTGCGGGGGCCACTCCGGAGCTCCAAGGCCCAAGGTGTTCCCCCGCGCGCCTTCCCGCCCCCCTGCCCTCCACCTTCCCGAGTTAAAGAGGGGCCAGCCACCGCCCCTTCCTCTCCCTCAACCTGCAGCTGCCTGGGACGCTGGCAGATGGGCCAGGAAGAGGGCTCCGAGGGGAAGGAAATCCCCACCGCTCTCAGACATATATGCCCCCACACTCCTCTGCCCGCCCTGGAGGTGTGACCTTTAGGGAAGTCCCTTCCTCTCTTACTTTCTAAGATTCTAACAGTCAAGAGCCTTTCGGCTCTGATTTTAAGATTCTATGACTAAGATGCTAAATATCTGTGAGTGATACCAATATTTTAGTTTTTTTTTTTTTTAAGTAGGCTCCACGCCCAACGTGGGGCTTGAACTCACAACCCTGAGATCAAGAGTTGCACGCTCTACCGACTGAGCCAGCCAGGCGCCCCCATATCAATATTTTTTAAATGACACCAACTTATTCCTAGTGACACTATCGCTCTAGAATTGATTCTCAACATCCTCTGACGAATATTAATATTTTATCGCAGGTACTAACGTTCCCTTTCTGTTTCTTACGACTTTCTGAGCCAAAATGTCATGCCTGGTCCCTCCGCTTCCCATTATCTCCTCACCAAGGGGTTCGACCCCAGAGTCGGCTACAAGGACAGAGTTTCTGCGGCCCCTGGCGGTAGATTTGGGGGTTGCAGGCAGCGCATCTCAGACCCAGGAGACCCACAGGAGGGAGATGCGGGCGGGGATCTGACAACCAAACTCTCTATCCCAGCCGGAGCTTCTCCCCTGTTCCTCTTCTTTATTCCGCTTCTGTATTCCACGCCCCAGATTCTCTCTCCCTCTCCTCTCCAGCCCATGGGTGCAGCCAAAAAAACTCCTCCATCACCCCCCCACACACACACCCAATCCATTTTCCCCAAGTGGGAGGGGCTGAGGTGTCCCCCTCCTCTTTCCTTCCCAGACCACTCATACCCAGACTCATTGCTGCCAACAACCGAGGAAGACCTGGCTCCCAGCCGGGTGGAAGTAAAGGTGGTATCATTAACAAGGACTGGACGTGGAGGTCGCACCTGCCATCCCACGTCCGTAGGCCGCCCCGCCCGCCCGCCCGCTGGACTCCGCAGTGCAGCCGGGTCCGTCCCTCCCCTCCGTCTCCCCCCCGCCCCCCCCCCCCCCCCCCGCCACCCCTAGCGGCCCAATCGCCAGCCCGGCCTCGCCCGCCCTGCCCCCCACCCAGCGCCTCTTTGGTCCGGTGCTTGGCCCTGCAGAGGAAGGTGGGGGCCTCCCGAAGTCGGAGGAAGGGAGCAGTCAGGACTTAGAACTCCGAAGGGGTCCCGTCCCGCTGGCATCACGTCTTCCAAAGGAGGAAACTAAGAATGGAGGCCGGGGGAGTGTGCAGAGACTCGCCAAAGGTCACCCAGTCACTCGATGAAGGGGCAGGAGAGCCCAATCACCTCGTTGTGCCAGGCCCCCTCTTACCTACCATTACTAATACCCCCCCCCAAAAAAAAAGAAGAGAGAGGGAGAGAAAAAGAGAGACCCCTTCTAACGTTATAGTGAGCAGGACGCTTCATACAAAACACTTAGCACAGTTTCCTGGCTCATGGTACATGCTCAGTAAACCCAGAATGCAATTAACTATTCTTGTGGTACCTACTGCTCCAGGCAATTCTAGTAATGGTAGTATTATATCCATTTGAGAAGGAGGGGAGGTGGGAGCGGATTGAGGCCCAGAGGGATGAAGTTACTTGCGCTTGGACACACAGCCTTGCAGCCGCAGAACAGATCCTGGACTCAGGCTTAGGCAGCCTGCCTCTTAGAGGGGCAAAGGGGGCCAAAGTAAGCATCCTGGTCCTCTGCCAACTCCAGCGTGACCAGGGGAGTGAGCCTCCAAACTGGAGTCCCTTCTCAGGGCCCCCTGAGTGAAATGGATGTGCTTTCACCTAGGTCCTTCAAGCCCCCTCGCAGAGAGGCCACAGCTGCATTCTTGGGCCAACCCCGTCCCCCCTTAACTCAAGCCCTCTGCTCCATTCTGAGCATCCACCCACCCGCAGCCCTTTTGCCCAGAGACCAGCGCTCTCTTCTCCCCTCCACCTCCACCTCTCCTCCACTTCCCCTCCACCTCCTGCTCCCCTCATCTGGGCCTGACGCTCACAGTGGCCCTCAGTGGCCCTTCACGCAGAAGGAAAGGGTGTCTAGGAAGAAGGGGTGAGTCTTGATTGGGAGTGGTGGGGCCTGAGGATTTGGGGGTAGAGTGGAGGCTAAATCCTCTGGTCATCCTACCTGCTCCCACACCCAGCCCACAAAACAACACCAAATGCCACCCCCCCTAATCTGTCAGTCCCTCTGCCAGGGAGAAGGGGAAGGGTCCCAGAGGACTGGGAGGGGATAGAACAGAGTTCCTGGTCTCCAGGCCTCCACCCTCAAACCCCAAGCTCCTGAACGTTCTGTCCTCTCCTCTTCATCCAGCCACCTGGGGAGAAGGGGAGGGTGAGATGGGTGGAGAACTGGGATCAGGGCTTTGGGGATCAGGGACCTTGCTCTGGGGTCGGGGTCCTCTGTGGCGGCGGGTAAGGAAGGAGGATCTTCAGCAAGGGGAGAGGATGGAGACTTGGAAGGAGGAGGTTGGGGCAGGAAGAAATGGGTCCGGCCCTGGGCGGAGCCAGGGTCGGAACTGAGGAGGGGTCTCACCGTTGCAGTATTGAAGCAGCGAGGACGTGTCGTAGAGGCCGCAGAAGGCCGGGCCGCGCTCCGCCATCGCCCCGCCACAGCCACCGCCGGCCCCCCCAGCCCCAGCCTGGGCCCGGTCCCCCCCTCCAGGCCCTGCCTCCCGTTGCCATAGCAACGCCCTTCGTTCCAGCATCCCCGGCTCGGCCCGCCCGGCATCAGGCGGCCGGCGCCGGGCCTGGCACCGGGGTCATCCCCCAGGATGCCGGGAAAGGGGGGTCGGGACACCCCCTGCCAGGCCCCCCAACACAATCCTTGAACCGGGATTGGTCGAGCTTAGATCCCCCTAGGTACTGTCTGGTCCCGCCCACAACCGGCGCGTATTCTCTCTAGACCCCCTCCTCGCCAGCTCAGGACCAATGAGAGCCTGTCGCGCAGGCCCCTCAGCCAATAGGGATGCGGAAATATTGGAAGGGGCAGGGTCTTCCCTGCTTTTCAGCCTGAAGCGTAGCCCCCGGCTCTGAGAAGAAGATAGGGTGAAGCAAGACACTCCCAGAAGCCCCAAACCTTCTCTCTGATCTTTTACTGAATTTCCCAAAAGCCCCCTCTCAGAACCGGAGCCAACTCCAAAGCCTCAAATCTTCCTAGATATCCACTAGCTCCGCCCTCTTAGAGTCCTTGTTTATTAGATGTAGACCCGCCCCCAGGCTCTTGGCTCCACCTTAAGAATCCTGCGGGAGGGATCCCTGGGTGGCGCAGCGGTTTGGCGCCTGCCTTTAGCCCAGGGCGCGATCCTGGAGACCCCGGATCGAATCCCACGTCGGGCTCCCGGTGCATGGAGCCTGCTTCTCCCTCTGCCTGTGTCTCTGCCTCTCTCTCTCTCTGTGACTATCATGAATAAATAAAAAAAAAAAAAAAAAAAAAAAAATCCTGCGGGAGCCAAAGTTCTATTGCGGCCCCCAGAGCTTTTGGCACGGCCCCCAAGGTATCCGGGAGCTATAGTACATAGGGTCCCGCCCCCAGAGCCCTTGACCTGGTCCTCTTATAGGATTAGCTCCGCCCCGAGATCTAGGCTCCTCCCCCCAGGTTGGCTGTCCATCCCCAACCTTTCCTTCCTTTCTTATAGGTCCCTTGGTTCCTCCCCTACAGCCCTCATCTCCCACAACTTCATTATCCAGTCCGGGTTTTGACAGAGGCCCCGCTGTGACGCCGGGGAAAGCTGGCGGTGTCAGTCGGAGCTGGCTCTGATGTTGGGGGAGGAGGGGAGGGGAGAAAACCTGACAATGGATTTAAAGAATAGTGGACCACCTTCCCCCAGTCCCCATTGAAGGTCAGCACCTAGTCCTAACCAGGCCATGTTTTATAAGAAGGAGAAGAGAGCCCAAAGCGGGAAGAGATTTATTTACAGTACGCACCAGCAGGCCATGAAAGCCCTGAGCTTTGGAATCCGATGGACCTGACTCCACCAATTTCTGGTTGTGACCCTGACCTTCATCTTCCGCATCTGGAAAGTGGGCGGTCATATCGTGCCTCCCAATCTCATTCACTCAAAAATCTTTACTGGAGACTCCTGGGTGGCTCAGTGGTTGAGCCTCTGCCTTCAGCTCAGGTCATGATCCTGAAGTCCTGGAATCGAGTCCCTCATCCGGCTCCCCCGATGAGAGCCTAGCTTCTCTCTCTACCTGTGTCTCTGCCTCTCTCTGCGTCTCTCATGAATAAATAAATCTTTTTAAAAAATCTTACTGATTAAAAAAAGAGGGGGAACAAAAATGTTTACTGAGCATCTTTGGTGTGCCAAGCTCTGTTCTAGGTGCTAGAATTTCAGTAGAAACCAAGTCAGAAAAAAAAAAAGAAAGAAGGAAACCAAGTCAGCCCCAGACTTTTTTCTCATGGCTCTTGCAGGGTGATGGAGGAAGTAGGCCATCATATACAAAACAAATAAGTAATAATAGCTAACATTTAATGAGCACTTACTACACGCCAAACACTCAGTTACCTTCACTACGAGCCCTATTTTTGCCACCATTTTACAGATGAAGAAACAGGCACAGAGCTGGTAAGATAATTTCAGAACCTGGTATTCCAGAGATAAGAATGAGTGTTGTGACCAAGGGCAGGAGGGTGAGGCTAATTTGGGGAGAGTGGGGCAAGGGGAGGTCTCTCTGAGGAGGTGACATTTGAGCTGAGATGTGAATGACAAGGAAGCAATCATGCATGAAGTTGTGGGTGGGGGGAGCTTTCCAGACAAAGAAATCAGTAAGTGCAAAGGTCCTGAGGTAGGTATGAGTGTGGCATATTCCTGGGGCAACAAGAAGCCTGGTGAGGCTGGTGCTGCAGAGAGAGAAGAGAGCAGGAGGTAGACCAGGTCAGGGAGGTGATGGGCCCATCAGATCCTGTAGGGCCTCCAAGATGTGGGAAGATGCTTGCAATTTGTTACCGTATCCTCTGTGAGCCCCCGTGAGGCCACAGATGTAAATCACACAGGAGTGCAGTGCCTGGCACACCTAGGCACACGTAAATGATAGCAACTCCTATTCATTTCTCAGGGACCAATGAAAGCCTGTCGCACAGGCCCCTCAGCTAATAGGGATGCAGAAAGATTGGAAGGGGCAGGGTCTTCCCTGCTTTTCAGCCTGAAGCACAGCCCCCGGCTCTGAGACGAAGATTAAAAATAATGAGTTCAAAGTAACACCAAAGTAGATCTGGGCCGTTATCATTCTATGATCACAGCTGATTGTGTTGTTGATAGAAGCAAACCAGGAACCCAGATATCCCACCTCCCAAACTCCTACTTGTCCCATCCTCTACTTCCATGAGCTCAGAAGTCTACACAGGCTGCGTGTGGTGTGCTAAGGGCTGTTACTGGAGTGCCCCCAGTAGGGGATACCTACCAGTGGGAGCCCAGAGTTCAGATCCTGTAAGCTCCGCATGTTGGGGGAGGGATGTGGAACTATAGGCAGAGGAGTCCAGCCTAGTGGGTTGTGTGCTTGTATGTATGTGTGTGTATGTGTGTGTGTGTGTTGGGGGGCCGGGTGTGACACACAAAGTGAATCTGTCCTTGCCCTCGAGGGGTCAGGATCTGTGTGAGCTCAGTGACCTTGGCCCACTAGCTTTTGCTTCTCTGAAAAATGGGAGCCATTCCAGCACCCACTTCCCAGGGGAGAGGAGCAGGTTCAGTGAGCTCAGTCCTGTCAAGTGCTCAGCACAGTGGCTTTTGGGTACAGCTAATGGAGCTAGTTTAATTACAAGCACTTTTGCAGGGAGATGTCAAAGGCCTGAAAGACAGAGAGTGGGGCCGGGGGCGGCTGTGCCAGGGCAGAGGGGGCAGGGCTCCCTGTTTGGCTTCATCTTTTCTCTCTGCCTCTAGGTTTCCTTCTGGGCCACTTTTCTCTCTTCTCCGCCTGTCTCCTTTTATGTCTCTGGCTGGAAATGGGTCCTCTATCCCCATCCCTTAGGAGCTATGTCACCTAAAGCAAGTTACCTCCCTTCTCTGCTACTGCTACTAAGCCTGCATTCTGCTTTTCTGTCAGCTTGATTTCCCCCATCTTTCTGATTCTTTCTTTTTTCTTTGTGTTTCTCTTTCTATCTCTCCTTCTGTTAATCTGTCTCCCGGGCAGCCTTCAGCCTGGGACATGACCCCGGAGACCTGGGATCAGGTCCCACGTTGGGCTCCCTGCATGAAGCCTGCTTCTCCCTCTGCCTGTGTCTTTGCCTCTCTCTGTGTGTGTGTGTGTGTCTCTCATGGATAAATAAATAAATAAAATCTTTAAAAAAATCTGTCTCCCTATTTGGGTCTATGACTGAGCTGGGCAGGAGGGCCGGGCCTCTGGGACCTCCAGAGTCCAGAACCTGATACATAAGTACCCAATAAAATGAATAGAGCCCTGCTCTGTGCCGAACCAGTGTTGGGTGATCCGTGGGGCCCCATAAGCGACTGAAAGAACCCTGATCCTGTCCTCACAGAGCTCAGAGTCCGGGAGAGGAAGTCGTTATTGGTTGAATGGATAAGTGAGTGAGTGAGCTAACTTTGAGGTAGGCTTGGGAAACTCCACAGAAATTGGGTGGAGGCAGTTGAGGCAGAGAATACTGTGGGTACAAAGGTCAAGGGCTGGGGAAGAATCTGAAGAGCTGGGACATCTTGGAGAGGAGGCTGGGGAGCTCAGCAAAGGCCTTGGAGGTGGTGGAGGGGAGCCTGAGCTTCCTCCTGAGGGCACTAGGGAGCCATGGCAGGTTCTGAGCTGGAGAGGGATGAGAGAGTTTGTGCCTTAGTATGACCACTCTGGCCACCTAGCTGTCCTATGCGAGGGGCTGCAGATGGAAAAAAAGAGGGATGTGACTCGGTTGAGAAGGGTCCTGGGCCAGAACAGAGGCTGGGGGAAGATTCTAGAAACCTGGAGAAAAATGCCCAGCCCAGCCTGCTCCTGACGCTGGGAAAGGAGCTTCGGGGCTGGCCCGCTACCACCAGGGGGCAGCCAGGGCTACAGGTTTTAATCTCTCAGTGTCTTTTCCCAGGGTGGGGAGGTTTACACATTGCTTCCAAGGTGGGTAGGGGGTAGTTGGAGCTGTCTGGGGCCCCGGCTGAGAGCCCCTCTGCTCTCCTGTCCCCATCCTGGCCTCTTGGGCCCCTAGAGCCCCCACCCCACCAGCAGGAGATTATGTCAACACAGCCCCGCTGCTTCTAGCCAGGACAATATTTGCCCTCAGGATCTGGGGAGGTCTCTATGGCAACGGGCTGCTGGGGTGGGGGCGGGGAGAAGCACCCCTCCCGGAAGAGGGCGAGGGGTGCTAGGCATCTCTGCCTCATCTCTGTCTGATTGTGTCTTTGAGAGTTTACCCCCACCCCCATCTGTGTTCCAAACCTCTCTATCTGAACCATCCCTCCATCCCTATCTCCATCTCTCTCTCTCTGGATTCCTGTCTGTTTATCTCTATCTCTCACGTCTCATCTCTGTGGGTCTCTGTCTCTGTTTCTTACTGTCTCTTTCTGGGTTTCATGTCACTATATCTTGGTTTCTCTTTGGGTCTTTGTCTCTCACTTGGATCCCATGTCTGTGTTTGTCTCTCAAGGCCACTGTCTCTGGATCTCTGTCTCTTTTCTGTCTCTGGGTTCCTGCTTTCTCTGGACCATATTTGTGTGTATCTGCAAGTGCAAGCACGCACGCGTCTCTGTAGATCTCTGTGGGTCTTTCAGGCCTCATCTATCTGCAGTCCTGAATCTCAGGGGGGGCCCTGCAGCCTCCCATTTCTGGCCTTGGTCCCCCATGGGGTGCCCCTTCTTCCCATCTCTCTCTGCCTCATTTCTCCTGTACCATCTGCTGGCACACCAGGCGCCTGCTTGCTTCCCACAGGCTCTGCTTGGTCACAGCCCCAGCAGGGCAGGCATAGGCCTTCCAGCTTCTTCCCTGCCACCAGCCACCTTGTCCCTTGGGGGTCACTGCCTGCTCCCAGCGGGGGGGTGGGACGACCACAGTACCCACCAGGCCACAGGACCAGAGGCAATGGAGAGAGAGACACCCAGAGATGGCACCCTGAGAGCTGATAGGAGATGGGACAAGGGGAAGAGAAATGGGAAAGGTTAAAGATGGGAGACAGTGAGAGAGAGACATACACAGAGAAAGAGGTGTGGGAATCAGAGAAGGCTGCGTGTGCATGCATGTGTATGTATGTGCACATGTGTGTGAGTGTGTGTGTGTGTGTCCCTGCTGCTCTCTCCCCGGACCCTGGGAGAATGCAGAGAACCCAGGAGGGCTGCAGTGGGCAGAGGGCCAGTCTGGGACCTGGACACTGCCTCTCCTGTGCACCTCGTGAACCGGGGTCCCCTGCAGGGGCGAGTGAGGAGCTCCAAGCCACAGCAGCATCCTAGCTGGCTCGCCTCTCCTCAGGGCCCACCTTTCAGGCTCTCTCTCCCTCCACTCTCCCCATCTTCCTCTCAGTGTGGCCTGTTCACTGTCCCTGTCCGCCTAACTCTCTGTCTCTCTCTCTTTCATTGTCTATGTCTCTCTCCCTGTCTCTCTGTGTATCTTTCTCTGTCTCTTCTGATCTCTTCCTCTCTGTCTCTCTTGGTCTCTCTCGTCTCAGTCTCTTCCTGTCTGTCTGTCTCTGGTCTCTCTGGGCCCTTGGTTTCTCTTCCTGTCTCTCTCACCACCTTAATTCCTCTCCACAGCTCCCCTCTTCCCCAGTCTCTCCCCTCCCCCTACGCAGCCACCCCCCACTGCCCCACCTTCCCAACCGTAACCAAGTGGCCCCCCAGGCTCTCTTGGGGCCAAGGAGAGACTCCCTCCCAACCCCAGCCTCTCCCTGAGGTGCTGGGTTATCTCAGACCCCTCTCCCTCTCCACTCCATGAACTGAGCCTTTCCCAGGACCCAGAGGGCGCCAGGAATGTGGGGCAAGGAGCAGGAAGGCCAGCTGGAGGCCAGGGAGCCAGGACCCCCCCCCCTTGGCCACCCCGCTCTCCTAGACTTGTCTCCTTCCGTCTCCTGGTGCAGTACGCATCCCCCCTACTCCCTGCCCTGGCTGTGCCTTGGGGTCTCAGTTTCTCTTCTGCAAAGTGGGCATATTCACCTCTGCCCCACTTATCTCCTAGGTCCCAGGGGAGTGTGTGTTCCTGAGTGTTACTAGTTGACTAATGTGCACGAATCTGTGCTAGTGGGGGATGAGACTACTGGGGATGAGAACGCTGAGAACTGGAACTCGGTTTTTAAGGCTTCCCCTCTCATGTAGATGAGATGTTCCCTGTGTTTTAGGGCAAAGGAAGAGACTGGAAATGGAGACTGTGGGAAGGTGTATGATTTGGTGGTGACCGTGACCGTGAGACCTAGTGAGGCTGTGGGTTCGAGTGTGATCACAACATGATGGTGTGTGATCCTTTGTGCATCTGTGGGGATGCGTAGGATGCTGTGATGGTGGCATCGTGGCATGTGATGTGTGTGTGACTATGTAGGACTCATGAGTGCGGGTGAGGACAGGGTGCAGAGTTGAGTGTCCGTATCCTCATGGCTCTGGATGTGACCCTGTGAGGGTGACAGCGTGACGACGTGACACCGAGAGTGTGTACTTTAGTGACAGTTGGAGAAGGTATGTTGTTGGGATATGACTGTAGACTCTGGTGACCGTGTGAACTGTGAGAGTGGTAATGGGTATGGTTGTGTGACCTTGTGTGTCACAGGTGATGGCACCAAAGGATTACATGTTTGTGAGGGACCACATATGGGTGCGTGTCTGTCATCGACGGTCATTCTTCTAGCCTCTGCTCTATGCCAAAGCTTGCTGAGTGATGCTGGGGACCTAGAGGTGACTGCCAGTGAGGAGACAGAAGGCGTTTGTGACGGGACCTAATGATTGTGTGACTGCGTGTGTGACTGCGTGTGTGACTGCCCAGGATCATCAGCACTGTGGGAAGTGGTGATTGTGTTGTTCTGTGAGTGGAGGAGCCTGCACTCCAGCTGCACGGCTGTCACTGTGGATGCCTGTCAACCTGTAGGGGAGAGACCTTGGTTCTCTGAATGTGACTGTGGATTGCGTGACTGTAAGTGACCATCAGCAAAATATATTTGCAGTGAGGCTCAGTGTGTGCCTCTGTGCTGTGCCTCTCCATGGCTTGGTGAATGGGACCACGTGTGACACTGTGTGTGGCTGCGTGACTCTGGCTGTGTGCCATGGCTGGGTGGGATGGGTGGGATGGGTGGGACAGTGTGAAAGACTGTGGGCCCGGCTCTGTGACTGCTCTTCCACGTGACCTTGAGCGGCAATGATCCTCACGTGCTGCTGGCCCCAGACTCTGGGTCTCAGCCCCAGAGCTCCCCCTCCTGCTCCCTGGCCCCGCCCTCTCCCACCACCCCAGGCTGTCAACTCCTCCAGAGCCCAGGAGAGGCAGTGGAGGCAGCAGCAGAGGCAGCAGCAGCCCGAGTGAGTGATCAAGGGAAGATCTGGGGACAGGTGAGGGCTTCCCCATCCCAGCTCGTTCCCCTGCCCTCATGTCCCACTCAAGTCCCCGGGGTCCCCTCTTTCTCTGTGTCTTAGCTCATGCTTTTGTCTCTTTGTCTCTCCGTGCCCCTCATCGTTCCGTCTGCCCGTCTCTTCATATCTCTGTCTCCGTGTCTCCGATCTCTGTTTAGCCTCTGGATGGCTCGGTTTCTCTACGTTTATCTCTCCTTGGATCATTTTCTGTGTCTCTCACCAGGTCTCTATCCCCTGTTTGTTTCCTAACCCACATTTTTGTCTGTCTTCTGCTTTCTGGTCTCTTGCTGTGTTATCTCATTCTGTTCAGTTTATGTATTTCTGTCTTAACCATTTCTGGGGCTCCCTCTGAGATCTTCCCCGCTTCCCCCTTTCTTCACATGGTGCTGTGGGGGAGTTACTGGGGTTAGACGGATTTTCAGGCATGTGGGCCCCTGCAAACCTAAGCCCAGAGTCTGGCTCCTCTCTAGTCCCTAGGGAGAGGGTTGTTCCATGGACTCTGGGCTTTATCCACAGCGGGCAAGTTTTTTTTTTTTTTTTTTTTTTTAGATTTTATTTATTTATTTGAGAGAGAGAGAAACAGAGACAGAGACAGAGCACAAATAGGGGGAGGGGCAGAGGGAGTGAAGCCGAGGCTGCTGAGCTCAGAGCCCGCCCGATATGGCGCTTGATCTCAGGACTCCGGGATCATGAACTGAGCAAAGGCAGACCCTTAACCTATTGAGCTTCCCAGGTGCCCCTACAGCGGTCAAGTTTTATAAGGTCGGGATCCTCCCGATCTGCCATTTGAAAACCTTCTGGGCTTGGAGAGTGGGAACTCCGACGGTTATTTCTAGCTCATGCCAGACAGTTTCTATGCCTTCCTCTCCAAGGCAGCCCCCAGATTCTCCAGAACCTCTAGGTCTAGACTCAGGGTGACATTAGCGCTTCCGCTGGGAGCAGCTCTAGGGCAACCGCGCCCTCAGCAAACACCCCCCTTCCACCGCTGCTGCCCCAGCAACAGTTGGGGGCGGGCCTAGGAATCACGTGCTGGATCTTGGCCTCGCCCACCCTCCCCCACCCCTCGAGTCATCACTTCTGGGGGCCTGGGGAGGGGGCCCCTGCCTCCTAGTCCGCTTATTTGAAGCTCAGAGCGGGTGGCGCTGGGGCTGGAGGCGGAGGTCAGAGGCTCCTGACTCTGCCTCCTGACCCTTCAGGCCGGACTGCCCCTACGCGACCAGGCCCTCGCCCCCCATGCCCTGCCGCCCTCGCAATGTCGATCTGTCCGCCTTGGCGGCTGCTACTGCTGCTCTCGTCGTGGAGGCCGCTGCTCGGGAGGGCGGAGGTGAGGACCCGAGGAGCCGCAGGAGTTCAAGGCTAGAAGGGAGGTCTAGGGACGGTTTTAAGTCTCCCCGCGCTGCAAGAGAGAGTTTTAAGACTGCCTAGATTCAAGTTGTTTCCAGTCTCTCTTCTTTCCCCTTCAAATCCTCCTGATGATTTCCAGCCACTCCTTCCCCTAATTTTGCTGAAAGTTTTCAGCCCTCCACAGCAACTCCGCTGGTCTAGGCACCCCTCCAGACTCAGAAGAGAGTTCTAAGCCACCCAAGACTCCCGGACAAAACAAGGCAACCTCTTCAAATCCCTGTAGCGTGTCTCTAGCCCACTTGAACCCTGCTGCCTGAGAGTGGGGATCGGTCGAGTGTGTGTGGGGTGTCCTCCCTGCTCTCTTTCCATAGACAGACTCTGTCGGTCAGACGGCGGGGGAGCTGTACCAGCGCTGGGAACGGTACCGCAGAGAGTGCCAGGAGACACTGGAAGCCGTGGACCCCCCAGCAGGTGTGACTGGGAGCGGGGACCGGGGGTGCGGGAAGGACTAGGGCCGAGGGGGGTGTGCTTGAGTCGGGCTAGGGCTGACGGTTCAGGGGGGCCTGAAGGAAGTCTGGGGTAGGGGTGGGCTGGGTTGGAGCTGCCTGAGTGATGCTTGGCTTGGGTGGGAAGGACCTAGACCTGAATGCGCGGAGGGACGCAACTCCGACCAGTGGGAGAGGCCTGGGAAGAAGCTTGAAATGGGCGGGGCCTCGGGCGGGGCTGCACGCGGTGGGCGGGGCCGAAGGGCGCGAGTGGGGCGGAGCCTGGGGTCTGGTGAGAGGGGCGGCGGCCGGGCCGGCCCCGGGCCACTCCAGGTGGGCGGGGCTAGGGAGGAGCTTGCTTGTGATCCGCCGAGAAGCCTTGGGTTATGTTCAGTCTGTCCTCCCGACGTCCGGCCTCCACGCCCACCCCAGACCTCGCCTGTAACGCGTCCTTCGATATGTACGTCTGCTGGGACTACGCTGCACCCAACGTCACCGCCCGTGCGTCCTGCCCCTGGTACCTGCCGTGGCACCGTCACGGTGAGGTGCCCCCTGGACCCCAGGCCCTTCCCTGACAAAATTAACTTCTAACCCTGCCCCAGACACCACTGCACCCCTCCCCACCCCCCCACTGCGAGTTCGCCTACACTTGATCTCCTGCTCCTCTCTGGCTGGGTGTCTCCGTCTGCCTGACCAACCCTGGCTCTGCCACTTAGTGCCCCTTCTCTCTCCATCTCTCTGAGGATCACGGAGTTCTTATTTTCTCTGGGCGTCTTGGTCTTTCCATCCTAACTGGCTATTTGGCCTGGAGCAATTTATTTAACTTCTTTATGCCTCAGCTCCTTTTTTTTTTTTTAATAAATATTTTATTTATTTATTCATGAGAGGGATCCCTGGGTGGCGCAGCGGTTTGGCGCCTGCCTTTGGCCCAGGGCGCGATCCTGGAGACCCCGGATCGAATCCCACGTCAGGCTCCCGGTGCATGGAGCCTGCTTCTCCCTCTGCCTATGTCTCTGCCTCTCTCTCTCTCTCTATGTGACTATCATAAATAAATAAAAAAATTTTTAAAAAATTTATTCATGAGAGACACAGAGAAAGAAAGACAGAGACACAGGCAGAGGGAGAAGCAGGCTCCATGCAGGGAGCCCTATGTGAGACTCGATCCGAGGACTCCAGGAACAGGCCCTGGGCTGAAGGAGGCGCTAAACCGCTGCGCCACCCGGGCTGCCCACCTTCTTTAAAAAAAAAAAAAAAAAAAAATTACTTATTTATTCATGAGAGACACACAGAGAGAGGCAGAGGAAGAAGTAGGCTCTGCAGAAGCCCTATGTGGGACTCGATCCTTTGGCTCTGGGATTATGCCCTGGGCCGAAGGCAGACGCCCAACTGCTGAACCAGCCAGGTGCCCCAGCTTCCTCTTTTGTAAGATGTGGTTGATAACAGTGTCATTTTCATAGGCTTGTTAGGAATATTAGTTTAATTAATATGCATAAGGGTGTATTATCATCACATCACTTTGGCTATCTCTGCCTTTGTCTTACTTTTATCTTTCTGTTTCAGTCTCTGTTTCTCTGTGCCTCTGACCCCTTCCTTTGTGTCCCCACAGTGGCTGCAGGCTTTGTCCTCCGCCAGTGTGGCAGTGATGGCCAATGGGGACCTTGGAGAGACCATTCTCAGTGTGAGAACCCAGAGAAGAATGGGGCTTTTCAGGTAAGAAGTGTTGAGGGATTCAGGTCAGAATGTGCAGGGAGAGATGAAAAGGCAGCTGCTTCAGGCTAAACTTGAAACCCCTTGTACTATTCAAAGACTCTAGGTTCCAAGTGATAGAAATCTAACTTTTTAATTTTTTTTTATTTATTTATGATAGTCACAGAGAGAGAGAGAGAGAGAGAGAGAGAGGCAGAGACATAGGCAGAGGGAGAAGCAGGCTCCATGCACCGGGAGCCTGATGTGGGATTCGATCCCGGGTCTCCAGGATCGCGCCCTGGGCCAAAGGCAGGCGCCAAACCGCTGCGCCACCCAGGGATCCCAAAATCTAACTTTTTAAAAAATATTTTATTTATTTATTCATGAGAGACAGAGAGAGAGAAAGAGAGAGAGGCAGACACACAGGCAGAGGGAGAAGCAGGCTCCTTGCAGGGAGCCTGATGTGGGATGTGATCCCCGGTCTCTAGGACCATGCCCTGGGCCGAAGGTGGAGCTAAACTGCTGAGCTAAGGAGGCTGCCTGATAGAAATCTAACTTAAATAAGTTGGAGAAAGAAGAGAAATATATTGGCTTCTGTGATTGAAAAGTATAGGACAACAGCTTCAGGCATAGCTGGATCTAGTGCTCAAAAGATATTGTTGGGAATCTTTTTGTCTCTCACCACACCATGATTTTGCTTTCCTCTGTGCTGGTCTCATCTTTTCTGTGGGGTGGAAAAGTGTGGTCCTCTTAATTAGCATGAGGCTCACATACCATCAACCAAGCAAGACTGTGAGGAGACTGAACTTTGTTCTTAATAGCTCTAATGTAATGTCCAAGGATTGCCACTTTGGGTCATGCATCCACTCTGCATTAATCACTGTGTATGTGTGTGTGTGTGTCTGTGTGTGTAGGGGGTTATATAGAATGCTCTGATTGGCTGGTCACATGCTTAGCCCTGGAGTGAGAGGTGGAGTCGGCCCCACTCAAACAAGGGTTGTTGGATCCCCAAGAGGAAACTGGGATGCTAGCCAGGAACAAAAAGCAGGGCCCCTTTCTGACCCTGGGGGAAACACTGAACTCTGTTCCTGTGTCCTCCTACCCTCCTGAACTCTCCTACCCCAACCTAGGATCAACGGCTGATTTTGGAGCGGCTGCAGGTCATGTACACCGTGGGCTACTCCCTGTCCCTGGCCACACTGCTGCTAGCCCTGCTCATCTTGAGTTTCTTCAGGTGGGACCTCTAGCCTTGAGTCACAGCAGCAGAGACTGGGTTCCAGTTTGCCTAGTAAGATGGGGTAGTCAGGCTCCCCTAGCAACAAGCATCCAATGGTGGTTCTGTGGGACAGGCTGGGAGGTGATTTGATTTAAGGAGCTCTGTGTGGCCAAGGACAGGTATCCAGGGGTCCCCAGACTGTGCCCCAAATCCCTTAGGCGGCTGCGCTGCACTCGCAACTACATCCACATCAACCTGTTCACGTCTTTCATGCTGCGGGCGGCGGCCATCCTCACGCGAGACCGTTTGCTACCTCCACCTGGCCCCTACCCTGGGGACCAGGGCCCCGTCCTGTGGAACCCGGTGAGCATCTCCCCTCTTTCTTAAATTGGGATTTTGCCTCCTCTGGTGGGGCCAAGAGATTCCCAACCCATTTACTACCTCCTACACTATCAACAGTTTATCTCTCTGGAGCTCTCCAAACACATTTGAAGAGGGGTCCTTCCAACTCAGCCTCCTCCTAGTCCACCCCATCACCTCCTTCCTCATTATCTCCCTGGACTTTTTCACAAAGGAGAGAGGGTCCCTCTGCTGGAGGTGGGGTGTGGCAGGATGGGAGAAACTAACCCGTGGGGGTGGGATTTGGTAGATACCAATCTGTTACTTGAGACAAAGGTGGAGAGGCTAGAGGCTGGGGGCTCAGGTGAGAAAAACTTTCAGGTGAGAAAAACTTTCCCGTAGCGAGCTGGGTCATGCCGATTGTGAAGAAGCTATGTGCTGGGGGAGTCCTGGTGCTGTCCCTGAGAGAGGCCATAGTTGGGGGGGAATTTGGGGTGGGGGAGAAACTGACAACAAGATGGGAAATACCAATTGTTAAAGTGGTAAGAGCTGGACAGCTCTGGGGGTAGGGAAAGAGAATAGGAGAGAGAAATCTATCACAGACGCCATCCTCTGGTGATGCAGAGCAGGAGGTAAATAGTCGAGGGCAGGAGATAGGGTGGAAGAATGACCAGGTGGATGGAGGAGGAAGGCTTGGGGACACCCTGGAGGCCCTGACTGCCCCCTCCCCCAGGCCCTAGCTGCCTGCCGTACGGCCCAGATCGTGACCCAGTACTGCGTGGGTGCCAATTACACGTGGCTGCTGGTGGAGGGTGTCTATCTGCACAGTCTCTTGGTGCTCGTGGGAGGTTCCGAGGGGGGCCACTTCCGCTGCTACCTGCTCCTCGGCTGGGGTGAGCCCCGACCCTGTCCCCTGCCCAACCTGGCACGTCTCCATTCCCCCAACTACCCTGCTGGTCTACCTCAGGGGTGCTCCTTCCTTCTCTGGGCTTTCGCCTCCCCATCCTGGCGGGGGAAATTCCGCGGGTCTTGGGCCTGGCGGGGCCCGTGCGCGCGCTGACAGCTGCGGCGGGGTGGGGGGCGGGGGTCGGGGTCTGCACAGGGGCCCCCGCGCTTTTCGTCATTCCCTGGGTGATCGTCAGGTACCTGTACGAGAACACGCAGTGAGTCTTGGGGTCTGGGGTGGGGCCTGGGAGGCGGGCGGAGTTCTGAGGGACTTGGGCGGGTTGTGATGGAAACGTGGGGAGGTTCGGAGGGCAAGTAGGGGCTGGGAGGGTGTGGATGGGATTTAAAGGAATGGGGAGCTAGGAAAGGTGGTGTCCTGGAAGAGGGCGGGATGGGGGCGAGGCCTGGATCGTAGCGGGCGCAGCTTTAAAGGAACGGGGGTGTGGCGCTCAGGAAAGTGGGCGGAGCTGGCGAGAGAGGGTGCGTGACCCTGTGAGTCCTGGGGTTTTCTCTTAGTTCTACTCCCCCCACCCCCAGGTGCTGGGAGCGGAACGATGTCAAGGCCATTTGGTGGATCATACGCACCCCTATCCTCATGACCATCTTGGTACGGCCGACTCTGACTCCTCCTGGCCCTCTGGAATTTCCCACCCTGGGAAATGGGGGCCTACCCTCTGTCCCCAGGACAGGATTGGGTCGGCTCAGCCTCTATCTCTCCCTGCAGATTAATTTTCTCATCTTTATTCGCATTCTTGGCATCCTCGTGTCCAAGCTGAGGACGCGACAGATGCGCTGCCCGGACTACCGGCTGAGGTGAGGGAGCAGGACGGGCGTGGAGGGAGCGGGGCGGGGTGCGAGACAGAGGACCTGGGGCAGGGGGACCACTGCCACCCTCTACCTCCAGGCTGGCTCGCTCCACATTGACGCTGGTGCCCCTGCTGGGCGTCCACGAGGTGGTGTTTGCTCCGGTGACAGAGGAACAGGCCCGGGGTGCCCTCCGTTTCACCAAGCTCGGCTTTGAGATCTTCCTCAGCTCATTCCAGGTGCTAAGGCGATAAGTCGGGGTGCCGGGGTTACACCCCTGGTCCTGGGGCCCTCCTCCCCAGAGGAGCATGGGGCTGCAATCGTCCACTGATGCGGCCACCCAATAGGGTGTAAACATGTTCACAAGTTCATTCATATATTCTGGGCAAAATACTGAGCTAGCTCTGTCCAGAGCTGGGGAGGTAGGAAGGACCAAGAGAACAAAGCAGGTAGGCTTAGCAGTACTGCCTCCTAGAGACGATGGAGGGCATTGCAGCCCAGGCAAGCACAGGGCCAACTTTGCAGCTCTGTGGCCTTCACCTAGGGTCTAAGTCTAGGGTAGGTAAATGAGTTGCCTGAGGCACAAAATGTAAGGAGGCACCAAAATTCAAGGCCAACAACCCTGTGCTTGCCTGCCTAACCCTAGTTGCCATGCTTTTTCCTTGCTGGGCCTCAGTTTCCTCATCTCTAAGTGGAAACAATACTGATCTCACCTCACAAGGCTCATTCATTCATTAAATTCAGGAAAAATTTACTGAACACTTACTGTGTACCAAGCACTTTTCCGGGCCAAGAACCAAATGGTCCCTACCCTCTATCAGGAGAGACAGATTGCTAAACATCCTATGTAAATAAAATATACAGAATGTCAGATGGAGAGATATTCCTAGAAGTGGGGGTAGGGGGAAGCAAGAAAATAGAGAAGCAGACAAAATATGGGGTTATAGACAGTGGGTGAGGGCCTCACCGAGAAGACGGCCCCTAACATGGAAGAGAGTACCTTTCCCAATGGAAGAAGGCCAACATGCCTGAAGTGGTGGGAGCTACAGGGAGCAAGGGGGAGACATGACAGTGAGGTAACATACCCGGGCAGATCCCTGGGCCAAGTGAGTACCTTGGCTTTTCCGTGAGTGATTCAGGAGCCACGGGAGCAGAGGGAGGTGATCAGAGGTAGATTTTAACAGGATCATGAAAATGAATAGTAAGATTTGTAAGATCTTAACATAAATAATTCATTGTATTAGTTTACCAATTTATTTAATTTTTAAAAAGATTTTATTTATCCATTCATGAGAGACACACACAGAGAGAGAGAGAGGCAGAGACACAGTTAGAGGGAGAAGCAGGTTCCATGCAAGGAGCCCGATGCAGGACTCGATCCCGGGTCTCCAGGATCACACCCCGGGCTGCAGGCGGCACCAAACTGCTGTGCCACCGGGGCTGTCCTAGTTTACCAATTTATTTGTAATTATATATTACATATATATTTTAAAGATTTTATTTATTTATTCATGAGACAGAGAAAGAGGCACAGATATAGGCAGAGGAAGAAGCAGGCTCCCCAAGGGGAGCCTGATGTGAGACTCGATCCTGGCCCAGGACCCCAGGATCATGACCTGAGCCAAAGGCAGATGCTCAACCACTGAGCCACCCAGGTGTCCCTATATATTTTATATTTAAAGTTTATATGCAAAATGTATAAACTTATATAAAGATAATTCTTAAGTAAATTAATTTATTAATAATATGTAATATATATAATAAAAGGTTATAAGAAGCTTAAGAAAAAGGTTTTACACTGTGTGCTGGGCACTCCAGCTTCTTGCATAGGATTATCTTAATTCTGACAACCAGCACTATAATATGACCCCATTTTACATATGAAGAAATAGAGGCACAAAGGGGTTAAGCACTTGCCCAAGTGGGTCAGAAAATGGGGAAGCTGTTATCATAATTAGGTGGCCTACCTCGGAGGTTCCCTTTTAATTAACCCCCTTCTTGCTCAACAAACTGAGGCAGGCAAAGGGGAGCCTGGAGCTCGAGGGTGACTGATATGGCCTAGGACCAGGGTAGTGGCAGCCTAGGTTGCCTGGGACCAGGTAAGGGTCCGAGCTCATTCAGGGGGTGTCTGTGATCCTGCCCCCACTTGTGATTTAACCCCTTGCGTCCTCCGGCAGGGCTTCCTGGTCAGCATCCTGTACTGCTTCATCAACAAGGAGGTAGGGACGGCCTCGGCTCGCCGCCCGCGCCCTCTGGCGGCCGCACAGGGAATGGCCGGGAACGCAGGGAAGGTTCTGAGCGCCGTCGCATTGCAGGTACAGTCGGAGATCCGCCGCTGCTGGCACCGCTGCCGCCTGCGCCACAGCCTCGGGGAGGAGCAGCGCCAGCCACCGGAGCGCGCCTCCAGGACCCTGCCCTTGGACTCAGGCCCCTGCCGGGTCGCCGCTGACGGTGCCCGGTCCTTGGGGACCCTGCCGGGGTCTGGGGACGAGGCCAGCCGGGTCTTGGAAAGCTACTGCTAGGCAGTGGAGATCCTGTGTCCGTTTTAGCACGTATTCATTGAGCACCTGCTGTGTACCAGGCCCAGTGTGGAGGTGTGGAGGGCGCTAGAGAAATTGGGGTGTGGTGGGAGGAGGAAAACAGAAGACAAAGTCCCTGTTCTTCTAGAGTTCACAGTTCACAACTGAGGGGGGTGGGCAGCAAAGACAGAACAAGTTATACATACACTGTGGAACTGGCTAAAGAAGAACAATTAAAGGGAGCCTAGGGTGGCAGGAGGGCATCTCCAAGGAGGTGGCACTTAAGCCATACCTGCAAGAGGTGAAGGAGACTGCTTTGGGAAGAGGATTCTAGGCAGAAGCAGCAGCATCCGCAGAGGCCTTGAGGCAAGAAAGAGCTCAGCCATGCATGAGGAACAGACAGGTGGCCTGCATGGCTGGAGTGGGATGAATCTGGGCCAAGAGATGTGGGGAGAGAGAAGCAGGCAAGGGCATTGAAGATTCCTAGCAGCAGCGTCTCCTGGGCTAATTTTTTTTTTTTTTCTTTTTTCTGGGCTAATGTTTTAAGCAGATCCTCTGTCTGCTATGTGAGGGAACAGATTATTAGGGGCAGGAGTGGCAGCTTCAGAAGCATGTGAAGTAGTTGGGCTCTGGCACTATTTTAAAGGTAGAGCTGAGGATTTGCTGATGTTTTGCATGAGGGAAGTGCAGCAAGAGAAGTCAAAGAAGACTCCTAGGTTTGGGATGGTGGAAAGAGAGAGGGAGATGACGTTCAGTGGGGGTTGAGCCAAGAGTGTTCTTTGGACATGTTGGGCTGGGAAAAATGCCCTGGAGCTCACAGGACAGGTGAGAGATGGAAAGAGAAATGTGAGCAGCACTGGGGGCCAGAAAGGAGGACTTCATGTGTAGACTAAACATGAACCATTCAAGGCAGGCCTCAGAGCTGCAACTAGGACAGACCACTGCCGGCTGCGGGTATGGACGCACCTCTCCACCCTCCTGGGCAGCCCTTGGAGACTGGGAGAGATGGAGAGAAACCGACAGCCTGTGTCTGGACCACCTGTACACACACAAGACCCTCACTCCTAAATCCTTCCCCCACTTAGAACTGCACTTAGATTTAGTTAGTACCTGGGTGTTATTTCCCTTGGGGTCCCCAGTCCCCTGGACAGATGTGCCCCACAGCAGCTTAACGGAGTCCTTCTTCATAGGTTTGGGGTGTGTGTGTGGGTGTGGTGCTAAGGTAGGGGCCTTGTAAATAAAGCATGAGAAATAGCTGTACTTTTTTGTGTATGAGAGGTGGGTCAATCTTCTCCCCTAGGTCATCAAGAGAAATGAGAGGTGGGCTGTGTGCTTGTGGTAGCCTTGCAACCCCTTCAGTCATGTGTTGCCACAAGAACAGGGACATTACACCACCACTGTCCCCCATGCCTAAAAGAAATCCTGATTGGGACTGTTCATGTGATTTCCTGATACTTAACTATTTGCAATGTATACAATTAAAATATTGTGTGTGTGCCAAACAATTCTGAGGGCTGCTTCTCTAAAAGATAGTATAGGAATAGTAAGGCTGCAGAAACCAGCCTGGTTTAAACTTCACTTGGCTACTTATTCACTGGGTGACTTGGGAAACATTCCCAACCTGTGCCTCGGTTTCCACTTCTGGCAAGCGAGTAGTGATGGTACCTATATTCTGCGGTTGCCTGAGATTCCAGTGAGTTATTCTTAGGATACTTCCTGGTGCATGGTGCATGCTTTTCCTGCATTCTGTTTTTGTTTTCACCCAATGACAACTTGGCAGGGGTGGGTGAAGATGTGAGGAAATACAGACTGATGCCAGGCAGGGTGCCTGAGGCTGGAACTTTGCTGCCAGGTTGCAGGGCAGGGAAACCAAATTCCATTTCCTGGGGGAGGATAAGTCAACAAGAAGGGGAAGCAGGGCAAGGATCTGGATCTGAACCCAGGACTGTGATTGCAGGGCTTGTGCTATCCCAGCTCCTGCACAAGAATTGAATCCTTGCAGGGTGGAGAGTGGGGCAGGAGTATCTCCTGCAGCAGCACCACTACTGCCACATCACAGATAACTTGGCTCCATCATTTCTTGAGTGACCCTGGGCAAGGCACTTGCTCTCTCTGGGTCTCAGCTGTCTCACCCATAAAATCAGATAGCTCTAGTATCTACCCACCAGATGACTATTCTCATTAGATGTGAGCCACTCAGTAAACGTGCATCTTTATAACCTCATAGCTGTTGCCCTATGTCAAGCCTTCTCCTACAGGGTCCCTTGCTCTGTCACTTACGGACTCATGGACTAACTCAGGATGTGCTTTCACAACTCAGTGTATCAGACGTCTCATTTTTTCTGAGGCCTGCAAACCCCTGCACCCACCCAGTATTTGGTCTTATTTGGGGAACAAAGCAAGAGATGCAGGTAGAGACAGAACACAGAGACATGGGTGGGGGAGAGCACGATGTGTGCGAATCAGAGCAAGACAAGGATCTTCCTTATACCCCCACAATAAGTGAGCCCCCCCGTCCCACCTCTATCTCCATACGTGTCAGAAAATTTCTCCCAAGGGTAATTAAGTTGTAATTTGTGGGCAGTGGAGCTCAGGGTTAAGCCCCAGGCTCTGGCACAGGGGAGGTTTGAATTATACCATCACCACTTCCTGGCTGGATCCCCTCGGGGGAATGCTCTCTCCTTTCTGTACCTCAGTTCCCTCCTCTGGCAATGGAGGTCATAATGAACAGTGTCTGCTCAGCACAGAGGAAAGGGCCTGGCACCCTAACAGCTGGCAGGTGTTAGTGGCAATCACTACCACTGTTTGGGTACTGACTACTCTAACTATATCCTCCTTCTCCTCTCAGTGAGGGCTGGTCAGGGCTCTCCTGGGTACTGCTGTGTCCCCAGCACTGCAGCCAGACCTCAACTTATTGAGAGAGAGGCAGAGGAAGGGAAGAGAGACGCAGCGATGAGAAGCTAGAAAAGATTAAGAAGGGAAAGAGAGCCCTCTGTATCCAACCCATTCACTTCACAGATGGGGAAAAAGAGGCCTGAGGAGGGGCAGAGACAGGGCCTCTTCACGGGATCAGAGAAGTCTGCACCCTAGCACCTGGCGCCACACCCAGCTGCCTCCCTTCCCCAAGCCTGTCCCTGTCACAAGGCTCTGGGAACAGACAGATGCCACTAGACAAAACCCAGGACTTTATTATTCCCATTACAAAGGGCAGGTCTTCGCAGGAGGGAGCAAATTCTGACGGCGGGGAGGAGGCCGCTACTTGCCAGCGATGAGTGGGTTCCGCAGGACCACGATGACGGAGTCCCCACGCAGGAACATCTTGGAGATGTAGCGGTCCTTGTTGACTGGCTTGGACTTCTTCTTGCCCTTGCCGCTCTTGGGGACCTCGGTCCACATCTCCTTCACATTCTCCAGCACCATGTTGCAGTGCCTGGGGGTAGAGGGCAGGCACCAGGAGTGAGGGAGAAGCCTTCTGCCCACCCCTCTTCCAGCAGCTCACATGGGATGAAGGTGAGGGCCTGGGACAAGGACAGCCAGGGACCCCCCACACCACCTCTGCCAGTCTTCAGGTTGAGGCTTGGCCAAAGGACTTCACTCCTCTGTGCCTCAATGTCCTGCTTTCTGACATGGAGTCATTCACAGTGCCTCCCTCATAGGGCTGCTGTGAAGATAAATTAACCAATACAGCATTCTTGCAAAGACTTAGAAGGGGGCCTGACCCAGGGGAAAGGTAAGCAAAATGGGTCTGCTTGTGTTTCTCAACTCTAAGTACTTCTGAAAGCATCAGCAAAGGAACTGCTGCTATTTGTGGAGCCAGAGGTCCCTGGGGCCTATGGAGGAATGTGATGCCTCCGCCGCAGTTGTGCTTGGTCCCTATCTCCTCAGGGTGCCAGGTGGACACGTTTGAGGACAGTACAGATTAGCCCACTCAGCAAGCACCTGCAATGAATACAGCAGTGAAGCTGACAGATGCAACCCCTGCCCTGATGGGATGTGAGGAGAGAAGAATGCTAAGCAAGTAAACAGATGGATCTGATACACTGTCAGGTTACAACCCCTGCTATGAAGAAAAATTAAAGCCAGGTGAAGGGATAGAAAGATAGAAGGAAATGTTACTGAGTGGCAAGAAAAATAAAGTATTTAAGAGTGGGGAAGCTCTGTGCCTTGCTGTGGAGTAATATCCACGAGAGACTGTTGAGTGACAAAACCAAGTATGCAAGTGATCTTTTGAAGGGAAGAAAGGGGGTAGGAGAAGCATCTATACTGCCTGCCTCCTTTTGCTTTGTACAGTACAGAATCCTGGAAGACACTTGGAGGCCGGGGACAAGCTGCATGGAATGTTATCATTGGACTGCTATTACTGTTTTTGGAATCCTGTGAATACATTAGCAATTCAGAGAAAAATAAGCTTAAAAAAAAAATGAAGTAGCATACCCACATGGAAACATTTCAAGGCATGTTGTCAAGTGAAAAAGCTGAGGTCTAAAACTGTGTGGTTTGCTATTAGCAGTGATTTAAAATAAAGTAAAGCACACTCTTGTGTCTGTTGGTCTGATGTCATGTGAGGGGACCTGAGGAATTTACCGTGGAAGGATTCCTGGGGAGGGCAACTGACTGACAGGGAGAAAAAAGACTTGTTCCTCATTGAGCACGTTCGTTTCTTTTGAATTTTGCCTCAACTGCATGCACTGCTCACTCAAGAAAGGAACATAATTAATACAATAAGTAACAGGGTTAAGAATGCCTTAGCTGACCTGCAGGGATGTTCACAGATCACTGAAAAGTACGAAAAACAAGATGCAGAGTAGCACATGGAAGATTCTATCTTAAAAACAATTACATTTATGATATGACAACATGTCAATTCCACCTCCATAAAGCTGTTAGCTGGGGACCCGGGTGGCTCAGTAGTTGAGCATCTGCCTTTGGCTTGGGTCGTTATCCTGGGGTGCTGGGATCAAGTCCTGCATGGGGCTCCCCATGAGGAGTGTGGTTCTCCTTCTACCTATGTCTCTATTTCTCTGTCTCTCATGAATAAACAAAATCTTTAAAAAAATAAAAAATAAAGCTGTTATTTAACACCACAAAGAAGCCCGTGTGTGTGTGTGTGTGTGTGTGTGTGTGTGCTGAGCGTGAGTGAGTGAACTGTGGCAGGATACACACTAGGGTGGGAAGCTGATGTGGGGATATGAGGAAGAACTGGGGGAAAGTCCTCTTAAAAAAATGGGGGGGGGGCACCTGGGTGGTACAGTTGGTTGAATGTCTGACTCTTGGTTTTGGCTTGGGTCATGATCTCAGGTCATGAGAGTGAGCCCCACATCAGGCTCCTTGTTCAGCATAGTCTGCTTGGAACTCTTCCTCTCTGCCCCTTCCCCCCAAAATAAATGAAGTAAATCTTTAAAAAGATGTGGACACACAAATGTATATGAATAAACCACCACCGATTGTGCTCTTACTAAGCACCCAGGTGCCCTCTTCGAAGCAGTAAGCCAGTAATTCTCACTACATCTCACCCCCAGAAGGTAAACACTAGTATCACCCCCAGCTTGCAGAGCAGGACACTGGCGCAGTGGGATGATGTTTTAGAAGTGGCACAGCCCTGTTCAAATCTAGGTCTATCTGCCTTTTTGGGCCCAATACTTCCTGTTCTCACTCTTATTCTCCTTGAGAAGAAACCGAGGCTCCAAGTGAAAAGACTTATTCATGGTCATGTAACAGCTCGTGGCAAAAACATTCTAGACTTACACTTCGCCATACCACTTCCCAAATGCTAACTGAAGGCTGCAGGTTTTATGTTTATTGAGCATTTATCATGTTAGCTACTGAGCCAAGTACCCTTCCTACAGAAATATTTAATCCTCACAACTGTTCTATGAGGGGTATTTTTATGACGCACAGTTTGCAGACAAGGACACTGAGGCCGAGAGAGGAAATAACACTTGCTGTTCCCTCTGGCTGAAACACTCAGACCCTGGCTTCCTCCTTCATTGTATTTAGGTCTGTTCATCACGGTCTCTTCCTATGGAACCCCTAGCGTTACCGTCTAGGACAACACCTCCTTCCCAGCACTCCACACTCTCACCTGCCTTTACTATTCTTATGACACATTGTTTGTGTGCTTGCTGTTGGTTTCCCTACCTATGGCATAAGCTCTCTTAAGTATAGGAGTCCTCTTTCAGTCATTGCTGTGTCTCTGGAGCCTAAAAAAAGTACTGGGCATGGTACTTTATTTTTTTCTTTTGGGGCATGGTACTTTATATCGTAACTGCAAAACCTGATTAATAAGAGCTTCCTGGTGCCAGATGCTGTACTTCTAATGACTGTATTACACATCACATGTATTAAGTCACTGAATCTCTGCAATCACCAGAATTACTGCCATTGAATGGAAGAGATAAAGTTACTTGTTGAAGGTTTCATGGCTGCTAAGAGGCAGAGTCGAGACACAAACCCAGGAAGCCTGGCTCCCAAGTACATGCCCATCACTACTGTACTGCACAGCTGGAAGGACAACAAGACACCATTGCACTTTGAGGTCTGAATATGCTTATGCCCCAGGACTCTGAAAACCTTGTATTTGGGTTCCTCACACTGGAACTGTGTCTGCATTTCCAAGACAGAACACCTTCCAGGACCCAGGTGCTTACCTGTCGAAAGCCTTCACACGGCCCAGGAGCTTCTTGTTGTTGCGGCAGTTGATAAGCACCTGGGTGTTGTTCTTGACTGACTGTGTGAGCACAGAGAGCGGACCCGTGTTAAACTCTTCCTCCTCCCGCTTCTGTAGCTCCTCTGGGGTCATCTCACTCTTGGGTTTGTTGAGGAGGCTCCTGAGGGGCAAGCATGGAACCCGTAGGTGAGAGGCCCAGAGCTAGAGCGTGGGTGGTCACATGATGTCTCCCCAACCCACCCACCCCCCTGCTCAGTCCCTCTTGCATGGCATCACCAGCTGGATGCTGAATAGACATTTCCAACCGTATACATCCTCAGTTGAGCTCCAGATCTCCCAATCACTCAAACCTACTCTTTCCACAGCCTTCCTCATCTCCATCATTCTAGTTCCTTGAGCAGAAACCCTGATATCAACTTGACTCTTCTCTCTCACATCCTACATTCAATGTCAGCAAATTCTGTCATCTGCCTCTAAAATATACCCAGAATCTGTTTCTTACCATGGCCTAAACCTCTATCATCTCTCTCCTGAGAGCCTTACTTGTCTCCCTACCTCAGCCCATGCCGCTGACCGTCTGTTCTCCACAGCAGTCCCAGAGGTTGTATCAAAATCTAAGTCATATCATTTCACTCTTCGAAACCCTCCCATGGCTCCCATCTCTGTGTAAAAAGTAAAACCCAAAGTTTTTACAATGCCTGGCATCTTCCCATCCTTCTCTGTTCCAGCCAGTGGCCTTGAAGGTGGTCCTTTAAGATATTAGGCAAGGGGCGCCTGGGTAGCTCAATGGCTGAGCATCTGCTTTCGGCTCAGATCCTGACCCAGGGGGAATCCCTGGGTGGCTCAGCGGTTTAGCGTCTGCCTTTGGCCCAGGGCACGATCCTGGAGTCCCGGGATCAAGTCCCACATCGGGCTCCCTGCATGGAGCCTGCTTCTCCCTCTGCCTGAGTCTCTGCCTCTCTCTCTCCCCCTATGTCTATCATGAATAAATAAATAAAATCTTAAAAAAAAAAAAAAAAAAAAAGATCCTGACCCAGGGATGCTGGGATCGAGTCCCACATCGGGCTCCCTGTGGGGATACTGCTTCTCTGTGTCTCTCACAAGTAAATAAAATCTTTAAAAAATATATAAGATATTAGACAGACTTTCACCTTGGGCATCTCCCTTCGTTTTCCCTCTGCCTGGATACCTCCCCAGGTATCTTTGTGGTTCTCAGGTTCTTCAGGTCTCTGCTCAACTGCTGCCTTCTCAATGTGTCCTGCACTGGTTATTGAGTTACTTTCTCTCAAAACTAGTACTCCCCATTGTTTGGATCCTGCTCTTTTGCTTCTTTACTCACTTAGCTCTGATCACCTAACACACGCCATACACTTTACATTTTTATCACCGGTGTGTTCATTGTCTGCCTTTTCCCACACCCATAAGCTGCAGCAGGGCATTTTTCTTGCGGGATGGGGGTCGCAGTCACTGATGTATCTCACGTAGTTAAAGCAGTGCCTAATACATGAGTGCTCAATAAATAATTGCTGAATGAATACCAAATCAGGAAAATCATTAAGGCGATTCGTGAGCCGAAAAAGTCGCGAATGAGGTGAACTTCTCCAGCTCAAATTGTCCGGGTAAGTCCCGTACCTCAAACCGTTATTTCTAAAACTCCGCACTCCCGTTTCCCAGGTTCTTTGCTTCCCCTTAAAATCCATTTCAGCGAGACTCATTATCGGGGAAATCCCGGCTCATTAACTGATCAAGTGCCTTCCCTCGAACTCAGGACCCGTAAAAGGCCCCATGCCCATCCTCAAACTCGTCAGAACGGTGCGTACTTTACCCCTAAAACCTCTGCCTCCGATCCCGCCTCGCCCACCACCGGCAAACGGCCACATCTACGCCCTCGACCCCACTCCCGCCGGGCCTCACATGGTGGTAGCGGCTGCGCTCGCAGATCAGCTCCGTCTTCCCCGCGTTGCTCCTGCCTCTGAAGAGAGGGCTACAGGCGGGACTTCCGTTTCCTGTGGCCGACTTCCGTCGGCGCCTGCGCAATCCCAACCTGCACGGTGTGGGCGAGGCCTGTTGCCGTGGCAATCCGCGCCGGCCCCGCGCAGACGTGGGGTAGAAGCACTGCGTAGTAGCTCAGGGTCTTTCAGGACCATATGGAGAGAAGACAATGGAGAGAAGAATAAAGCGGGTCCGACTCAAATCGTTTCGTTGTAGAGCGGCACAAGCTGAAGAAGGGACAGGACACGGCATTCCAAAAGCCCGCCGGCTCCGCCCTCGGGGGCGCGGCCTCCGTGTAGCCAATCGGCTCCTCGCTTCTGGGACGGGCACCGCCCCTTTTCCATCGGTGTCGGTTCGTTTACGTGTCTATTGATCTTTCCGACTTCGAGTAACCAATCCTTTGCCTTCCTACGGGAGGGGCGGAGACCTGCTCCTTGGTCCAACGTTTTTCAGGATCAAACATTGCTCATTGGCTTCCGTTCCTCCGTTGAGGCGGAGCCTCTCCCTTTCGCACTACCCTTTTGGGTTGTGCAACCCTCAGGGGAACCAACCCCAAAGCCCCAGGGAGACAGGAAGGCGTGTTCTCAGAGTGAGGGTCGCCATTGGTTTCACTGACCGAGGGTGGGTGGGATGGTGCAGCCGCTCTTCGTGTTTATTGGTTCGGTGATTCCATGGGGTGGGATTTGGCTGGGCCTAAACTATCCGCGGTCCGGGACCGGTTTCGGGGCGAAGCTGCCATGCCTTCCGGGGGCCGCGGGCGGTCCCGGCTACGGCTCGGGGAACGTGGCCTCTTGGAGCCGCCCTCCCCGCCCAAGCGCCGCCTGCTCCCGCGGGCGCACTTCTTGCCTCTGCTTCTGCTGGCCCTGGCCCTGGCTTCGGCGACCTACACCATCTGGAGCGGCTGGCACCACCAGACTGAGGAGCTGCCGCGGGGCCGGGAGCTGCGGGTGAGGCCCGGCAGGGGCACGGGCACCGCGGGAGCCCTCATTCCCCGCCTCCCCTTCCCTGAGGTCTCAGGTTGACGTGGCTGTGTCGTCTGGCCCAAGCTGCAGGTGCTGCGGTCTCCGTCGATAGAGCGCATGCCCGTTGCTAACGAACTGAGGCTTTGGGCTTGTTCTGTAATAGGTGGTTCTACCTAAGAGGGAGAGTCTGCAGTAGTAACACTGGGAGTTCTGGGTTCCAATCTGAAAGTCAGCTATTTGGAAGAGTCCCTTCCTCTCTCTCGGCCTCGATTTCCCCATCAGGATTGAGGTGGGCTGGACCTGGTGGGTTTAGAGGGACTTTCCTTAGCCTAGGATTTCTTCTGGAAACCTCCGATGCTGGAGGTTCGAATTAGGAAGAAGAACCGGGGCTTCTTAGGTGCGATGGCGTCCGGGTTAGGGTTGGAATGGGGGTTGCCCTCACGTTCGGTTCTTCTCTTCCCTCTCCTTGCTCCCTCCTCCTAAGGGCCGCTTGATCGGAAGCCTCTCCGAAGCCCGGCTGCGGCGGGTGGTGGGGCAACTGGACCCACACCGTCTCTGGAACACTTATCTGCGCCCCCTGCTGGTTGTGCGGACCCCGGGCAGCCCCGGCAATCTCCAAGTCAGAAAGGTAAAGGGCTCCACCTCCCACCTCTGACCCAAGCAGCCTGCCAGGGTATTGGAACTAGGCATTCTTTTTTTTTTTTTTTTTTTTTTTTTTTAAGATTGTATTTGTTTTCTCATGAGAGACACAGAGACATGGGCAGAGGGAGAAGCAGGCTCCCTGCGGGGAATCCGATGCTGGGGCTCGATCCTCGGACCCCAGGATCACGACCTGAGCCAAAGGCAGAGGCTCAACCACTGAGCCACACAGGTGGGAATAGGCATTCTGCCCCAAATCCCCCAAGCAGCTAAGACCCCCAGCTGAGGCTCTGACTGGAGCTAATCGGAATCTAGAATCCCACCTTGGTAACCACAACTGTATTGCCCTCTGTACGGCCCCCAAAAGCTGAGTGTGTGCTAGGCAACAGCTCTGTGGGGTGAGTACCAATGTAATCCTCACTCTGCATATGGAAACTGAGGAGCAGAGCAGTTAGGCATTTTACCCAAATCCCACAGCTAATAAATGGTATACCTAGGGTTTCAACCCAAACTTCAGGTTGATTCCAGAGCTGGCACAAGAACATCTCTATATTGCCTCCCAGAAAGCATCCAGTCATTTGAATACTTACCCTCTGAGTTCAAATCCCACATCAGCCACTTGGAGTGTGACCTTGGACTAGTTTCTTAACCTTCTGTGCCTTAGTTTCCTTATCTGTGAAATGGAGCCATTGACTGTCCTCATTCCTATAGGGCTCCTAGAACAGGGCTTTGGCACACAGTTAGTGATTTGAAGATTATCTTGGCATCGAGCTGCAGAGTCACGGCACACCTGGCATTCTGTAGGGTCTCAGCAAAAGCATGTCAAGGGAATGACTGAAACCAAAGTGAGGATTATGAGTCAGCCCAACTGCTGTGCATGGCTCAGGTCACATGGCCCTTTTCCTGACCTCCTCCCCAGTCCCCACCCATCCTCCCACCTCTCTCCTGCCACTAGTTCCTGGAGGCTACACTACGGACCTTGACAGCAGGCTGGCATGTGGAACTGGACCCCTTCACAGCCTTGACACCCCTGGGGCCACTGGACTTTGGCAATGTGGTGGCCACGCTGGACCCAGGGGCTGCCCGTCACCTCACCCTTGCCTGCCATTATGACTCCAAGCTCTTCGCATCTGAGTCGGTTCCCTTTGTGGGGGCAACAGATTCGGCTGTACCTTGCGCCCTGCTGCTGGAGCTGGCTCAGGCCCTCGACAGGGAGTTGAGTAGGGCCAAGGAGCAGGTGAGGAATGAGGGAAGGTGTGGGGGGCTGGGGCTGACTCTACCCTAGTCCAAGCCCCCATCCTTCCCTGCTTGGACATGTCTTCCTACCTCTTTTCCACACACGTAGTCACAGGGACTTTTCATCCCCTGAATGTCCAATCCCAGCTTTCCTCTGCCCAATACCCTCCCATGGTTCCCACCTCATTGCAGGCATAAACCTTATGCCTTCTAGTAGCCCTCATGGGGCCATGTAGAACCTTTGCGTTCATCACTCACAAGGGTTACTCCCACCTGAGAGCATTTGTACCTGCTGTTTGCTCTGGCTAGAATGTTCTTTCAACAGATACCTTCCTGGCTAGAAATGTCACCTTTCATTCAAATGTCCTCTCTGATGTCACCCCCTCAGAGATGGTTTCCTATCCACCCTGAAAGAGCTCCCTGTCACTGTCCCAAGCATTGTGGTGTTTTATGTTGTTGCATTTGTCTATCTTCCCAATAGGCAGGGTTTTTGCTGCTTTTGTCTTCTGCTGTATTCCCTGGGCCCAGAGGATTACCTGGCATAAGTTAGGATGTCAAGAGAAATGTGTGGAATGTATAAATGAAAGAAAACACAAATCTCCTCCTCCTGCTCAGGCCCCTTCCATGGCTCAAACCCCCTCTAACAAAGCCCAAGCTCCCTGGCACTTGCTCATCCCTCAGGCCTTTTCACAAAGCTCTCTGATCTGGCACCGGCACTTGGCCATGTTGCTTCTTGCCTGGGAACACCTTTCCCTCTGCCCCATTTCACCAGGCCAGCTCCCACTCACCTCCATACAGACATCCCTTCCCAGCTGACTCAACATGCTCCCCAACTCCCTTCCTATGCTTTTTTAGAACCCCATAGTTCTTTTAAGTTTTATTTATTCATGAGAGACATGGAGAGAGAGGCAAAGACATAGGCAGAGGGAGAAGCAGGCTTCCTGCAGGGAGAGCCTGATGCAGGACTCGTTCCCGACCTGAGCCAAAGGCAGATGCTCAACCACTGAGCCACCCAGGTGCCCCTAGAATCCCATAATTCTTGGAAGCATTCGTCCCATGTGCATTTCACTGTATGAGGATTCGTTGTGAGTCTGTCTCTTCTGCTAAATGAGCCTAAGGAGTAACAATAATAATAGGGCTGACTCTTTTTGGTTACTCTATGTCAGGCACTATTCTAGGACCTGGATTCGCATCCTACTGTATGATTAGAATTGTTATTAACCCCATTTTGTCATCTGACACTTTGAGATGTTAGGAACTTACCCAAAACTACTCAGCTATAAAGTGGCCGAGCCAGATTTGAACCCCAGTGGTCTGGTTCAGAGTCTACACTTCTGGCCACCATGTTCTACGAGTGAGGACACCTAGTTTGCCCTATTCAGTGGTGCAAGTGGGCAGGAAGGTGGACTGGTCAAGGCTGAGGCCTGGAACCAAGCTGGCCCTGACCACCAGCTCCCACAGGAAGCCCCGGTGACTCTGCAGCTGCTCTTTTTGGATGGTGAAGAAGCACTGAAGGAGTGGGGACCCACAGACTCCCTCTATGGCTCCCGGCACCTGGCCCAGCTCATGGAGTCTGCACCCCACAGCCCGGGCCCCACCAGGATCCAGGCTATCGTAAGACCAGGGCCCCGTTGGGTTCCGGTGAGGGAGGGAGTGGGCGATGCAAGGTTGCAACACCCCACCTGGACTCTCTCTCCCTAGGAGCTCTTCATGCTCCTTGATCTCCTGGGTGCCCCGAATCCAAACTTCTACAGTCACTTCCCTCATACAGCCCGCTGGTTCCATCGGCTGAGGAGCATCGGTAAGGGGGAAGGTGGAGGGGGGCACCTGCTTTCTGAGGGGTCATCCAGACTGCCCTCTACCTCCTGACTCTCTCCCCAAGGCACTAGGGCAGAAACACAAAGATCCCATGGCAATCAGGTGTCGTGATTACACACAGGCTCTGGGGTCCAGTAGCCCTGGGTTTGAATTCTGGCTCCACCTCTTACCAGCATGTGAACCTGGGCAAGTGGCTTCATTCATCTCTGAGCCTCCGTTTCCAATCTGTAAAATGGGCATGATAGTAACAATAATAGAGGTATCTCCCTCCTAGCCTCAGAGAGAATAGAGGAAACTGGGAATACAGCCTGTAGTAGGGCTAGCTAACTACATCCTTTTGGGGGACTATCAGTGCTTTACCCCAAGCCTCCTGCCAGGCCCTGATCTGTGAGCAGGGGAACGTTTGACCTTGAGGCGCTGACCTTTGCTCTCTAATCCCCACCACCTGCAGAGAAGCGCCTTCACCGCATGAACCTGCTGCAGTCTCATCCCCAGGAAGTGATGTACTTCCAGCCCGGGGAGCCCCCTGGTTCTGTGGAAGATGACCACATCCCCTTCCTCCGCCGAGGTACTTGCTTTGGGGGGGTGGGGTAAAAGGTAGGTGGGGGGCATCCAAGGGAAGGACAGGTAGGACCTGGCCCTGACCGCTTCCCAGGGTTGGGGACTAGTGGTAAGTGCCTAAACTTTTCTTTGCCTTATCTTTCTCATCTGTAAAATGGGGATGCTAATAGCTCCTATCTCAGAGTTGTTGAGGGGATCGAATGAGCTCATATACTTAAAGACGTTACTTGCACGGTACCCGGCACACAGTAAGCATTCAAAGAATGTTAGCTACTACTGTCAGTGCCTCCATGAACCCAGATTCCAGTACTTGGCTTTTAAGGTCCTGGCAGCCCAGCAGAATCATCTGAGGAGCTTCGAGAAATGCTCAGTTGCATTTCAGGCCTGCTAAACCACACTCTTGGGTCTCTGCGTTATTTTCACAAAACTTCCAGATGATTGTGTTGCACAACCAGGACTGAAGACCTCTGGTAGAGGGGTTCAGAATATAGGTTTTAGAATCAGACAAGGTTGGGTTCTAGTGTCTGCCACTTACCATTGGCAGATTACTCAGGCTCTCTGGTCCTGTCTCCTGTGTGTCTTCTGGAAAACACACCTGTATGTGGATATTCATAATCATGGGGTTGGGAGGATTGAATGAGATTAGGTACATAGAATGCCTTCTCATACAGTACATGTCATAATATAGTAAGTGCTAAAAATTGCTTTTTAAATTTTTACTCTCGGGATGCCTGGGTGGCTCAGCAGTTGAGTGTTTGCCTTTGGCTTGGGGCGTGATCCCGGAGTCCTGAGATCGAGTCCCACATGGGACTTCCTGCATGGGGCCTGCTTCTCCCTCTGCCTATGTCTCTGTCCCTTTCTCTGTGTCTCTCATGAATAGAATCTTTAAAAATAAAAAATAAATTTTATGATTTACTTATTCAACAAATATGCCATTCCTGAGAGTGCCTTCTTTATTGATTCTTTCAGTGATTATTTCCCAATGCAGGTCCTGGGCCAGGTGTCAGCAGTCCAGTGATGGGCCATAATCTGTCTGGGTCCTGTCTAGTGGTGGGACAGACATTTAGTGAATCTTGACACACACAAAGGGAAGTGCTCCAAGGACAGGGAAGCCATCTTAGTGCAGGGATTAGGATCACAGACTTTGGAGATAGGTGGCCTGGGTTCAAATTCTCACTGTGCTGTTTGCTAGAGGCAGGACCTCAGGCAAATCATTCTGCCCGCCTCTGTGCTTTGGTGTCCTCATCTATAAAATAGGGATAAATGTTGGATATATATTTTAAGATTTTTATTTATTTATTCATGAGAGACAGAGAGACAGAGGCAGATTCCCCTCAGAGTGGGGAGTCTGATGTGGGACTTGATCCCAGGATCCCAGAATCCCAGGATCCCAACTTGAGCTGAAGGCAGACGTTTAACTGACTGAGCCACTCAGATGCCCTATATAGGACTATTGTAAAGGATTACTGTATGGGTAAAATTGTGTGTGGAGGTGTGTGTGGCCTTAGATGAAGGCCTGGAATAGAACTATGTATGACAGAAGTGCAAGCTAAGGGTGCCTGGCTGGCTTAGTCAGTAGATCTCGGGGTTGTAAGTTTGAGCTCCACGTGGGGCATAGAAGTTATTTAAAAAAAGAAAAATGTTTTAAAGGTGCAAGCTATAAATAAAGAAGAGAAAAAGAACCTATGATATACTTGGCAATATGATGTCAAAGACCTCTTTCCCTTCTGGCCTTTTGCATAATCCATTAGGTTTTGAGTTTCTACAATTTGTGTGTGAGAACAATAGATATACTGGATATATCTTTTTAAAAAACTAACATGTTGCCCTCACACTCTTAAAATCATCATTCAGGGTTCTTCACATGCCAGGACAGAGTATCTTCAGGGTGGGGCTGAGGCGAGTTTACCCAGGCACAGATCTGACCAAGCTTCCCCTCTCCCCTACAGGGGTCCCTGTGCTCCACCTCATCTCCATGCCCTTCCCCTCCGTCTGGCACACCCCCGATGACTCTGAGGCCAACCTGCACCCACCCACCGTACACAATCTGAGCCGCATCCTCGCCGTGTTCCTGGCCGAATATCTGGGGCTCTAGCCTCCTTGGCTGATTCAGAAGGAGCAGTGCCCAGCCAGGACGCACCAAGGACACTTGGAACCAGTGGAGCTCAGGCCAGGCTGCCTGGGATATGCTGGATAATCCTTTTTTTTTTTTTGGTTCCACTTGTGCAATGATTGGAAGACCCTCTTTCCTTTGGCTCTTTCAAGCTGTCACTCTTCAAAGACACAAAAGAGACGAGACTGCTGTGAGGGTGACAGCCAAAGGAGTAAGAACTTAGACCCTGTCCTGAAGGAAGCTCTTGGTCTGAAGGTTTGCAAGGGGCCAGTGCTGCTGTTTTATAGTTAGCACATCTTGGACTGGCATTTGGGGCAGCACTACTACCCCACCAAATGAATTCTCTGTGGCTTATGGTTTAATGTCCATACAGATTGCTGTGTGGTGTCCACAGGGGATGTGCTGGTAAGCAGGAACAGAGGAGGTAGAAGCCAATAGTTGGGAACTCGAGTCTGTCAGACCCAAGAGCAATAAACCAGTGTTTCTGTGAAACATATTCTACAGAATTAGCATAACTAGGTGGTTCGTGAAAAAGGGGATCAAAGATGCAGGATGAGACATTAAATGAGTTTCTTCATTGCACAATGTGAATTTTCAAGTGTAAGACAATGAATGCAGTGTTGTTTCCCCAAAGTATTTCCCCCACGGAACCCCTTTATTCGGAACTTCATAGAACTAGGGTACCACAAAGGATACTTTGGGAAACACTAGGTTGTGACAGTTTGAGTGTGTTCATAGAAAGAATGAGTAAGATGGATTTATTGCCAACTAGTTCTACCAAACCATCCTTTCCCTTTCAGTTGTGGGCATAGGCGTATGAGATGGTGGATGTCACTGCAACCCCAGTGATGGCTTTGAGGAAGTATTTCCCAACCCAGCTCATGTTCAGACTCACCTGGGGTGCTTATTAAAAAAATGCAGACTCCTAGGTTTCACCCCAGACCTGCTGAATCAGAACTCCAGGGAGGGGCTAGGACTCTCATGAGCACCTGAGGGAGTCTCCTGATCAGTGAAGTTGGGGAGATGATGTCCATAAGGATAGAGTGGCATGTTCCCTGCGACTTAGCAAACCTACTCAAAAGAAAACCATAAAAGGGAGGGCACCTAGGAAGGGAGACCTCTGCTGGGCTCTGTGCCTGCCAGTTTTGTGACTCTGCTGGAGCCTTGGTAGGTTAACAGGGAGACCATGTGGTCTCTGTCCAAGTCCTGAGGTAGGTACAATTTCTGTTCTTTTGCAAAGGAGGTGGGTAGGGCTGAGAATTACGATCCAGTTGTTTACAGCACCCACATGCTCACACAAACCTGGGCTCCTGATACCATGTCCCATCTCCCAGAGATCACCTGTGCTAGACCAACAGATGGTTGGCAAAAAGTAGCTCCTCCTGAGGTTTAATTGACTGCAAGCTAGAGTGGGGTTGGGGAGGGGCAGGGGGGTTGGGGGAGGCTAATGACCTCTTTGAGGTGGAGGTGGCATGAGTCCCGAGTTTGTTTATTTTTTTTAAGATTTAAAAATTTTTTTTTATTTATTCATGATAGACATAGAGAGAGAGAGGCAGAGACACAGGCAGAGGGAGAAGCAGGCTCCATGCCAGGAGCCCGATGTGGGACTCGATCCTGGGACTCCAGGATGAAGTCCTGGGCCAAAGGCAGGTGCCAAACCACTGAGCCACTCAGGGATCCCCGAGTCCCAAGTTTAGAACTAGAAATTGACAGACATCAACAGCCAGGGTGGCAAGGCTCTCAAACCACAGGGATGGTTCCTGTTTGTTTTTGTGTGGCAGGGTAGTGCCAGACATGTGAAAGTACCCTCTCTCCCCTGAGCCTCACAGCCACCCTGAAAGTAGGTGAGACCATCACCTCTTGTGTTAAGAGACTGGGAGTCACATGTTGTTATGCCCCAGGCTTTCAGTGCATTCTTGCAAGACCTCCCGGTTGAGTACTGCACACTAGGCACCGGGGAAGGGGGCCTGATGCACTTTTCCCCCTTGAATGTGGGGCAGGGATTGTTAGACCCATTCCATAGATGAGGCTGTTGGTGCTTGGCAGGGTGTTTTCCCCAACTTCCATCCATCCCCCAAACTTCGCACTCCAAAGAGGCCACTAGGTTTACCTGATAAACACAAAGGCTGAGCACACTCTAGGTGCCAGCATCTCACAAATCAATCTTAAAAGACTGTCGGTATTCTCATTTTTCACTAAAAGATAGCTTCAGAGCAATTAATGGCTGTAGATCACATGGCTGGACACTTTCACTGCCAACGTGTCTAGGTGCACTTTTTAAAAAAATTCATTCTACTTATAACTCATTGGGTTTATCGGTGTCATTCAGCAGTCTGAAATTCACAACCATCCTGTCTTGAAATATTATCTTTGCACCATTGTCTCTTCTGATTCTAGAAGGGCAACTGAATGTGTTAGTCTCACTCTATCCTTTGTAACATTCTTTCAGTTTTTTTTCTTTTTGTTTTGGTTTGTTTCTGCCTCTGCTACTTTTTGGACCTAGCTCTAGAGCTAGGTCCAAAAAGCTAGATTTTCAATAAATCTTTTTTTCACTTGTGTCTTATTTACTATTGAGGCCAAGCACTGAATTTTTACTTTAGGTTATTGTGTCTGTGGCTTTTTTCCTTTTCCATCTGCTAGGCCATTATCTAGTTCTGGGTTGCCTGCAGAGATTTCCAAGCTCTTGTACACATTTGCCTTGCTAGCCAAAAGCAGAGCAATCCAGTGGTGCCTGGGTGGTTCAGTCAGCTAAGTGTCTGCCTTCAGCTCAGGTCATGATCCCAGGGTCCTGGGATCGAGCCCCACGTCAGGCTCCCTGCTCAGTGGGGAGTTTGCTTCTTCCTCTTTGCCCCTCTTCCCTGCTCATGCTCTCAACTAAATAAAATCTTTAAAAAATAAAAAAAGAAAGAAGAAAAGAAAAGAAAAGAAAAGAAAAGAAAAGAAAAGAAAAGAAAAGAAAAGCAGAGCAACCCTGTGGAATCTTTCATAAACTGTAAGCAGAGTATTCTCTGATTTCCAAAAGTTTGTGTCACGCCACTGCACTTTCACAAAAGACCTACCTTAGTACATGTTCTAAGGGAGTGATCTAAAGAGGATTTTCACTTTTATGAAAAAAGCTATTTCCGTATTAAGGTAGGTCTTCTATAAGAGAAAAGTGGTGTAATTTGAGTTTCTGGAAAATTGGGGAAACCCATATTCTAATCTGTGACTGATAGGTTCACCATTCGAAGTCCCTGTGAGTCGTCTTTCGTTCTGTTGTCTCTGCTGATTCTTGCTTGTGCTGCTTTATTTCCATACATGTTTGATCACTTAACCATACTCATTGTCTGAAAAATCATTTGTGGGGCTTCTAGAAGACAGTTCCTTAACCTGGAGGATTTGTTTGTGTTTGCCAGACAGCCGAGCTTAGAAGTACCCCGGAACACACGGACGATGCCACAAACCTGAGCCTAGGGTCAGCCTGTGTCCACACATTCTCAGGGTCCACTTTCTCCCTCCTTTGGTCTTGCGTCCTCCTCGCAGTTTAGAACATCTTCTCTGCAGTCTTCTGGGTCATAATCCTCACCTGAGCTTGTAGTCTGGTGGGATCCCAGCTCCTATTAGATTTCCCACCTTGGGGGAATCCGCCACCTTGGCCTTGACTTCCCCCTGCTTGTTCCATTAAGACTACCAATAGGAAACCCAGGTCTGTTGGCCCAAGCAAATGCCCTCAGAGCAAAAGTGGCTTCAGGGACCCACATAACTTTCCCTTACATTTTTGGCGTGGTGCATCCTTTAACTGTATTATATTGATTAGCTGATGGTTTTGATTTTTTGACTACCTCTTTTCAGCAGGAGAGTCTAAATAATCTGGCCCCTCCAGAGAAAACTGAAGTCCCACAAAGCCAAGCCAAGACTCAAACCCAGGTCTCTTGATTCTAAAATCTAAGTATTAAAGTAACTACTATGAAACATCCTAGTCTCTCTGGTCATTTTTATTTCCTGATAAGAATGTCAGAGACTGTTGGGGCGCCTAGGTGGCTCAGTGGTTGAGTGCCTGCCTCAGGTCCTGGGATCGAGTCCTGCATCAGGCTGCCTGTGGGAGTTGTCTGTGTCTCTGCCTCTCTTTGTGTCTCTCATGAATAAATAAATAAAATCTTAAAAAAAAAAAAAAAAAAAGGATGTCAGAGACTGTTGGGGTGCCTGGATGGCCCAGATGGTTAGCATCCCAGTTTTGATTTTGGCTCAGGTCATGGGATCGAGCCCTGTGTCCAGCTCCTACACTGAATGTGGAGCCTGCTTGGGATTCTCTCTTCTTCTCTCGAAACAAAAAACAAAAAACAAAAACAAAAACAAAAACCATACTGTTAATTATCTCTCAATATCCATCCTTCCCTCTTCCTTTATATTTGAATTTTTAAAATCACTCAATTCCCCTTTTTACTTAGTAAATAATTAAGTGACTTTTTGAAGCTTTGATTATATGGATCTTTAGTAAAAGGGGTGTTTTTTTTTTTTTTTTGCATAATGTACCCAGCTGAAAAACTGCATGTCCCCAGTCTCCCTCACAGCCCTTCCATATGGCTGAAGTTTGGATCAGTGAGATATACATATAGGTATAATATAGTACTTCTGCGAGGAAGGAGCCTTTTCTTCCTGCAAATTGGTGATGGTTGGAGTTCTAGCGGGGCCACAGCCAAAGGACAGTGAGCTGGAAGCAGCCTGGGTTTCTGACAATTTCAGGGCCACCATAGCTGCCCACTCTGGATTTCTAAAGAAATGAAAACTATCTTGCTTAAGCTACTACTATTTTGAGATTTTGAATCCAAACCGACACAGATGAAGAGTCAAAAATAATCTCAAGCTAAGGGACTTGGCTAAGGATCCTTCTCCCAATCTTTTCCAGCTCACCATGCAGTAATCCTTGGCTCCCTTCTCTCCCCAAACCCCTCCCTGAACAACACACAAACCAGTCTGGGCCCAGCCTTATAAATATCGATTTTATAGAAAGGACCAATTCAAAACTGGTCAGATGCCACACACCAGAAGCTTCCAGAACCACAAAGATGAAAAAACAAAAAACAAAAACAAAAAACCCCAAACAGAACAAACGAAAATACCCCAGACCAAACTGCCTGAAAATCAAGGTCTCCGTTGACCAAAGGATTCTGAAGAAACATGTATGGCTGAGGCTGGAGAGACCCCCACACCTGAATGAGTACCCAGAGTGGAAGTAAAAACAATCCAGAGATGCAAACTCACAGTCCCTGCCCACCGGCCCCCCACGCTGTCAAGAGCGAGGCAAAGGGCTTCACAGCTTTTTGGGGGAGGGAAGAAGCGATGATAATAGCTTCAGTGATGGGGGAGGGGAATCTATACTTCAATTTTTTTTTCCCCTTCTCTTCCCCTCTGGGGGAAGTGAAGAAACTGGTAGCTTTAGGTTAAGGAGAAAACAGTGATTTTTATTGTTTTAACGGAGCCAATGTCTAGAAATGGCAGGCTGCCATGAAAAGGGCCGCCACATCTGATCTGTGATCCCGTGGGACCCAATTCCTAAAGAGGAGGTGAGCCCGGGTGTGGTGGGTCAGGAAAGGTGCCAACCTTGCATGCTGCAGCCTCTTGAGGGAGAACATGGCTCCAGAGACAGAGACCTGGGGGAGGGGGCGGGAGGGGGCCAGAATGGGGGAACCCTTGCGGAGTACCAAAATTAGCTGCCTTCTGCTCCCTGCTGGTGGGTCCCTGGGGTGGAGAGTGGCAGGGAGGGGGTTGGGGCTGAATGGAGGAGAAATTGAGATGCTGATAAAAAACACCCTCCTTGAGGGTCAACGGCCCTGGGTCTGAAGAGTAGAAAATCAATAGGGGTCAGTTGATCAGAGTGCTTTCTCAATCATCCCCCTGAACCCCATCTCAGTTCTGGAGGGGGTGGGGATCAACACTGCCCGGACTGGGGGGCACAGGCTGGTGACCCAGTTCTGGCCCTCAGCTCCCGGGGGAGGGGGGAGGGGTGGGCATGGTGGGCTCTCCCCTCCCCTCCCCCGGCTTCACCTCCCTTCCTCCCTGCCAGCCCGGCCCCCACTGCTGCCAGTGCTGCCACCACCGCCACCACTACTGCCGCCACCTGGCCCATTGCAGGGCAGCACCCAGTTGTTATCGTGCAGACCCAGGCGGCAGCCAGGCGTCTCGCGGTCAGCTCGGCGGCAGCACATCCAGTAGGAACGTCCATAAGGCAGGTCGTGGTGGTAGGGCTTGGGGTGCCAGCGGCAGAGCGACACATCACCCTTCTCGTATCTCTTGCGGCACTGCTTGCAAGGGTCATCGCGATACAGTGGGTCGCGGCTCCAGCGTGAGTCTGTGGCCCGCACACCGAATGCCTCAATGATGCCCTTGAAGTGGTGGCAGGTACACTTGAGGGCTGCCAGGGCCCGCGTGGGCAAGAAGCTAAAGATCTTCACCAGCACGTGCTCGGGCAGCAGCAGCATGTACTGTCGCGGCTCTAGCAGCCGCTGGATCTTGAAGCGAATCTCCAGGAAATCGTGTGACACGTGCCGGTACAGGCGGCACAGAGAGGTGTCTGCTGTCCCCTCGGCATCATCCGGGCCTGGTGCGGTGGCTGGTGAGTCGGCCGGGGGTGGCTCAGGGGGCCCATCTGGACCACGGGACTGGAGGAAGAAAAGCTGGCCAGGTGGGGGCGGCTCCTCGGGGCTGACCGTCAGGCACACTGTCTCCTCTTTGACGTTCTTGGTGCCGTCCTTGCCAAAGAAGATGCATTCATCCACCACACCCGTCACCACCACATCCACATGGAAGCCTGATGCTCCGCAGTCCCGGGCAGGGGGTGGAGGGGGTGCTGGGGGAGTGTCCTCAGGCCTGGCAGGGACTGGTGTCTCCCCCTCGCTGGCTTCATCCGCCCGAGCCAGAAGGAACTCCACATTGCTGGGCAGGGCGTCCCGGGAGGGGCTGATGAGCTGGTACAGGTCGCAGGTGATCTTGTCCTTGGCTCGGGCCCCGGGGCCTGGGCTGCCAGGGTAGGCACAACCGGGCCGGCCCCCACTCCCGTTGGGCAAGCTGCCATCGGGTGCACGGGGCTCTCGGCCATTGGAGATGCGGAAGGCAATGCGTACCTCCCCTGGACCTGGCCCAGGACGCTCCTCTTTGCGGAGGCCTTTGGATGGAGGGCTGTCCCGCTGGGCCTCGAAGTGGGCCACCGCCTCGGCCACACGGCTGCAGTCCCCACCACCAGACCGCCGTTCAGATCCCAGCCCCTTGGCAGGCCCACCCTGCTCAGCTGACACAAAGACCACAGGCGCCGGGGTGCCGGGGCGAGGGTAGTTCTGCAGGGCCAGGGCGGCCCGCTGTTCCACTAGGGCTACCATCTCAGCCACAGAGAGCAGGTCGACGTCCTCACCAGTTGAGGTTGGGGCCCCCTCAGCAGCGGGGGGCCCCTCTGGGCCCCCTGGGTCCGGTGGAGCCTTGGTAGGTTCAAGACAGCGCCTCCTCCGCTTAGCCTTGGAGCTGTCGCTGCCCCAGTGCCCCTTAACCTTCATGGAGCTGGCCCGGCTGCCCCCACCACACTGGTGGGCCACAAAGAAGGCCACCTTCTCCTTTGTATTCCCGGGCTTGATGACGTACCACGTGTCCAGCAGGACTCGGCCCTCATCGCCAGCAGCAGCTGCTGAGAGGAGTGGAGCAGGCTGGGAGGCAGGGGCCTCTGTGGCCAAGGCAGGCGGGGTGTTCTCTGAGTGGGCAGGCCCGTGGTCTGGCTCAGCCCCACTGCCTGGCTCTGGGCAGGCCGATGGCTTGAGGGCTGCAGTAGGTGGGCGCGGCTGGTTCTGCGAGTAGGTGCCAAAGGGCCGGGGGCACCACAGCTGGAAGGGCAGGAGGCTGCTGCGGTCCATTCCGGAGAACGGTGGCAGACAAGCAGGGGTTCACTGCATCGCAGGACCTGGATGGTCAGGGGAGGTTCCACAGGCTACCTGGAGACAGGGAAGAGAAGGTTGGGGAGTTGGGGGACTAGCCTGCCCTCTTCCTACCACCCCAACTTTAACTTCTGAGGAGACAGACCAAATTAGCCCACTAAGAACTCTAATCCTGCCCCACTACACAGGTGAGCAAATGGAGGGTTTATAGAGGGAATGAGAGCTGGTCTTTAAACACCCAGAACAGGGAGGCCTGGGTGGCACGGCTGGTTGAGCGGCTTGGTTTTGGTTCAGGTCATTATCTCGGGGTCCTGAGCTCAAGCCCCACGTCAGGCTCCTCACTCAGCATAGAGTCTGCTTGAGCTTCTCTCCCCTTCCCTCTACCCCTTCCACGCACGCACTGCCTGCACTCACTGTCTCTCTAAATAAATAAGTAAAATATCTATAAACAAAATAAAATAAACACCCAGAATGTAACTGAAGCTAGCACCTTGCTCCAACCCTGCAGGTCATACTACATGGCCCAACTGCCTCGACTCATGATCCAGAGGCCTCCTGCTGCCATAACCTTGAACTTAAGTGAAAGTACCAACTAACAGTTCCTCCTTCTTCCATTTGCTCACCCAGTAGGCCAGTTCCTGAAAAGACAAGAATTCCCAGCCCTGCCCACAGCTATGGCTACTTGAGCCCACGGAGGAAGGAATGAAGTAGGCTGGACGGAAGAAGAAAATCTGAGGTGAGAGGAGCCAGACAGGCCCTTAAGAAATCAGCTCTTTGGGCTGCCTGGGTGGCTTAGTCGGTTGAGGATCTGACTCTTGGTTTCGCCTCAGGTCGTGATCTCAGGATCGTGGGATCGAACCCCGCGTCGGGCTCCGCACTCAGCACGGAGTCTGCTTGTCCCTCTCCCTCTGCTTCTCTCCCCAGCTCGTGCGCCTTCTCTGGCGCTCTCTAAAATAAATAAATAAATAAATAAAATCTTAAAGAAAGAAAAGAAAAAAGAAATCGGCTCTTTACTTTGTTTGAGTCCCAGGGCTCCCTGAGAATCTCTCAAAGCTGTGTATCCTCACCCAGAAAAATGCACACACTTGATAAGACTGTGTAGGTAATTAATTCCCTTAAGCACAGGCACAGAGCTCTGAGAGAAGAAAGCCTTTTCTAGTCTAGTTTTCTCTTCCAGTTGGACACTGGCAGACTGAGTAGGGAAGGGTTACTTAGCATAAAACCAGGCCCTCAAGGGGCACCTCGTGGCTCAGTGGTTGAATGTCTGCCTTTGGCTCAGATCATGATCCTGGGGTCCTGGAATCGAGTCTTGCATCAGGATTCACGCAGGGAGCCTGCTTTTCCCTCTGCCTATGTCTCTGCCTCTCTCTCTGTGTCTCTCGTGAATAAATAAAATCTTAAAAAAAAAAAAAGAAAGAAAAGAAAAAAATAGCCCCTCAAACTTGGTTTTAGAACGTTTTAATTCAGGGCTCTCTCAACAATGACCATTTTATTTTGCAACGACTTCGTGCATGATCTAATCTGGAGGCAATTCTGCTAATGAGTCTGACATGACCACTTTCCACTGCAGGATCAACAGGTAGCATAATCCTCCATCTCTCTCTGTCTCTCTCTCTCTCTTTTTAAGGTTTTACTTATTAAAATACGGCCCCCTGCCTATCTTTCCAAGTAAAATTTTACTGAAACATGCTCATCTCTTTATGGCCGCTTTCACACTGCAATGGCAGAGTAGTTGCAACAGAGGACATATGGCTTTAAAGAAAAGCCTAAAATAGTCAGTATCAGGTCCTTTATAGTAAAAGTCTGCTGACCCCTGTAGTATGGACTGAGCCCACCTATAGATGGCTAAATTTACCAGCCACCAACACATCTAAATGCCCAGGAACAGGCATGAACACAGCAAAAGCCATTTTCTATAGATACAATCTCTACAACTTGGCTACTCCCTGAAATCCTCCAATCAGTTCCTACCCTCATCTCCAGAATACAAACGCCCTCCCCCAAATATCCAGACCCTTTCAAATCCTAATTTAAACTTCCAAACCTATAAATATCCCCTTAGCACAGAAGGCCCCAATCTCAAGGAAGCCTCACAAATCCCACGTCTACCGACTACTCCAACACACACAGCAATCTCCCAACCTCACACATGCCCCAAAAGACCAGTTTCCTGAAATCCTATACTCCCCTTCAAACACTTTCTAAATCTCCACATTTCCTAATTCATAACAGAAGCCCCCCACCGCCAACTGAAAAAAAAAAAAAAACCTCATGAAAACATAAAAGCTCCCTAACACATAAGACTAATTCCAAACCACGTATTTCCCAAAGCCCCAAATACCACCCCCGCAAACACTCCCGAAGAATCCTCACCAATGACACGTGCTTATTGCAAGGCGCATGGCTCAATGGAGCTTATAAGGTACTGTTCTAACAATTCCTGCTAATCCTCCCCGGTCCCCAGGAAGCAGGCAGTGTATTAGTCCCAGTGTCCAGATGAGGCACAGAAAGGTTTAACCCCAAATCGCGGGTCAGACAGGTAGGAAGAACTCGAGAAAGGCGAAAGCCCAGGCATTCCGGCTCCAACACGGGCACTCCTGGCTTCTTGACTTTGCTTCTAAGTCTCTCCGGGAGCTCCCCAAATCACACGCCCACCTACCATCCCAAACCACAAAGGAGACCCCTACAATACAACTGAAACTTCCACGTTACAAAACAACCCAAAACCTAAACCCCAAGGGAACCCCAAGAATCCCCCACATCCATGCACAAACACTTCAAGCCCCCAAATACCGCTTAAGTGCAAAGGGAGCCCCTCAGTTTTGTAACCCCCCCCACCCCGCCAACCACTCAGACTACCCTCGAAAGCTAGACACGCCCCCAAAGTACCCCATCCCTGAGCCCCGCCCCCCTGCGGCGGGAGAGGGTGGCCGCACGCAGGCAGGCGCTCGGGAGGGAGAGGGCCCGCCCCCTCGCTCCTTCCCTCCAGACGTCGCGCGGCCAAGCGGGCGACTAGTTTCCCTCCGCCCCTTTGTTGACAGACCCGCGCGTGACGCCCCCAGCCAATGAGCGGCTGCCGTTCGGGGCCGTGCCCATATAAGGAAGGCCTTGGCGAAGGGGCCTAACTTCGAAAGAGGGAGGAGTAGGCGAGAGGTGACGGGGGTGTGGAAAGGGCCGAGTGTAAGAGAGCGTCGAACAATTCCCAACTTCTTGCTAAAACGGAGGAACAAGGCCGGGACAGAGGCCACGGTATTCAAAGGAGAGGTTTATTGCACGACGTTCCCTCTCAACAGGAGCTCTGATTGACAGTTGAGATTTAAAGGGCCAAGCGGCTCGGGGATGGAGATTCGAGGGCGGAAGGAAACCGGGCAGAGAGGTGCGCCCAGGTTTTGGTTGGGAACCCTGAAGAGCGAGATTCCCTGCGGGGGAAACTGGGCAACGGGATCACTTCATCCTTGAAGAACAAATGGCACAACTTTGCGACGACTTCTGCGGCACTGGGTTCGGCCTCCGGGCTTGGCATTCAAGGCTCAGGCTGTGTGGCCAAACGCACCTTTCTGTTCAGCCTTTCCAACCAAGCCCCCCAAATCTGATTCAGACTCAGTACAAGAAAAGAATATTAAATGCCTCAATAATGCTTTCTAAATACTAATTACCTGTTAAAATAATACTTAGGATATACTTTAGTTAAACAAGATACTTAAAATTAACTTCATCTCGGTAAACCTGGGTGGCTGAACGGTTAAGCACATCTGCCTTCGGCTCAACTGCTTTTTTTTTTTTTTTTTTTTTTTTTTTTTGCAGTTGGCGGTGGGGGGGCTTCTGTTACGAATTAGGAAATACGTGTGGATCACTCGATACCAGGATCGAGTCCCACATCGGGCTCCCTGCATGGAGCCTGCTTCTCCCTCTGCCTATGTCTCTGCCTCTCTCTGTGTCTCTCATGAAAAAATAAATAAAATCTTAAGAAAAAATTAACTTCTCTTTCTTTCGGCTTTTTAAAATGTAGCTACTATAAGTTTTTAAGTTACACATACAGCTAGCATGGTATGTCTGTTGAACACTGCTGGTCTAGATCCTTTCAATGCCAGGCCAATTCAAGAGACACCCCAAGGTGGCTCCACCGCAAGCATCAATCCAGGAGTCAGCTGTGCCCCCACCAACCTGCCCCCCCCCCCTTGCCTGCTTCCTATCATCCTGTGCCTGACCGCCAGAGGGTCTTAAAGCACCAACCAGACCCCACCCTATCCTGTTCAAAACCTACCACGACTCTATCCAGTGCCCTTGGGAAAAAAGCCCAGGTACCCAGCAGGTCCAACCTCTTCCCTCCCCACTCCTCCACACCCCCAGTGGACCCAGGTGGGCACCAGATCTGGCAAAGAGAGAAGTTAGAGTACTTGGGCCTTGTCTGATCCTCAGTAGAAGCTATTAGCCTCTCCACTGTAGGAATAAAGAAACTGAAGCAGGACAGGTTGCTCGCACTGAACTGGTATGAGTTGGAGCAGGGATGTGAACCCAAAGAATCTGATTCAGGATCACTGTGCTCTATTATTGCTTTGCTATCTATTCTCTGGCATCCTAGTTCAGCCATTCCATCCTCCAAGAAGCTGATCCACCAGGCTGGGTCAGACTCCACCTCTAGGCTCCTACACTGGCCAACTTGCTTTTTTACTCCAGAGTCACAAAGCTCTCCCCTTCCGTGGTCTTTTTGTTGTTCCCACTAACCGGAATGCTTTCCCCCCAGATATCCATATGGCTCAGTTCTTTATTTCATTTGTGTCTCTGCTCAAATGTAGCTTTAACAGAGAGGGCTTGCCTGAGCTCCCTTCCTGGAAACCTGCCACTCGCCCAGAGGAGGGCCTCTGGGTCCCAAATCCTAGCCCTGACCACTTTGAGTTATCACTGTGTAGGGATGGATCAGTCTCCTCTACTGGACAGGGAACCCAGAAGGGCCAGAGTAATCAGGGTCATCAGGTGTCCCCAGCAGCACTGGCCAGCATGGTAATGACTGAATAGAGCAAAGCTCCCTCCCTTGCAGCAACATGTCCTAAAAATGTATGTTTTAAACATAAAGTGTAAACCTTGTTTCACACCCAGGTTCCATCTGTGTCCTAGGTCACTGGGGCACAATTTTCTAATTCCCCCACACTGAGCTCTCTACAAAAAGGCCCTTTACTAGGTCTGCTTTCAGAAAATGCTCCATGAAGATCCATCTATTTGTAAAACATCATGACACAGAAAGCCTGGAAATTTTAAAAATGGAAAAAGACTAGACAAATGTGAATCAAGAGACAAGTAGAAGGGTGACAATATCATTAAAAAGACAAAACAGTAATGGGGGGTGCCCAGCTGGCTCAGCCCTGGACCTCGGGGTTGTGGGTTCAAGCCCTGACTCAAAATAAAATCTTAAAAAAAAAAAAAAAAAAAAAAAGTAACAGGGACGCCTGGGTGGCTCAGCGGTTGAGTGTCTGCCTTTGGCTCAGGGCGTAATCCTGGGGCCTGGGGATCGAGTCCTGCATGGGGCTCCTAGTGAGGAGCCTGCGTCTCCCTCTGCCTATGTCTTTGCCTCTCTCTGTCTCTTGTGAATAAATAAGTAAAATCTTAACAAAAAAAGTAACAGCTGACAAAAGCAAAAAGTAGAAGTAGGCACATAGGTGGTAACGAAACAAACTGAACTGTTACACACAAAAGTTCTCAATATACATGCTAACATGATGGCTTCATATATAAAGCAAAAAAGCAATACGCTTTGTTGGTACACACTTTAGCAAATCCACAATTCTTATGAGAAACTGCAATAGATCTCTCCGTAAGAGATGAGCTGAAGAGATAAAATTGATAAGGAACTGAACCACAAGATCAACACTCTCGGTGGAATGCCCCCAGCCATTCCAGAATCCAGTTTACATCCCTTATCTGACATTCCAAAGCCCTCCTGTGTGCTGGCTCCGAGTTAGTCGCTGAGCATGCAGAGATGACGCTGAGCTCACCAGAAGGAGCTTGTGAGAAAGGGGGGCAGACATCCAAGTAAACCATCATGACCCACATGAATCTATCAAGAGAGAAACTGATCACAATGGCAGTTCACACCCCAGCACTGGGAGCCAGGCTTTGCTCCAGGCATTTTACAAATATTAACTCATTGGATTTTCATTATCATCTCACTATTTTTAACCTCATTTCAAGGACGTGGAGGCACGGAATGGTGAAGCAATTGCCCTCAGACTTGGCTTTGTGGCAGGAGTTCCGGAAGCGCCAGCAGGTTTAGTCACTGAGTAGGACTTTGTCCGGATCATCTCATTGGGTCCTCCAACACTGCAGTGCCCTTCACCTATGGCCATACACACTCACCTTTCTCTTCCCCATTTATTTTTTTCCTTAGCACGTATCAGTATCTAATGTACTAGAAACTTTGTTTATAAAGTTTTTTTTTTAAGATTTTATTTATTTATTCGTGAGAGATAGAGAGAGACAGAGGCAGAGACATAGGCAGAAAGAGAAGCAGGCTCTCTGTGGGGAGCCTGATGCGGGACTTGATCCCCAGACTCAGGATCACACCCCCAGTCGAAGGCAGATGCTCAACCGCTGAGCCACCCAGGAGTCCCTATTTATAAAGTTTATTGTCAGTTTCCCTTCACTAAAAGGAAAGCTCCCCCAGGACCAGTATTCTTGCCTACTTAATTTCACTGCTGGATCCCCAACTCTTAGCACCAAGCTCTTGGCTCCTCTGAGTGAGTTCCCTGGAACAGTAGCCCCTGGGAATGCATTAGGAATGGTGTCTCTCTTGCTGCCCTACACCTGCAGAACATGCACTTTGACAGCTCTCTAGGGTATTCATAGGCACATCTGAGAAGTCATGCCCTAGCACATCAGAGGTGTGCAATGCATGTTTATTTGAACAGACTCCTCTAACACCACCCTACTGTCTGTCTTCACAGGAGCTACTGGGGACCTCTTGGGAAAAGCTGGCTGCTTCCAGCCAAGTCCACGTGTGGAAATCTTGCTCCCAGGATGGAGGCAGGATGGCACCTCCTCCAGGAGTTATTCCAGTGTCCTCCCAAGCTATTCAGGATTCTCTTCCTCCTGAGACTTCCGCTGGCAGCACCTGTCACCGTCATTGCTGAATGACAATGAACTGGGTAAGGGCCTCTCCCCCCTCTAGCCTGTGGGTTTCTGAAAGGCTGGGACCTCTCCTCAAAAGCACAGCTGCTCCAGCCTCCGCACTTGGCTCACTGGCCTAGTTTAGCTCTTTAGGCTCTATCCTTTCCCTGTAGCCAGAGAGACTGCTGCTTCAAACATAAATCGGACCATATCACTCCCCTGCTTAAAACCTTTCTGTGAGAGGTGTAAGTTTGCACAAACAAAAATACCATGTCTGGGAGCCCTTCTCAGGAAACTACCGGAGGATTTGCTTCCCCAAAATGAAGCAGTGAATGAAGAAAAGGAGCTATCAGATCAAAGAAACAGGTCTAGCCTGGAAGGGAGGCAAAAGGAATCCCCAGATAAAGGTGAAAGGAGAGCCTGGGAGGACAGCTTGCAGGAGGTCTAGAGAGAACCTGTTTCCACAAATGCACAGAGAAAAAGGCTAGCAATGAACAAGCTAAGTGTGCACCCCAAGAAGTTAGAAACAAGGGGTGCCTGAGTGGCTCAGTCAGTTGAACTTCTGACTATTTCAGCTCAGATCTCGACCTCAGGGTAGTAGGATGGAACCTGCTTGGGATGCCCTCTCTCCTTCTGCCCCTTCAACTACTGGTGCATGCTCACTCTTTCTCTCAAATAAATAACTAAAATCTTTTAAAAAGAAAAAAGTTGGAAACAATGTCAACTATAGAAGAATAAAGCAAAGAAAGAAAGAAGGGAATACAAAGTGGATGCCTGGCCCCCCTCACTCTGATTCGAGTGAGGCCCGCCCCCTCCTTGGGGTGCCTCTGTCCCAGGGTCAGGGCTGTCAGGGTCAGGTCAGCATAGGGCCGGGCACAGAGCAGGCAGTCAGGGAATGCACTGGTTCACGGTCACACGGGAATTGGTAGCAGGATACTGGGGCTCTGTTCCTGGTCCTGCTCCTTCCATCTCCCACCCCCTGGACCCTCACCCCCACTCTGTCCATAATCTTGATTCATCCCTCCCTTGGGTTTTTGACCTCAGGGTCTGCTGGCCTCTCTCCCTCTCAAATCTTCCTTTCCAACGGCTCTCCCCAACGGTAGGAATCATCCAATCCTCAGGATCTAGAGATCTGGGATGCAGGCAGAACCCAGGCAGGGCCTGCAGACACCCCACTTTCCCACTTTTGGGGGTGTGACCATAGGTAGGGTGCTTAACCCTTGGTGCCTCAGTTTCCTCCACTGTAAAATGCAGCTAATAACAGTATCCACCCACGGGTTGCCTGATGATTCACAATCAACCCAGCAGAGGGCTCAGTGTCAGCTAGGTACCAAGGAGAGGCTCAATATTCAGGCTCTGGGCTTATTAAGTAAGGCAAGGGGAGACTTAGTACCTAGGAGTTTGGAAATCATTGACTAAACCAAAATTTCAACCCTCTTTATGTTCTGAACCCTCTTTGTTTTCCTGGTCCTTCACAGTCACCAAAGTATGGTCATTCCTTTGATACTGGTGGGTATTAGGTCTCCAAACTATTTTTTTTTTTTTTTTTTTTTTTTTTTTTAGGTCTCCAAACTATTAATCAAACAGATATTTACAGAGCAGCTACTGTGTGCCAGGCACTTGCTCTGGGCACTAGGAGTATACGGGGAAAAGGAGACAAAAAATCCTGGGCCTTCGTGGGACTGACATACTAATTGGTGACAGGGACAGTAAAAATTGAGTAAGTTCCAAGGTGGCAAGGGCTGTGGGGAAACAAATATAGCAAGTAAGAGGACTGGAAGTGCAGTTCTGATCTTAATCGAGGGGTCAGGATGGCATCATGGAGCAGGTGATGAGCCAAGCCTTTCAGAAAACTTGTGGTTTTAGGAGTCATATGGCATTACCCAAGCTGCTAGAAATACACCATTAGAAATGGTAAAAATATCATTTTGTATGAGTAAGCTTCGGACAAGCACAGGCTGAAAGCACACTGAAGATTTTCAGAAAAGGCAAAATGACTTGGAAAGCAGACAAATTTCCTAAGACAGACAAATAAAGGAAAGGGGGGGGGAGGTGTCACATCACCCCAGGAGACCCAGATGTGACATACAGGCTGCCAAACTTTCCCCCAGATCAAGAGGCTTTCAGATAATTCACTGAGAGCTGAAGACAAAGTGTTAAAGACCCCTGAAAGTAATGATGCAATGACAAGGAGGCAGAGCTAGCATGAGGGGCTGCAAATGAATCAGTAAGAGGAAACCCAAATCAGAAAAATAAGCACGAATGCCACCAGCGTTGTGACAACAAGGAGCTCCCCAAGGCAGGGTGTCTGTCTGCACAGAGTAGGTGCTCTATCAACACTGTGGAGCACTCAGGGAATGAATGCCCATTTTCTAGAAGAAACTGAGGTCCAGAGAGGTTAAGTGTCTTGCCTAAGTGTGTGTGATGGAGCCAGGATTCAAATCTCAGCGTTCTGGTTCCAAAGCACATGCTCCATAGTTTTTTCTTAAAAGAATAAAAATTAGGGTGCTTGGGTGACTCAGTCAGTTAAGCATCTGCCTTTGACTTAGGTCACAATCCCAGCATTGGGCTGGGCCCCACATTGGGTTCCCTGATCAGCAGAGAGCCTCTCCCTCCGCTGCTCCCCCTGCTTGTGCTCTCTCTCTCCCCATGTCAAATAAATAAAAATCTTTAAAAAAATTTTTTTTAAATAAAAATCATAAAAAGACCTCAGACTTCTTGAGAACTTCATATGTACTACACATTTTATAGATGTTAACCTCATCAACTCTTTACAAGAGCCCCATGTTTGGAATGTGGCCCCATTTTGCACAAGAAAACTTGAGGGCCAGGGTGGGAACACAACTTGGCCAAGGACATACAGCAGCAGAGGTAGGGATTTGAACCCGGGCCTATCTAAGGCCAATACTTTTAACCACAAGCTTTCCTATCAGTGCCAGAGAACTTTAGTGATAAACTCAGGAAGCCTCACAACAAATGAACCAAACTGTTTCAAGATGAATTACAAAGTTGCCAAACTGCCCAGTAAGGCTGGAATAACCAAAATGTTGGAGGGAGAAAATAGAGTTGTCAGAAATATTTCCTATGCACTGAAATACCTGGAGTTGGGCCAGGCTGGGCATCAGCAAGTGAATTATTTATATTTGGCTGGGGATCGGGATGGGGACAGATTGAGTTTCTGAGCACCCCATCGGGGAGTCACCCTTCGACTTGAAGCCCAAGGGTAGAGGGTGAGAAAAAAGACGAGCCAGATATGGGGGTAGCCTGTGGGAGGAAGAAAACGCAACCTAGCTAATGTATCCCTCACTGGTCTCTGTCTCCTATGTTCTTTCTCAAGTCTGTTTCCCACTCCCTGTTCAAAAAATGACAACACATGTGTATTTGAGCACTTACTCCAAGAACCTTATGTGCTTATTACCTCTCTGGAGCCTCTAACCTTCCTAGGATTACTGATCCCATTTTATAGTTCTCGAAAGGCTGAAAGACTTGCCCAAGGACACACGGCAAATGGATGGCAGGACTAAAATTTGAACTGAAGACCACTTCTCTTCTGGAGTCTCTGCCCTACTCATAACATTGTATTTCAGTATAAGAGGAGGGGAGAAATCAGAGTGGTGAAAGCAGATTCTGAGCCAGTATGCCTCAGTTGGAATCCCGAATCTACCACTTAATGCTGGATGACCTTGGGAAAGTTGCTTAAGCTCTCTGTGCCTCTGCAACCTAACTGCACCTATACCTTTGGGGTGCTGTCAGAATTAAATGAGTTAAGAAAAGAGCCAGGCACTTCCTAAACAGTAAGTGTTAGCTGTAATCTACTGTGGGGAGCCCCTGCATGCTTCTAAGCTGGGGTGTGCCCAGATCAGTGCCAGGTTTTGAGAAAAACGCCTCTGGGGTTGGCCTGATAAGGAGGGAATCCATTAGCACCTGTGACCCAGTCACATTCCTGGGGTGGGGAACTTCCCACCAAGAGCTCCGGAGACTAAAGACTTATTGCCAAGGGAGGGTAACAATCTTAAGGAGCCTCCCCTCTTCTCGGTGGCAAGTTGTTCCAAGTTGTTCCCGCAACACAGATAAGGGCACCAAGTTCCAGAGAGGGGAGACTTGCCCAGGTCACAAAGGAGTGACAGGGTAAGAGATCTGAATGCTGGACTGTCAAAGCACAGAAAGCACTATACTTTCTGAGATCCCACTGAAGAAATGAGAGTGCAAAAAGTCTCTCTATGGCCCCTTCTGTCCAGTTTCTCTGGAGTCTCGGGCTAGTCTAGGCAAACTATCCTTACATCCAGGCGCCTAATGCCATGCTCCCCACCCCATGCCCAGCACGGCAGCCTAACCAACACAGCACTCTACCATTGATTTCTCTCCCCCGCCACCTCAGCTTGCCCTCCTGCCCCCAATCCGATCAGGAGGCCCTAACCCACCTCATCCTCAGCTGGTCTCTCTCTCGGAGCCTACAGACCCACTTATCCATCTAGCCCTGACCCCCAAGCCTTTCCGCATCCCCTAGGCTACCTGCCTCGAAATTGCTCCTTTCAGGGCCTCTGCCAGGACGCCCAGCCCCTTCTCCAACTCGGGACTCCCTTCCCCAGCTCTGACCTCCCTTACAATCAATCCCAAAGCTCGACTCCCTCCCCACCTCCAAGACCCCTCCCCAGCCCCCATTCTTCTACTACTCCCTCCGGCTCCCATTCCTCCCGAACCCCTCCCCAAAGCGATCTCTCCTCGTCCAGCCCCTTCTTTAGCCCCTGCCTCCTTCTTCTCGCACCTGGTTCGAACCCCCGCCCCAGCTTTCAAGCGCCCCCGGCCCCCGCTCGAAATTCTCACCATCTCCCCGCGCCGCAGCTCTCTCGGCTACGCGGGTTTCCCCCACTCGCTCCTCTCCAGCCTCCCCTTCCGGGTTCCCGCCCCGAAGCCCGCTGGGAATTGGAGTCCGAGCGGCCACGGACTACACCTCCCAGAAGGCAGCATGATCCCGCTTGGAGGTGGGGAAAGGAAGCAAATTGGGCGGGCTGAGGACAGGAACTACTCTAACTCCCCGGAGGCCGAGAGGGCGCTTTGCGGCGCAGGCGCGGGAGAGCGCCCCCGCCAGGCGCACTGGGAGATGGAGTCCAGCCTCCTCCATTTTGGCCCGGGGCCCTTGGAAAGAAATTGAGCAAACTGCAGAGACATTTGTGAGGGCTGAAGGGTTTGAGAAGGAGCAAGTGTATCGAGTTACTTTTGCACATTAACATAATAATTAATAGTGCCTTGTACTTTCTCCAACGTTTTTCCATCTCCTCCCCCGATTTTCTTACCATCACCTCCACTAATTTTTCACTTGTTCCCGTGAATTAGGAATTAGTCAACATCACAGAAACTCCATGAGGACAGACACTTTTGCATATCTCGTTCAAGCACCCAGAGCAAGTGTTGTGCAATATTTACTGCATACTAACCACCTGCCAGACACCCTGCAGACAAGGCAAGTATTATCCCAAAATTGCAAAAGTTAAGGCAAGAAGAGGTGACGCCTCTTCTCCATGGCAACAGAGCAAGAAGGTGGTTTGAACGTAAGTGTGTTGGACATCAGGGCCTCTACTCTCCACTAGGTCGTTACATCCCTTCCCCTCAAGCTATATTTTCCAGGCCATCCTCACCGGCCGCCGTGAGGAAGAGGTTTCTAAAATAGAGCGTTTGCTGTCAAGGAATGAATATATGTCTCTGTGCGGAGAGCAGCTTCTAAGGGCCAATTCCAATGGCTCTCCTCTTTGAATCTTTTCTCAATTTATTGCTCTTTAACATCACTAGATTCTCAAGATCTGTGAGCCTTCCCGAATGCACCGGAAAGACAGCGGCGAAATTCCCAACTTTAGCACGATCCTTGGCACACAGTAGGCCCTCATTAGATATGTAGCGAAGGAAAATGGTGGAAAGAGGGCCAGAAAGGAGGCTGACTAGATCTCTCTTTCTTCCTGAGAGTTGGCAGTTGGGGAGACCCCGCCTCCTTATTAGGATCCCCGGTCTCTGGCGGGCTGGAGCCAGAGGGGGCGTGGCCAGTCGGGGGCGTGGCCCGCGGAAAAGGCGGGCAGCTGACTGAGCGCTGATTGGCCGGCACTTTGGCGCGCTCCAGCAAAGGCCTTGTCGTGAGGCGCGAGGCCAAGCTCGAGCCGGGCTGGAAGACAGGGCGCTTCCCCAGGCGCGCTTGCGCACGGCCACTTGCACCCTGCCGTTTCCCCTCTCCAGTCTCGCGCCCAGCACACCTTGGCGGGAACTGCTGGGGGCGTGGCCTGGCCTCAGCTGCTCACTTTTGGTCTCCTCCACAGGCCTCGCGCAGAAGCCTCGAGCCAAGGGGATTCGCGCCCACCCCACGCCGGGGTGGGGAACGCCGTGGCCGAGGCCTGCCTGGGGCTCGCGCGCACCACCAGCCTCCCGGGACGCGCGCGAGACGCTATCTGATCAGGCTCCCGAGTGTGGGGCTGGCGTGAAACCAGAAGGGGGGGCCTCACGCCATTTTGCACGTCCTGAGGCGGGTGCTAGAGGCCGAGGAGAACGGGGCGGGGGACGCCCCGCCACCAACCCGCCAGAAGGGAGCCTGGGGTCCCCTCAGGAGCAGCAGTCTGTGGTCGTGGCCTCCCTCGGGGGCTCTCAGGAGGACAGGAAGGCGGGCGAGCCCGGTGCTCAGAGCGAGGCAGGCCAGGGGCAGCAGAGCTGGAGTTCGGGTTTGAGGCTGGGCCTGGGTTTGGGGATCCAGGCTCAAGTCTGAGATAGGGAGGGCTCTGTTTGAACAGTGTGGGGGCTTTAGGGTCACGAGATAGGATCTGGGATCTCCAGCTTTGTATCTAGATATAATTTGGATTAGAATCTGAAGGTGTTGGCTTTTGTGACTGGAAGCTTTCCTGTTGAAATCTGGAGATCGTAATTTTAGGATCTAGAAGTCTTAGTTGTGAGTTCTGGAATATAACTTGGGGGCCTGAGGTCTGATTTGGGAAGTTTGAAGCCTCAGGATAGATTCAAGTTCTAGAATCTCAGTATAGAGTATGAGGTATGAGGTTTAGGGACTTTGAGGATTAAATTTTAGGGCCTGAAGTCCCCATGTTGAGTATGGGGCTTCAATTTTGAGACTCACATGTGAGATTTCAATTTTAGGGTTGGGAGGGACACAATTTGAAGGTCTGAAGTGGCGTTCAGGGGTCTAGAGATCTTTATTTTTGGACCCGAGGTCAATTTGGGAGACTTGTTTGCTCGGGGTGGGGAGGGGGGAGATGGGGGACTTGGGTTTCTTACTTTAGGGTTTGGGTTCTCTATTAAGGTTTGTAGTCTGTGATCTTAATGGGATTGCGATGGGGGTTGTCTTTGGAGATCAAAAGTGGACAGTTTGGAGGTCTAGAGTATCTCAATATTAGAGTTTAGGGTTTTTAGGCTTGGGAGGGCACCTTTTTGGGTTCTAGATCCTCACTTTGGGAGATTAAAGTCATAGTTCTGGTGTCTTAACATCGAAGTCTAGAAATCTCAAACCACGGTTTTCAGGTCTGACGGTCTAATATCTAAATGTTAAGACCAAAGTTCTGAAGTTAAAGTTAGGGAATTTGCTGCTTTTAGTTTTGGGTGCGGATCACGACTTGACCCAGATTTACAATTTGGGATTCATGAATTTCAGTTTAGAGTTTAGGAGTTTGAATTTGGTCTCTGGGCCCATATTCTTAGGAGTTGGGGACTCTTGGGATCTCTGAGAGCTCAAAGGAACCACATGGGGAAAATGAAGGCTGCCCACCTTGTGGCCAATTACTCCTGGAATCCCAGAGGTAACTAATAATTCTTTCTTTTTCCCTCTTTGCAGATGTGGGGCTCCAGCAGAAACTTGTGTTCCCCTGAATGGCCCAGAGCCAGTTCCCTAGGTTCCAGTGACAGGTAAGGGCTCTCCCCTGCCTATCTCCCTTCCAGCTTTGTAAACTCTGGTTGAAAAATAACAATAATGTTTACTGAGCATTTACTGTTTGTTAGACTTTTGCTAAGCCCTTTTGTTTGTCCTTTAATCCTTACAACAACTCCACAAGGAAGTAGGTGTGAATATTACCACCATTTTTAAGATGAGAGAACTCTGGGTAATTGCCAAAGATCATCTCAGAGGCCCTGCAGGCTTTGACATTCTGAGTTTTGTAAATGCCCTGCCTTCCTTTCTTTTATTCATATATTCATTCATCAAGCACCTCCTAAGTGTTAGGAATCTCATAGAAGGGATGTTCACAGCAAATGGAGAGTCTGATCAGATTTCTCCTTCCCTCCCAAGCCTGGATAAAGAAAAGAGAGCCAGAGTTCATCTTATCCTCACTATCTCCCCGAATGACTTACTGTCCATCCATCTCTTCATTCATTTATTAACTTCCAATTTAAGCATCTGCTTTGTTCAGGTTCTCTACATAGGTACTGTGCTCAGAAGGAGCACGATGAAGAAAATGAAGAAGGCCTGTCCCGTGCAGCCCATTCCTCCTGGAATCCCAGAGGTTACCAACAATTGGGAGGGAGTCTTTTCCCCCCTTTCTAGATGTGGGGAGGGGTCACTATATTAATAAAGACTCTTAGTTGCAAGTAACAGAAACCTAGCTAAGACCAGCTTAAGCATAAAAGGAGATTCATCAGGTCATTTGAACTAAAAATTCAGGGGCATCAAGCTTGGCTGGTTCTGGGTGAGGGCTAAATAATGTTGCCAGGAACCTGCCTCTCTTGGCTCTGTTGTTGCCCTGTGTTGGCTTCCTTCTCAAGCAGGCCTTCCCTTTGTGAGGGCAAGATAGCTCCCAGAAGCTCCAGGGCCATATCCTACCAGCCTGAAAACCCCAGCAGAGAGTCTCTTTTAGGAATCCCTTGATTCTGTTTGGCCAAACATGGGTTATGACCCCAATCCTGATCCAATCACTGTGACTCTTCCCAGTTGGACCTTAGTTCTGTGCTGCCTAGTGGAGCGGGAGGCTGGAATCGACCTCTCTGAACCACATGGACCTAGAGTGGGGGAGGGGTGGTTCCAAAGGAAAGTATTACCAGACAAGGGGGATTAACTGTTGGTCAACCAAAAACAATTTTATCAACTATAATTATCCAACACGGTACTTCCACTCCATTTGTCAACTTTCTAGCCACTTCCATTTTAGAAATGAGTGAAAAACCGCCTCAGAGAGGTTAAAACATTTGTCTAAAGTCACACAGCAAGGGGCAGAGCTGGGATTTCACTCTAAGTCTGTCTTATTCAAATGCTAGAGCTTAAAACCAACTATTATGCTGCCTCTTGGGATCGTCCCCCATTATGTCCCACTTTAGGATAGCTTTTTTTTGTTTTGTTTTAAGATTTTTATTTATTTATTCATGAGAGACAGAGAGAGATAGAGAGGCAGAGACACAGGCAGAGGGAGAAGCAGGTTGCATGCAGGGAGCCTGATGCGGGACTCGTCCCAGGACTCCAGGATCATGCCCTGAGCCGAAGGCAGATGCTCGAACTGCTGAGCCACCCAGGTGTCCCTGGGACAGCTCTTATTCTTAAATCTCTGCACACATTAAAGCAAATTAGGGTCTGGGCCTTGGTTTTCCTTTATTTAATATGAGAAATTTGGACTGGCTTTTCCAGCTCCTGTAAAATAAACTAGGGAGGGCTCAGGCTGATTAGCTCAGGGAAGAGGAAACACTAAGTGCTGGTTGTTATTCTAGAAGCTAGGGATTTGGCCAGGGCCACATACAACTTATCATGGGCCCTAAGCAATTTTGCCTTCTTGGGACCCTTCCTCCATTAAAAACATATTTAAAGTTTTAGTTTACAACAACATCAGCATAGATTTTATTTTTTTTAAGACTTTATTTATTCATGAGAGACACACAGAGATAGAGAGGCAGAGACACAGGCAGAGGGAGAAGCAGGCTCCATGCAGGCAGCCCGATGTGGGACTCAATCCCAGGTCTCCGGGATCACACCCTGGGTTGAAGGCAGCGCTAAACTACTGAGCCACCCACGCTGCCCATCAGCATAGATTTTAAAAGAAAATAAAACATTTTTAGGATGCCTGGCTGGCTCCAGCGGTGGAGCACGCGATTCTTGATCTCGGGGCTGTGAGTTCGAGCTCCACATTGGGTATACAGATTACTTAAAAATAAAATCTTTTTTTAAAAGATTTTATTGATTTATTCATGAGAGAGAGGCAGAGACATAGACAGAGGGATAAGCAGACTCCCTGTGCAGACCCCTATGCGGGATTCCACCCCAGGACCCTGGGATCATGCCCTGAGCCAAAGGCAAATGTTCAACCACTGAACCACCCAGGTGCCCCAAAATAAAATCTTTAAAAAAGAAAAAGAGGGATCCCTGGGTGGCTCAGCGGTTTAGCTCCTGTCTTCTGCCCAGGGCATGACCCTGGAGACCGGGATCGAGTCCCACATCAGGCTCCCTGCATGGAACCTGCTTCTCCCTGGGCCTGTGTCTGTGCCTCCCTCTCTCTGTGTCTTTCATGAATAATAAATAAAATCTTAAAAATAAATAAAGAAAAAAGAAAAAGAAAGAAAGCATTTTTATGAGCTCTTAAAAGTGGCACCAGACAGGTACTGTGCTTACTGTGTCTAAAGGGTAAGTCAATCTATGATATGACAATTAATAAACTAGACAAAAATCCCTGCCCTGTGGTGTTTATAACAGAGAAAGAAGATTTCAGATTTTGATAAATAATACGGGGATGTGACCAAGAATATACTTAGTTTGATCTGTTGGTCATGAAAAGCCCCTCTGAGGAGGTTATATCTAGGCTAAATGCTGAATGGCAAAGAAAAAAACAGCCATACAACAATCAGGGCAAAAGAACATTCCAGGTGGAGGGAATAGGAAAGGCCCTAGGGCAGAAAGAAACTTGGCAGTTTAGAGAAACAGAAAAAGGACCCAAGTGGCTGGAGCTGGCCTGTTCCTTGAAGACCCAGAGGGCAGAGCTGGGATTGGTGAAAATTACAAATCTCATGAGGAAAGAACTTGTCTGAAACCAGAACCATCCAGCAAGGAAAGGGACGGCCTTGGGAGGAAGTACAGCTCCTGGAGGCCTCCTGCTCTAGGAGCACAGCCCAGGTCACACCTACTTAGGACTACTGCCTAGCAGATGCCAAGATTTTGTGATGCCTCGTCACCCTCTTCCTCCCTCGAATTTTTTTCCCCCTGCAACTTCTGTGTTTGCACATAGAAGGCTCTCAATGCTTTGCCAAAACCCCAAGTAAACACCCAAGGACTACTGTACGCAACTCTTTTTCTCAGACACGCTCAGGGAACACCTATCTCTTTAATAAGCCTGGATGCTTTTTCTTCCTTGCTTTCTGTGTCCTCTCGCTGGGGCTTCCAGGGAGTCCTCTAGAACAGAAGGCAAGTGGTGTACAAAAAGTAAATATCAGGGCTATACAGGACTTTAGAGTGCCCCCTACCTCGTTTACCTCCAAAGATAGCACCCCAATGCCCTTGCCTCTGAAAATTATGGTTTCTACCAGGAGGTAACTGGAGACCAGAGATTTGGGTTTGTTTGTTTTTTTCTCTTTCATTCCTTCATTTAGCTGACAAATATGTATAGTCTTCTATATTCGTAGTGGTTTTGAGAGGGGGCACTAATAGTATCATTCCCTGCATAAAGCCCCTTTGTGGTTTCCTGTTGGGCTTCAGATAAAAGCAAAACTTTTCTACTATGAGCCTCTGAGACCCTGCCTCATCTGGCCCCATCTCCTCCAGCCTTGTCTCACCCCACAAGACTCCTTGTTTACTGTATGCCAGACACTGCAGCTCTAGTTCTTTTGAGTTCTCCATGCTTCCTCATGCCACAGGACCTTTGCACAGGTTCCCTCTCTCCGAAATGTGCTTTTTCCCTCTTCACCTATGTATCTCCACTCATCTTTCAGAACTAATTCTGGCCAGGTTTACTTCCTGAGGGAAAACGTAGGGCAGCCCGGGTGGCTCAGCAGTTTAGCGCCGCCTTCAGCCCAGGGCATGATCCTGGAGACCCAGGATCAAGTCCCACATCGGGCTCCCTCTGCCTGTGTCTCTGCCTCGCTCTCTCTCTGTGTCTCTCATGAATAAATAAAATCTTAAAAAAAAAAAAAAATAGAGTGGCTCAAAGCCACCTGTTTCAAGCTTCCATAGCACCAAGCAGCACTTCTTTGTCTCCATCAGGGCCAACTTCCTGGGTGTGTGACTCATGCAGTTACAGAGGAGCCTGAGGCTTGGTTTAATGCCCTGTTCTCACCATCTTGAAATTCTTCATTTTTAAAAAGGGGGCCCCACATTTTCATTCATAAGGCTCCCCTCCCCAACAAGTTATATAGCTGGTTCTGGTCCTAATTGGAATTTTATGTTTGTTTGTGTGACAATTTGATTAATGACTTTATCCCTGACGGGACTGTGGGCACTTAGAAGGGGATTTTGGCTTTTATACTTTTATCCCCTCACCTAACAGCATTCCTGGCACTTAGTAGGTGTTCCATGAGTAATTGCTGAATGAATGCATGAGAAAAATTATTTTAGGGTCTGGCAAAGAAGAGGTGCCAGTTTGTGGGTGTGAGTAGGAACTAAACACCGCTGGATAATCAATAGAGTATTTTGGGCGTGGCCAGGCCGCAGGTGACAAAGTGTTATGGACATTCAGAACAGGAGAAGAGGGTGAGGGAGGGGTTTCCTGGGACAGGTGGCAATTGAACAGAGCCCTGAGGGAAGGTGACACAGGGACTGGTGGAGATGGGGATGTCTGGGCATTCCCAAAGGAGTCATGTGAGTAGTGGCAGTGGCCTGTAATTTGGGAGAGAGACTCCAATGTCTTTGTGTCCCCATCTGTCAAGAGAGAGGTAGAGGTGTATGTGGGGAGGTATATTATAAATTATGAATTCAGGGATTAGATCCTGGAAGTTTTGCATTAGCCCAGGAGTCAACTTCTGTCATACCCTTTTTATTTATTTAGCAAATATTCAGTGAGTTCCCACAGTGTGCCAGACCCTGTTCTGGATGCTAGAGATACAGTGGTCCACACCCCCTCCCCAGCTCTCAGAGAAATGTATGAGCATGGGGCTGAGGGCCCTTAGCAGTGGTACCTCATCTGTCCAGTGGAGTCAGAGCCAGTTGATTTGAGAGAACCAAAGAAAGTAAGAGATGAGACCAGTATGGTCAGCAGAGCCAGGTCTGGAGGGGGCATTATAAGCCATGTTGAGTTTACACTTGGTCCTTAATAATAGGATGGTATCGAGAGGTTCAGAGCACTTACTAGGTAACTTGAGTATCAGGCTGTGTGCTGGGCGATTTCACACACACAGTCCTGTTGATAATCCTCTGAGCCTTAAGGAATATCCTCATTCCTATTGCACAGATGAGAAAACCGTGGCCAGATCTGCAGCTTCAGAGATCACCCTGGGTCTAGTAAACAGGCTGGATTGGAGGAGGCCAGGGAGGAGGCTGGGAGAGCTAGGGGGATGTCCACACGTGACCTAGGGCAGGGGCAGGGGCAGGGGCAGGAGAGAAGGGATTGGGAGGGGAATGGGCAAGATTTGATGAGACCTATGATGCCCAGGATTCTGTCTGGGGGCCTGGGGACGGGGAGCCTCTCTGAGATGAGGAACATTAAGGCCGGTGGTTTGGGAATCAGGGGCCAGTTTCTGTTTCAGATGTCCTCACCAAAACCAGCTCTCGGCCCAAACCCGGAGGCAGAGGAAAAACCACACCAGCAAACTGCATGAGCTGGCATTGCTGCTACCTGTAGCCCTGAAGACGGGTATTAAGAAGCTCACCAAGGTACGGGGATTGAAGGAGAGGAGGCGGGAGGGTGAGGGGAGCAGGTCTGCAAATATCAGTACCCAGCTTACCCTCCCTTCTCCGGGGCCCCGATGCAGACCCTCTCAATGACAATGCTGAGATGGGCATGGTCCTGCCCAGAGTGGGCATTTCTGCGGTCCCACCACTAGGACCCTTCAGGATCCTTTCTTGCAAAGGATGCAGGGACAAGTGGGAGAGGGAAGATCTGCAAACCATGGGGTAAGGGCCATCACTCTGGGAGTCAAACAGCCCTGGGTTCGAGCCCGATGGCCCGAAACGGCCGGACTCTGGGCAGGGCCCTCAGCCTATCAGCCTCTCAAGCATCACGTTTCTCAGTCAAAACGAAGACAAATCTACTACCCAGAGATATTTTGAGGCCAGAATGACATATGAGCCATGACAGTCCTCAAAGAAATGTCAATTCCCTCACTAGGTCCCTAGTCCTGTGTCCTGGGGGCATCACCTTCACAAGGTAACAAGAGATAAAGCCACTGTATGTCCCCAGTGGCTGCTGGGGAAATGTTATACTGTGCTGAGCTGCCGCCAGTGGGAACACTGTATAAAGGGATTCAGAGATCTTGAAGGCTTGGTGCCGTGTTTTCTTACCATAGTTCCTCTCATTCCGTCACATATTCACTCACTCATCATCATTTCTGGAAAGGCTGTTGGAGGTCAAAAGCTGAATGTTTTGGTTGCAACGAGGGGAGCCAAAGGAACCCGCGACCGGCTCCTCATCCTCCGGGAACTCAGAATGTGGTCAGGACAATTAGGATTCGAACTTAAGAATAACTGACTCCCACCTAGAATGGGCTACCTGCCTTCCGAAAGGCTCAAGAGAGTGGGTGTTTGGGGAACAATGCCAGACCCCCACCCTAACCTCCTTGGTGCCTCGGATCACCACCAGGTTGTGTTGATTCTCCCTCCTACATGTCTCGTGGTGGTCGGCCTGTACCATAGCTTTCTGTAGCTGCTCTAACAAAGTGGCACATACTCAGTGGCTCGAAACAACGCAAATTTGTTCTCGCCCGGTTTGGAGGGCAGAGGCCCCAAATAAGCCACGCAGGTCTAAAGTCAGGGTGTCAGCAGAGTTGGTCCTTCTCTAAGGCTCCCAGGGAGCATCCGTTTCCTTTCCCTTTGCCAACTTCTAGAAGCCGCCTGTGTTCTTTGGCTCACGGCCCCTTCAGAGCCAGCAGCATAACATCTTCCAAGCTGTCTCCTGCTCTTCTTCCACCTCCATCCTCACTTCACCTCTTCTCTGCCTTCGGCCTCCAGCCTCTTGCTTGTCAGGACCCCTGGGACCACACTGGGCCCAGTCGGTTAATCCAGAACAATCTCCCCATCTCAGGATCCTTATTCAGTCACATCTGCTATGTCCCCTTTGTTATATTCGGCAGCATATTCACAGGCCTCTGGGGTCTAGGACATGGATGTGCTCGGGGACAGGCATTAAGCAGACCACCACGGTGCTCAGAAATGCTTGAGGAATTTCTTCCTCTGTCCTCAAACATCTGTGTATGTGGTGTGCATAGGTACTGTAATAAACTCTTGGGGGGGAGGGCAGAGATGACTGGGTCATAGTTCCCGCCCCAAAGGAGTAACAGTCGACTCAGGTGATGGGTGACATTTCATCACTGACCAGATGACTGCACCTCATGAACTTCTCCCCAGGCTTCAGGCTGCTTTCATCACCATCAATCCTCTGATGTCTCAATGATCCCTCTTCCTCTCCACCATCATCCTTTCTTAGGCTCCATCCTGAGACTCCTGTTCCAAATATAACCTGTGTCCTGGTCACTCCCCAGCCTCCCCATGTACCCGTCTGCCTGAAGCACGTCGCCACGACCTGTGCCAAGGCTATGCGACATGCTCAGCCTGACGCTCAATGAATGGATTGAACTGTTATGTGTTGCCTTTCCTATGTTTGCGTTTTAGGGTACGGCTTAAGTCTGTGTCATCCTTCCTCGCCATCCTGACTGATGAAGTGGGCTCCTGCCCCATATGGTCCCGGGAGTTCTTCTCCCTCTGACCATCAAAGCCCTCGGCACAATCCTGTGACTGTTTCTTTACCTCTGACCCATCTATTTATTTATTTATTTATTTATTTATTTATTTATTTATTTATTTATTTATTTATTTTTATTTATGATAGTCACACAGAGAGAGAGAGAGAGAGAGGCAAAGACACAGGCAGAGGGAGAAGCAGGCTCCATGCACCGGGAGCCCGATGTGGGATTCGATCCCGGGTCTCCAGGATTGCGCCCTGGGCCAAAGGCAGGCGCTAAACCGCTGTGCCACCCAGGGATCCCCCCTTTATTTTTGTATATATATTTTTTATTTATTCCTAAGAGACACGAAGAAAGAGAGGCAGAGACATAGGCAGAGGGAGAAGCAGGCTCCATGCGAGAAGCCCGATGTGGGACTCGATCCCAGGACTCTGGGATCACAACCCGAGCCAAAGGCAGACCTTCAACCACTGAACAATCCAGGTGCCCTACCTCTGACCCCTTTAGATGAGGGGTTTTATGAGGGGTAAGGACCATACTGCCATAGTGGAAACAACTCTATCCCTAGCATCTGTGGGGCCAGCACAGAGCAGACAACAACTACAACTTCTCCCAATTTACTGAGGGTTCTAGGTGTCAGATCCTGAGTGCCAAGCATTTTATATACATTTTTCTCATTTAACCCCCCCCACCCCAAGGCTTGAGAGGTGCATCTGGGTGTGCTCATATTCCAGTGTGAGGACACTGATGCGCAGAGGGGTCATGTTGCCCAGAGGACACGGCTGGTTAATGGCAGAAAGAGTCACATGTGTGTCATTCCAAAGGTACACATCCTCATCTGCTTGGTCATTCAACACTCAATAGGTGTTTGTTGAATGAATGAATGAGCGAGAGTGAATTCCTTCAGCTGAGATACTTATAGGACCCGTTGATCTTCCCTTCAGAAGGTCTCTGGGATCTGAAACCTTGCTGTGGCCCACAAGCTAACCTTCCTGAAGCATCAATTACTGATCTCTAATTGGAATATACTGAATCCAATTACGTTCTGCATAAAACCTTTATATTATTAATAATAATGTTTCAAAAAAATTTCATATTACTTTACAGATTATAGACACTTCAGCTTTAGTGCGTGCCAATGATGTGCCAAGCCTGATGTTGGAGATAAAATGTCTGTCTGCTCTTGAAAATCCTGTGGTCCGGTTTTCAAAGTTAGAAAAAGTTCTCATTTAATCCTTTGAGAACCTGATGAAAGTATTCTCATTCCATCATCGATGAAGTATTTATTAGGCAACTAGCGTATCAGGCTCTGTGCTGGGCGATTTCACACAAGCTAATTTATTCAGTCCTAACGATAATTGTCTGAGCCTCAAGAAATATTCTCATTCCCATTGCACAGATGAGAAAACTGAGGCTCAAAAAGCTAAAATGGCCTGCTCCCGATACACAGCCAGGAAGTGGCAGATTGGATCCAGGTCCTTCCAAAGTGACAGTCTCGGGATCCCTGGGTGGCACAGCGGTTTGGCGCCTGCCTTTGGCCCAGGGCGTGATCCTGGAGACCTGGGATCGAGTCCCACGTCAGGCTCCCGGTACATGGAGCCTGCTTCTCCCTCTGCCTGTGTCTCTGCCTCTCTCTCTCTCTCTCTCTGTCTCTGTGACTATCATAAATAAATTTTTAAAAAAAATTAAAAAAAAAAAGTGACAGTCTCCTGCCCATGTTCCTTATAGCTTCCTTCCGTGGATCAGGTCACATTGTTTCAGTGACCATCAGTATTCAAGCTTATGAAGAGTTTCACACCAGTCCCTCTGTGGCACCATGTTTCCTCATCTAGGGTTTGGAAGATTGCTACTAACAGTTTTATTGGTGTTCTATAGATCCAGTTCAATCCAAGAAATACTTACTGGTGTTCTTCCCTCACCTCTTCACCAGGCTAATTCTTGTCATTCTTCTGGTCTCTTTAAATGCTAAAGGCCTGGGCACTGGGTCAGTTAAGTGTCTAATTCTGTGGTTTCGGCTCAGGCTTGATCTCAGGGTTGTGGTCTTAGGGTCATGATCTCTGGGTTGTGAGATTGAGCCCCGCGTCAAGCCACACGTTGGGCTCTGCACTCAGGGCAGAGTCTGCTTGGATCCTCTCTCTCCCTCTGCTCTTTCCCCCTCTCTAACATATATAAATCTTTTTTAAAAATGCTGGAGGTCTTTCCAGACACTCAAGTCCAATTTCAGAATCTCTTGTTACACTCTTATTCATAATGCTTATCACACCATTGATAATTTTGTATGACTTACAAATTTACTAAGGGTCACTGTCCTCACTAGATTATACATTCCAGGGGCAGCCCAGGTGGCTCAGCGGTTTAGCGCCGCCTTCAGCCCAGGGTGTGATCCTGGAGACCCCAGATCAAGTCCCACATCAGGCTCCCTGCATGGAGCCTGCTTCTCCCTCTGCCTGTGTCTGTGCCTCTCTCTCTCTCTCTGTGTGTCTCTCATGAATAAATAAATAAAATATTTAAAAAATAGATTATACATTCCATGAAGGCAAACAAAAGTATTTCTGGTTCACCCCTACATACCTGGCCCTTGGTGGGTAGTAGTTTTTTTAGCTTTGTGTCTCTGGTACTGACTTAGTACTGGGTGGCTGACTGGGTGATGCCTGGTGGGCAGAAGGCATCGTGCTCAGTGCCAGTGAGGAGATAATCCTCAGCGATCACTGGCTAAGCCACCTCTTAATTCTGTGAGCGAGGGATACAGAAATCACTTAGCTACAGCCTCTACCCTCAACTAGTTCAAAGTCTATGAGAGAGAGAGAATAATGCATGAACAGATAATTATAAAATAGGCCCAGGGCATTACAAGAGTGCTGAGGAGGGACATCTGACCAAGCCTGTGTAAGAGGGGTCAGGGAGGTGGAAAAGCTTCTGGAAGGGGAGACCACTGTGCTAAGGCTCAGAGGAGGATAAGTCCTCAGTGTGGGAGGTGGAGGCCTGCGGGGGAAGGGGACAGCTTTGCAGATAGAGAATACAGCATGTGCAAAGGGCCAGGGCTGGTAAACCAAACAGTACGTATTGAAAAAACTGGGCCAGGAGGCAGGCAGCCTGAGTTCGGATCCTAGCTCTGCCCCTTCCTCTCTAACCTTAGCAAATGACACCACCACTCTGAGCCTCAGTTTCCTTAGCTATAACAAATCCCTCCCTGAGCTACAGCAAGGTCTAAACAGAATAGAAGTATGTCTGCCAATGGAGGAATTGTTGGGGTGGGGAGTGGGCTCCCCAGCAGCCTCACATTGTCCTGGGCCCCCATTCTTGTGCCCAATCCTGTCTTTCTTTTGGGAGCAGAAGGAGATTCTGCTGCATGTCCTGCATTACATTCAGTACCTCCAGAGAAGCATCGATGTGGCCAAGGCCTTGCTCAAATTCCACACCACCAATGGAGAAGGCGGACATGGGGGTGAGTGCAGTCACCATGGCCCAGGCCTGCTACATACCAAGCACTGTCCTGGCTGTCAGGGACACCAACTGACTTACATGATGAATGAGCCCAGGTCCCCAGGGATCCCAGAGCCTTGCAGAGCAGACAAAGTCAGAGAGACGTGCAAGATGCTGTGAACTCAGAGAAGGAGTGTCTGGGGCCTTGCACCTGGGCCTGTGCAAATAGTAGCAGGGGGCGCCCTGGCAGGCCAGAGCAGCAGTGAGCAGAATGCAAGCCCGAGAAGATGTGTGTGGAATGTCTGGGACAGGCAGGCAGTTGGTGTGCTTGGAGAGACTGTCGCATCAAGACGATATGTACAGGCTTGTGAACCAGGTCCTGATGCAAACACGTGTCTTGTGACCTTAACTTCTCTGTGCCTGAGTTTGCTCAGCTGCAAAATGAAACCAATACTAGTATACCCAACCCTTGAGCAACCCGGGTTTGAACAGCACAGGCCCACTTACACACAGATGTGTTTAGATAAATCCAGTCAGTACAGTCCTGTAAAGCCTTTTTCCTTATGAGTTTTTTTTTTAACACTCACTTTTCTCTAGCTTACTTTATTGTACAAATACAGTATATAACACGTATAATGTACTAAATATACGCTAATCACCTGTTTATATTATTGGTAAGGATTCTGGTCAACAGTAGGCTATTAATAGTCAGATTTTGGAGGAGTCAGAATTAGAGAGGGGTTTTCCACAGCACGGGGTTCAGCTCCCCTAAACCCTGCTTGTTCTAGGGTCACTGTACTTCCTTTCTGTGTTTGTCGTGAGGATTAAATGAGTTAGTACCCATGGAAAGTGCTGTCACCTGGTGCCTGCAACAAGTTGGTCATCCAGTGCTGCATGATGTGCTGGGTGCTGTTGCTGTCGCTGGCATGACAAATCCATAGGCGGGAGTGAGGGGAGGTGAGGCAGGTACCAGACCCTGCAGGGCTTTGAGCGCCTGGCTAAGGGAGGGAGACCAAGATGAGAAAAACTGGTGGACTTTTAAAAGCTGGGGAAAGCCACGATCAGATTTTTTTTTTTTTTTTTTTTTTTTTTAGGAAGAGGTGCCTGATATCTAGTGAGCAGGATTGATTATTAATTGGTTGTTGATTATTAGAGTCAGGGAGGTCAGTAGGAAGGCCTTTGGGAGTGATCTGGACAAGAGACAGAGTGGTCTCACACTGCGGGTCAGGCTGTGGACAGAAGTGGTACCTTTGGGTGAGGTTAATGAGGGAGAATTGAGAGGCCTGATGGAGAGGCCCTGGGTGAGCCAGGATGGGTGGCCTTCACTGCTCTGTGGAAGGTAGGAAGAGGAATTGGTTTGGGATGCTGATGGTGGGGAAGCATTTGGGAAGCGTTGAGTCTATCTTCCTTCTTGGCCAACCCAGAATGGTCCTGTGGAAACCTGAATTTTCACCCTGTAACCTCTGCTGCCTGGCCGTGCAACCTCAGACCAGTGCAGTCTCCCCCTGGGAGCTCAGTTTCCACATTTGTAAAGTCAGCTTGGAGACCAGAGCTGTCCAGCCCTCTGCCCAGGATTGGGAAGCATGGTCTGGAAGGAGGAGATGGGACATCATGAATTTGGGGACTTCTGACCTGACTCTTTCTCCAGGCTGTGCAGGTCGGAACTCGGCCTCAGGCGCAATGCGGCGGCGACACTCCACCCCTTCAAGCTCCCCACACTCTCGGAAGTCCCGTCTTCAGGGAGCCTGCCGGAAACCCCGGAAGAAGAAACTGACAGGGTTTTCAGGTACAAGTGAGGCTGGACAGGAAGCCAGGTCAAATGGGAGCAAAGCTCCTTTTCCAGAGCCATCTTACTCCAGGGAGGCCCAGTCAGCTACCCAGAGTCCCCTAACAGCGCTTTACAGTGAGACCTACCTGGTTCAGCTCCCGGCCCCTCATCTCACTAGCTCTGGGGCCTGGCATGGTTGCTTTCCTTCTCTGAGCCTCTGCTTCCTGGGGGTGGACACAGGCTGATCTTAAAGAGCCTGCGTCCACACCCCTGGAGCAATGCTGAGTGGAGAGGCACACAGTCAATGCTCAGTGATTGTAAGCGGCTGTTAGCACTTAACTGTCTTTACAATCAGTCATCCATCCTGGGCCAGGGCATCAGGGAGCATGGGCTGATGGAAAGACCCGAGTGTGGAAAGCAAGCATCCTCAGGCCAACCTCTGTCTTGCTACTAATGGACCACATGTCCCTTCCCATCTGCAAGCCTCAGTTGACTTGTCTTTAAAATGGGAGTTGTGAAAAAAAATAATAAATAAATAAATAAATAAATAAATAAAATAAAATAAAATAAAATAAAATAAAATGGGAGTTGTGACCTAATCAATGATTTCCAGTCTTGGCTGCATATTCCTTTGACTCATCCAGGGTACTGTAAAGAATGCCTATGCCTAAAAATTAAAAAAAAAAAAAAAAAAAAAAGAATGCCCATGCCTAAACCTCACACCCAGAAAGTCAGGTTCAGTGGCCTTGGGTGGAGCCTGGGCATGAGTATTTTCTCTGAGCTTGTAAGGTGATTTGAACGTGTGGATGGGGAAGGGAGCTTCAGTTGAGATGACCTCTAACTGAGGATCCAGGCTTACCTGGGAAGGGCTGGTGAGTGACCAGGCTAGACAAAGTTTGGAAGAGGCTGTGGGGCCCAGAGCAAAGACGCCCCCAACCTGAGCCATGTTCTGGGCCCCTTCTGACACTTGTCTGTCTGCTCCCCCAGAACGCCAGACCCGGGCCCAGAACCCTCGCCGCTCTCTGGCCCTGGACAAGCCCAAGAAATGGATGACCCTATCTCCAGAGCAGCAAGGAAGAAATGCGGTGGGGACTGCCACCCCTTCAAGATGTGCCAGCTCCTGCTGTCACCCCAAAGTTGCATCATCCCTGCCTCAAGGTGACAGAAAGGGAGGACAGCTGACATTGCTGGACATGGCTGAGAACAGTATCCACTGTGACTTCTCAGGTTGCTCCCTTCCCTCACCATTAACTTAGTCATTTATACACTACCTGTCAGGCACCTGCTGTCTTCTGAGCCCAGTCCAGCAGCTGGGGATTCCGAGGTGGACAAGAGAGATGCTGTCTTGGGCCTCTCTCCCATTGTCTTCTTCCCTTCGGGCCCCATTGTGGACGGAAGGGTAGGATGGCATCAGCGTGGCCCTCGTGCAAGGCTGTGGGTCACAGAACCGGAGGAAGGCAGGCAGTCACTCTTGTGACTCCTATCCCTGGGCCATCTTGAAAGGGTGTGGTGACACCCAGCAGAGCGCCAGGCGAGACTGGGGCACTTGGCAGGCAACAGATGCCCCGAGCCATCCTGTCCCCCACCTGCTCACCCTGAGCATCTCTGGACCAGGCCGTGTGCAAGAGCTGGAGTCCAAGGTGACCCAGATTTCCCGTGGTTGCTGAGGAGGCCGTGGGAGCCCAGAGGAGGCCCCTGACCCACCAGGGGAGGAAGGGCTTTTCAGCCCTTCTGCCGGTTGTATGACCTCGGGCAAGTTACTTGGTATCTCAGTGTCTCAGTTGGGTCTAATAATGGTACCCTGCAGCAAAGGGCTACTGAATAGTCTATGCAACGCCTAAAACTGAGCTGGCGTGGGAAGCCCTCTCCGCTTGTTTGCTCTCATCGTCTTCATTGACATTATTCCACTGCAGGACTTTGGCTTCCTCACAGCTTCTGAGAGGGACATGGGGTTCCAGAAACCAAGGGATCATTCGGGGCACCCCACAGCCGCACACAGAGGCCCCGCGCCTGAGGTCTTAGGAGGGAGGCAGAGGCTGTGCCAGACGGTAGCACCTCTCCACCCTTGTATGTGTGACTCCCGGGATTATTCCAGGCACAGGAGTAAGCATCCCGACTTGCCCCCGGCCCCTGCCCCACAGGCTGCTGTTGCAGAATCGGTGGCCCGGGTGATGGCCTCTATTGTGCCTTCAAGGCCCAGCAAGGGGCCGAGAGGATCCATTTTCTCAACAGGACCCAGCCCCATCCCAGGTAAGAGAACCCAAGGGCTCTGAGTGGAGGAGGCTGAGGCGTCTGGTCTGGAATGGCTGAGGGGTAGTGAGAAATGAGCTCAATTTACATCCTCTCTGGCATCTGTGGAGAGAGCACCGTGGGCCTGGCTTCATGCAGGCGGCAGAGGCTCAAAGGAGAGCCTTGCTTCTGGGCCATCCTTGCAGAGCTGCAGCCCCTGGCCAGCCTCCCTGCCTCCGATCTCACCCTTCCAGCTCGTCCTCCCTAGCTGCCTGAGGGGCGGTCATGACAGTTCATGGCTTTAAGCTCTCCCAAGTGCCCATGGGGCAGAGCCCAAATATCTTAGTTGGCATCTGAGAACTTCTTGCCAGCCCCCTCCCCATCCATCTCCCATGAATCTTACCCTTAACACCACTGAATATTCACCCTCCACGGGAGCCATGGCCTTGGCCCCTCCAGGTTTTTCACCCTCTGATTCCTCTTCCTGATGAGACTGCTTCTCTTGTCCACCTAGAAAACCACCACCCTTCAGGTTGAGCACAGTGTGGTCCTCCCCCAGACCACACCCCCTCTGTCCAACTGGAACCCACCCGGCCCCTCACAGCCCTGCTCCCCAGGTGGCAGCACATGATGACAGCTGCCTCTCCTCCCAGGCCTGGAGCCCCTTGAGGGCAGGTGCCTCAGCTGACTAAGCTTCCTGACTGCCCCCCTGCAACCCCCCAGCAGCCAGCACAGAGGGACCTCTATCTCATGGCACAGTGGGCAACACCCCGGGGGACATGGCTCGACCCAGGCTGCACAGCAGCTCCTGGCCCAGGGGTCCTGGTCTACCTTTTGAATTCCACCTCTTGCAGGCAGAAGCTGGTGTTCTATGATTCCAGTGAGGAGCTGGACAAGGACTCCCCAGATGCTGACCCTTGGCTTCCTGCCTGGACCCCGGAGGGCAGCCCCCATGGTGACCAAAACTCCATCTCTCCTTATTGTCGCTAGGGTGCGGCCCTTCCTGGGCACTTCCTTCTGAGCAGTACCGTGGTGGGAGGAGAGGGGGCCAGGGTCTAGTCATCTGGTGAGCATAGCGGTATGTAAGTGTACCTGCTGGTCTGTGCCAGCAGGTGCTCCTGCACACATTGCTTCTGTGGAGCCCAGACACTGCCTCAGAATCTTTCTTAACACAGAGCTCCAGGTAGCTATAATCAGTCTATCCAGATTTGGCACACCAGATACTGATTTTTTTGTTGTTGTTGCTGTTTTTTGGTCATCCATGACATAGCGCCAGGCATTGTGTCTCTTAATCTCCTCTCTGAAGCACTCAAAATGAACAATTGACAGAGTCACCCTTCCCTGACATCTAACATCATCTCTCCAAAGCCAGCTGCTGTGCTGGGGGAGAGGGTCATCTCTGACACATCCTGATGTTTCCTTTCCAGGGAGCCTGCTGGACTTGGGGCCTCCCCAGATTGCCAACTGGAGTGTGACAGGACACCCAAGCGAGATCCTAGGGTTCAGCCCCTCCCTCTTCAGCTCCCCAGGAAAACTACCGCCAGAACAGATCCTGGAGGATGGCACCGAGTTCCTGACCCAAGGTGAGCATCTGGGGCTGGACCTGACACTTGGTCCATTCAGAAAACATGGTGATACTCACCAAGTGTGCCGCCCTGGGCTCGGGAGTCCTGGGTACCCCAGGGTGCATCTCATCCAGGCCCCACCTCCAGAACCCTGTGGCCTTGTGGGGCAGTGGTCCTGGAAGCCCCTCAGTAAGGGGAAGCCTCCAGGAGCCCACGTCAGGGACCTACTCCCTCCGCTCAGCATGGAGGTGCCCCAGGGGACCTGGCCTGTGAGCCGGATTTGGACCTAAGACAGGAGATCCAGAGAAGGACAGCAGGAGATCCTGGATGGGACGGCAGGACGGAGCCTGGGTGCCTGGAGGGAGGTGTTTCCACTCCAGCTGGCACCCTGCATTCCCTCCCCGACAGCTCTCTTTGAAGAAGTGTGGCTAGATCCCATGCCTTCACTTTCTGACAGCATGCTTGAGGCGCTACAGAACAAGGTAGGCATCCGTCCACAGACATGTCCATCCTTCTTTCCATGTACATCGCTCTCCTGCTTCACTGACTCATCCATTTCCACCACCAGCCAGCTGCCTCCCCCACCCTCTCACTGTCCATCTGCTCGCACCTCTCCTCGTCTTTCTGGAGACATGTCTACCGTCTGTGCCCCCATCTGCCCACCCTTTGAACAGTCACTGCTGGCCCCCAGTCACCCCACTCTGTGCCGGGAACTCGAAGGAACCAGGCACAGAATAAGAGCTAAAATCCAGGTGCCCATAAAAGACCCCACATAACTGTGAGCTGGGGTCTCCTGTGACCCCAGTCTACAGATGAGGAAACTGAAAACAGAATAAGCTCAGTAATCCTCGGTTGGAAGGAGCCTCCCGACCGGGCCCCAGGGGTGAGCTCCAGCTGCCGTTCTCCCCAGCGGCTCATCGCCTGGCTGGCAGAGGCCCGCCCCAGCTCGGGTCCCCAGATGACTCTTCCTCCATCTCCCCTGCTTCCTCCGATGAGTAACTGAATCTGCACCAGAGACCAGAGTGGACACTCTTAGCAGAGCCCTTAGTAAGCGCCAGGCACTGTGCTAGGTGCTTCTCAGCCCTGCAAGCCTGTGTGGTGACCGCCACACTGTAGGTGATCTCGATGCTCAAAGAAGGTAAGACTTGCCTGGGGCATCGGGGCTGCCACACTCTGGCGTTAAGAGTTCTAGCCCCAGAACGGGGGTGAGCCCCAGCCGGCCCCTCTCTGACCCACAGTGGGAACCTGGGAACATTTGCTTGAATGTCAGGGGTGATATGGACGAGGTAGTCTTCGATTTGAGCTGGTTCTGATGCTCATGTTACGTCCTAGGAGAGCAGTGAGTGGGGATGTGAAGGGATGCCTTGGTCTCCCCTCACACCCCCCGGCTTTCTCCATCGCCCCCCCTCCACCGCAGGAGATGCCCTCGGAGGCCCCCGAAGATGCCCCCGACCCCCATGGCCTGTGCCAGTCCTCAGTGTCGCTAGACCACTGCTACCTGTCACTGAGCGAGAATAGCAAGGTGCCGTCCAGCTCCAGCTCTGAAGACACGGACACTGAGTCGGAATGGAAGCAGCAGGAGGTGAGGGGGGCAGCCGCGGCAGTGGTGGGATGGTTCCCCGTCCCCGGCCTGCCCTCACCTCCCTGTCCCCCACCAGGACACTCAGGCCGACCCCGAGGGCCTGCCGTCCTCCAGCGACGAGGACAGAGACTGCACGTGGACCCCCACCCGGCGGACCACAACCCTGCCCACGGCTGGAAGGAAGGCCAAGAAGGGCCGTGCAGGCAGGGGCCCGACGAAGCCCAAGGAAAACAAGAAAGCCCCCTGCCAGCCCCAGATGAAGAAAAAGTGTGTCAACGGCTTCATCATGTTCTGCAGGATGAACCGGAAGCAGTACATCCGGTGGGTGGGGGTCCTTTTGGGCCCTGGGTGGGGCCTGACCTGCACCGTCCACCCCTCCCTGCCCCCAGAATGTGTTGCTCCTGTCATCTGGCACGTTTGCCCCCCTCCAGACATGACCCCCTGACCCTTCCTCAGCCACATCCCTGCCCCCTGGTCCTGGTGCTGCAGTCAAAGCCTATGAATTGTAAGCAGCAAGACCCAACTCAGGCTTAGGAAAAGGGCTACCACAGCCTGAAAGAAGGGGAGGAGGTAGATTGCCCCCCCGGTGGGCCTGGGCCTGGGGCTCAGATGATGCGAAGCCTCTGGAAGTTTCGTTCCTCTCTCCATTCTGCTCTCCTGGCTCGGCTCTATTCTCAAGCACGTGGGGTGGGGTTGGGGAAGAGTCACCCTAAGGTCATGTCCAGCAAGCAACCCGGTGGGAGGAGAGCCCCTCGTTTCTAAGGTTTCTGGCCAAAGTTCTAGGGGCTGACTGGATAGATGAGGCACCCAGCCCCGAAGGTGGGGTGGGGGTTGGGTGGGGCCTCTCGATGGCCAGCGAAGAGCTGGTGCCCTGACAGGAAGTCCAGGCCCTGGCACCCGGAGCCGTGGATACGGGTCTCCTACAGGCCCCGAGACATAGTTTCCCCTTCCCAACAACCAGTTCATCCAGCCCCCTGTGACACCTCAGCACCAGGGGGTGTGCCCTGAGCTCCTTCAGGCCATGGTGGATAGAAGAGACCCGGGTTCTCAGGCAGGAAAGCCAAGGCCCCAAGAGGGCAGGGGGCCTCCTGCGGTCAGACTGTTGGCCTTCGCCCAGACTGGGCTGCCCTGCAGGCCTCTCCTCACCCCCTCCCTCCTGTCCCAGAGCCTGTCCTGGGACTGCATCCACGGCTGCCACCAAGGAGCTGGCCCAGCTCTGGCGGGTGATGACCCAGCAGGAGCGGAGACCGTACTGGTGAGGGGCCCCAGCCCAGAGGCGCGGGTGGCAGAGCAAAGGGGCCTCCGGGGCTCCTCACTCCTGCTCTGATTTTCAGAGCCTCGGGCCTCATGATGTGGGAAACAGGTTGGAGTTTACTGGGGTGGAAGATGTGGGTGTTGAGAGCTCTTATGAAATCCGTGGGGCGGGGATGACGGTGGTAGGAGGTGCTCTACCTCTGCGGCGGAGCTTGGAAGGGCAAATGGCCTCAGTCGGGACCCCTTGGGCCCCTCCTGCCACAGGGAGTCTCAGAGCAGGAAGCTGGGTCTCATTTCCCTGCTACTACCCCTCCGCCCTCCCTCCTGGCCCCTCCCTGCCGCCCTCTCCCGTCCATGGTGGCACAGCTGCCACCTGCTCCTTTCTCATGGGCCCTGAAGCACACAGCCCTAGATCGCCCTGTAGCAGGGGCAGGGAGGGCTCCGGCCCCATTGTACAGACGGGACTGGGAGGCCCAGGGGTTGCTCTGAGGGGACCAAGGAAGGAATAGGCCCTTGCCACCTCCCCATCAGCCCAGTTTCTGGGGGGTGAGCTAGGTACCCCAGAGGGGGAAGGAAGGAGTGACCCCGATCCACCCCCCTTTTGCCCCCAGCATCAAAGCTCGCAGGTTCAGCCTCCAGCACAACCGGATCGTGAAGCAGGACAGCTCCAGCAGTGAGGACGAGGACTGGGGGACCCCCAAGCCCTTCTACCAGCTGCTGGCCGAGAAGGCCCGCCGGTCCCCAGACCTGGCCTCTCAGCTGCCCCCTCAACACTACTGAGAGGGTGACCCCCCCCCCCCCCCCCCCCCCCCGGCCCTGGCCCTGCCGCTCCTGCGGCTCTGGTTTGCAACCAGGAGCCTGTGAAGAGGTTGTCCTCCTGGGGCCTCACCCCTCCTGGAGCAGGTCCCCTCGGCCAGTTCCTGGGCAGCTGAGAGGGGCGATTCTTGGAGCCCGTTACTGTGTGCGTTTGCCTGGTGCTAGAGTGGCTGGGACTCGCCCTGCCTAGCCCACTGCCCTTCCCACCGCCCCTCCCCAGCCTGGGCTGCATCCTGGGAGCCGCAGAGGTGGCAGGAAGGGAGCCCTGCGGGAAAGGCAGCAAGGTGAAGTTTCAGAGAAGGGGTTTGCTGCGCCCACCCGAGTCCAGCCATTTCAACCCTGTTCATTCTTACTTCACCCCACGCCTCCCTCCCCTGTTCTATTTATAGATTATTTATTGTTCGCAACAAAATAAAGTGGAACCCTTGTTACCAGCAAGAAAGACCAGGCAGGCTCCTTTGGTCCCCTGCTTCCTCAGAACCTGGGAGGTGCGGGGGTGCCCCTTCTGCGGGACCCAGAGGCCCCAGGACCCGCAGCTTCTCAAGCGGTCAGCACAGAACTGACCTCCGGCCCCCGGCCCCGTCAGGGAGCAGCCGTCAGAAAGCTCCAATCTCAGGTGGGCCTTCTTAGGGTTCAGTGTCTCCTTTGGGCAAGTGCTTTAGAAGGTAACACACACCCCAGGAGATTCTAGTTGTTAACTTTATTTTAATTGAAACGGAGGCATAACATATCCTAGAAAAATAAAGATTTATGATACAAACTAGACACAGGGTCAGGGGTGCCCCAGGGGGGAGGGGGATCTTTGGTCTGGGGCTGGATGTGGTAGGGAGGGCTCTAGTCCAGGAGGAGCCTCAGCCGGGCCTCCCCACACACCTGCTCACTTTGCAGTAGGAAGGGCCCAGCCGGGAGGCTCGGTTAGGCTCGGGCACAGGACTGTCTGGCCTCCGCCCTCCGGCTCCAAGTGGTGGTGGAGCTATTAATAGTGTTTTAAGGAGTGACAGGGAGAGGGCTCGAGGGGTTGGCCATCAAGCCATGTGGCAGGGCTTTCAGCTCACAGCTAGTACCAGGTTGAGGGGGGCATAGCCCCCGAGTCAGGACCCCCAAACCTCCCCCATTCACTCGGGGCACAGAGCAAGGAGAGGGCTGTAACAGAGGAGGCCACTGATCCCGAGGACAGTGTCCCCGGGCAGGAGTGGACAGGGGCGAGTCCCCCGGCACCTGCAGGGCTTAGAGAGGTTCAGCGGCCGGGGAGCCGGGCATCTGGGACCGTAGTGTGTGGCATCTTCAGCTCGCAGCTATTGTGTGTGAGCGGCCCCCTCCTCCCGGGCCGTCCTGGATCTTGAGCACCATGGTCAGGAGAGGCGAGGAGGCCCGGCGGGGGTCACAGTTCCAGGGAATCTTCCACAGGCACCGACTGGAGCTGCGTCAGAACCTTCGGCTCGGCCTCCAGCCCCTCATCCGCCTCGCCCCCTGCCGCAGACCCCAGGAGCAGCCCCTCGGGGTCGGGGTCCGGCAGCCTCAGCACAGTGTGGGGGGCCTGCGTCCCCAGCCCCTTCTCTGCTTCCAGCAGCCCTTCTGTGCCGCCGCTCAGTTCCAGCCCTGCCGGCCAGATGGGCATGGCCGCGGGCGACAGCATGAGCCCTTCGGGCGGCGGCGCCGGGAAGCCCGGGAGGAGAGCCGAGGAATCCGCGAAGGGCAGGCTGGTGGCTGCGGCGGCAGTGGCGGGGCCGGGCGGTGGCTGCGGCGGCTGCTGTGCGGAAAGCGGGCCGAGGGCGTGGACGTCGGGGAGAGCGGGGCTGGGGGCCACCGGGAGGGCTCCTTCGGGCACCGAGATGGCCGCGTCTGGCTTCAGGGGCAGGGCCAGGCTGGGGGCAGGCGGCAGGACCTGGGAGACCAGCATGCTCGTGGGGAAGGTGGCGGTGAGGATGATCTTGCCCTGCTGGACGGCCACGCCCGTCACGATGGGGCTGCCGGACACCGGGTTGGCCAGGAGAAAGTTTCCTGTGGGGACGAGAGGTAGGCCAGGTGTGGGGGTGAAGACGACAACGCTCTGGGGGGCACCAGCGGGGGGGGGGTGGGGTGGGAAGGGGACCAGCCAGAGGCCTCTCGGAGCCCCCTTGCGGGTGGCGCCGGGGCTGCGTGGCCTGGGCCTCCTGCCACCACTTGACTCAGGTGGTGCCAGGGAGGGGCTGCCCACCTCCCAGAAGCCCCTGCCCGCACCCACCCTGAGGCCCCGGCAAGGCGAGAGGTACCTGGCGCAGCGGCCGAAGGAAGCTGCAGGGCCGTCACGCCCACCCCGGAGTTTATCAGGTGCACATTGGCAGGGCCCGCAGTGGCCGCCACCTTCACAGGGCTGCCCGGGCCGGCGGCTAACAGCTGCAGCGGCCCCACAGCCTGGGGCAGGGTCACCACCTGAGAGGTGGGCACCACCTGGGGCAGGTTCAACAGCGGGGAGGCGGGGCCCAGGCCTGCCGGGTACCCCGGCGGGGGAGAGAGCGGCACCACTTGGGGAGCGGCCACAGAAGGCACCGGTCCCGGGGGCAGGGGGAAGGTGGCAGCCGGTGGGGGCCCAGGCACCACTTGGGGCAGCGGCCCCGCGGCCTCCTCTGCAGGCGTCCCAGAAGCGGCCACCTGGGCCTCCTTGGTCTCGGGGGCCTCGGGCGGAGCCTCCTCTAGTCGAACCTCCCCGGTCTGCGGGTCCAGGACCAGGGAGGTCTTGCCCTCGCCGGGCCCCGGGGCACCGGGCTGCGGAGGAGGGGCGCCACTGCCGCCCGCCAGCAGCAGGGGGCCCAGGCTGGAGGCCTCCCCGAGGGCCAGGCTGTTGATGATGACGGGGCTCCCGTTGAGGAGCACGGCGGGGGAGCTGCCCGCCGCCAGGAAGCTCCCGTTCACCAGGATGGACGAGGAGGCGGGGCAGGGCGCGGGCGGGGCGGCCCCGGCCAGGAATAGAGAGCCCTGGGCGGGGGCCTCCGCGGCCACCGGAGCCACCCCCCTGTCCAGGTCCTCGGGGCTGCGGCTGGACTCGTCCTCCGTGGTGGGGTTCCCGTCAGACTCGCTGGCCAGAGAAAGGACTGTGAGTTGTGGCCCCGATCGCCGGGGTTCCCCGCTGGCCAGCAAGCCCCTCGCCGCCCCACCTCCTCCCCAGGCCAATCTTTGGCAGCCAAAGGCTTCAGGGGGTCATAGACTCCCCCACCCAAGTTGGAGCCTCTGCAGAGGAGCACTGATCCTGCTCTTAAAGCTAAAGCGGGCGCCCCGGGAGGCTCCTCGCCCGGCCCCTCGGCCGCCCGGCGCCCCGGGGTCGGGCTGAAAGCAGCACAGCGCCCGCCGGGAGAGTGCGGAGGCTGCCGCCCGTCAGTTCCCGGTGCCTCCCCCCCCCCGCCCCCCCGCCCGGGGCGTCAGAAAAGGGAGCGAGAGGCCGGCGCGCAGGGTGGGAGGGGAAGGGCTTGGGTTACAGGGAAACCGGAGCTGGGGAAGGTTCACGTTTCACAACAAAGACAGACGACGGACCACGCTGTTTGGGCCCAGAGGGGGGTTGGGGGGTGAGGAAGAGCCGCGGCCCCGAAAGGCTGATGCCCCCACGCGGGGTGGGGGGCAAGGGCCCGGCCCCGGCCCCCGTTTTCTCAATGCCTCCCGCCCCCCCCTCCGCCCCAGCCACGAACACGGATGGGACAGGGGACGGAGCTCTGAGCGGAGCGGAGGGAAAAGGTTTCCCAGCCTCCGCGACAGGCGCGGTGGGGTCGGGGCGAGGGCCCGGGGCGCGCGCCTGCTCCGTCCACACGTCTCCCTCGCGCCCTGGGGGGCGCCCGAAGGTGTGAGCCGGAGGTGTCCCAGGAGCTCTGCGCGCGGACTCCAGCGGTGGGCATGGGGGGGGGTAGCTGGTGGGTAGCGCGTCCCCGGGAAAGCGGGACCTGCGCCGCCCGGGTCCCCTCACCTCTTGCAAGGCGCGCCGCCGCCGCCCCCGGTCCGATCGCGCTGTCGCCGGTTCTTGAACCAGTTGCTGACCTGCGTGAGCGAGAGGCCGGTGAGCGTGGCCAGGCGGCGCTTCTCGTCCGGCGTAGGGTAGCGGTTGCCGCGATAGCAGGCCTTGAGCGCGGCGCGGGAGCGCTCCTTGAAGCAGTAGACGGTCTCCTCGCCGTCCCATATGGTCTTGGGCAGCGGGAACTTCTTGCGCAGACGGTACTTGTCCACTGCGCCCAGCGCGCGGCCGCGGGCCCGCTCGGCCTCGTGGTAGCGCGCGCGCAGGTAGAGGTCCTGCAGAAAGGCGTGGTGGGCGGCGGGGAAGGGGCGGCTCTCGAGCAGCCGGTAGAGCTCGGCGTACTCGCCCCGCTGGAAGGCCACCAGGGCCCGAGCGCGCAGCACCGGATCGCTGCCACGTAGGCGCTCGGCCGGGGGCAGCGCGCCCAGGAAGCGGCTCAAGCGGCCGGCGTGGCCCGCCTGTAGCAGCGCCTCGCAGACGCACGCCACCTGCTCGGGCGAGAAGCGGAGGCCCGTGGGCGGCTCGGCAGCGGCCTCGGGGGGCGACCCGGGGACGCCCGGGGATCCCGGGCCCTCCGCTCCCGCCGCCGCTTCGCCCGCCCCGGCCCCGGCCGCGGCCGCGGCCGCCGCCTCACCCTCGGCCGCCTGCAAAGTCTGCAGGAGCTGGCGCGCTTCCTCCTCCTCTTCTTCGGTCGCCGCCGCCGCCACCGCCTCCCCCCCGGCCGCCGGCCCCGCGCTCGGCTCCGCAGGCAAGGTAGCCATGTTTTGCAACTTTGGGAAGTTCCTCCCTCCTTCTCCTCCTCCCTCGGGCTTTCCCCAGCCCCCTCCCCCGCCCGTCCCCCCTCTCCGCCCTCCCCTTCGCGCTCCCCGATCTTCTCCCCCGCCGACGACCCCGCGTCTCCCGCAGCAATGCAAGGCCCAGCTCTCCACTTGGGTCTCGGTGCCGGTGTCTGTGTGAGTGCCCGCCCCCCTCCCCGTCTCTCCGTGATTCTCCTTTTGTTTTCCCTCCGCCTCAGGCCGCGCTTTTTGCCTCCCCCCGCGTGTGCCTCAGGCTCAGGGCCTCAGTTTCCCCATCGGGACAACGGAGAAGGTAACGGGCCGTCCGGGAGGGCTAAGGGCGCGAAGCCACCTCCGCCCCGAGACTAAGCTTCTGCACGCCTCCGTCTCCAGAGTCCTCTGAAGGCCCCCCCACTCCCCATCTCGGCCTGCGCTCCGCCCCTCGGAATTCCCGGCTCCGCAGGGGGGCGGGTCTGGCAGGGAGAAGGGGCGGAGGGAAACGGGTTAGAAAGTTTGCAGCAACTTTTCTTGAGCAAGTCTCTGGAACCCAGGCGCGTGGCCCGCGCAGGCGCAGTGGGCGGAGGATGGCCGCGCGCGCAGGCGGCCCAGCCCCCTTCTTCCAGGCGAGCGGGTGGCACAGCTGGGCCACAGCTGGACAGGGGGCGGTGCCTCCCGGTGGCTCGCTAGCCCTCTCTTATTGGCCGGGGGCCGGGGCCACGCCCCTCGCCGTCCCCACCCCCACCCCCAGCCCAGATTCGTCCGCTCGGCGTCCCCGCTAGCTTCCCGCCAGGCCATTGGCCGCCTCCACTCGCCTTCCGATTGGCCCACCGAGCAGCCTCCTTCCCGCAACGCCAAGAGAGCGGACACCGCGCAGTTCAGAGCTTTGGGCAGACGGGAGGGCCTTTTATTTGCGAGGATCGGGGGTGGGGTCCTAGGTGGGGAGAGACAATAAATACTGAGGAATGTCGGGGTCTCAGTGCATCCAAAACGTGGGTTAGGGCGCTGGGGTCCTGGAGCCTGTCAGCGGGTCGGGGGACAGACAGGTCAATAAATACCCAAACTGCCGAGGCGGGCAGGCGGAGCCTGCGGTGGCTCCGAGAGCAGCCTACGTGAGGAGGGCGCGGGAGTCCCCGAAAAAGCGGGGCTGGCAAAAGCACAAGGTTCCCGAGAGCGGGCTGAGCTCGCACTGGACGTTCGCCGCGGGAAGAGAACGTTCTTAGAACGGGACAGCAGGGCCTCGTGCACAAGGACTTGTGGTCTGCGAGCCGAGGGGGCGGGGCAGGCAACACTGACGGCCCACCCCGGCCCTGTGCTGCCTCCTCTAGGTCGCAGTTTGCCCATCCGTGTCGGGGCTCAGCCAGGCCGTAGGAAGGAAGCGGCGTGCCATCCCCCCCGGCAGCGGCTGCGGCATTCCCGGTTACAAGCCTTCCAGGAGCCCCGTGCTCCGACCGCGGGCCCGGCTCCTCCCTCCCCGGCCGCCAGGGGGCGGGCCCGGATCACAGGGCTGGAGCTGGGGCGGAGACCCACGCTTGGAGCGGTGCGCACGGGGAGGCGGCGGGAGCGGCTTCTGGGCCGTGCCCAGGTCACCCAACCCTCCGGCTTGGGGCTCTAGGGTTCAGGGGGCGAAGGCGGCTCCCGGCTGGCGCCAGACCGGGGCGAGATGGTCGGCGCGGGCCACCAACCCAGTGCAGCCCAAGGAGGCGGCAGCAGCCAGAGCAACGGCGAACTGGAGCAGGGAACGCGCCTCCGATAGGTCAGGCTTAGGGACCTGCGGACAAAGGGGCGGGATCAGGTACCCCCCCGCGACACGGCCCGCCGATTGGCTCCTGGGACTCGCCACGCCTCCGCCCGGAGGAGGGTCCACAGGCCTCTGCACGCCGCCCCGCCCCCGCGGGCAGCTGCGGTTGGTCCGCTGGCCAAGCCTTAAGTCTTGTCCGAACTCGCCACTGGCTGCTTCCTAGCGGCCTGTGCTGATTGGCTGCTCGGGCACCCTCCCTCCCCGCGGCGGGCCCCGCCCGACAGAGGCGCAGCTAAGCAGAGGCGGCTGGGGGTACGTGGAGCGAGGAGGGGGCGCGGCGGCGGCGGGCGTGAGCAGCCGGACGTACCCTGGCAGGGAGCAGCAGGTGGCGGCGGTGCATGGGGCCTGGCCCCACCAGCGGGCATTGGCCCCGAGCCACGGCCTGGGGGCCATCTAGCTGGAGAGAGAAGGGACAGGTGACCCGATCCGAGCCCAGCCCGGCCCGACCGCCCTCGGCAGGGGGCGAGAGACAGTGGAGGGAGTCGGGAAGGAATCTAGGGAGATCCTAGAGGGGACCTGGTTGGAGGCCTGGACCGAGGGATATCTGGTAGACGTGGGGCTGGAGGGTGTCTGCCTCCTGGAGCCCCAAGAGATAGGGTAGTCCCTAAGCCTGGATGGGGGTACGGGGTCTGCAGAGGGGCCAGCAGGCTTGATTCAGGGGTAAAAAGAGGGGTCTTACATGGGAAGGTGCATCCGTGGCCCGGGGACTGGGGACCCCCGTGACAGCTGGAAGGAGAAGAGAGAGGCATAGGGCGCGTGGAGGGACGGAGGAGGGCGGTGGCGCGGCGTGCCCCAGCCTGGGCCCCTCGCCCTCCCCCAGGTGTCCACACACGCCGTGGGCCCACCTTCCCCCGCGTTGCCCTCGGGAAAGGAGACGCATGAGGGACTCGCCTGCATCTGCCCCCGCCTGCAGCAGCTCCATCCGCTCCTGCAGCTGCTGGACGCGCGCCTCCAGGTCCTGGTTCCGGGCCTCGGCCTCCCGGAGCTGACTGTGGGGAGGTAAAGGCCGTGAGCACTCCGGACCCGAGCGGGACAGGCTGCTGGCGGTAGAGACCAGCCCGGCGCCCCGACCCTGACCCCGACCTGGCAAAGTTTTGGTTAGCTGTGCGGATGGCCTCCAGCTCCTGGCTCAGGCTCTGCCGTGTGAGCACCTCCTCCTCCAGGGCCTCCTGGAGCTCCCGCAGCGTCACCTGGGTCACCTGGGTCACCTGGGCTTCCACCGCGGCCGCCGCCGCCGCCGCCGCCGCCACCGCCGGAAAGGCCTCCGGAAGGGCCTCCAGAACCGCAGCTTCAGCCTGCGGGCGCGATCGCACTTAGGGCTGCCCGTGGCTCCTGCGGCACCCAGGACCTGGGCTAGGATCCTCCCTTGTCCTCTAGAACTTTCTGGAACCCCACACCTCCTGTGCTGACCCAGTTCTCCTCCTCCCCTAACCAACCGCAGCTCCTGTCCCTGTCTCCAGCCTTTGGTCCTGGCCCTTCCCACCCACCCTCCACCCAGGAACCAAAGGGCTGTTCCTAAAACTCTAGCCCAGTTTGTCCCTGTCCCTCTCCCCTCGGGCCCCTCAGCACCCTCAGGGCAAGGCCTACCTCATCAAAAGGCCCTGTTTGGTTGTTTCCTGTGGGCCTCAGTCTCCCCTCCCCTCACCCTCCACCTCCCACTGCTCCTAGAACAAGTCACCTTACCACCCTGCTTTCCTGTTCCAGAATAAACCTTTGCCTTGAGGCTTTGTCTGCTGACCAGTGGGTATGTTTCTTCCCATGGGCAATCCTCCTCCTCCTCCTGTGGAGTCCCCCTCCTCCCCCACACAATGACTTGTTCTAATTTCTTCATAGCGATCATTTCTGACTGAAGTAATTTTGTCTCTACTGTTTTCTGTCCCCTTCTGTCAAGTGAGCCCCAAGAGGGCTTAGCACTCCACAGCACACAAGACTCCGGAAGCCCTTGCCTGCTCTCCAGTTCGTCCCTGACTGGCCTTCTCCTTCAAAAAGACTCACTGTTTCCTCTGGTGGGGACATTGGGGGCTCCGGACTGGGCGCTTGCACAGGTGGCTCAGGCAATGGCTCGGCCTCCAGTTCCATGGCCGTGGGGCCTAGGACCTCCTCGTCCCTGGAGAGAGGAACAGGGCCAGGGGACGGAGAGCTGGGCCCCCTGGGGAGGTTGCCCATCCCCTGGGTTCAGAGCCAGGACTCCCTCTCCTGTGGTCATGGGAGAGCCAGACCCTGAAGACCCCCTAGTGTGAGGGGAGAGGGGCAGAGAGAAAGGGCCAAGTTGCCAGGTTGGTGTGACAAGTCCCCTTCTTGTTAGTAAAGGCCTGCCACTCACGTGGCCTCATGCCCCTGGGAGCCAGCCTCTCCTCACCTTCTGGCAGATCCTGGGGTCCAGACACCCATGCTTTGGGGTCTGCTCATCTCTCTCCATTGGACCTTTGCGGACTCCTCTCCTTAGGGCGTCAGGACAGGGAGGAGGACCCCACCCACCTCTAGCCACCTCCAAAGACATGGTATTTAGATTGGGTGTGGGACCCCAGGACAATGACTCTAGTCATCAGCACCCCAACCCCTGCCATACCCAGCTGCTGGGAAGGGGTCACAACCTCTCCAGGAATATGAAATTGCAGTAAAAGTGGATGTCCCCTCCGGCCCAGGGCTCCCTCCCGTGTAAACAGGTCTCAAAGGCCCGATCATGAGCCTGGGTGCTCACCGAGACCAAGCCAAAGCTGTTCATCCAGCCTGGGTTATAACAGAGAAGCCAGATCAACTGAGTCCTGCCCCGCCCTGTGAGAATACTGCCCAGTGGCTCACGCTTTCATTCATTCATTCAGAATAAGACGTGGCATTTGCTATACACTGTCCAGTAACAAAACAGACTAGAACACAGCACATTCTCACAGTTGTCAGGTATGAGTGCGTATATGTGAGCCAAGGACCATCGTTGATGGTGGGCTTCCTCTTCCTTGTCCAAATGTTCTAATTTACTTGTGCAAGCAAGGTATTGTTTGTGTAATTAATGTTTCTAAAAGGCTTGCGGTTATACGAGTGGTCCAACGAGTTTGTATTCCTTTAAGAGTGACTTAAAAAAATTCTTATTCTTGAAATTCTTATTTTCTAAGATTCTGAGAATTCTGATTCTCATGACTGTACTAGAAATCAAAAAGTGGAAGGTTGGAAGCTTCTGGAAGGCTGAGTCTGTGGCTCTGAGGCTTTACAACTGAATCTGTAATTTTGCATTACTTATAGTCTGAGATTTCAAGGTCCTACACCTCTGGAGTCCTAATAGTCCTTGGTCCCAAGGCAGTCAAGTTCCAAGACTGATCCTGCAATTCCACTGGGTGTTGCCACTCCTCACAGGCTGCCCAGGGGCAGTGCCTACCTGAGGGCCATGCAGGAGTAGGAGTAGCCCACAAATGGCAGGTGGACTCCCAGTGGCATGCCTTCCCGCATGTCAGACAGCGTCTCCTGTACAAGAGAAACACAGATGTGGAGTGACCGGTGTTCGTCAGGGCTGGTCTCCTGCTCCTCACCCCACCCCAGCTTGGAGCCTATCTGAAGTGGCCCCTCCCTCATTTTCTTTCAATATATCCTATAACTTCCCTCGGGACACTCTCCACACTGTAATTATATACTTCTCTAGGCTGTAAGTGGATGAGGGTGGGACCAGGACTGGCTCGGTCCCTGTGTGTCCCCAGCAGCACCCAGCACAAGGCACCCAAGCTGAACACACACTCAGGATAGCTTGTATCACAATTGAGAGAAGGCCTAAGAGAGATTTCTCCACAAAACAGTGCTCTCCTGCCTCTCACTTCTCATCGCTCCAGGTCCCAGCTCAAATAACACCTCCTCCAGGAAGCCCTCCAAAACTTTCCATGCTGAATCCAGGAGCCCCACCCCCTGCATTCCCCCATCTCACCTCTGAACTCTCTGGGGAGTCATTGGGGACCAGTCTATGTTCCCCACTAGACTGTGAACCCAGGTCATCGCTGGGTTCCCAGCGTGGGGCAGGTCACAGAACAGGTGCTCTGAGGGAGGAATGATTTCAAGACCCGAGGAGATGGGTACTATTCTAACCCCAACTTTATGGGTGAGGGATGGAGGGGGGATACCCTCTGCCCAGCAGGGGTTGCAGGTACCTACCCCGCCCCCGCTCACCATGGCAGTGAGCCCATCTTCCACCACATCGAAGTTGCACGTGTCAGTGGCACCCTCAAAATCCGGCGTAAAAGGGGGCACGCTGTCTCGGAGACCGTCCCAGTCAAGGCCAAAGAAAAAAGGATGATTCTGGAAATCACCTGCTCCGTCCCGGCCCAGCCGCGTCTCAGGGGGACACAGCAGTTGCTGGATGAGGTCTCGAGCCTCCTCAGGGACCCCCGCATCGACCAGCGGCAGAGACAGGTGCTCCTGCACGAGGGAGAGGGAAGGCGGGGGACGTAAGCCTGGCAGTACATGTGGAGGGAGATCAGGGGTTTCTCTGGCCGTCCTCACCTTATAGTGCACGATCTTGCCGTAGGTCTCAGCCGTGGAGTCGGCGTAGAAGGGCGTCTGCCCGTAGAACATCTCATAGGCGAACACTCCCAGCGCCCACCAGTCACACTCCGGCCCATAGCTGCCCATCCCAGGCCCACCGCCTACGGCCTGCAGGATCTCGGGGGACAAGTAGTCCGGAGTGCCCACAGCCACCAGCGACCGCACCTGAGCCAAAAGGTCCACAGCTGGGCTCGGCCCCGCCCCTCCTAGCCACGCCCCGAGTGCTTGGTCCCTCCCCTGGCCTGTTCTTTTTTTTAATTTTTATTTATTGGGATCCCTGGGTGGCGCAGCGGTTTGGCGCCTGCCTTTGGCCCAGGGCGCGATCCTGAGGACCCGGGATCGAATCCCATGTCGGGCTCCCGGAGCATGGAGCCTGCTTCTCCCTCTGCCTGTGTCTCTGCCTCTCTCTCTCTCTCTCTCTCTCTGTGTGACTATCATAAAAATAAAATAAAAATAAATAGTAAATTAAAAAAAATTTTTTTATTTATTTATGATAGTCACACAGAGAGAGAGAGAGAGAGGCAGAGACACAGGCAGAGGGAGAAGCAGGCTCCATGCACCGGGAGCCCGACGTGGGACTCGATCTCGGGTCTCCAGGATCGCGCCCTGGGCCAAAGGCAGGCGCCAAACCGCTGCGCCACCCAGGGATCCCCCCTGGCCTGTTCTAACCCCGAGCCTCTCACCCTCTTTCCCCCTCCACATCTATGGGGCCCCCACCCTAACTACCTGTGCGCCTCAGCCCTGCCCCCGCACTCTGCACTTCCGGTCCCCCCACCTGAGCCCACTCCTCACTGGGGGCCCGAGTTGCCTGAAGCGGGGCACCGCTCACCGTTCCATCTGCCCGCAACTTGAGGCAGGAGCCGAAGTCGGCCAAACGGATGTGGCCACACCGGTCTAGTAGGATGTTGTCGGGTTTGATGTCCCTGCGCAAACGGAAGGTAAGGGGGAAAAGTGAGCCTCTCCCATCCATCTCACCAGGCTCCACCCCTGCAGGCCCCACGGCCAAGGTCCTCCCCTCTTAGGGAGACCCTGCTCTCCAATTGTGGCCTCTCAGGGCCCTACCCCTCAACCCCCCTTAGGGGATTCTGAACCCCACTCCTCGGGTCCTGTTCCCAGTAGACCAATGAGTTCTCCCCCCGGGCCCCGCCCCCTCTGGGCTCCAACCTCTGCGGTACCCTGCCCCCCACCCGGGTGCAACTTCTGGTTCCCTCTCTGGGCCCCGCCCCCCAGTCCCCGCCCCTCAGCCCCTGCGGCGCCCACCTGTGTACATAGCCCAGCCGGTGCACTGAGTCTATGGCCATGACAATCTCGGCCAGATAGAAGCGCGCCATTTCGGCCGGGATCCGCTCCCCAAACTTGCTCAGCAGCGTTAGCAGGTCCCCGCCCACGTAGTACTCCATGACCAGGTACTGGCAGGGGGCGTGTCATGGGGGGTCAGTCGCACCCCTCGGCACTGACGGCTGACAGCCCGGGACAAAGACTGCCGCAGATGCCCCATCCCTGGGCAGGGATCCCGCAACCCCAGCTCCTAGAGAGCCCAAGAAATCTCCCAGGCCAAATCAGAGACACACACCCTCCCCCCGCAAAACCTAATTCTCCCAGGATGTCACTAGACAGGGAGAGGGGAAAAAGCCCAGAGAGTTCCCAGTGGCCAAAGTACAGAGGCTAGATACCCTGCCCAGGGCCCCCCATATAGATTGTAGAGAGTTATCCCAGTCCAGGTAAGAGATCCTCCCCCCCGACAGTGGCATCTTTACAGGATCCCCCAGAATCAGTCCAGGAAAAAAACAGTAAGGGACATCTCCCATCCCAGGAAAGGAAAACCAATTCCCACCACACCCAGAGACACCCGCAGCCATTTGGAGGCAGCTCCCAAAGCCTAGAACTTCCTCTCCCTGAATCTGCCTGGTTCACTGTCAGCCTCACTGACAGCGTCAGGACTAGGTCGGTCTCCCTAGTCCCCCCTGGCCTGAGGCTCACCAAGTAGTTCTCGTCCTGGAAGGCGAAGTGCAGCTCCGTGATCCAGCGCCGGTCCCCGTTCACCAACACGTCCCTCTCTTCGCGGAAGCACGACACCTGCGGGGCACCCAGAGGCACTTAAGTGGCAGGGAGCGGGAGCCAGGGTGGGTAATCCTAGCGCCCTGCACATCCAGCCCTGGCCCTCACCTCGCCTCTCTTCAGCATGTCCCATTTATTCATGATCTTCATCGCATACACCTGGCCCGTCTGCTTCATCTTCACCACCGCTACCTGAAGGCCGAAACGGGGTGACTGGGGGGGCGGAGATGGCAGGCGCAATCCCCGGGCTCGTAGGAATTTTTCTCCGCCCCTGACACAACCAAGTCCTGGCCCCGCCCCACGGCTAACGCCACGCCCACGACCTCAAGCCCCGCCCCCGCCCAGCTGGTGTAGGCTTTCTCAACTCGGTCATTCATCAATTTCTAAGGTCCCGCCCCAAACCCCTGGGTCCCGCCCACAGCACGGAAAGTCGTGTCGCCTGCTCCGCGGGCCTGCAGCCGCCGCTCCAGGCTCACCTCGCTGAACGCCCCGCGTCCGATCACCTTCAGAATCTCGAAGTCATCCCTCTGCAGTCGGGCCTCCTTAAGCCTCGCCGCGATGGGCTCCACTGGGGGGCGGGGGAGGTGAGAACCGAGGCTAACTGGGACTGACCCGGGAGTCAGGAGGACGTCCCACCCCCTGCCCCTCAGTCTCCTCCACCCCCTCCCTCGGTCTCCTCTCCCTCATTTTCTCTTCTCTGTGTCTCTCCTGGGACTGTCAGCCTCCCGAGGGCTTCCCCACAAAAACACTAAGTGAGGTTTGGGGGACCCCAAACTGCCCTCCTACAGAAAAATGTGGGATGCCTGAGGAACTCCTTTAGGGGAAGTGCACTGGACAGGAGGGACTCTAGTGGGTGCAGGTGGAGAGCGCGGGCTCTGGGAAAAGGAGGCTCTGAAGAAAGGAAGATAGTAAGCTAGTCCTCAGGCTGCCCCCCACCCCGTTTCAGGCCCCACCCCTACTCCCGCGGGAGTGGGAGCGCCGGACAGGCCCCCCACCCCAGGGTTCTCAATCTGTCTCTGATCCTGTCCTGGAACATTCAGTTTAGTCCAGTACCTCCAGGTCTATTTAGATGCTAGTGGCTTTGGACCACACTTTGGGAAACACTGGATTTGGGGGTGGGGCCCCGGAAGAAACAGGAGAGGAAGACAAAGGCAGCATGGACCCAAATTCCGGGCTCTAGTGCATTCGATCTATCCTCATCTCCAGGAAGCGGGCTTCTCTAGTTGCCCATCATTTGCGGGTGGGGAGATCAGGGCTGAGATGGGGTGAAGAGAGTAGCCCGAAGTCCTACAGCTAGGAATGTTCAAGAGGGCAGGTGGGGGGGGGGGGGCGGAAGGGGCGGGTGGAGGAGAGACCCGGCCACTGGGAGAGGGAGGCCCGGGAGGTGGTGGGGGACTTAGGGGGGCAGGACAGAGAGAGGGAGGGGCTCGGGGGACAGTAAGGGGAGACAGAGTGGGCCTATGGCAGGTTCCGGGAGAGTGGGCCGGCAGGGAAGAACCAGCCAGGGCCCAGGAACGGGGGAGGGAGGAGAGAGCCAAGACGTTGAGCCCTTTTAAGGCAGCAGGAACCCGGGCCCCCTCCCCCTCCCCGGCAGCCTGACAGGGGAGGGGCCGCAGGATGCTGCTCGGGCCACAAAAGGAGTGCTCCTTAAGAGAGAGCCAGACCCCTGTCCCACGCTCTGGCCTCAGTTTACCCTGCTAGCTCAACTTCATGCTCTGCAAAGTTAAGGCTGAGAGAGTTACTAAGGGCTGGGGGAGGTGGGCAGAAAGTTCTTCCAGGGGCTGAATGGCCTGGCCTTTGGTCTCCACCTTCCTATCTGAGAAATGGGAGGGACAGGAGCGGGGCCTGATCAGAGAGAGATGAACACAAGAAACGAGGGAGAGGGAAAGGGCAGGAAGGCAGAGACATACAGAGCCCAAGGACCAAGAGCAAGCCACCGAGGCATGAACCAGTGCAGGGGCAGAGTGTCAGAGTGTCAGAGAGACGGAAAACCAAGTGAGCCTGAGTCCCTGGGGGGAGAGGGTGAGGGCAGACAAGGCCAGAGGCTGAGGTGGAAGCATCTTCCCTCCAGACCGGTCTCCAGGGAAAGACCTGGCCAGGAGGGACTTTGTGGGAGAGTTGGAAGGTCAGAAATCAGGAGAACAGGGGCCCTAGGATGCTGGAAGGAGTCAAGGTTGCCCCGTGTAGACAAGAGGGAACAACCAGGGCTGGGGTGGAAAGTGGGTACACCCAGAGGAACCCTAAACTATTTCTCCTCCATCCAGGGGGTGGGGGTGCTGGGTAGCGCCTGTCTGCAGAGCTGGTTCTCCCCCAGGGCCTGAGTCACCGCACCCTCCCAGTGCCTGGGCACCTGTTGGGGCAGCTGGAGAGGCTGGCGCCAAACACCTGCCCATTGGCCGCGCCCCTGGCAGCTGCCCCATGCCGTCCCTTCCGCCTGCCCCAGTGCTCTGGGAAACCAGGGTGGAGGGCCATGGGGCCCATTTTGGTGGTGGGCGGGGGGGGGGGTGTTCCTGGCATGTCTCTACGCCTAGACTTTGGGGAGGGGGCACAAGAGGACCATGGGAGGCTGTGCCCAGTCCAGCCTGACCCAGGGCTCCCAGGTCATGGTTCTGAGTCACGGCTGCCCTAGCCTCTGCTGACCCCAACCAGCCCTGCCAGGGTGCACAGGGGTAGGGGCATGGCAACCCTGGGACCCAGGCCAAGTTTTGGGCTCCTGAATGGGAGGCTCTCCCACGTCCATCTTGCCCCCAACTATCAGCCACTGTGCCCGGACCCATCTTCTGCCTCTGCCCTGCCCCCACGCCCCCCCAACCTGGGGCACCCATGCAGGCAGGCACTCACCCCACTGCAAGAAGTCGGCCACATACTTGTCCTGGGCCAGGTCGGAGGCACCCAGCTCCTGGTGGACGCCCAGGAGAAGGTCGAGCAGGGGCTCCAGCCCCAGGAAGCCAGGGTCCAGCACCAGCTGCTGGAGCCGCCTCAGCCGCACCTCGGCTGACATGTCGGCCAGGCAGCACCATGGCCCCCTCCCCGGGCCGGGGGCTCGGGGTCTTCCCGTTATGGGGCCTGGCAGCCCCTGTCCAGGCCTTGGGGCTCTGGCTGCATGTCTGCCTGTCCCCAGCTGTCCCCTGGGCCTCTCTGGCCACTTCTCGGCTGCTGCTGAGGCCTCCTCCCCTTCTCCCCACCCCTGGGTACGGCCCCCTCCCGCCTCCCAGCCTTAACCCCTCATGAGCCAGGCCCCCCAATTCCCTCCCCTCCGGGGCCCCTCAGAAAGCTTCAGAGTGAGATGGGGGTGGAGAACTTCAACTCTTGCACTATGCCTGCCCCCCCAAAAAAAGGCGGAGCACAGCAGAAGCTACAGGTGTGGCAGATGCCAAAGATGAGCCCTCCCATTCTGAGGGGGCCAATTGAGGTTCAGGAGGATTGTGTAACACCCCTCTCAAGCCCTGGAATTGGGGTGGGGGAGAAAGGGGTGAGGCCTGGGAAGGGGGGGGCAGGAGGCCAGGGGAGCTTCGCGGGTGACTCAGCCGCAGATTCAGACTTTGGGACGGTTTAAATTTAGCCCTCAGGCCCTCTGCTTTACACTGACTTTTTTTTGGCAGGAGGTGGGGAAGGGGTGGTGAGAGAATTGGGAAGGGAGGCCCTCAGGAGCCAGGACCAGGGGTGACCCGCTGGCCAAAGCCTCGGGGGGAGGCAAAGGAGCCCCCAAAATAGCTCCTTGGACCCAGGCCGCACAGCCACATTCCTGCCCAGGCTAGGATTAGAAACAGAAACATTTCGGGGGGTGGAGGGCAGAGCGGGAAGACACCACTCCCTGCAGCTCCGGAGAGCCAGCCTTGAGGGCTTTTTGTTGTTCTCTGTAGGGCTGAACAGTGCTGGGGTGGGGGGGCGGCCACGATCTCCAGCTGGCTCTGGACGCCTGCGCCCCAGGGGCCAGGAGGCCTGGAGGCAGCAGGAGGCCAGGAGTTCTGCACACTCTGGGCATCTCGCGAGTTACCTGGGGGACCCATCTGGGCAGACCCCCCCACCCCCTGAACTGACCAGTTCTGGCACTTTCAAACAACTGGGAAGGGGGCCCTAGGGGCACTCTCCTCCGTTTGCGGCTCCGTCCTTCTCGGTACCCAGGCCGCACGAGCTGTGTGCCTGGAGTGCGTCCCTCCCTAGCCTTCAGTTGTTCCTGCATTAGAATAGAGCAGGGCGGGCACTAGGCTGGGGAGAGGTTGGGCCTAACTCTTGCTTTGGTTGAAGCAGCCGGATTCTAGGACTGCTGTGAAAGTGCACGCATGCACGCTTGCACACTCCCTCCACACCTCCCGGAAGGGAACAGAGACACTGTGAAAACAGGGAACTTTAGTATAAATAAGAGGTCCTGGGGGACAGGGAGGGCCCCGAGGGGCTTCCATAATTTAACACTCTTCAAAAGCACAAACAACAGCAGGGGCAGGGTGGGGGCCAGGGCAGGGGTGGGCCACCCCCACCCTGCCCACAGGATGAGGGGCACATTGCAGAGCTTGTGGGTGGGGAGCTTCTCCCCCAGGAGTGACCAGTCACATGCTGGGGACAGGGAGGAGGCGAACACTGATGTTTCAGAGGAAGGGGTCATTGTACTTGGCAGTGGGTGGGGACAAGGCTGAGGCCACACGGGCCACTACATCCCCCCAAGTGTCTGGGCCAGTCTGGGGGGCCCTCTGACCCCCATATTTGTGCAGGGCAAGGGACTGGAGCAGTCCATCCATCATGGTTAGTCTTGTTAATACATTGATCCGTGAGGTCAGCGGGAGGGTTATGGCTAGGAGGCAGGGAACATGGGTGAGGAACCCCGACATCCATGGCTTCACACCACTGTGCCACTCGGGGAGTTGCCTGGTTGGGAGGAGATGCCCTGGGGAAGACGAGAGGGGAGACAGGAGGGTTAGAGGCCGCCTGGGGCTCCCATCAGTCCCCCAGGGAGGGAGCCAGCCAGGAGTTCCCAAAGCAGCTGCCACCTGGCCTTGCCCTTCGGTCCACCCAAGCACCCCCAGAGGCCAAGCCCCGCCCCCAGGCCACTGCTCTAGAAAACTCCCATCTCCACTAGCTTCCCTGGCCCCACAGGTGGTATTCTCAGACAATAATTGAAATCCTCAGCTGGTCCTGAGCAGAAAGGATAGGGTAGTGGTGGAGAGGATGGGGATAACTTGGGGCTCTTTCTGACTTGGGGGTTACAGGGAGAGAACTCAGGGACGATCCTACCTCTACCACTGACTTGCTGGGTGACCTGGGCCAACTTCCTTCCCCTGTCTGGGCCTCGGCCTCCTCGTCTGTGAACTAGGGAGATAGAGGGGTCTCTTTCAGGACTCACCAGACTCCCCAAATCCCAACGACCTTGCCTCTGAGACTGCATTAGAAAGTTCTAAGGATTCAAGGCCCTACAGTTCTGAAACCACTTTCTGAGGGAACCAAGCCTCGGCCCTCAGACCTAGCATCTTGGGTGTACAAGCCCAAACCCGCAGAGCTGAACCACCTGAGACAAGAGCTCCAAAGATGGAAGGTGCCAGGCCTGTGCTTCCCCTACTGGAATCTTCCCCACCTTCCTGAAGCCCATGGCTACTTCAGGAGATGGATACATCCACCCACCACCCACCTTTCAGGCTCCCTAAGAGGTGACGGAGGTCAGCGAGGAACGGTGACTTGCCCAGGGTCACAGAGGGAGCAGCACTGGAACCCAAGATTCCAGTGGGATTCCACAAGCTGTGACTCCAGTGGACGGGCTTAGATCCAGAGTCTGAGATCCATACCAGAAAGTGGGCCCACAGACTCAGTGTTGCCCACAGAATTTGACCCGCATTCAAGGGTTTCACAATTCAAAAATCCTATTTCCAGGAGAAACACAGATCTGGCTTCGAGTGACAAGCAATAAGACCTGCCTGTGCCGGGTCCACTGGCTGCCTTTCAGATAGCTGGCCATGGTCGTCACCACTCCCAGCTGTCTCTTCTACCCAAGCCTCTCTCTGCTGCCATGGAGAGTTCTAAAAGCCCACTACTCTAAGATCTGAGAAGTCTTGCTCTAGGACACTGGAGATTTCCCTGGCTTCCCCTCATCCCTCAGGGCTAAAGGCTGTGGCTGTGACAGGCCCTCCTGCCAATGCCTGCCTCTTCCTGGGCCCCAGGGGGCTGGCGTGGGGCCACTCACCGCCTTGCCCGGCCGGGCCCAGGTACAGATGAGGCCCTCCTGGCAGGCGGTGATGATGCAGTCCTCCAGGAAGAGGAGGACCGTGAGGCGCTCCTGGGCGATCTTCTTGCACACGAGGGGCTCGAGCAGTGGCACCTCGTGGATGCGTGGGCACAGCGCAGTGCCCAGCACCTTGGCTGGGTCCAGCCGGCTGCGGGGGGCGGGGCCGCTGGGCTTGTCCCCCCCGCTGCTGCCCCCACTGCCGCCCCGGCTGATGTTGCCCAGGCTGTGGTAGCGCTTGTGCTCTTTCTCCGACCCCCGGTCCCGCCGCTCCTGCAGTGTGAGCGTGGCGAAGCGGCCGATGCTGAACGGTGTGCCTGGCTCCGTGGCGGCGCCTGGGCCACCTGCCTTGCCGCTGCCCGCCGGGTGTGGGAGGCTGTTGGAGCGGGACAGTGAGCGGGGCAAGGGGCCGGGGCCTGGCTCGGCACCCCGGGAGCTGCTGGCGGCGGGGGGCGTGGTGCCAGGCGTGCCAGGGAGGGTGCGGGTACGGGCCAGGGGCGGGTGCGGGTAAAGCACGTCTTCGGTGAGGTCCCACAGGCAGAACTGTGTGTCCTGGCCAGCAGAGCCGAAGCGGTAGGTGATGGGGCCGGCTTTGGGCAGTGGGGAGAGGGGGGCTCCCCCACCTGAGCCCGTGCCCCCCGTGTCGGGCTCCTCTTCCTCCTCGCCACTCCGCTCACCGTCACCGCTGGCCGCCGCTGCCTCCTCGGCCCTTGTGGTATAGGGGTCAAAGGCCACAGCATTGACCCAGGACTTGTGGCCGTGGCCTCGGGCCACCACACGGCCCTCAGCAAAGGACCACACGGTGACCAGGTCATCTTCACCACCTGTCACGACATAGCGCCCGTCTGGGCTCCAGCACACACACAGCAGGCCCCCAAAGTAGCTCTTCATGAGCCCCCGCAGGAGCATGGAGTCGAAGTGGAAGACGCGCAGGCAGCCATCCTGGCTAACGCAGGCCAGGTGCCGGCCGTCGGGCGAGAAGGCAAACTCGTTGAGGGGCCCCTCGCCCACTGCCCATTTGGCCAGAGGGTTGCGGGGCGCCTTACTCTTGGCAGCGTAGACGGCAAAGCCCTCGCCCTGCTTCAGCAGGCTGTACTGGGGCGGGGCCGAGGCGCACGGGTGGCTGACATTGTACAGGTACAGGTGGCCGCTGGCATGTGATGCCAGGAACAGGCTCTCTGACTCAGGCAGCCACTTCAGATATGTCACCTTGGTCTTGTCGATCAGCCGCTGCCAGGAGAGACGGTGGGGGTCGGGGAAGGCAGTCTGCTCCTGGCAGACCTCCTCCCCGACCTGGCTCCCTGAAACGGCCCTCACACATGGCCTGGACCTCCTCGGAGAGGGCCCCCACACTGAGACAAAGGATGGACACCAGGCCAAAGGAATGCCAAGGAAGCAGGGCTGCCTATGAAGCAGTCACAGGGAGTTCTACAGAGCCTTGTTGTCCCGTCTTCAGTATGGGGACAGTCCTGCCTTCCAGAGAACTCTCATCTAACTATGTCCACTGTCTTTACTGTGTCAGGCTTCAGCAAGAGATCAATTCACAGAACATCAGCTCCCCCAAAGAAGGGATCTTTATCAGTGTGGCCCACTGGTCTAGCCCCAGAGCACAGACCTGTGCACACAGGAGGTGCCTGGAAATGATTTGCTGGACACAGGAGTGACAGCCCCAACTGCCAGCTGCTCATGTGCCTCTGCTCCTTTCCCCCCCACAACCCATATCCAATCCTCCGCTAATACTCAGAACCTGCCCTCTTTTCCCCCTGCCCCCCAATCTACTTCAACCACCCCTGCACTGGCCTAACTGGCCACTAGGCCACCACTGCCACTCTGTTGCCAGACAGATGCTGTTAAAAGGTAAGCTGGCACCAGGCACTCTAACACTAACCAATGGCAGCTGTTCTCAAGCAGAGTTCCAGAGAGAACTGAGCCTTGAAGCTCCTTGGCACCCACTGTACACAACGAATTAACTTCTTCCCCAGGCATCTAAGTTGCTTCTCATTCTTGGGAACATTTGAAAATAATCAAATTGGGGGACCCGGGTGGTTCAATCTGTTAAGCATCTGCTTTTGGCTCGGGTCATGATCTTAGGGTCCTGGGATCAAGCCCCACATCGGGCTCCCTGCTCAGCAAGAAGCCTGCTTCTCCCTCTGCCCCTCATCTCACTCGTGCTCTCTCTCAAATAAATAAAATCTTAAAGAATTAAACGATTTCTGTGTTCTCTGGCTAAAATGAACTCTGGTCAAGAAAGGATCTGAAAGCCAAGGTTTTTCCATGACCCTCCAGACCCTCCACAGGCAAGTCTCTCCCAGTTATTTCTCAGGACCCAACTACCACCCTCCCCTCCATAACTGCTCTGGCCACACAGCCTTTCTGCTGTCCTGCTTCCAGGCTTTGGTCCTAGCTGTTTTCTTTACTCAGAATGTCCTCCCCTGATAACTTTCTTGCCTCCTCCAGGTCTTTATTTCAATGCCATCCCCGAGTAAAGCCTTTCCTGACCAGCCTACTTAATTTAAACCTCACCAAGCACTCTACATCTCCCTTCCCTGCTGGATTCTTCTCTGTGGCACTCACCACCTTCTGACATACAGCATAATTAACTTGGTAACTGTTAGATGAAGGCCCCACAAAGGCAGGGCCCTCTGTTTTGTTCACTAAGATGTGAGATTCCCATACTTAGAATAAGACCTGGCACAGGACAAACGCTCGATAAATATTTTGTGAATGGATGAGCTAGGGCATTTTTAATCCATTTACTGTTGTTGACCTCGATCCCTTCTGCCATTTGTATATTCTGTATATTGAGAACACCTCCTCCGAATGGAGAGAAGACAGAGGACAAGAGCAGCCTTCGCCCACGGGTAAGATCGTTCCTCGGCATGTCCTTTGGCACCAGGTCTAGCCAGGACTGCGTTATCTCCACATATGAATTCATAATAACAGTCCTGTGAGGCAGGGATGAGAATCCCATTTTGCAGAGAAGTAAAACTGAGGCTCAGGAGGGACAGTCACCTCTCCAAACACCACACAGTGAGTAAACAGTGCTGTAAGGATTTGACTCCAATGCCCGAGGGCCTAGAATTTGAAGACCAAGAACTCTGACTTGAAACAAGTCTCAACTAGTAACTGGTCTCCGGTGTCTCCCCTGCAGCATGGGCACAATCCCTAACTCAAGGATGAACACAAAGGAGTAATGTGTTCACAAAGGGCTAACAGCGCAGGCCCCAAGCACAGCAGGTGCCACCGTCATTACTCGCTGCTATCATGCTAGCTGCTTTCTGTGAACCCGCACCATCTGTCAGTTTGTCCCGTCTCTCCTGTATCGTGCCCCTCTCAGGCCTCTGCAGCTCCCCAGGCAGCTGCAGTCTCATGGCAATGGTGTATGGGTGGTGAATGGGGAGGGGGAGCCGATATAGGCCCTGGGGCCCATAATCACCTCTTCGTTGAATAGCTTGCTGGTGTCCTTCTTGATGAGATCCAGGTACTGCACCTGGCCAGCTGAGAACCCCACCAGTAGGGAGATGGTCTCTGTGGCAGCAGTGAACTGGTTGAAGTCATGGCAGGTGGGCTGGGTGCCCTTATAGATCCGCTTGTCAATTGGCTTGTTGAGGTCAATGGACTTGAGCAATGGGAGAAAAGGAGTTAACAGCTTTTACCACTGAGAAGAAGGAAGAGGGTGTTGAGGTCAGGGGAAACCACTAAGAGGAAGCAGGGTGAAATCCCTGAGTGAAGCGGGTAGGTGGGTGGGTGAGTGGGCAACCACAGACAGGAAGGGGGACCCAAATCATAAAGCCAGTAAAAACAGGCAGGAAGGTTCCCCCCTCCTCCACCCCATACGAGACCACAGTGCCTCCCTCCAAAGTTGGATCCCCTAACTTTAGGGACACCCTTGCATGCAATATCAAGGCTAGGGGTCCCCACAGTCCCTGAGCTCCAATTCCTTTCCAGTCCTGGCCCGTAAACTCAGCAACTCCGATCTTAGCAATTCAATATTCCAAGCTCTCCAAAACACAGGGTCACCCCAATCCCCAGGACTTTAAGGCCTCACATCCCAGGATTCTCCTTACTTTGGAGTCCCTAAATCTCAGGGCTCCCATTACAGTTTGTGGATGCATTAAATCTCATGGTCCTCCACATTTTTGGTCCTTCATCACCTCAGGGTTCTCAGGATCTTCATCACCTTTGGGGACCACCATAACCTCCAGGGGTCTCATTTTCTTGGGGACTTCCATCACTCGAGAGACACCCATCACACCTGAGGATGTCCCCTTAGGGCTCTTATCACTCCCAGCTCCCCATCAGCTCAGAGATTCTCATTCTCTCCAGGACCCTCATGATCTCCAGGACCCCTGCAGGATCTCCATCACCTCTAAATGCCCCATCAATTCCACAATTATTCTTCCTCTGGGGTCCCAAAGTTTCAAGATCCCCTCCTAACACCTCTGGACTTGCAAAATCCCTGGGCTTTCCATCACTTTCAAGCTTGCATCACCTCATGATTCCCTATCACCTGCAGATTCCCTACCACTCAGAACCATGGAGGATCCCATATCACTTCCGAATCTCTCCAAAATACCACTCCAGAAGCCCTACGCATAACCAGAGGGCCTCCCAAATTCCCACCACCTTTTAGAGTTTTGCATTACCTCGGGGCACCCATCCCCCTGGGAGGTCTGTCACATCGAGGATGCCTATCTCAGAACCCCATATCAATTCAGGGCCCCTCCTATCACTTCTGGATCACCTCAAGGGGCCCTATCCTCTCTGCCAGCACCGAGGCCACCACGATGCAGGCCGCTCACCCGTTGGCTCCCGCGTCGGCAGCAGCCCGGGTAGAAATAGAGCTCGCGGCCCAAGTTGAAGCAGACGCGGTCTCCTCCGGCACCGAGCCCCGCGGGCGTGGCGGGCGGTTCCCCGGCCCCGGCGCTGTCGGGCTCCCCGAGGCGCACGAGGCTGAGGCGCACGGCCGGCAGCGCGGGCCCTGGCCCCGGGCCTGCGGGCGGCGGGGACGGCGCGGAGCCCGCGGCGCCGGGGCCGGAGGAGGAGGCAGGGCCGGGCGGGGGCTGCGGCGGCTGGGGCTGCGCCGGGGTCTGGGCGGAAGCCGGACCCGACCTGCGAGCGGCGCCATCGCCGGGGAGCAGCTTGTAGAAGCCCTCGCGGGTGCGGAACTGCGACTTGATTTCCGCGCAGTCCCCCATGGCGGCGCCGGGGCCCGAGCCGCCCTCCGCGCCGCCCGCCGCCATCTTGGGCGCCCCCCCCCCCAGCCCGGGCCCCGCCGCTGCCGGACCGCCGCCCGCCGCCGGGCCCCCTGCCGGAAGCCGCGGGCCCGCGCCGGAAGGGGTGGGGTGGTCACCCGAGCGACGCCTCTTCGATTGGCAACAGGATCTGAAGGCGGGATGAGCTCCGGTTGTCGCTCGGGTAACGGTTCGGGGGCTAGGGGGCGGGGCGAAAGGTGGGCGTGGCGTTTGTGCCCGCGTCCGACGTGTGGTTGGCTGGGGGGCGCGGCCCAGAGGGAAAATGGGCGGGGTCAGGGAAAAGCACAAATCCCTAGCAACTGGCGCCCTGGGAACCGTTTGCCTAACAACGGAGGGACCCTCAAGAGATGGCCTGGTTCATAACCTGGCTTTGCCATCACGACACAGACGACCGCAGGGATTCCAGTGCCTCCTTAGACTCCCAACATACACCTTCCTGACCTTCAGTGTTTCCCACTGACGTCTTAAAATCCCCGACAGGCGACAGCATCTCCAGACATTCCTCCCCACCCTTGATGATCCCCCAAATCCCGATGATCTCCAGCGTCTCCATAAAACTCCAAGGACTTCATCCAACCTACTACCAATTAACGTTAACCCCAAACATTTCCACATTTCCCACCAGCCTCCGGTGCGTATCTCCACGACTTCACTATCTTCAACAGTCTCACTTGGTCCTCCAACACTCTCTTCTGACTCCAGAGTTTTCATGGGTCTCCACAATGCCTGCATGTCCTGATTAGTAATCCCAAAAGCTCTTGCTGATCCCACGAGCCTCCGCTGATCGACAGTGCCCCTCACTTCTCCTGAAGCCACCCTGCCCCAACACAGAACCTCTTTGACCCATTCTTAGTGGTCTCTCAGATTTCTCACCGGAAGGTGCCAGAGGCATCTCACACTCAACAAGTCCCACAATGAAACTGACATCTTTCTGCAAATCCTGCTCCTCTCCTGTATCCCCCCACCTGAGAGCTCACACTGTTATGCCCCCAGTCACCCAGGCTGCAGACTTCCCTAGATCTGTATCGTCTCCCTTCACCCCCTGCTTCCGGACCCCAAGTCTTTTTCATTCTGTCACTTGAAGTCCTCTTTTCCAGTCCCTTTCTCTGCATAGCCCTGGTCCAAAGTCCTCCTCTCTTGCTCGGGCCATCTCAGCATCAGCCTTGTCTCTGCTTCCCCAGACTCTCCTCCTGCCCCTCTATGTACATTCCACTTGGCATCTAGAAAAGTCTTTCTAATGCATGAATGTGACTGGGGCCTTCCCTTGCTCCAAGCCCATCTGTGGCTCCCTACTGTTCTCAGGGCAAAGTAAAGCCCTGAGTGATCTGCTCCAGCCAATCTCTCTTTCCAACATCATCACTCACCACTAACTCCTCACATCATGTCCAAACATGGAGATTCCGGAAATGACATCAATACAACTCTCTCTTGCCCTTGGGTCCTTGCACATGCTGTTCCCTCTGCTTGGAATGCTCTTCTTCACTTTGTCCTTGACCCTTCAAGAGTCGGCTCAGGAGCTCTGTCAGTCCTCTGGGCTCCCCCATCTGCTTTGTCACTGCTGGAGGATGTGTCCATCTTTCCTGCAGAATGTGAGCCCCAGGAAAGCAGAGCTGGGGCTCCTTGGCCACCTCTGTGTCCCCAGTGCAGGGCTGAGCTAACCAAAAGCCCTTCAATAGCTGTTTGATGGCCAGATGAAGGAAGAAATGAAACAGAGAGACTCTGCTGGGCCATGTCTGTTCCCAACAGAGCCCATAGCCCTAACTTGGAGGCCATGTCAACGAACAAATGAAGAGCTAGGCCATAATGCTGGGGGAAATTTTATTTAGAGCAGCTACCTTCCTCTTCTACTCCTGCCCTCCACGGGCAGAAATCAAAACAACCGTGAAAAAACCAACGCATTGCTAACAATGTGTAAGGGAAAAGCTGCTATCTACCTGCTTGGGGGAGGGGGCTATGGAGTCCCCTTCAGTCATCCAGGTCCTCATCCTCATCTTCTTCCTCATCTTCCTCTTCTTCCTCTGCTGCTGCCAGGGCCTGCTCCTGGGCTGCCTTGAGGGCCTGCTCCTCCTCCACAGTGGGGTCACTCATCTCCATGACCTCTGGGCCCCTGGGGTACTCCTGCTGAATGGGGGCTGGCAGGGGTGGGTTGAAGTTGTCGGGACTGTACTTGTGACCCCAGCCAATGTAGATGTTCTCAAACTTCCTGCAAAGGCAGAGAGATACTGGGAAATCCTCTCTTGAAGGCCCCAGCCTGGGCTTTCATTGAAAGTAGGGCCCAGTTGGGGGCACAGCATGACTGCAAAGTGATGGGTGGTGGGGTGATATCTGCCCACAGGGTTTCTCTTGTTTGGGTGTTTGTTCTTCAATCTTTTTTGAGCATCTGACTCCTAAGTGCCAGGCGTGTCTAGAGTCACACTCTAAGACAACACATATAACCACTGAGCACTTGACATGTGGCTAGTGTGACCAAACCACCGCGTTTCTTTCTTTCTTTTTTTTTTTTTACCACTAAGTTTCTAATTGTATTTGATTTTTTTTTTAAAAAAAGATTTTATTTATTTATGAGAGACACACAGAAAGAGGCAGAGACATATGCAGAGAGAGAAGCAGGCTCCCCGTAGGAAGCCCAACGCAGGACTCGATCCCGGGACCTGAGCCAAAGGCAGACACTCAACCACTGAGCCACCCAGGTGCCTAAATTGTATTTGATTTTCTATTTTTTAAAGGTTTTATTTATTTATTCATGAGAGACAGAGAGAGAGAGAGAGAGAGAGAGAGAGAGAGAAAGAGAGGGGCAGAGACACAGGCAGAGGGAGAAGCGGGCTCCATGCAGGGAACCCGATGTGGGACTCGATCCCGGGTCTCCAGGATCACACCCTAGGCCAAAGGTGGCGCTAAACCTCTGAGCCACTCGGGCTGCCCTGATTTTCTATTTTTGCCGGCAATTTCTTCTTCAGTACCCCAGGTTATTTAGGAATGTGTTAATTTCTACATATCTGTGAAATTCCCCCAAATTCCTTCTGTTAATGATTTCTAATTTCACCCCAATGTGGCCAGAGAACATATTTTGTATGACCAGTATCTGGGTAAATGTATTGAGACTTGTTTCACGGTCTAGTCCTGGAAGCTGTTCTTTTTTTTTTTTTTTTTTTTTTAAATTTTTTTTTTTTTTTTTTTTTTTTATGATAGTCACAGAGAGAGAGAGAGAGGCAGAGACATAGGCCGAGGGAGAAGCAGGCTCCATGCACCGGGAGCCTGATGTGGGATTCGATCCCGGGTCTCCAGGATCGCGCCCTGGGCCAAAGGCAGGCGCCAAACCGCTGCGCCACCCAGGGATCCCCCTGGAAGCTGTTCTATGTGCACCTGAGAAGAATGTGTGTTCTGTTGTTGTCAGAGTGGATTTTATTTCATTTTAATGAACTTACATTTAAGCAATAAAACTGATACTCAGTAGGGTTATTGGCAAATGTCTAAGCATGCCTGGGGCAACTTGGGTACCCGAATCTATTATGTCAACTGTAAATGTTGTGAAATCTGAATACAGGTCAAGGGATACCTGGTGGCAGTGGTTGAGCGTCTGCCTTTGGCTCGGGTGGTGATCCCAGGGTCCTGGGATCGAGTCCTACACCGAGCTCCTTGCAGGGAGCTTGCTTCTCCGTCTGCCTATGTCTCTGCCTTCCTGGGTCTCTCATGAATAAATAAAATCCGTTTAAAAAATGAATACAGGTCAAGTACTTCTGATGAAAAGGTAGCATCAAATGGAATGTACTGTAAGTGTCAACTTCACAGCAGATTCTGAAGACATAGTATGAAAATAAGACAGAGTGCAAAACAGCTTGATAATTTTTACATTACTGATTTCATGTTGTAATGATAGCATTTAGGATATTTAGGGTGAAATAAAATATATTATTAAGATGAATTTTGTTTTTATTCTTGAATGTGACTAGCACTGGAAAAAATTTTTTTTAATTTAAAAAATAGAAAAAATTAAAAATAAAAAAGTAAAAAATGGCGGGGGGCACCTGGGTGGTTCAGTGATCAAGCGTCTGTCTTTGGCTAGGTCATGATCCTGGGGTCCGGGGATCGAGTCCCACATCAGGCTCCCTATTGGGAGCCTGCTTCTCCCTCTGCCTATGTCTCTGCTTCTCTCTGTGTGTCATGGATAAATAAATAAAATCTTAAAAAAGAAAAGAAAAGAAAATCGAAAGTGATACAGGTGGCTTGTATTTTATTTATGTTGGACAGTGCTGGTCTAGATGTGGGGACCCAGCAGTGAACACGTTAAGCAAGAATCCCTGCTGTGGTGCCTACATTCTAGAAGGAGGAGACTGATAATAAACACAAACATAATTGGGTGCGTCCAAGCCTCCCAGTCTACCTGTTCCCAGAATTTTAATTAGAAGAGAATATGGGAGAAAAGGAAGGGGACCAGGAGATAGGAAGAGAGGCAGAGAGGAATAGCAGGGGGCTGGGGGGAAAGGGGAATGGAGAGTTTGCCATGAAGGCTCTGTGGCTTTGCCCTTTATCACAGCCTTGGTCTTCTGGAGACAGTTGTTTTCCTCCAGGTCTTTCTCAGAGCCTTCAAATATACTACTTCCTTGGAAACCTCACCCGTGAGATTGAACTTGCAAGGAAGACAGACTCTCAGGCCCCAACCCCAGTCCTCTGCCCACCTGATCCTGCAGTTTAACCAGATCCTGTGCACTCCCAGTCCGGGAACCTCTGGTCTAGAGTGTCCTCTATCTGCTTTTCTCCCTGTTTGTTACTTCTCTTTTCCCAAAGATTTCACATCAAGGCTGCTCTTCCCAGGAATCTACTCTGATCCCCTTAAGATGACAATTTCCAACTGTAATTGGTCCCTCCACTGTCCCCAGTGGTACTTAGTTTGTAACGGGGTATTTATTCAGCTGAGGGGGTGTGTGCTGTATGATTAATGTCTATGCTTCTTCTGTCTGCTCAGAGGCACGATCCACATCATCTTTTCAATAAAGGGCCTGGGACCTAAAATACAGCTATCAAACAGTAACATCCAAGTCTTTTATAAAGAAAAAGAAAGAGGAGCAGGGCACTTGGGTGACTCAATTGGTAAGTGTCTGCCTTTGGCTTAGGTTGTGATCCCAGGGTCCTGGGATCAAGCCCTATCTGGGCTCCCTGTTCAGTGAGGAATCTGTTCTTGCTTCTCCCTTTGCCCACCCCCCCCACTTGTGCTTGTGTACGTTCTTTATCTCTCCCAAATAAATAAAATCTTTTTTAAAAAAATAGTTGGAGGGATGAATGATTGAGTGGTGTTTGGGTGAGTGAAGGTTGGATGAGTGAATGGAGTTCCAAATTTGGATCTGTTGCTTTCAGAAAGATATTGGCAGAACGCCTGGCTGGCTCAGTTGATGGAGCATGTGACTCTTGATCTCAGGGTTATGAGTTTGAGCCCTGCATTGGGTGTTGAGATTACTTAAAAATAAAGTCTTGGGATTCCCAGGTGGCTCAGCCATTTAGCACCTGCCTTCGGCCCAGGGCATGATCCTGGAGTCCTGGGATCAAGTCCCATATTGGGCTCCCTGCATGGAGCCTGATTCTCCCTCTGCACCCCCCCACCATGAATAAATAAATAAAGTCTTTTTAAAAATTAAAAAAAATAAAATTAAAAAAACATCTTAAAAGAAAGAAAGAAAAGAACAGATGTTGGCAAATTGGGATGTGGCCAGAAGAAGGGGGTTGGCAAAAACAAGCAGGCGAGATTCTTCCTTGTTTCTGGAGAGGGGAGAATGCCAAGAATGTAATTGAAGTATCAAGATTACTTGAAATCTCATCATAGGATCCAACAAAGTATAGGTTTATCACAGAGATGGAAAAATTAAAAAAATCTCTGGAAACTTATCATGCCATCTGGTGGACAGAGCTGGTAAGTGCGCCCGCCCGATGGCTGCGGGGTGCACTCCCTAAGTGGTTAAGCAGGAAGGCTGGGATGCGCCTGGTGGGCGAGACCCAGGGACTCTTGATGTGTAGTGAGTGGGTGGTGAGTGTGTAGCTGCAGGTGGGAAGATGCAGGAGTGACTTCAGCCTGCAGACCTTTTGGGAGCAGCTGGTGGGGGATCCTGGTTGGGAGGACTTCTGCCCAGTAGAGGAGAACATTCAAATTGGAAGAACTGTCCAGGGGGCCCAGGGAAGGAGTTAGACTCCCCCAGACACAAGCCTCTGCTCCTGTCACAGCCACCTCAAAGTGGACTCCTGAGTCCTTTCAAGCTCTGTGACCCATATAGCCAAGAAGCCTGGGCTGGGAGGCCAGAGATCCAGGGTTTGAATCCTGCATGTGCTGTGTGACCCTGGGTCCATTCCTTTCTCTCTCTGATTCTCCATTCTCTTATCCGAGGATTTCTCATTTTAGCCTTAGTGGAACTCCTGGAGCTGAGTGTGGGAGTCGGCCCTGGGGGCTTCCTGAAGGGGGTCCTGCCAATCTCCGCCCCGCCCCCTGTCCTCACCCTGACTCTGAAGAAGTTGGAGGGGCTTTCTCTGCTGGAAGGGATTAGGAGAAGACCTACTTGCCACTGGCGTAGGCATACGCCCCTGGCCAAAGATTAGAGCGTACGACAGCCACGGAGTACTGCGGGCAGAGACTGCAGGACAGGCGGGCAGTCCAGGGAGACATGTGCATGATTTCTGCAGGGGAATGGAGAGCACCAGGGAGGTCAGAGCTTCCTGAAGCCCTGCACAGCCCCCTGGAGGGGAGACAGAAAAAGGGGAGGGAGCAAAGGAGGAGGATAGGGAAGAGGCATGAAGGGAACTGTGGCTGGCCCCAGGAAGCCACCGCACCTCTCTGAGCTTCAGTGACCACACCCAAGAAGTGGGTATACTTACCTCACCTCCCTTGCAGGAGATGCTATGATCTCCCTTCCAGGTTGGCTACTGGTTTGGGCCACAGTGCAGAGGGCACAGCACAGGCCCTGGGCTCCCGGAGATCTGGGTTCAAATTTGTGCTGTGTCCACTCACCCACTCTCAGCCTCTCCTTCTCCCTTCCTCCAGGGACCTGAGGCCCTGACCTCAGGAAATTCCTCTCCAGGCTTCCAAAATCCAACTCAGGTCCTGCCTCCTTGGGGGAAAGCCTCTCTAACTCTCTCTCTTCCTCTCTCCCCCAAACCCACATGGGGCTCAAAACATCATATTCCTCCCATCTGCAACATGGCCATGTGCTTGACATGACTCTCAAGATGGACGTGTCCCCATAACCCCAAGAGGGGGTCACTGTCACCAGCCCCATATTATAGAGAAGACAATATCTGAGGCTCAGAGAGATGCCCTCGGCAGTCTTCTTGTCCCCCCCACCCCTACTTTCTCCCCAGGCTCCACCTGGGCTGGTGGGCTAGCATGTATGAAGGAAGAGGACCATTACCTGCATCTTCTGAGAGCGGGGTGAGCAGCGGGGGCCCCACCTCCTGCTCCACCTCCTCCATCCCCTCATCTGCCTTCTCTTCCTCCTCCCCCAGTTCCTCTTCCTCTTCCATCTTCTGCAAAGGGTTCACCCAAGTGCAGCGGCCCTGAAGGGGAGGAGAAGAAGGGGAAGGTCAGTCGGCATCTGGACTCTGGGAGGGGGTGAGGGGCCAGGAAGGACACTGGGCACTGGCCCTGTCCTCAGGGACCCAGGTATGGGCAGCGTTGCGGGAGGGAGGACAGCCTGAGAGAGCTGTAGTGGTGAGGTGGAGATGCGTGCTATCTGCTAGCTGTGTGGCTCCCAACTGTGCATTCATCCACTCATTTTTCATGTATTTAATGAGTGCTTACTATATACAGGTAGGTGCTGGGGATACATCCTCGAGAGAAGAGACCCTTCCCATCTCTGCCCTGTGGAGCTGACATTCTGCAGCCCATATGATCTTCTGTTTGTTCACCTGTGAAATAGTGGTGTCATAGGGGCCTCTCTCATTAGACTGCTGTTGGGTTCCATGAGGCACTGGAGGGCTGATTCATGTTCGTTGAATGAGTGAACCGAAGTGCACAGCATAGAGCAGACTTTAGTTGCCTCAACTATGAAATGGGAATGATAGTCATAACAATCTAAAAAGTTATTTGGATTCAATAAAATATTGCAACAGGGAGTGAGGTAGGTGGAGTCAATAGAAGTTTGTTGAATACATGAATGAATAAAAAGTTCCTAGCACACAGCAGCTGTTTCCTTGAATGAGTGAATGAATGAATGTAGAGTCCAACAAGTCGGGCATTTGAGAAAGCCAGGTCTTCAGTCTCTTATCCACAATTCCAAATTCTGAAAAGCTGTGAAAAGCACACGTTTTTTTTGTGTGTGTGTCATTTGGCAGCAACCCCAACCTGAACTAATGAGAAGCAATTTGCAATAGAAATAAAGTCTCTGAGCGGTACTGCAGTCCCAACCCCAGCTTGAGCTGCTGCATGATATCTAGAATGTGTGTGCTGTCACCTTTTCAAAAATCTGAAAAATGCAGGCCACCAAGATGCACGTGGCCCCGGAAGGTCTCTGCCACTGTCAGCGGATTTCCCCAGAGTGAATGAAACAACGGGCGAATGCACATTATTCAGCACTGCGTCTGGCGGAGAGCAGTGCTGGGGAGCCCCTGGTTATGCCCCAGGTGAAGAGGCTGGGGTCCCTGGTCCTCACCTGCGGCAGGATGTGCTGCGTGTGGTGCACCCAGTTGGCCATGGAATCCACCAGCTCCAGCACCGGGATGCCCTCAAAGTCAGGGTTCTCCTCGTAGGAGTCGCGGCCTGCGCCGCCCTCTTCCTCCTCATCACCCTCCTCTTCGCTGAACTGGTAGAAGCCGAGCGGGCTGATGTGTGTGGCGGCGGAGATGCGTGCAATCTGGGCCCGCAGGTAGTTGGCCTCGTTGCCCGGGAAGGGCGGGTAGCTGTTGACGGGAGCGTCCAGGTGGCCGGTGAAGAATTTCTTGATCTTGCGGGCCTGCACGATCTGGATGGGCGTGACGTGCGGCAACCGTGTCCACGGCCGGCCCGGCTCTTGGCACACGAAATACAGGTACTTGTTGGTGCCTGAGCGGCTCTCCTCCTTGGGGACGATGGGCGGTGGCTTCCACATGGGCTTGGGGATAATGTCAATGACCTTCTCCTCGTCCTCCTCGCCCTCCTCCTCGCCGCCATGAGCATCCATGCCTTCGGTGCTCTCCATCATCTCCTCCACCTCCTCCTCCTCCGCCTCCTCCTCGCCCTCCCGGAACTCCACCTCAGCCACCAGGTAGCTGCGGCTGAGCCCCAGGATCTTGCCCCAGAAGCGGCAGGTGTGGATGGGCTGTTGCTCCACCAGCTGCTTCAGGGCCATGAAGATGCGGAAACTCTCGTCTGAGCTCAGGCCCACACCAGCCTGTTCCAAGTAGAAGGCCGTTTCCATGATGTTGGGCACCGCTGTCTCAACCTGCGGAGGGGTGGGGTGGAGGGCAGAGGGAAGGCTGAAGCCTGGCTCCCCAGCCTGACTCTTCTAAAATCCAGAGAAGGGAACTACTCTGTAACCCAGCTGCTGATGTGCGGGTTGGTCACGGTTGGTCAGTGAGATGTAGGGGCGAGTCCTTGGGGAGGATGTCCATTATATGAAAGAAAAGGCAAAACGACAACAACAATAACAACGAAAAACCACTAGGAGAAAATCCTTTACTCCTTCATCCTTCCCTCTTCCTTCTGCCTGGAACAGGATGTGAAATCTGGAGGCACAGCAGCTATTTTGGGACCATGAGGCAACAAATGGGAGACAATGTCCCACACCCTAATGATGGTAGAGCTGAAAGGTGGAAACTGCCTCTCCCCAGTGGCATCACTAAGCTGCCTTACCTCCTGGCCTTCTTGTTCTATGGGACAAAGCGGCCACTTATAGTAGTTTTCTGTTACTTGCAGCCAAATGCACCCTTAACAGATACCCTAAATCATATAGCAAATTAAGGGAAGAGGCTGGTTTTGAGTTCAGGAATCAATGATGTCAGAGGATGGGCATGATAAGTCTTGCCCTCATTGCCTCCTCCTTCACCATCTGCTTTGTTCAGGGAGACAGAAGGGGAGAGACAGAGAGACAGTTGAGACTCAAGTAAGTTGAGTAAGTAAGTTGAGGACTGGGACTAGAAAACATTGAGGTTTGGGTCCAGCCACCCCCATAACCATATGGCCACAAGGCTAACCTGAATACTTTTTTTTGTTCAGGTCCAGAAATCTAAGCCACTAAATTCGTTAGAGCATCAATAAGAAAACAAAACAAAAAAAAAAAAATAAGAAAACAACATGGGTTCACCTTAAGTGTGTGACTGAAACTGAAATAGGTAAGTGTGGGAGCCACACAGTGGATGACTGAGACTTTGTGTCCACATTTAACCTCCTTTAAGGACGCTGGTCTTATTGGACTAGGGGCTCACCCTATTCCACAATGACCCCATCTTAACTAAGTACATCTGCAGTGACCCTACTTCCAAATAAGGTCCCATTCTGAAGCACCTGGAGGAGGGATACTTTCTCCTTCACAAGAATTTTTGGAGGACACAATGCAATCCATAACAGATGTTTGGTGTAAATATGATGCTGATGCTTAAATCACAACAGTTGCTGTGAAAGATTTGGTGACAAGCATACTGAGGTTTTTTTCCTAAAGGTTTATATATTGCATTCTCATTTTCATAAAAGCTCCAATTGTGAATAGTGTTAAGACGAACAATTTATTGGGACACTTGGGTGGCTCAGTGGTTGAGTATCTGACTTCAGTTCAGGGTGTGATCCCAGGGTCTTGGGATCAAGTCCCGCGTCGGGCTCCCTGCAGGGAGCTGCTACTCCCTCTGCCTATGTTTCTGCCTCTCTCTGTGTGTTTCTCATGAATAAATAAAATCTTAAAAAAAAAAGATGAACAATTTATTGCATCTTCTCCCTATGCCTGCTGGACATAGGCATACTATGGTCTGCAAGTGTTTGCAGTCCCTCCCCAAAGGAGAATGATAGGCTCCCACCTCTATCCCCATTGTACTCAGGGAGGGGCCGTGTCACTTGTTCTGAATACTTGAAGCAGCAGTGACAGAGAGGGACACATGTCACAGCCAGGCAGAAGCTGTAAGAGCCAATGTGGGGTTGGCTATGTGCTTTTTACTCTGCAACTGTGGAAGCCTGTGGCACAATGCAATCTCCATCAAGAAATCATCCTCGGATCTCAAGCAGCTGATGAGCAAAAAGTTCTTTTGCCAACTCTGGATGGGCAGGTAATGTGAGCAAGAAATAAATTGTGTAATATTAAGCCACTGAGATTGTGCTATTGGTTATCTCAGCTCCATAGAGGCACAGCCCAATATTCTAGAATAGGAGAATTGTTCTTTTGAAAGTAGTTGGTACTTTCCTTCAATTGTAAACACAATGCAAAAGCTTATCTTCCTTTTTTTTAAAAAAATTTATTTATGATAGTCACACAGAGAGAGAGAGAGAGAGAAGCAGAGACACAGGCAGAGGGAGAAGCAGGCTCCATGCACCGGGAGCCCGACGTGGGATTCGATCCCCGGTCTCCAGGATCGTGCCCTGGGCCAAAGGCAGGCGCCAAACCGCTGCGCCACCCAGGGATCCATTTATTTATTTATTTATTTATTTAGTTATTTATTTATTTATTTATTTATTTATTTATTTATTTATTTATTTAAAGCTTGTCTTCCTAATTGATGTTGACACCAGCAAGTCAGGGAGGGCTGAGTCCAACTTAATTCTAAGACACCTTGCTGACAGGAAGGAAGATAAAGGAATGAGCCTAGGAAACTTTCTTGGGAGTGTGTGCCTGGCCCATGGACCAGTGGCATCACCTTCTTTCTGAGAATCCTCCCCGCCTAATCCACACCCCCCGCCCCCCAGTCCACACGGCAATGGAGTGCCCTTACCAATCATGTTTAAATTATTATCTCTCCACCTTGGCCACTGTTGATTGCAGCAAGAGTGGAAAACTGACCTAAAATGACAGATCAGACTCTGCTTCTCTTTCTACTCCCCTCACTGCCCATAATGTGTGACTGAGTTAGAGTACAGCTGGCATTCACCCTGCCTAGAAATTACTCCTTTGGTAACACTGGGTTTGAACCCAGATTCTCTGGCCAGACTCTTTCTTCTTCTTTTCTTCTTCCCAGTTTCCAGGAAGATCCCATCTATGATCTGGGAGAAAGGATTTCCTGATGGCAACTGGATGGTATTTTTTAAAAAGTAAACTCAGCTGCTATGGGGCAGCTGTATGTTGTGAAGTAGAGAGGGCCAGGAGGAGAGAGGGGCAAAAGTGAAGTATGGGCACTGGGGTCCCTGAATACCAGCTCTGCCGTGGGCCCCAGCCACATCTCTACTCTTGGCTTGAAAAGGGTCAATCAGTCCTGTCAGCTGGCTGAGCCAGCACCATCCCCAAGCCCTTTCTCCATTGCTCCAAGGTTGTTTTCCCAGCCTCCCTTGGAGCCAGGGATTGTTATGTCACTCAATCTGGGCAATGAGATGCAAGCAGAGGTCTTCTGAGAGGCTTCTGGGAAACTTTTACTCCCAATTTTAAAATTTTATTTTTAATTTTTATTTTTTAAAGTTTGTTTATTTATTTGAGATAGATATAGAGAGAGTGAACGAGCATGAGCAGGAAGGGGAGAAGGAGAGGGAGAGAGACTCTCAAGCAGACTCTGTGCTGAGCACAGAACCCAACCTGGGGGCTTGAACCCATGACCCTGAGATCACGACCCAGCCAAACCAAGAGTCAACACAACTGACTGTGCCACCCAGGTGCCCCTAGTTTATTTATTTTTCTAGTAATCTCTACCCCAACGTGGGGTTCAAACTCACAGCCCTGAGATCAAGCCGCAGGCTCCTCAGACTGAGCAAGCCAGGCACCCCCCAAAAATTTTTTTAAAGACATACAAAAACAAGCTCCTTCCCTTCCTTTTTGGGACACTGGTGTGGGGATATGATGTTTGAGGCTGTAGCAATGGTTTTTTGAACATCAAGTGATGGGCTCTAGGACCAAACACAGAGCAGAGGGGAGGGAAAAGCCGGATTCTTAGTGATCTCACAGACAAGATGCCCCAACTCTGCCCACTCTTGGCCAAATGAAGTAATTAAATGTTTTTCTGAAATGCTTGGTCCATTTTATTTATTTATTTATTTATTTATTTATTTATTTATTTATTTATTTATTTATTCAGGAGAGACACACAGAGAGAGGCAGAAACATAGGCAGAGGGAGAAGCAGGCTCCCTGCAGGGAGCCTGATGCAATTAAGCATTTGCGGCCAGAAGCAAGCCTTACTGACTGCATTGGCCAGAGAGGGGATTTATACCCAGGCTTCTATGATGCTGAAAAATGTTCTCTCAGGACACCCGGGTGGCTCAGTGGTTGAGCATCTGCCTTTGTTTTTGTTTGGTTGGTTTGTTTTTTGTTTTGTTTTGTTTTGTATTTTTTAAAGATTTTATTTATTTATTCATGAGGGACACACAGAGAGAGAGGCAGGGACACAGACAGAGGTGGAAGCAGGCTCCCTGCAGGGAGCCCGATGTGGGACTCAATCAAGATCTCAGGATCCCAGGATCTTGCACTGAGCCAAAGGCAGATGCTCAACCACTGAGCCTCTCAGGCATCTTGAGCATCTGCCTTTGGCTCAGGGCATGATCCTGGGGTCCTGAGATTGGGTCCCGTATCAGGCTCCATTCAGGGAGCCTGGTTGTCTGCCTATATTTCTGCCTCTCTGTGTGTCTCTCATGAATAAATAAATAAAAATTTTTTTTAATTTTTTAATTTATTTATGATAGTCACAGAGAGAGAGAGAGAGAGAGAGAGAGAGGCAGAGACACAGGCAGAAGCAGGCTCCATGCACCAGGAGCCCGACATGGGATTTGATCCTGGGTCTCCAGGATCGCACCCTGGGCCAAAGGCTGGCGCCAAACTGCTGCGCCACCCAGGGATCCCCTAAATAAATAAAATCTTAAAAAAAAACCCCACCACTGTTCTCTTGGTGTAGAAACAAGGAAGGGGGTTGGGAATGGGGGAGAAGACAGTCTTCAGTGCCCCTTCCCAGGGGAGCCAACCTTCTCAGCTGTGGACTGCTTGAATATCAGGTGTGAATATCAGGTGTGAGAGAAACTTCTATCTTGTTTTAACCACTTGTCTCCAGTTCTGCAACATCATCTACTTCCTGCCTTAATGTGATCTATGCTGTCAAACAGGTACAGTAAAGTGTTAGTTTTTGGAATGTGATGCAGTAATACTAAAGTTAGTCTGAAGTTACTTTTTAAAGGTATCATTTATTTATTTTGAGAGAGAGAGAGAGAGAACGAGAGGTGAGAGAGGCAGAGGGAGAGGGAGAGAGGGAACCCCAGGCCAACTTCATGCTAGGTGTGCCCTAAGTTAGTCTGAAATTATAAATGGAAGAATAACCAGCCTCTGTTACGAAACAGAGGCACAGTGACAGGGAGCCTTCTGCTACCAAATAGCCAAATCTGCATTGCAGTGGCTGTTACACAGCAAGCTGGAGAGTTCTAGAGCAGAGAGCCATACACAGAGTGAAGGTGAAGAAAAGAGAATCCACAAACAGATCAAGTCCATATAGGTGTAAATAAATCATAGAGATGGCATTTCAAAGGAAGCGGTAAGGAAAGAATGCATTACTCCACAAAGGCTGTTGAGGATCTCAGCTAGCAATTTAGAAGAAATAGGAAAAGGGAAATGAGAGCCTCATTTCTATCAGAAAAATAAACACAAAAAGCTGAATTTCTTTAAGTCTTTTCTTAGAGACATGTACATGTCACAAATGCCCACAATTTTGCCCTTTTGCAGACCTCGCATTAGGAATTCCAGCTCCAGGGATGCCTGGGTGGCTCAGTGGTTGAGCCTCTGCCTTTGGTTCAGGGCATGATCATGGGGTCTGGGATGGAGTCTCACATGGGGCTCCTGCTTCTCCCTCTGCCTGTCTCTGCCTCTATGTGTTTGTGTGTATTTCATGACTAAATAAAAAAAAATATATATATATGTATATATATATGTATATATACATATATATATATAAAGGAATTCCAGCTCCAGGGCACCTGGGTGGCTCAGTGAGTTAAGTGTCTGTCTTTGATTCAGGTCGTGGTCCTGAGGTCCTGGGATCGGGTCCCACATCAGGCTCCCTGCTCTGTTTCTCCCTTTGCCTCTCATGAATAAAATAAAAGCAAAATCTTAAAAAAGTAAAAAAAAACAAAACAACAAAAAAAAGAATTCCAGCTCCCAAGTTCTAAAGGGGTGGGGTGGGGCCTTCAGGGGACCACCCCTGTCCAGACACACATATAAAGGGGCAGAGCCTCCCAAGGGATAGAATTTCCCAGGAGTGCAGCAGGGCCCTCTCTGCCTTAGATAGTGCCTTAGATATGGGTTAGATCCGGGGGCAGGGTAGGAAGGGTTAGGAAAGGTGAAGTTCTAAGTGGGTGGGGCCTCCAGATCTGAAATTTATTATTTTATTTATTTTTTAAGATTTTTAAAATTTATTCATAAGACACACACACACACAGGCAGAGACACAGGCAAAGGGAGAAGCGGGCTCCATGCAGGGAGCCCAATGTGGAACTGGATCCCGGGTCTACTGGATCACGCCCTGGGCTGAAGGCAGCGCTAAACCTCTGAGCCACCCGGGCTGCCCCCAGATCTGAAATTTAAAACCACACTCCCAGGTAAAACTTCATGCCCAAGACTTGGGATTTCCACCTGGGCTCTCCTCGCCCATGGGTGGCGCGTTCCTTCCCCAGAATCCTGGAGTCTCAGAATCATAGCTGGAAGTGAGCACAGAGCAGCAGCAGCTGCAGACAGGGCAAAGGTTGTGTATGGCAGGGGCTCTGGAGGTCATGGTGCTTCCTCTGTGCCCTCTGACCCTACGTGTTTCCTCCACAAATAGGAATAAGTAGCACTTGCCTTGCAGGGTTGCTTCAGGGATGAAAGGAGACAGTGCTCTTCAAGCTCTTAGCAAGGGCCTAGGAGGTATCCGAAGGATCTAAACAAGGGTTCTCCACAAATGTTTCTTGCATGAGAGGGAAAGAACACTTTACCTGATTTCTCGGCTGTTGACCAATTCTGGCAATAGTTGTGGAATTAAATATTCTGAGGATAGCGAAATGTTAAGGGGCCAAGAGTGGAAGAATTCTTAGAGGGTCTCAACTTAACAAAAGGGGAAACTGCGTCCAAGGACTCGCGGGGTGGGGGTGTGGTGCACTTCAGTCCTGAGAAGACTCCAGGAGGTCTGCAAGCAGATTATTCTCGGGAGGAAGGATTAAAGAAAAGACAGTAAGAGACTCCAGTCTCCACTTCGAGGCGGCTGCAGGAGTCAGGTTTCTAAAAAGCAGAGCCCACTAGCTCTTCTGCTTCAGATGCTTGCAGGGCACTCCAGGGCGCTCAGGAAAAAGCCCGAGCCCCTGGGCCGAGCACTCTAAGCCCTCAGTGACTGGTCTTGGCCCCCTCGGACCGGTGCGCACATGAAACCGAAATCGTTTGTGTTTCTGGGTGGTTACCGCGTGCGCTCCCTCACCTGCAGACCTGAGCTCAGGGGTGCCTAAGCCCTGGCCACCGCCCGTCGCGCCGCGCGCCCCTCCCACCGGCTCACTTACCACTTCCTCCTCCAACTCCTGTTCACCCTCGCCTCCCGCGCCACTCCGAAGGAACAGCCCCCTCTGTCTGTCCGCCATCTCGTAGGTGGGCTCCATCTCGGGGTCGTCCCGCATGGTGTCCAGCTTGGGGTGGAACCACTCCCATTGCGTGGTGCGGTTCAGCGACTCCAGGATGGACAAGGGGTCCTCGGGCCGCTGGTTCAGGATCTTGGTCAGCAGGTTCACCAGGTGCTCATACCTGCCTCCCGCGGGGAGGGAGTGGGAGGTGGGAAACAGCACTAGCTCAGCTCAGTGAGCTCACTGTTATGTGCCTGGTCCTGTGCCTGGCGCTGGGGACCCTCGTGGAGAAGAGAAACTGTCCCTGTCCTGGTGGAGCTGACATTCGTTGATGGAGACAGACATTAACCCAATAGGCAAAATATATAGTGTGTCCTTCTGTGAAGACAGAGCAGGGAATGGGGACAGGGAATGCCAGGGATAGATGGCTTCCCATTGTGAATATGGGAGGCCAGGGAAAGTCACACCAAGGTGACATTTAAGCTGAGATCTGAATGATGTGAGGAGCCAAATCATACAGATATTAGGGGTGTTTCAGTCAGAGGGGGCAACTGGTATATAGGCCCTGAGACATTTCATGAGTCTAACAGAATCTTAATAAAACTCAAGGAAACTAGGAGACAGGCAAATTCCATGCCAATCTCGTTTAGAAATATAGATGCTGATTTTTTTTTAAGATTTTAAAAGATTTTATTCATGAGAAACACAGAGAAAGGGGGGGGGGCAGAGGGAGAAGCAGGCTCCATGCAGAGCGCCTGATGTGGGACTTGAACCCGGGGTCTCCAGGATCATACTCTGGGTGGAAGGCGGCACTAAATGGTTGAGCCACCAGGGCTGCCCCTTAAGATTTTATTTATTTGAGAGAGAGAGAGAGAGTGAGAGAGCACAAGCAAGGGGACAGGTGGCAGGTTGGGAGAGGCAGAGAGAGAAGCAGACTCTCTGCTGAGCAGGGAGATCCCAGGATCACGACCTGAGCCAAAGGCAGACACTTAACCAACTGAACCAACCAGGGGCCCCTGGATGCTGAAATCCTGAGCTAAATATTAGCATTTGGCATCCAGCAAAAAGTTGCTCTCAAAAAGACAACATACCATGATTAAACTGGGCTAATAACAGGACTGGGCTGATATAGAAAAGTAGAAAAAATATAACTCATCATGTTAATATATATATAACAAGTTGGGGCACCTGGGTGGCTCAGTCAGAAGCATCCAACTCATGACTTCAGCTCAGGTCATGATTTCAAGGGTCCTGGGATGGGGCCCTGAGAGGGGCTCGCTCCCTGCTCAGCAGAGAGTCTGCTTGGGATTCTCTCCCTTAGCCCCTCCCCCTATACTTGTGTGTGCTCTCTAAAATAATAAATCTTAAAACACATTTATAAGATAACCTCAACCAGTGCAGAGAAAGTGTTTGATAACATACAACACCGATTTATGATAAAAAAAAAAAAAAAAAGCCCAGCAAACTAGGAATAGAAGGTAATTTTTATAATTGTATAAAGGGGATCCACAAGTAACCTACAGCACACTCCAAACATGGTGAAAAGACTGGGAATGAGGATGCTTGCTTTCAAGGCTTGTATTTAACACTGTACTGGAAGTCCCAGCCAATGCAATCTGACATGAAAAAGAAAGGAAAGGTAAAAAGGATTGGAAAGAAAGTACTGAAACTGCCATGGTTTGCAGGGGATGTGATTGGGAATCACATGCAGATGACTTGAGCCTGGCATAGTGGAGGAACACTGAGGAGGTCAGAGTGGCTGGAGTGGGCGGAGGGGTTGTGGGAGGAGAGGAGGCAGAGTGATGACAGTAATGGCTTCCTTGCACCCAAGCCCAGAACTATGCTGGACACTTGAGAGCAGTGCAGGATTCTCACCACAATCATACATCTGAGAAACAATCATGATCCCTACTCTTCAGTTAAGGAAACAGAGGCTCAGAAGAGTTGAAGTCATGAGGTCACACAGTAGTTGCACAGCCAGGATTTGAAACCAGGCTGGTCTGATTTCAAAGCATGTATGTCTAACCTTCTGCTGGATGGAAACCCTTTGGCAGCAGTCTGGGCTATGCTGGAGAGCCATCACTGAATTGGGAAAAGGTAAGGAGAGGTCAGACTTTGCCAGCTTTTCAATAGGAAGCTCCCAAGGGTGGGAAGGAACTGTGGGGAAGAGCTAGATGTTTTGACTAAACTCCTGATTTAGGATCTAGAGATGAAGTTTGGAGAGCCAATAGTGGTTTGAATGGCTGTTATGAGAGGCATGTACCTATCCCTGAGGGCACTGGGGGGCCATGGCAAGCTCTGCACATGAGAGGCATGGGGTCAGTTTTGTCCTTTAGCAAGTCTTGTTACTTCTCCAGCCTTGTCTCTTCCTGCTGCCCCTTTCTTGCTTGGTTCCAGTCATACCAGCCTCCTTGCTGTTCCTCAAACACAGCGAGCCTTAAAGCTTTTAAACGTGCTGTATCTTATACCTGAACTTCTCCTCCAGTTACGTGCAAGATGCTCTCCTTCAAGTCCCTGACCAAAAGTTACCCCCTCTGAGGCCTTCCTTGACCTCATGCTATTGTAACATGTACTCACTAACCCCCCCTTTACCCTGCCTTATTTTTCCCCTAAGCTCTTAACATTGCCTATCACTTTTTATATTGTCCATTCTGCCACTAGAATGCAAGTTTTACAAAGATGTAATGGGGACAGCTAAGTGGCCTTGGCAAGCTCCTTCTCCAGGCAAAAAAAATTAGTGGATAATTGGGCCTCAGGAGCCAAATTACATGCATCTGCCACATCCTAGCTGTTATCATCTTGGATATGGGACCTAATTTCTCTGCCTTGGTTTATCCTCTATAAAACAGGAAAGGTAGGTGTGCTAACCTCAGCTGTGAGAACCAGGCGCTAATGTGTGAATGGTGGCACAATGTCTGGTAAGTAAATGTTAGCTATTGTTAGCAGTTTCATCCCCTGACTCCTGGTCTGAGTTAGATGCCCCTGGAACAGGCACTGGTGACCCATGAGGGGTGATCTCCTGTCTGAAGAGACCCCAGAACCTTAGGCAGAGATGGGGCTGGGGTGGGTGGGGCCTCTCCCTGCCTGGGTCACACCCCCTCCCCACTCATGAGCCCCTTCTCACAGGCTGAGGCTGCAACTGACGCTGGTCTGCAGCAGGTAGGCCTTGGCATTCTGCACAGCTAGCTCCCGAGGCTCTGGCTCAGGCACCTCCATACTGAAGGGCATGAAGCCCAGCTCAGAGGGCGTGTACTGGAGGGTGGGGTCATCCCTCATGTAGGGCCCATGCTGGGCACCCTGGTCGAACTGTAGGTCTTCTCTCTGGTACATGTTGAACTGGCCCAATAAGTCGGGCTGGTAGGAAGAGTCCAGTTGCTGGAAGAGGTTGCCTTGGCCCTGCTGTAGTTGCTGCAGCATTAGGCTGGCCGTTCGGGTGGCCTGGCTCTCGCCTTCTTCCAGGTAAGGTTGGGGCTGTAACTCGGAGGGAAAGCCCATATTCAGGGATGGGTACTCTAGACCACCCAACGGGGCTTCCTCAGGCTGGTACATCAAGTTCTCCGGTTGGGTCAGGCTGGCCCCTGATGACCAGCCCCGCAGGTTGGTCTGGCTCGCGGGGATCCCTTGACTGCTTTGCAGGTCCAGGCCATCGAGGGGTATCTGCTGCACCTCCTCAGAGACGCTGGGCTGGAACTGATTGACTTCCCAACTGCGCCGCTGGGAGGTCTGGGAACTCCTCCAACTTGAGGGTTGCTGGGAGGGGGGTTCAGGGTCGGGCGGTGGGTCCCCCATAGTTCAAAAAGGGTCACAGCTTCCTGGAGGAAGGCTTGCAGACAGGCAGGCCAGATCAGTCGCCCACCTGCCGGCACAAGCCCGGTAGCCTCTACAGCCGCGCCCGTTTCTAAGGAGGGAGGGGGCGGGCCGTTACCAGGGGAGGGCGCGCGGGGGCGCGCGGGGGCGCGCGGGGGCGCGCGGGGACGCCGGGGCCAGGGGTTGGCTTTTGCGCAGGCGCACCCCCACGACCGAGGGCCTGACAGTCTTCCCGCCAGCACCTGGGGGCGTTCACTTGATCTGTGCAGTCTCACAGCTGACAGGTAGGTAGAGAGGAGAGACTGCATCCACGCCCCAGACCCGCGATCTTTTTAATTTTAAAGGCAAAGCCCCGCCGGCTAGGCCCCGCCCCGCCCTTCCCGAGCTCCCTGACCCACTCCCCTTCCCCACCAAGCCCGGTCAACTGTTCCCCTTGGTCTCGGGTTCCCCGGATTCCTCGGCGGCGGGGCTGGGGGTCTTCATGGTGTCTTCTCCGGCAGGGGCGAGGGTCTGGGGACTGCGCTCCTCCTTTGAGGTCAACCCGCCCGCTGCCTCCTGGTGACAGGAGAAGGGGGAGCGGGTCAAGGATAGCGTAGCGTGGTCCTACCTCCATAGCTTCCTTAGGGCTATACCCTCCCCTTCCCAAGACCCTGGGCACTTGGCATACACCCTTCACCCGGGGGCCCTAATTGTTTTGTTCCTTTGCTGTTTTGAGGTTGTCATCCCTACCTTAGGTAGGGGCCCCTCAAGACTAGAGTCCAGGAGTGCGGCCTCGGTCAGCCCCGAGTCGTCATCCATGCTGATGAAGATGGCGGGGGTCTCACACTCGGGCCCCTCCTCCCGGAAATCTATGGCTTCCTCGGGCTGGGGAGGGCCTGGCCGGGTGGAGGAAGAGGACGACGACGACGATGACGACGACGACGAGGGGGCTCCCACTCCTGGCTTCAGCTTCTGTTCCTCCTCCAACTGACGCTTTAAGGCTTTCTCCTGGGCCAGCCGCATGCCGATGAGGTCCTGAGCGGGGCGCGGGGCTGGGGCTGGTGCAAGGGCCAAAGGCTCCAGGTCGTCCTAGGGGTGGGGAATGGCACACAGAAACTCAGAGTCGGGGGGAGGGCGGACCAGGTCATAGGCTGCTGTCAAGGACCCAGAAAGCACCCTGAGGCAGACAGCAGGGTGGGCACAGGGAGTATGTAAGGGGCAATTGTTTCCCCACCTCCCATCCCTTTCAGCAGGAGCCTCCACCAGACAGAGATGGCTGGGGTGAGGAGGGGGACAGGGTGGGCCTTGATGGCTTGGGGGGTGGGAGGCTGTGGGCCCTCACCTCTTCCAGGGGCCCCGCAGGCACTTCCTTGGCCTCTGGCTCCTGCTTGCCACTGGCCTCCAGGATGGTCATGATGGAGTTGGGGATGTGTGCTTGCTAGGGGAAGAGCAGGTTGGGGGCTCTATGGAGTGCTCAGACCCCTAGTGGACACCCCGGATCCCTGGTCCCTGACCCTGCAGAGCCCCTGGGCTTCTGTGGCAGTGCAGGGCTCCCCTCGGCCCACCCCCATCTAGTCCTCAAGGGCTGAACCCATGGGGCCACCCATCCCACACCCTGGGGTACCTGGTGGGGGGTGAAGGATCGGACGTGGGCCAGCAGGGGCTCCCGGAGCTCTGGGCACTTGTCAAAGACGGCACCCAGCTGCTGGGGTGGCAGCTGCAGGATGACCTGGAAGCTCTGGGGCTTGGTGCGTTGACAGCACTTGATGAAGCCCTCCCACACCTTGGGATACTTCCACACCTGGACAGGGCAGGGAGGGAGTGGTCCTGAGGGGGCACGCAGGCAGCCACCCCAGAAACTGAAAGAAAGACCTTACCAAGATGGGGCCCAAATCCCTACTATCCAAGAGTCCTGGCTACCTCCAGCCCTGACCTCCAGCCCTCCAGAGGACTTTCTCTTCCTGATCCCAAGCAGCTGAGGCATCAGGGCAGCTCAGAGAAAGAAAACAGAGCACCCATTCATGTGAGCACTGGGTCATTTTACTCTTGCAGCAGCCCCGATGGGTGACATCAGCCCTGCTAACCATGAGGCCCAGGGAGGTGTGCGGGCTTGTCTAGGGTCAGGCAGGTACCGTGAGGAAGAACCAAGGTTTGAACCCAGCGCTGTCTGAATCTGCATTTCACCTCTAAGCCAGATGTTGCAAAGTGTGCATGCAACCTGTAGGCTGAATCTAATCTGAGAGCTTGTGAGAGGGGTTTATTTGATCATGGTATTTCTAGAAACCCAGATTTGTAGCTTCTCATGAGAAACAGGCCCACCTTTCAGCTCTAATACGCATCCTGGCTGGGTGCAGAGGTGGCAGCCTGGGGCACTACACCTCTCCTGGGACGTCCGTGAAGCCTACCACCTGTTCCTGCCTATCACCCATCAAACTGCATCCTTGAGCTGAGTTAGCGACCTCTGTTGGGCTGTACTGTCTTGGCTCAGGACAGGGCAAAGGAGCTGGCTGATCTCATAGAGCGCACTCGCCTCATCCTGGCTCCCTCTGCAGCGGGGGAGGTTGAGCAGGCTGGAAAAGCCTGGGGTCCTGTCTCCAATCTATCCTCAGTGTACTGAAGGCAGTGGACTACGGCGCTCAGGGGCGGGTTACCTGCTTCATGATGAGGCGGGACAGGATGTTCATGACGAAGCCCCCCAGGCGGGGGTACATGGTCAGAGACTGGATGACGGTCCTCATGAGCAGCATGGGCAGGGGGCTCTGCTCCATCAGCTGCTGCATCACCACGGCCAGCACCTCCGATGTGTACACGTTCCGCTCCGCAAAGCACAGGTTGGTGGCTGTGAGGAGGCGGAGAGTGGGCCTATCCCCTTTGCCCAGCAACCCCTGGGAGGTGGGAGCCCCACCACCCTTAGAGAGCCTGAAGAGCCCATTCATCTGCCCATGCGAGTGAAGGTCTCACCCTCATTCCTGAAGCTCCAGATGACAGAGACTTTCTCACCCAGCAAGTCCCCAAGGGGACACTGTGGCCTGGTCTTTGGAAGGCCTAAGCTGTTGGTCCATGGGAAGAGACAGATCCAGCTGCTAAAAGCCCTATGGCTGGGCAGAGTGGGCAGACCTTGGCCCTGGCCCTTTTTCTTTGGGGACAACCCATGGAAAGGCTCAGGCAGGAAAGACAGGCTGCCAGTGCCTGGAGGCCCATTCTGGCTTCCCCTTTCCATCTCTACCAGAGAGGAAGGCAGCTGTGACTTCCATAAGTCCCCTTGTTGGAGAAGGGAGATGCTGTCCACCAGCAGGATGGTCAAGGGACTGCCCACTCCCAATTCTGACCAAGCATTAAGGATTTGTGCTGGTGCTGGAGATACCAGGGGTAGGGCCATGTGGGAGGCACAGTAATAAAGGAGGAAGGAGCAAGAAGAAGTGTGGGCATACATAGAGCTCCCCAGTTCAACACCCAGTGCCAGCAAGGGCCCGAGGAGGGCTGGCAGAATAAGGAGATCCACAAAGGTAGGCAGGCCAGGGCAGACCGTGGGGTCTGTTCCCTCATGAATGGGTCGTGGTACCCCAAAACCAGTGGGATTGGCGGTGCTCCAATCCATTGTGCTAATGGGGAGACCCCAGGAACTGCCTCTGAATCCCTTCTTCCCCAAACACCACTTGCCATGTGAGTCTGTCAACCAGGAAGTCTTTATTGAGCCAGAAGAGAGGCCCCCAATCCTTGAGAGGCTAATGGAGAACAGGAGTGGGTGCCTATAAGGAATGAGGGGGCTCCTATAAGGAACAGGGGAAGGATGGAGGGATTACAGGAACACAGGCAGGAAGGAGACTAGAGTGGGGTAGGGCAGGTATCTAGGCTAACGGAGCAGAGGAGAGTGTAGAAGGACAGCACAGAAGCCAGAGTGAACCTACCAGAAACCAAGAAAGCTCTTTCTTCTCCCTTCCAGTTAGTGGCTGGCTCCTGCTGCTCTGCCTAAAAAGGTCCACACCAACCCCCGTTCTCCCCCTTAGCCTCAGTCTCCTTCTGGGCCTCCCACCCAGCCCTCTAATCCATCCTCCATAGCAGGTGGAGGGGTCCTTCCTTTCAGAAGCTCACCTGACCTTGTACCTCCCAGAGGTCAAGAGATCAAGTCCAATCTACTACTGTGACCTATGAAACCCCGTGTGGGTGGGGCCCAGGCATGGTTGTTTTTACTGCTTAAAGCCTGACCTCTCCTAACCAGGTCCCGTCCCCTAAACCACAAGATCTAGTCCACTTCATCTCTGCAGTTCTAGAACCAGGCCACGCTAGCACATCTCTTGGCCCCTGCAAATATTCTTCAGCACATCTGCTGGCCCCTGAAATATTCTTCCTTTCTCTGGGGTCAGGGTCTACCTCACCCCTATTCATCCCCCTGTGGTTTCAGCTCCGGTGTCCTCTTGGGGCTCCCCTGTTCCAGCCCTGCTCACTGCGTGGGCTCTTACTGTCTGGAGATGGTCTGTGAGCCTCGGAGAGCAGGACCAGGGCTGTCTCTATCACTGCTGTGTCCCCAGCACTGCATGGGCAGAGGGCTCAGCAGAGGCACTCAGTTTTTTTTACTTGCTGCACCAGACCACTGGGGACAGGTCCAGCTCACCAGAGAAAGAGCGTGGCTTAAGTGGGGAGTGCATGCCATGACTGAATGCTTATACTATCAGGCATGGGAGATTCCAATGGTGTACAAAACAGGATTGGACTTTGGGATCTGGAGCTTAGAGTTGAAAGGGGTTACTAGGGCATCCAGGAAAACCACGGGAGCCTGAGCAGAGAAATGTACTCTGGGAATTCACCAGATTGGGTGCTGGGGATGAACAGCAGGTAGGGAGAGTGGCTGGAAGGTTCATGCTTAGCAGCATGGAGGCTCTATATAGGCCTAGGCTTGAAGGAAGGAATCGGTGGGCCTCTAAAGGCCGGGCCTTGAGGACATCTCCAGGGACCTGGCTGCTGGCCACCCGAGCAACCTATGGCAAGGTTCTTTTTTCCCCTGGGGCTTAATATGGGTCTGTTAAAGGGGTTAGTGGGATCTGTGAATCCCCTCACATTGTATGCAAAACTGTGTGAGGCTATCATCCTTGGGATAGGCCCCAGCTTCCCCGACACCATCAAAGGGGCCACAGCCTGCAAAAGAGCCACTTCTGGGGCACCGGAGTGGCTCAGTTGGAGGAGTGTGTGACCTTTGGTCTCGGGGTTGTGAGTTCGAGCACCATGTGGGGTGTAGAGCTTACTTAAATAAACAAATGAACTTTAAAAAGGCCACTTCTGGATGATCCCCTTTGAGACTCTTTTCACTTTACTGTTCTTTTACTAGAGGCCTTCGTTCCTCCTCAGTTGTAGTGTGAGTTTTAGACTTCCGCAAGCTCCTCTCTTGACCGCAAAGATTCTGAGAGAGAACTTGCTGAGGGTGGCTAGGAAATAAGTAGTCACGGAGGAGCTATTTTAGGCAAGATGCTAAGCTAAGCGGTGGTTGGGGGTGGTCATGGACCGGGGGGGGGGGGGGGGGGGGGGTGTCACTCCCTCCCTGCTCTTAAAGGAAAGAGGAGGAATCAAAGAACAGGTGTCTTGAGTAGAGCGGGCGATAGTCAGGGCTTCCACCTTGGTGGGAAAGCATGACTCTGGGGCCAGAAACAGTCCTCCTACGGGAGGTGGTGCTCCGAGACCCAGCGTGCCCCAGGTGAGTGGAACTGGTAGAGCTGGATTCCAGCTCGGGTCTACCGGGCGTCAGACTCTGCGGTTCCACTACACCACTCACTCAGCTTGTGTATGGCCCTGAGCAAGTTCCTCAACCTCTCTGGAACCACCACCTCCTCATCTATAAGATGGAAGTCAGCATACTCACCAGGTAGTGGGTGGTGTGTGTTGGCAGGCAGGCCTGTAAGGCACTCAGGATAGCCTGTCTCAGTGTAAGTGCTCGGTGAGTGGTGAAGGCAGCTATTAGCAAACTGCTGACTGAGGTGAGCAGCCAGTTTGTCCCCAACCCCCTGCTCTGGAGGCACATTCTCCTGCCTCAACTGGAGCCCAGGCCGGACTTGGCATCTACTCCTGGTTCAACAACTGCCCTGGTGTGCTCCATCTGCTCTGCTGGTGTCTTTCTGCCCCTGTTTTGCCAAGGGCTCTGCTTCCTCCATTCCTTGGGCCAGGACTCGGGAGGAAGGGGCTCCCCACCTTTCTTGAGGACTACTCTGTGCCAGCGCAAAGCAGAGGCACCAGTTCCTTGGATGGAGGAAGGGAAGGAGGGGGCAGGGAAGGGAGGGAGGCAAAGGAATGAGGGTAGGTGTCCAGAGCCGAGATGGGGTTGCAGGTGGCATAATCTCCAACTTGGCAGATTCCAGCGGGGACATGTGAGTGACTGAGGTTCTTCCCCAGGTCCGCAGCAGCCAGGCCACTTGGGGGAAGTGGGGGGGAGCGCCTCACCTTTGATGATGGACTTCATGTCACACTTCACCGAGTCGATGTTGTGCAATGCGATCAGCAGCTCTCCAGGGTTCAAGGGGGACAAGGCCGAGTTCCCTTCGCCTGCAGTGGGAGGGAGTAGGAAGGGGAAGGAGACAGCGTGGACACCTAAATTAAAAGGTGTGTTTGGGTCTCCCAGATTAGGGGAGTGGTGAATGAAGATGAGACACCCTCTGCTTCGATGGGCCTGGGAGGACAGAGGAACAGGGGAAGAAAAATGCCACCCCCTCTAGGAAGCCTTCTTTCACAGCCTGAGGCCTTCACCTTGCTGCTCTCCTTTCCCCACCCCACGTGGGGTCCCTCCCTCCTAGGGCAACATCTGATGTGCTCCAGCAGGTCCTCTCCCTCCTCCTTGGGCTGTGACCACAGAAGGACAGGACCCCTGCACAGCACAGGCTAGGCTGGGCAACGGGCTCATTGGCAGCACTTAGAGGCGATGCTGCGTGGAGACAGCTAGGAGACATGGCACTCCGCTGGTGCGGTTTTGAGAGTCCCAGATGCTCTTGTGTGTGGGTTCGAGATCACATGCTATGTGTGCAATGGGCAGCCTCCACTCCCTCCGTAACACCAGCCCCTGGGGTGAGGGAAAAGAATCCATCCCAGTCACTGTGTAGTTTTCCTAAGTTGAAAGTTCTTTGAGCAACACTCTTGGGAATCCTCCCTCTTCAGGAGTTGTGTACTATATCGCTCGGTAAACTTTGCTTTGTTCCCCACCAAGAAAAAAAAAAGTTCTGCTTTGCTTCTTTCTGACCACATCAAAGATGTCACCTACCATGCTGGGTGCCCAGCAGGCGATTGAAGACCTCTTTCACCACAATGGGGTTGAGTTTGATGAGCTTTGGCAGAGCCTGGATCACTTCTTTCTGCAGGGGGAGGGCAGGGGAGGCAGGTCAGATAGCAACCCCCATCCCAACTGCTCGCCTTCTGATACTTCCCTCCTCTCACTCCCTCTGGTCCCTTGGGGTTGAATTTTCTCCCCATCACTGGGCCTGACTCGCCCCACCCTCATCACTCCCCATCTGAGCCTTCCTGTGCCACCCACATCATCCCCTTTACAAACGAGAAGACTAAGGCTTGCCAGGACCCCCAGACTGTAAGGAACAAGACCTGGGTAGGGGAAGCACATTTAGGCCTTGGTGTGTGTGTGTGGGGGGGGGGGGGGTTTGGTGATCCTCATTTGACAGAGGAGGAAACCAAGGCACAGAGAGGGGGTGGCCTGGCTGAGGTCACAGAGGACAAAAGCAAGAGTTGAGACCGCCCTATAGTCTGACAAGCACCTGGGATGGGCTCACTAGCGTCTGACATGGGTACCTGCCTCCTCCCCATCCCTGGCCTGTCTTCATCAGGGGGCATCTGGACATCTAGCGCCATACCTTCTCCAGTCCATTGAGCACAGGGATAAGGAAGCGGACATCTGGCAATCGCTTGTGGTAGAGATCCCGGACCCGCTTCACCAGCTCTGGGGAGGGTGGGACTGCAGGCAGGAGAGTAAGCAGGAGGCACAGGTGGGGTGAGGGTGAGCACCAAGAGGAAGGAGAAATGGTGGTGGCCGTGTGCGAGGGAAGGGGAGGGCCAACTCCATTTCAGAGCAGGAATCTTTGGCCCTTAGTTTCTCAAATGCACTTAGCAATATACGCAGCAGCTCTGATGGCCAGGTCTTGGGAAGGGCACGTGGGGAAGGTCTGAGACATGGAGGAAAGGATGAAAGGTGGGGGTCCCGGGGGATGGCACCTTTGTCCGTGAGGCTGTGTAGACATCGTGTGACCAGTGTCTCTGCCCCCTTGGGACAGTTTTCTACCAGCAGCAGCAGCTCTGGTGAGTTCATGCCCATTCCTCGGATCTAGAGAGAGAGGGAGGGATGGCAGGCTGGGGAGGGGGCTGGTGATGTGGGGACGACAAGGGGGCCGAAGGGGAGAACTCAGGGAGGCCCGGGTGTGAGAGGCAGGGTGGCTGGTGGATGATGGGACTCTGAAGCAAGAACTGGAAACATAAAGAGTAGATCTCTTTAAAGAGATCTCAAAGTTCTCATCACTAGAAAAAAAAACAAACTATAGTTTGTTAACTAATTAGATGTTAACTAATCTTCTGTGGTCATCTTATAATATATACACATCCCCAAACATTATGCTTTATGCCTCTAACACAAGGCTACGTGTCAGTTATACCTCAGTGAATCTGGGGTGGGGGGGAACTGGTGTCGGGGTTCAGAGAACTGGAGGAAATGCAGGGAAGGGAGGAGCAGGGCAGCAGCACCTGTGCTGCTTCTACCCCATCTCACAGGGCACAGACTGGCTATAGCTCCCAAGCCTTCACCAGTGCTGGCCGCCTACTTAGCAGGCAGGGCCCTTTCTGTCACCTCTGACCTAATTCGACCTCTAATGCCCAAACTGCCCTCCAATTCCTTGGTGAAGACTTTTCAGGCTTCTAAAGCCATCAGTGACAGCCAGCACCCAGCATGGCAGCTTGTTCAGATCAGGGATTGACCTGTGTCTGCAGCCTGCCCCACTCTGTGAGCAAGAAATGCAGGAAGCACAGCCAGGCTTTGAGGGCTCATGCCTTCCTCTGTCAACAGAGGTTTTATAATGGTCCATGGAATTGGCAGTCTTTGCCCTCCAGGAGCTCACAGTCTGGTGGGCTCACCTTGAAAAGAGGGATAGGACACCGCCGAATCTGGTTGGTGGGTATTTGGGGGTTAGCATACCATAGTCTCTCCTTTTCTTTATGTTGGCAATTTTCCATAATAATAAAAAGGCAGAAACAGAGAAATACAAAAAAAATGTTTCAAATCTAGCTGCAAATTGGAAGGGTAGACAGTCTGAATTTCAGGTGCCAGTTTGCAAGAAGAATTGCTTCTCATGCGGGTGACCTTGTGGCTCCAGAGAGAGGAGCAGGAGGGACTTGTGTAATGACAACTAAAGATTCCCATTGGCAAAGCAATGGAATCCCAGCTCATAAACGGTGACAGTGACATGAATGTTTACATATATGAGCTCATGGAACCCCTGCAACAAGCTTGGGGGACTGAATTATCCTTCCCCGAGGAGGTGCCAGTTTGCACAGTGAGAAATGAGAGGCAGAGAGATACTTGGGTGGTTCAGTGGTTGTGTCTGCCTTTGGCTCAGGGAGCGACCCTGGGGTCCTGGGACTGAGTCCCCAAGTAGGCTCCCTGTGGAGAGCCTGCTTCTCCCTCTGCCTATGTCTCTGCCTCTCTCTCTCTCTCTGTGTCTCTCATGAATAAATTTTTAAAAATCTAAAAAAAAAAAAAGGAAAAGAAAAAAAAAGAAAACAAAACAAAGTGAGAGGCAGAATGTGAACCTAGGTCTGTCCAACTCCAGGCTAGTAACTGCAGGATTGTTCTTTCATCAGCAGATGGGGCATGTGGACCACCCATAAGCTACTAACTTGCTTGGCCCAGAGTGGCCACCACTGGTGCTTAGCACATGCCAAGGTGGAGATACCAGGGTAAGGGCTGGACTTGGGGCCTCAGCCCTGCCCTTGGGGTGGGGGGCAGAGCCTGGTGGGCTCAGGGGCCTCACCGGCTGTTCAATGACCCTCAGCACCGTCCGCTTGATGTCAGCAATGGCCTCAGTGTACACGGCTGCCAATTCGTGGATCAACTTGTGGTTCTGAGGCAGGAGAGCCAGGTAGAGGTACAGACACTGCTTTACGGTCTCCTCGGTCCAGGGCGCCGCCACCTCTGATAGGGCAGGGGGTGGGGAATCAGGGACCACTCTCTTCCGAACCATTTCCCACCCTACTGTCTGTCCCTTCTTTGCAGGGGCTGGAACAAAAGGGAGGCAGCCTGGGAAGCAAACTGTTCTGGGGCAGGAAGCCAATCATCAGGAAAATGGGGTGAGACCGGGACTGCTCCCCTTTTAGGAGCCTCTGCTCTGATGTCCCAATTAGTCTCTAACCATCAATTCACAGAGCAGCTAGAGGAATCTTTCCAAAGTGAAGTTTTCACCCTGTCCTTCTCCTGTTCCATGCTCCCATGACTACCCTATGCCCAGGATAAAGTCTCAGTGCCTCATCTTGCTCTATGTGCCAGAGGCTGTATGGGGTGGCCCCCATCCCTGGGCCTCTGTGCTCTGGCCACATCCTACTTCTGACAGTCTCCCCAGAGCCTGCAACAGGTCACTTTGCACATATCACTTCTTTGCCTGAAATGCTGCTGCCCAACCCCACTCTCTTTATCTCCTCAACCCACATAACCAAGGTCTCTCCTGGGAGGTCTTCCAGGCACTCAGGCTATGCCAGGGCTCCTATTCTCCCAGAAGGCCTTGTGCTTCCCGCCATAGCCTAAACCTTCTAGGTTTTAACTTTTTTTTTTTTTTTTAAATAAGCTCTATGCCCAACATGGGGCTTGAAATCATGACCCCCAGATCAAGAGCTGCATGTTCCACGAACTGAGCCAGGCAGGCACCCCTGAACCTTCCAGTTTAATGGTCCATTCCCCTGGGGCCTGGGTCTTCCCACCTGTAATTCTGGGGGACCTGAGGCTTTGTTGAAGGAACAGGCCTATGCCTGGCCCTTCCTGGAGCCCTGTCCCTGCCTATTTGTCCTTTGTCCTCTGGCTCTCAATCCACCACCTCATGTCCTAGGATGCTCTCCCTGACCTCTGGGGATGGGGTGAGACAACCCTTTGGACTCTCACAGCCCCTAGGCCTGCTCATTCTGGTTATTACTGCCTGGCTGCCTCAGCCTCAATCCAGCTCCATTCCCAGGACTTGGCCCAGAGCCTGGGATACAGCAGGTGCTCAATACACATCTGATGAAGCTGCACCAAACCTGTATCCTTGTCAGCTCCAAACAGCACGGATGGTGGGTTGGGATGGACCAGGAGTTGCAGGTAATTGAGGGCAAATTTCTCCACATACTCTCGCAGCTGTTCCTTCTCATACATGCGCTTGATGAATAGTAGGGCCTGGGAACGCACCTGAAGAGAGAGTGCGGGCAAGATGGTGGAGTAGAGGGAGACTGCCATGCTGAGCTTGGCAGGACCAGTGGGAAAACAAGCCCAAGACTGAGAAAGGTCTAGCCTACCTGAATTACCTGTTCCACAGGCTGATTGCTGGCTTAGAAGTTTCCTGGCCCAAATCAGGCCCTGCATCACTTTAACCTACCTGCTCAGCACTATCTCTTACTGTCTCTTGCTTTGCTTGCTACATTCCAACTAGAATGAGCTTTCCTTTGTTCCTCAAAAGTGACAGCATTCTCCTTGGCTTTGAGACTTGGCACAAAAGGATCCCCCTGCCCAGAATGCTTGTCACTGGCTATATCCCATTTTACTCAGACATCACCTGCCAAGAGCCCTGAGAACAGAGACTGTCTCTGGGCATTGCTTTGTCTCCAGCAGCACCAAAGGCCCAAGCCAGAGTCTGCAGTGAGGGGTCTGCTGGATGAATGGACCCGTGACACCAGGAAAGGAGGTGGCAAAATGCTTGGGCAGCGATGGGTCAAGGGCCCTCTCTATCACATGCATGTGCACATTTTGTTGGCTCTGTTCAGCCACAACCATCTACTCTTATTTCAGGTCCTGGCTCACCTGCACCCCACAAGCCTTTAAACCCCACCCCTGCTCATCCCCCCATCAGGTAGGTCAGGCCCCTCCCCAGGGCTGCCACAGCTGCATGTGCTGTTGTTCTAATGCTGCTCCACCCCATGAGCTTGCTGTGTCCTCACTGCTCACCAATGGGCCACACAGCTCCTCTCCTGTCAGCTCCCCGACAAGGTCCCAGCACAGCTCCCAGCATAGCATCAGGCCTTAAAGGGGCTCCCCAACACGCATGGAGTAAGAGGGAGAATGCGACTGCTCTCCCTGGGAGGATGAGTGTATATATGTATCCTAGGCAGCTTCTTGCCCCCATAAATGAAAAAATATCCACCACCAAAACATTATTGCAGGAAGGGCATCAGGCCCAGAGAGGACTTTCAGGGGCATGTGGAAGAGGCTGGGCTAGGTGCTCAGGACAGAGGAAAGGCTGAGTATGGCCCAGCATAGGGTGGCAGGGGTACCTTGTCCTTCTCGTGGGAGCTGAGGTCTAGCAGAACATGTAGGTACTGGAACTGGCGGGATGGGCGCTTGAAGATCAGGTCTCGGAGGGTGGACATGCCCAGGTAAGTGCGACTCTGATGCAGAAGAGAGGGAAACCAGAGCTTAGTCCACTTGCAGTGTGCCTCTGGGATATCTCCCTGGCCTCCCTCATATCTGGTACTGGACAGAAGGACTGGGTCCTTCACCGAGTCCCCTGCCACAAGTCTAGGCCGTGTGCTCTGCAGACCCCCAACACAGGCCTGTGCCCCCCGCCCCCTCCCGCAGGACTCCTGCATGCATCACGATCCTAGGGCCTGAGGGAGATGGGCTGGCTGTCCTCACCTCATCCTCACAGTACTTGCGAATCACCTCTAGGGCACTCTCGGTGATCAGTGGTGCCTCCAGCACAACTTTAGTGAAGATCCTGTCAGAAAAGAAGGGGTAGGGAAAGGCTGCAAGGCAGAGAAGCTTCCCAATCCTGCTGGAGCTCGGAGCAGGCAGGGCTGTCCGTCACATACAGCTTGCTCAACCCCCTGGATACAGAGCTCTGGAGGTAAACAGAGCAGGGTTCGAGCCCTGCCAGCTGGGGGACTTAGGCAGAGACTTTCTCTCTCTGAAACTCAGTTTCCCACCTTTGTCAAAATGGGGATTCCTAACTTTTGTCATTTACTACAGCAATGGGAGAGAATGATGGAGCATGAGGACAGGTACCACTTTTCTGATGTGGTGGACAAAAACCGCTGTTTTGAGGTAACACTGAGTTGATGCCAAGGGATGAGAAAGAGCCAGTCATGCAAAGAATTGTGGGGAGAGCATTCCAGGTACAGAAACAGGAACTGCCAAGCTCTGAACTTGGCATGTTCAAGGGGGGGGAAGTGAGGAGTAGAAGAGTGGAAAAAGAAGGTAAAGAGGTTGGTAGGAATTGGGTTATGCAGGTTTCATAGAGCACAGATAGAAAGCTGTATTTTATCCTAAGAGTGGAGAATCAGGAAAGGTTTTTAGTGGGTAAACTAGTATTTACATTCTAAAATGTCACCCAGGTTGCTGCGAATGGATAGATCAGCAGGAGGTTGAGAACAAGGAGGGAAGCTACAGGAGCAATTCAGGTGAGATGGGGCTGGGGAGAAGCCAACCTCAGAAACAAGCCTATGAAGCAGGCACTGTTATCTACAGGAATGGAGGCTCAGAGGGCAACCAGCAGAGCTGAGAATAAGCCCAGGGAGTAGGCCCCAGAGCCCACCCGGAATCTGCCTTGTATGTGTCTCCAGAGAGCAGGGAGAGCAGAGAGTCTTGGGGATGGACACTTGGATTTGGCTGGTGAAGAGGGAGGTGATCAAACCACAAAAGAAAGGCAGGACACAGGAGAGCCAGGACTGTCCCTCTCACCCATCCTTCTGGTCTGGCTTCTCTTGCAGGCCGGAGAGCAGGCGGATAAGGCAGTCTTCGTACTTGTCCAGGGTGCCTGAGGCACCGGCTGCTAGGTAGGCGTTGTACTCCTGGTAGAGCCAGGCGAAGGCCAAGTCCAGGCGGGCCCGCACATCCTCCAGGATGAAGGACAGGACTTCGGCCTTCAAGCCCGAGTCAAACTGTGTGACCAGACTGGCCAGGATCTTTATGCGCACCTGACAGGAGAGTGGGTGTATGTGTTGGTGTGGCACTGGGCAATCCCAGGCACCTCATGATTGTGCCTTGCACATCTTCCTGCCCAGGCTCAGGGACCTCCAGGGCAGACCTGGGGGTTACGCAAGGAAGGCAAGCTGAAGAATCTTATACCCCGTAGGTCTCATTTGTGTGGGAGGGAAAAAATGGGTAGGTACGTATGGAAATCAATCATCATAGAATAAAACTGAGTTTGTAAAAGTAGTATCTATATACTTAAGTACACAGAGAAAGATCCTGAAGGCTTCCCCTAACTTGTACATTGGTCACCTCTGAGGCAGCAGATGGGATGCAGGTGGGGGCCAAAGAAGACTTATGGGGCCTCTATGGCCTGGAAATTTTTTTTTTCTTTTTTAACAGAGAGGATATCTTTATATACTTCTTGGTTAATTAAAATTAAACTTCAAAAAATGGGGGGAATATGGGGGGAAAGTCACTTGGCTGAGGTTACAATGCCAGCATATGAGAGAATCAGGATTTAGACCTGGTCCATCTGAATCCACAGAAGAAGAGGAACACTATCTACCACCAGGAAGATAGAACACAATAGCAGCCCTCACTTGCAGGGCTCTCCTGGGCAGCCAGCCCCACGCTGAGCAAAAGATGTGCACGTCCGTATGTTTCCTCCTCCTCATTACTGTGTGAAGCTGCTGCTGCTGCCCCCGTTTGGAGGAGGACAGAAGAGAGGCATGGAAGGCTGGTGGGCAGCCCAGCTGGGACCCAGAGCCTGGGAGGTTTGAGCCCAGGGCTGTCTCTTCCCTGGGCTGTGAGGCAGGCTCATGGGGAGAGGGTCTGGAAGCATGGGCTAGGGAGACAGGAGCACACCTGGGCCGCCCCGCTGCAGGCCACGGCCTTCTCCGCGCGTAGGATCCGCTTCACAGCGCCTAGCTTCATAGCCTCCACTTGGGCGTCTGTGAGGGGCTTCAGCACATCGCTCAGACGGAATATTTTCTTGCGCCCACCAGCGCCCGCCAGCCTACATGAAAGAGTAGGGAAAGGGAGACGGTGACTGAAAACATCCTTTCTGGAGCCCAGACCCACTTCAGGCCATATAGAGAACCTCACCCCCCACTATACTGCTTCTCTAATTCTCTTGTGACTCAGGCATGGCAGGGAATAGGGTAATAAGAAGAGGGCCACTTTGTTTTTGTAAGTGTGTCTCAGGAAATACTTCTCTGAGGAGGCTATGTGGAAGTGCAGATCTGAATGAAGCAAGCAGACAAGACAGACAAATATCAGGGGAACAGGAAGTGCAAAGGCCTTCCAGTAGGGACCTGCCTGGCTGTTCAAGGAGAACCAAGGGCCCATGTGACTGGAGGAGGGAGTGAGGGGAATGGAGAGCTCAGAGTTCAGGATCAGGCCCAGACAGCAGGTCTTGGTTGGGGAGGGGCAGGGACTGGCAGGAGTTTTTGGTCTCTAAGCTGGATAATAATGAAGAGGAGGATGACAACAACCAGTAGCATGTATGTCATGTAGTACTACCGGTTGTTGTCATCCTGTATAAAGTATATAAAGCATTTAGCATATAGGAATCATGCTAAATATTTTACATCAAATTCACTTTCAACCTCAAGGATTATCTTTTTTTTTTTAAAGGAAAATTTTATTTATTTATTTTTAGATTTTATTTATTTAGTCATGAGAGACTGAGAGAGGCAGAGACACAGGCAAAGGAAGAAACAGGCTCCATGCAGGGAGCCCGATGTGGGACTCGATCCCGGCACTCTAGGATCATGCCCTGAGCCGAAGGCAGGTGCTAAACTGCTAAGCCACCCAGGGATCCCCATGGATTATCTAATTTTATTACCTATCACTATGAACTCATTTAATTCTCCCTTGATCCGTAGAGATACCATCATCCCAACTTTAAACATAAATAAGGAGGTATTTTTATGGAAAAGAAAATGACAAGGTTTCGTGGTATGGCATTGACTCGGGAATCAGACAGATCCTCATCTGGCCCTACCTGTTTATCTGTTTGTCAGTCTGTCTTTAACACATGCACACACACATGCACTTAGTGTACACACTAAAACCCAGGCCCTGGGATCCCTGGGTGGTGCAGCGGTTTAGCGCCGGTCTTTGGCCCAGGGCGCGATCCTGGAGACCCGGGATCGAATCCCACATCGGGCTCCCGGTGCATGGAGCCTGCTTCTCCCTCTGCCTGTGTCTCTGCCTCTCTCTCTCTCTCTCTGTGACTATCATAAATAAATAAAAATTAAAAAAAAAAAATAAAAAAATAAATAAATAAATAAAACCCAGGCCCTCAGTCCTGCACCTGCCAGGGAACTCACCGGGGCTGCGTGACAGGTATGATAGGCTCTGGCCTCCTCTTGGCCTGGGGCGCCTCCTCCTCCAGAGTAGACATGGAACTCAGGGAGCCCACCACGGAGATGGCCTGGCCTTGGGCTGACAGGCGCCGCTTGATCAGGACGCTCTCTGGCTTCACCACCTTCTCCTCTTTGGGTTCCTCTTTGCACTGTTTGGTCTGTTCCACACCTGAGGGGGAGGTAGCAAACGGGCTCCAGGAATGTTCTACCCCTCTGCTCCCATCCAGGGACCTCCTGTGTGCTAGGTTCTAGTCTAAGCCTTATACACACAAAGCTCATTTAAGTCTGCAAATCACCATTCTGAAACAGGCATACTTTTTATCCTCATTTTGCATACAACCAGGGCTCAAACTAGAAATGCCATTTACTGTGGGCGGGAGTATCAAACAGCACAGCCATGGTGGAACACTGATGAGCAGTTTCTAGTAGCACTGAGCATACCCTAACCTATGACCCAACAATCTCACTCCTTGGTATATACTCAAGATAAAGGAGGGCACATGTACACCAAAACTTGTATACACCAACTATACTCAAACAAACAAAAAATCCCAACAACCCCCCACCCCCACCCCACAGCCCAAACAAATCCCAAAAAACACTTATACACAAACACTTGTACAGCTTCATTCACAACAGTCAAAAGCTGGACACGAACCACAGGTCAATCAACAGGAGAGTGGATAAACAAACAATGGCCTATTTGCATGAGGAAACACTATTGAGCAATACAAAATAAACCACTGGTTCACATGACAACATGCAGGCATCTCAAAAACCTATGCCGAGCAAAAGAAGCCAGACTCTCTATGATCCCATTTATATGAAGTTCAGGAAAAATTAATCTAGGGAGACAGAAAGCAGAAAAGTGATTATCTCAGGAGGTGGGATGCTCTAAGTGCTGACTGGATAGGAGTAAGAAGGAATGTTCTGGAAAGATGGAAGTGATCTGTATCTCCATCTGGGTGGTGGCTATGTGGGAGTGTTCATTTTACGAAAATTCACTAAGATGTACAGTGAAGAGCTGTGTTTCTCTGTATGTAATTTATACTACACTAGTATTGTTAACATAGGCAAACACCTGAGTCACAGAGAGGTTCAGTTAACTTGACCAAAGTCACACACTTATTAAGTGGCTGAGGTAGTCTGGTTCAACTGAGACCTCAAATCCAGGCCTGCTGGATTCAAAGCCCAGAGCCTGAAAATCGTAAGCACTCAATATATCTAAGGGACCGGAATTATTTACACCTACCATCTCATGTGAGTTTCATTTGTACCACCATGAGGAGGTAAGGTAGCACCATGCCCTTCCAGTAAGGAGAACCCAGCACTCACTGTGCGAACCCCTGGCCCAGGTCAGCTCCACATGACACTCACCTGGCCCTAGTCCTGCAGCTGTCATCTGTGTGGCCATGAGCCGAGCCAGGTGCTTGATCTGGGCTTCAGTGCCTGCGGACTCCACTGGTGTATAGATGGCTTGGAAGGAGGCGGGCATGGCTTCGGGCAGGTACACCATGCTGATGAGTACCTGCAGGATGCCCAGGGAGAGGAGCCTTTCCTTACTCATGGACTCCACAAGGATCTGTTCCCCACCCAGGCCAAGGCTGGGGAAATGGCAGAGACTACGAAAGTCCTGGGCCTGCTCCTGTGGGGCTCAGATTTCTGGGGAAGTCAGAGAGAAAACAAGCAGTGTGGTGCACCAGGAAGGAAAGTAAAGGATGCCACAAGATGCTTCAGGAGGGCTGAGGCAGCTTTGGCTCTCCGGGGAAGCAGCACCGAGGCTGAGAACGGAGAGGAGGGCCAGTTTCAGACTGGCACAGGGTGATGCCTCACAGTGGGAGCGGGCTATGGATTCCAGGCATTAGAGCAGCATGGGGGAAGGCTGAGCAGCTGTGACACCCTACCCAGAGACTGCAAGTTCAGTTAAGAATGTCCTATGAACCAGAAACTGACTAAAAAAAAAAAAAAAAAGGTATCCTAACAAGAGACCATCCAGTTTTGTCAGGAATTGGTAACTAAAGGTCACTTCGAACTCCCTGCATCCCTCCCAAGGTATAAATATATATCTGAAATAAGAAACTAATTAGAACAGGGAGAATGAAATCACTACAAATCAAAATGTGCGGGATGCAGCTAAAATGGTTCTTAGACGGAAAATCAGATCCGTAAATGCTTATACTGGAAAAGACAACCAAAAACTATTAAGCCAAGCATTTAACTTAAAATTCTGGGGTAAAATATCCAAAGAGAGCAGCAGGAAAGAATAAAGACAACAGAAATAAAACAGAAGAGGTTACAAAGAGTATCATCAAAACTTCAGAGCCAGTTCTTTGAAATGACCAAACACAAACAAATTGATGGCGAGATTGAACAACAAAAAAAGGTGCTAAGGACACAATATTAAGGACAAAGGAGCTGCACACTACTACAGAGACAGCAGGCATGATAAAACTAAAAGAATCCTGTTAAGAACTTTAGGCGAATAATTTGAAAACAGCGTGATGAGGACAGACAAGATACAAAGAGTTAATGGAAGCATCATCAAAGAGGGCCTAAGGCAAGCTGCATCCAAATTTTATCTGGAAGGAAAGAGAGAGCCACAGCAGGGTTGGAAGGGGAGCGTCACAACCTATACTTTAGGAAGATGCCTCTGGCTGCCACAGGGAGAGTGGAAGCCAGAGCCAGGGAGCAGGCAGGGGCCCTGGGGGATGGAGAAGATAGGAGGGACTGGTGGGAGGCAAAGAGTTCAACTCCCAGGTTTGAGTTGGGACCTGAGACACTAGTATGCCAAGAACAGAGAGGGCCATGGGCCTGCAGAGAGGCATGGGTAGAAACTCCAAACATTCAGTTCTGACATAATGAGTCTGTGGTGCCTGTGGAACTTCCAAGGAGGAATGATGCAGGGGGCAGACACATTTCCAGACCTGGAGCTCTCACCAAAGAGATCTGAATGGGGTAGAAAACTCCTTTCTGGGGATCCCTGGGTGGCGCAGCAGTTTAGCACCTGCCTTTGGCCCAGGGCACGATCCTGGGGACCCGGGATCGAATCCCACGTCAGGCTGCCGGTGCACGGAGCCTGCTTCTCCCTCTGCCTATGTCTCTGCCTCTCTCTCTCTCTCTCTCTCTCTCTCTCTGTGACTATCATAAATAAATAAATTAATTTAAAAAAAAAAAAAAGAAAACTCCTTTTACCCTGGCAACAAAATTCCTGACACTTCATTCACCTGACAACTAAGCACTGTGGAGCCTCTAGGCAGAGAGAAGGGAGGGCTACGGGAGACTGCTGTTGAACATGGGAAGAGACATTGTCCATGAGCACCCAATGCAAAGGTCTGGGTGCTGCTATAGTGTGAGGACTGACGTGAGACCACCCTCCCTGCTGTCCCCACCATCAACTCAAACCAGCAGTTCTTTCACTGTAGAGCTGGCTATCTTTGAGAATCTAAGGAAAACACTGGCCATCCTGTCCCACCAATGCCAATCCCACACCACTTAGAAAACAAGTCATGGGATTTGCTCTCCACTTAATATATTGTCCCTTCAAAGGAGGGGGCAGGTGTGGGTTCAGATGGGACTCAGATTATCCAAAGAGGGACTCCCAGGGGATGGTGACAAGTGATCTCCAGGAAAGATCAGGGAAAAGGTCCATCCAACACTGAGAGGGCCCACTGGACCACACCCTCCTAACACAAACAACAGAGAGGTGCTCTGGGACCAATGTCATCTGGAGGAGGTGGGCAGTATGGAGTGGAAGGGCAGCAAAAGGACTAGAAATCCTTCCTCCCTGCCCTGTGGGAAACAGCCCCCTTCCCTCCTTACCAGATTGGCCACATTGTCAGGCGTCAGCAAGGGCTGCAGGAACTCGGCTGTGATGTCTGTGTCTGACTGGCCTGAGATCTGGGCTGAGGCCTTTGAGGTTCCTGACGGGCCTGGCTCCAAGTCCTTGTCCTCATCATCTTCCCCCAGGTTGGGCTCTGGGAGAGGGAAGGAGACAAGATGCTGGTGCCAGAGTGAGTAATATGCCCTTTCCCCTCCAGGGGAGCCCAGGGAGTCCCTGCCCCCCCCAGGGGGCCTCAGCAAGCAGGAGTGCAGTGAGCAAAGACCTGGGCCACAGCCGTGCTCTGCCATCAAAGCATTGTGTGACCCTGGGGAATGACCTGCCTCTCCAGGCTTTGCTTTTCTCATCTGGGAAATGGAAATAAGCCATACCAGCCTCGCTGCTCAAACTAAACTCCAAGAAGATGAAAAGGTTACCTAACAATTTCACTAAGCTTTATTGCTGAAAAACCTCTATCTTTGAAATACTGCTCAACCTCACCAGGAATCAGGAAAATGTAAAGACAACCCAGTAAGCCCACGGGATTGACAAAAAAATTAATAGACTGGTAGTGACAATTGTTAGTAGGGGTATAGACTATGGAAATATAACTGGTATGGCCTTCTGGAAGTGTAATTTGACCATAGTGCAAACTTTTAAATGTGCACACCTTTTTGACAACTTCTAGATAAACACTAAACACTCCACTCATAAATATACATCAAAGGTATAATATACAGAGAAAAAGCTTTACGTACAAAGATGTTTCTTGAAGCTGGAATGTTTAATAGGGTGATAATTTAAGTAGATAACGGCAAAAATATGATCTAATGTTATAAATTTTTTTTAAGATTTTATTTATTTATTCATCAGAGACAGAGAGAGAGAGAGAGAGAGAGAGAGGCAGAGACACAGGCGGATGGAGAAGCAGGCTCCATGCAGGGAGCCTGACGTGGGACTCGATCCTGGGTCTCCAGGATCAGGCCCTGGGCTGAGGGTGGCGCTAAACTCTGAGCCATCCGGGCTGCCCAAAATTTTTTTTTTTTTAAAGTAGGCTCCATGCCCAGCTTGGAGGGCATGAAGTAGAGCTTCAACTCACAGCCCCATTATCAAGAGTCTCATGCTCTACTGACTAAGCCAGTCAGGCGCCGTTGTTATACAGTCTCTTAAAAAAAAAAATTGCAGTGCATGTAATAAAAACTTGATACCCAGCATCAACCAAGACCAAGGGCATATATAATTCAGTTACAAAAGGTTGAACAGAATGGGCACTTCACAGACACCCAAATGACTAATAAATGTAAAGTGATGTGCAGCCTGACTCCAACATGTACAAGAAAATGAATTTAAACTTAGGATACTGTTTATACCCAGAGGGTTTATGGAACATCCAGGACTGGTAAGAATGGGGTAACTGGCATTCACACACCTCTGGGGTTATATACAGTGGTGTGGCTTTTTTTTTTTTGCAAAACAGTTTGGCAATGGCTATCAAGAATTTCTATGTACCCAGTAGCAATGGGCACATCCGGTGCTCAGATCTTGGTTTCTGAAACTACTTCATCCTTAAAAGCAACCAGGGCTGGGGCACCTGGGTTGCTCAGTGGTTGAGTATCTGCCTTTGGCTCAGGGCATGATCCCAGGGTCCTGGGATCAAGTCCTGTATCAGACTCCCCGCAGGCTTCCTGCTTCTTCCTCTGCCTGTGTCTCCTGTGTCTCTGCCTCTCTTTCTGTGTCTCTCATGAATAAATAAAATCTTAAAAAAAATAAAAATAATTAATAAATAAATAAATAAATAAATAAATAAATAAATAAATGCAACCAGGGCTCCTTAGAGAAAAGGCTGATTCCAAGACTGGAGTAAGAAAGTACAAGATGAGTCCAGAGTATCTTGTTATGCTAGAAAATTAGAAATGCTCAAAAAAACTTACAGGACAAATCAAAGGGTCATAGCAGCCAGCTCAAAGGCTCCCCCTAGCTATACATGAGGCAATGTGAGCACCAAATGAGTAACAAGAGTAATGGAACAACCCAAAGAATAAGAATCCACAAGTCTAACTGATAATAAAGTAGAGAGAAGAAAGCTCTTCCTTACAGAATGCCAACTAATAAATGCAGAAGGAAAGCTTCTCATAATCATTAGAGCAGTAACAGATGTTAAAAACACTGGGTCACAATTTGAAGGGGATCAGGTATTTTTACACAGTATAGGTATCTCTCCCCACTTAGTATTTATGATAGGGAAAAGTGCATTTAATACTAGAGAAACCTGATAGACACTATTTTGACCAAGCAATCAAAGCTCCCATCACCAATAAGGGGACAAACTGGTATCATGTGCCCCCTTGACACCACACAGAGGCAGCAGTCAGGGCATGAGTTTGGCAGTGTTCCAGCTCCAAGTGCAGAGCCTAGATCCAGTCAGGAAGCCAGAGCAGATGAACCCACACAGAGGGACATTTTACTGAACAGTGGTCCTGGACTCTTTGCAATTGCAAGGTTATGAAGCAGAAGGCTGAGGAACTGATTAGTGAAGCTAAGGGGGAGTGATGAATGTGACTTGTGAGCCTCACTTTGTCAAAGGTATGTAGGAGCTTTCAGTACTATTCTTGTGACATGTCTGCACATTCAAAATTACTTCAGAATAGAAAGTTTAAAGAAATACAGCAATAAAATTGGTGGGCAAAAAACAGCTTTAAATGCACAAACCTTTTGCTTCACCAATCTCACTACTAGCAATCTGTCCTATAACTGGACATACACTCAAGACTCTGATACTATAGCAACCTTTACACTTAAAAAAAAAAAAAAAGGGGATCCCTGGGTGGCGCAGCGGTTTGGCGCCTGCCTTTGGCCCAGGGCGCGATCCTGGAGACCCGGGATCGAATCCCACATCAGGCTCCCGGTGCATGGAGCCTGCTTCTCCCTCTGCCTATGTCTCTGCCTCTCTCTCTCTCTCTCTCTGGGACTATCATAAATAAATAAAAATTAAAAAAAAAAAAAAAAAAAAAAAGGACACAGATGAAATGTCCATCAACAGGAGGACTGGTTAAAGTGATCTACATGCACTACAGACTATTATACCACCATAAGAGGATGCAGTAGATTCCTAAGTGCCAATATGGAAGAAGCCCTAAGGTAAGTACTAAATATATTAAGGTATGGAACACTCTGCTTTGCATGCTTAATTATGGGAGAGAGAGATCTCCACCTCACTCCTTATATAAAAATAAATTCCTTATTTTAAAAAATAATAATTAAAAAAAAACAATTCTCTCATAAATATTCTAGAAACAAGTATCAGTGATTTAGAAAGTTGTGGAGTAAGGAAGGCTGCCATGGTTGATACTATTGACAAAATAATGCAACCATTAAGAAATCATTTCAGGGGCGCCTGGGTGCTCAGTCGGTTAAGTGTCTGGCTCTTGGTTTCGGCTCAGGTCATAATATCGAGCCCTGAGTCAGGCTCTGCACTTAATGGGGAGTCTGCTTGAGATTCTCTCTTTCCATCTCCCTCTGCCCCTCTTCCAACCCTCCACGTATGCTCTCTAAAATAAATAAATCTTTAAAAAAAAGAAGAAATTACTTCAGAAAGAAAATCCAATTATAAAAAAAACAGGATATTTCTGAGAACTCTGGTACTTCTGAAAGAAAACATAAGTGTAGTACTTCATAATTACTTCCATGTATATCACACACTTCGGTGATGCTATTCTGATACCTGCTATGTCATATTTATACACTTTAATTTACAACACAATATTAACTAATACAATATAGGTCAAGTTCATAGTTTAGTGTAAATAACTGAACATCGTAAATGTAGTCAGTCCCTGACACCATCTCTTGGGACACCTGGACGAGCTCCTTAGCTCACCTAGTTTCATCTTCTTGAGTGTGGAATCCGAGTCGTCTCGGGGCCGCTTGCGGGCATCCTTGCCACTGGGCATGTTGCGGGCGATCTCTGCCTGAGGTGTGCCCAGGTCCACCAGCAGGGTGGTGATCTGGGCCTGAAACTCCAAGGAGGCTGGGTGCTTCAGAACGCTCAGCAGGTGCAGCTTCAGGTTCTTGCGCACACTGCTCACCTGAGATTTGGCCAGCGTCGGGGGCAGGTTGGCTACGAGGAAAGAAGCAGGAGCTTTGTTCTGTGGACATAGCTTATGGGGCCCTGCAGGTACTACTGCCCAAGCCCCAGCTTGGGCGGTAGCTGCAGGGTCTCCTAGAAAAGTTCCTTTGCTCTTAGGTCTAATGTGTAGCCTTCCCCGTGTATGGGCTGATGCTTAAAACCCTCAAGAGGTCTCCATCAGGATTAGTCAACCTTAGAACAAAGAAGAAGCTCACCCACCCTTTATTAAACATGAAGCCTCACCTCCCCCACATCTCTGGTCTGGAAATTCCAGCATGCCTCCCCTGGGGACAGCTATCATCACCACCTTCACCTCTGCAATGCCCCAAATGAACTGCTACAACAGTGCACCTCGTTGGTCTTGCCACCAGAATGATTTTCCAATGTCTAACAGTCACCTTGATGAACAAGCCTTCCCTGTTCCACAGAGAAAGAGGATGCCTGTATTTTCGCCTGCCCGGCATCCTTCCCTCCTTCCTCGGCCAACAATGCTTCCATTTTCCTTTGAGGGAACCACCGGGGCTCCATTCTCAGTTCAAGTGGGCAAGAGACTCAGGGCCAGTAAGAACAATGCAATCCCTTAGCAATCCCTTGTGATTGGTTCAGAGATAAGCTGCCAATGTCTTCTCAGCCAATCAGGAACAATAGGCATCAGCCTCTGGACTTTTGCTGGAATGACTGGGAAGGAAACACTCTGTCCCTTGGGGTTGCCAAGTGGATGGAATGGAAGCCTAGAGCTATCGGGGGCCATCTTTGCTACCCCAAGAAAGAGACACAGAACAGAATAAAGCCTGTAAGGAGAAAATAAGAGCCAAGAAATGGAGACAGATCTCTGATCTGCACACATTCACACCTAAACCCCGTACACTTCAGTTATCATACATGCACAAAAGACTGTAAGAAATAACCAGGTACCCATCAACACTTTGCTTATTTTGGGATACTTATCCTTCCTGCTCTTTTTTGTTGTTGTTGGGGTGAGGGAAGGCTAGAATATTTTAAAGTATTTTGCAGACGTCATGCCATTTCCTCCACACATACCTTAATATTAAAGCCAACTTCGAACCAGGTTTCTGTTCCATGCCTCCAAAAGATTCCCATCTAGCCGAAACAATGCCTCCTGCATCCAGACTAGACTGATGAACCCCTCAGGGACCCACTACCTGGCTCACGTTTTCTCAGGAAAGAACAGACTGGCCAGCGGACAAAGGGCAGGGAGGGGACCAACCTACCATGCAGGGTTTCATAGGCCTGGATCACCTCTGACATGAACATGGGCCTCTGGCGGGCGATATTGGCGAGTGAGCCCAGAGCTGTGGTCAGGTTGATGGAGGAGATGGCGGGGTGGACCATGAACTTGAGCAGCTGCTCCAAGGCCGCCTTGCCTTCCTCCCACAGCACATCTAATGAGGGACAGAAGAGTACCAGTTAGCAGGGGGTCTTTCTCCACTGAACTCTGGAGAGAGCAGTGCTGAGGCCAAGAGGAGAAAGACCTTTCTGGTTGGGAAGGGCTGGGATGGTTGGGAAGGGCTGGGAAAACAGAAAACTTAGATTGAGTCCTATGAGATGGTCCACTAATGAGTATAAATATTTAGGGGTGTTTGGCTGGCTCAGTAGGAAGAGTATGCGAAGCCTAATCTTAGGGATTAGTCATGAGTTCAAGCCCCACATTGGGTGTGGTGGAGCTTATTTAAAAAAAAAAAGTATAAAATATAGAGATGATGCTCAAAGCATGGGATTCCAATGTAAAGACTAAAAATGATTTTAAATATCGAACTATAGGAATCTGATCATCCGAATGATGTTGAGGTGAAACTCTGAATACAAAGATATGCATACGTACACATGGACAAAGCACTCAAAGTCTTTTGTACCACCACTCCCCTTGATCTGGCCCCCAAAGGTTAATGCTTAACAACTTTGGTGGATATCTTTCTTGAGGATTTCTATGCAAAAACATACTGGATACCATGTTATTTAAAATAGCAAATAAAAAACAGGCTGAGATATGACCGCACTATGGAACACTGTAGGGCAACTGAACATGACTTTGATAAGTGAAGATGTCACTTAAGATAATACTGCTCAGTGGAAAAGGGATGCCTGGGTGGCTCAGCGGTTGAGCGTCTGCCTACAGCTCAGGGCGTGATCCTGGGATCTGTGATCGAGTCCCATATCAGGCTCCTTGCAGGGAGGGAGCCTGCTTCTCCCTCTGCCGGTGTCTCTGCCTCTCTCTGTGTCTTTCATGAATAAATAAAATCTTAAAAAAAAAAAAAAAAGATAATACTACTCAGTGGAAAAAACAATATATAAGAATAGCTAACGTTTATAGCTGACCATGACAACCATGTTGACTTACCAAATGCTCATACCTATACCACCATGTAGATGCCACAATCATGAATCCCAATTTACCAATGGAGACACAGGCTCAGGGAGAACAGGTGGCTTGCCCAAGGTTAGAGCAGGGATTCAAACATAAGCCACTCTAAACTTCTCCACAGAAAATATAAAGCAGGATCTTGTTTTTCATAATAAAAAAGCCAACAATCACAGGGTCTATGAACATATATAAAATATCCATCCCTGCATAGAAAAGGTCTGGAAAGACATATACTCTTAATGGTATTTAACTCTGGGAAGCAGAACTGGGGGGTGGTATTTTCCCTTTACACCCTTACACATACTCTGTATGTTTTGCTTGACACTTCAGTATACACATATATATGTTTATAATTTGCAACTAAGAAAACTGTTAAGGGGTGCCTAGGTAACTCTTGACTTTGGTTTGCATCATGATCTCAGGGTTGTGAGACTGAGCTCTGTCTTGGGCTCCGCACTGGGTACTGAGCCTGCTTAAGACTCTCTCTCTTCCTCTGCCCACCCCCACTTACACATGCACATGCTCTGTCTCTAAAAAAAATACTCGGAGGAGTAAAGGGGGAGGGAGAGGAAGGACAAAGAATCTCAAGCCGACTCAGCTGAACATGGAGCCTGATGGGCTCAATCGATCATAACCTGAGCCAAAACCAAGTCAGATGCTCAACTGACTGTGCCACCCAGGTGCTCTTTTTTTTTTTTTTTTTTAAAGATTTTATTTATTTATTCATGACAGAGACACAGAGAAAGAGGCAGAGACATAGGCAGAGGGAGAAACAGGCTCCATGCAGGAAGCCTGATATGGGACTGGATCCTGGTACTCCAGGATCACGCCCTGGGCCAAAGGTAGATGCCCAACCGCTGAGCCACCCAGGTGTCCCCCTAGGTGCCCTCTTAATCAATGTCTTATATATACTGTCTTCAGAAATGAAAAACCAAGAAAGGAAAGGGAGAGGAGGGGGAGGAAGTTAGCATAGTTAGTGACTGACAAATGGGACGAGTTGATGAGTGGCACTCACTGTACTGGATATAGGGGTGGTCACGAGGGATGCGGTCTAGGCTGATGTCATGCTCCTGGCGTCGGGGCACTTCTGAGTCAGCCATGCGGGGTGACAAGGTGACAATGAGGCCTTCCACAAACTTGATGGCGTGGGTGCGGATGCCGTCATTGTCAGAATCCAGCAGCAGAATGATGTCCCCAGCCATGGCAGACACCATGTCCCAGCAGGCCTCTTGGAGCTCACTGATGACTCGTGACTTTACCATCCACTGTGAGGGAGCCAAGGAGGAATGGAGACAGAGAGAAGGGGACAAGACATCAATGGCCAACTCTATCACTACGCAGAAGACCCATAATACTGATGAATAAATTCATTTGGGAAACATGTACTGAGCTACAACTCTGCCTGAAGCCCTATGCTAGATGATACTCGGGACAAGACCCAGGGGTAAGCAAGACAGGTCTGGTTCTGCCTTTACGAGGTTCACAGACAGTGACAATCCAGAGTGAAGAAGCTCAGATCTTAAGACAAAGGAATAACAATACTGACGTCACAACATGGTGGCAGGGATTAAAAGGATTCATTTCATTAATGCTAATGAACACCATACCACAGTGTGTGCTTTTCGGTATAGTACTCACTACAGTGCAATACTGAAGCTTCTTTTTTTTTTTTTTTTTTTTTTTTTTTTTTTTTTTTTAATACTGAAGCTTCTATGCTTCTTTGATAAGCATCTGCCTCTGTCACTGGGCTGTGAGCACCTACAAAGGTAGGACCCAGCACATCTGAGACACAAAGGAAGTATTTGGGGAATGGATAAATGGATGGAAGGATAGATTAATGGCAATTCCCTGACCATCAGGATATTAGATCCCTTTGTTGTCTGTTCCCAAAGATCAATAGCACATTTTGCCCATAAAGAATTTGATCTGTCCCTGGTTTAACAGACTTGTCCCCATATAACTGAAAAGGCTGTAAGTAAGATCTGTCAGGGGCGCCTGGGTGGCTCAATGGGTTAAGCATCAGCTCAGATCATGATCTCAGGGTCCTGGGGTAGAGCCCTACATTGGGCTCCCTGCTAAGCGGGGAGTCTTCTTCTCCCTCTCCCTCCCTTGCCCTCCACTTGTGCTCCACATGTGCATGCTCTCTCTCAATAAATAAAATCTACAATCTTAAAAAAAAGAGACCTGTCAGACTGGGATACCCCCAGGTGGGAGGGACTGCTTACCTGTAGGGCCACCTTGTAGAGCTGGGTCATGGTGAGGATGGCCTTCTTCACCACATTCACATTCTCATCCCTCAAGAGCATGTTGAGGTTTGCAATCAGTTTCAGCAGTAACTCAATGTCTCGTTTGCTGGGGGAATAGAGAAAAAAGGCCAAGGTCAAGGTGGTCTTTGGATATGTGACGGGAGCTTGCGGTCCACAAGGAAAGGGAAATCGGGGTCAGTGTGTCAGGAGATGAGTGGAGGTGGGCAGGGTCAGGGACAGCATCTGTCTCGTTGGTCAGCACATCCAGAAACTGAGAATGCTTGGCACTTTCACAGCCACCCATGAAGCCTCTCTCGAGTTTGTCCTGCAATGCCCACTTTCACTCCAGTAGGGTCCTGCTATTCACATCAGGGGCAGGACTGCCAGCCAATTGTGTGAATGCAGACAAACCCACTGTCTCATTTAGGAGAGTACTTCCCTTGTAGCTTGCTGTGAACACTGAATCAATACTTGTAAAGTACTTGGAATGGTACAAAAAGCATTCATAAATATTAGCTGTCATCACCTTCAAGCACTTTGCTTTATGCAATTCTGAGTTTTGTTCGCTCGTTTACTTCAGTCTGAGGGCTCTGCAAGTGGGGGACCCTTTCTAGTCATATGAGCAGAGTCTCAATTTTTTGTTGCAGAATGAAATACATATTTGTTCAATGAATAAAAAAATTCAAGAAGTCCACACCTAGAACTCAGATCATGAATGTAATTTTTACAACAGTCTACAATCTGAAGTTAAATACTAAGCTGATCAGCCAAAAAAATGAAACTCGAGGCAGCTGGGTGGCTCAGTCGGTTAAGTGACTGATCCTGGATTTCAGCTCAGGTCATCTCAGGATCACGGAACTGAGTCCAGAGTCAGGCTCTGCACTTAGCAAGGAATCTGCTTGAGATTCTCTTCCTTCCTCTCCCTCTGCCCCTCCTCCTGCTTGTGTGCATGTGCTTTCTCAAATAAATAAATCTTAAGAAAAAAAAAAAAAAAGAACCTTAACTGCCAGCTACATGAAGTCAGAAACAATATCTGTATTTACTCACTGTTGTCTTCCTAAGCCTGACATAAATGCCTGGCACATACCTGTTGAACATTTTATTTTATTTTCAAACTCAGAAAATTTATCACAAATTCTCCCAGTTAAAGGTGGAGATTACAAATTGTGGCAATGGCATTACAGATATGGGTCAAAATCCCAGCCCTGCCACATACTGGCTGTGTGGCCTTAAGAATCTCACTTCGCCTCTCTGAATCACAGTGCTGTCTTTAGATAAACGGGTCACATAACTAACCCATGGTGTTATTTTTTAAGATTGAAGTATGTAACAAACTAGGTGAAGCATTTAGTACAGTGCCTGACAAAGAGAAAACAAAATATTTTACTTTCTCTGAGTCACAAAACATCCAAAAAATGTTGAATGAACAAATGACTCAGCTTGAACAGGTCACTTTATCATTCTGAGCCTCAGTTTCTCCTTCCTTAAAAGGAGAGCAAACCCTCCATTCCCAAGGCTGCTGTGAAGATTACAGGTGAAAACAGAGGAAGGGATTTAACACAGCACATGGCAGAGTAAGCTTTCCATGTGGTCACTACTATCGTTAAAATTTTTGTTCAACAAATATGTGTTAAGTTGCTCCTGTGTGCCAACACCATTCTGGTGTGGGGATATGGTGGTCTATGATATGGAGAAGGCCTGTTCTCGTGGAGCGGACATTTTTGTGAGGAAGGGAAGCATCAAGGTAATCTCAACTAGTGAGAACACTGGAAAGAATAGTGCAAAGCCAGGAAAAGCTTGCTGAGGAAGACCAGAGTGAAGTGAAGGAGTGAGCCAGGTGGCTCCCTGGGGTGAGCATCCCTTGAGCGGGTACAGAAAGCTGAGAGAACAGTGTTTTTGGAGGAGGAAGAGGGAGGACGGAGGATGTAAGTGAAGATCAGGGAGGGCACCAGAGGATGAGGTGACAGTGAGGATGAGTCTGGGTTTCAAACTAAGTGAGACAGTGGGCCAGTGGAATTGAGTGCAGAGATGATTCACATTTTAGTAGGCTTACTCCGGCTACTGTGAGAGGAAGTAGGGCATGGGTCTGCTATTTCCTTTGGGGAGGATAAAAATGTTTTGGAACTAGATGGGTGAATGTGCTAAATGCCACTGAATTGTTCATTTAAAAATAGTTAATTCTGTGTTATGTGCATTTCTCTTCAATTAAATAGAAGAGAGAGGGTTAGGTAAGCAGAGGAAGCAGATGGAAGGCCACTGGAGCCATCTAGGTGGGAGGTAATGGTGGCCTGGAGCACCTTAACAGCCAAGGAAGTGGTTGAAAAATGGTCAGATGCTGTTTAAATTTAGAAGGTAGAGCCAACAGTCCTTACTGAGGACATAGATATGAGGACGTCCTCAGTAAGAACTGTATGGACTGATATGAAGTAAGGACTGATATGAAGTGTGGGGGAACTAGAGGAATCACGAATGATTCCAAGATTTCGACCTTATTAGATATTTGCTGAGCAATCAGTGTGCATGGGAGAGAAAATGGGTCCGAGAAGCAGAGGGCAGGGCCAGGAGGGGAGCTGAAGAGGCTGTCTCCACCAGGAGCACTCCCAGGGGCTCCCTTTGAGCCACCCCGTACCATGCCTCCTCGATGAAGCCGATGACAAATTTGCGCACTTCGATCGACTTGTCCGCTTGGAAAGCGATGATCTCCTGCCAACATCAGGAAGGCGGGTCAGGACTGCACCAGGATCCATCCCGTTACCCCTATACTCACACCCTCTCTCCCTCATTGGTCACTCACGTCCAGAAAGTTGTCCAGCAGTGTAGGATCTTTGTTGATGATCAGTTCCTGGACCTGGAAGGACACTGGGGATGAGGAGGAGAGCCACACATATAAAACCAGGCTCCAATCAGTACAGATAGGAGCATGTAGGAAAAAACAGCATAGAGGTAGGCAGCAGAGAAATTCAGTTCAAATCCTGGCTTTGCCACTCCCAACCATGGTCCTGGCAAGTGGCTTGCCCTGAGTTTGTCTGCTCTTCTATAAAATGGGGGATCTTAAACACTAACTCATGGGGCTCTTGTGAGGCTTTAATAAGAAGACCCTATAAGGTGCAGGGCCCTAACGGTAGTGAGCACATGATACACCAGGGGGCTAAAGAAGAGGGAAATGCTGTACGAATTCCTTCCTGAGACTCATCCATCAATTCTCTCCACTCTCCTTCTGTTTCTATTCCCCATTCACACTGCCGCAATTCAGCAGGCATTTCATGACAGAGAGAACCCATCTCCTGATGTCCTTGGACTTGCCAGGCTCTTTGGAATAAACTCTTCCAACAGATGTCCTCAGAGAAGCCTGGTGCCAGCACATGCCCAGCTCCTACTGCTGAGAGGTCAGGTCAGCTACCCAAGGCCACACGATGAGCAAGGAGCAGAACTAGGGTTCTCACCCAGGCAATCTGACCTCTGAATTGCACCTGCCTCCTGGTCTGAACCATACCTGGCCCCTCCCCTCTAAGTCTTCCTATCTTCTTTTGCCTTTGCATAAGCTCCTCTCAAGACACTCTCCCTTTCTCACTTAGCCTGCTTTTCTCCTTATTCTCCAGCTCTTCCAGAAAGCCCTTCCCTGACTCCCCAGCTCTAGGCTGGGTCAGCAGTCCCCTCGAGACTCCCACAGCAAAACTGGGTTCCTCCATCCCAGCCCTGTCCACTTTGTTCCCACTGTGTGGTAACCTGCATGTCTTTCCCACTAGACAGAAACCTGGCAGAGAGAAAATATAAGGATGAAGAGTATAGGATTTGGAGCTGGAATCCAGCATTCAAGTCCTAGTTCAACTAGCTTCTGGCATACTGACCTAAGGCTCATTATTCTAAGTTCTGAGACTCTGCTGCTTTCTGTAGAAATTGGGCACCAAATTACCCTGCTTCACAGAGCTTTTGTGAGAATTATTATTTTTATTTTTTTAAGATTTTATTTATTTATTCATGAGAGACACACAGAGGCAGAGACAAAGGCAGAAGGAGAAGCAGGCTCTCCGCAGGAAGCCTGATGTGGGACTCATCCCCAGACCCTGAGATTATGACCTGAGCCAAAGGGAGACACTCAATCACTGAGCCACTCAGGTGCCCCACTTTTGTGAGAATTAAATGACAGCATGCTTGTATGGCACCGGACACCACAGTAAGCATATCTTAAATGTGGACACTAGTGTTATAGCAATATCTTCTTTTTCACATGTTCCCACCCCTACCCTTGTGTTGCTTAGCCCAGCATCACCCCATCTCCTCACCTGTTTGAGTACTGTGATCTTTGAATCATTGGTAATCAGTGCTGCCTGGTTCAGGAGATCCACCACCTGGAAGGAGGGGGAGAGGCAGGTGATGGTGCTAGTTTTGCCAGCCCACCCAATTTGGCACCCTGTGGGCCCTGCAACTGAGGGCGGAATGCCCAAAGACCGGGGCTGTGCCTCCCCATCTAAGCCCTTCTCTCTCTCTCTCTCTGTATGTCTCTCATGAATAAATAAATAAAATCTTTAAAAAAGAGAGAGAGAGAGAGAGAGGCAGAGACACAGGCAAAGGGAGAAGCAGACTCCATGCAGGGAGCCCGATGTGGAACTCAATCCCAGGACTCCAGAATCACACCCTGGGCCAAAGCAGGCGCTAAACTGCCGAGCCACCCAGGGATCCCCTCTTTCTCTTTTTTTAATGATTTTATTTATTTATTCATGAGAGACACACAGAGAAAGGCAGAGACATAGGCAGAGGGAGAAGCAGGCTCCCTGTAGGGAGCCCAATGTAGGACCTGATCCCAGAACCCCAGGATCATGCCCTGAGCCAAAGACAGATGCTCAACCACTGAACCACCCAGGCATCACTAAGCCCTTCTCTCTTTGCTCACTCTTTCTGAGGTGGTCATGCCATCGATGCCCGGCCCCTCCTCCTGTGTGAAGAACTGTGATGCCACGCTCCGCCGAGTGACACTATCTCCACTGCTGCCTGCCATGGCTGTTGTCCGGTACTTCCTGGAGAAAAAGAGGATAGATCAAGCTCTGGGACCCTGTGGATAGGGTGGACCTTCACTCTGCCATCCACAAAGGTCGCAACTCTCCTTTCCATTCTGTCCTGTCCTGTGGGATCTTCTGAAGCCCCTCTCCCATCCCAGAGTCTGTCTTAGACTGTATATGTAGGGGTTATAATTTGGGAGAGACTGATGTCTCCCAGGTCAGAGGCAGTACCTCGTGGAGTACCAGGCTTCACCTCTAGTACTTTACACATAGCAGGCTGACTACAGACAACTGCTGAATGACTGAACAAATGAACACACAGCAGCCACCTCGCTGGTTTCAGTGCCTCATATTGCCATCTGGACTGTACTCTGGACCAGTCAGGACATCAAGCTTTCTAAAACATAGCTCTGAGGAATACCAGGTACAGAGTTCCACACGCTAAGTATTCAACACAACAGAAAAGGCTAGTTAAAAATAAATCACATTTCAGCCATTTTCTGGAATACTATGGAGTTGCTTTTTTAAAAAGGGGATGGGGGAAGGAGAGACTTTAGGGCATCTGTCCCCAAAGTCACATTTGGCAAAACTATTTAATAAGGATCCATTACAGCATTATTCCTAACAGCAAAAGACTATTAACAACTCAAGCATTCTCAAACAGGCAGACTGGCTGAAAAACCATGTTAAATCCACATAATAAAAGACTATGCAACTGTAAAAAGGAATGAGGGATGAAAAAAGAAGGAAAATCTCTATACATTGCTAGAACAGTGGATTCCAGCATCTATTAAGTAAAAACACGCAAAGTGAAGACAATGTTTGCCACATGCTCCCTTCTTAATAAAGGGATATATACATACACACGTATTTTTTTAAAGACCCTGAAAAGACAAAGCAAAAAGCAGAAGAGGGGGAAAAATAAAAAAAAATCTGGCGAGTGTCAATGTATTATCATAAAAAGATGTCTGTGACAGCCTATAGCATCACAGAATACAGCAACTCAATCCATTTTTGTCAAGTTTGTGTATGTATACACAAAATGAACTGGGTCCGTTTCCTTTTTTGTGAAACAGGGATGGCAACAGTGTTTACCTCCCAGGACTATTCTGAAGAATAGATGAGTTAGTATACCAAAATAAACACAAGATCAATACAGCTACTATTTTTACGTACATACTCCTGAAAAATATCTGAAGGGTGTTGCTTAAACTGTTAAAGACAATTTGAGGAGGGTGAAAAAGATGTACCTTTTAAAAGGAATGCAATATATTGGGTACACTTGGGTGGCTCAGTGGTTAAGCGTCTGCCTTCGGCTCAGGGCATGATCCTGGAGTCCCGGGCTCAAGTCCCACATCAGGCTCCCTGCATGGAGCCTGCTTCTCCCTCTGCCTGTGTCTCTGCCTCTCTCTCTGTGTCTCTCATGAATAAATGAATAAAATCTTAAAAAAAAAAAAGGAATGCAATATATTGTACACAGTATTCAACAAATGTCTGCTGAATGAGTATCCAACAGTGTTCTTCCTAGTCTCCTTGTCACCTCACACAGCTACACCTTGCTTAGAGTCGAAGACATCATCCTCACCAAGGCCTAGGACTTTGTATGAGGACTCCTTCACTTTCTTCTAGGGTCTCTGCTCCACGTCTGCCCTAACTGGGCAGTCTCCCTCTCCATCTATTCCGTCTCCCTCTCCCTCTATTACTCTGTTTTTCTACACCACATTTATTATCATCAACATATAAGCTCCATGAAGGCCAGGATTTGTGTGTGTTTGTTCACTTTCAAGATCTCCATCATGTGAACAGTGCTTAGCACCTAGTAAGTACTCAATAAATATCTGAGTGAATGTCAAAGGGCCTCCCCAATTACTGGACTCAGGATCCCCCCCCCCCCCTTTGGCTCTAGAATGCTTGAAAAATAATAGCTAATATTTAAGAATATGTGCTGGGCACAATTCTAATACACATGCTGACTTTTTTTTTTTTTTTTTAGATTTTATTTATTTATTTATTTGAAAGAGACAAAGGTAGGGAGAGGAAAGCACGAGCAGAGAGGAGAGGATAAAGTAGGCTCCCCACTGAACAGGGAGCCTGATGCAGGCCTCGATCCCAGGACTCTGGAATCATGATCTGAGCCCATGACAGACACTTAACCAACTGAGCCACCCAGGCACCCCACATGTTAACTTATTTAAACTTCACAACACCCACTCTTTGAGGCAGGTATGGTTTTTAAGCTCCATTTTACAGATGAGGAAATTTGAAGGCAAGGGAGGTAAAGTCACTTGACTGAAGGCTCAGAGCCTCTAAGATACAGATGCAGCAGTAGGACTGCAGAATCTATCCTCCTCATCACTGTGCAGGACCGCCTCTCTGAAAGGAATTCCTTCTCTATCCCAGATCTATTGTGCAAGCCAAGAGGCATGGTCACCTGACAACCAGCATTCTGCTGTCCCTTATCAGAACATAATGAACCTTTTCATGATCAACCTTTCCAACCTTTCCACTCTCTCCATGACAATCATACATTGAGATCTACTTTTTTTTTTTTTTTTTTGTAACCCTGTGTTCTTCCCCTTCTTCTTTTTGGTTTATCCTTAAAAAAAAAAAAAAAAAGTATATCTACATTTCCCTTTTCTTTTGTAAAAAAGGGAGCATATAATAGGCACTACCTTCTATTTCATTTGTCTTCACTGAATATATTCTGGAACCCACTCATAGTGGGTTAATCACAGTGTATAGGTATTTTCGTGATTCCCTCCCTGAAACCCCGCATTTCCTTTCACAGTTGCATATTTTATTATGTAGATGTTATCAGCTTTTTTTCTGCCAGTCTCTCGATTAAAGAACATTTGGGGTGTCTATAGCATTTTTGCTATTACCAACTACCATTGTTTCCCCTTGTCTCCCGGTGTACTCCTTACGGAGTACCACTACACCAATCCCACCTGGGAGTATGACGACTCCCCCCATACACGAAGTAACCCCAGAAGTATCTTTCATTCATTCTACGAACATCAACCGGGTGTCTTCAGTGTGACCAGCGCTGTGCTGGGAACACAGCGATAACCAACACATACTCTAAGCCCCTGTCCCCGTGGAGCTCACGATCAAGGACCTAATCAAAAAACCCCACAGATAAAGGTCCAGTGATAAATCAGACCACATGTGACATGAAGGAAAGGCACAGGGACCTATGAGAGCGTTTAAGAGGCGAATTTCGGGACGGAGGGCGGGAAAGGAGGGCTTTGCAGGGGAAGTGACGTTGATGCCGAGACCCGAAAGATGAATGGGAGTTAGCCAGGCAGAATGGGTAAAAGGATGTTGCGGGCAGAGGGGACAGCATGTGCAAAAATCCTGAGGCGGGAAGGCGCGTGGCGAGTTTGAGGAACCGGAAGGCTAGTGCAGCTGTGAGGAGTGAGGAACGAGCAGAAAGGCCGAGCCGGGGCCGGCGGGGCGGACGCGCCTTGGGGGCCACGTTGGAACTTTGCCCCGAGGGCACTGGGGAGCCACGGGAGGGTCCTGAGCTGGGGAAGAAACTGGGGTCCCGAACGTCACTGCTCCCCTTTCCTCTCAGCGCCCCAACCCGCCGGCCAGCGCCCCTGCCGCGTCAGGGTCCCTCCTCCCTTCGTTCCCGGGCCCCCACGCCGCCCCCCGCTCACCGCGGCGCCGACCTCCGTCCCCCTCGCGCCCCCTCAGCAGCGCCTCTTCACAGACGCCGCCGTCGCCATCTTCCGTTCGCCGCCGGGACACTGCGCACGCGCTGCGCACACAGGGCCGCTGGGAAATGGAGTCCACACTGAGGCCCGCCCCCTCCCCTACCTCCTGCGGCGCTAGAGGCCTTACGCCTCCCCCCCGCCCCTACCCGACGAGGCCCGGGAGCATTTTATTTCCGGCCTTTGAACGCCAAGCCTTAGGGGATATGTAGTCCTTTACCAGAGGCACTGGACGGAAAGGGAGGCAGAGGCTTCTGGGAAATGGAGTACACGGTGGTTCTGAGTCCCTGGACGGCTGGTGTTAGAGCGAGCGGAGAGTCCGGGCAGCGAAGCTCCGAGGTCCTGGAGGTGGCCTGTTGCCCCAGTGGAGTCTAAGCAGAGTTCCCGATCCCCTCCACCTTAGGTCCTGGCCATTTACGCTGTCTGGAGCATTTCCAGCTGTCGGAAGCTTCAGTCTTCCAGTCCGTCCAATCGGAATGTGGGGCCGAGGGTCTCTTATGGTCCTCACCGTAGCATACGGACCTCTGGAGTCCCCTGCGCTCTGAGGCCCCTTTCCTCCGTCTCGGTCATGCCGGGCTCTGGCTGTTGGCCCACTCCTGTCCAAATAATGAAACCCGCTGGGGCAGAAGAGCCTTAGGGTTCTGCCCTTGGGGAGGACTTTAGCATGGGCAGTGTCGCCCACCCGTGGCTCGCTTGCTCTTCCACCACCTCCAGCTCTCACGGCCTCGGGCTGCGGCTCCCGGCGCCTGAGGTCTGTCTCCGCGCAATCCCGCAGGGGGCGCCCCAGGCCGAGCGCGCCGCCCTCGGGGAGGCGGGAGGGGAGCCCGGGGCGGGCAAGGGCGGGGGGTGGGGGGGTGGGGGTGTCCCAGCTATAAAGCGTGGCCGCCTCCCGCGGCGCCCAGGACGGCTGGGACCCCGGGCGGTCGGACGGGCGGGCAGCGGTCGGAACTCGGGCCGTGCCGGCTGAGAGATCTGAAGCGCTCGGTTCCCCCCGGGCCGGAGCGAGGGCGGGAGGGGGCGCAGGCCCGGGGGATGCTGGGCTCGGTGAAGATGGAGGCCCATGACCTGGCCGAGTGGAGCTACTACCCGGAGGCGGGCGAGGTGTGTCCTCGGGGATGGCGGAGCGGGAAGTGGGGGGCAGGAATCAGGGTGCGAGCGTGAATGGGGGTAAGGATGGGGTGTGGGATCAAATGGGGGTCCCGATGCTGTTGAGGAGCAGAGGAACCAGAGACACGGAGACCAGGTGTAGGAGTCAGGGATGGGGGAAGGAGGCATGGGAGTGCGGTTTCGGCTGGTTGGAGCGAGGGCTCAAACGGAAAAATTTAGGCAAGGGTCAGGTCATAGTTTAAACGTGAAGCTTGGGTGTTGGGGACCTCAAACCCAAGAGATTAAAGTGAAAAAATCAAAGATAGGAATCGGAGTTCCAGGATAGGGGACAGAGCTGGGGGATTGGGAAATGGGGTCCAAAAGCAGAGGGGTGGAGGAGGGAAGACCTGGAACAAGGAGATGAGAGAAAAGAAAGGTCACCCTTAAGGAAAGTCCGAGGTGGGAGCCCAGGGGTTGAATATAGTTAAAGATGAGGGGTCCTGGGGGTAGAAATCAGAATTGGGGTTGGGCATAAGCATCTTGAGGGTGGCGATCTAAGAGTCAGAAAAAGGTATTGGTGCTCAGAGTTAAGAGATAGAGGCGCTCAGAGATGAAACATGGCTTGGGAAACTGTAATAACAGGTGGGTAAGAGTTGGGGCTCAGATAGATGGGGGCCCAGATGGGATCAGAGTTGGGAGCCTGAGAGCAGATGTGAGCAACAGCATTGTCAGGAGAGAGGTCAATTTCCACCCCCCATCCTTATTCATGACCCTTAGCCCTCCCGACTGAACTTCAGTGGTTTAATTGTTTTTAGAGACCCTCAGCAGGGACACTCCCTGTTGGAGACTTGAGGGTTTCAGATTTCACACCACCACCACCCCCATTCCAGTAATCTCCAGTAATTGCTAATGTCCTCTCTTGTCCCATCTCTGACAAGGCCGCCCTTGGAGTAGGGGGCGGAGTGGATCTTAATCCCCTCACCTCAGCAGACGGAAAGTCCTTCCCCAAGTCTAACTCCCAGTCCTATTGCTGCAAGGGCTCCCTCTTAGCTGGTTCTTTCAAGCGTCAAGATTATGAAATGGCAGGGGAGGGTAGGAGGGTTAGGGGGGTCCAGACATTTAGGTTCCTAACTTAGAAAGAGACTTTAGGCTTCTTTCAAGTCAGAAGGAGACTGGAATGTCTGAGATCTCCACGGATTCTGAGATCTGGGTGTTTACAGGGGCCCCCACTGTGCCTGAGTTCTGGGGCTGGGGTTTGAAGCTCGGGGTGGGACTCCTGGTTCCCCAGGCCTGCGGGGCTTGGCAAAGTGCCCGGGAGGGGCCAGTCCTGGGGCTGTGGAGGTGTGAGGTGCACGTGGGGTGGGGCAGGCCGACCAGGGAAGGGATTGAGAGTGCTGAGAACTGGAGCTGGAACTGCTGGAGGTGTCATTTGTATGGTGGGGAAGGCAGAGACCTGGTTGGAAGTGGAGGCTCCCAGGTAGTGGGGTTGGGGGGGAATCCTAGCTGAACCCCTAGAGAGTTAGAGCCTGGGGCCATGATTTTAAAAGACCAGCTACAGATCTGTGTTTCTGGGGTTGGGGTACATCTTTAAGAAGTAAGTTGTGCGGGTCTAGGATGGAGGAGTCACTATCTGGGCACAGGGTGAAATTTAATAATTTGCACGGAAATTGTGTCAGAAATTGAGGGACCGTCTAGAGTTGATTAGCATTTGGGGGCATATTTCAGAAAAAGTTAACATATGAGGTGTCGGAAATGGAAATAGGGTATCCCCAGCCTTCCCACCAGCTGAGCCACCTCCTCTCCCCCTGAGTCTGAACAATAGGGAGAGAAACATTTGCACTCGCTCAGTAACTAAGAACTGAGAGGGTCCCCAAACTGCTTCTTGCTCACAGCACCCTCCTGCTGGGGTGATTGACACCCCCGGTCAGGCTCCCTGTCAGGAAGGAAATTGGAAAGTTAGCACCCTGGGGTGTCCCCACTGGGCTCCAGTTCTCACAGATCAGCTGGTCCAAGAGCTCCCCCCTTTTAGAAATGGGAACTCTGAAGCCTCTCAGAGTGTTAGGGGCTGCTGCAGGATCAGGACTGGGACTGGGAGGAGGCTTCTGGCTTCACACTGCCTTCCCGGACTCCCTGTCACACCCTCCCCCAGAAACAATAAGGAAATGAAAGGAGAGAAAGTCCAGCCTCCTGGTATGGGGGTGCAGATCCCCTGAGGGCTTCCCCCCCAATCTCAGCCCCGCCCTGGCAGGGGAGATCCGGCTTACACCCGGACACTGGGGGTTCATCCCAGCCCTGGGGCGTGGGAAAGCCTAGGGTGGATTAGGGCTGCTGGAGTGCTTAAGGTCAGACCTTAAGGAGGACTTCCGGGTGGGTGGGGACCCAGAAAAGGACAGCTGTGGGGTCCCAATCACCCTTCCTCTGTGATACAAAAGAGCCTGATGGGGTTGGAGCATTGGAGTGGGGGTCACAGAGGGATTTAGGAACTCTCTGTGGATGCCCCTGAGTGCATTGCCTCTCCTCAGCTCTGAAAGACCCGCTTCCCTTATTCTGGGGAGGGGGTACAATCCGCCAAGGTGGTGGGGATACCAGTGCACGGAGGAGGGGTAGCTGTGACTCCAGTTTTAGTGGGAGGCTTCTGGGGAGACGGTGATGCTGAGGCCAGGAGACAGAGATACAGAGAAGTGCCGGAAAGAAAGAGACATGGCAGGGGAGTGGGGCAGAGAGAGACAGGGAGAGATGGTGGGGGGAGAAAGATGGGGTTTGAGAGAGTCATGAGGAGGGAACGGCAGGGGTTTGGGGAGAGATAAGAGAGACAGGAGAAGGAGGGAAAGCAGAGGGGCAAGAAAGAGGTGGGGAGAGGGATCCCTGGGTGGCGCAGCGGTTTGGCGCCTGCCTTTGGCCCAGGGCGCGATCCTGGAGACCCGGGATCGAATCCCACGTCAGGCTCCCGGTGCATGGAGCCTGCTTCTCCCTCTGCCTATGTCTCTGCCTCTCTCTCTCTCTGTATGAAAAAAAAAAAAAATTAAAAAAAAAAAAGAAAAGAAAGAGGTGGGGAGAGATAGGGCTGGGAAAAGCAGCTTGGAAGGAGACTGGGGAGTAGAGGGGAGGAGCGGAGAGGTACTGAGACGGGAAAGAGATGGACAGATACACATGGAGCCAGCTGGGAGACTCGAGACCAGAGACAAAAGAACTCCCTGGAAGTGTGTGTGTGTGTGTGTGTGTGAGAGAGAGAGAGAGAGAGAGAGATTCTCTGTCTGCGCTCAGACTAGAGTTGGTTGTCACCTCTCCCTGACTCTGCGTGACCCTGGCAATTCCCTTCTCTCTCAGGACCTTGGGAGCCGCAGACCCTTACAGTGACAGGGGACGAGACAGGACCCACTGACTCATAGCAAAGGTGGCTCCTACTGGAAATATAGCAGCACCTTCCCCGCTCCCCCCTGCAGTGCTACAAGAGCCCCTCATGGGAAAGGAGCAGGACAGTTGGTGGACTAGGGGAGAGAGGATGGTGGACAGTGGATGGAAGGGGTAAATACACACAGCGAGGGGTAAATACACACCACCCACCATGCTTTCTGTTTTCCGTGTTTATCTTGTTCATTTCTTGCTAGACTGTCAGGTCTGTGAAGGCAGGTCTTGAAGTCTGTCTTGGTCACTGCTTTTATAGCGTGATCCAGAGTGCTGGTCTGGAGCCCGACTGCCTAAATTCAGAGTCCTGCCCCTTCCTTACTGTCTGACCCTGGACGACCTCTCTGGGCCTCAGCTTGGTCAGCTATACAATGGGTGTCATCATAGCACCTCCCCTGTGGTGCGGTTGGTTGTAAAGGTTGAAAGGGAGACCTTTCCTGTGAAGTGCTTGGAGCAGGGCCTGGCACAAAGTAGGTGGCCAACAGATATTTGTTCAATGGATGAAAGAAGAGAGGGTTACTTAGACCTAGCAATGCCTCTGTATTTCACTGAGCTAAGATGCATGTTTTTCATTTGAACGTTTCTGAAAATGGGATGGGTTTTACAGTCAACAGTGTCCAGGGATTGAGAATGTTTTTTTCCCCTTGCTTACTGGTACTTAAAATTAACACCGCAGCTTACAAATAGCGATGTCAGATCCCTGGGTGGCTCAGTGGTTTAGTGCCTGCCTTTGGCCCAGGGTGTGATCCTGGAGACCCAGGATCGAGTCCCACATCGGGCTCCCTGCATGCTTTTTCCTCTGCCTGTGTCTCTGCCTCTCTCTCTGTGTCTCTCATGAATAAATAAATAAATAAAAATATTTAAAAAAAAACAAATAGTGATGTCTTAGATTCAGTGATACATAGTAACGAGATGATATATATTAGGTTGAAATGTAATTTTTTCAGACTGAAACATTTTTTAAAAAGTTTTTAGACTTTTATTTATTTAAGTAAGCTGTACACCCAGTATAGGGCTCGAACTCACCATCTGGGAGATCGAGAGTCTCATGCTCTTCTGACTGAGCCAGCCAGGCGTCCCCATATCCTGAAACATTTCTGATCTAAAACAACTGTAATTCTATAGTCCGAAAAGTGATAGAGAGTACCCGTGTAGATGAGATGGTTAGATAAATCAGGAGTTTTCAATTTTTTCAATTTTAGGACCTCTTTCATGCTTAAAAATTATTGAGGACCCCAAACAGTTTTTGTTCATGTAAATTATGTCTATCCATCGTTACTGCGTGTAAAAAAAGTTACCGCATTAGAAATTAAAACTGAGAAATTTTTAAAATATGGATTGATTTTTTTTTTTTTAAGATTTTATTCATTTGGGACGCCTAGGTGGCTCAGTGGTTGAGTGTCTGCCTTTGGCTCAGGGGTGATCCCCGAGTTCCGGGATCGAGTCCCACATCGGGCTCCCTACATGGAGCCTGTTTCTCCCTCTGCCTATGTCTCTGCCTCTTTCTGTGTGTCTCTCATGAATAAATAAATCTGTGTCTCTCATGAATAAATAAATAAAATCTTAAAAAAAAAGATTTTATTCATTTATTTGACAGAGAAGACAAGCAGGGGGAGCAGACAGAGGGAGAGGGAGAAGCAGGCTCCTTGCTGAGCAGGAGGAGTGGGGCTCTATTCTGGGACCCCCAGGATCATGATCTGGGCCGAAGGCAGATTCTTAATTTTAAACTAACAATTTAAACTAATTTAAAACTAAGTCATTTTAAACTAACAATTTTTTGCATAAATATTTTGTTTTATTAATAACTATATTTCAGGGCACCTGGCTGTCTCAGCTAGTAGAGCATGCAAGTCTTGATCTCAGGGTTGTGAGTTCAAGCCCCATGTTGGGCATGGAGCCTATTTTTAAAATTAAAATAAAATAAAATAACTACATTTAAAAACATTTAACAAGAAGAGTGGCACTGTTATATTTTTGGCAAATTTTTTCAGTGTCTGGTTCGATAGGAGACAGCTGGATTCTTGTGGCTGCTTCTACATTTGGTCTGTTGCAATGTCACATGTCCGGTGGCCTCACTTGTACACTCCTGAGAAAAAGAGAATGAAAAAGCTAATAATTTCTTAGCATTATATGCAAATAATTTTGACCTCCTGGACACCCTAAAAGGGTCTTGGAGATTCCCCAAGGCATCCTGGACCACACTTTGAGAACCACTTGAAGCATGAGCTCCAATATATGGGAACATAGGGGATGAAGGATGAAGTCAGGGATGGGGTACACGAGGATGGGGAAGAGAGACTTCCAGAGACAGCCATCTACAGACAGAGGTAAGGATGGGAGGGACTTGTAGAAGACAGGGATGCCTGGGAGGCTCAGTGGTTGGACATGTGCATTTGGCTCGGGTCATGATCTCAGAGTACTCGGATCAAATCCCTCATCAGGCTCCCCACAGGGAGCCTGCTTCTCCCTCTGCCTATGTCTCTGCCTCTCTCTCTGCGTCTTTCATGAATAAATAAAATCTTAAAAAAAAAAAAAGAAGCAAGGCAGACAGACAGACAGATGGACACATAGCAGGGGGGCCGGTAACCCTTTGCTGACCAGCAGAGCGGCAGCTCACTGACCTCTCCCCATCTCTCTTTCCTTGCAGGTCTACTCACCGGTGACCCCAGTGCCCAGCATGGCCCCCCTTAACTCCTACATGACCCTGAACCCTCTGAGCTCTCCCTACCCCCCCGGGGGGCTCCCTGCCTCTCCACTGCCCTCAGGACCCCTGGCGCCCCCAGCCCCAGCGGCACCCCTGGGGCCCACCTTCCCGGGCCTGGGTGCCAGCAGTGGTGGGGGCAGCAGCTCGGGGTATGGGGGCCCGGGAGCGGGGCTGGTGCCGGGGAAGGAGATGCCCAAAGGCTACCGGCGGCCACTGGCCCACGCCAAGCCGCCATATTCCTACATCTCGCTCATCACCATGGCCATCCAGCAGGCGCCGGGCAAGATGCTGACCCTGAGCGAGATCTACCAGTGGATCATGGACCTCTTCCCCTACTACCGGGAGAACCAGCAACGCTGGCAGAACTCCATCCGCCACTCTCTGTCTTTCAACGACTGCTTTGTCAAGGTGGCGCGCTCCCCAGACAAGCCGGGCAAGGGCTCCTACTGGGCCCTGCACCCCAGCTCAGGTAACATGTTTGAGAATGGCTGCTACCTGCGCCGCCAGAAGCGCTTCAAGCTGGAAGAGAAGGTGAAGAAAGGGACTGGCGGGACCTCCACCTCCAAGAACAGTGCAGGGGCCGCCGCCTCGGCCACCACCCCTGCTGCCCAGGTCACCTCTCCCCCGCAACCCCAGCCTCCACCACCTGAGCCGGAGGCCCCCGGCGGGGAAGATGTGGGGGCTCTGGACTGTGGCTCACCCCCTTCCTCCACACCCTATTTCACTGGCCTGGAGCTCCCGGGGGAGCTGAAGCTGGATGCACCCTACAACTTCAACCACCCTTTCTCCATCAACAATCTGATGTCAGAACAGACACCAGCACCTCCTAAACTGGACGTGGGGTTTGGGGGCTATGGGGCAGAGGGTGGGGAGCCTGGGGTGTACTACCAGGGTGTCTATTCCCGCTCTCTGCTTAACGCATCCTAGCAGGGGTGTGGGAGCATGGTGGGCGGGGTATGGCTGTAGCTCACACCATCAGGCGCTTGGGGCCTGGTTCATCCTCCTGGTGACACTTTGCTTGTCCCATCAGTTAACATCTTGGTTGGTCTATTACTGTGGTGACTGCTGTCTCTGTGAGCATCGTGTCAATCCTTTGGGTACTGTGATAACTGCCGTTGACGTCTTGGTGTGCCCACTGGGCACTACAAAGACTGCCATGTTGATTGATGTGATTAATCCATCCATTGGGCACTCTGATGGCCGCCATCTGGGATGACATCTTAGTAGGCCCTTTGGACATGGCGATGGACATCCTCTTGATTGACCCTTTGGATGCGATGGTGATATCATTTCAATGACATCTTCTCTGGCCCGTTGGGCGCTGCAATCACTTCCTTTTTGGTGGACTTCTTGGTGTACCAGACACCAAGTTGGCCACCATCCTGCATAACATCTCCTTTTGGCACATTGGGTGCTATGATGGCCACCATCTTGGTTGGCTGACATAACCAGTATACCGTTGTGCACTGTGACAGCTCCCACAGCCCCTGGGTTGGCCATTGTCATCCCCGTCTCTTTGGTGTGAGTTGAGTGAGGGATGGAGGTGAGAATACTCCTTGTTTTTTTCTGGAGCCCATTCCCCCCTCTGGTCCCGGAGAAACCAGAATGGACTGGCTAGGGTGTGGGGAACTTCTACTGAAGTCTGGTTCTTGCCTGGGAAGCGGGATACTGGCTGTGTTTGACCATTAAAGGCACTGTTTCTGCCTCTTGCTGAATGTCTCTTTTCCTTGGCGGGTGGGCCCTGTGGGGCTTGAACGCCTGAATTGCTGTGTCCCTGTCCCCTCTCCTTCCTGCCCCTAAGAGCTGGCTGCCTCTGGGGGAAGGGCTGGGGGAGGCATCGACCTGACCTTTGGCTCTTTGCTGTCCCTGACCCCAAGGACAGTTTGCTCACAGATAGCAGCCCCCGCAGCAGTGGGGCCAGGGCAGCAGGGGGAGGTGGCTCCGCAGTGACCAAGGCCATCTCCCCACCCCCACTCCCCAGACACACACCTCCAGCTCTGAGGCCCGAGGAGCCCAGGGGCTGCTTAATTTTTGGTTAAACTGGGGAGGAGGAGAAGGCACAAACAAGGTGTTAATTAAAGGAGACTGTGTGTGTGTGTGTGTGTGTGTGTGTGTGTGTGTGTGTGTGTGTGTGTTGGGGCTTATCTGGGTGGGGGAGTGTGGGCCTCCGTTGGTCATAGGATATCACTGTGCCCACTGGGGTCTCTGGGGTCTGCCTGTTGTTACCCCTGAGTGTTACCTATGCTTTGTATTGCTCCATCATGTGGGTTTTTATGTCTGTTCACACTCTGGGTGTTACCTGTGGGTGTCCTGGGATCTCTTACTGTTTTTTGTTTTGTTTTGTTTTTTAAAGATTTTATTTATTTATTCATGAAAGACACAGAGAGGCAGACACAGGCAGAGGGAGAAGCAGGCTCCCTGCGGGGAGCCGGGTACAAGACTCGATCCCCAGACCCCAGGATCACCACCTGAGCCAAAGGCAGATGCTCAACCACTGAGCCACCAGGCGTCCGTCTCTTACTGTTTTGTGCATGTGGTTCTCTTTATACACCTACCCCTGGGTCCTTGTGGGTCTCACACTGTTAGGCGCACGTCTCCATATGTCAGTTTGCGTACCTGATGCCTCCAGGAATCTCTATGTGGCTCAGTCGGTGTCACAGACCTGCCTGTCGCTGTGTGTTTTGTGTACCTCTGTGTCAGCATCTGCCTGTATGTTTTTTTTTTTTTTCTGCCTGTATGTTTAAAAGAGTCCGCTTGTGCCCTCCTATTATGCCTGTCACTATTGTGTGGAGGGTCCCCTGTCTCTTCTGCAGGCAGGTGTGTGGAGAAGGAGCTCGGTCCTCCTTTGGCAGCTCTGGGCCTCTGGGGGTTGGTGGGTGTCTGGGTGTCCCTGTTCCTCCAGGTCTCTCCCTAGGCTCCCGAGTCTGGTGGCAGGTGCTCAGATGCTCTAATCGCGTGGCTCTGGGGGGAAGAGGGTGTGCACACCCTGCCTCTCACTTCACAGAGTGGAAGCTGAGGCTCAGAAGGGAGGGGACTGGGCCAGCGTCATTCAGCCAGGCTAGAGCAGGTGGGCAGGTTTGGTCTTATTTTTGTCTTTCCTTCTTTGGGGTTTGCCTTTCTCGGTCCTTGGTTCTCTAGTGGCTCATTCATTTGTTCCTCAGACATTCGTTCAGAGACCAAAGGCTGCCTGTTTACGAGTGTGTGCGCAGTGTCTCCCCCCAGTTTCTGTGTGTCCATATTTCTATCTCTTAGTGTCCTCTCTCTGTGTCACTCTGTCCTTAGCCCTCTCTTTGGGCTGGGCTGTTGTCTCTTGGCTTTTTTGAACACTTTTGCTCATCCTCTGTAGTCTACCTCTTAGACAGTCGGCCTTGTGCTTTCTCTCTCATTCACTCCATTGCTTGGACTCTGTCCCTCCGTCTCTCTGGGCCCTGGGTGGCTCCCTCCTTCTCTTGGGGACTGTGACTCCTTTCCCGGGTCTGTCCCCCACCCTCCCCACCCCCACTCCTTTGGATCTCCAGCCTCACTCCTCCTTCTCTGGTCTCCAGTTCCTGAGTTTCTGCCTCTACCTGCCACCTCGCAGGCCAGGCCCTCTATTTCTGTCGCTGTGCCCGCCCTGCCCGGCTGCGTGTCACCACCACCCCCCGCCCCCTGCCGTGCTGGCTCCCCGTCAGCCGTCCCACCAGCCTCGGCTGTCCTGGGCAGGCCGGGGAATTCCTCCTGGTTCCTGGAAAAAACAACTGGGGCCGAGAGAAAGGCCCTCAGTCTCCCCGGGCGCCTGCCCCCCTCCCTCGGGCCTGGGGGTCTCTCCCGGAGTCGGCCGGCCCGAGGCAGGAAGCCCTGCGGTTTCTGGCTTCTCCCAGGCGGCCTCCGGATCTGGCCCCCGCCCCCCGGCCAACAGCCCAAATATTATTCCGCAGGAGGAGTCGGTGGTGGCGGGAGGAGGCCCAGGCTGAAAGAGGCTTTCAGGGCGGCCAGGCCTGGGGCTTCCTGTCCCCAGGCTTGGGCCTCAGGCCGCCCCAGTAGGGACCTCAGGTGGCCGGAGGGGCGGGTGTTGTTGTAGGGTCCTGGGGGGAGGGTGGGGCCATCCGTCAGGGTGTCTGGTGGCCACCAGCTCGGCTGGCGTGGGCAGGTGTGACCCCCACCCCAGGGACAGCCGGCTGATGTCCAGCGTGGAAAAATACCACGCTCAGACGTGGGACGCCTGGACAGACCAGAGGATGCCAGGGATCAGGGACGGAGGGATAGCCACGGGGACAGAGAAGCCAGGGCTGGGACAGGTGAAGCTGGACAGAGCCTGTGGGCCTGAGGTGACACAGTCCAAGGGAGGGGCCCATGGGTGGGGAAACAGAGGGCCTGGGCAGGGTCCCAGCTGCGGGCAGAGGTCCCATTACATCGGAAGGCGTGTGAGAATAATGTTAAAAGAATATTCATAATAATAGCTACTGGGGCTTCTCATCTGCCCGGCATTGTGTGAGCACCTTACAGAATGGATTGACTCAATCCTTCCCACTCCCTATATATTATTGGTGAAACTGAGGCAGGATGAAGTGAAGCCACTTGCCCAAGGTCACAGGGGTAGTGTAGCGGGGGAGCTAGGACTTGAACCCTTGGCAGTCTGGCCCAGAGCCAGTGCCCTTAATCACTGTGCTGTTCTAGAGCATGAGAGGGGTGACAGCACAGCCAGGGCCCTGGGGTCCTGAGTCCTCCCTCGGAGTCAGCCCTATTCCCTGCCACAACCTGCAACAGGAGGAGGGAAGCACCCCCAGGAGCCAGCAGTCCAGGGGGGTTACAAGTGTGTCTGTGTGTATCTGTGTCACTGGATGTCACACATCTATCTTGGTGTCAGCATGTCAGGATCATTGTGTCGCAGGCTTATGTGTTACTCGTGCTGTGTCTCTGGTCAGCATTTTAGGGTGTGTCGTATGTGCCTGCCTGTCACTGTGTCCTCTCTGTCACTCTTTGTGCCTTGTCACTGCATCTCTGTGCCTAACCTCATGTTTGCCTATCATTGTACCCTGATGTCTATTCCTGTGTGTCTGTCACTGTGTCTGCTCCAGTGTCTCTGTCACTGGGTGCTGTGAGTCTGTTTATGTCTCTGTCACTCTGGGTTTGCCTATATCTGTCCCTGTTTGTCACCATGTCTGTTCCCTTATGTGTCACCATCTACCCAGGTGTCGCCGTGTGCGTTACTCACCACCCAGGCCACAGGTGGGCGTGTCGGGCCCACTGGTGCCAGGACGAGGGCCCAGCCCATCCCACCCTCGCCTGCCGTGGGCCAGGCTGGGCGCCTGTTTGCAATGCCTGCCACAGGTAAACACCAAGATCCGGAACCCAAGGGCCACCTCCCTCACCTCCGTTCCCTGCCCCTTGGCCTGGCCAGGACTGGGCTTGTACCAGAGTCCCACAGGTGCTGCCCCCAAAGTGGAGATGTGCCCTCACCCGCCCGTCACCCATGGGCACGAGCCTCCCCCAAGCCCCCAGCCTCGGCTGGCCCTGTCTGCCTCTCCATCTGCTTCTCTCTCTCTGGCTATCTCCTGGCCTCTCTCTCTCTCTATCTGTTCCTTGCTGTCCTCACTTCCTCTCACCTGAGTCACTCTGCGGCTTCGCCTTTCTCTGGAATGACCCCCATCTGCCTTCTGTCACTGTCCCTCTACGTCCAACTTTCTCTGTTTCCCTGCAGTGAAGTTTAATTCCCACCCCCCTTTTTAAAAAAGATTTTTATTTATTTATTCATGAGAGACACAGAGAGAGGCAGAGACATAGGCAGAGGGAGAAGCAGGCTCCCTCCTGGGAGCCCGATGCCAGACTCGATCCCATGACCCTGGGATCATGTCCTGAACCAAACACAGACGCTCAACCACGGAGCCCCCAGGTGCCCCTCCCTCACCTCCTGATCTGCCTGGATTGGAGTCAGCCTTCTCCCCCTGCCCCTTGGGTTCTGACTCTGGGTCTCGGTCTTTCTGTTGCTCTTTCCACGCTTTGTAAGTTTCTCTCTCCTGTCACTGTGTCCCTCTCGGCCTGTGTCTGTCGGTCTTGGCTGCTCATCTCTGCGTGTCTCGGAGCCCCCAGCCCCCACAGGAGCAGACTGCTGCCATCCCCGGACCCCTAGGGAAGTGTGTGGCCCCCAGCCTCCCACCCCCAGCCCGCTGGTATATATATATATATATATATACATACATATATATATATAAATGTATATGCACATATTATTTATATCTGTACCCGGGGGCAGGAGGGGCAGACACTGGGGCCTTTGTGTAGCCGCTGCCCGCTGCCTGCCCGCCCGCCACTCCTCTCCCTTCGTCCCTGCCACCCGCCCGCCTCCACTCCCCCCCCACCCACAGAAAGGTTCCTGTGGGGCCTGCCAGCTTCCTCTGCCTGAGGTGTGAGTGGGCACGCCACGGGCGAGGCGGGCAGGGGGGCCTGGGGACTTTTCCAGCTCCAGGGAAGCTTTCCGGGTGGGGAAGAAATGGGACTTCTCAGCCGGCTGGCTGACTGTCTCAGCTGCGCGTCTGTTGTCCCTGGGCGTCCCCGGGTCCTCACCTGGCTTCTCTCCGGGAGTCTGTCCATCCACCTAATGTCATTCTGACTTCTGCGCTGTTGCTTTGGGGCTTGTTCACTTGGACACACAGTGTTGTCGGGCCCAGGTGCTAGGCTGTCTGGGAAGCCCCAGACATGGGGGAATGAGATGCTGTCCACCCCAGCTGATTCCTGGCTATTTCTGTCCCATTTCCTCCATTCTCTTCATTTAGTACATGAAACCCTCTACCCATTCCCATTAAAATAAAATCTGAAGTCCTAACCACGGCCTACAGGCCCCCCGAGTTTCCCCTACCACCTCGCTAACCTCATTCTTTTTTTTTTAAATTTTTTAAATTTATTATAGTCACACACAGAGAGAGAGGGAGGCAGAGACACAGGCAGAGGGAGAAGCAGGCTCCATGCATTGGGAGCCCAACGTGGGATTCGATTCCGGGTCTCCAGGATCACGCCCTGGGTCAAAGGCAGGCACCAAACCACTGCGCCACCCAGGGATCCCTCTTTTTCTTTTCTTTTCTTTTTTTTTCAATCTCACTTTTAATCTCTATTCCCAACGTGGGGCTTGAACCTACCACCCTGAGATCGAGAGTAGCACGCTCTACTGGCTGAGCCAGCCAGGTGCCCCTTCTGACCTCATCCCTCCCCTTTGGCACAGTGGTACTGGCCACCTGGCTGCTGCTGGAACAAACCAAGCAGGCTCCTGCCTCAGTGCCTTTGCATCTGCTACTCCCCCTGATTTCCTCCTGGCTCGCTCCCTCCTCTCTTCTTTCAGTTTAGTGTCAGCTCCTCAGCAAGACCTCCTCTACCTCCTTCTTGACAGCAGCAACCTCCATCACTCTCTATCCCCTTCCCCCAGTTTACTTTTTCTCCTTAGGACTTACCACTCCGTGGCTGTCACATTTTATGGATCTGTCTGTATCTCCTACCCCAATGTTCGCTCCATGAGAGGAGGGGCTGCATTCGGTTCCCTGTTGTATCCATAGCACCTACCGCAGTGCTTGTCACACAAAGAATGCTGAATATTTCTCGAAGGGAAGGAGCACATTACTCTATCCACCCTTTTAACTAACTCTGTTTTGGGTGATGCTGGGTTCAGAGCGCCGACTGAGATAGCCCTGGCCCTGCCCTCATGGGGCTGACAGTTCATTCCCCAGGGATAATCCAGAATGTGCTGGGCTGGGATAGGGGAATGCAGGGTTTGTGAGAACCCAGAAATGACACTTGACACAGCCTGGGGATCCAGGAGGGCTTCCTGGAGGAGATGTCAGCTGAGCTGAGACCTGGGGGATGAGTGGGAGTGAGCCAGGCCTTGTTGTGGGGACCAAGTGATCAAGTCAGACCCAGCCTGGCCCTTCTTCATGGATCTGCGTTCTTTCTCTCAGTCTCCTAGGACTTGAGTTTGAGGATGTCTCTACTCTCTGTTTCAAACCCATACCTTTCCCTGATTTCAGTCTTTCTTTCTTCCGATCTCAATTCCTCTCTCTCCCTCCTTCGAGGTCCCTGTTCTTGGCTTCTCATCTGTGCATCTCAGTGTCTCTGAACCTCTCTGGGGATTTCTCTACTTAGCTTTTCTGAAAGTCTGTCTGCATCTCTGTGTCCACGGCATCTCCTCCATCTCGGAGGGTCTCTCAAGCTCTCTTGTCCCCCTCTGGGTCTCTGTCTTCTTCCAGTGAGCTGATCTCTATAGCTCCTACTCCACCTCTCCCTCTCCACCTTCACCATCATTCCCTGGGTCTCCCTGTCCATTTCTCCTTTTGGGAAGTCTCTTCATCTACTCACTGATCCCCCAATAAATCCAGAACCCCTCCACTCTGGCCCCACTCTGGCACAGGGGGGAAGGGGGGATGGATCCAGCCCCTCACACCCACACAGGTCAGACCGTCTGTTCTGTTAATGGTTAACTCAACCTCTATCTAGAATACACACCAGCCAGGCTGGGGGTGACTCCCCTGCCCACCCTCCCACACCAGCTGTTCTTAAAGGACCAGGTGTCCTCCCCAGCTCTTCAGCCCTCACCAGGGGGTCCTGGTGTTTGGAGGCCCTGAGAATGGGGGGAAACTGCCTAGTGCTGGGGTCTGCAGAGCTGGGGCAGGGGGATGCCACAAGATTGCTGGGGATGGGTGCCCAGGCCTGGAGCTCCAGCCAGTGTCTCCCTTGCCCCAGGCTTATCGCCTGGTATATTTAATCAGGGCTGGTTTTCCCAGCCCAGCCCAGGGCCCAGGCTGGCAGTACCAGGGGTGACAACACCTGAGGCCTGATGGCTGGGGGAGGGGATGGGAGCACCCCCTCCCTCCAGCCCAAGAACTGGGGGTTCAAAGTTAAGGGTCCTCCAGATGTTGAGGACAAAGTCTCCGGGTCCCTAATATTTGGGATTTGGGACATGTGGATCTGCCAGATATGTGTGGGACACGTGGGTAGCTAAGAGGATGAGTCAAGACTATAGGGTCTTCCAGACTTAGGTGGTGGGACACCTGTGTTCCTGAGATGTGGGGCAGTCTGGGGTCTCAGGGCTGTGTGCCAGTGCTGCGCGGTCACAGGACACACTATCATTCCCCCATCTTTCCGTCCATCTGCTGGCCTTGGCGCCCCGAATCGCCCCTTCCCGCAATCTCCACTTTGGGGTCGCAGAGGGAGACTGCAGGGGTGGGGGCTGGGCTCTTGGGGCGGCCCCCTCCCCTTAACCCGTGCTTTGCCGCAGGCTGCTCAGGCCCCGCCTCTTGACGCCAGAGAGCAGGAAGTCCTGGTTAATGATCAGCCCATCGGGACAGGTGCGGGACAAGGCCGCGCACATCAGAGGCGGCCGGCCGCAAGGGTTGTGCCTTTTACCCTGCCAGTCACGGTGTCCTAGGGTGGCCACTATTGAGACTGGTCTCCCAAGATGGGCGCGAGGAGCACAGTTCAGGGCACCACCAGAGGCAGGAAGCAGTCCCCTTGTTTCCAGGAATCCTGTTAGGGTACCCCACAGAGGTAAATTTCCTCTCCTAGGTCAGTCCCCCTAAGCAATGTAGCCTAATTCTCTGCCTCTGAGCAAGAACTCACTATCCTTCCCTTCTAGGAAGCCTCCTGATGCCTCCTTCCCCTCTCCTGGAGGGCGCGGAGTACCCTCACGTCCTGGGCAGATACAGGGGCTGGCCTGGAAGGGAAACCTCCTTCCCTAGGTTGGCTCTGGTTCCCACGCAAGGAGCCTCCCGTGCTCTGGGCCTCAGTTCTGCCATCTGGAAAATGGGCAGATGGCTAGCACGCTTGAGCTGTGGTCCGCCTTTCTAAAAACAGTCAACGGGCCCGCCTGAGTGAAGGGCGCCACCTGGAGGCTACAACGCAAAGTCCCTTCCCTGCAGGACCAGTTCGGTCCCAGAGAGGGCGCAGCATCTCACACAACTAAGGGACCAAGAAGGAAAAAAAAAAAAACCATCTTTCGGTTTATTGAAGGAGGAAAAGGGGGCGGGAGGGGGGGCAATAAAATGCTTTTGCTTTGTTTATAAAGAGCGAGATTTCAGGAGGCCCCTTCTCAAGGAGGAGGGGGGCACCTCTCCCCCAACTACAAGCAGCAGCAAAGCCAAGCCAAGGAGGGGCGAGGGATACTGGAGGGGCCGTAGGACCCCAAACACCCCCTCGAACAGAAGCCACAAGCTTTCTCCCCCCACCCTCAATGCATCTACCCCAGGGGACCCATCTGGGATGAGGAAGGGGGTATGTACACAGGTGGGGGTAGCACTGGGCTGGGGGAGAGGGAATAATTTATCCGCAGAAGCGGTGGGTAGCAAGGGGGTGGGAGGCAGTAGACTGGTGACAGTGGTGGCCTAGGGGTCCCGTTCTTTCTTAACCTTGATGTCTCCAGCAAGGATAGTGGCGATCTCGCCCTGCATGAAGGCCCAGGGGACAGAGGAGCCCACCAGGGGGCACTTGTCTCCACTGGGGCAGTACACCTCCCCGGCAGGGCCCTGTGCCTTGATGAATTCCCGTGAGCAGGGAAAGCAGAACTTGTGTCCGGGCACTGAGGGGCACTGGACGAAGTGGGTGTCTTCCAGCCGCTCCCGGCACAGGGTACAGCACAGGGGGGCCCCAGGGGTCGCCCCGGTGCCGCTACCACCCCCGCTCACAGCTTCTGCCCCTGCCGTGGGGCTGACTTCTGCCTCACCATTGCGGGCCACTAGACGATGCTGGGCGGGAGGCTGGGCGGTGGAGGAGGCTGCGGGGCTGGCACCCCCAGCGCGTACAGGGCCCCCGCCCCCGCCAGGGTCCTTGGGGGAGTGGCCCAGGGCCTCCGCCACATTCTTCAGGGCGGCGATGGGTGAAGGCACACCGGGGGTGTCGGCGGAGTATGGGCCACCGGGCGCTACCCAGTGCCGCTGCTGCTGTTCCTCGGTGGTCATCTTGCCAGCCGCCTCACCCTCGGGCTCAGGGGATGCCTTGCGACGGCGTGGCGTGGGCGCCAGGTTCCGGGATGGGGCTCGCGGGGGTGGGCCACAGAGGGCTGCAGGGGCTGGCTCCGGGTACTGCTGCGGCAGGGCCTCGGCAGGAGCGGGCTCTCGGAAGCTGCGGACCCCGTCGGTGAGCAGCTCCCCCAGCTGGCGCCATTCCCCTGAGCCGTGCCTCCGTTCATATTCGAGGTACTTGAAGCCTGATGAGGCCAGAGCCTTGCCCGGCTCCCGCAGAGCATCATGAAACATCTGGCGAGCCACGGCCAGGACTCCTGCATACACGTTGCCAGAACCACAGGGGTATTCGGTAAAAAGCTTCAGCTCGAACTCGTAGCCCGGCGGGCGGGCGGTAGCGTCAAAAGCGAACACCCGCCCCACCAACCCGTGATCCTTCTTGAAGCGAACGTTGAAGGGGGCGCAGGCAGACAGGGCCAGCAGCTGTTCCCGCACAGCTTTGGGGCGCCCGTGCCACTCCTCTGCCCGGCCACGCATGGCCTCGTTCAGTTCTGCCAGACAGTCCGCATTCCTCTGCTGCTTCTCCTTCTCGAAATCGGAGCCAAAAGCTGGACGGGCAGGACTCAAGCCGGGTGCCAGCGTCAGCCCTCGGCTTCCCAGGCCAGACACTGCAGCTGCCAGCAGCCCGGGGGGCACCAAGCTGGGCATGGAGCCAAGCAGGGCCCTTCGCGCCCCCTCCGCCACGGCCTCCTCCCGGCCCAGCCCATTAGCCAGGCGGGACCCCAGGGTGTACTCCAGGGCGGGCGAAGGCAGGGGGAGGCGGCCGGACGATGTGGCCCTGTCATAGCGGTCCTGGCCCGAGATGCCGCCGCCTGTCCCTGACGGCTGGGGCTGGGCCTGCGGAGGCGGTAGCTGAGGCCCCTGTGCGGCGGCCGCAGCCAGGTCCTTAGTGGTCGGGTGCTTGAGGGCTGGGGGCCCGGGGGAGCGGCCCTCGGGGAGCACGTGGCTGCGCTTGAGTTGGCGGGCAGCGTCGATGAGCAGCTCGATGCGATCCGCGCCCTCGAAGTTCACGCACCCGCGGCACACAGCCTCGCTGAAGTCCCACACCATGGCCCACGGCATCTTGGGCAGGTCGCACAGGTAGCACCACTGGCGGCGGGACGCCTGCACCGACGCCATGACCCCCGCGCGCGCGCGCCGCTGAGCCCCGGCGTTCCACCCGCCGCCGACGTTCGATCCGCGCCGCCCGACGTTCGATTCGCGTCCCGGGGACCGCGCGAGCCACAGTCAGGCCTCTCCGGCTCGGCCTCCCCGCGGATCCAGGCCCGGCCCCCCTTCCCCGCCCCCTGGGCCCTAAGCCTTTTTCCTCACTCCCGCCTCCTTGAAAAGCCTGTAGGAGGCACGTCGGCGCCTCCGCCCGCTCCGGGCTCCCGGCCGAGGCGCACAGCTCCGGCCCCGCGATGGGCCGCGGGCGCCGCCGCCTCGGGGTCCCGCCGCTCCCGCCGCCGCCGCCGCTGCAACGGCCGCCGCCGCCTCCACCTCCTTCTGCCCCAGAGGCCGCTTCGCAGGGAAAGTTACATAACGCGCCGGCAAAGCCTTCTGGGAAACGTAGTCCCGCCGGGGCCGATTCTTAAAGGGGACGGCTGGCGCCGGAGGAGCGGGCTCGCCGTCTCTCAGCCGCGCAAATCCTACCGCTCGACGCTGCCCGGCGGTGAGCTCGGCGTGCTCAGAGGAGCTGGGGCACTGGGGCTTGGGAGCGGAGATGATATCTGAATGGTCAGAGCTACCCCGGATTCAGACATGGTAGGAAGTGGACAAGCTTTCGGGCGTCTAGAGTCGGATCGGACTTGCTGTGCACCTTCAGGCAAAAGTCTTGCTCTCTCTGAAGCCCGATTCCCCGCCCATCAAAGGTGGGCCAATGACTGGTTAGGGAGGCAGCAGCTTCTGGGGCGGGGCGGAGGGGCTCTGATTGGATGGTTGCAGGGTAGGGGGGACGGAAAGCTGGCAACTCGGGGAGGGAGGGTTCTGCTTTGGCACCTCGTTTTCCTGCTGTCTTGTGTAGCATTCTCTGAATTGGGCCGGGAACAGCCGGAGCGAGGGGAAGAACGGAGGCCTCTGGGCCAGGACTTGGCCTCAGTCGTCTCATCTATTAAAGAGAGTGGTGGAGCGCCCTCGAACTCCGTTCCGGCTCGGCCGCGCGCTCCGGTCTACAAAGGGTTACGCGGTGTTTCTCCCTCCCGCCTCCCCGCCACCGCTTCACTACAATTCCCAAAATGCTCTGCCGGGAGGATAAACTGACGCACTTCCGCTGTCTGGGAGGTGGAGGGGAGGCCTTCCCCATTCCCGCTGTCTCCCACCCCCGGCTCAATTTCTGGGCGCTTTACTTTTTGGGGGAGCACCAGGTTGAGGGAATCCTCATCCTCTACGGCTCGGTAATTTGGTGGAAGAGAAAGAGGCCAGAGATGGCGAGCAAGAGTTGTGGGGGGTGATTTTTCTACAACCTTGAGTGCTTACTACCTGATCGGACCAACCAGGTTTTGGGGACACCCCGCATCATCCCCCGGACTAGCATCGGGAACGGTGCGAGTCAGGCAGGAAGAGTTAGGGAGGGGAGGAGAGAAGTCTCCAGATTCTAACACCCATCACCCTCTTGCTCTCTGTAAGCTGGGATAAGCGCTCAAAAAATATCTGAATGGCTTGTCAGAGTTGCATTCATTAGTAGTTCTCAAACTAATTGGATTGTCTGCTTCCTCTCCCACATCCTGCTGCTATCCTAGCAGCTCTGATTTTGCTAGCCAATCAGTGTCAGCTTCACAATTTCACTTACCACCTGGATTATTTTCTGGAAATTGACTCCCCTGAGGTGGGGTGTGTGTGTGTGTGTGTGTGTGTGTGTGTGTGTGTGTGTGTGTGTGTGTGTGTAAAGGCGTTAAAACGGATTACTTTTGCCTCATCCTAAGAAATACAAGCATACCTCGGAAATATTGTAGGCTCCTTCCAGACCACCACAATACAGCAAATCTAGCAACAAAGCAAATCAGATGAACTTCTCGGTTTTTCCAGCGCGTCTAAAAGTGAAGGTTACGCTATGCGCGTGCGCTAGTATGACGTCCAAAGAAACAACATATATACCTTAATTTTAAAATATTTTATTGCTAAAAGATGCTAACCGTCATCTGAGCTCTGAGTTTTAGTCACTGATCACAGAGCACCATACCAAATGTAGTAATAATGCCAAAGTTGGAAATATGGCAAGAATTACCAAATGTAACACAGACACAAGTGAGCGACTGTTGGAAAAATGGCACCAATTGACTTGCTTGACACAGGGTTGCCACAAACCTTCAACTAGTAAAAAATAAAAAAAGCAGTATCTGCAAAGTGCAATAAAGCAAAGCACAATAAAGCGAGGTATGTCTGTATTATGTGCACAAGTGTAGGTTTTTTTAGGTACTAGCTGCAGTTTTGGGGTACTAGCTACATTTTAATCAAGTTAACACACCATATAGAATCATTAAAAAGGCTATCCACATATCTCCTAGAATTGCCTTTAAGCCATTCTTCAGGAAACACCAGTGGGGGGATCAAGAGTTCTGGCCAGAGTCCAGCTTCAGGTGGCTGAATTGGGATTGGCCGCTGGCAAGGTTAGGGAAAGTCCCTAAACTTCTCAGGAAAAAAACAGAGACCCCTGGAGAGTCTGCTTTTCATTGGGCAGGTTCAAGTTTAAAGGAAAACCAGTAAAAATGTTTAGCATGGTGCCTGGCCCAGGAAAGGAGCACCATACATGGCAACCCTGCTTTTTGAGCTGCCCATTAACTCAAAGATGCAACCCTCTTCTGTGTTGGGCAATGCTGAGGACACAGCACTGAGCTAGGTACAGGCCTTGCTTGCCCTGACAAGGCTCATCCTGGTGATGGAGGCAGACAAATCAATTTAAGTTTACTCAAATGATTATTTAACTGGATTTTCCCTGCCTAACTGATGGGGTGGGTAGAGATTGCCAGGAAAGCCTTTTCTGAGGAGGTGAATATTGGAGTCGAGACCTGAAGAATGACAATGGAATGCAGCTGTAGCCTCCTACGTTTTTGTGCCCATTTTACAGATGAGGAAAAAGAAGGCCCACACAGTTGGCCAGGGTGGCACCAGGGGCTGGGCCAGGTAGGACCGGATCCAGGGTGGTGGTTATTAGCTACTTTGCTACTCTGCTTTGCAGCAGGTTTAGGAGTAAAAAAGAGAACCAGTTCTTGCCTTCCTGAATCTGGGGGGTGGGGATGGAGGAACTGGCTTTAAACGGATAAAGGCATGTGTTCAGTTAGGGACCACAGGATACTAGACAGTAATTGAGGCAGACCCATCCTAGCCTGGAGGAGGATATCCAGAAAGTTCTCCTGGAGGTGACACTTAGAGGTGTCAGAAGGATGAGTAAGTAGGAGTAAGATTTGAAAACAGGACTCGATGGCTTTCAGGAAAGGCCAGCTTCCAACTTCAAGGGGAGGATGCCACGTGTTCATGGAGGGGTGGGGCAGGCGTCAGTGCTGAAACCCCAGGCCTGTCTCGGAGCCCAAAGTAATTGTATTAAAAATAAGTTTATTCATATCTTGTCACCACGGGGGAGAAACGAGGGGGATGGGCCCTGGAGGTCAGACACAGCAATGGGAGGCAGAGGGCCCCACCTATACCTCCCATGAGAACTCCACCCCCCCTCCCTAGGGTATAGACTGCTATATCCTTTGCCATCCATATTCTGATGTGTCTCGAGACTCCCACCCCCTCCAAAGTCTGGATCGGGGAAGCGAGGAGGCCACTACGGGTCAATTCTCTTCAAGTCAAGACCAGGAGTTGTTAGGGAAGGGGGTTATGTGCAGACCCGAGAGGTTCCCTCCGAAACCCACAGAGGGCAATAATAAATAACGTAAAATTGATGGCTTAGAAGTTAGGGTTCAGGGAAGCAGCCAGGCAGACAGCGCTGTACTGGAGAAAGGGCCGGGGCACCCATCAACGAGGTCCCCTGAGAATCAGGCACTAACTAGTATAGGGAGTGGGGTGCTTGTGCCCCTGCAGCAGGGGAGCTGGGGTGCAGCTGAGATGGGGAAGGTGCATTGCCCTCCTCCACTGGGCTAAGCTGGGGGGAGGAGGTGCAGGCAGAGGAGCCCAGACAAGCTCAAACCCAACAGCAGATTTCACGGAGATTTCCATCGCCCCCGCCTCTTCCGTGTAGGAAAGCCTTTCCTCCTCTTGTGTGGGGGTGAGTCATGGGGAGGAAGCGGGGCTGGGGGTGGCCGGGGGGTCCCCTCCTCGCTCCTAGGGGCAATGATCACCCCCCTGGCTGCTACCACCGCTCCGTCCACCACAGCAGCTACCACAGATACGGGCTCAGGGGTGATCTCCACTTTGGGGGTAGGTGGGGGCAGGACGGGCCTGGGGGGTGGGGGTGGGGGTGGGGGTGGGGGCAGGGGTGGGGGCAGCCTGTCGACTGGGGTTCCGGGCAGAAGAGGCAGTAGGGCGCTGAGGGCCTCACTCAGCTTGGCCAGTCCCTGCTGAAGGGTGCCAGCCAGCTCCCGGATGGCGTTGGCAGTCTCCTGCTGAGCCCGCAGGAAGTCCAGAGAGGGGTCTGGGGCCGAGGGCGTGGGTGTTGGCAGTGGAGGAGGTGGTGGGCTGGGGGACGAGGGTGCCACATGCACCTGCTGAGGTGCCTGGGGTGGTGGTGGCAGCGGCGGCGGTGGTGGAGGGGCTGGGGGCGGTGGAGACAAGGCCAGGCGGGGCAACTGGACCGTCTGCAGGGCTGGAGGGGGCGGGGACTCACGCTCCTTCGGTGGGGGGCAGCCACCTTCCTGGGGACTGCAGGAGGGCCGGGCCCACTGCTCAGGGCTGCTGGAACCCCCCTTGCTGTGGGCTGGTGTATCTGTAGAGAGAGAGATGTAGGTAAGGTGACAGTGACCCCCCCACTGCCATCTTGATTTCCCCTTTTCACTTCCCACCCACCCAGGCCCCAGAGCCATCCTTTCAAAACCCAAGGCAAATCAAGCCTTGGAGGAGAACACAGGGGAGAGAGTCAATATATTTAAGGACCACCTGGTGGCCGATGCCAGCCTTAGTGGAGACAGGGTCCTGGAAGTCCCCTGCTGAGCCAGTCAGCACCAACATTCTAGAAGGCTCTGAACGCTCTAGACACTCCCCCCATCACACACCTCTCAGGCTGCATAAGCTGGGCTCTGTCCTATCAGGTGGTAGGAGTTCTATCTCAGCTGTGTCTGTACCAGTTCAACCCCAAGCCTGCTGCGCTTCTCCCTGACTCCTCTCCCCCGAGATTTCATTCATGCTCAGGAACTTGTACAGTCTGCAAACAGAGGCTCCCAGGTTTCCTGGCCCAGCCTGAAACCTCTCCTCCAGTTGTGTACACAGCATACCCCCTCCGTCATCTAGCCAGGCCTCAAATTCTCTGGCCCAGAGCCGAGCTCCTGGTCCTCCATCTCCCACCCCTCCCTCAGCCATCCCAATCTCCCCTGATGACAGCTCCTGTCTTTCCTGTCACTTGGGCCAAAATCTTTCACTCCTTTTCTCATCCAGGACACTGTTGTCCATGTGCAAATGTCACTGGCTCTGCCTTCAAACTATTTTAACATCCAACCTGTTTGTTCTGTCCACCTCCACGGCCCCTCCTAGTCCAGCCACCAGCATCTCCCACCTGGGACTACTGACGTCCCACCAAAATAACATGTCAGCTATGCTACCCACAGAGGACCACATAGCCTATGATCCATTTATATGAAATGTCCAAAACAGGCAAATCTACCAGAGACAGAAAGTAGATTAGTGGTCACCTTGGGCTGGGCAGAGCTGGGGATGACAGCTAAGAGAGGCAGGGTTTCTTTCTGGAGTGATGAAAATGTTCTAAAATTGATAGTGATGGTTGTACAACTCCATAAATATGTGAAAAGCTACTGCATTGTTCATGCTTTAAATGGGTGGTCTTTCTCTGCTCAAAAGTTCCCTGGGGTTCTCATCTCTGAGAGTAAAATCAAAGCCCTCGAGGCCCCCGAGACTCTGCACAATTTACCCCACTGTCTCCCTGACCTCATCTGCACCCTTCCCCTCTGTATCGCATTCACCAGGCTCCAGCCACCTTGGCCTGCTTGTCAACCCACAAACACAAGAGGCCTGCTCCTGCCTCAGGGCCTTTGCACTTGCTGTTCCTTGGCCTGGAAAACTCTTTCCCCAGATACCTGCCTGGCTCCCTCCCTCAGCTCCTCTGCTCCAATGTGGCCTCCTTGGGAGGACCTTCCATGACCTTCTGTCTACAGTAGCTCCCGTCTCTGTCCTTTTCTCTCTCCTAACCCTACCTGATTTCTTTTATACCACTTAGCTCCACCTGGCATGGGGTCGCTCTGTGTTTGTTGTCTGTCTCCTTCTCCTGATGTCAGCTCCATCAGGCAGGGCTTTGTTTTGTTCACCGCTGTTTACCCAGCGCCTAGAATAATGTCCAGCACAAAATTTTTTATTTAATGAAAAAGGAACTGTGGCTTCCAGGGAGTCAGCACTGACTGGGGCACTGGGCCCCAGGTCCTTGCTGCAACCCGCCCACAGGCCCCCAGAACCCACGGGGGATCAGTCCAGCCCCTCCTTAAGGCTGTAAGGCCTCAGCTCTTACCCCTTTCTTGTCCCTCTTCCTTGGCTTAGAGCCAGCATACATGCAGTTCCCTCCACCAGGAGCAGCCCCATTGCATGGCCTCTTGGCCAGCTCAGATACTCCTTCCTCAGGGAAGCCTGTCTCCTGCTCCAAGGCCAAATCTGATCTCCCAGCTCTCCTGTCACAGACACAGCCAGCCACCTCTAGACTTAAATGCTGGGCCCAGCCTCCCTGGGCCAGCCAGGTGGGGGAGGCAGGGGAGGTGGGGAGAGAGGTGATAACCAGAGCTAACACTTGTTGGACAGTTTCCTGGCTCAGCCCCAGGCAAACCAGCTAAGCTTTCCTCCTATAGTATTTTGGTGCTTCTTCTTAGCTATTCTCTGGGGGTAGGTGCTGTCATTATTAACCCATTTTACAGATGAGGAGACCTGAAGCCCCAAGAGATGTCACAGTGCTAGTGAATGGGAGAGGAGGGATTTGAACCCATGCTCTTAGCCACTCCTTGGACCAGGCTGTGGGCCCAAGGGCAGTGAGCCTCCCTCATAAGGGGTGTAGGGACTGCAGCGACTCTGCAATACTGCTCTTCTAGCCTACTCAACAATAGAAAGTGGCCCAGCCTTTGTGCTCATGGGGGGTCACAGAAGGGTCATGACAAGATTTAAAAGGATTTATTTGCAAACTTTGGGCCTCAATTTCCCCACCTGTAAATAGGTATGTAGTGAGCAAAGGACCAAGTGACTCAATAACCAGAACATCTCCCTGAGGGCCATCATAGGGATTATATGAATCACCCCAGGCACAGGGTTTAGGCCTCTGCCTGGCAAACCCTGTGCCTGGCACACAGTAAATCTTCAATGCTGTTATTGTTGTTGTTGTTGTTGTTGTTGTTTTTCAAATACTGGGTGAGAGGGAAATTATCCTTAGGTCTCCCTCTAGTGTCAACAGAGATGCCTCAGGCTGCCCCAGACACGGTTCCAGTCCTTCAATCACAGCAGTTCCTCTTTTATGAGTTTACACGGTGGGTAATCTCTGTGTGAGGTTCCAATCAAGGACACTTTAAGCATGTTCCTGCCTCAGGGCCTTTGCATGTGTGGTTTCCTCTAGCTGAAGCGCTGTTCTCCCAGATAGCTGCTTGGCTCAGTTTCTCTCTTCAGGTCTCTGCTCAGATTCCACCTTCTCAAAGATGCCCTCCCTGACTACCCTACATATAGCAGCCCCGACATTCATCACTCACTATTCTCTTCACATGCTTTATTTTTCTCCTTAGTTTTTTTTAATCAAAGATTTTATTTATTTATTCATGAAACACACACACACACACAGGCAGAGACACAGGCAGAGGGAGAAGCAGGCTCCCTGCGGGGAGCCCGATTCAAGACTCGATCCCAGGACCCCGAGTTCATGACATGAGCTGAAGGCAGATGCTCAATCACTGAGCCACCCAGGTACCCCTTTTCTTTTTAGTTCTAATCATCTCCTGGTATATGATCTGTTTGGGGGCTACTTGTTTGTGGTCTGTCTCCAATAACTGGAATGCCAGCTCCATAAGGAAAGGGAAATTGCCTTTTTCCGCACTGTATCCCCAGCATCTACCACTATGCCTGCCTGGCAACAGGTGCTCAATTTGTATTTGTTGAATGAATGAATGAATACAATAATTGTACAACTCTTGAAAAAAAAATTAAGGTTGCCATCTCCATTCTGGTTCAATGTGGCCATTTCACAGAAACGATGAGGTTTGACATTCATACTGATAACAAGGGTCCCAAGTGATTGTGTCTCTCTCTCCTGCCCAAAATGGCTTTCAGGCCTCCCAAACACCCTGAAGATAAAAAGTCTAAAGTGCTGACCTTCACTTACAAACTGCCGGTGATCTAATTCCGGCATATGCATTAACTCTCAGTCAGTATCAATCATTCCTGATATTTCCGGGCCGTCTAGCCTAGTGGTTAAGTGCATGCACTGTGAGTTGGACACAACTCGTATTTGAGTCCCAATTCTACTACTTACTTGCTGTGTGACCTTGGGTAAGTGAATGAACCTCTCTGAATCACATAGTCCTGAACTTGTTTGATCACTTCCATGACCTTCTCTTTCTCAAAACCCTTCGGTGACTTCTTACAGCACTTGGGATAAAACCCTCACCTCAGCCTAGAAGCTGCTGCATGGTCTGGCCTCTGCTGACTTTTCTGACCTCTTCTCAAAAACATTTCCTTTCTTCAATCTTTTTCACTTTCCCCTTCCCCTAAATTGGAAACTCTTCAATTCCTAAACTGGCTAAGCTTTCTTGTCTCAAAGCCACTGTACATGCTGTTCCTTCTCCCAGGAACACTCCTCAGCTCCTCATTCTTGCTCTGTGTCTCTGATGTCTCTTCCTCCAGGAAGCCTTCCTTCACCTCCCAGTCTGGGTCAGGTGCCCCTGCTGGACTCCCACAGCTCAGCCCCAGGAGGTCAGGGCTAGGGATGTCTCAGGCACCATTGGGTCCCCAGCACTGCCCAGCACAGGGCAGATGGTTGGGGAAATAGCTGTAGAAGAAAGAATAATCCAAAGTCAAGGCTAAGTGGAACTTTTTGTACTCTGTTCTCCACACTTCCCCTACTCATGGCATGACCTTGTGCAGGAGACACCAGCCGTACTAAGGAATTTTCACATATTAACTCATCTAATCTTCACAACAAGCTTTTGAAGTAGGGACTATTTTCTTTCATCCACATTTTACAGAGGCGGAAAGTGACCTGCAGTAACTTACCCAGAGTGACCCAGCTGAGTGGCAAAGTTGTGACTGAAGCCTGGACAGTCTGCCTCCATCGTCACTACCCTATGTTGCGTTTAATGAAATCTTGAATGTGCTGGGAATCCTGGGTGTGTGGACTCTGGAGCCAGACCTCTTAAGTCTGCGTTCCATTCATGACTCACAATCATGAGCTGTGGGACTTTGGGCATTTTCTGAGCTTCGGTTTCCCCATATTTAAAATGGGAATAATTACAGCACCCACCGCACAGGGTTGTAGTGAGGATGTGATGAGCCACGGAAAGGGCTGGGGAACAGTGCGGAGCACGCGGCTGACTTTGCGACTGTCTGCTCTGGGGAAGGTGATGCTGGAAGGAACTCACCTGCCCGTCGGTCGTCCCTGCGGTCCTCGGACAGCACGTAGCGTTGGGCGCCGGCACTCGGGGCGGGCGGCTGCGAGGAAGCGGCCCCGGAGGGCTGCTCGGCCCCTGCACCTGCTGCCGGCCCCGCCACGCCCGGCCCCAGGATGGCAAAAATGGTCTCCTCCTCCGCCGAGAAGGCGTCCTCGGCGGCAGGCCCCGCGCCCTGCGTGGAGTGCGGCACGCGGGCCAGCTTCTCCTTGGTGCGGCGCTTGAAGTCATTCCAGCGCTTCTGCACCTCCTGGCCGGTGCGCTTCCAGCTGGTGATGCCGTTGATCTTGGCCGCGATGCCGTCCCACACACGCCGCCGCTCCGCCACGCTCACCCGACGGCTCTGCGCGCCGTAGAGCTGCGGGTAGTGGGCGCGCACCTCGCGGATCAGGATCTGGTTCTCCTCGAACGAGAAGCGCGGCTTGCGCAGCCGGGTGGTCTCCTCCGCCTCGCCCGCCGCCGCCGAGGCCATGGCGCCCCCCGACGCCGCCGTCCGGCCGCCTGGCGCATGGGGGGGCGCCGGCGCTGCGGGCACAGGGCGCACGGCGCTGGCGGGGGCTCGGCGTCCGCGCGCCGCCCGCCCCACCCCGGCCGCCCCGACACCGCCTCCTGTGTCCCCGGGGCCAGGGGTTGCGGCGTTGAGTGGTTGGGGGCGACGAGCCACGCGGGACATTCGGAGTGCCTAATAATAGCTGACACCCGCCGAGCGCTCCTCCGGTGCTTCGCGCGGCGCAAAGTGCCACGCCGAGGAGTTGACGGAAATTGGGGGAGGGTCTGGAGGGGTGGAGGGAAAGGAGGCAAAGCGAAGGAGGAGAGAGTGTCTGCAGGAGTTAGAGGAGAATGGGGGGACAGGAGAATGAGAAATGGAGGGGCGATGAGGGTGTCTCGGGGGTCGAAGCAGCATGGGGGTGATGGGGGTCAGGAGATGCTGAAGGAGAGATGCAGCAAGAAGGGGGATCTGGAGCAGAGGAGCGCTTTGGGGGTTCCGGGGCAATAGGACGTCTGTAAGAACGGTATTGAGAAGGGGTCCTCAGAAGGGATGCCCAGGATTAACGGTGAACTGGGGGCTTCTAGGACAGTGGAGGCGCGGGGACTATAAAATACGAGGGATTAGGGTATGCGGGGATTGTGGGGGCTCTGGGGATTGCCAGGAATTAAGAGGAGCTCCGGGAGAAATGGGGTCCGGGAGTTAGAGGGGACAACGGAGGCGATGGGGGACTCCAGGAAGAGTGAGGGTCGTGGAGGATGGGGACCGAGTCGAGCCGCGGGTCACTCACCGGCGCCGCCGCAGCCCCCGCCTGCCCGTCGGTCAAGGCTCGGGCTTCTGCGGCCTCTTCCCTCCCCCCTCCTCTCTCTGCCCCCTCTGGGCCCCGCCCCCGGCCGCCCCAAGAGCCACGGCGCAGGCGCACCTAGCGCCAGTCAGCCCCCAACGCCCTTACCGCTTGAGTTTCACGCCCCTCCCACGGCGCAAGCGCAGAATTGCTTTCCAAGGGCCTCCTCGAGCCGGGCTTAGCTGCGCAGGCGCAACATTAGCGCGGCGTTAGGTTCCCTCACTTGAAGCCACAGCCGCGTACGCGCAAAACTGTCCACGCATGCGCGCCCTCGCTCCCCCTCGCTTTGGTACCAGGGGCTCCGTGTCTGCGCAGGCGTAGCAATCCTTGGAGGAGGTGGGAGAAGTGGAGAGCTCGTCGCTGAGAACGAGCGGCGTCCTCGCCTCTCTGACAGTCTTCCTACCTAACCCTCTTACTATACTTGGGTATCTTTCTCTAGGAGAAAGGGGAGGGAGACGGCGCTGGAGGGAAGCGCTCCGTTTCCATGACAACGGCGTGGGTGGCGTGGGGGCGTACGAAACCCCGATTGCCGCCCGCGGGTACTTGCCCCGGCGCGGGGCTGCTCTGGATCCGCCAACCAACTATTACCCGTTGGGGCGGGGCACCCTGGGGATATTCCACCCCGGGCGAGTGCAGTAACCAGGGCAACCCGTCAACCTTCCAGCATTGCCGGGAGGTGGGAGAGGGGAGCCCGTCCACACACTGACGTCATGGAGCGGGGAGGAAGGATTTAGAGGGAGAGTCTGCAGGGGAGGGTGATCCTGGCGCAGGTATGACTTAAAGCATGCTCGGAGGCAGCACTGAATCTAGAACACGGGTTGGGTGAGCTGGAGGAAAGGATGATGGAGTTAAGTCGGGCCGAGAAATGCATTTTGCATCTTGCAGGAGTCCTCAAGGTCATTCAACAAACGGCGCTTCATTCATCTAGTCAACAAACAGTTACTGAGCACCTATGTGGTTCCAAGTGCAGTGAACACGAGAGACAAACATCTGTGCCTTCATGGAGCTCACAGTCGGGAGTAACAGACAATAAGCAAATAAATAAGATACATAAGTGAGGAGGTGATTGATGAGTATTACGGAAAAAATGGAGGTAGGAAACAGAGTTGGGGAGTATGGTGCTTGTGGGCATGTCTGTAATTTGAAAATAAGGTGGCCAGGGGAGACCTCCCTGAGAAGGTGACATTTGAGTGAACAACGTGAGGGAGGTGAGGGACCCGGTGAAGCCAGAAGCAGGACTGTGTCTCCTGTGTTCCCGGAACGTTGAGGCCAGTGGGAAGGGCAGGGCAGGGAGGTAGATGGGACTGTGTCTCCTGTGTTCCAGGAACGTTGAGGAGGCCAATGGGGAGGGCAGGGCAGGGCAGGGAGGTAGATGGCATAGGGCTCATGGGTCCCTGTAAGGACACTGGCCTTTACAGGAGTTCGAGTCACAGGAGGACCCTTGAGTAGAGGAAGGACATGATCTATCTAACTGTTCTTGGTTTAATAGGATTCCTCTGGGGGAACTGAATTTAGGAAGCAAGAGTGGAAGCTGAGTTGAGGAGAGAGATGGTTCAGGAGAGAGGTGGTGATGGTTCCAGCTGGGGTGGTAGCTGTGGAGGTGAAGTGAAGTATAGTTGGGTATAGGAAGTGGGAGAAAGAAGGGAGTCCAGGATGACTCCAACATCTTTGACTTAAGCAACAGGAAGGTTGGAGCTACTAGAAGCAAAGATGGGCAGAGCTGCAAGAGGATCGAGAGTTCAGGTTTGCCCAAACTTGAGGTGCCCTTCACTCAACCAAGGACAATTGTCAGATCGGCAGTTGGATATTTGAGACTGGACTTAGAGGAAAGGTTCAGTCTTGAGATACAACTTTAGGAGATGTCAGTGATTAAATGACATATAAATCAGGGCACCTGGGTGGCTGAGTGATTGAGCATCTGCCTTTGGCTCAGGTGGTGATCTCAGGGTCCTGGGATCGAGTCCTGCATCAGGCTCCCTGCACGGAACCTGCTTTTCCCTCTGCCTGTGTCTCTGCCTCTCTCAGTGTGTCTCTCATGAATAAATAAATAAAATCTGAAAAGAGAGGGTTTTTTGATTGATTGATTGATTGATTGAAAGGGCTTATTGATTGATTAAGATTTGGAGAGAGCCAGCCTCAATGATCCTTTCTAGCCCAGCAAAGGGGTCTACTGGAAGGGGGCCTGGGATCTTAAGAGGTTTATGTAAGATAGGAATTGTAATACTATGTTGTAGGCCAATTTAGGATGATTCAGAAGAAGGGAGGTTGATGGTGCACATGAGGGAGGGGAGAGTGTTTGGATCAATGTCCTGGAATGGGCATGGTGAGTGGGACCGAGGGCAGGAGTGGAGGGTAGTCTAAGGGGCAAGGGCTGTTCAGCCACACAATATAGTGGGAGGGGAGAGGAGTTCCTTAGATTGTCTCAGGAGAGTAGGAAGAAGGGTCTGAGATGACAGGGAGGTCTTGAGGTTAGGGAAGAGACAGGAGAAAGTGTTGAAAGAATGAGTGAGTACCCAGGGAAACAGACAATAGACCCAGTCATTCAGGGTTACTGGTGTTGAAATTGAAGTGAGATCGGGTTTTCTCTGATCACATTTCTCTGAGTGCAGGTACACAGTGGGTAACAAGCTGACTTTCAGCGGGGCTGGGTTTATATGAGGTCCCACCATGTGTCTGATGAGGGATCAGAGTCCAGGGGTCCGGGACAGCCCCTGCTGAGCGTTATGGGCAACATTAAGGAGCTTGAATACAATCCTACAGGCCGTGGGTTCTGAGCAAGGAAAGATACGGTCTGATTCGTGCTTTAGAAAGATACCCCCCAACCCCACTCAGCTGTATAGAGAATAGGTGGGAAGGGGAAGATTATTGGCTAGACTCAAAGGAGAAATCTGGGACAGGGGCAGAAAGGGGATAGAAAGAGGGGAGGAGGGGACTAGGCAGGGATGGTGCAAAGGGTAGAAATGAACTGGAAGACATCTGAGAGGTAGTATGTACAGGGCATGTAACTATCGGTCTGGGGAGAGGAAGGGAGCCCTCTAGGTGACCGTCAGTACTCTGGTCTAGGAGTGATCCTGCCACAAGCCAAGGAAGGCCCAGGGCAGCTGAGGCTGCAGGAGACAAGGAAGAAAGCAAGGAGGCAAGAGAAGAGGCATAGAAGGATCCTCCCCCAGAGCCTTCAGAGGGAGCGCAACACCGCCAACACCTTGATTTTGGATTTCTAGCCTCCAGAATGGAGAAGAGTACCTTTGTGTGTGGGGGTTTTATAAAAAATATTTATTTATTCATGAGAGACACAGAGACAGAGGCAGAGACAGAGGCAGAGGGAGAGGCAGGCTCCCCAAGGGGAGCCCAGTGTGGGACTTGATCCCAGATTCCAGGATCACAACCTGAGCAGAAGGCAGGTGCCCAACCGCTGAGCCACCCAGGCATCCCTACCTTTGTGTTTTTAGTCACTGTTTTTTTTTTTTAGTCACTGGTTTGTGATACTTTGTTATGGCAACTCGGGGAAAATTAATATGCTGGGCATCAAAATGAGGCACCCAGGATGCTGGTGACACCAAAGAAGACTGGTTTGGGGGGCTGTGGAGCTCATGAGAAGGGCTGGAGGCAGGGAGCTGTGGGCAGAGGTGAGGCGTGGGGAACCCCGGGGTGTGTGTGTGTGTGTGTTTGTGTGTGTGTGTGTAGGAGGTCAGAGAGCAAGGCCCTGCGATGGGGCATAAATCAGGGAAGCCTTTCTAAGACATGTTTTCCAAACTGTGGGTCCTGAAAAAATGTTTAATGGGATGCAACAACTATTAAAGATACAAAATAGGGCAGCCCAGGTGGCTCAGAGGTTTAGCACTGCCTTCAGCCCAGGGTGTGGTCCTGGAGTCCCAGATTGAGTCCCATGTCGGGCTCCCTGCATGGAGCCTGCTTCTCCCTCTACCGGTGTCTCTGCCTCTCTCTCTGTGTGTCTCTGAAGAATAAATAAATAAAATCTAAAAAAAAAAAAAAAGAAACAAAATAAAGCAGAATAGGAAAAAATGAGACTGCGCGGTATGGAGATAAGATGCATCTCAGGATAGTGGAAATTGCTCAACTCCAGAGGCATCCTGTCAGGGTTCAAATTCTCCCTCTCCTTGTTATGTAACCTTGGACAGGTGACTTAACCTCTCTAGGCCTTACTTTTCCTCTCCAGAAAGTGGGGGTTAACCTCAGAATCCACCTCATTGGACTGTGATGGGTCACTAGGTATCAAGTATTTGAGCAGTTCCTAGTGTGTAATAATTGTCCTATTATTATTACTACGATTATTATTTTGTGAAACTTTTGCACCAGGTGTGTGTGTGTGTGTGTGTGTGTGTGTGCGCGTGTTGAATCAAGATGTGAAATGGACTTCTCACTATCGTTTGCAGTAAAAAGTGAAAGGAGCTGAATTTAAGAGAGGACGTTCTCAGCTCTCTTCCTTAAACCTGTCAACTAATTGGATCAGGCCCATCCCAATGATCCAGGATAATCTTTCTTAAAGTGAACTAAACATAGACTTTAATCACATCTACAAAACACCTTCATGGCAACACCAGGATTTAGTGTTTCAATAGCTGGGGACTGTAGCCTCGCCAAGTTGACACATGAAACTGACCATTGTAACCACAGACATAATAAATGAGCAGTAAAGCATGCTAGATGGTGGAAGGTGTTAGGAGGAAAGAGAAGTAGAACAAGGTAAGAAAGATCCAGAGTGTGGGCATGGGAAGGCCTCACAGAGAAGGTGACATGTAAGCAAAGAACTGCAGGAGGCAAGGAAGGTAGCCATGTGGCTCTCTGGGGCAAGGGCAATCCAAGGAGGGGAAAGGGTAAGTGCAAAGGCCCGGTGGCAGGAATATTCTTGGAGCATTGAAGGAAGAGGGAGGGAGGAAAGAGTGGGTAGAAGAAGAGGTCCTGGCCTCTCCCTGCCTCCAGCCCAGAGAGAGGCCAGGACTTGGGCTTTTACATAGTGAGACAGAGACCATGGAAGGACTGGGCTGAGGAGCAGCACAAGCAGACTTGTTTTTAATGGGATCACTTATGTTGGGATTTGACATGTACTCTGGAGGGTCAAGAGCAGAAGCAGGGACACGAGGGACAAGGAAACTTATCAGTCATGGTGGGGATCAGGTAGGTAGTAGTGGGCTGGGGGCAGGTGGTCAGATTCTGGGTGAATTCCGAGCCAATAGGATTTCTGTTTTGAACATGATGAGACATCTGGGTGGGTATTGCATTGGCAGGGGTGCATGATGAGAGTGGAGTCTGGGAGAAAGGTTTGCATTTGTCAGAATGACTGACAGAGGAGAGGGAAGGGAGGGTGGGACGGGAGAGGGCAGAAGGAAGAAAGAAAGGAGAAGAGAAAGAAGGCGGGAGGAGACCAAAAGGACAAATGAAAGACACATAAAGCAATAGGAAGGGAAACCCAAAAAGTGATCTCTTGGCATGCTCAATGCAGATTAAAGTTAATACTTTAGTTAACAGAGCTACCTTTTCCTGTCCTTTGTATAAAATCCTCCACAATGGCCCCAATTCTGGTCAACTGTGGAAATCAGCTTTAACTTCTAGTTCCAGCTCACCAGGACACGTGGACCTCCCACGGGGCCCAAATTCAATTTCCGAGACCCAGACACTGGCAGGCACCATGCATACGGTGGGAACCTGAGTTTCAGGGATTCAACCTCAGGCTTGCGCTACTTCAGGGCACAGTGAGAACACTGTGGGGGTTCTAGATCCATCTTTAGTGGATCTGATTCTCCTTCCCCAGCGGAAGTGGGTATAGAACCTCCCCTCCTAAGCCCACAGTGGTTCTGGAAGGAGGAGGTCACTTCTAAGCACTTGCTTCTCTGCATGAAGTGCAGCCTCTGTCTCCTCTCTTCTGTTCTAGAAGGCACAGAGTGGGTGCATGAAGCCCCAGAGCAGAAGATTCTGGTTGCCCTCCCAGACCACCCTGCCCCTTGTGTGCTTGCCCTGAGTCTGGGAGGCTGCCTTGTGTGCTGACCGTCTGCCCAGCTGCCTTGTCTCTGTGTTCATGGGAGATGGAGGAGATGCTAGAGGATGCCAGCCCTCCTGCATCCTGGCTCAACGTACCCACACCTGCAGAGCTCCATGTGCCTCTCACTTCTGCCCGTGGCTCCCCGCCTCCAGCCTTCTCATGAGCTGATTGATTGATTGATTACGATTTTATTTATTTATTCATGAAAGACACACACACACACAGAGGCAAAGACACAGGCAGAGGGAGAAGCAGGCTCCATGCAGGGAGCCCGATGCAGGACTCAATTCTGGGACTCCAAGATCACACCCTGAGCCCAAGGCAGGCGCTAAACCGCTGAGCCACCCAGGGATCCCTCTCTCTCTCTCTCTTTCTTTCAGATTTTATTTATTTTTCATGAGAGACAGAGAAAGAGAGAGGCAGAGACATAGGCAGAGGGAGAAGCAGGCTCCCTGCAGGGAGCCCGATGCAGGACTTGATCCCAGGACCCCAGGATCACAACCTGAGCCAAAGGCAGATGCTCAACCACTGAGCAACCCAGGTGCCCCTGTGTATTAGTTTTTAGGGATGCCTCAGTTTCCAAGGGCAGTCATAACAATACCACATAGTGTGTGGCTTAAAACAACGCAAATGTACTCCCCCAGTTCTGGAAGCTAGAAATCCTGAAACCAAGCTGTTGGCATTCCTGCATTCCCTCTGAAGGCTCTAGGGGAGGATCTCTCTTGCGTCTTGCAGCCTCTTGCAGCTCTGTGGCCTTCTTTGGCTTGTGGCAGGATCACTCCAATCTCTGCCTCTGTCTTCCTCTGTGTACCTCTTTCCTCTTATTTTTTTTTTAAAGATTTTATTTATTTGAGAGAGAGTGAGAGAGCATGCAGGAGCAGGGGGAGTGGCAGAGGCAGGTGGGGATCAAGGGGAGAGTCAGAGGAAGAGGAAGAAGCAGACTCCCTGCTGATCAGGGAACCCTGCACGGGACTTGATCCCACTACCCTGGGATCATGACCTGAGCCGAAGACAGATGTCAAACCGACTGAGCCACCCAGGCCCCTACTTTCCTCTTATAAGGACACCAGTCAAGTTGGATTAAGGGCACCTCATACTCTAGTATGACCTCATCTAAAAGGATTACATCTCCAATGACCCCATGTCCAAAGAAGGTCCCATTCTGAGGTACTGGGGGTTAGGACTTCAAAATATCTTTTTGGGGGGATGAAATTCAACCTATAACACCCCCTGAGCACCTGATACTCACCATGTCCTAACTGACCCCTTACCCCCAGCCAAGATTTGCACCAGACCCCTGCATGTCATCCAGACAACTCCCTTCACCCTGGGCATCTAAGGAAGGCAGCCAGGATATTGTGACTCGTTGAAAGTCTGGGCTCAGTGGGGAGTTGGGTCTAAATCTGGTGTGGAGGTCACGAGAAAGCTGCAGGTAAGGAGCCATTGGCAGAGGAGCACGGAGCTCTGCAGGTGTGAGGTGCTGGAGGTGATAGAGGTCAGGGTCCATTGTTCCCTTGGCTTCTTTATGTTCTTCCCTTTTGTCATCTACCGTGCCACTCAATTATCTGTTGAACAAATGACTTAAGTCATTAAAAAAACAAAACCTGCAAGCTTGACAACCACTAATTGCTTATCTCCAGCTCTCTCCTCTGAGCCCCATCCCAGGTGTCCAGAAGCTTCCAGGATGCTTCAACCTTGTGAGGCGCTCATGGATGTCTCCAAGAGCCTCCCATCCTCCACACTCCAGATGCACCCTCGTATCTTTCTCCCTCAGTTCTCGGGGTCTGACATGCACCCCTCCACTCATTGTAATGCCCCCAAATACTGCATGTACCACCACTTGTCGCTTTCTGTACCTGCTGCCCACACTTTGTCAGACGGGGTCCCTTTATTAAACTATGAAGCTCTCCATCGGTCCATTTGAAAGGCCATCATCTTCCTGCTCCATGCAGCTCCCTCTTCTTCTGGGGCTCAACCTGCTGCCCAGGGAACACCATGGCTCCGGGGTTGGGGCATCTTCTTGTTATGTATCATTTGGTTTAACTTGGAGGAGGGGTCTCTACTGTGGACAGAGCTGTGTTTCTGGAAAAGAACCTGGGAGCAGAGATCCTTAACTGGGGTCTTTGGTTCTCTATGTGACTAGCATATATAGGGAGGGGTCTATGGTGCCACGCACAGTCTGAGGATGCACAATGAAGGTCAAGTTCTCACCAGGGTCTGCAAGATCCTCAACTCTCTGCCCACCTCATGTACCTCTCTGATCTTAACTCTTACCATACAGCTGGCCTCCTGCCACTGCAGGGCCTTTGAATTTGTTGTCCCCTCTGCCAGGAATTCCCTTCCTCCAGATATTCTCTGCTTTCCTCATTTCGTTTGGGTTTTGCTCAAATGTCACCTCCACGGAAAGGCCTTCCCTGACTGCCCTGTGGAAAATAGTTTCTTCTTTCTCCCTGCATCCCTTCACCCTACCTTGTTTTCCTGCAGAGCACTTATCATCCACCATTTTATTATGTGTTTGTTGATTGATGGTCAGTGCACCTCCTACCCCACTAGAAAGTCAGCTCCATGAGGCCAGAAGTGTCATCTGCTTTGTTCACTGATATACCCATCCATGCCTAGAAAGGTGCCTGGCACAAAATAGGCGCCTAGTAAATATGTGTGGACCAGTGGGGTACAAGGTGCCCTGATGTTAGGGGTGCCTGGGTGGCTCAGCGGTTGAGCATCTGCCTTTGGCTCAGGGTGTGATCCTGCGGTCTTGGGATCGAGTTCCACATCAAGCTCCCTGCATGGAGCCTGCTTCTCCCTCTGCCTGTGTCTCTGACTCTCTCTGTGTGTCTCTCATGAATAAATAAATAAATCTTAAAAAAAAAAAAGAAACCCTGATGTTATAAGCAACATTTTGTGCATATGGGCATTTCCAAGGGGCTAGGGACCATATTTTTCACCACCTCTCCAAAGAGCGTCTGGGAGTAGAATTTAAGAACTACCATAAAGTTGGTCCTGGAAGACCTGTGGTCTAGCAGGGTGGGAGGGGGGAACCCCAAGAAGGACATGGAGAAGGAATCTGGGGTTAGGTGTCTGCCTTTGGCTCAGGTCGTGATCCCAGTGCCCTGGGATCAAGTCCTGCATCGGGCTCCCTGCAGGGAGCCTGCTTCTCCCTCTGCCTGTGTCTCTGCCTCTCATGAATAAATAAATAAATAATTTAAAAATATTTTATGTATTAATTCATGAGAGACATAGAGAGAGAGAGAGAGAGGCAGAGACACAAACAGAGAGAGAAGCAGGCTCCATGCAGGGAGCCTGATGTGGGAGCCGATCCCGGGACTCCAGGATCACACACTGAGCTGAAGGCAGGCGCTTGACTGCTGAGCCACCCAGGGATCCCAATAAATAAAAGCTTTAAAAAAAAAAAAATGGAATCTGGGGTTAAGGTGGAGGCTGAGACGTGGAGACATGAAGAGGGGCATGTTAAAGGACCCCAAGACCCCTTCCCTTTTTCCATGCCTTGGGGCAGACGTGGTTTCCTTCCCTCAGCCTCCAGGTGAGAAGACAGAACCAGAGTGACTTCAGAGACAACCAGAAACGTTCTTTATTCACTAGTGCTGAACACCCAGGGCCCAGCCCTGAGCCAAAAACGGAGCAACTTAAAAATCTGACCGGGGCTCTTTCTTTTCCTTGCCCCTAAAATAAAATCTAGGCAGTTGCCTTTCCCATCTGGGCACTAAAACCCCTTTCTTGTCGGAGCTTCATTGATTAAATGTTGGAGGACGAAAAAAAAAATGAAAAAGAAAACTGGGAGAAAGAAAAAAGACTTTTAGCAAACTACCTTGAAAGGTGGGTGGGAGGCAGTGGAGAGCTGCCCGCCCTCCGGCTGTGGGAAACACCCATTGGTGATTTGCGGTTGGGGGTGTTGGGGGCGGGAGTGCAGTGAAACAGAATGAACAACAAGGTCTACCAGGGGGAGTTGAAGGATGTCAGCAGCGCACCCCAAGCTCTCCACTCCCAGATAAGCCTTCCAAGACAAGGTCCCCCCCTTCGCCCCCCCCCTTCCCTGCCTCCTGCCGCATGCCTCCTCCTGTCCCCAGCTCCCGGTGGATGGGCTGCCCGGGCTGGGAAGGAACAATCCAGGGAAGTCCACGGTGAAACCATGAGTTCACATGTGGTGGCTGAAGCAGGTGGACAAAGCTGGTCTCAAGTCAGAATCACATCTTGATGTTCTTGGGCTAGAGTGTCCAAGCCAGTCTCGTTCACTCTCTCCAAGTTCTTAGGCTGGGCCTGGGAGAGCACGCTGGGTCCTCTAGGTCCAATAATCCAAGAAGTCCACCAGGAATGGGATCATGGGGCTGCTGGTGACACTGGCCCCCAGAAAGACTAAAGATCCACAAACGGTGGTCCAGAAGGAGCCACCAGGCCTTGCAGTCCAGAGGGCAGCAGTCCTGCCTCACCAAGAATCCACAGACACCCCCAGGACAGAGCTCCAGGCCTGAGAGGCCCCGGGGGGCAGAGCTGGCGGGGCTCCCCAGCAGCCTGTTGTTTCAGGATCCCGCAGGGATGTAGCTCTGGGAGCCAGAAGTTCCAAAGGGCTGGGTGAGTCAGGGGGAGGGTCCAGAGACTAGGCAGGGACCAAACCAGGAGGGTTGGGGGTAGAAGGGGGGTAGGCACCTCCTGATCCTCAGCGCTTGACCTTGCGGCCAGCTGAATTGCGGCCACTGCGGCGGTACAGAGACTGCTGGCCGCCGTTGAGCGGACAGTACTTGAGCGTGTGAGCCTGGCCGCCGGTGGCCCCGCACAAGGGACACACATAATGCCGCAGGATGGGGCACACCACCACACCCTCTGGGGTCTTCAGCTGGTGTGAGGAGTAGACGTGGCGCGATTCCCCATTGTGCTTGCAGAAATTGCACAGGGTGGCCAGGCTTCGGCTGGCCCCCGGCCCTCCCACACCCTGATCCTGCCCCAGCTGGGGCCCAGGTCTCGGCTCCCCATTCCCTTGGGCCTCTGGCCTTTGCCCCCCACTCTGGATCAGTGCCAACACCACCTTGCTCAGGTTAAAGTAGTCCTTCCACATGTCGAAGGCTGGCAGCTGCATGGCTCCCAGGCGGAGGTGGTGGGTGGCTAGAGGAAGGCCAGGGCTCTGGGGCCAGTGGGCAGGAGCAGCAGGTGCTTTTCTGGAGCAGAGAGGAACTGCACCCCCTTTTATACTCCCCCAAAGACCCTTCTAAACAAAGGTGGAGCTTAAGATTTAAAGGGCCCACTCCCTGCCCAGGATCCCCATCTGACTGTAATCCCCCATGGAGATCGGAAGGAGGCCCTTCCCCTTGTCTCTGGTCCTTGCTCTGCTTCCAGGCTACCCTGTGACTTCTGGAAAGACCCTTCCTTTCCCTGGGCCTCAATTTCCCTATCCATTCCATAAAGTTCCATGTGTGCAAATGCCCCCTCGCTCCCCATCCTCATTTACCCCAAGGCTGGGGGCTGCCCTATACCCCAGAACCATTCCTAATAATAAGGTTTTATTCATTTATTCATCACACACACACACAGAGAGAGAGAGAGAGAGAGAGAGGCAGAGCAGTAGGCAGGGGAAGAAGCATGCTCCCTGTAGAGAGCCCTATGCGTAACTCGATCCCAGGACCCCGGGATCACACCCTGAGCAGAAGGCAGTCCCTCAACCACTGAGCCACCCAGGCGCCCTACATTCCGGATAATAATGACAGGTCCTTACCAGGAGCCCTACTGTGCTGCACCTGTGTGATCTGATCTCACTCTCACAACATCTATGCGGGAAACACAGTTAAGAGCCCCACAGGATAGACTGAGTTACCTGAAGCTCAGAGAGGGAAACTCGCTGGCCTGGAGTCACAGAGCATGCAAGCCACGGAGCTGGGACTCTGACCCAGGTCCTGAACTGGGAGCCCTCTATTCGACAGATACTTTTTGAGCGCACACTTCGGTGTTCAATGTTTTATACGTGAGATCTATGAACATGACTTGAGCCTCATAACCACTCAGGGAGGTGGGCATAATCACTCACATTTTATAGAGAAGAATATGAGGTTCAGAGAGGTTAAAGAATGTACTTAAGTTCACTCAGGAGGGAGATGGCACAGTTGGAATTTGCACTCATTTTCACTCTAGAAATGCTGGGAATTGATCTTAGAGGTAGCAGAGGCCCATGGCATGGCACAGTCTCACTTAGAGTGCTCCACCATGGCTCTGTGCATTGTCCCAAATCCTATCTGAGGTTGGCAGCTAAGAAAAGCCTTGCCTCTTGCCCACATCACCTCCAGGAATTCTTCTTCCACTAACCTCTGTCTCCCTGACATTTGTCTAGTGCAGAGTCATCGAGGCTCCTTAGGTCGGATGCTGGTCAGCAGTGACGACACTAATCTGGTGCCTATTTCCAGTCCATTGCGGGGGTTGGGGGCTGAGGAACAGCCAACAAATGAGAAAATAATAGACCCAAACCACTGAACTACATATAGACAGGGGACGCCAAGGGAGACTGGACTGGGGGAAGTGGCCTAGAAGCTGAGAGCACAAGGAAGAATCTTCCAAAAAGAAGAACACGAGACATGGAGGCCTGAAGTTTGGGGACAGCGAGGTGGGTGGAGTGGACGGAACAGAGTGAGAATCTCAAGATAAGCCATCCTGGTGTGCACAGGCTGGAAGCCATCAGACTGTCGATTGCTTTTAGGGGATGTTTTGGAAATGGTGGGGTCCTTTGGGTTTGTCACAGTGATTGGCAGTGTGGCTGGATTTACTGGGCATGGACTAGAGATGCCGGATACCTCAGCAATCCGCATGCTCTTGGGCCCCACTTAGCCACCCAATGTCCCACTGGACACCCATATATGTAGGAAAACCCATTTATGATGATCCAAGTCTAGAACCCAGCTGTGTCTTGCATATAAACACTAGTGCTTTTACGGTATTTTCAGATACACTGCCTTTTCCTGGAATGCAACCACTGTGTACATTGTTATTCAGAGCTATTCACTATTTCTAGAAGCCCCACCACCCGAGGCTATGCTGATTGTGGCAACTGTCCAAACAACACAGTTTGCTCCTGTCTCATTTGTAGGAGTCGACACAGAGATGCTAGTATCTGCCTAATGAGATGTGCTTTAGATTGGCCTTATTTGAGCATGCATACATGAGAATAGATTATTATTTTATTATAAATGGCTTTTATTTCCCCTTTGGAGTTCAGTTAGGACACAAAATTAATTTTTAAAAATACAACCTGTGTGTTCATGGGCTATAGTACCTATGAGTTTAATTTCTGAATATTATTTTTTTAAGATCTTATTTATTTGAGAGAGAGTGAGAGAGAGAGAAAAATCACAGAGGGAGAGGGAGAAGACAGCCCTCGACTCAGGGCTCAATCCCAGAACCCCAAGATCGTGACCTGAGCCGAAGGCAGATGCTTAAGTGACTGAGCCATCCAGATGCCCCCTATTTCAGAACATCAGAGAGACATTTCAAAATGTTAGATAAAGCAAATGTTGGGTCTCACAGAGTGAGAACCAGGGATATAGGCCAAAGTCAGCCCATTGGTCTTTGCCTTCAGAGTAATAGGGAGCCACTGATGGGTATAAGCAGGGGAAGGACATAGGAGAAATGTGTTTTAGGACACTACTCTGTTTGCTGTTGATTGAATAGGGGCAGAGGGGCTGTCCCCATCAGTTCACATTGTCTCAGTTTGGTCAGGAAGCAAAGTCTGAACAAATCACTTAAGAAACCCTGATGGCAGACACTATGTTGTGCCTTCAGAAAGAGCTTAATAAAATTGCATTTAAATAAAATATTTTTAAAAAGAAAAATAAATAAAAATCAGTTCATCGCGAAAAAAAGAGCTTAATAAATGATTTTCTGGGCAGGGAGCCTGATGTGGGGCTCGGTCCCAGGATCCCAAGGTCATGACCTGAGCCAAAGGCAGATGCTCAAACGACTGAGCCACCTGGGCACCCCTTAATAAATGCTTATTGAGTGAATGTATTTTTTCTGTGGATGGGCTCATGGTTGGGAGGCAACAAAGGGGGAAATTCATCAATGTCATGGGAAAGGTTTTCTTGCCATATGATTTCCCAGGTTTCTGTCATTTCCTTTTGAAGTCATGATTTAGATAATGAATTGTTCAATCTCTGTCCTCAGTGGTTACCTGTGAGCCCTGGGAGGCCAGGGCCAGGGCTGTCTTGGGCAATGTGGCCTCAACATTGTGCAGTGCAGGGCTGGGCATTGAGCAGAGCAGGGGATATTAACCAGAAGAATGAATGGGGGCTCCTGGCTGGCTTAGGTGGTGGAGCACGCGACTCTTGATCTCAGGGTTGTGAGTTTGAGCCCCATGTTGAGTGTAGAGATTACTTACAAAAAAAAAAAAAAAGATGAATCGATGGATGAAGGTCTCAGGACCATGTTCTGTTTTCTTGCTCTAAATGTCCACAGACCAATGATAAGTTTTCACATGGTGACTCTTGTATCTTGAGTGCTCACAACGGCGGTCACCATTCAGCTCTAATGTCTCCTCCTCCAGGAAGGCCTCCTGACCCCCCTGACCCTGAATCCCTGGGTCAACTTCTCTAGGTGTCCCAGCTCTGCCCACTCTGAGTTACCACTGACTGGGAATGGGTCTATCTCTCCCTCTGGACTGTGTGCCCCTGAAGGCAGGGCTGAGGCTGTCCCCAACAAGGCCATGTATGCATTTCAAGTCACTTAACCCTCATCATTTTCTTCAGCTAAGTGCTATTAGTAGTCATGATTTGCAGAGGTGGCAACTGATGCTCAGAGAGGTTAGGTGACTTGTCCATGGTCACACAGCTGGCAGGCAGCAGAGCCGGGATTCCAACCTGGGTCTGCCTGAGTCCAAAGTCTTTCCCTTAAACTACTGCCCTATACGGCCTCAATAAATACTTGACAACACAATGAATGAATAAATGAATGCATCCAAGAGTTCCATAGGATCTTCCAGACCACCTGGTCTAGCTTGCCCCACTTTCTTATTTTGCAGATGTAGAAACACCTCTGGATGAGAAGGATTCAAGATTCAGTTCTTTAAGTCATGGTTCCTGGTGAAGGTCCCTGGATTCATGTGCACACCAAGCACTTTCTGGAAACCTGTAAATAAAAGTACACCCCTGGTTATCTAGTAGGCTGTGAAGTTTTCTGCTGGTTCACCTCCCTGAAGAAGTGAATCAGACCTCTGTGTTCTAGAGTGTTGGCATCATTGGGTCAGACAGTGGGGTCACTTGAGCATGAAACACCTCAGGTTAGTTGGTGGACAGCATCACAGGTAAATGCTCAATAACCAGCCCTGGGTTCTAGCCTGGCTCTACCACCTGCTTGCCAAGTGGGCTGATTACTTAACCTCTCCTAGCCTCAGTTTCTCATCTGTCAAGGGGGAATGATGCCAGGACATGCCCCAGAGAACAGACTCCAGTTGTGGTTGTAAATAGCACAGAACCTGGCTCGTTGGATGTGTTTATTAAATGGTAGCTATGGGACACCTGGGTGGCTCGGCGGTTGAGCATCTGTCTTTGGCTCAGGTCGTGATCCTAGGGTCCTGTGATGGAGTCCCACACCGGGCTCCCTGCATGGAGCCTGCCTCTCCCTTTGCTGTGTCTCTGCCTCTCTGTGTCTCTCATGAATAAATAAATAAATCTTAAAAAAAAATGTTAACCAGGATAATTAAGACACAGTTAAGGCAATATTTTTTTTAAAGATTTATTTATTTTTTAGAGGTGGGGGTAGGGGCAGAGGGAGAGTGAGTCTGAAGCAGACTCCATGCTGAGCAGGGAGCCTGACACAAGGCTCGATCTCATGACCCTGAGATTGTGACCTGAGCCGAAACCAAAAGTCAATGCTTAACCAACTGAGCCACCCAGGCGCTCCGATTAAGGTAGTAATTTTAAGGGCAATGCTTAACCAACTGAGCACTTCCTGGAGGTCAGCACCATGTTCTGTGTCACCCCTGTAAGGTAGGGTGTATGAAGAGCCCCATTTTACAGATGAGCAACGGGAGGCTCAGAGGGGCCAAGGGGCTTGTCCAAGGTTATATGGACAGTGAGTGAAGCCGAAGTGTCCTGGAGCCGAACCCAGGACATCCTCCGACTCCTGTGAAAGTCTGCAAATTGGTTAGCAGAAAGCAGGGGAGTGGGGACGGACATGCCAGGTGTAGGGATTGTAGGATCAGGTGGGAAACTGGCAAAGACAGGGGTAGCTGAGCCACACAGATTTTCCCACTGGGAGAACACGTGAGACCATCGATGGGACCTTTTTGAAGGCAGAAGAGACCAGAATCGACCATATGGAAGAAGAGGGCTCCTAGAAAGAGGAACCAGGGTGAGTACAGGGGTCTCCGCACGAAGCGCTTTCCATGAAGTCACAGCTGGGAACCAACGCTCAGCAGATGTGAGTCCTTGGGTGTGGACAGGGACGCGGGGACCCACTGCCAACCCCTGAAGCTGTGGCATCCCCTGCATGTGTGAGGTGGCTACGGGGAGGTAGAGGTTTGGAGGTTCTGCGACTCCCCTTAATCATGGCACCTGCTGTTTGGAGACTCTCAGATTCTATTGCTTGCAAGTCTGTTTTTTTTTTTTTCTTTATTATTTCTTCTGTGCCCCCTCACCCCCAACCCTGTTCCCCAGTGGTTTTTTCCTAGGGCTCTGTTATGAGGGCCATGGCTACCCTTCCTCCCCCTCCTGGGGGTGTTTTACTGGAACAGTAACTGAAGCACATCCCTCCCCAGACCAGCCTTCTTCCATGGAGCCGCTGGGGCTGAGGGCAAGTGGGAGATGATACTGATGAGAAATTCATCAGCCATGCTGTTTACTCCATGGCCACCTCCACCCCCACCATGGCAGCCCCACTCTCCAGACTCCAGGCTGCCCTGTTTACTCGTGAGTTTCCCTCTCAGCCTGGTGCCTGGAAGTCCAGAGAGAGGGGCTGGGCGGGGCGAGGGGGAGTCAGGAGGAGGGGGACCCCGAGAAAGTGGGGGAGATGGGGAGAGGGGGCAGGGATTCCCAGAGGGACCAAGAGGTGCCCTTGTGCAGACACCAAGATGGGGAGGCGGGGCGACTCAGTGGGTTCAAAGCATCTGACCTCAGATCAGGTCATGATCTTAGGGTCCTGGCATCGAGTCCCCGCTGAGCCCCTGCATGGAGCGCCCCCCCTCCCCACCGTGGCTCCTGCTCTGCTCAGCATCAGCAGGGGAAGCTGCTTGCCCTCTCCCCCTGCTCCTGCTCTTTCTCTCTCTCTCTCTCAAATAAATCTTTTTTTTTTTTTAAAAGAAAGAAAGATGGGGAGGTGAAAGAGATTCCCCCAGGACCAAGGAAGTCAAGGTCATTGTCTTCACAATCTCTATTTATTTAAATATTTCTTTTATTTTATTAAAGATTTTTTTATTTATTCATGAGAGACAGAGAGAGAGGGAGAGAGACAGAGAGGCAGAGACACTGGTAGAGGGAGAAGCAGGCTCCACCCAGGGAGCCCGCGTGGGACTCGATCCCAGGTCTCCAGGATCACGCCCTGGGCCAAAGGCAGGCACCAAACCTCTAAACCACCAGGGCTGCCCTTAATTTATTTTTTATTTATTCGTGAGAGACAAGGAGAGAGAGGCAGGCCCCCTGCAGGGAGCCCGATGAGGGACTGGATCCTGGAACCCCGGGATCACGCCCCAAGCCAAAAGCAGATGAGGCCCAACCACTCAGCCACTCAGGCACCCCACGATCTCTATTTATTAAGTACTGGCCTGTGGCATCTCAGGGAAGCCTCCTCACAACTCTGGCAAGTAGTCTTCTAATATCCCCATTTTACAGAGCAGGAAACAGGCACAGAGAGGCAACATCTCTCACCGATGTCCAGTCAGCCTGGATTCAAATGCAGGTCTGCAGAGAGAGGAGGGGGACGCCCTCACACTCAGAGTGATTGCAGGAGAGAGGCTCCAGCAGAGAACGATGGAAACAAGAGACAGAAAATGAGAATAATAAGATACGCAGTCGGGTGGTTGGGAGTGTGGCCGCTGCAAACGGAGGGCCTTGGGGAAATCTTGGCACTGCCACTTGGCAGCTGTGTGGTTTTGAGCAAGTAATGTCCCCTCTCTGGACTTCTGTTTCCTCCGTTTGACCAAAAGGGAGATCATTGCAGACCTGCTGTTATGGGGCTGTTTTGAGGACGACAGCTGACGACACAGCTAAAGTCATTAGCATAGGTACATACATAGCGAGCTTTAGCCATTATGTTTAATTTTATTCCCTCACTAAAGATTCACTGCCGAGTGCTATGCAGAGGCACAGCGATGGGAGACTATTTGCTCATTCATTCCACAAATATTTGCTGATTACTTAATGTGTGTCTTGCACTGCTGTAAGTGCTACAGATACAGCGATGAGCAAAACACACCAAAGCGCCTGCCTTCATAGAGCTGGAATTTTATATTATAACAAATAAGGCAGACAAATGATAATATATTGTGTAAGGCTATGTCCTATAGAGAAAAAAGATAACGGGGATAGGGAGACAGACAGTGGTCAGGGAAGGTCTCTTGGAAGAGGTAAGAGAGGGAGTCTTAGGACAAATTGGTGGCTCAGGGCATGATCCTGGGATCCAGGATCGAGTCCCACATTGGGCTCCCTGCGGAGGCCTGTTTTTCCCTCTGCCTGTGTCTCTGTGGCTCTCATGAGTAAATAAATAAATCTTAAAAAAATAAGAGAGAGAGAGAGAGAGTGTGTCTTACAGGTATATGGGGAGAGAAGAGAGTCTCAGGCAGAGGGAACAGCCAGTGCAAAGGCCCTGAGGTCAGAGCATGACTGAGGTATTCAAAGAACATTGTGGTTTGGGTAGATTGAGAAGGAGAGCAGGAGTAGGTGGTAAGAGATAATGCAAGGGGGGTCCCTGGGTGGCTCAGCAGTTTAGCGCCTGCCTTTGGCCCAGAGCGTGATCCTGGAGTCCCGGGAACAAGTCCCACGTCAGGCTCCCAACATGGAGCCTGCTTCTCCCTCTGCCTCTCTCTCTCTCTCTCTCTTTCTGTGTGTGTGTGTGTGTGTGTGTCTCTCATGAATAAATAAGTAAAATCTTTAAAAAAAAAAAAAAAAAGAGAGAGCTAATGCAGGGCCCTGTGGGCTACTGTAAGAAATCTGGCTTGTGCTCTGAGTGAGGTGGGAGCCATGGACAGTGGGGTTTTCTGAGCAGAGAAGGGACATGATTAGATTCAAGATCTAATGGGTCCCTCTGACTGCTGGGTGGAGGAAAAGACTATGGGAGTTGAGAGTAGATGCCAGGAGCCCGGTTCAGTCTGGGGGAGAAGTGATGGAGGCTTGGGCAGGTGTGGGCAGGGAAGAAGTAGAAGGAAGCGGTTGGATGTTGACTATTGCATAGCAACAGAATAAGATTTCTAAAATGCAAATCAAGTTCTGTCGCTCCTGCTTAAAACTTTCTCTCATTCTCTGTGAACCTCAGAATTCAGTCCCAAAATTTTGCCATGGCCTGCAGGTCCCTAAATGCCATATCCACAATCCCCTCTGGCACCCACGGCCTCTACTGTGATCTCTCAAACCTCATTTCCAATCTCTCTCTTTTCATCCAGGCCTTCTTTCTGACCCTCAGATGTGCCATGGGGCTTTTGCACTTTCTGTTTTCCCTTCCCTGAACTTCTCTTCTTCCCCACTCACCTTTGTGGTTGTTTTTTTTTTTTTTTTTTTTTTTTTTTTTGAGACCAGCTCTTTAGCTCTATCCAAATCTTGGCCCAAACCCAAATGAGTCTTCAATGGCCATAGTCTCAACAGAGCTCACCCTCTCACCCCCCCGTCCCCTGTCTTGCCCTCATTTCCTTACTCTGTCATTACTCTGTTTATCAGCTAGTTTAACATCAGCTAGTTTACTAGAGTGTGAGTCTCACACGGCAGTGTCTGGCTAATATTCTCTACAGTATTCCCAGGCTTGGTATACCATGGACAGTATAGATGCATGAATGAACGTAATGGGTCTTCACAATTCCCCACAGCCCGTGCCTTGGGTGAGTCAACACAGAGCCATCATGAGCTCTGGAGTCACAGGTTCAAATCCAGCTCTTCTACTTCCTGCAATCGCTGTTACAAATTCTTCAATCTGGCTATATCTTGAACAGGAGAAAAGTAAGGTACCCACCTCTTAAGGATGTTGTGAGGCGTTAACACATGCTAATCAATGTGTGCTTTGAACAGTGTTTGACACACAGTAGCTGTTTCAACAAATATTAGCAATTACTTTGATCTTTACACTCATCAGAGAGCACAGAGTAGGTAAATGTTGAATGAATGTATGAATGCCAAGCTAAGGAATTTGAACTATGCATTAAGAAGGCCCCTGGGGAGCCTAGGAAGGTCTGTAAGCAGGAGAAGGTCATGGTCATATCTGAGCTTTAGAAAACACTCAAGGCTTTCTCTCCATTTTGGGCCATTGCATATACTATTCCCTCTGCTTGAAACATTCCTGCCCACTAATTTCTACTGCTCCTTCAAATCTCAGCTTGGGGGCACCTGGGTGGCTCAGTGGTTGAGCATCTGCCTTTGGCTAGGGATGTGATCTCGGGGTCCTGGAATTGAGTCCCCCATTGGGCTCCCTGCTGGGAGCCTGCTTCTCCCTCTGCCTATGTCTCTGCTTCTCTGCGTGTATCTCATGAATAAATAAGGAAAATCTTTAAAAAAAATCTCAACTTGGATGCTCCCTCTTCCAGAAAGCCCTCTGAGACCACAAGGCTGGATCAGGGGCCCCCTTGGGGCTCCTGCAGCCCCCTGTGTTCACTCCATTCCAGCCCTACTTACTCGAGGTTATTACTGTCTGGGAGACCAGTCTGTCTCCCCCACAGGACTGGAAGCCGCATGAGTGCAAGACCAAGAGTGTCTTGATAACAGCTGTGCCCCTAGCACTGCCCTACATGGAGCTGGACGATCAGGGCAATTTGTGGGGATTAAATGAATGAGAACAAAACTACGACAGAATTGGGGAGGGTTGAGGTAGGAACCTACCCCAGCCAAGGGCTTTTTCCAATACATCACTGACTCTCTTACTCCAAGAAATAGTTTCTCAGTTTTTCTCCAGCCTCATCTTGAGCCACTTTTTCACTGCTACCACCCAGAACTTCTAGACAGAGCAAAAACTGAGTAGATCAAGATGGACATGGAGGGAACTGGAGGAAAGGTGAATGGGAACTCTGGTGGTGATTGTGACGGAGCTTTTCAACATTCTGGTAATTTGGTACAGCTTTAGAGTTTAAAGTACCAAAAATCCAATATTTTTGTTAGAGTCATAACATATTTTTTTAAAGACATACTTATTTTTGTTAAAGATTTTATTTATTTATTTGAGAGAGAGAGAGAGACAGAGAGAGCAACAGAGAACACAAGCTCAGTGGGAAGCCCAAGTTAGGACTCGACCCCAGGACCATGGGATTACGCCCTGGGCTGAAGGCAGACGCTCAATCCCTGAGCCACCCAGGCATCCCGAAAAATAGTAACTTTAGAATATTGTGACTTGGTAGACATCATCTTACCCAGGTGATCAAAGTTAACATGTCCCCTGAAGTCACATTGATATCATGTATATAATATGATAGATAAGTATGGCATCATCCCTTTGTGATCTTTTCCCCCCAAATCTAGAACTACAGTCATTATGAGAAAACATCAGACAAGCCCAAATTGATGGTGGCTATTCAACAAAATACCTGATTCAACGAAGTACTCTTCAAGAATGTCAAAGTCACGAAAAATAAGCAAAGACCTAGAAACTGTGCCAGATTGAGGAGTCAAAGGAGAGATAAAGATGACATACAGTGTGATATCTTGGGTTGGACTGTGCAAGAGAGGGATGCCTGGGTGGCTCAGTGGTTGGGCATCTGCCTTCAGCTCAGGGCGTGATCCTGGAGTCCTGGGATCGAGTCCCACATCGGGCTCCCTACATGGAGCCTGCTTCTCCCTTTGCTTATGTCTCTGCCTCTCTCTTTCTGTGTCTCTCATGAATTAACAAATAAAATCTTTTAAAAAAAGATTATGGATAGTGCAAGAGAAAAAAGACATTGTTGTCAAAACTGGTGAAATCTGAATAAATTTTAGTTTTATCACTTGTATTGTGCCAATGTTAATTTCTGAGTTTTGATAAACATAGGTGGTTGTGTAAAATTAGGGGAAATTGGGTAAGTATACATGGGAGCTCTCTGCTTTGTCTTTTCAACTTTTCTGTAAATCTAATATTATTTCGGGGCACCTGAGCAACTCAGTTAAGTATCTGACTCTTAATCTTAGCTCAGGTCTTGATCTCAGGGTTGTGAGTTCAAGCCCCGTGTTGGGCTCCACGCTGGGTGTGGAGCCTACTTTAAAATAATTATTTCAGGGATCCCTGGGTGGCGCAGCGGTTTGGCGCCTGCCTTTGGCCCAGGGCGCGATCCTGGAGACCCGGGATCGAATCCCACGTCGGGCTCCCGGTGCATGGAGCCTGCTTCTCCCTCTGCCTATGTCTCTGCCTCTCTCTCTCTCTCTCTCTCTCTGTGACTATCATAAATAAATAAAAATTAAAAAAAATAAAATAATTATTTCAGGGCAGTCCCGTGACTCAGTGGTTTAGCACTGCCTACAGCCTAGGGCGTGATCCTGGAGACCCAGGATCGAGTCCCACATTGGGCTCCCTGCATGGAGCCTGCTTCTCCCTCTGCCTGTGTCTCTGCCTCTCTCTCTCTCTCTCTCTCTCTCTCTCCCTGTGTCTCTCATGAATAAATAAATAAATAAATAAAATCTTTAATAAAATAAAATAATTATTTCAAAAGAAGAGGTCTGGGGTGCCTGGGTGGTTCAGTCAGTTAAATGATCTCAGGGTTCTGCTTCTCCTTTTCCCTCTGTGCTTTCTCAAATAAATAAATAAAATCTTTTAAAAAAGAAAAGAAAGTTTTGTGAAAGAAAATCTCATTTATATATTGAGTCATATCCAGTGAGCTATTGCATATAAAATTTCCAGTGTGACAGTCTTTGTCTTTTACCTATTCATCGACTTACATTTAATATAATCACTAAGATATTGGGATTAAATCTACCATTTTTTTATTTAAAGGTTTTTAAAAATTTATTTATGATAGACAGAGAGAGAGAGAGAGAGAGAGAGAGAGAGGCAGAGGGATAAGCAGGTTCCATGCAGGGAGCCCGACATGGGACTTGATCCCAGTCTGCAGGATCATGTCCTGGGTCAAAGGCAGGCGCTAAACCGCTGAGCCACCCAGGGATCCCCTACCATTTTATTTTGTACTTTTTATTTGTCTGTTTCTCTCCTCTTTTTGTTTGTTTGTTTGTTTGACAGGGTATTTTTTTCTTAATCATTAAATTCCCATCCCGCACCCCCAACACAAGTTGGAGTTTATGTGTTTCTGTTCTTTCAGTGGTTATCCTAGAAATTACAAATGCATAATTAACATATTGAATTCTGTATTTAAACTTTCATCCACTTCTGGATAATATAAGGCCTTTAGAACACTTTAACTCCACTTAATTTGCTCCCAATATATGAGTTACTTCTGTCTGCAATTTTAAGTCTATCCTCTTCTATTTTATTTATTATTTTTTAAAGATTTTATTTATTTATTCATGAGAGACACGCAGAGAGAGAGAGAGAGAGAGAGAGAGAGAGAGAGAGGCAGAGACACAGGAAGAGGGAGAAGCAGGCTCCCTGCAGGGAGCCTGATGCGGGACTGGATCCCGGATCATGCCCAGGGCCAAAGGCAGGCACTAAACCACTGAGCCACCTGGGGATCCCCCTCTTCTGTTTTATTTTAACCCCACTAGACATTAACATTACTATTTTTTAAAAAGATTTTATTTATTTATTCATGAGAGACAGAAAGAGTGGCATAGACACAGGCAGAGGGAGAAGCAGGCTCCCTTTAGGGAGCCAGATATGGGACTTGATCCCAGGACCCTGGGATCACGACCTGAGCTGAAGGCAGATGCTCAACCACTGAGCCACCCAGGTGCCCCCCCAGGGTTTTTTTGTTTTATTTATTTAAGTACTCTCTATACCCAACAGGGGGCTCAAACTCACCACGCCAAGATCCAGAGTTGCATAGTTTTCTGACTGAGCCAGACAGGTGCCCCAAAGTCACCTCCAGTTTAACAATCTACTTTCGCTGAAAGTAATCTATTTCCTTCCCTGGCTGCTTTTTAACAGGTTTATTATGAGTTCTCAATGTGTGTATTCCTCTTTGTCTTGTTTTGGATTTGCTGGCTTCTTCAAGTTGTAATCTGATGTCTTTTATAGGTTCTGGAAAATTTTCAACCATTCTGCAGGTATTACTTCTGCCCTATTCTCTCTCTCCTTTCCTTCTAGGCCTGGCATTAAGTATATGTGTTAGACCTCTTCCCTACATTTTTTTTTCCTCTTCCCTACATTATCTATCTATTAGCCTCTCTCTCCCTCGGTGTTTTCCATTTCTCCCTTTCCTGATGCTATGTCTTGGATGACTTCTTCTGCCTTTTCATCTTTTGTGTCCATTCTGCTGTTAAACACACCTGTTGAGTTTTAAATTTCAGTGCTTGTCTTTTTTCTTTTTCTTTATCTCTTTTTAAAAAAATATTTTATTTATTTATTTATTTATTTATTTATTTATTTGAGAGAGAGAGAGATAGAGACCGAGGGAGAAGCAGGCTCCATGCAGGGTGCCCTATGCGGGACTCGATCCTGGGACTCCAGGATCACACCCTGGGCTGAAGGTAGGTGCCAAACTGCTGAGCCACCCAGGGATCCCCCAATCTTCTTCTTCTTCTTCTTTTTTTTAAGATTTTGTTTATTTATTTATGAGACACACACAGAAAGAGAGAGAGAGAGAGACAGAGACAGAGACAGAGACAGAGACAGGCAGAGGGAGAAACAGGCTCCACGCAGGGAGCCCAACATGGGACTCGATCCGGGGACTCCAGGATCACACCCTGGGTGGGAGGCAGCTCTAAACCACTGAGCCACCCAGGATCCCTTGTCTTTTTTTCATTTCTAGTTGTCTGGTTATCTTTAGAAAAAACCATCACTTTTTTATAGTTTCCTAATTCTCAGCAGATGTTGTCTCAGCAGATGGCCCCCAGCAGGTGGGGGCCTGTCCTTATTTCAACATGGTAAGTGTAACTTTTAAAATCAGCGTCGAGGGGGATCCCTGGGTGGCTCAGCGGTTTAGCGCCTGCCTTTGGCCCAGGGTGCGATCCTGGAGTCCCGGGATCGAATGCCACGTTGGGGTCCCGGCATGGAGCCTGCTTCTCCCTCTGCCTGTGTTTCTGCCTCTCTCTCTCTATGTCTATCATAAATAAATAAATCTTTAAAATCAGCGTCTAATCTTTCTAGCACCTGAAGTCTGGCCACACCTGCTCTGTTCTCTTGGCTCTTGCTGGTGTTGTAGTATTTCCTTGTGACGTGATTATTTCTGACTGATGATCACTGAGGTTTACATTCAATTGTGGGATTTCCCCTAGTCCTGATAGGGATGTGATACCGCCAGAGGCTGTGTTTGCTTTGGCCGTGCTCTGGGACAACCCTTCCAATCAGAGCCACCTCCGATCCAGTTCTGCCTTAATGTTCTTTGACTCACCCAGTTATCTATCCCAGGGGTGTCCATCTGTTCTGGAGTCATTCTGAGGTCACAACTTCTCAGGGACTTTTGAAAATTTCCTTCACCTGCTTTGCTCAGTATCAGGGCTGTTGCTCCTGGAGTTGGGGCAAGGAGGCAGGTTCAGATCTGGCTTGCCCTAACTTGGAAAGACACTTTGGGGTCCCATTTTAATATGGAAGGGTTTTTCATTCTACTTCCTGTCTTGGCCAGGCCCTGGGCCTTGACTTTGGCGGCCACAATGTGAAACCCATCTGTGTACGCCCAGAAAACACTCTGAGGATACAGCACCTTTGTATCTCTGTTTATACGGTAAACTCTGCAGGTTTTTATCCTGTGTTTGCATCTCATAAATGATTTTTTTAAAATTAAACTTTTAAAAAATTTTTATTTATTTATTCATGAGACACACAGAGAAGGAAAGGTAGAGACACAGGCAGAGGGAGAAGCAGGCTCCATGCAGGAAGCTGGATGCGGGACTCAATCCCAGGACTCCGGGATTAGGCCCTGAGCCAAAGGCAGACGCTCAACCTCTGAGCCACCAGGCGTCTGTAAAATTAAACTTTTTGTTTAAGATTTTATTGGGCAGCCTGGGTGGCCTAGTGGTTTAGCACTGCCTTCGGCCCAGGGCGTGATCCTGGAGACCTGGGATCGAGTCCCATGTCAGGCTCCCTGCATGGAGCCTGCTTCTCCCTCTGCCTGTGTTTCTGCCTTTCTCTCTCTCTCTGTGTCTTTCATGAATGAATAAAATCTTTTATTTATTTTTATTTTATTTTTTATTTTTGAATAAATAAAATCTTAAAGAAAATAAAAAATATTTATTTGAGAGAGGGAGGGAGAGGGAGTACAAGCAAGGGGAGGGGCAGAGGGAGAGGGAGAAGCAGACACCCCGCTGAGCAGGGAGCTGGATGCAGGGCTCAATCCCAGGACCCTGGGATAATGACCTGAGTCGAAGGCAGACACTTAACCAACTGAGCCACCCAGGCTGCCCCTGCAAATTAAACTTTTTATTTTGAGATAAACTGTCGAGTCACATCCAGTCATAAGAAATAATAGAGAGCCTGTGTACTCTTTTTTTTTTTTAATATTTTATTTATTTATTTGTGAGAGACACAGAGAGACAGCGGTAGAGACATGGGCAGAGGAAGAAGCAGGCTCCCTGTAAGGGACCCAATGCAGGACTCGATCCTGGACTTGGAGATCATGCCCTGAGCTGAAGGCAGGCGCTCAACCACTGAGCCACCCAGGTGTCCCAATCCTGTGTACTCTTAAATCAGTTTGCCTAAATGATAATACAAAACAATAATATAATACCACAACCAGGATGCAGACATTGATACAACCCCCTGATCTTGTCCAAATTTTGCATTTACTTGAACCCATCTATGTGTGTGTATGTTTAGTTCTATGCAATTTTATAACGTGTAGGTTTTGCATATCTACCACCATAATCAAGATACAGACATTTCCATTCCCCAAGGATCACCTGGCTGCTCCTTTTATAAACACACTCACCTCTCTCCTGCCTCCTACCCTCTTCTTAATCCCTGGCAACATATTTTATTTTTATTTTTTTCCTGGCAACATATTTTAGTCTCCATTTCTGTGATTTTTGTTGTTTCAAGAATGTTACAGAAATAGAATAATATGGTACGTAACCTTTTGGGACTGGCTTTTTTTCACATAGCACAATTCTCTGGAAATTCATCCAAGCTGTTGTACGTGCCAATAGCTCATTACATTTTATGGCTGAGTCGTGGTCCATGGCATGGATGTACTTCAGTGAGTTTAACCATTTACCTGTCGAAAGGGGGGGGGGCACCATCCTCCCTTCTGATTACAAATGGGATCTGACATATTGGTCTGTACCTGCACTTCCCCCCCACTGTGGGTAGCTTCCATAAGCTCCTCTCAGGTCACTTCTGCCCTTCTCTTCTGTCTCTGATGCTTCAATGGGATCCAGCTTCCCATTGGATTCAGCCAAGGTCTGCCTCCCCCTCCCCCATTCCCTCTCCTCACAGTTCCTAGCCTGGAAGTTAACTGCCCTAGGGTACCTCACCATCCTTAGGGGTTTAGCTACACATTTGTAAAGGACAACTTTGACCCAAATGGAATGTGCCCTGTTTCCTTTTAGGACAATAGTCTAGCCTTCCCTGGGGGTTCCTGAGCTTTCTTGGTGATGGAGTGAGAGTCTCCTGAACTTATGCTGGGATCTTCACAAATCCTAAAGGCCCTGCCTCCTCCCACTCCCACTGCCTCATCTCAGAGAACCCTTCCCTTTCCAGATTCCAGCACCCCGCTCCTTCACCAAAATACATACAAACACACAACCCTATGATGCAAGGACCCCCATCCTTCAGAGAGACTCTTTGGACACTCCATTTTAAGGACCCTTGGTGCATTGTATGTCAGTTATTTATTTTAATTTATTTTTTATTCTTACCAAATGCTTTGAACTCTTGTATCCTTTCTTTTGGTGTTTTACTCCCAGGATTCTAGATAATGTGTTTAAATTGCTACCCCTTATTTTTCTATTTCACGTTATCCATTGACTTCCACTGGTTTGGAAGGTGATAGGGTTTCATACACACACACCCCCTCCCCCTAGGACACTTACTCTCTCCTTCCTCACTGAAGAATTGCTTCCGGATTTATTATTAGATCAGTATTCATGCCTACCCTATTATGATTACATAAAATCCTGTCCCCAGCTGAGCCTTATAGTATGCTATGACTACATTTTTCTTGGATAACTTTCTGTTTTCATGAGATTGAACAGTTGCTGTCTGTAGTCGTTGGCCTAATTTCCCACCACGAAAAATTCTTCACGGTAAGAGTAAAAGCTCCTTGGGGTGCCTGGCTGCTCGTAGGAGGAGCATGTGATTTTGATTTCAGGGTCATGAGGTCGAGCCCCACATTGGATGGAGAGATTACTAAAGAAGAAAAGACACTTAAAAAAAACTCCTCTTGGGGTGCCTGGGTGGCTCAGTGGTTGAGCGTCTGCCTTTGGCTTGGGTCATGATCCTAGGGTCCTGGGATAGAGTCCCTCATTAGGCTCTCTGCAGGGAGTCTGCTTCTCCTTCTGCCTGTGTCTCTTTCTCTCTGTGTCTCTCGGGAATAAATAAATAAAATCTTAAAAACAAAAACAAAACAACTCCTCTTAAAAGTCTAAACATGCTGGGGGACATAGCAGTTTTATGAAGTGGTATTAGAAATTATTCTAAAAAATTTTAGGTGTGATCATTGTATCTTCATGATGTTTTAAAAAGCTCTTTTTATAAAAAAAATAATTTATTTATTTGAGGGAGAGAGTGAGAGCACACATGGTGGGGAGTGGCAGAAGGAGAAAGAGAATCCTGAAGCAGACTCCCTGCTGAGCACAGAGCCCTTCTGGGGGGACTCCATCCCACCACCCCGAGATCACAACCTGAGCTGAAACCAAGAGTCAGATGCTCAACCGACTGAGCCACCCAGACAGCCCCCGAAAAGCCCTTATTTTAAAAATACTCCCTGCATGGAGTATACGGATGAAATGATAGAATGGCTGAAATATGTTTGAAGTAACAGTGGGGGATACATGTAGCTCCCCAGAGTCCACTGACTTGCTCTCAGCAAGACTGCTTTGCACCTTAATTCCTGGATTTTAGTTCTTGGCACTATTTCTCCAAGGCTAGGAGTGGAGTAAGGTGATGGTTATCCCAGAGTCATCAGGAGGAGCTTGGGGAGCTTGTTAAAAATGCAGCCTCTACTCCGACACCACAGAATCAGAGGTTTCTGAGGATAGATCCTCAAGTAGCTGCATTTTATTTTTTCAGATTTTATTTATTTGAGAGAGAGACAGAGAGGGTGCAAGCAGGGGGAGGGGCAGAAGGAAAGGGACAAGGAGACTCTCTGCTGAGCAGAAAGCGCAATACTCGGCTTGATCCCAGGACCCTGAGATCATGACCTGACCCAAAGTCAGACACTTAACCCAGAGCCACCTGGAGAACCCCGATAGCTGCATTTTATTTATTTATTTATTTATTTATTTATTTATTTATTTATTTATTTTGATAGCTGCATTTTAGACCAGCACTCTGGGTGATTCTAATGCACACCAGTGTTTGAAAATTATCCTGAAGAACTTTTGATTACGGAAATTTCAAGCATACATTGTTATGGGCTGAATTGTGGTTCCTTTTCCACCCTATTCATATGGTATTTGGTAATGGGATCTTTGGGGAGGTAATTAGGGTTAAATGAGAACAGTAAGAGTGGGGCCCTAATCGGATGAGGTGTCCTTAGAGAGAAAGAGACACTGAGAACATACTCTCTTTCTTTCTGTCAATCATTCTGTCCCCATGAGCCCACAGGAAAGGCCACATAAGGACACCAGGAGAAGGAGAGAAGGTGGCTGTCTGCAAGCTAGGAAGAGAACTCTCACCAGAAACCAAAGCAGATGGAATCCTGATCTTGGACTTCCAGAACTATGAGAAAATAGATTTCCATTATTTAAGCCACCCAGTCTATGGTATTTTGTTACAGCAGCCTGAGCAGAGTAGTAATACGCACACAAAAGTGGAGAACATGGTTTAGTGAAGCTAAACCCTCCACTTGTTATTGACACATGGCCAGTCTCTCTCTCTTTCTCTATTTTAATAAGGTTTTAAAATAAGATTTTATTTCTTTATTTGACAGAGAGATTGAGAACACGAGCACAAGAAGGGGGCGTGGCAGGAAGAGGGAGAGGGAGAATCAGGTTTCCTGCAGAGCAGGAAGCCCGATGTGGGACTTGATCCCAGGACCCTAGGACCATGACCCGAGCCAAAAGGAGATGCTTAATTGACCGAGTCACCCAGGCGCCCCTGACACATAGCCATTCTCATTTGATCTCTGTTCTACCACGTGTCCTGCATATGCTAGATTATTTAAAGATTCATTTATTTATTTTAGATAGAGAGAGAGAGAGAGAGAGCACAGGTGGTGGGGAGGGAGAGAATCTCAAGCAGACTCCCCTCTGAGCAGAGCCTGAAAGGGGCTTCAATCTCACAATCCTGAGATCATGACCTGAGCCGAAGCCAAGAGTCAGATGCTTAACCAACTCAGCTACCCAGGTGCCCTTGCTAGATTATTATGACACATGACACTGGTACATATTTCAATGTGCATGCACCTCCTAACAGGAGGTACATTCTCCTAAACAGCCGTAGTACAGTGATCCAATTCAAGGAACTTAAAATATAAATAGACCACTATTATCAAATATAGATATTCAAATTTTCCTAACCATTTCAATAATGTGTTTTATACTGTTAGCTTCACTTTCCTAAATCCAGGATCCATGCTACATTTAGTGATAATGTCTGTTCAGTTTCCTTTCATCTAGAACACTCTCCTGCCTTTTTTTGTTCCCATGAGATTGATACTAAAAAAAAAAAAAAAAAAAAAAAAAAAAAAAGACCAGGTGTTTGGTAGTGTCCCTCAATTTGGGTTTGTCTGATTTTTCCTCGTGAGTAGATGCATGCATTTCATACAATCATAGTGCAAAAGTGCTATCCTGGTCCTGTCCTTCTGTGTGGGGAGAGGTGTCACATGCCTTGGTTAAGGCGGTGTTCGGATCTCACCACTATATAGGTGCCTTCTCCCCTTTGGAATTACCAAGTAATGTCTGAAATGACACTTTGAGACTATGTGAAGATCCTGTTTAGGATACATTTTAACATTTTAAAAAGCTTTGGAGAGCAGGAGACAGAAATGCTCCTTGCTCTCAAGGAGTAAACATTTTACTTGGGGGTGGAGTGCAGGAGGAACACAACAGACCAGCAAATAAGCAAATAGTTAAGAGGTTCAGAGTGTGAGCCTCCTGAAGGCAACGACTTTTGTCTTGTTTACTGCTGTGTGTGTTGCCTAGAACAGCATCTGGCACCTACACTTTATAAAGACGTGTTGAAATCAATGAATGAATGGTGTTCCTGCTATAAAGACTCTAAATTAGGATATTCATTAGAGACTCTGGGGTGAGGTGAAGTTGAGTGGCTATTTTAGGTCAGCTGTTGAGTCGGAAAGAAGATGAAAAGCAAATGTAGAAGGTCCCTGAGGCAAGACAGAATTTGGTGTGTTGATGAGCAGAGAGAGAAGACCACCAGGAATGGGGAGGGAGGGGTGGGCAAGGAGAGCCAGCCAGGCTGAATCCAGGTCCCCTCAAGATCAGACTGATGAGTTGGCCAGTGGAGTGGGACTCTGCAGACCACAGCAGGTAGTGTGGATTTTACACGGGAAGCCTGGGGTCAGGGCAGGGGTTATAAGCAGAAAGTGATAGGATTAGGGATCCCTTGCTATAGAGAAAGATACCTCTTGGTGCCTTTCTGTGGACTTCTCTTACCATTTGGGGGGCCCACTGGGGGATCTAATCAAAAGGGGTAGGTAAACACATGCAGTTTTGTGTGCAGTTTCAGAGGGTTCACTGGGTGCTCAGGTTCAGACTGGTTTGGTCCATGCCACGCCCCTCAGACAGATAAACTGAGACTCACATCTCCTAATAACTAGCACCAACAGAGCCCTTAATCTGTATCAGGCTTTGTTTTAAGTGATTTATAAACAGCTCAGTGTTTGCCAACAACCCATAAAGGTCCTTCATGATCCCCATTATATAAATGGGAAAAAAGAGAACCAGAGACAGCCTTTTCCATGATCCGGTAGGTAGTCAATGACAAGGGAAGGGTGACAAGACTGAAGTATCTCTTCTTAACTATTAGGTGAGGACTCCCTCCAAGTTAACCCAATCTCAGGGGTCAAGGACACTCTGAAGTCCATGCTGGGTCTTTCCAAGGGTCTCATGCTCAGTGGCTAGAAACTTTGGTTATTTGACCCCATCTGTGCCAGGAAAGCCGGACAAAGCAAGGGCTGTCATTGTTGGGGTCAGGAGAGGACCCCAGGCTTGTAAGGTGGGGAGGCCGAGTGGCGGAGTCCCACCGCTGGCAAGGTGGACAGGGTGAGGGGATCATTCATTCAGTCGGAGTGTGCGTTGTGTGCATTTGTTGCTTGTTACCTTGTGTCTGCTCCTGGGGTCCGTGGGAGCATTTGAATCTTAGTAAATCAGAGCAGAGGCTCGGGAAGGAGGTTGCAGGACTTCAACTCCCGCTCACGGCTCACTAGCTGGACGACTTCAGGCAAGTTACTTAGCGTCTCTGTGACTCCTTTTCCTTGTCTGTAAAATGGAGATAATCAGTTTCTACCTCATAAGGCCTTGTGAGGGAGGACTGGAGGAGACGGTGCGCATCAGGTGCCACCCAGCCTGCGGCGGGGTCGGGGAGGGGGCTCCTCAAGGGCAGCCTATTGGATCTAGTGTGTCGTTCCGCAGTGTGTGCCGGGTGACATCCCATCAGCTTCACTGTGCGTCCGCTGGGTGCTACGTTTGCCATCCTGCGTATGCCTCAGCGCTTGGAGCAGCTACAGCGGTACTTTCCGGATCCTCTGCTAAAGCGCTGGTTACAAACTTCTGCGAACCCGGGTTCCGGAAACACTCCCTCTCCGCCGCCCCGCGATCCAGGACTAGGAAGTGATAACTTCCTTTCAGTCTCCCGGGGTGCGCGTCCCTTAGCCACGCCCAGCACGATGTCGTCACGCCTCAGCCCTCCAATCCCAGGCATGATGCTGCTAAGCCACGCCCACCTGTCAATTCCAGGCCTGGGCGAGCCCGAAGCCGCGCACAGCTCACCACGCCTCCCTCCCTCCCTCCCCGCTCTAGCCACGGCTTCTCCCTCCGACCTGGCCTGGGACTGTCCCAGGCCACCCCAGTCTGACACCTGGCCCCGCCCCGCCCCTCAATGCCTGAGGCCTTGAGCAGTCACTAGATTGTGGCGGGTGTGGGTCCTGGAGACTTTATTTGCCCGCAAAAGGATCTTGCCATGGGAGGTTGGCAAAGTACATCTTGCCCTAGGGACACATGAACCTTTGGGCCTTGGGGGGGGGGTTAGGCAGAAGCCCACTTAGAGACCTCTGCCCACCCCCCTTTATCCATAAATGGTCTGTATTTCAAAAAACATCTCCAGGGATCAGTCTTCCTGTGGGGAGAAGAGAGCCAAAGGCACCTGGGGTGATGTGGGGATACCCCTCACCAAAGGCCACTTGTTTTCTACCTTCATCCTCAAAGTTCCACCCAATCTCTGGAATCTATAGCAAGAGAGGAAAACGTTATGACTGTTTTGTTTTCGTTTTTTTAAAGAGGGGAGGTCAGAATTGGGTAGGCTCCCTCTTGCCTCTAAGATACAAAAATAAAAAAAAAAAGAAAGAAAGAAAGAAAAAAAGAAAAGAAAAGAAAAAGAAGGGGAAAATGCTACTTCGTTTGCTAAAAGAAACACATGAGCTACATATAGCTGTCACCTTGGAAAGACCCAGAATGGGGGTCTTGCCTCACTGAGTGAAGAGAGGGGGAAGGAGGAAGGGTGACTCCAGGGAACGTGAGGAGGGGGCTTCTGGGTTCTGCCCCCAGCCACTCTGCCTGGCTTCCTCTATTTTCGGTTCTCTTCTTTCTCTGGATCTCTACTCACCCCCTCTTGATCTCTGTCCCCTTCTCTCTGGGTCTCTATCCCCCATCTCTCTAGCTCTCTAGATCCCCCTCTCTCCTTTTTGTGTCTCTGTCCTCTACCTAAGTCTCTTGTCCCTCTCTCTGACTGCTCCCCTCCCCTCTATGGTCTCTGTCCATTTCTCTCTGTCTCTGAGTTTCTCTGCCTTCTCTCTCTCTATTTTTTTTTAAGATTTATTTTATTCATACATGAGAGACACACAGAGAGAGGCAGAAACACAGGCAGAGGGAGAAGCAGGCTCCATGCAGGGAGCCCGATGCGAAACTCCATCCCGGAACTCCAGGATCACCCCAGGGCTGAAGGCAGGCGCTAAACCACTGAGCCACCCAGGCGTCCCGTTTCTCTGCCTTCTCGATCTCTGCCGTCTATCTGGACTTTTGGCCATACCCCCTTCTCAGCCCTCCAACTCTGGGGCTGAAGACTGTCCATGGATATTTCTCCCCATCAATTCCAGGGCTGTTAATCTACACTTCTCCTCCCAGAGTCCCCTTTTGTATCACTGGTAAGGGCCAAATGACTAAGTGTTCGTGAATGGAAGATGAGCAGAAGTTAGGAAGGCTTCTCTACCTCCCCTATCCCCTTCCCTGGGCAGCACCCATTGGTGATGGTGGAGCCCATAAATGGACATCTGCTTTAGGTCTGCTTTGTACTGCTGTGTGAGCAGGAGCTAACCTACTATTGTCGTAAGCCACCGAGATGTCAAGGTTTCTTTGTTACAGCAGCTAAAGTTACCTTACCTAATACCATGCCCACCCTTCCTTCTCGTACAGAAAGCTGCCAAGACCCCAAGGCTAAAATTCCTGAATTTTCAACTCCCATCTATTTCCAATGGCAGGACAATATCCTCTCCTATCAGGACCCTACCCACATCCTACCAAAAGCTGAGTCAACATTTAAAGGTAATCTTACCCCAGCCTTAGTCTCAGCTCTACCTTTGACCTAACCTGACTCTGACTTCAGGTAAATCCCTAGCTCTGTTTCTCTTATAAACCTAACTTTGACTTTGTCCTTAATGTCATCATGTCGTGGCCTAATTCTCTTTTTAATGACCTTGGCCTTGATGCAACCCTTAACCTTAAGTCTGATGATTATGACCCACTTATATCACAAGTCTAAATCTTAACCCTGGTCCCGAGCAGAAATTCACCCTGACCTTGATCCCAGCATCAGCCTCAATCCAGTCCTAGATCCAAACCCAGCCTCGATTTTAGCTATAATCATAGCCTTGATTTTGATTCTGGCTGTCTTAACTCTATACCCAATCTTTACCCAGGTTCTGTGTACCTAACTCTTACTCCAACCATGGCCATAACCCAAACACCAGGGCTAGTCGTCACCTTTACCTGAATCTTAATCCTGTCTTCAACCCCGAAATAAACTCTACCAATACTGATTGCTGCTGATCCTTAATCTTAGCCTTAGCCTGCTTCTTAATTTCTAATCCTAATTGGAACCAATCTCCAGTTCTAAGAGTTACATATAATTTGGAGTCGCCCCTGGTTCTTCTTTCTCTTTCACTCCCCACATCCAGCCTGCCAGTCAATGCAGGCAAGTGCTACCTTCATCTTCTATCAGTATCTAACCATTCCTCTCCACCTCCAGGGTCCCCAGGTCCGGCCACGATTGTCTTCTTCCCGGACTGCTACAGTCACCCTCTCCCTGGGCTCCCTGTTCATTCTACTCTCCTAGCCCCCAATCCAAAGGGATCTTGTTAAAACCTAAGTCAGCTTACATCTCTGTGCTCAGAACCCTCCAATGGCTTCCATCTCACTAGGAGTAAAAGTCAAAGTCCTACACTGGTGCCCAAGATCCTAAATAGCATGGCCCCCTTTGTCTCCTTTCTGACCTCATTTCCTCCCATCCTTTCCTTGCTCACTCTATTCCAGCCACTCTGGCCTCCTTGCTATTCCACACATATTCCAGGCCCTTTGCACTTGCTGTTTTCTCCACCTGGAATGCTCTTTCCCCAGATATCCACACACCCACTCCCACCTCTCCTTCAGGTCTTTACTCACATGTCACATTTCCAGTAAAATCTTTCCATTCAACTTATTGAAAATTGCAGTGCCTCTCTTCTGGAATCCTTTTTCCCTTCTCTACCTCATTTTTCTTCATCCTGCCATAGGGTATAAGCTCCTCGGGATAGGGAGCTCTTGTTACTCAATGTCTTTTGTTACTCAATGTCTAGAACAGTGCCTGGCACATAGTAGATGCTTAATGAATATTTTTTGAATGACCACGGGCTTCCTGAGAAGGAGGCAGCTCCATTTCCCTGTAGTTCTAAGACGATTGGGTAAGAGGAAGAATAGTGAAGAGGGGGTGGAGTGGCAGTGGCCACAGCTTCCAGGGGAGCCGCTGATTGTTCAGTTACACCTGGTCCACAGAGGAGCTGACTCTGTCCCCAAGACCCTGTGGCCACTTCAGCCCTGGCCAGGAACTCACTAAACTTGTGGTTCAGGTCCATCTGCCACGAGAGCAGCTGAGAAACGCGAAAGCCTGGGCTCTCTTCCTTGTTTGTCTGTGGAACTGGGGGCACCCATATATTCCCTTACAGCTCTGAGGCTCCAGTTCAGTTGAGAATAGGGTGAGGGCCAAGAGTGAGACTCCTCTCAACGCTGGAACTGGGGGGATGGGGTGAGGATGAGGGAAGAACACTGTGGGGCTCCGCACAGACAGTTGCGAAGAAAGAGGGCAGAGAAGGCCATAGAGACAGAGGGACTGAAATACAACTGGCCAGTGAAAAAGAGGCAAAAAAGAGAGACAAACAGACCGAAGGTGAGAAACACACACAGAAACAGAGATGGACAGAGAAAAGGTGTGTGCAATAATGGGGAAAAAAAGATACCCCCAACATCTATTCTGCTTCGCGTCTGTTCCACTCTCCTACAGCTTTCCAGCGACTGCAGAGACTGGCAAGCCCAAAACTACACTTCCCAGAATGCCTTGTGGCAGAGTCCCGGAAGGAAGTTTAGGCTCCACCAATCAGATGCCTTCGCGGGAAGCTTGAATTTCTAACTAAAGTTAGCGGGGAGGGAGGCAGCTGCGAGGCCGCCGCCCTGCCTCCGTCTTCCTCAGAGCTGGTGCGACGTGGAACCAGCCTTTCCTGAAGATCGCGCAGGAGGAGCGGTAGCTCCCGGCGGATATTTCTGGAGGGTGGATTTGGGAGTGCCTTGAAGGCACTTTAGACAGTGTTTCTTTAGACAGGTTCTGTTTCCCTCAGTAAGTCCCTGTTTACACTGGCCAGAGTGGATTCTGTTCGTTGCCACTGAACAGTGCTGGGTACACAGACAGGGAGAAAGAGATGCAGAGGCGGGCAGAGACAGAGAGTGAGTCAGAGACACCCCCTGCTGCCCCCCCCCCCCCCAAGGACAAGGAGAGAGACAGGGCCCTGCAGGGATACAGTGGGCTGAATTTTTTTTTTTTTTTTAAGGGGAAGGGGAGAAAAAGAGCCATGGAAGGAGGAAGACACAGTGAGAGAGACACCCAGAGAAATACTGAAGGTAATCTGAGGCAGAGCAGGGGCAGAAACCGCATCGCAGAGCTCTCCCCAGAATGCTGGAGTGGGAATGTTGGCAGAGAGGACCCTTTAGAGACTAAATTTCTTCAGAAGGTAGAGTTGGAAGCAGGAGATTGGAGGGGACACTGGGCAGGTCCCTGACTTGCCAGACTCACCAAGGCCTGGCCTGCTGATGGAGTGTTTTTCCGGTAGACTATCTCCCCCCCGCCCCCATCCTTATTCCCAGTTCCAAGCTTCAATAGCCCTGATTGAGGAAAACAGTAGTGTTCCTGAAAGCACCCCCACCTGCCTGCCACTCAACCCTCAGGTCTTGGCCCTGAAAGACCAGCCCAACCCAGCCTACTTGACATGGGGAGGAGTGACAGTAGTGGCTCAACCATTTTTGATGTTTGTGCCCCAGTTCCTGAGGGTAGAGGAAGACTGAGGGAGTAAGAGGAGTGGAGTGGGCAGAGAGAGAGGGTCTGCAAGAGAGGGGGACCCGGGCGAGACAGGGGCAGTGAGCTAGGCAGGCCAGATTTAGGATTCCTGTTAGTGGACTCAGATGACCTGGCTCCTCTGACTAGTTGTCCTGGCTTCACTGTTGCCCCTCAGCTCTCTTTGGTCTCTTCCTTCTAGGGTTGCCAGGTAAGATACAGGATGCCCAGTTACATTTGGATTTTAGACAAGCAGCGACTCCGAGATAGCATGGGACGTATTTATCCTTAAGAAAATTATTCTTTTGAGGGAAAAAAATCTGAAATTCAAATCTCACTGGACATACTATAGTTTTATTTGCTATACTTGGCAACCCTGTCGCCGTCTTGGTCTTGTTTCTGCCTCTTTTGTGTCTTCTCTTTGCGCTTGTCTTTCCCTCTGTCCTAGCCCACCTGTACCTTCTCTGTTCGCTCCAAATGACTTTGCTCTGCTGGGCCATGGCCTCTCAGAGCCAGTCCTGAGACCCCCACCATACCCACCACCTAGGTCCCCTCTTCCCTCCGTCCTCCCATCCCAGCCCTCCACGGCCATCTCCCTCCTCCAGGCAACTCCTTCTTCTTTCTTCATCTCTCTTCTCATCGAGGCCCCCCGCCAAAAAAAAAAAATCCTCCCACCCCCACCAGAGGAGAAGGTTTGGAGGCTTCCAGGAAGTTAGGAATCCCCCATTACTCACCTGCATCCCGACCTCATCTCCTTTCCTTTCCACTTCCTGGGTCAGAGAGGTCAGAGAGTTTCCCAAAGTCACACAGCAGAATAGAAACCACACTCCACCCTCTCCCCCAAGTCCCTTCTAAGTTCCCAGCTTCCTGGTGGAAAATTTCTCTACTTTGCCAGAAAATGGCCTGGCTTGGTAATATTTCTGAACACCAGGCAATACTTGGAAGACCCGCAGGCCAGGACCAGAGGTGCTGGTAGTGCCAAGAATGGTAGACTTTTGAGCATCTACTATGTGCTAAGAGTTGGGGATATGGCTTTTGGGCTGGCAATATGAGAGTGGTGACTTGTGGCTGTTGCCATGTCCCTGGGCCTCAGAACATAGTAGGTGCTCATTCTGTTGAACACATGAATGAATGAATGAATGAATGAGTGAATGAATGAGAAAACATACCCCAAGCAATTGAGAATCCTTCTCCACGTCCGCTACTCTCTTCATTCCCATCACTGTCTCTTTCTCACTTTGCCCCTGGTCTGTTTCCTTCTTCCCATCCCCTTCTCTTGGTTTCTGTCCTTCCCTAGAGTCATTTTATTGTTATTTTTTCAGTCAGAGGGGTCTCTACAGTGACTATCACGTGCTGAGCATGTCTTTTGTGTCAGGCATTGATGGGGTGATTCGCTTGTGGAATCCTTCTGGAATATTCCAGAAGGTAAGGAGAGCTTTGTAGGGCATTTTTCATATGTGGAGATTGAGACCCAGAGAGAGGAAACGAGGTGCCCTGGTCACACCAGAACCAGCATGTCTGGCCTCACCCTACACCTGTCTCTCCATCTCAAAACACCATTCTCCCTCCTGCTTGGCACATGGTAACCTGCCCAGCCGCCTCTGACACCTCCAAAATATAAAGATATTAGTATTAAACATTGACCACAGGGGTTGCAAACTTAAATGTGTCCGGGGGCTGGGCATGTAACATGAAAGAGTAGTACAGGGCAAGGAGGAGCTGAGGCTGCCTGCCTTGGATGATGGGCAGTGCCTGGCCCACTCCAGCCAGTTACAACCACCCAAAGACACCACATCTGATTTCTTAAGAGGGTCTTGCACCCCACATTTTCAGAAGTCTCCTGAGGTTTAAATGCTGGCACCGAATTCACACAAAACGCTGTTCAGGTCAAACGAGATTACGTGTACACCAGATAGGCCTGCTGACCAATGGTTTGCAACCTCTGAATTGTTTTGAGTCCCATGTGCCAGGTGCTCTACTAAAGAAGAATATCCAGCTTCCAGTAGAACATATGCTCCATGAAGGCAGAGATTTTTGGGGTCTGTTTTGTTAACAGCTTTATGTCCAGCACCCAGAAAGGTGCCTTACACATTGTACGTGCCCAATGATTTCTTTTAAGTGGATGGTGTATTGAATCCTAGCATCAACAATAGAAATAGCATTAAAACACCTCCATTTTATCCATAGGGAGATGGAGGCTCTGAGGGGCAAAATCCCAGGATTCCATAGCAGCACTGAGATCTGAATCTGGATCTTACCTGACTTCAAAACCATAACCCTAGGCTATTCTGACTCTCCCTGGGGTTGTGCATTTGCAATGCTGTGTGTGAACATGGGGGTCGAGGGTGTTTGTGGGACTGTGGTGCCGAGTATATGTAGTGGCAATAGTGGCATTGGCCCTCCTGATTGGACACTGAGATCCCTGAAGCTAAACCTGGACGCTTGCTCCCCTCGGACACACTTGCCCTGGGTGCTCACCCAGTCCAGAGAGAATACTCCACCACTCCCCTCCTTCCCCCTCCTGGACCCATCCTCAGGGCCCCCCCACCCCCTCCCCTAGATACCCAGAGCCCCGAGGGAAAGGGGGAAAGAATTTAGGATGAGGGTGGAGGTGCGGGGAGGAGGGAGAGGGAAGGGGATGGGTTAAGAAGGAGTGTGTGATGTCAAGCAAAAAAGACAACATTAGACACAGATGCTGAGATGGCGTTTATCGCGGCAAAAAAAGGTGAAGTCGCCGAGGGAGGAGGGGAGGGGTGTGGTGGGGGCCGGGGTGGGGGCCATGGAAGCTAATACATGGTGCACTAGGTCACACGACGGACACTGGGGGTGGGTGGGTGGGGGTGGGCGTGGCCCAGGCATGGCAATGTGGGGGAGGAGAGAGGAGAGGGCAGCGGGCCCCAGCCAGGAGCTTCTGGAGGTGGTGGGGGAGGGTGGGGGGGAGGTGGGCGGCGTCTCTGGTCGCAGAGGATGGAAGGAATCAGTTAGAAGGGGTTGAATGGAGGCACTGGAGGCATGGCCACAAGGCGGATGGTCTGGGCCCAAGAAAAGTAATGCAAGGGTGGGACAGCAGGCAGCGGGCCAGCTCTGGGCTTGGGCAGCTAATCTAAGGATTAGGGACACCCAAGGGACCTTACGGGTCCTCCAAGCCCCCCATTTTCCAAGGGAGAGAACAAGCCTGGGAAGAGGCGAGCTTAAGGTCCCGATAAGGATTTAGGGGTCAGTTGTGCAAAGACAGTCATACCCTCACCCCCACTCTCCTACCCTGTCTGTCCCAAACAGAGAATGGGGAAGAGAGATTCTAACTTCACCTTACTGAGGCTCCTCAGGGAACCGGGAGGGCGAACCCATTTCATAGATGGGGACAACGGGGACATTTCTGTCAAACTACACCTTTCCACACCTCTCCCACCTCCCTGCCAGGGGATCTGTGTACCACCTTCCCTCTAGGAGTAATACTGATTTCTTGAAATCCTTAGCACTGGTGGGGCAGGTGAGAGGACACACTCTGGGATTCTCCCAAATGTAACCGGGATGTGGGCCATGCCTCCAGGGGCCTGAGATGCCAACACAAAGAAAAAAAAATGACTCCCCACGTCCCCTGGCTCAAACCCAGTACAAAAGTGACTATTTACAATGAAGGGGTGGGGAGTGGGGGGGGGCACAGAAAGGAGTGGGGCCAGACTGAGCGGCCACTTGCAGCAGGCCACGCCCCTGGCCCCGCCTTTGAAAGGGACTAAGCCAAACAGCAGAGATATTTATAAGGGTCAGTTGCCCCAGGGCGGGGAGGACCCTAGGGGTGAGGGATGGGGTAGGGCATGGGATGGGGTGCGGGTGGGGAGGCATGGGCGGTGGGAGGAGATGGAGGAAAGGTAGCTACTGCCCCTCGCCTCCCCCCTCCCCCTCGCCGGACACACAGTTTTCCGTGGGATGAACACAGAAAGGGTTAATCAAAGAGTTCGATGAGCGAGTCTGACGGTCGAGTGGGGCGGGCTGGAGCAATGAGGCCGCAGGTCCCGGTGGCCGGTGGTGATGGAGTCACTTAGAAGATGAGAGGTTGGTGGTTTTGGGGGTGGGGGGGAGCGGGTAGGGAGGAGGAAAGGTGTGGGGAGGGGATTAGGCGGTCCCCCCCAATTATCTCTGGGAGACAAGAGTGTCCTGGACTGGCTGAGAAGGGGTTAAAAACCAGCAGCCCCCCCACCCCCCACCCCCCGAGACGTCCCCCATCCCCCTCCCTGCGGCCCAGCCTTCCCCAACGCGACTGGCAGAGGGTACGGAGACGGACCTTGCACACACCAGCAGCGGCGCCGCGGAGACGAGCCCCTCCACCGCGGCGTCCAGACAGCTGACTGCAGTGGCGAGGGATCGGATGCCAGGGCTGGGTGTCCGCGACTCCACGAGAGCCGTAAACGTGTGTCCCCGGCCCTCAGGGCCCCAACGTGGGCCTCGCGACCCCCGTTCTCCCCGTCGTGACATCCGGGCCAGGCTTTCGCGACAGCCGGCCTCGGGGGTTCAAAGTCGGCGGGGCAGGTGCGCCGCAAACAGCGCGAAGGCCTGCCTGGCTGTCTCGAGAGGCGAGGCGGGCACCCAATCAGCAGCCTGGACGCCCAAACTGCCACCCTCGTCGCCACCCTTAGTTAAATACCTTTCCCACCGCTCAGCACATCGCGACCTCGAATCCAGGTCCTGAAATAGCAGTAATCAATGCAAGGGAATCCCCTCACTTTCCAAACAGTAGGCCACCAAATCAGAAACAAAATAAGGAGGGTGGGGGGTGCAGGGATGGAGGAAGAGGCAAGAGAAAAAGAAAGAGGGGACTTTGAGGGACTTGGCGATTAAGAAAGGGGAAAAGAAATACCACTCAGAAGTGGTACCCTATTCTTCCAAGTATAGGTCCCCAACCGTCTGCAAGCCCACTCTTACCACTCCACTTGGGGTACGCATAGTAATTCCCACCTACAAGCCCAGGGCAGACGTTAGGGCAGATAAAGATGGCACGATCTTCACCTTCTGATCCCCTAATAATTATTGCAGTGAAGCCTCCTTGCCCATGGAGAGATGGTTGGGACAGGGCGGAAGAAGGTGGCTGGGGCAGGTTGGCTCAGAGCCCCCTGAGACGGGGGATGAAGGAGGTGAATTTGGCACATTGAACCCCTTCTTCTCATAAGTGCTTTGAGGTCCTTCTCTGGAATCCAGCTGGCACCGTCCCTCGGGCCAGCAGAAGAGGGGCTGAGCTAGTCTCCCCACTCTCCATTTTCTACAGATTTTCCGGAAGGAGGCAAGTGGGGTTCTCCCCGGCTGGTGGAATTTGGGAGATCCAAAAGGTTAGGGATTAGCTGAAGGGGAGGGTTTTTTTTTTCTGTCTTTTTTTTTTTTTCTTACAAAGATTCTAAGAAAAACTCAGGGTGGGAGGGGTGAGGAAGGGGGACCCAATTTAGCTAAATGTCCACAGACTTTTTCAATGCCTCTTAGGGCCTCCTCCAAGAGAGATGGTCCCATTTCCTCCCCTCTATCTGAGGTTCCCTCCCCCCAGAGCGGCTCAGTTCCAAGGAAGTTTGGCACTTTTTTTTTTTTTAATCAAGGGGGAGGTGGGCGGAGGAAAGAGTTGAGAGGGGTGAGAAGAAGGGAAAAGACAGACAAAGATAGAGACAGGACAGGTAACAATGGGAGCCACAAGGAGAGAAAGTAGAAAGCCAGAGGGAGCCCAAGAAAGAGGGGGAGGGTACACTCGGGGGAAGATGTTAGGAGCCCGAGGGCAAATGGGAAGGAATGTGGAGACAATTCAATGCAGCAAACACTTATTAAGCACCTACTGGGTGCTGAAGAGCAGGGTGCAAGGAGGCCGCTCAGAGTCTCTGAGATCTGATTGGCTAATAGGGAAGGGGGGGGAGAGGCAGTGGGTTTTCAATGATCCCCATCCCTGACCCCACATCTGTGTCCCCTCTGGACACATTGCAGCACAAAAGATTGAGGTCAGAATGCAGAAAAGACTTTCAAGGGATGGAGAAGATGGTAGCATGAGCTTCCTAGGGTAAAAACAGGGAAAGGTGTGTGGCTCTCCACTCACCAACCTGGTGAGTGAACTAGCTCACTGAGCTAGCAAACTACCTTTCAGATAGCCCTGGCTGGTGGGGTAGGGGGTCCCCGAGAAATGTGAATAGGGAGGGGGTTGTCACACAGATACCCCAAGGGAACACTTTTCGGGAGGCCCAGCCTCCAGAGACGTGTCTGTGTGAGAAAAGTACTGGGTCCCACTGCTTGGAACCCAGCTTCCTGCAAAAGGGGCTATAGAAAGCATCTGACAAACCAGGGCAGCAGAGGATGCAAATGATATGCAAATGAGCGCTTTCAAATCCCACCTCCCCACTCCCAGACCATGTTTTACCTCTCCCTGGCTCCTTCCCCTCCTCATAGGGGCCTGGGGGGGGGGGGGCTGTAGGGGGGATATCCCAGCTAGACACTGCAATACCCACTGTGGGTGGAGATACTGTGAAATACCATAGGGTCTTTTGAGAGGCAGAGGGGAGCAGTGGCCCATAGGGCCACTTCTCCCTACCCCTTGCAGAAGATATGTACAAAGTTACATCAAGAATTGTTTTGGCACTCGAATCTCCATCTGGGTTCAATCTGGAGATTAGGGGTGGGGGCAGCAGCGATGGGAGGTGGGGGATGGGGAAATGGGGCCTGCCCTCCACCCTGGAGATGAAGAGGGCATGGAAAAAGTCACCCTAGTGCCCAAGCTACAGCCTCCCATCAGGTGGAAGGGCCGGGGTGGGAAATTCAGTGCAAGGTACCTTGAAGGCTATTGCTTTCTAGGGATTTTCACATTTTGATTTGGGGGTGGCTCTCTAGCGAGGGGCAGGGGTCTCCCAGGCTTTAGGGGTAGGAATTGTCTCTGGCTTTTCTTCTCTCCCTTTGTGGGAGAGAGACGAGGAGGCCTGATTCCCCCAAAGCCATGGAGTAGAGAAGGGTCTGGAAGACCTAGGAGGGGGACAAACGGGGGAGAGGGTGGGCATGGGGGTGCCCCTCCCCCAGAGATGCTGATGATGGAACCAGGGCACTGGGGGCCCTGCTTTGGGTTGGAGGAAGTGTAGGTGGTCTCCAAGGGGGAGGGGGAGATGGATGAGGGTAGAGGTGGGTCTCAGCTATTCTAAGTCCATAGGGTTGTCAGGCCCTGAAATCTCAGCCTGCCAACAAGGTCTTAGAGCTGACCATAGCCACAGTGCTCAGGGAGCCACTCCCAAACCAACTCTCAGGGCTGCCTGGCTTGGCAGACTCCATTGCTAGAACATTCTAGCTCCTCAGGGCCCATGGCAAGAGCACCAAAACATTCTGATCCCTCGGATACTATCAAAGTACTCCAACTTGCTAGAAACCACAAGCCAATCTAATCTATCAGACCACACGAAGCATTCCAGCTCAAGGGACCCTACTGTGTGGCTCACTGAACTCTACACTGGGTCATGGTGGCCTGACAGAGCCACCACACATTTGGCTCACCAGACTCAATGGAACAAAGCCACGCAGACACAAGCATGCACACGAAAGGCGGGGGTGGGAATGGGGGTCTTAACAGTTTTCACTAGCTCCATCTCCCACCCCTCCCTGCCAGGTGAGTTCACAGACTTGGTGTATTTGGATAGAGATGACCCTGACAATATTGGGTCTTTTTCCTTAGAGTCCTCCAGATATGATTCCAAGTCCCACCCCTTATTCTCTTCCTAGGCAGACCCTCCAGGCCAAGACCCACCAGAGAGGGGTACGGGTGAAGAAGAGAGTCAGTGACTGGCCATGGCCCAATTCAGGAAGTGCATGCTCCATCCCAATGATGTCACAGGAAATAACCTGGAGATACCACAGGAAGTACATGCTCCCATGATGTCGTTGAAGTAACCTTCGAGGAAGGCCCATTGAGACATCATAGGAAGTACCTGTCTGTCCTATCATCACAGGAAGTGACCTCTGGGGAACTATTTCCTGTGACATCGTAAGGAGTGCCAGTGGCACCCCAGAAAAGTACTTGACACTGTGACATCCCAACAGGGACCTTCACTCCCATTACTCTAGGTAAAACCATAGAAGATGCCACAGGAAGTTGTTCTGGCTTCTCACAAGAGTCTTGCCCACAGGACTGGACCAATCCCAGAACTGGCCTCATTCCCAGCAGCACTGCACACCCTCACCCCATATGACCTGACAACAAAACAGTGATCAGCCCCACCTGGGAGAGGCAACTCCAAAAGGGGTAGAGTCGCTGAGCAAATCTGGAAACTCTGGGGTCCCTGCTCCAAATACCCCATTTCAGCTCAGACTCCTCTGCTACCTCTACTCCCATCCCTTCTCCCAGATCTGGAACTGAAAGCAGAAGAGGTGGGGTGTTGTTTAGGGGAGGCCCCTCATTCTAGGTGGCCCAGAGGCTCCCTCCCCTCCTCCCATATGGAAATTAAAACTTACAAAGTGGGGGGGGGGGAATCCTTACCAAAAAAAAAAAAAAAACAAAAAAAACGGGGAAAAGAAAAAAAGAAAAAAAATAAGGAAAGGAAAAAAAAAAAGAAAAAAGAAAAAAAAAGGAGGGAAAGAAAGAGAAAATAACGCTTTGTTTTCTATTAAAATCAACAAAATGCAATATATACAGATATCACACAGACCCGGGCCCTGGGAGAGGAGGGTCAGGCCCCAGTCAAGCATAGGGAGGAAGGAAGAAGGAGTCAGTTCAGAGCTGGGGAGGGAGCTTCTGGGCCCCATCCCCAGCCATCACTCAATCCTGCCTATGACTACCAGAAGGGGGGGTGCAGTCAGGCCTACCCAGCCCCATCCCACGAGGAGCAGGACGACACCCGAGCTGAGGTCAGGAGTTGGGGTTGGGGGGGCGGGGGAGGGGAGGAGAAGGAAGAGGAGGAGGAGGGGCAGGAGGAGGGTGGGAGCACACACCACAGGCCTCATCCCACTTTCTGGGGGTTTGAGGCCCTCACTCCCTGCTCGTAGGTGACCCGCTGGCTGATGAGGTATTGAGCGGCTTGCGTGGCCGCAGGGCTGCCCGTGATGGTGACCCGCCGGTTCCGCGTGCCCGGCAGGAACTCTCCCTTCTTGGAGATCTGGATGCGGGCGCCTGTCAGCTCCTGGTACTCCACCAACGTCTTGCCCCCTTTGCCCAGGATGGCCCCCACCAGGTTCTCAGGCACCGCAATCTCCACCAGCTCCTTGGCGCTCTCGGCGGCCAGCTTCTCCGCCGTCAGGAAGCCCCCGGCCGCCCCGGCTGCGGCTGCGGCGGCCACCAGCGGGCCACCCCCGCCGCCCGCCCCGCCGCCCGCCCCGGCCCCGAGGTAGCCGTTGGCGGCGGCGGCCAAGGCGAAGGAGCCCAGGGCCCCGGGGGGCGGCGGCGGCGGCGGGGCGGCCCCTCCGGCGGGCCCGGCCCCGGCCTCCCCCGCGTAGGACGCCAGGAGGTTGGCGGCGGCGGCGGCGGCGGGGTTGGCACCAGCGGCCACGGCGGCCAGGACCCCGGAGGCCGCGGCCGAGTTGAGGCCCAGGCCGAGGGAGTTGGTGTTGTAGCCGTAACTGGCCAGCGTGTTAAGCGCCGTGCTGATGGCCAGCAGGTCGGTGCCCGAGAAGGCCGGCAGGGCGGCGGGGAAGGCGCCCACGCCCGCCAGCCCCGCGGGGCCCAGCAGGCCGGAGGCGGCGGCGGCCGAGGCGGCGGCGGCGGCGGGCAGCACGTCGGCGGGGCTGGCGTACGGTGAGCCGGTGGGGTTGGAGTTGGCCACGGGGCCAGCCACGTTGGCGTAGCTGATGTTGAGGCAGCTGCTGCTCTGGGGGTCTTCCTGTACCTTCTGCACGATGGCGCTCACGGCCTTGTGCACCTGCTCCGGTTCGCCGCTGACGGTCACCACTCGCTCCTGAAGGTTGATACCCTCTGGCTTCTGCGACAGCTGCACCCAGGCACCCGACTGTTCCATCACGGCTTTCACTGTGGCGCCCCCCTTGCCGATGATCAGGCCCGCGGTGCTGTTGGGGACGATCAGCTTGGCCTGCGTGTGGAGCGAGCGAGAGGGAGGGTCTTTAGGATGGAGGGTGGAGAACAGCAACAGTAGGCTAGAGCTTGTTTTCCTAACCCGCCCCCCTCCCAAATGCGTCCCAAATCAGGCCTGCTGTGCCCCCTGATATGCACTGGTATGGTCCTACTGCTTGTTAAAAAATGGTGAAATACATCCACTTTGGTTGGTTAAAAAGAAAAAAAAAGAGCTAGTACTCCAAGTCCTCTCAGTCACCCTGTCCCATGCCTCTGGGACTCCTGGGACCTCCCCTGCCCTCCAGGACAGTGGGTGCTCCCAGCTTGCACTGGTGCTTACGCTTTCTAGACCTTTGTGTTTTTATTTTTTTAAAGATTTTATTTATTTATTCATGATAGACCTGGAGAGAGAAACAGAGAGGCAGAGACACAGGCAGAGGGAGAAGCAGGCTCCATGCCAGGAGCCCAACGCAGGACTCGATCCCGCGACCCCAGGATCACGCCATGGGTCAAAGGCAGGCGCTAAACCGCTGAGCCACCCAGGGATCCCCCCACCTTCTAGATCTTTAAACACTCTGACTCCCAGCCCCAGAGAAGCAGTCATTAAGTCTAACTTTACAGTTAAGCCACCTGAGGCCCATGAGATGAAGGGACTCGCCCCAAGACTACCCAGGTTGTGGAGGGGCTGAAATCCAGACTCCTGGATTCCTGTTCCATCCTGTTACCTACCCTATGGCAAGGTCACCTCACTTTAACCTCTTTTTGTTATGGGCCAAATTGTTGCCCTCCCCATTCCGATGTCGAAGTCCTTTTTTTTTTTTTTTAAGATTTTATTTATTTATTCATGAGAGAGAGAGAGAGAGGCAGAGACACAGGCAGAGGGAGAAGCAGGCCCCTCCCCCACTGTGGGGAGCCCCATGTGAACTCTTAATCCCAGGACTCTGGGATCATGCTCTGAGCCAAAGGCAGATGCTCAACCGCTGAGCCAACTAGGTGTTCCCAGAGGCTGAAGTCCTAACCCCTCAGTACCTCTGGATATGTCTGTATTTGGAGAGAGGGTCTTTAGAGAGGCAATTAAAGTTAAGTGAGGTTATTGGGGTGGGCCCCGATCCAATATGACTGGTGTTCTCATAAGAAGAAAAGATTAGGACATAGGCACACACAGAGGAAAGACGGTGTGAGAACAGAGAGGACGACCATCTCCAAGCCCAGGAGAGAAGTCTCGGAAGAAACCAACACTGTCCCAGATCTCAGACTTCTAGCCTCAGGAACTGTGAGAAAATGAATTTCTGTTACTTAAGCCACCCCGTCTGCGTTACTTTGTTATGGCTGCCCTAGCAATCTAAATACAGTTGTCCTATCTGTAAAATGAAGATAAAGAAACCTTATATCTAGGGCAGCAGGGAGACAATTGGGCACTTAAATACAGTGGTCCCCTTCTTGCGCGGGACAGAAAGGCCCATCCTTTGCTGCTGCAAATCCCATCAATCTTAATTCTGGGTGCGGGGGATGGGGGGTGGTTAGATTTCAAAACCAAAAGTCTTCTTTCACATATCTAAGAGCACTTATACACATAAATTCCTCCTTCTATGTCCTCTCAGACCTGTGGGTTCCACCCCCTGAGGCTCTCACCACTGCCTCTCCTTTTTGCCTCTGAGCCAGGCCCCAGGGGTGTTTGGGAAATCTGAGGGAGCAGTTTGGGTTGTCAAGATGATGACTAGTGGCAGATATGGGCATGCGGTGGGCAGGGCCTTAGATGTTGGGCAGGGCCTTAGATGTTTGCACCTCACAAGGTGGGAGTCAGTTCTTCACAACCATGAAGCAACAAACCATCCAGGTACCGTTTGACTTTTAAATGACTCCCTGAACATTTATGTTGGTGAAAAGTCTATTTATAAATCTCAGAGCCCAGGAAGGGGCACCTGGGTGGCTCAGTGGTTGAGTGTCTGCCTTCGCTCAGGGCATGATCCCCAGGTCCTGTGATTGAGTCCCGCATTGGGTTCCCCGCAGGGAGCCTGGTTCTCCTCTGCCTGTGTCTCTGCCTCTCTCTCTCTTTGTGTCTCTCATGAATAAATAAATATTTTTTAATAGTATAAATTATTATTTTTAAGATTTTATCCATTTTAATGTTCATTATTTAAAAAACCATGACAACAGTAGTAATGCCACGTGTCTTATTTACGTCTCTGATATGACACCCTGGATCACTGTGTTTGTCACTGTCTCTCCTACTCAGGCTATGCTAGGTGTAATGAAATAGCAGCTGACTATTTCACTACTTCTACTGTACAATTGGCTGAACATTTACATATTAAAATTCATCTTGTCTTATAACAAATCACCTTTCTTTCATTTCTCCTTTATGTAAAAAAGTCTTATGGGATAAAGAAAATGTACATGCGTACAAGCGGAATATTCCTTGGCAATCAATTTAAATGAACAAAGTACTGATCCAGGCTACAACATAGATGAACCTAGAAAACACGCTGTGTGAATGAAGCCAGACACAAAAGACCACATATTGTATGATTCCATTTATATGGATGTTCAGAACAGGGAAATCTATAGAGACAGAAATTAGATTAGTGGTGGCTTAGGGCTGGGGGTGGTGCTGAGCTGTGGGGATTGAGGAGTGATAGCTAAGGGGATCAAGATTTCTTTCTGAGGAAATGAAACGTTCTAAAATTGATTGTGGGGATGGATGCACAATTCTGAATATTATAGAAACTTTGAACTGCATGCTTTCAATGGGTGAATTGTATGTATGTGAATTAATATCTCAATAAAACTGTTAAAAATCTTATAGATTTAGATAGGTTAGATATCTACATTAAATGCATTTTCTATGAACTGAAATAAGTATGCATGTGTGTGTATAATTTCAGAGTTGAGCAGACAGGGAAAAGATTTGTAGGGGAAAGAGGACATCAAGTTTGACAAGGCTGAGAACCACTGATCTGCTTGCTCTGTTTTTTCTTGATCTGACTTCAGTTCTTTCCTCTCCCCCTCCTTCTTGCTGACTCTGTGGCAGGCATAGTAGACTCCCTGCTGTTCCTCCAAGTTGCAAGCTTGATCCAGACTCAGGGCCTTTGCACCTGCTATTCCCTTGTTTAGAATCCTCCGTCCCAGAAAAGGAGGCTCACCTCTCTCATCATTCAGGTCTTTGCACAAATGCACCTCCTCAGAGGCCTTACCACCTCAATGATCAAAGCTTGTGTATTTGCTTATTTTATATCCCCAGCGCAGACACCTCCACACTTGCATCCAAGCTCTAACCTCACATCTCTAAAATGATGTAGAATGGACACTTCAAACTTAAAATCCAAAGTGGAACTCATCTGCTCAAATGTGTTTCTACCACGGTCTTCCTCATTTCAGTATGTGGAATATGCATCTTTTCACTTCTCAGGCTCAAGACTTAGGAGTCCTCTCTTTCCCTTCCACTAAACATCCAATCAGAAATTCTGTTGCCTCTACCTTCAAAATATATAGTTGGGATCCCTGGGTGGCTCAGCCGTTTAGTGCCTGCCTTCGGCCCAGGGCGTGATCCTGGAGTCCCAGGATCCAGTCTCGCATCAGGCTCCCTGCATGGAGCCTGCTTCTCCCTCTGCCTGTGTCTCTGCTTCTGTGTGTGTGTGTGTGTGTCTCTAAGGAATAAATAAATAAAATCTTTTTAAAAATTTATATATATAGTAGATGGGGTGCCTGGCTGGCTCAATCAGCAGGGTGTGTGATTTGATCTCAGGGTTGTAAGTACAAGCCCCATATTGGGTGTAGAGATTACTTTAAGAAAATAAAATCTTGGGGTGCCTGGGTGGCTCAGTGGTCGAGCACCTGCCTTTGGCTCAGCTAGTGATCCCGGAGTCCTGGGATCGAATCCCATATCAGGCTCCTGGTGGGGAGCCTGCCTCTCCCTCTGCCTATGTCTCTGCCTCTCTCTCAGTGTCTCTCTCATGAATAAAGAAATAAAATCTTAAAAAGAGAAAATAAAATCTTAAAAAATATACATAGTAGACTATTCTAGATTAAAAGAGACTAATGAGGTATAACAACCCAATGCAATGCATGAATATTGACTGAATCTTGGATAAAGAAATACTTTCTAGATATAAGAGATACTTTGGGACAATGTGAATATGAACTTTTTATTAACTAATAGCATGGAACTGGTGTTAATTTTTGTAGGTGTGATAACAGTAGCATAACAACATAGGACACGTCCTTAGTCTTGGGAGATGCATGCTGCAGAACTTAGGGTGAAAAGTCATGAGATTTATACTTATTTTCAAATGGATCAGCAAAAACAAAGAAACAGACAACCCAACAAACAAACAAACGAATAAAGCCAACCAGCGCATGAGTGTAAAGATACAGCAAATGTTAATGATTGGTGAATCTAAGTGTGGTGTATAAGGAGTTCATTGTATTATTCTTAAACATTTTCAAAATAAAAAGTTAGGAGAAAAAAATGTCCCAGGACTCTTTTTCTGTCTTTTCCTGCTTTATTTTTCTTCATAGCACTTTTCACTCTCTGACATTTACTTATTCACTTGCTTGTTTTCGGTCTCCCCAGGAAAGAATGTAAGATCCACAGGACAGAGATTTTTGTCTGTATTGTTTACAACTAGGTTCTTGGTGCCTAGGGGAATGCCTGGTATGCATTCAGCAAAGAGTATGTGAATGAATGGATGGATGAAAGAAGGAAGAGTGGGATATGCCTACAGGACCAAGCAGGAATGAGACTGGATGGAGATGACCAGGTGTTTCTCACCTGGTTTTGTTGGTGGTGGTGTGTATATGTATGTGTAGGCAGGGAGGTAGGGTGCTGTGCATTTGGGTACACAAACAGCCTAATCTGAGTTTTGTAGATTAATTGGACTTTCTGACTTGTAAAATGGGAAGCACCCTAGTTTTTAAATATTGGCTACCTTTTCAAAAGGTCTATGAACTACTGTGTAGTAGCCAGACCAATGGTTTGCACATATTTTGTGCACACATGTGCAGTTTGTGCACATATATCCCCGAAAAACCGCCTTGGACTCTGGAAGCACTTGTTCAGGTTTGAAATCCTGGCTCCACCACTAATGCTGGACAAGGGACCTAACCTTTTTGAGCGTCTGTCTTTTATCATCTATAAAATGGGGACATTTATTTGTCCTCCACAGAATTATTATGAAGCCTAACTGAGATCATTCACGAAATGATGAGCTTGATTCAAGGGCTACTGACCCTTAGTTATATTTCTGCTTAGCCCTTATGGGCATATCATCATCCATTTATTCAAACAAGCAACATTTGCTGAGTACCTACTATGTGCTAAGCATAGGGTGCCATGTGAGTGTGCAGGTAATATGTGCTCATAGTAGATAGTAGATACTTAAGAAATGGTTGTTGTCATTGTTACCCTTGTGGGAACACCTGGATTTAAATCTCACATCTGTGGTATGGTCGCTTTGCAAAATAGTCTGATAGTTCTTCAAGAAGTTAGACGTATTATCTGACCCAATTCCATCCATAGGTATATACTCCAAAGAACTCAAAACCATACACACACATGTTTATAGCAGCATTCTTCATAATAGCTAAAAAGTAGAAACAATCCAAATGACTATCAGCTGAGAGACAAAATGTGATATATCCATACAGTGGAATATTATTTGGCCATAAAAAGGAATGACGTTTTGACATCTGTTACAATAATTAATCTTGAAAACAATATGCTAAGGGAAAGAAGCCAGACACAAAAGGCCATGTATCATGTCATTTGATTTATATAAAACATCCAGAATAGGCAAATCCATAAACACCAAAAGTAGGTTAGTGGTTGGAAGGGACAGGGAGGGGAAGCTGGGAGAATTGACAGTGACTGCCAAAGGGTATGCGGCTTCTTTTTGGAGTGGTGAAAACGTTTTGGAATTACAGTAGGTGATCAACGCACAACTTTGTGAATATACTAAACACCCTAAATGGCATACTTTAAAATGGTGAACTGTAAAGTACATTAATTATATCTCGATTTATATTTTCAAAAAAATCACCAGAGAAAAGTCTGACAAGTCAAGAGGATAGAACAGAATGCACAAAACCAGACCTAAGAGTCCAGAGGTATTTAGTATGATACAGCATTTCAGAGGGAAAAAGGATGAAGTAACCATTCACCAAGGAATGGTAAGAGCAAATGCCTTCACCTTTCTGTGCCTCGTTTCCTCTCCTCCAACACGATGTAACCACAGCTACTCCATACAGCTATTGGGAATACTCAATGTGCCTGGCACAGGGGAAGCCCTCAGAAAATGGTTAACTGTCTTCGTGACAGGCCCAGGTGGTAGAACCACAGTATCTTAGAGAGATCGCAGGTGGAGTTTCATTGAATCCTGGAGTGCCAGGATATCAGAACAGTACAGTGTTAGAATAATGTACATTGAGAATCTTGAAATCACAGAGCCATAGAACTGTATGAGTTTTAGGGCCAGAAAGGCCTCAGAGAACATCTGTCCCCATGATAAGGAAGTCTGAAGAGACATTCAAATAGTGCTAGTATAATAATAATTATACAGCTAACAGTGCTTCCATTTGCCAGACACTTTTGTAAATGCTTTCAAATAGTCACTTACTTAATCTCTACAAGAACCCTACAAGAATAGCCAGGCGCTATTATTATCACATTTTATGGCTTGGAAAACAAAGGCAAGAGAGGTTGAGTAACTTGCTCAAGGTCATACAGATATTAAGTAATAAAGCCAGGATCTGATCGCAGTCCAGAATCTGTGTTCAGATTCCCAAGATTTCACCCCAGAAATTCTGATTCAGTGGCTCTGGGCTGGGATTCAGGAATCTGCATTCTAAGCTACCTAGATGATTCAGATACCATTCAGGGCTGAGAACCACTGGTTTAGCCCAGAAGTGGCAAACTGGTGGTCCTCAGGCCACAGGCAGCCCACAGTCAGCCCATAGGCAGCCCACAGCCACATAGTGTTTTTAAGACTGAGCCAACCTTTAAAAAAAATCAGCTGATTTCAAATATTTCTGGCTTCTTCTGAAAAATTTGTAAGATGTGGCAACACTTTGTCCACATTCCCAAAGGGCAAGAATTGAGTCGAGTTGAGTAGCAGCTGCCCCCTTTAGGGATGGCATTATATCTCTCTGATGAGGCCAGAGTCCTCAATTCTTTATGTTCCCTTGCTGAATCTCGGAGGCATTTCAACTTATAATCCCTGATTTGGCCCAGCTTCCACACTGTAAAGAAAGGAAACTGAGGCTTACAGGAGAGAAAGGAACCCAGAGTAACACAGCAAGTCCAATGTAGAAGAAGACACCTGTCCCCTGACTTAAAAATCCCAGAATAATATCAGCCGCTAACATTTTTTTTGAGAACTTTCTATGTACTAGGCATACATGCTAAGTGCTTTTCAAACATCAGTGAACGTTGATCACTGCCCTTCGCTAGGTACCATAATGAATCTCATTCTGTAGATGAGAATAATGAGGCATGGAGAAATCAAGTCACTTGTCCAAGGTCGCACAGGTAAGAAGTTATCAGAATAAAATTCAACTCAACATCTGACTCCAGAGCCTGAGCCTTCAGCCATTATCTCTTTCATTCTTTAGAGCCCCCTAGGTAATAAATAAGGAGAGATAAAATCCTGGTTCTAAAATGTTTCAATTCCACTATCTCAGAGTTCCTGTGGATTAGGGGGTGGGGTGGAAGTATGAGGCGCAGATGGTGCTGACCCCATTTTCCCTGCAACATGTGCAAACTCTTCATGAACTCTGAGCCCTTTGTAGCCGCGACCAAGGCGGAGGGAAGAGGCAATATCCTGGCCACCCTGTGAAGTGTGTAAACTGTGGCCTGCTGGTGGGAAGGGATTCGGGAGAGACCTGGCACAGCCGCTTCAGCACCAAGGACAGCAGCCGTGCTCCAAGCTCCAAGCCCGAAGTCTTTTTGGGAATGATGGATCCGCTTGGCAGCATTCTTCCAGGGCTTTCCGCCCACCTTTCCCCAGGAACCTGGAGGAACTCTGGCCCGTGGTTTCTCCCATCTCAGGGTAGTAAGAATCCCCAAGAATTCCAGATTCCTTTTACCAAGGGTCTCTCTCTCTCTCTAGTCTTTGCTCCCAGACAGACGTTAAGGAAGCCTCACTGGTGGCCTGTCCTCCTGCCAGGGGCTCTGGTCCCTCTTATCGTGTGTGCAAGTACATGGGAGTGGGGTAGGGGAGAGAAAACAGGGAGTGTGCGCAGTTCCTCTGCCCTCCACCTCCTACCCATTCCGGCCACGCTGCCAGGGGCTTTGCAGCAAGCCCACCTGCCCGGTGAGCACCGTGGTCATGGCAACCAGAGAGGCCGGGGTTCTGATTGGTCCGCTCCCTGCCACGCCCCTACGCCACCGCTTCCCTGTAACTGAGGCAACCAAGAGGCGCTGCCTTCCCCTCCTCCTTCCATCCCTCCTAGAGAGGGCTGTGTAGGAGAGGGACCAGCCCCCTCTCTCGCTAGCAAAACATCATTTCTCCAAAATAGCGGCTACTCCCTATAATAATTAATGGAGAGAGGGAGTCTGAGGCCATTTCTCAACTCTTCTGGAATTGGATGGGCTGTCACTGAAGTCACTTCCGGTGAGAACAGGAAGTGGGAGGCAGGTTGTTCTGGGAGACAATGGGATGAGGTGGAAGGAAGGAGAGGGTCTAGAGAACCCCAGGAAGGAGGAACTGGGGGTGGGGGAGGTCAGGTCCGGGACAAAATCTCCCAGACTTTCACTCTCTCTCTGAATCAAGCCCACTCCAAGAGGTTTGGGTCCCTAGGGTGACTCCCTAATAATTCGGCTGACTACTACCATGTATTTGATTGACAAACGTCCTATCAGCGTTATCTTATTCAACTCCCACAGTAATCTAGTGATATGGGAGAAGTGTCTTCTCCTGAACCTCACCGGTTTTACAGAAACCCAGTCTTTGCCCCAGCTGACCTGCTTGGCTCTGTCAGGGTTCATCGTGGTTTGGGGTTGAAGGATGTTGACCACCTCAGGCTTGGTCATTGCTTGTGGGATTTCTCGGACCTTCTCAGCAATAAAGCTGTGCACAGCATTCAAGGCCTCTGCTGTGCCCTGTACCAGGCATACTCGTTCTGTGGTTCCTGTTGAGCAAGGGAGAGAGAGGGCACCCTCATCAAACAGGAATGGGAAGATTCCTGGGAGACAGACCCCATTTAATGAAAAGAGAAAACCTAGTTCCAGACCAGAAAGTGGACCTGACTGGCCCAGGTCACATGGTAAGCCCAGGGAAACTGGCATGGGCTTCCAGGCCATGATGGGTAGCTGGGAAAGTGAGTGGAATGCCTGTTTTATAATCTGCACTTCATGTCCCTCCCTCAAAACAACCCCAGGGGATGGAAGAATGATGCTTAAGTGCTTTGCGATGCCCACAGCAGCTCTGGGCAGGGGAGACAGGGCTCAGCTGCCTCTTCCCAGTCCATGCCGGCTCCCGGTTGCTCTGGCAACCATTCACTCACTCCCCCCCAACCCTAGAAGCCGAGAGCTCAGGCCTGCAACCGTTGCCACAGTAACTGGAACCCCCTTATCGGTCTGGCTGGCCGGGTCCTCAGCCCACCCCCAGGGGGACGAGGGACGAAGCCTCGTTGCCGTGGCAACCCCTGAAAGCCTGCAGCGAAGGCCTCTGGGCTTTTGGAGAGGATGGGGAAGGGCTGGGGGATGGGGGAGACAGAAGAGAGGCCAGAGTGCCCGCCTGGACCCACCAGATGGAGGGGGGAAGGGGAGGGGAGGGGAGGGCAAGGGTGTGGACAGGAGAGAGCAGAGGCAACTCTACTGTGGGTAGGAAGGGTAGGGACTCAGGGATGGGGAAAGGAGGGTGGGGTGGATGCCTTTGCTGGAGATTGTCTAGATTTTGGCTGCGGTTCTAACCTAGGCATCCTTACTGTGTGTGTGTGTTTGTGTGTGTGTGTGTATACTTGAGGTAGGGAGGCAGAAGAGAAGCCAACTCTGGATGGTGTTGGGATATATGTGTGTGGGACAGGGACTCTGGGCAACACTCTGACCAGTACGAATGTATCTGTGAGACTGTTTGGGTGAGTGGTGTGTGTGTGTGTGTGTGCGCGCGCGCATGCATGTGCGTACATGCATGTGTATACCTGGGCAGGACTAGCTAAATTATTCTTATTTGTGTATGTGTATAAGAGAAAGAGTGGGAGAGCTTAAGATATCAACAGTGTGACATAGTGAATCCAGCGCACTCTTGCGTATGGGAAAGACTTTGGGTGTCACTGTGATGTCCAAGGTTATGGATACTATTTGCCAGACTGAGCTGCTTGTACAGGAGAGTTTAAGAGAAAGAAACAAAGAATCTCATGAAGCAGCACTGAGGCTGTATGATGAATGTATATCACTTTGAGACTGGATGTCAGTGTGAGTGTTGGCAGGAAAGAGACAACCAGACAACCAGACACCTTTAGGTGTTCAAAAGACTCTTTGGAATGACTGGTGTGTGGTACATGTGTATATGTGCATGAACCTGTGTATAGGAGACAGATGGACAAGACTGTATGACTGGTATGTGTCAATGTGAGAAAGACAGAGAGATCAACAGGCAGACTCAAGTGTCAGCATGTAAGACCGGATGACTGGTGTGTGTATGTATGTGTGTGCCTGTGTGTGTGTGTCTGGGTGTGTGCATTTTAGCTGTACAAAGACGGCTCTATTGTGACCAGCAGGTGTGACAGTGTGCATTCCTGGGTGAGCTGGGCATGTTTGGTGTGTGGAGTGAGTGTCTGTCTCTCTCTGGGTGGGACTCTGCCTACAGGACCACTTAGCTCCCTGGCTCTTGAGTGTGTGCCAGGCTCCATGTGCCTGAGTGTCTGGGACATTTGGGGGTGAAGGTCCAGTCTCCTGTGGGTGTTCTAGTACAGCATGATGTTGCTACAAGTCTAACCTCTCACTTGCCATCTCTCAGCCTGGCATGCCAGTCTCACCATGTGCCTGGGTGTCACTGTCTTGGGTCACTGGTGTAAGTTGACATTCCCCATCTCCTCTGGGCTGCTGTTCCTCACTTATTCCCCCCAACCCCAGAACAATGGACTGGTCTGAGCCAAGGGTGAGTCAGCGTGCAGGCTGCCTCCGTCTGGGTGTAAATAGGAAAGGGTGTGGGTCAGGGTGGGAACTCGGGGTGGGGGGGGCAGGGAGGCCCTAGGGAGAGCCTGGCTGAAGTGGCTCTGCACTCCCATTTCTGCGAGGCTCCCTTCCAGCTCAGGGAGTCTGTGACTTCCCACCCTTTGTAGTTCCTAAGTGGGCTCCCCAAGGGCTTTCAGGGGCTCAGTTAACCCTCAAAAGAATGTCCAATAATGATAGCTGGTGCTTACAAAATACCAAGTGTTAGGCAATATTCTAAGCACTTTGTATATATTTGTGCACTTAATGTATGAGGTAGGCAATATTACTATTCTTGATTTACTGCTAAAGACACTGAGGCACAGAGAAGGTTTGGGATTTGCCCAAGTTCACTCAGCCAATAGTGAAAGTTCAGGGTTTCGAACGCAGGTGTCTGGCTTCAGAGTTTGGACTTTTAAACACAGAGCTCACCCTGGGCTAAATTTGGGGTGGCTGGAGTGTGTGTGTGTTTGTGTGTATGTTGGGAGGAAGGCATAAGACAACTCCATTTTTTGCTACTGTATTTTTGATAGTAAAAAAGAATATACATGGATTTATTAAGTAATCACTTAAGGTTTTGTACTTTACGGCAATATCGTTATAAATCAATACATTGAAAAAAAAAGTATGTGTACCTGTGTTTTTCTTCTGGGGACAGCTTCAGGCAAATGCTCAAAATCAGAAGGCGTTTTAGAATCACTAAGGTGTCTGGGTGGATGTACGGAAGTCTGTGTGACTTTGGGCAGATACCTGCTTCTTTCTGGGTCTCAGTTTCTCCATGTATGATCTGGAAGGATAGAGTCTGGGGCTTGGAGTTTCCTGTACCAAGAAGGGGAAACCCTTTGTGCTTTGCCCCTCCTTTGGGGTTAAGGGTCAGGTAGGTTTTTGTTTCATGTAGTAGACACAAATGCAGTGTGTGTGGGTGCGTGTGTGTCCATCTGTCTGTGTGTTTCGCCATTGTCATTTCTCATCTGTTCTGTATGTTTCAGTCACAATGAACAAACTACCCCACCAGCCTTTGAACACGCTACTTCATCTTCCTAGAGTACGCTTCCCTGCTTTTATCTAGTTCACTCTTACTTATTGTTCTGGGCCCCTCCTCCAGGAAGCCCTCCCTGACCTTTCTAGGCTGGGTCAGGTGCCCCATCTGGGCTGCCACCATCCTCTGGGCTTCCCGTCCTAGCCCTGACCACACTAGGTTATTGCTGGTGTTCAGTCTGTCTTCCCTACTGGGCTGTGAGATCTGGGAAGGAAAAGGGGGGGATAGTTCAGTCACTGCTATGTCCTCATCTCTGTCCATAGAAGAGGTGCTCAGAGAATGTAGCTTGAATAAATGAATGAAAGGGTGTTAGCCAGGAGCAGAGGGAAATACACTCTTTGTTTCAAGCATTTCTTGAAACATTTCTTCATTTCTTATGTTCCTGTGGGTCCTAGGAAGTCCTAGGGGGCAGGACTAGGACACAGGGGGCTGTGTCCTGCATCTTTGAGTCAGGAGCCGGCACAAGCCATATGATCTGGAAATTCCATGTCAGCAGTTGGGGGTGGAGGTGGATGCATGTCCTGGTGTTGGGGAGAGATGCTGGATCACGTTGCTTGTTTGAATAGTATTTGGCCCAAGAAAGCCAATGACTGTCCCATTCTCTGGGGTTCTCAGCTGCCTGGCCTTTGGGGTGTGTCACTGAGTTGGGAGGAGATGATGTGTCTCATGTCACAGAATGTGATCCAGGGATAAGGAACCAAGTATCTTCAGATAAATGCCCCCAAGCAGAGGTCTTATCCATATCTGTGGCTGAAGGGGGCATGTGGGTGAAACTGGGCCAGGGTGGAAGAGAAAAGGGGGGTAGGGTGGGGTGCCTGGTTCCCTGGACAGTTCTCTAAACCTCTTGCCAAAGCTGCTTAGTGAGATGGGAGGCAGGGCGGGTGAAGGGAGGAGGGAGAGAGAGAGAGAGAGAGAGAATATGAATGTGTTCTGACCCTGGACTCTAGCTCTGGTATTTGACCTAAAAAATCCTAGGGGATTAAGGATGAACTAGAATCAGCTCTGGACCAAAGATGCAATTCTGGGGGCCCTCCCTGGAGGACATCTCTAGATGTTGAAGCTCAGGCATTGGTCTTGGGAGGGAGTAGTGGAGGGGTGACAGATATGCAAGGGGCAATAGAGGGAATGGAGGGGCCTTGGAGATGTTATGGTTGTGGGGAGAGAAAGTGAGAGCTGGAGGGGAGGCAGAAGAGGGGCTGGGTTTGGAGAAAGGAAAGAAAAGGCTCGTGGGGCCTGAGACTGGGAAGGAAGCATGAAGGGAGGGATGGGTGAGTCAAGGCAGGAAGAAATAAGGGGTGATCCAGCAGATGGTTGAGGGGGTGTCACTCAATATTGGTTGACTGACCAGAGAAAGAAAAGCATGGGATTATGAGAGGTGAGGAGTAAGGAAAATATGGGGCGAGGCGTGGGAAGACAAGAAGCAGGGGGCGGGGAGGAGAGGGAGGGAGAGAGGTGGAAAAGTAGAGATGGACAAGACAGATCTATGGGAGCGAGAGGTGGGGGGTATATCCAAACAGAATCAGAGAGACAGAAGCAAAAAGAACAGGAGGAGCCAGAGAGAGGCGGATGGGAATGGAGACTCAGGGAGCAAGAGCTGGGAAAGTCAGAAACAGAATGAGAGAGACATAGGAAGAACAACATAGAGAAAACCAGGGAGCCTCAAACTGGGCAAGATGGGGTAACAGAAATCCAAAGGGAAAGAGCTAGGGGGGAAGAAGTGCGTGTGTGTGTGGGGGGAGTGTGCAGCCAGTCCAAGTCTGGCTGTCCCCCCAACCCCAAGGGAAGCCCTGACACCTGCCTCCCTGCCCACCCCCCTCCAGCAACTCCAACTGACCCAAAGGGGCAGGTGTGTGGGAAGGGGCACATCTGCCAGCACATCATGCAAATGAGCTCATGAATATGCAGCAGGCCTATTGTCTGGCCCTGCCCCCACCCCCATCTGCTCAAGCCCGGCCTCTGGGGCTGAGGGCAGCTCTGTCCCCTTAGGAGGAGGGGAGGCCCCCCCATCACCACGACTGCCCAAAGGGCAGCCCTTCCCCCTTATCCACGGCCCAGGTGGGAGGGACAGGAGGCCAAGGGCAGAGTCCTGGGCCAGGGCTCACCCGGATAGAAGTCTTTGGACTTAGAGAGCTTGATGGTGGCTCCTGTCTCCTTCTGCAGCTGCACGATGGTCTGCCCGCCCTTGCCAATGATGGAGCCTGCCGCGTAGCTGGGGATCAGCACCTTCAGGAAGTATTCGCCTTCCTCTGCAGGGGCACAGGGGGAGGGGGGAGGGCAGTCAGGGGGCGGGTCTCCACCTTCAGCCTGGTGTGGGCCTAGGAAACCAGTGGCGTCACAGGAACATATAGGAGCAATGACCATGAGAATAGCAGTAGGGAAGATAATACAACTAATGATCTTCATTCATTCACTCGTTCATTCATTCATTCATTAATTCATTCCACGAATAGTTGCTGAGCACCTGCTGCCACACGCTTGGCACTGTTTTAGTGAAACAGCCATGAGGAAAACAGACAAACTCCCTGATTTTGCAGGCAAATGAGGCAAATAAGGCCAAGATAGTTTCAGTGATTCAGCCAAGAGCTCACACAGCTACATTCTTCTAGAGGGGGGAGACAGACAGTATGTTTTATGTTGGATGGTGGTTAAGCTCCACAAAAACAAAAAGGGACAGGAGAAGGGACGGGGGCTTGTAGAGGCGGCAGTGTCAGATCCGGTGGCCAGGAAAGCCCTCCCCAAGAATGTGGTATTCTTTGTTTAACAAACACTTCTACAGAACCTAGTATACACTAGACTCTGTTTCAAGTACTATACAAATATCAGTTCTTTTACTTTTCACACTGATGCTATGAAAGAAGTACTTTGTAACCTGGCTTTAGATTCCTGGCTCTGGACCCTCATGACTGATTGTTGTCCAGGCTGTGGAGGGGGGAATGGAACCATGAGGCTCTGTGGAAGAGCAAGTGCAAAGGCCCTGGGGTGGGACTGGGCCAGAGTTGTCCGAGAAAAAGTGAGGTAGCCAGTGTAGCTAGGGCTGAAGATGACAGGTGGAGAGTGGAAGGGGATGAGGGCTGAGAGAGGTGGTGGCAGTGGTTGAGTGTTGAGGTTTGTGGGCCATGGTGAGGTCTTGGGTTTTACTCTGAGTGAAATGGGAACCATGGGAGGGCCCTGAGCAGTGGAGAGATGGGATCTGACTTAGGTTTCCAGAAGATCCCACTGATGCCCACAAGGTAGGAGGTGGTGGCAGTCTAACTGGTGGAGCCATCGAGGGGTGGGTGGGGGAGGAGGGATCAGGAGGAGAATATCCAGAGATGTTCTCAACACTCAGTATGGACCCTGTACTGTGCTGAGTGCTTTGCAAGCTTGACCTCAACCATTCCCTACCCACCAATGAGGTGGGTATAACAAGGCCCATTTTTACGTGGGAGGAAACTGAGGCACAGAGCCCGTGAAGGCACCAGCCCAAGGTCAGTTGCTCAAGGGCACCAAGAAAGTCCCTGGCATGAGATCCCAATCCAGTTCTGCTTCATTCTTGGCCCTCACTTGCTTAGCACCTTCCGATGTTGGTGGCTGAAGACCAATGTAGTCAAGGACAGTCCCCAAGACCCGGGGGTGGTGAGGTGGTGCCAGTGGTCACTTTTGGGACTGTGGCCATTCTCTGTTAGGGACTAATTTTCTTGGTCATGTGTAAAATGCTTTGTCAATGTACTCAAGGCACATGCCTAACCTTCTAACCCAACTGTTGTCCCTAACTGCTCAGAGGGTAGAAATTGTGGAATCTTCTCCGTATAAGAGCCTCTATGATTTGGCCCTGCAGTTCTTTCCAGCTTCAGGTCCTCATCTTCTTCTATAAGCATCAGGCATACTTCCTCTTTGTTAAGTGTTCCCTCCTCCCATCCACCTCAGGGCCTTTGCACATTCTTTTTACTTAGAACTGTCCTCCCCCAGTGAATTCCTCTTGTCCTTCAGGTCCCCACTCGAATGTTGCTTCTTCTTGGAAGCTTTCCTTGAACTCTGAGGAGGAGATGGATCCCCTCCCGTTCATTTCATGCCTTCAGAGCAACGTATCACAAACGTCCCCTGGAGCTCATTTTTGTGTCCCAGGGACTCATGCCATGTCCCAGCACATAGTGGGCATGCAATAAAAACACTGGGGAAAAGAAGGGAGGAGCCAGGCCATTCTGCTACCAAAGCTTAAGGTCTTAAACCATCCCCCAGTGGTTTTAAATTTTTTTTTTCTTTTAAGCAAAGGAAACCTATTTTCAATGTCTCACATGAAACTCCACCACATAGAGCAGATAAAAGAGAAACTGTTCTGGTGAAAGTGGGGGCAGGGCGGGGGGGGGGGCAGGAGCCCTGCCCATCTCTTCCTGATCCCTTACGATTGAAGGTTCTGGACTCCCTGGTGTGTTAAGGTGGGGGTATGGGGGCGAGGGGCTGGACGGGGCTTCGCTGGCATGGGGAGGGGGGTCCAGAATGAAGGCGATGCCCTGAGCTCAAGGCAATCCTCTTAAACTTGCCTCATCAGACCATTAAACCTATTAGGTAATTAGCCCCCCAGAGTGCCTTCCCATCAATCATTCTGAGCCCCCTGAATTCACTTTCTTCCCTGGGCTCACAGAGGCAGCCTCTTGCCTGCTCCCACCCCTAAACCTGTCACAGAGATGGAGGACCAGTCCTCTATCCCTGAAAGGCTCAGAAAGAGGAGGAGGGTGTTCTCACAAGGACTCCATCCTCTTTTTCCTTCTTTGACTTCATTCCCTATCTTCTCTCCAGCCAAGGTCTCTTCCCCAACTTCCTCCTTGAATGTAGAAGGTATTCACCTACTCTGAAGAAAACTGGGTATGCCCCTCTACCCCATTTCCTGTGCTCTCCGTCTTAGCCTTCCCCAGGAATCCCCATATGAAACAGCAGAAACACCCATAGACTGAGTGTGAATTTTGCCAGGATGGGCCGCCTGGTCTTGGGCAAACCACCTCACCTCGTTGGGTCTCAGTATTCTCATCTGTAAAACGGAGACGTGCTCCGTAATTAATTAAATGATAAACCGTAAAGTACTCAGGATGGTCTCAGGCACATGGAGGCACTTGAGGAACACTAGATGTCATTACCTCCACCATCAGCGTGATTATCACTGATGTCAGGAACACAAGCAAAGTTCTTGTCACAGCGTCTGGCCCAGGGTATGTGCTCTACAAGTGGGGAGACGAGCCTCTAAGGTCTGAGGTTTTTGTTGGGCGATGAGAGAAGAAAGGGAGACCCCCACTTCCTTCATCACATGCCCCCTAGGGATGTCCCAGGCCTTTCTCTGCTTCTTGGAAGAGGAATGAGCTCTCACTGATGGAAGCGAGACCCTGCTCCCCCTTCTCTGGACGCCCAGCATCTCTCCGACTCCCTTCCTTCTCATGCCACCTCTTGCCTTTACCCTTGATGTATGCCCTCGGTACAGTTTCCTTCCTTCTCTCCCCCTTCCCTCCCATCCTCCAGCAAACCCTTCCTGAGCACCCACTCTCTGCCAGGCTTTGTTTTAGGTGCTGATGACAGCAGGGAGCGAGACAGTCCATTCCTTCAAGTCCACTCGCTTTTAAAATTTAAATGCATCCAAAAAATAAAATAAAATAGAATTTAAACGAATCTATTTAGAGAGGACACTTAAAAACCACTGCTAATAATCAGAGTTTGAAGGCTCGTTATGTTTTCCCCTCCAGGACATATGATATAAACATACCATGGTTTAAAAAAAAAAGTTTGTCCAGGGACTGCTTAAGCCACCTATGGGTGCTCGAAGATCCCTGTATCAGACTAGTGTAAATCAGGAGCCTCTACCTGAGGCCAGCCTTCCACAGAGAATGACTAGGTGGGACCTCCCACCTGCACAAGCTCAGAACTCAGGGCACAAGTCCCCCCCAACTGTGGCCAACAAACTGCTCTGACCCTCTTTAGAATCCTCTTCACGTCTTTCCCATTTGGGAAGCACTCCCCTCTGCCTGCTTTTAACCCTCACTCACCCATCCCTGTGTGAGTCCCACCTCCCCCAGGAAAAAGCCAGGCCTCTCTTTTCCCAGCCTGCGTGGCAGCAAGGGGAGACACATACCCTGAGCTGAACCCAGAGCCCCCCCAGACCTCACACACTCCCAGCCAGTTTGAGCAACCAAGGCTCTGCCTGTGAAAAAGTTCTTCCTTCTACTGAAGTAGAATCTAAATGCCAGAACTCTGCACCCACCTACCTCCACCCCCCGCCTAGCTTTTCCCTCTGGGTTTAGGAAGCTCCCTTTACCCACGACCATGACAGAGAACTAGAGATGCCCACTTCTGCTTTCCAGATGGTTTTCATCCTGCTACAATGTCAAACACTCCTTCTTCTAGTCTTATCCTCCCTTTTGTGCCTACCTTCTTCAGCAATGCTTCTGGAGTTTCCAAAAAGCATCCAATACCCCTGTCCCCTGAAATAATGTGGACTTACCCAAGAGATTTGGGGTGCCGTGGTAAGAGTGGCACTTTTGATCAGAGTTGACACTAAAAGGCGGCTTTAAGTGGGGGTGGCATCTGGGTAGCTCAGTGGTTGTGCATCTGCCTTTGACTCAGCTCATGATCCCGGGGTCCTGGGATGGAGTCCCCCATCAAGTTCCCCGCAGGGAGCCTGCTTCTCCCTCTGCCTATGTCTTTGCCTCTCTGTGTGTCTCTCATGAATGAATAAATAAAAAAACATTAAAAAAATAAAGGTGGGGGGAGGTCATTCATGACAAAGGTAGAGCAGAAGGGGTGTGGTATGTGTTGTAGAGGTGACTTCGGTGTCAGGAGGTCTAGGGGAACCAAAGTTGGGGTGTCATGTTCGTGGGACCCGCTCTGATTTGCAGGTTGGGACCAGAAGTGTCGGTGCGTTCCACAGAGGTGTGAGGCAGCTGGGGTGTGATGTTGACATTGTCGCGGGAGTGTATGGGGATGTTGTCGGTGGAAGACAAGACCTGGTGGAGTGTGGTGGGAGCAGTACCGCTCAAGAGGGTGGGGACAGCAGGTGTGCAAAGCGGTCTGGTGTGAGAAATGCAGTACAACGTGCTTCCAGGGGACGGCATGTCGAAGGTGTGACACCGTCTTTGAGCTGTGACACTGTCTCTGAGTGAGAGAAAGGTGGCTGGGTAGGATTTCCTCGGGGGGAAGAGCTGCTGGATGGTGTGACAGGCCCCTGGTGGCATTCTCCATGGGATGGATAACAATGTAATGACAACTCTTGTGTACTGATACGCACATGTGTGACAGTGTGACAGCCTCACATATAAAGTCTCATTTAACCCTACACAGCAGTCTGGCGTTGTAAGTAGCAGATCTCACGGCTCCCATTTTGCAGATGAGGAGACTGAGGCTTGGAGCAGTGAAATAAGGTGCCCCAGGGTCCCACACCATGAGCACGGCAGGGAGGAGATAAACCCTAGAAGATCTCACTCTCAGACTCTTAACCCCTGCGACACTGTCTTTATGTTAAGCAGCGAGGATGGTGGGAGCGAGGATTGGCAGCTGGTAGCTAGTTAGGGTATGACTGGTGTGTGCGTGGGGAGGGAAGTTGTGGTTTCTGTACACATGGGGGTGACAGAGGTGGGAATACAGTCAAGAGTATGCCATACTAGTGGCACCTTAAGAGTTTCACTTGTATTCAAGGGAGGTGGGGGGACATCCTTTGTTACTGTCCTACAGCCAGACTAGTTGTCTCTCTGATAAGTTCCTAACCTGAGTTTCCATTCAACCTCTTTTACCCAAATCCTCCTGTGCTTTGGTGCCTTGTCTCCCTCCCAATGGTGTCTGTTGGCCACAGTGCCTGGACATCAGTTGGAATGACCCCTATCTCCTCTATCAGCCCCTCAAGAATGGCCAGGAGTGGCAGGCTGGTGCTGCAGGCAAGAGCTCAATCTGCCCTGTCTGCCACGACCTGCTGTGACACCCTAGAAGACTCCCTCCACCCCCAGAGCCTCAGCTTTCTCACCCCAAAATGGGGTTCACCACAGCGTCTACCCACATCACGAGCCAGCCTCCCGGGGTTCAAATTCCAGCTCTGCCTCTTATTTGCTGACCCACCTGGGGCAAGTTACTTAACCTCTCTGTGCGTCAGTCTGTCATCTGTTAAGAAGGGTAACATAAAAGAATTGTACAGATTCAATGATTGGTCTGTGCCAAGCATTTTCCATAATACTTCCTGGCGCGCCACAGGCCAGAGATATTAGCCAGCATTATAATTTATTATTGTTGATTATTACATCATAGAGTGTTGGGAGAATTACATGAAATACTGCTTATAAAGCAGTGAGCAATGATATCGGTAGTGGTTATTACTACTATCGTTGTGGTTATTGAGATTTCCCCACCTGACAGATGGTGACTCTTGAGGCTCAGGAAGGGGGTGAGGTTGACCCAGCATCCCCCAGTCACTACAGTGTTATTGCAAAGAGCCCTCAATTTTGAGATGAGAGTCCTGGATCCTTGCCCAACGCTGCCTCTTGAGCGTTTCTGTAAATGGAGGACCATCCCTTTGCCTCTGCAGGCCTCAGTTTCTCCACAGGTCACCCAGAGGAGAGGTGGAAGAGCTTTCAGGAGAGGGTCCCTGGGGGCTCATCTTACTTTCCCCGCTGCCGAGGGAGGCAGGAAGCACAGTGGATAAGCACACGAGCTCTGGAACCAGGGTTGAACAGATCCCCGTTCCACCAACTTATGAGCTGTGTGACTTTGGGCAAGTGGCTTTATTTCCCTGAGCCTGGTTTCCTCTTGTGAAAAAGCAGCTCAAATCATCTCCCCCAGAGGACCGTATTAGGAAATAACCCATATCTCAGAGCCTCACTTGGAGTAGGTGCCGAGGACTCGGGCCTGACCGTCCTTGGCAGCATCGCTATTGTTAGGTTGTGCTGCTCAGAGCAGTCAGATTTGGGGCACCTCAGCCCCTTAAAAAGAAGGATGAGACACCTCCCTCCCCCCAAGCAGGGGCAGGGCTGGGCTGTCAGGTCAGGCTCAAAGGCCGCCTGGGTCCCCGACTCTCTCCAGGACTGGGAATGGCAGTGGGGCAGGAAGAAGGAAGGAAGTGGCTGGGACATATTCATGTGTGTGCTGGGGGTTGGGGGTTGGGGGGGGCAGGAAGAAGGACAGGAAACTCCCTCCCACCCCTCCCCCAACTTCCTTTTCCTTCAATTTCTGCTGGACACCCCCTCTCAGGCAGCCAGGGGGTCCCCGATTCCGGTCCCACCTGGACAGGAGTGTGGGGGGCTGCTGGCGTGGAGGAAAGAGACTTGGCTTGTGTTCCATCGAGGGGAGGAGGTGAGAGGTCCCCACCCCACCCACTACAGGGCCTGGTGGAGACCGGAGCGTGCACTCTGGCCCAGGCCATCCTTCTCCCATCCGGAGGAAAAGGCCAGAGGAAGCAGATTTTGGCCAAGGTGACCGCAGGGAGGGGCTTGTCTGCTATGGGGTCTCCCTCCATCCAGGGAGTTAATAGGCTGGGTTTTGAGTCTCCGAGAATCCCTACCTCCTTCCTGAGTCCCTGGCCCAAGAGACACCCACTAGAGTTCCCAGCTCGTCTTTTATTCTTGGGTACACATACCTCCTCGGGTCACACACACAGTGAGGGGCCCTCCTGTCTCCTACGCGCACACCTTCTGTGTTGTCAAACACTCAGACCTCACACACATGCACACACACACAGAATCAGTCCCTTGTCTCTCTCACACACACAGAATCACTCCCACATCTCTAGTGTTACATACTCAACCATTTCACTCACACACCCTCCCCTTGTTATAGATATATATACACACATGCACACACACCCCTTCCCTTTTCATACCCCTTGGGTGTCATATACACACATTCTCTCTTCCCTGTCACACGGGCACCATCCTTCCTTCTCCTTGTTACACACCCTCGTGCAGTTCACCCACGGAGCCCTAACCTCTCCCCGTCATACACTCACCTTCCCTTGTCGTACACACCCCCTCTGATGTCACTGTTGCACACCTCCATGTGTCACACCCAGCCACAGCCTCTTTGGAGTCACACCCACACCCTTTCCTTGTCACATACCCTCACCAGCTTCTTCTGGTTCCACCCCACCCCAAACACGCCTGTGTCACACACACTGAACTGCCTTCCTTGATCCACACAGCCTCTCATGGCTCACACCCAGAGCCGGCCCATTCAGCTTCCCCCACACACCCCCTTGCATGTCACACACACCCTCTCACTCATGTGTCACACCACCACAGCCCCCTCTAGGGTGACATGCACACACTTTCCCTTGCCACACATACCCCTTTGAGGGTCTCAAACACAGAGCCCAGCCTCTCATCTCACCCTGTCTCTTACACACACACACACACACACACGCACACGCACACACACACACACACACACACCTTCTTTCCTGTCATATCCGTGATCCCTAATGTCACACATCCAGGCCTTACAGGGCCCACGCGCGCAAATACACACAAACACACACACACACCTGTCCCAGCCACACATTCTTCCACCTGGCTTTACACACCCACCCATTCCTCCATCTCACCCAACACACCCACCCAGCTTGTCCCCACGCACAATTCTCGCCCATGGCCCACTCGTGCCACCCTCTGGGACAACCCTTGCTCAGGACATCCCCAGGGAGGGAGGCTGGGAAGCTCCGGGTCCACAGGCCTCCTCTACTCCTTCCCCTCCCCCCCGCCAGGACACGCCAGCTCGGGAACACCCCTGCCCCGAAAGGGTCACATCACACACCCCTCAAGGACACAGAGACGCCCGCCCAGAGGGACCCACGCCCCCCATCCTTTTGCGCCCCCCAAGGACACTTAACCACCCCCTCCCCCCCACCCCCTCTCATCGCAGACAAAGCTCCCAGCCCCGGGCAGCGGCGAGAGGGGGAGGGGGTCCGGCCCCCTCCCCAACGCCCCTCTCAGCTCCCCGGTCTAGGGAGGGGCGCCCTTCCCCGCCCCAGAGCCCTTGCACCTGCCACGGCGGGGGGAGGAGGATGGAGAAAGGCGAGGCCCCCTGCCCGCTCCCCTACACCGAGCCGCAACCCTTTCTCACCTCCCGTGTTGCTGCGCTTGGTGCAGACCACCTCGGGGGGCGTTTCGAGGGGCCTCTTGCGGGAATCCGGGGCCTCGGGCTCCATGGGGGGGGCCTGGGGCGGCGGCTGCTGCTGCTGCGGCGGCTGCGGCGGCGGCGGCGGCGGCTGCTGTGGCGGCGGCGACGGCTGCTGGGGAGGCTGGGGTTGCGGCGGCGGCGGCGGCGGGGGCGGCGGCGGCTGCGGGGCCGCGGAGGCCGTGAAGAGGCCGTGCACCGCGCCGGCGGCCATCATCCTCATGGTCGGGGGGGGGCGGGGGACGGGGGTGGGGGAGGGGGAGGGAAGGGGATGTGGGAGGGGGAGGGGGCGGCGGCGGCGGGATGGGGGAGGGGGAACCCCGGCGAGGGAAGGAGGGAGGGAGCTGGTTCTGGGGGGCTGACAGAGCCTGGAGAACGGATGTGAGCAGGACGGGAGGGCAAAGGGGGTCCCCGATAGGGCCCGGAGAGAACTGAGGGGTGGGGTCTCTCTCAAGATCACCGAGGCCAGGGACTGGCCGCGCCACTGGGGGGGTCGGGACCCCCTTCTTTGCTCCCCCGGTGGAGGGCCGAGCCCCCCAGACCCTGCTCGGGGCGGGGGGCCGGAGGAGCGGGACCGGAGGTGGGAGGCGGAGGCAGCCGCTAGTGGGGACCCGGGGGGCGGCGAGTGCGGGCGGCAGCGGCGGCAGGGCTGGCGGTGGCTGCTGGCCCGAGCATCTTCTTCCCGGAGGCTCCCACAGCGGCCTGGCCCCTCCCACCCGATCAAAGCCACGCCCATGCCGGTCAGGGCCGCGCCCTTCGGCGCCCCCATTGGTCTGTCCTTGAAGCCTGGACCACGCCCTCTGAGTTGACCACGCCCTTTCCCGCAGCTGGGAGATGGACCAGGCTCTCCCAGGCTCCAAGAAGGACCCAGAGCTCATTCACACCTTTCTCCCCTCCTCACCTGTAACGTACGTTTATTGAGCACTTACTGTGTGCCAGGTCCAGGTCTAAATGAGCGCCTCACTAACCTTATTACGTTTAACTCCCAAAGCAACCGACTGCGTCAGGTACTCTTACTCTCCTTTCCCATTTTATGGAGAAAGAAACTAAACCTCAGAGACTTGTTGTCACTTGGTCGAGATAAGAAATCTCACTTCACATGTCTCCCACCTCTGACAGCTGAGACGTTCCCCCCACAAATCTTTCATCCTTCCCTTGAAGAATCAACACAGGATTACTGCAAGGGCTCTGGGGATTGAGTTCAATGAATACCTCTATTAAGCGTGTAGAGCAGAGTTTAACAATCCAAATCCAGTTGGTGCTCGGGTCAATCAAGAGCACTTACAAATCACCTACTAAGTGTCAGGCACTACCCCAAACGCTGGGATACAACAGGGAACAAAACAGTCTCAGCCCTTGAAGACTAAGAATTACTACTCCTGTCATTAAGAAAACCTGATTTTCAGACAACAAAGCGGACACCCAGGAACCTGGAGTGTGGTTCGTCCAAGGGCACACAGGGAGACAGACAGAAGGGAGACTGGGATTTGAACACAGGACAAGCTTAATTCCAGAACCTGAAGTAGGGGCCCCTTCCTTGGAGTGGATCATTGCTAATATTCAGTGCTCTCGGATACATGAATTTTCTGCTCCCTGAATTCCTTGTCTTCAAGGGTTTTCCCTAGGTCAGTCAGACGCAAGATTAGGCTCAGAGGGGCCTGGGTGGGGGTAACTGTGGCAGCTGGGGGGCCCCTCCCTCTCCTCCATCCCACTCCTACCCCTCCCTTGCCATGCTCTCAGGTCCCCGGGATGGGGAGGGTAGCAGATGGCCTGGGGAGGATGAAGTGGCCTCCCATCTGTCCCCTCCCCCCCCATTGTCCCCGGAGCCAAGGGGGATTCGAGGGGGTTGTGGTCCACTGCAGTCTGGATCCTCCCCCTCCATCTTCCTGGAGGGAGCTGAGGAGCTAGTTGCTATGGAGACAAGGAAGAGGCAAGAGAGATGCAGGGAGGCACTGGGGTCAGATCCACACCTTAGACTCTTTGATTCACATATACTCACACCACACAGGTACATATCCCAACATCCATGGAGTCTGGCATGAAGCTCCACATCCCCAGCACACACGTAGTCATGCCAGCCCTCCTGCAGACACACAGGTGTATACTCAACAGTTTCACATGGGCACATTCTGATATATGAAGAATTCTCATGGGGATAGGTACACACACACACACACACACACACACACACACACACACACACTTACCCATAATGCATAATGCACATTCAGTCATGTGGACCATATATGTCACAGGCTCTCATGCAAAAATAGATAGACACACATCTGATATCCGAGTATGTCCCAGGTGCACATATCCAAAGCCAAAATAACTCCACACTTGGTCACACACATCCTGAGAAGTTACATGATCAAAGCCGTAAGACATAAACAGCCTATGTTACATAAGGCATACATGTTAGTGACATGTGATATATATACTGACAAACAGACCCAATCCTGCCTTCCACACAAATGGGATAATCACACACATTTAGATACATGGTTCTCATAGTCTAATGCACAAAATGCACAGGACCTCACAGGCCACTCAGAGACATGCAGGACATACACGGAATCCCAAGTATTGGTCAGCCCTCACCCCCAAGTCATGCCTGCAGCCCCAGCTCACCCCCCCCCACAAACCCTCCCATTTGGACACACACGGCAGCACGGTTGGTCACGCACTCACACTCACACACAAACACAAACCTCCTCCTAGATATTTTTAAACCCAGGCTAGTTCTGCTGCTATGGCAACCGCCCCAAACCCATTGCCATAGCAACCTAACGTCAGCTTTCCAAGCACCAAATCCTGGGGGATTGCAGGGCCCCAATCAGAGGCCAGAGGAGGGGGTTGCTGCACCCTCTGCCATCATCCGTGCCACCCCACTACCTCCACCCCAGGGCCTTCAAGAAAGCAGCCACCTTAGGGTGGGTAGAGGCTGGAGCCAAGGATACAAGACCCTCCAGACCAAGCTGAAGCAAGAACACCCCTCAACTTGCTTTTTCTTCCTGCTCCATCAGAGCTTTATGGAGGGGCTCATGGGGCAAAGGTCAGCCTGCTCCTGGACACACACAAGACTTTGAGGGTTTGAATCTTGGCTCTGACATGCACATGCTGTGTGACTTGGGCCTGTCCTTACCCTCTCTGAGTCTCATGTTTCTTAATTTGGAAAATGTTCCTGCTGTTGCTGTCAATACTAATACCCCAAGGGCTACTGTGACTCAGTGGCTAAAAGGCCAGCCCGATCTGCATCCAAATTCTCACTCTCCCATTTTCTAGCTGGATGAACTCAGGCAAGGGCCTCTGCAACAATGTTGGGGCACACATAGTAATTTAATTACATAGGGCTGTTGGGATGATTCTCAACAAATGGGTGTGGTTGCTGATCTAAGAACTCTGCATGTATTCCAACTTATTTCAGTCTTAAGCATGGCCTTATGGGTAAGTACTATTATTATTCCCATTTTGCAGAAGAGGAAACTGAGGCCCAGAGATGCTGTCTGAGATCACACAGTTTTGAAGCATGAGATTTGAACCCAGGCCATCAAAGATGTGGCCTTAGCCATTTCTCTCTCTCCTACTACTTAAAGGCATTTGGAGAAGGGTGATAGAATGGTGGATCTCTGGAAATGCTTGCTAGCTTCTGTTTTCCAGCCTGCAAAATGGGAATTCAAATGGTACAACCGGCTGAGGTGTCAGAGGATCTGTGAGGCCCCTTGCACCTGGGGGGCTGAGGATGGGCTGGCAAACTTGAGCGCTCTGTGTAGATGGGGAGCAGATTGAGAGGGGCAGGGCAAGCCAGCAAGTGGGTAGTCTGGGGAGGCAGGTTGGCTCTTCTTCCCAGCCCTGTGACCTCAGTCATGGGCTTTCTCCAATCTGAGCCTCATCTCATCATCTGTCAACTGGGAATCATAACAGTGCTTAAGGGAGTGTGGCAAGGAGTCCAAGAACCAAAGCAGGTGAAACCACTTGGCCTGGGTCCCAGCCAGCGAGGGGAGAAATCTGAGCTGATATTAATACTATCCATCCAGTCTGTGGATGAGATTTAGGAGACAGGACTATGGACGTGCAGGATTTTGTGAACTGTTTTGACCCACCGTAAGAGATATTATATCATGATCTAATGCATACAACACTAAAACAAGTTTCATGAAATCATACTTCACCTATATCTTTGTCTATACTATGTCTACATTACATGCACAGACTCCGATCTGTTCTTTCCTACTGAAAAATGTTGGTTGGTTTCACAGTCTCCTAACCAGTTGTGACCAACAGTATGAAAAAACCCCAGTGTGGGGGCGCCTGGGTGGTTCAGTGGTCTAGCGTCTGTCGTTGGCTCAGGTCATGATCCTGGGGTCTTGGGAGCGGTCCTGCATCGGGCTCCCCACAGGGAGCCTGCTTCTCTCTCTCTGCCTCTCTCTGGGTCTCTCGTGAATAAATAAATAAAAATCTTAAAAAGAAAAAAAAAAGAAAAGAAAAGAAAGAAAAACATGGCTCTTACAAGGTACATGGAGTCGTTGTAGAGTTTTACACAGGGGAGTGACATAGGTATCAAACAGGTGATGGAGGGGAAGGGGCCAGTCTAGGGGCTGGGACGGAGCCAGATCAGACTCCAGGGAGGAGGGGCTCTTTGCCCAGACCCTAGCAGGGGCAGGAGAGATAGAGAGATGTGATCAGAAGCCAACACATGAAGAGTCAACACAGTGTTTTGAACACAATGTATGGTGGTTACAAACAACAGCCTTGAAGACAGATCCTTACCCATCCATTCGACAAAAATATTTATCAAGCAAGTGCTGTATGTTGGGCATTGTTCTAGGCACTAGAGATATAGCAGTGGACAAAATAGAAGCAAATTCCTGACCTCATGAGCTCACATTCTAGGGAAATAGACAATAAACATGCCAAAGAAGTAAAACATATATATAGTATATTAGATGATAAGCACTGTGGAGAAAAATACTTCAGGGAAGGCGGATGAGATATCAGAGTCCAAAGGGGTGAGAATAAGGCTTTGGGTTTAAATATAATGGACAGGGGAGGCCTCATAGAGGAGGTGGCATTTGAGCAGAGACCTGAAGGAGGAGGAGGTGAGGGAGTGGGCCATATGGGTCTCTGGGGGAAGAACAGTCCAGGCAGAGAGAAGAGCAGGTGCAAAGGCCCTGAGGCAGGAATGCACCTGGCATGTTGGAGGAAGAAAAAGAAGCCCATGGAAGCTAGAGCAGAGTGGGGGAGGGGAGAGCATGAGGAATGAGGCCAGTTAGGCAGGGAGCAGACCGCGTGGGGCCTCGAGGGCCACTGTAAAAGGCTTAGCTTTGACTCAGAGTGAAATGACAACTGTGGGAGAGTTTTGAGCAGAGGAACGACCTGAGTTGACATAGGCTTTATCGCAGATCCTCTGTCATGTATGAAAAACATGGTGTGGGGGGTTGGGGGTAGAAGTAAGAAGCCCAGGGAGAAGGTGATTGTGACCATCCAGGTGAGGAGAGCTGATGGCTGGTTAGACCAGGGTGATAGGTAGCAGTGCAGGTGGGGAAACATCACTGGAGTCCTGGTGCTCCTATGTGGCTTTGGGCAAATCATCCCACCTCTTCAGAGCCTCAGTTTCCCTATTTACAAGTGGGGCTGATAATAAAGTACCCACCTCTCAGGGCTTCTGTCTGGTCTCAGTGTGATAGAGCATGGACGGCCCTTGGCACAGAATGTGTGCTCCACAAACATTGCCTGTCATTGTCACTGATACTATGCCCCTCCTTCCTGGGCCAGAGAAATTCTGTGTCCTGTACAATGAGGCTTCGAGGAGGAGGATTAAAAAGAAGAGGTTCGTCCTTGAATAATGATTGTGTATTTATCTGATTCTGAGACTATTTGAGTCAGAGTAGCTTGGACCAAAAATACTTGCCCTGAGGGGGCCTTTTGGGGTCTTTTATTCCTACCAGGCTCTTTGTAGGATGGAGAAATGGAGGTCCAGAGAACAGTTTTATCCTGCCCAGGAGCCCACAGTGAGTTGGGGGCTGAGCCAGGGCTAGAATCCATCCTCGTGGCCTGTCTCCCAGGCCTGTGTTCCCGGTCCTGGCTGCCTCCTTGGTGATTATGGCATCTGACCCAGTCCCCTCCCCCCTCCCAGCCTCAACATCTTCCTATGACTTCCGACTGCCTCCGGGATAAATTCCAAACTCTCCCTGTGGCTTAGGCCAAAAACCTTGCATTCGCCCTTGACACCCCCTCTTTCTCTCACACCTACATCCAATCCATCAGCAAACCTTTTCCGCTGCACCCTTAGATTCTATAGTCTGACCCCCTCTCCCCTGCCACATCTGTCCACGCCACCCCCGGTGGCTCCCCACTGGACTCTCTTCTCTCCCAGGAGCCTCCCCTTGGGCTCCCTGCTTCCACTCTTGCCCCTTTTCCACAGCAGCCAGAGCCAGCCTTTTAAAAGGCAAGTCAGATCATACGCTGTGCTGCATCCAAGAGAAAGAAAAATGGGATTTCCGTAAGAATATCGAGGAGCAATATAGATTTCTTGCTTTAGGTTTGTGGGGGAAGAAGGGGCTTTTTATGTATCTCTCTCGAGGGTGTGGCTTTACAAATATTAGGGAGGGTGGATGCCTGGCTGCCTCAGTAGCTAGAACATGTGACTCTTAATCTGGGGGTCGTGAGTTCAAACCCCAAGTTGGGCATAAAAAAAAAGAGAAAGTACAGGAAACAAGGCACAGGGAAGTCAAGTCTTTTGGGGTTAAGTTGAGATTTGAACCCTGGCAGCCTGGTTGCAGGATTACCCTCTTAACAACTTCACCGTACTGCCTTTCTTTCTCATTGGCCTCTCTTTGACCAAATTTCTCCAGGGTACATGCCCCCCCGCCCCTCATCTCCTCCTTCCCCAGTGGTCTCGATGCTTCCCTACCTTGGAACCACAGTGCATGGTATGATCCACTTGAGTTGATTCAATGCAATCATCTTTGGTTGAATTTAATTTTAGAAAATTCCCCCTTTCATCTGCTCCCCCCATAGGCATCCACTCTAGCGTGCTTAATTTTTGGCCTCCATCCTTCTTCTGTTCTTTTATTAAGATTTATGTGTATCCTTACAGTTAGTTTCTTTGTGTGTGCTTTAAATTTGCAACAATGTCATTGGGCCACAAACCTCATTATCTTCCTTTCATTGTGCTTTTTGAGAGCTCTCTGTGTGGCTGTGCTTATTTCTAGCTTATGAGGAGCGAGTCTTTTTTTTTTTTTTTTAAGATTTTATTTATTTATTTGAGAGAGAGAGAGAGAGAAAGAGAGAGCACAAGTAAGAGGAACAGCAGAGGCAGAGGGAGAAGCAGACTCCCCACTTGAGCAGGGAGCCTGACGTGGGGCTCAACCCCAGGACCCTGGGATCATGACCCAAGCTGAAAGCAGATGCTTAACCCACTGAGTCACCCAGGTGCCCCTGATGAGTGAGTCTCAAGACTATTTTAAGAGGCTACTCACCAGCTGAATGCCTTCAGGCAAGTCTCTTAACCTCTCTGGTCTTTATTTTTCTGTGTAGAATGGGAGGTTGTCAAATAATGGCATTTTTGGGGCACCTGGGCAGTTCAGTCAGTTAGGCATCCAATTCTTGATTTTAGCTCAGATCGTGATCTCAGGGTTGTGAGATCCAGCCCCACATTGGACTCATGCAGTGGGTGTGGAGCCTGCTTAATATTCTCTCTCTTCCTCTCCTTCCATCTAAAAAAGTTAATAAATAAAATAAAAATGGCACTTTTCTCATAGGATCATTGCCAGCTGGCATCTTAAAGCATTTAGCACTAGACATTTACTAAGCACTGCACTGACGTTTGCTTCTCTGTCTTCTATATGTCTGTGGGGTATCCCACCATATAGTCCACATTATGCTTCTCAAGCCCTAATAATGGACATCAAATTCCCTCCAATTCTTTGCTTCTAAACTGCACTCAATTTGCATCCTTATACGTACCCCATGTACAGGCCTGTTGGTGAGTGGAGAAATTGGGTTGTCCGGCATCTTCATATTTAATTTCTCAAAGTATTCCAGATTGCTCTCCAGCAAGGATGCACCTATTTATACTCCTGCCATCGATGCCAGATGACCTGTTCTTTCATGTACTTCTCCAGAACTTGGTGTTCTTAGACCACCTAATTTTGGCCAATCTAGTAGATGTGAAAATATTGCTTTATGTGTTTATGGAGATCAGTTTAGCTTCTCTGGGCTTCTTTATATCTTCATTCCCACCCAGAATTACTACAAACACATGCAGCTGTGTGTGTGTGTGTGTGTGTGTGTGTGTGTAAGGCTTTGAATACTAACACTTTAATACTTTAGTTCCTGTCACAGTAAAAAAGGGATCATAATAGTACCTTTCTCCTAGAGGTACTCCTCTTAACAAAGAGGATGCAGTGATAAGATAATGGCCATGGATATTTTGTGTTTCCTCCTATGGCAGGTGCTGCGATAGGTGCTTTACATGTATTAACCTATTCATTCCTCATAAAAACACTATGAGGCATATCTGCTGTTTTCATCCCCATTTTACAGGTCAGAAAACTAAGGCATGGAGAAGTAGACTATAGGAAGCAGAGCTGGGATTCAAACCCAGGCAGACAGGTTCATTAACCACCTCATTGCCTCTTACTGGGACATACAAGAAACCACCTATGGCTTAACGACTGCTCTATATTCATCAGCTGTAATAACCAGACAGGACAAACTAGGGGGACTTGGGGTGTGTTTGCTGATGGCCTCAGCAAATCTGATAATGGGTTTATCTATTGGGACATTTTATAAGCATAATGACTATAGCACTTCATATTTTTAAAAAATCATATTAAGGTGTGGGAGACCTGGAAGGGACTCTGGGCCTGGGCCTCTGTTTTCCCATCTGTAAATGGGTAGGATTGGACAAGACCCTGGTCCCTATCCTTTTCTTAGGTCCTCTATTTTCCAAATCAAAGTGCTTCTAGCCAAAGGAGTTGTCCTCCTTTCTAGCACTCACTGGGCACCGGGTCCTGTTTCCAGCTTTTATGTGAATGAGACTGGTGGGCAATTCTCATTGATCTCTCCGCCTACCTTGTGCCTTGTCCAGACAGAGATGGCTGGACAAAGCACACGCTACAGTGATCACTTCCTGAGGACCTCCTGGAAGACTTCCTCATGTCCATTTACTCTCCCACACTCCTGGAACACTATACACCTTCTCCTCCTCCTTGAACCTCTAGCCCTGCCCCACTCCTTGTTCTCACCCTTGGCCCTGCACCAATCTCTCAGAGAGAAGAGAATCCATCGGAAGGTTCCCAGAGCATCTACTTCCTACCTGCACCTGGGACCCTATTCTCTGCCTTTCCTCCTGTTAACTATAGAAACACTCCTAGCGTGCACTAGATCTCATCCTCTCTCATCTATTAGGGACCTAAATCAAGCAATTCTCCCCCTCTCTCTCCTGCTCCATCCACTGTCCTCTCTTCTGGATCATTCTAATGGGCATAAAACATGCTTTAATGTAAATATGGTGTATTAACATCATCTAGCTACAGCTCCATGTTCTGCTGCTCTTTACAGTTTTATGGGAAAACCCTTTAAAAAAGATATCTGTACTAATGTCTCCTGTTCCTTTCTTCAGTCTTTCTTGAATCACCCCAACCAGGGTTTGGCTTCACCACTTGGCCAAATCAACTCTTAAGGTTACTGGTGATCTCCACGTGGCTCAATCCAACAGTCCAGTGACCTGCCTTCATGCCACTTGAGCCCTCTCACCGATAGTCACACCTTCTTCCTAGGTTTATTTTCTTCCTTTGGCTCCCAAGACTCACCACACTCATGATTTCCCTCTAATCTCAGTGGCTGCTTCTTCTCTGTCATTTCTTAGAGGTGGGGGGAGAGGAAGAGGGAGAGAGGAGAGAGGGAGAATGCTAAGCAGGCTCCACACCCACTGTAGAGCCCCATGTGGGGCTCGATCTCACGACTCTGAGGTCATGACCTGAGCCAAAATCAAGAGGTAGAGGCTTAACCTACTGAGCCACCCAGGCGACCTGTCTTTAAACACTGGGGTTGGGAAGCCTGGGTGGCTTAGGGGTTGAGTGTCTGCCTTTGGCCCAGGGTGTAATCGTGGAGTTCCAGGATCGAGTCCCACATTGGGCTCCCTGCATGGAGCCTGCTTCTCCCTCTGCCTGTGTCTCTGAGTCTCTCTCTCTCTCTCTCTCATAAAAAACAAAACAAAACAAAACAAAACAAAACAAACAAAAACACCGGGGCTCGGCACTTGGTCTTCTCTTTTCCTTGTTCATTCAGACTCATATATTCACTCAGCCTCTCAACAAGCCTACCAAGGTTTGGAAGTCTGTTAGGTATCCCATCATGTCCAAAACCAAACTCCTGATCCCTACTTCTCCCTGCCCCCACCTGCTATTCATATAATCTCAATAAATGGAAACTTCATCTTAGCAGCTCCTCAGATCAAAAAGCCTTGCAATCATTTTGACTCGTTTCTTTATCTCCCTCCCGACACCCAATCCATCAGCGAATACTGTCAACCCGACCTTCAGAACATGTGCAGATCCTAACCACGTCTCACCACCTCCACTGCTACCACCCTCATAAAAGCCACCATCATCTCTCATTTGAATTACTTTCTGAATCTTTTGCTTAAACTATTAACCATTTTAAAGGGTATGAGCCAGAGGCATCTAGCATTCGCAGTGTTGTGAAAGCATTATCTCCATTTAGTTCCAAAATACTTTCATCATCCCCAAAGGAGACCTCACACCCATTAACCAGTGACTCCCCCATTCCCACCCCTACCCCCACCCCGAGTCCCTGGCACCACTAATCTGCTTTTATTTCTCTACAGATTTGCCTACTCTGGAATTTCATGTGAATAGACTCATGCAATGTGTGACCTTTGCGTTTGGCTTTTTTCATTCAGCATATTTTCCAGGTTGGTCCACGTTGTAGCATGGACCAGCAGTCCATTCCTTTTTATGGCTGAATAATATTCTGTTGCATGGATATACCATACCTTGTTCATCTATACATAGACATTTGAGTTGTTCCCACCTTTTGGCTGTTGGCCACCATTACGAATGGTACTGCTGTGAATATTCATGAACAAATATTTGTTTGAGCATCAGTGTTTAATACTTCTATTTTTTTTAATTTTTTAAATTTTTAAAAATATTTTATTTATTTATTCATGAGAGACGGAGAGAGAGAGACAGACATAGGCAGAGGGAGAAGCAGGCTCCATGCAGGGAGCCTGACATGGGACTCTATCCTGGGTCTCCAGGATCAGGCCCTGGGCTGAAGGCCGCGCTAAACCGCTGAGCCACCCGGGCTGCCCAGTGTTCAATACTTTTAGGTAAATACCTAGGAGTGGAACTGCTGGGTGATATGGCAACTGTATGTTGAACTTTTTCAGGAACTGCCAATGTATTTTCCACAGGTTGCATCATTTTATTTCATTTGAATTATTTTAATAGCCTTCTCTCTTTTTTAAAAGAATATTTATTGATTTACTTGAGAGAGAGAGAGAGAGAGGAGGGGCAGAGGGGGAGAGAAACTGAAGCAGACTCCTAAGAGCAGAGCCAGACATGGGTTGAGGTGGAGTGACGTGGGGCTCAGTTTCACCGCCCATGAGATCACGACCTGAGCCAAAACCAAGAGTCGGATGCGCAACCGCCTATGCCACCCGGCATCCCTTAACAGCCTATTCTTAACACAACTGCCAGCATCACCACTTACGACATGAGTAAAATTGTATCTGGGTTGCCCTCCACTTCAGTGGGTCCCATCTCACTTTAGAGCAAAACCCAGAGACCTCACAATGGCTTACAATACCTTACATGACTTGGCTTCTTGTTTCCCTTCAGGTGTCTTCTTCCATACTCCCACTCACTCAGTATTGGCCTCCTCTTTGATTTTTGTTTTTTAAGTAAATGCTAACCCCAACATGGGGCTCGAACTCATGACCCCGAGATCAAGAGCCATATGCTCCTCCTTACTGTTCTTTAAATGCATCAGGGAGGACACCTGGGTGGCTCAGTGGTTGAGCATCTGCCTTTGGCTCAGGGCATGATCCTGGGGTCCTGGGATTGAGTTCTGCATTGGGCTCCCTGCGGGAAGCTTGCTTCTCCCTCTACCTCTTTCTGTGTGTCTCTCATGGATAAATAAATAAAATCTTTAAAAAAATAAATGCATCAGGCAGGGGTGCCTGGGTGACTCAGTTTGTTAAGTGTCAGGCTTCAGCTCCAGTCATGATCTCAGGGTCCTAGGACCAAGCCCCAGTTGGGCTCCCTGCTCAGCAGGGAGCTTGCTTCTTCCTCTCCCTGCTTGTGCTCTCTCAAATAAACAAGAAAAAATCTTTAAGAATAAATAAATAAATGCATCAGGCAGGCTCCCACCTCTGGGCTTTTGCACTCATTGTTTGCTTTTCCTGGAATGTTCTACCTCTGTATCCGGAAAGCTGGTTTCTTCATTTTCTTCAGGTCTCTTTCCTAAGTCACCTCCTCTGAGGCACCTCTGACCACTCTGTTCTCTTTACTCTGCTTTGTTTTCTCCATGGCATTTACCACAAATCTGACAACATACATTTGTTTATTTATATTTAAATCTTTGTCTCCCTTCTACTAGGTATGGGTTTTTTCTCTTTATTCACTGATGTACCTACCCCCAGCACCCAGAAAAGTGCCTAGAGCATAGCAAGTGCTCAGTAAGTGCTTGATGAATGAAGGAATGAATTGAACTCCATTTATGGATGGAGAAAGCAAAGTTCAAGGAAGGGGCATGACTTATGGGAGTTTCCACGCTGGTGAGAGGATGCTTTGGGATTCCTTCCCCTAACTTCCTCATATGTCTTAGATTCTAATCCTGACCTCTTGGACTGCAAAGCCCGAGTTCCTAACTGGCCTGTTTTGTGAACTTTATATCTGGGCCTAAATGTTAGTCTTTTTAGCAACACTCAATTTAGAAGTGAGAAAACTCGTATCTAGAGAGGCCAGGGGACCCCACAACCAGTTGGTGACAATGGCAGGACTGGCCCTTAAGCTTCAGGGCAGGATTCTTGGCATTAGCCTCTGGCATACAGTGGACACTCAAGAGCATGATGTTCAGGATGGGTTTATAATCAAGCTCATGCCAGCTTCAGGGCTCTGATTTTCAAAGATCCTTCAATGTGTTCCTAAGCTCTGCCATTTTCATAACATTGGCCAAAGGAAGATATTTAAATGCAATTGGTTAAGACTACTGTCTTTTTCCAATTCTACTTTCCCCTGTTACACTTCTCTTTACTGTGGGTGGTGCTGCAGTAGCTTCGGGCATTTGAGGGATCTAGCTGGAGAGAAAGGTGAGTTGAGGATACATTTAGGTTGGGTTTCGTGGGATATGGTGATGTGGTTTAGAGCCTCTTTCAGATATACTTAAATTACCTAACTAGCAGTCCTGGTTTCAGAACATCTTCCAAGAATGTTCCTATTGTCGGAGGTGCTAACTCACTAGCTAAAAGGCCCACAGTCTATTGTGGCATGACTATATGCTTTAGTGGCCTGTGCAATGGAGGTGAGTCAGTAAGTAAAAGGACTGAGCCAGGAGCACCTGGGTGGCTCAGTGGTTAAGTGTCTGCCTTTGGCTCAGGTTATGATCCTGGGGTCCTGGGATCTAGTCCTGCATTGGGTTCCCTATAGGGAGCCTACTTCTCCCTCTGCCTATGTCTCTGCCTCTCTCTCTCCGTCTCTCATGAATTAAACAACACCAACAAAAACAAAGCAAACATAAAAAACACTTAAAAGGACTGAGCCAGAAGTTACTCCATGAAAATATTTTCCAAAACATACCTAATGTGACTTAAACTTTGTGAAAGTTTTCACAGATATCCATAAGGATTTTGATGACATCACCAACACCGATTTGTGAAGCTGAAACTTTTCTAAATGATAACGACAAAAAAAAAAAAAAAAGTTCCATCAAGCATACTGGAGGAAAGACAATTCACTTTTCTCCCTGCAGATTAGTATATGATGAAATAAACATATGCAGCCAAAAAAGTAGGCGACTACCACAGAGGTGTGTCAGGCAGTAAATTAATGAAAACATTACGTTATCTTTTGGGATTTTGCAAATGTTCGTGGTATTTGTCAGCTCTTTTAAAAATATGTAATTTGAAAAAAATATGTAATTTGTTATTATTTCATATTCCAAATGTTCACGTTCATACCCAATTTTGTGTTAGTGCTTTCGTATTTTTTTTTTTTTTTACGATTTCATTTATTCATGAGAGACAGAGAGAGAGAGAGGCAGAGATACAGGCAGAGGGAGAAGCAGGCTCCATGCAGGGAGCCCAATGTGGGACTCGATTCCCCAGGATCACGCTCTCTGCCAAAGGCAGGCGCTAAACCGCTGAGCCACCCAGGGATCCCCCTGTATTTCTCTTCTTTTCTTTTCTTTTTCTTTTCTTTTTTTCTTTCTTTTCTTTTCTTTCTTTTTTTCTTTTCTTTTCTTTCTTTTCGTTTTTCTTTTTTTTTTCTTTTCTTTTCTTTTTTCTTTCTTTTCTTTTCTTTTCTTTCTTTTCTTTTTTTCTTTTCTTTTTTTTTTTTCTTTTTTTTTCTGTATTTCTTTTCTTAAGGAACGCTCCCCCCTTCCTTACTCCTCCACCAAATTCTATAAGCTCTATCAACCCTGTTGATGATTCATTGGCTCAAAATAGGAATACGTTTCCAGGCTGTGCGATCCCCGGGCAGTGGCTGTACCTCTCTGAGATTGTTTTCTTAATAGTCAAGTGGCGATCATAGCAGCCCCTACACCGCAGGGTTGTTGTTAAGTTAAAATAAGTCAGGGCCTGCAAAGGCGCTTCAGCACCTTCAGGAACGCACCCAGCAACGATAAATCTCAGCCCATCTTTACGCTGAGAACTTCCCTGCAGCTTCCGGACCCGCGGTGGCCGAGACCTTCCTGTGCGCATGCGCTCCGGACTCTCCTCCAGCCCGCTCCTCCGCGTGGGCGGGTCCTAGGCCTCTGCAGGGGGTGATGGGCGGGGTCAAGGGGCTACTTCCAGGATTTCCTCCCCCTCCGAGGGACAACCCCCTTTGTATGACTGGCAGCGGTCATTAGCCAGTAATAACTGGAGAAAGGACCGACGACCGGGCCCATGTAGGAATCTCTGGTCCGAGTGGGCCAATTGCAAGTCTTGGGGGGCGGGTCCTCCTCTGAGGCGGGACACGGAGTGACGGGCGTCCGTCTTGGCTAATCAGAAGTAGGCTGCGAGCCAGCCAGGGCCAGTCAGAAGCGAGAAGGCCGGATCCTGGGGCGGGGCTGGAGCTACGGCAGTTGAACCGCTCGCGAGGAAGGGTGCCTGTGGAGACGGTGAGAGGCGGCGGGAGTGGCGGGTGCGCGGGCTGGGGTGGCTGTCCTGGGGGGGGAGGGGGTGCCCTGGGGGAGGGTGGGCTGCGGCGGACAGCTGACCCGGCAGTGTAAGGAATCAGGAGAGGGTGACCTTTAACACGGATAGGCGCTCTGAGGAGGGCTTGTGAGTAGGAGGGCAGTATCTGAGTCGGCGAGGGGGAGATGTTTTGTATTTCCCAGGAGGGTCTTTAATGGGGAAAGCATGTAAAGCAGGAGACAGCAGGCGGTAAAATACAGAAATTCCCCAGTAAGTAGAGCCCTGTGATTTAATGGGAGGTTTTAAGGCGAAGGGTAGTATAGCGCGGCGTGGAGGAGCGGAGGTCCGTGAGAGGAGTTGCAAACTGGTTTGGGTGGAGGGCAGGTTAGGGACAGCACCGACGGGGAGGATGAGCGAGGACTTCGCGAATGAAGGGGTGCCTGAGCGAGGTATGAAGGCATATGACACTCATAGCGTTTATGCATGGCGTACTATGTGCCAGGTTTTGTAGGAATTATTCTTAAACTTCCCAACAGCCGTCCGGGTGGTTAAGACTTTGGGCTCTGGAGTTGGGTTCCCTGAGTTGAAGCGCTGGCCCTGCCACTGAACGTCATGGTAGCTTTGGGCAAATTCTTTGGCTCTCTGTGCCTCAGCTTTATCATCCTTAGAACGAACTCATCTTTTCTCTCTCTGTGCTGCTCACCCGCTGTCCTCGTGCAGTCTCTTGGCTTGCATGCTCTTTATATGACAATGCCTGTCTGCAGCCTGGATCTCTCCCCAGAACTCCAGACTCATGTGTCCAGTGGCTGACTCTTCTCTACTTGGAAATCCAACTGATATCCATGCTTTAAAAACTTGTCCCAAATCAAACTTGTAGTTTCCCCCTTTCAGCCTCCCAAAGCTGCTGATGACAGTTGCATTCTTCCAGGTACTCGGGACTAAAGCCTTCGAGTTGTCCTTGACTCTTCCTTTCCCTTGCCCATGTGCCATCTGCCAATCAGCAAATCTCATGGATCTATCTTTATTTCTTTTAAAAAAGATTTTATTTATTTATTCATGGGAGGCAGAGACATGGGCATAGGGATTATGACCTGAGCCGAAGGCAGATGCTCAACCACTGAGCCACCCAGGTGCCCCTCATGGGTCTATCTTTAAAACAATTCCAGAATCCAGCCCAATTTCACCAACTCCCTTGCTACTCCTTTGATTCATGCTACCACTTGCTTTTACCTCTAGTCTCTTGCAGTGGCCTCCTCCCTGGGCTCCTTGCCTCTGCCCTGAATCCCACAGTTGGGGGTTCCTATTAAAGGAGAAGTCGGATCATGTTGCTCCCTGGTCCAGGCACTCCCGTGGCTCCCACCTCACATAGTACAAGTCCTTGCCAAACCCACAGTGACCTACCCGATCCAGCTTTCCCTCCACTTTGCCCTCAACTCGCACCATTCTTTCTTGTTTGCACTGCTTCAGCCACTCTGGCCTTCTCATTCCTCAGACATAGCAAATCCATTCCTGCCTGGGGAAAGTCCTTGCTGCCCTCTGGATCACATTCCCTCCAGATGTCTACATGGCTTCTCCCTCACCTCCCTTACATCTCTGTTCAAATGTCAAATCCACAGACAGACCCTCACAGACCACCCAAGCTAAAATAACTCCTGTTTCTCCCTAGCCCCCTCATCACCTGGTTTTGTTTTTCTTCGGTAACACTTAGCACCATATTAGTGTTTGTTTATACCTACTGGCTTCTTAGACTCCCACCCCCCACTAGAGTGTTGGTTCTATAAGAATATAGAATTCAGAGCCTAGAAGTGCCCATAGAGGCTTAAAAAGTGGTACTTGTATTAAACCACCATCACCACCATTTCTGGGGTGTGGGAGGAGCACTCCTGGCGGTATAGGGCAGTGTTGTTGAACTGAGATAGTCTTGGAGTGGTGGGGTCAAGATGGAGTAATAAACTGGGCAGGTTGTGGTATCCAAGGGCAGAAGCTCTCAGATCTCAGTGCTCCGGGAGCTTGTAGGAAATGCAGATTCCTGGGCCCACCCACAGGGGTTCTGCTTCTGTAGATCTGGGATCATGCCAAAGATCCTCCATTTTTATCAAGCACCAGTATTCATGCTGAAGGTCTGCACTCCTCACTTGAAGAAACAGACCAGCTCAGAGCTTGTACTGGAGCTCTCATCATTAAATTCCCCTTCTGTGGCTGGCCCTCTGCCAGGCAGTGCTGAGGACACTGGTGATTGAGACAGCTCCTCACCTAGCCCGGGAGTCAGGGAGGGCTTCCTGCAGGAATGGACATTGGAGCTGGGACCTGTTGACAAAGGAGTGAGCTAAAGGAAGAGGGCCTTAGCTATATCTCCTGTGCCTAGAACCCCGTTTCCTGGCATCTAGCATAAACTCACAAGTGGTCCCCGATCTGTGCCAGAATGCTGAAGATACAAGAATGATCAAAATGGCTCTGCCCTCTTGGGCTTCTGGTCTGTCGACTAGCTGTCAGCTAGTTGCACAGATGGTAAACAGCTGACCGAGTGCCAGGCACTGTTTGAAGCTCCTTACATGTATTAATTTAATCCTCACAATCATCCTATGTGAGATGGGAGCTTTTATTATCCTCACTTTACTGAAGGGAAAAGGCCCAGAGAGGGTAAGTGCCTTGCCCCGGGTCACATTGTTGGTAAGTGGTGGAGCGGGAACTAAACCCAGGAGTCCCTGTCCTGCAGTGTGTGTCATGTTTAAAGTATGAGGCCACACCTAAGGATTGATGCATGGAGGGAAAGGAGCAGAAAGTTATGGGAGAAAACAGAAGATGATTGGGGAAGGGTAGCTGGGTAATGGGTAGGGGGACCAATGTGACAGCTCCTCACTGTAGGATTTTAGGCAAACCTGTTTCATCCTCTAAAATCGGGGATGGTTACGGCATCTACCAGGGAACAGAATTAAGGACAAGTCACTGGTTGATATGTGTACATAGTCCTTATTTATCTAAGTAAAAAAGTGTTTGAGGGAGAATAGGGGCTGAGATTTGGATACCCCAGAGGGTGGTGGTGGGCTGCAGTGTGCACTATGGAGGGGTGGATTGTGGAGAGTCCTAAAGGGCTTTTGTGGTTACGTGTTTCAGGGGAACAGTGTGGAAGGCTTTGGTCTATATTCTGGGGGGGAGGTGCAAGGTGAAGGGAGGGGAGTTCACTCACATGGCAGGAAGGTGAGCTTAGAATGGGGGCAAGGAGTCACTCAGGCCACGCCAGTGTGTGTATGTCGGGTTGGGGGTACACTGCATAGGAGAATGCAGCTAGGTCTTGGCCAGGCTGGAATATGTGGTGGTGGCACCTGGGCAGCGTGCTGCAAACAATGTGAAATAGCCATCAGGGTTGGGGGTTGACAGCGGTGGTGATTTACCCATATCTCGTATGAGAGTTGGTGATGTGGATTTGTTTTGGGGGAAGCCCAGCATGGAGGATTCTCGGCTCCCACCCCAGGGCGAGGGCTTTGAAATCCAAAATATCCAAGGAGCGCTCTTGGGAGGAGGAAGAGCCAGGGACCCAGATGGAAACGGAGAGGGGACTCACCGTATTGAAAGATGAGACGGAAAAGGGCTGGAGTCTGAAAGCTGTGTGTGCTTGGGCGTATGTGCAATGTGCGTGCGTGTACGTGCGTGTGTGCTGAAGCCATGATGTCACAAGGCAGAGAAATGGGGTCAGGTGTGTGGGCCAGAGTGGGGTGCTGGGGTGTGCACGCGGAGCGCACGCAAGGTTGAAGTGCTGACGTCACGGGTTGGCGAGGGCGGGGCCTTGAATGCAGGGTCAGGAAGCTGAGACGAAGAGGAGCTAGGAGAATCTGGGGACTGGAACGAGACCAGCAACCAGGATGGGCCACTGGTCACAGAGCAAGGATGGAGGATGCAGGTAGAAGGACGGAGGGTGAGGGGTGAAGGAGGGAAGGGCTTGGGACCTGGGGAATCTCAGAATTGGGGGGGAGTAAAGGGGATGTTCTGGAAAGCCTCTGCAGGGAAGAGAGGTGGAAAATGTAGGGAAGGGGTTTACATGGAATCTGGGAGGGAACAGACTCCAGGTGAAATATGGGGATAATGTGAGACAGGCTGAAAATGAGGTAGATCCCCATTTGGGCAAATATGCAGGCAGAATCCGGGAGGAATAATAGGAGGGAGCAAAATTCAGGTAAAATATGGAGGAAAGCCCAGGGGAACATGGGGGCTAGTGTACGGAGAAGGGGAATGTAGTCCCCTGCCCCCCGATCTGGGAGAGATGAATGGCAGTAAGGGACTTGGGAAAGGGAGTAGAGAGGGCTGGTGTCGGGAATGTGGTAGAAGGGGTGAGGCTGGAATATGGAGGGAGGGAGGTTCTGCAGTGGGGAGGCGAGGAGAGTCCAGAATCTCTAGGCCCTCTGGGGAATGAGTGATGGGCTGTGGGATTTATTCAGTCAGCAGTCGTTGAACACTCACGACAGAAGGCGAGAAGAGGGGATGAGGGGAAGGGAGCGGGCGAAGTGTGTGGAGGTGTGGGAGGCAGGTGTGTAAGGGGACAATGGAATTCGGGGAGAATATTCAGGGGCTTAGTATCTGGGGACTGAGGTGGAGGCTAGTGACGTCAGGGCGGTTGGATACAGAAAGGCCCTGTGATATGGTGAAGGGCTGCTATTCTCAGGATGCCAGTGGGGAGCTAATGTGGGGGAGTGGGGAAGGAGAAGAGCAGGGCTGGGTTGGTGCTGGAGATGGGGTGGGACGGGCCCCTTTATTCCTCTGTCTCCTCCCCGGAGTTAGGTACCACGAGTGGGGTGGTGAACTGGGCAGTGAAGCTCCTCGGGCGGTCTGCGGGTACCTCCGACGCCGTGGTAACCAGAACGGCGCGACTGTTGATTGGCTCGCGAGTCGGAGGGCGGGGTCTAGGACGCCTGGTGGGGCGGGGCCCGCGCTGCCAGGCCCCCGCACTGAGGACCAGGGGATGCGGGATATGTTGAGCCGCATAGCTGTTTGCACATAGATCAGGGATTATTAACCTCACCCCTGAACCTCCAGAGAATGTGAGAGTGCCTAATTGTGAGAGTGTGGATTTTCAAGGGAAAAAGGTGTCTCAATTTCAAACAGGCTTCCAAACATGAGAGACCCCTCCCCCAAATAAACTTAAGAGCTTGGGTTGAGAGACAGAGGAACCTGCCAGGATGTCTGGGGCTTTGGGAGTTGTCCTTCAGCCTTGGAGAAAGGGGATGTATGGATGGGCCTCAGGGTGGTATTCTGGGAGCCCCTGAAATTACTTGCAGAGGGTTATGGGCTTATTCATTTATCTGGGGAGGGGACCTAGAGTTTCAGGGCTCATCATTTTCTGGCTTTACAATATTATATTTTCTGATATCAGCCTTTACGAGGATTTCTTGGGGAAAGTGTGAGGAATAAAACATGTAGCGGAGAGGAGACCAGGCTTTGGAAGGGTCCCTATGATATGGGTTAGGGCAGCCCTGGGTAACTCTGTCTTTGGGGCAGCATAGGACTCTGCTGAGTCTCAGTTTCTCCATCTGTACACTGGGGAGAAAATGGGCTTGCCTTGTTTCTGTTGTCTTTCAAGACACAACAACAAAGTAATAATAATAATGCCAGTATGTATATGAGTGCTTGCTGTGTGTCAGGCATTGCTCAATTTGTCCAAGGATTTTAATGTGATTAACTCATTTAATCTTTACACCAAGGAGATGAGCACTGTTATCCTCCTGTGGGCTTGTGAAAGCCTGCATGAGCATCCTCTGACCCGGTATATCTCATCTCTGTCCCTCCCTCATGTTCCCCTTACTGTTCTTAGAACAAACCAGGAATGTCCCACCTTAGAGCTCTTGCCTGGCTGTTCCCTTTCCCTCGACACTCTTCCGCCAGATATTCACCCTTCTTACCCCCCTCCAGGCTGCTGCTCAAAGAGGCCTTCCCTCGCTACCTTAGCTAAAAGAGCAACACCTACCCACAATGTCTCCTTTTACTACTACTTTGCTTTTTTTTTTTTTTTTTTTTGACATTTTTATACCTCTGACTATTGCTGCCCTCTTGAGGGTAGGGGCATGATTTGGCTTATCATATCCCCAGCACCCAGGATGGCATGTGCTTTAAAGATAAGGAATCTTGCTCCAAGAGAGGTTAAATATATGCCCATATATATGCACATAGCTGGAACCCGATATGAACTCAAGCAGCCTGGGGCTCTCATTCTGAGCCACCCCCTAAATTCCAGGCTGAAGGCAGAGATCTGACCCTTTCTTCCACTTCATAGAGCTAACAGCGTGTGGTAGCCCTATTGGCTAAGAGAAGGTACTTAGACTAATTAATAAAATTGGTTATTAGTTCACTGGACATGATTTAAGTGTATCATTGATAATATATAGTGCCGCTGTTCTCTAAACTTGGACCACTTTCCCTAGATAGCCATATGACTTGCTCCCTGACTTCCTTCAGTTCTCTGCCCATAGGTTACCTCCTCAGAGAGACCTGCCCTGATCCCCTATTTAAAATTTGCCCTGCCTGACCTCAGTACTCTGTCCCCCTTTGTAGCTTGATTTTCCTCCACAAATGTTTGAATAATTAATATATAATGAGCATAGGATTAATAATAATCAGTATTAATCATGATTCTCTTGTCAGAAATCATATATTCTACTAGCCAGCGTGTGTTGGGCATGGACACAGTTCTAAATGCTTTTATGTGTATTGTCCAATTTAATCCTCATGACAACTCTATGAGGTGGATGCCATTATTATACCCATTCTGCAGATGAGGAAATTGAGGCGCAGAGAGGGAGTCTCTTTTCTAAAGTGCCAAAGCTGGTAAATGGTGGAGGAAGCATATAAACTCTGGCCTTCCAGCTTTCGAGCCTGGCCTCTCAGCCCCTCTGGGTCTCTGTCTCATCCCTCTCTCCAGCAACACTGGCCATGGACCAGCCAGCTGGCCTGCAGGTGGACTACGTCTTCCGGGGTGTGGAGCATGCCGTGCGGGTGGTGGTGTCTGGGCAGGTGCTAGAGCTGGAGGTGGAAGACCGGATGACAGCTGATCAGTGGCGGGGCGAATTCGATGCCAGCTGTGAGTGTGCCAGCCTTGGGTGGGTTCACCTGTCCTTCCCCAGGATCACCTTCTTCCTGAAGATGAGTCCAACCAGGAACCTGCCCATCTGCCTCTTCTACCTAACCAGAGACTCTAAGGTGGGGAGGGCGGGGTGGAGGGCTCATCCCTCAGGCCAGAGGCACTGGAATTGGGGAAAGTTGAAAAGCTTGGATGGCAGCTCTTGGGCTGGCAAACGGTGAGACTTTAGGAAGGATTTTTCTTTCTACCCAGTCATCGAAGATCTAACTCACAAGACAGGGAACTTCAAACAGTTCAACATCTTCTGTAACATGCTGGAGTCAGCTCTTACCCAGGTAGGGGCCAGGGCTGGGGGCCAGGGGAGGTTTTCTGGATCCCTGGGGGGGTTAGATGCCTACCTGATGTATGCAAGACCTTCCACCTTCTCTTTCCTTAAAGGGACAGGGCTATCTTTTTCTTTCCCAAATGTAAGTGGTTTATTCTGATCCTAAGGAGTTATTCCTGTATAAAAAATTCATGTCGTAGAGAAATGTAAAGAAGAAAGTAAAAATCACTCTACTTCTAATACTCATGCCTGGTAATATTTTATTAATATTTTGGTAAAAATCACTCTAGCCTTTTCTCTACTTCTGTTTACTTGTAAAAGTGTATGTGTATGTGTATTTGCAGATGTATAATTTTATATAGCTGACGTATTTCCCCAAGTATTTTTTAAAGATTTTTTCATTTATTTATTCATGAGAGATACAAAGAAAGAGAGGGAGAAGCAGGCTCCATGCAGGAAGCCCAATGTGGGACTCGATCCCAGGGCTTTGGGATCACACTCTGAGCCAAAGGCAGACAGACACTCAACCCCTGAGCCACCCAGGCATCCCTTCCCCAAGTATTCTTTAACCTACTTTTAAAGGATTCAACAATATTTCACTAACATTTAGTCACATCAGTGAATATAGGTATTCATTTGTGTAATTTTTACTGAGCATCTATACTGGTAGTAGACATTAGGATACAGCAGTGAGCAAAAGAGACAAAGTTCTGATCCTTATGAAGCTGAATTCTAGTGGGAGAAACAGAAAATTAGAAAAATATATAATGTCAAGTAGTTAAAAGTATTAATAGGAAAAAAAGGCTGGAAGTTAGAATGGCAGGAATGCTATTTAGACATCATTTTAAAACTTTGAACTACATTATTTCTTTAATTGTAGATAAAATTTGCACTCATAATGACAGTGTTTCAGTGCATGATTTAGAAAGTGACAGTCTCTTATAATCCCCTTTCTATCCCATACTTCAGACTGTTAATGTTTTGGTATGTGTAAGTAGTATAGCATGAACTCTGAAGTCAGATTCATCACTGCCACTTACTAGCCGGGAACACTGGGCCAGTTACTTCCCTTCCATGCTTTAGTTTTCTTTTTTCCCCTCTTTCTTTCCTTTTCTTTTTCTTTCTTTTCTTTTTCTTTTTTTTCTCTTTTAGAGAGAGAGAGAGAGTGCATAAATGGGTGGAGGGGCACAGAGGGAGAGAAAGAATCTTAAGCAGGTTATACACTCAGCATAGTCTAACTCAGAGCTTAGTCTCGAAACCCTGAGATCATAACTGGGGCCAAAATCAAGAGTCGGATGCTTAACTGACTGAGCCATCCAGGTGCATCATGCCTTAGTTTTCTTAACTGTAATGTGGGGATAATAATAGTCCCTATTTCAGTGTGGTGAAGATTAAGGTTCTGTGTAAAAAGCTTAGAATAGCACCTGACTCATAAGTGCTTTACAGATATTGTCTGTTTTTATTATTGTCATCAACTTGTGAGTTTGTCATCCTTATTAGTGGCTGCATAGTATTCCATTATAGCCTTGTGGCATGATTTGTTTAACCCAGTGGTTCTCAAGTTTTTTGGTGTCACAACCTCTTTATGCTCTTAAAAATTATTGAGAACGTCAAAGAGCTTTTGTTTATGCAGGTTTTATTTAACAATATTTGTTTGCCCTGTTATATATTAACTAGGTGTTTTATAAATTAAAACTGAGAATGAAAAAAAAACTGAGAATGATGTAAACATATTTACAAATTAATAATAATAAATCAGTTATATGTTAAATTACATTTTTATGAAAAATACATTTTCTTTTTTTTTTTTAAGATTTTATTTATTTATTCATGAGAGACACAGAGAGAGAGGGGCAGAGACACAGGCAGAGGGAGAGGCAGGCTCTGCAGGGAGCCCGATGTGGGACTTGATCCCGGGTCCCCAGGATCACACCCTGGGCTGAAGGCGGCGCTAAACCACTGAGCCAACTGGGCTGCCTTAAAAATACATTTTCTAAAACAAAATAAATTAGTAGGAAATATAGCATTGTTTTACATTTTTGCAAATCTCTTTAATGTCTTGCTTAATAAGAAACCGCTAGATTCTTAGATGTGGTTCTGCATTCAGTCTGTTGTGCTATGTTTTGGTTGAAGTGTATGTAGAAAAATCTCCCTCAGGGCATGTGGGTAGCTCATTCCGTTAAGTGTCTGCCTTTGGCTCAGGACATAATCCCTAGGGTCCTGGGATTGAGCCCTGCATTGGGCTCCCTGTTCAGCAGGGAGTCTGCTTCTCTCTCTGCCTGCTGCTCCCTCTGCTTGTGCTCTGTCTCTCTCTGTCAAATAAATAATAAAAATTTAAAACAAAACAAAACAAAAAAAGAAAAATCTCCTTCACATAGATATGTAGTTGGAAAAGGGAGTCCTTTAATCCTTCTTTGCTAACATACTAAAAGTGGACAGGTGGTAATTTCTTAAAGGTTTGTTGTAGTGTGGAGTCCAAAAGCTATCAATGAACTTTTTGTCTTATGTTACATTAAAATCCTTTGATGTATCTTGAGCTTTCCTTGGATCTTTTACCCACTTTATGATATCATGCATTGGTCATGTGGGAAATACGGTTCAGTGAGTTACACAGATCTTCTGAATGTTGATACATTTCATTATACAATATCAGGAAGTCACATTTGTTAATATCCTCCCTGATCTCACCAGGAAGTCTTTCAACATCCAGCAGCTTCTGAACCACACAGTGGCAGATCCAAGTTTTCCAAAATTCTAATTTTTGCTGTGAAGTTTGAATTTTGTCATTGGCAACAAATACCGTTAGCTGTTTTTCTTGAAGTGACAGTCTGACTTTGTTCATTTTTGAGAAAATGCCTGCCAGACACCCAAGTCTGAATAACCAGAGTTTTGTCTGTCAGTCGTTCTTTCAAGTAAAAATAGCATTCCATGAAAGAGCGGCTAATTTAGCCCCAAACTCAATTACACAAGTTTCTTCCTGAGACAACTGTCGTACTTTGGTATGCCACAAAATGTGTGCTTCCCATCTTGTCACAGAGTAGTAAAAAGCCATGTACTCAAGAATGGAGATTGAATAAAATTAATAATTTCTACTGCTTCATTAAGGATGCTCTAGGTTGGATTTCCTGTGTTAGATTTGTTTCTTCTTCCTTCCTGGCCCCCCACTGAGACTGCATGGCAACAGAGAATACAGTGACTGCTAGTACATTTGACATCACTGGCTTGATTTGCGCTAATGGACACCATCAGTTTTACCCACCATTATTTTTCACCATCGATGTAAATACCAGCACAGCCACAAAGGGCACATGGCATTTTAGTATTATTATGAAAATTGTTTGGACCTCGTGGACTCCCTGAATGGGTCTCGGGGACCCCCAGGGGTCTTTGAACAACACTTAGAGAGAGATACAACACTAAGCTGTCCCTCATGGTGGAGCATTTAAGTTCTTTCCAGTTTCTTCCTCTGGTGTCCTTGTGCCAGCCCCTGGGGCAGGGCCGTCTTGATCATCAGCCTCAGGAGCCCAGCTAGCCCAAAGAATGGATGGGGCATGGCCTGGGCATCTGGGTTTTGTGCTCTGGGTATGGCCGTGTTGGGTCTGGTGGCATTTCCTTCCATCCTCCTCCAACAGAGCAGTGAGTCAGTCACCCTTGACCTGCTGACCTACACAGATCTGGAGTCCCTGCGAAATCGCAAGATGGGGGGCCGCCCAGGCCCCTTGGCCTCAAGATCAGCCCAGCTTAACTCCAAGCGCTACCTGATTCTCATCTACTCCGTGGAGTTTGACAGGTGGGGATAAGGGACTGGCTCCAGGCTTTGGCTGGTGGGCAGGTGGGAGGGGATGTGATTAGAACTCAGGAACCCCTGAGGGCAAGTGAGGGTATTTCCTTTGGAATCTTCAGTGTTGAGATTATATCATTTACTATGTGTTGGGCTATAAGTAGCAGAATAACTATTGCTAGTGCTTTAAACAAACAATAGTTTATCACACAATAAGATGTCTAGGTAGGTGGCTACTACCCAGCAGTTTCTTTAGGGACTCAGGCTCCTTCTGTTTTGTTTTGTTTCCTTTTGTCATTGGTAATGTGTTGGCTTTTTGACCTCCATCCTTATCCCTTCCTGGTCACAAAATGACTGCTGCCCCCCAGGCACTGCTTCTGTATCAAAGCAAGAGGAAGAGAACAGGGCCTTACTAGCTAATTGCAACTACCGTTTTCTTTTCTTTCTTTTTTAAAATTTTTAAATTTTTAAAATTTATTTTTTATTTTTATTCTTTTAAAATATTTTATCTATTTATTCATGAGAGACACACACACACACACACACACACACAGAGGCACAGACACAGGCAGAGGGAGAAGCAGGCTCCATGCAGGGAGCCTGATGTGGGACTCAATTCCGGAACTCCAGGATCACACCCTGAGCCAAAGGGAGATACTCAACTGCTGAGCCACCCGGGCATCCCAACATCTACCATTTTCATCAGGAAAACAAAAGTGTTCTAGAAGATGGCCAACAGATTTCCGATAATATTTGGCCAGAAATGGTCTTGTGGCCTTGCTCTAATATTTGGCCACAAGTGGTCACATGCAGAGGATACTAGGATAATGAATAAGCTGGCTCTTTAGGCTGTATAGTGGGTGATGGCAAGTCAGAAGGGAGTTGGGAATGGCTTTTAGGTAGCCAAGGGATGGTGTCTGCCCCATTTGATAATAGCTCCTGGATTTTCTAGTGGGATGTTGTCTGTTCCCTATGCATAGCATCTGGTGGGGGAGTTAATCAAGGTACCCTACCTCTCCTCAGCCAAGAGGTGAGGCGGGTCAGGCCATTTAGAACCTACCCCTACAGAGTCTGAGTTAGGACTGTGCTTGGTGGCAAGCAACATGATCCCAGTGTTCACTCCACCAGCAGGATATGACAAGGAAGTTCGCCCAGACTGCACCAGGCCTGTCAATCCCAGCAGTTCCAAGATTGCTACATAATGGAGTCTGAGGGGTGGCAGGCTGCTGTGAGGGGTAGGGGAGCAGGGAAGGGGCTCGAAGGTGCATTCAGAACTTAAGACTCTGGTAATGTGAGGTTTTTGGAACTGGGTTTTTTCATACTTGAAGGCTCTCAGGGTCTGGTAGTTACCCTCGGGTGGCTTCTTGGCCTCTGAGCTGCCATGGTTCTGATCCTCCTCAGGATTCACTACCCGCTGCCCCTCCCGTACCAGGGCAAGCCAGACCCTGTGGTCCTGCAGAGGATCATCCGTTCACTGAAGGAAGAGCTGGGCCGCCTTCGAGGGCTGGATGGTCAGGATGTGCGGGACACCCGAGAGAGCGAGATCTGGCACCTGAGGGAGCAGTGAGTCTTGGGAAGGGAATGCGGCTGTGGCTGTGTGGGGGAGGCATCCAGGCAGGCATGCCATGGCCCCCTGCTCAGTGCTCCTGGGAGGCTGGTGGTCCCTCATGCACCAGGTATTTATTCTGTGCCTGCCTTGTGCTGGGCAGTGCTGGGGACACAGTGATGACTGAGACAGTCCTGGCCCTGCTCTCCTGGGACTCCCAGTCCAGTGGGGGAGATAGCTTTGTCTGAAGACAGTGATGATTCACAGAAGATGAGGCTTGGGAAGCCCAGAGGGGAGACTGGAGCCTGCCTGGTAGCCTGGAGGGGTGTTCTAGGCAAAGGGAGCACATGTGCAAAGACAGGGTGGGAGGTAGAGTTATATCCAGGGCCTCCTTTGTACTGACCCCCTCCCTGCCTTTTACATCGTAGCCAGCCCAGGGGGCAGACAGATGTTGACCTGAGTCACCTGACGTAACCTCCTGAGCTACCCAGGCACTCCCCCCCATAATATTTTTAATAACAACAATAATAATTGTTACAGCAGCTTACATTTATTGAGCATTTCACTGTACGCCAGGGATTCTGTTCAGTGCTTTATGACTTCATTCCTTTAATCCTTGCAAGGTGGGGCATTGCTGCTATCCCCATTGTGCAGACGAGGAAAACAGGCCAAGAGAGGTTAGAGAACTTGCCCCAGGTCACACAGTGAGTAATATGGCCAGGCTCAACCTTGAATCCAGGCAGCCAGCACCAAGCCCCCTTTGTTTCCTTTTGTTGGTGTTTTGTTGGTGGCCGCTAGACCAGGACTGAGTGTTGGGGCTGACAGGGAGGAGTGGGAGCTCATGGAGCAGGAGAGCCTTGTAGGTCTTTCTGGAAGAGCCTGGCTGTGCATTGCTGGGAAGCAGGATAAGCTTTAGCCTCAGTTTATCCTCAGGATCTACCCCCTGGTCTCTCTAGTGTGTGGATGTATGCGTTTCCCAGACTGGCCACAGCGTGGCACCCTTTGCCCTTCAGAACCAACCAGAACCAGAGAGAGTGGCTTGAGATCCTATAGCTGGTCAGGCGCTTCTTCTCTTCCTCTTCCCAACTTCCTCTTCCTAACTGGTGAGGAGTTTGGGCAGACTCCAAATTCATTCATTCATCCATCCATCATTTTTCTGGTTCATACTGTGTGCCAGGCACACTGCCCCGCCCTAGTTAATGCTTCTTGAGCTCTTACTCAGTGCCAGACACGGTCCAAGCACTCTTCATAGATTCTTACAACCTCACAGATAGGGATTATTATCATTATTGTCCCACTTTGCAGAGATGTGAAGGTCACCCAGCTTATGATAAGTGGAGTGGAGTCAGATACAATCAGTCTGCTCAGGTCCATCACAGTGACCAGACAGCTGGAGTGAGGATCCAGACAGAAAACAGATAATCACACTGATATGTGCCAGCTGTAGGAAGGAAATGTACAGAGAGTCAAGAGAGCAGAGAGAGAGGGACATGGCCTAGCCTGGCTGGGGGTAGGGGATGTGACACTTGAAGGGTGAGAGAGAGCATTCCAGGAGGAGGGACTTGGCATCTGCAAAGAGATGCTTGGCTGGAGCAGCACCAGAGAGGAAGGTGGGAAGAGAGGAGGGCAAGGGGGATGTCAACCGACGGAGCCAAATGGGAAGCTCCTTGGAGAATATAGAGGAGCCACAGATTTTAAGAAGCTTTTTATTAGGCAAAGTTCCAAGAACATATAAAAATAGACAATAGGGATCCCTGGGTGGCACAGCGGTTTGGCGCCTGCCTTTGGCCCAGGGCGCGATCCTGGAGACCCGGGATCAAATCCCATGTCGGGCTCCCAGTGCATGGAGCCTGCTTCTCCCTCTGCCTGTGTCTCTGCCTCTCTCTCTCTGTGTGTGACTATCATAAATAAATAAAAATTAAAAAAAAATAGACAATAGTATAATGCACATGTACTTGTGCCCCCAATTCAATGGGTATCTACATTTTACCCATCTTGTTTGATCTACACAGTCCTCTCTTCCTGAGAAGCAAATCCCAGACATCATATCTCCTCTGTAAATACTTCATTTTCTATCCATGCTTAATGTAGTCCCCTTTCCCCTGTATTTCCTGTGAAGTAGCCTATAGGCTCATCAGATTTAGGATTCTGGCAAGACAGAATCCCTGGTGGTGCTGTGTGCTTGCCTGCTGTCAAGTGGTGTTGGGGCTGATGGGTTCAGATGTTGAGACCTGGATCCTTCTTACTAAGTTCACATCAGCCCAGCATCTATTGGGACTCTTTCTTCTTTCTTTCTTTCTTTCTTTCTTTCTTTCTTTCTTTCTTTCTTTCTTTCTTTCTTTCTTTCTTTCTTTCTTCCTTCCTTCCTTCCTTCCTTCCTTCCTTCCTTCCTTCCTTCCTTCCTTCCTTTCTTTCTTTCTTTCTTTCTTTCTTGATTTATTTATTCATGATAGAGAGAGAGAGAGAGAGGCAGAGACACAGGCAGAGGAAGAAGCTGGGTTCCCATGCTGGGAACCCGAAACGGGACTTGATCCAGGATTGTGCCCTGGGCCAAAGGCAGGCGCTAAACCGCTGAGCCACCCAGGGATCCCCTCTCTTGGTACTTTTCATTTGCATTTCCTTAATTACCAATGAGGTCGAGCAGTTTTTCATATATTTAGTAGCCATTTAGGTTTCCTCTTTTGTGAGCTGCCTATTCACCTGTCATGTCTATTTTTCTTCTGTCTTCTGTGTTTGTTTGTTTTTTTTAAGATTTTATTTATTTGTTCACAAGAGACACAGAGGCAGAGACATAGACAGAGGGAGGAGAAGCAGGCTCCATGCCAGGTGCCCAATGTGGAACTTGATCCTGGGACTCCAGGTTCATGCCCTGAGCTGAAGGCAGATGCTGAACCACTGAGCCACCAAGCATCTGTGTCTTCTGTTTCTTATTGATTTCCAGGAACTCTTTATATAGCCAGGATATGAGCCCTTTGTTAATTTTATGTATTTCAGAAACCTTGCCCTCTATAGCTGGCCTTTTCACTCTCTTAGTAGTGCCTTTTGATAATCATGTTCTTAATTTTATGTAGACTAAATTTTTCTCTAAAGTTAGTAATTTTTATGTTTTCTCCTAGAATCCTTTTTTCCCAGTATCTTGAAGATTTTGTCCTATATCATATTCTATCATTCTTTCTCTTTTGATTTTCACATTTATATCTGCAGTCTACCTGAAATTGATTTGAGGGGAGGTAGGCTCCTTTCATGGTTTTTTTTCACATGATCAGTCAGTCAACCCAATGACAGATATTAAAAAGAGTATCCTTTCCCTACAGCTTAACCATTGTCACCTTTATCACAAATAATGTTTATATATCATCACAAATCAGGTGAGTTTCTGTGCTCTGTAGTACATTGGTTTGTCTATCCCTGTGCCAGCACCACACTGTTAAAATTATTGTAGCTTTATAATTTGGCTGATAGTGGGTAGAGCAAGTCTTCTGACTTTTGTTTTTCCATTTTAAGAATTTTTTGGTTGTTTTTAGAAATTTGCATTTCTTTATAAATTTTAGAATCAGGTTTTTCAATACAAAAACAAAACTTGGAATTTTTTTTAATAGCCTTGAGAGGGATGCCTGGGTGGCTCAGTGGTTGAGACTCTGCTTTTGGCTCAGGGCGTGATCCTAGGGTCCCAGGATTGAGTCCTGCATTGGGTTCCCTGCAAGGAGCCTGCTTCTCCCTCTGCCTATGTCTCTTCCTCTCTCTCTGAGTCTCTCATGAATAAATAAATCAAATCTTTTTTTTTTTTTTTTTTTTTTAATGGGGATGTGGGATGCCTGGAGGCTCAGTGGTTGAGTGTCTGCCTTCGGCCCAGGGCATGATCCTGGAGTCCTGGAATCAAGTCCCACATTGGGCTCCCTGCATGGAGCCTGATTCTCTTTCTGCCTGTGTCTCTGCCTCTTTCTCTGTGTATGTCTCTCATGAATAAATAAATAAAATCTTAAGAAAAAATAGGCTTGAGATTTTATTGTTTTTAAGTAATCTCTACACCTAACATGGAGCTTGAACTCACAACCCTGAGACCAGGAGTTGGATGCTCCACTGACTGAGCCAGCCAGGTGCCCCAAAACTTGTTGGGATTTTTATTGATATTGCATTGAATCTATAGAATAGCTTAGGGGAAGCTGAAATCTGTATAAATAGTGAATGTTCCAGTATATAAACAGTATACCTCTGCATTTATTTAGGTCTTATTTAATGTCTCAGTGATGTTATTCCATCATACTTTTGTTAGATTTTTTCCATCTTTGGACGATTTTGCTAATGGTTTCTTTAAATATAAATCTTATTGATGTTTATATAATTGTATTTATTTAATTTTTAAAAAATATTTTATTATTTATTTGAGGGAGAGAGAGCAGGAGTGGGGAAAAGCAGCAGAGAGAGAGGGAGAAGCAGGTTTCTTGCTGAGCAGGGAGCCTAACATGGATCTGGATCCCAGGACCCTGAGATCTTGACCTGAGCTGAAGGCACTTAACCAACTGAGCCACTCAGGTGCCCCTACAGTTGTATTTATGTGTTGATTTTATATCCAATAACTTCAGTCAGTTTTCTTATTTCTTATAATTTGTAGATTTCCTTTGATTTTCAATATTTATAATCATTTCATCTGCAAATGACTACTATTTTGTTAATTCTTTCTTAACCTTTATCTTTCATCTTTTTAGGTATTTTTTTTTTTTTTATTTTATTTATGATAGTCACAGAGAGAGAGAGAGAGGCAGAGACACAGGCAGAGGGAGAAGCAGGCTCCATGCACCGGGAGCCCGACGTGGGATTCGATCCCGGGTCTCCAGGATCGCGCCCTGGGCCAAAGGCAGGCGCCAAACCGCTGCGCCACCCAGGGATCCCTATCTTTCATCTTTATCTTGCCTTACTGCATTGGCTAGGATCGCCAGTACAGTGTTGAGAAGTAGTAATAGGTGTTGTCCTTGAGCCCTTGTTTTAGATTGCCAAAGGTAATTTCAGTATTTTGCCAAAAATGTAGGCATGTATATGTTTTTCAGATCCCTAATTGACTTAAACTTGCAAGCACGATGACAACAGCTGAGTTAATATATAGTTGTAGTAGTTACTGATGTGTAGCTAGATAGACTTTTCATCGGGGTGGGTAAAGGGTCATGATCTAATTCTATATTTCTTTTTGCTTTTGTTAGCTGAAAGTTTTCAATAAAGAAAAGCATTCTCTCATCAACTATTTGGTTTCCCTGAGATACATTTCCTATGGGAAAGGCATGATTAATCTTGATTTTTTTCCTTTTATTTAACTTTTGTCAGAATAATGAGCTGGTTCCCTCAAATCCTCCATGGAGATCAATGAGTTTTGTTTTGTTTTTACTATCATTATGAAGTAATAAATTTAAACTTAATGATGTTATGTTGGTTTCCTATGGTGCTGTGATAAATTACCACAAATTTGGTGGTTTAAAAAAACAGATATTTATTTGCTTACAGTTCTGGAAGCCAGAAATCTGAAATCACTTTCACTGGGCTGAGATTAAGGTGTTGGCTAGGCAGTGCTTACCCTGAGATACTCAAGCAGAGAATCTGTTTCTTGTCTCTTTCAACTTCTGGTAGATATCATCATTCCACATCATTCTATTCTCTGCCTCTGTGGTCACATTGTTTTCTCCTTTTCTGTGTCTAATCTTCCTCAACCTTTATTTATAAGGATATTTTGATTATATTTAGGGTCTACTCTGATAATCCAAGATACTCTCCTCATCTCAAGGTCCTTAATTTAATCAGATCTATAAAGTCTTTTCTGGGGCTATATAAGTCAAAAATTCACAGGTTTGAGGGATGTATTGGATATATAGATATATTTTGGAAAACCTGGATATATTTTGGGTGACTATGATTCAGTTTACCACCAATGTGTCTTAGTGTATTATTCATTGCAGATATTCTCTTTGATGCTCATATTACCTTCAGTCAGTCTGAACACCTGCATGTTGGCCTTCTGAAATGACCCCAGTAATCTTTGATGGCTTCCTTGTTTTTTGACATGCCAAGATGTCTCAGACTCTCTTGTGTCTTTCCAGGCTCAGGTTTAGTACGAATAATTCTTCTAAGGAACCCTGGTTTCTTCTAGTGGGAAATTGTATTTAGAGACCACAATCTGGTCATTAGGGGTGCTCATCGCCATTGAGTTAACTTGCTTTTAGGCTTTTTTAAAAGTGAAAGAGCCTTTCTAAAGAGCCTTTCTAAAGAGAAAGTAGATATACTTTTGGAAAGAGAAGAATGATGTCTCTGCTATCTGACTTCTTTGATTTATGTCTTTCTCACTTTGAAAATCTTAGTTTCTAGTAATAGTAACATAATTACTTACTTTATCCAAATAAGAGTACTGAATGAAGTTTAAGGTTCCTTTTGTCCCTAAGCTATTACCTACTTACTAAAAGTGGTGTGTGTTTTTTTTTTTGCCACTTAACCTAATTCTCCAATATGACCACCAACTTTGATATACAGTTAGATCGCTTTGAGCCAGTTTCTTTTAAGTGTTGTAGGGGTTGATTTGTTCAAATTTATTTATGTAAAATACTTTCATAGTCCCAAAGTTAAAACTAAAAAAGAAGGTACATTTTGGAGGGGTCCAACTTGTATTCCTGTTGCCACCTGTTTCTCCTTCATAGGTAAACTATTTTTTATTTTTTTTATTTTTTATTTTTTTTATTTATTTATTTTTTTATTTATTTTTTTTTTTGGTAAACTATTTTTTAAAGTTGTGACTTATCCTTATATATTTTTGAAAATATGAACATAATATAATTTATAGTTCCTTTTTTTTTTTTTTTAACACAGAGACACACTAAACATTGTTCTGCACTGTTTTTAAACTTATATCCTGGCCATCACTTGGTGACAGAGTATAGAGCTCTTTCTCATTCCTTTTTTTTATTTTTATTTTTAAATTTTTTTTTTAATTTTTTAAAAATTTTTATTTATTTATGATAGTCACACAGAGAGAGAGAGAGAGAGGCAGAGACACAGGCAGAGGGAGAAGCAGGCTCCATGCACTGGGAGCCCAACGTGGGATTCGATCCCGGGTCTCCAGGATCGCGCCCCGGGCCAAAGGCAGGCGCTAAACCGATGCGCCACCCAGGGTTCCCTCTCATTCCTTTTTATAGTTATGTGGTACTTAGGTGAGTGGATGCACCATAGAAATTCAACTTATTTTCTGGTTATGTCTGGTTATTTCCACTCTTTTGCTATTACAAACAGTGCTGCAGTGAATAGCCTTGTGTATGTATCTTTTTCCTCTAGTAAGTTTTTGAGCACAGTAGTGACTGATTGGATTTGTATTTTATTTAAATGTTTAAATTTTTTTTTAATTTATTTATGATAGTCACCAGAGAGAGAGAGAGAGAGAGAGACACAGGCAGAGGGAGAAGCAGGCTCCATGCACGGAGAGCCCGACGTGGGAGTCGATCCAGGGTCTCCAGGATCACGCCCCGGGCCAAAGGGAGGCGCCAAACCGCTGCGCCACCCGGGGATCCCTATTTAAATGTTTAGAAGACTTTATTTATGTTAGAGAAAACATGAGAGAGTGCAAGCAGGGGAGGGAGAGGGACATACAGACTCTGTGCTGAGCATGGAGCCCCATGGGGGGCTCCATCTTGGGTTCAGTCTCAGGACCCTGAGATCATGACCTAAACCGAAATCAAGAGTCTAAAGCCCAACTGACTGAACCAGCCTGGTGCCCCGTTGGATTTGCATTTTAGAAAGAGTCTTCTGGTGAATTAGAGGTAGTGACACCTGGCTGGGAGGCCTGGGGGTGGTGGTGGTGGTGGTGGTGGTGGTGTCTAAGGCCAGGACCTTAGGGCTAGGCTTTCAGGGTACAGAGAAGGACAGATTAATGATTTATTTTGGAATTGGAATTCATAAGGCTCTTGTCCTTGGCGTGGGATGGATGGGAGTGATGTAGCCGTGTTCCTCCTCACGTGGGGCAGGTGGAGGAGAGATGATGGGACCCAGGGGGTCAGCTGGAGTGGTGGGGCTGCATTCCTCGTTCCTGCAGCAGGTGAAATGGTTCGTGCCCACCTCCATGGAGAAGTAAGGATGAAAGGATCCTGCGATCCCTCCCCCCCAACTCTGTTGTCTTCTTCCCTCTACCTTCTTCCCCCAGGGTTTCACGCCTGGCATCTGAGAAGCGAGAGCTGGAGGCCCAGCTGGGCCGAACGCGAGAGGAGGCTCTGGCCGGCAGGGCGGCGCGCCAGGAGGCCGAGGCGCTGCGTGGGCTTGTCCGGGGCCTGGAGCTGGAGCTGCGGCAAGAGCGGGGCCTGGGACACCGCGGGGTCGGCCGCCGCAGCCAGGACTGCCGGCGCCTGGCCAAGGAGGTGAGGGGGCGGGGAGGCTGGCGGCGGTGAGCGGTGGGTCACGGACTCTGGCTGCGGTGTGGTCCTCAACGCCCCTGTTCGTTCCTGGCAGCTTGAGGAGGTGAAGGCTTCGGAGCGGAGCCTGCGCGCCCGGCTCAGGACCGTGAACAACGAGCTGGCCGTGTACAAGAGAGGGTGAGAGACGCGGCCTGGGGCGGGCGGGGTCTCGGAGCTGTGACCGGCCTGCTGCGGGGCGTGGGACCTGGTGGGAGGGGCTTGGGGCTGGGTGGGCGGGGCTGGGAGGAGGTGCAGAGTCTGGGGGGGCGGGGGGGCCCTGGCCTGTGGGCCGTGGAGAGTGGGCGGGGATGGACGGGTGGAAGGAATCGGATGGACTGAAGGGGGAGGAAAGTTGGGCAGAGCAGGCGGAGTCTGGAGAGATGAACTGGGCTTGAAGCATCAGTCGGGAGGCTGGGCCTGGAGATAAGGACCGCGGGGCGGTGGGGGGTGGGAGGAGAGGTGGGACCTGAGGATCTTGTGCGAAAGGGCGTGGCCCAGCTGGTGGGGATCTGGTTGATGGCCGCTGTTATTTATTGGGGTGGGTGACGGAATATTGGGAAGGATTTCTAGGGAGCTGTGGGAGACCTCAGGAAGAAGGGTCTGGGGGATCCCTGGGTGGCGCAGCGGTTTAGCGCCTGCCTTTGGCCCAGGGCGCGATCCTAGAGACTCGGGATCGAATCCCACATCGGGCTCCCGGTGCATGGAGCCTGCTTCTCCCTCTGCCTGTGTCTCTGCCTCTCTCTCTCTCTGTGTGACTATCATAAATAAATAAAAATTTAAAAAAATATATTAAAAAAAAAAAGGAAGAAGGGTCTGGTAAAGGGAGTTAGGATGTAAGGAAGTGACAGGTGCCTTTGGGGGCGTTCCGAGAGGGGCGGAGCCCGGGGCAAGGTATCTGTGAAGGTCGTGGGCAAGGGCCGTGAATGTCAGAGACCGAGTGATCGGAGAAGAGGCTTGAGATAGAAGTTGCGATCGGAGCTGGCCGGCGGGAAACTGACAGTGGGGTCCTGTACTCCCAGGAGAAGGACTTCGCCGGTGGTGCCGCCAGCGGCCCGGGAGGATCGGGCTTTGTCGTCGCGGGAGCGCTCCACATCGCGCGGTCGCGGTGCCGCCCGCTCTTCTTCCCGGGAGAGCGGCCGGGGGGGCCGGGGTCGAGGCCGTCCTGCCCGCCCCTCGCCCTCGCCCACAGGTCTGTGCCGGCCCAGCTCTGCCCTGCCCTGTCCGTGGAGGGGGGTGGGGAATGGACTGGAGCCGTGGAGGTCAGATCCTGGGATCCCAGCGTCTTCTCTCCATACTCTCCCACCCCATCCTAGGTAGTCGCCTGCCACGTTTCGACCCCACAGCCTTTGTGAAAGCCAAGGAGAAGAAGCAGAAAGAGATCAAGATGAAGTTAGCGCCCATTTCCTCCTTACCTGACCATATCCCTGTCCCTTTACCCGGACCCCTAACCTGTGCTGTCATCCATCCCCGTGTCCTGTCTCCATCACCTGTCGCTTGCTCTGCCTCTCACCTTCCTTTGCCTGCTTTTCACCTGACCTCCGCTTACTCTCCTGACCCGCCACCCCCACCCCCGTTCTGTGTCTGCATGTGTCCTTACCTAGACTGTGACCTCAGCTGGGTTACTGCCCCTGGCTGTGACCATAGGGGCGCAGCGACGCCGTTCCTAGCATTAGTTGGGCGCACAGGTGGGCGTCTCCTCCGCTCCCCAGGCAGCAGCAGCAGCGGAACCGACTGGGCAGCGGAGGAAGCGGGGATGGGCCGTCCATCTCCTGGTCTCGCCAGACTCGGCCGCCCGCTGCCGTGACCCGCCGAGGAGACGCGGCTAACCGCTCCCGAAACCGCAGCTCCTCGGGTAACAGGGCTGTAGCATCGGGTCCGCGGGCTGGGCGCCACCGGCGAGGGCGGGAGACTCACACTCTCCTCCCCCCCTCTAGTGGACAGTTTCCGCAGTCGCTGCTCGTCCGCCAGCTCCTGCAGCGAGTTGGAGGATTTCTCTGAATCCCTTCCTAGAGGGTAAAACTTGGGCCCTGGGAAAGGACTGGTTCAAGATGGGTGTCTAGGGAGGCCGGAAACAGTCTTTTGCAGGGAAACTGGGTGATGGAGGCTGGAGCCTTGAAATCGCCGGGGAGGGCGGGGTGGGAGATGCCCAAGGCTCCAACCGCTGGACGTTGAATACTCTTTCCTATCAGCGGGCAACGTCGTGGGAAGCCCCCCAGCCCCACAACCTGGAGTGGGTCCAACACGGTGAGAGTCTTTTCCCCAGACCTTGGAGGAGGTAGGGGCAGCACGAAACCACCAGAAGCCCATGGTTTTCCATTCTGGGGGCATCAGGTTGCAGAAGTGTCTGAAATGCGTCTGGAGGCAGAATGTTTTGAGACCACTGGATTGGAGGAGAGTGCAGGGTGGCATGGGGGCAGGCAGTGATACTGGCTGGCTAAGTGTCCCAGCCCTGACCTCAGATTGCTGGGTCTTAAAACCTGGTCCTGCCTTCCTATCACCTGTGTGACTCGAGGTATCTCAACCTCAGTTTCTTAATCAGCTAAATGGGGATGGTAAAAGTATTCATCCCAGAGGGTTCCGGTGGAGATCCCACGAGGTGATTGTGCATCTAGTAAGTGCCCAGTGGGTGTCAGCCATTGTTCTTTGAGGTCCTCAGGTTCATAATCTCCAGTGATATTTTGGGGACAGGAATAGAGGGAGGGACCTAATGCCACCACTACCCCTCGCCTTCATGCCTCCCCCTGCAGCAAAAGTCCACTCCTCTGGAACGTGGCCGCCATCAGAGACGCCTGGCCAATTCGGGGGGCTGGGTCCCTATCAAAGGTGAGCTGGGGACTCCTCCTCCCCTGCCCCACAGCCTGAGGGCAGTGCATTGGGCCCTCCCGGCCCCTACACCCACACCTGCTCTCACAGAGTACAGCTCCGACCACCAGGCGGCAGACATGGCTGAAATAGACGCCCGCCTGAAGGCCTTGCAGGAATACATGAACCGACTGGACACACGGTCTTGACCTCCGCCAGGGAGCCCCGCCCCTCCATCCCCTACCCAACACCGCTGGATTAGGAGTGGGGGGCGGTGCGGCGTGTCCTTCCAGCCCCGTGCAGGCTCCTCCCCTGCTGGTGCTCACCGGGTTTCAGGTGTGTGAAGCCCAGACCCCTCCCTCTGCCCCATGCATTGCATGCTAGGAGGGAGGGTATGTGCATTTTGTAAATAAACGTGTTTGCCCTTGGGATCCTTCAGCAGATGACTGAAGGGTGAGGCTGGCCTTGGGGAGAAATGAGGATTGGGTAGTGGGTGTAATTGGGACCTGGTGTATTTCTGGGCATGTCTGAGACTGGGAGGCATTTTGGGGTTCAGGGTCAGGCAAAGCTTCCATAGGATCTAAAGCAATGAAAGAGGGGCCATGAGGGGCAGTAGCAAGCAACTCTAAGCAGAGATGTTGCATGGGCTCTCTCTGGCTGAGTGGTAGAGAAGGGGTGTCTTGGAGCATGGCCTATGCCCCACAGGACCCCAGGAGCTGCTGTCAGTGACATCTGGGCTGACCTGGTGCTGATTCCTGCGCTCTGACCTGAGACCTCTGGGTTCTGAGCTGTGATGTTCCTTCCAAGCTGGGATCTCTGGGGTCTTGGTTCAGGGTCGGGGCCTCTGGGTTATGAGCACCAGCGAGGACAGAGTGCTGGGCCCAGGGTGGATGGGGAGAGCTGGGGTCTTGTGGGAAGTAGAGAGGGAGAGGAGGCACGTGGAACACAGGAACACAGTTTGAGCTGCACCTTTATTGGAGGGGTGGTGGTGGTGGGGGTTTCTGGGTGTGGAGGAGATAGGCAGGGTCTCAGTCGACGTAGTGTGGCCACGTCTGGATGATTTCATAGAGTCGGTCGCCTGGAGAGAGTGTCTGCTGCACATCCCGGTGTCCTCTGAGCTGGTATCTGGGGTTCAGTTTTCCCTGAGCCACACCACAAGCCAGCAGACTCTGGGCCGCCCTGAGGGCCCGGGGTGGGGGGGATCGCTCTGGGGAAGCAGAGGCAGGAGTTAGGCTGGAGCTTCCTTGAGGGGCAGAGGTAGTGTGGGGTAGTGGTTCCAATTATGCATCCTGACCCACTAGGACCCAGAACAGGGTCTGTCTCAGTCCCTTAGCAATGACTTAACCCTATCTGCTTCAGTTTCCCCATCTGTGAAAGGAGAGAATGATAGCACCTGCCCACTGGGCTGTGGGACAAGAAAATGAGTTATTCTATATAAAGCCCCCACAGAACAGTGCCTGGCGTAGGTTAAACCCTCAGCAAGTGTCAGGGTCAGAGCTTCTCCTCCTTCTGCCCCCACACCTCTGGGTCCTACCCATGGTGGTGGCTATTTATCAGGCACTTCTTAAATGCCATGGACTGGCCAAAGACGTTTTATGCAGATTGACTAATCTTGGCCCAAACCATGTGGGTGAAAAGAACTGGTCATTATCCAAAGGAGGTGAGGCTTGAAGAAGCCGACTCACTTGCCCAAGGTCACATAGCTTGTTGGTGGTGGAGCCTCCCAAGGACTACATACCATGGGATGCTGGACCCCAGGTCAGCCCTCCATCCCAACAGCTGGACACTTACCCATATAGTTACCCATGAAGGAGATGCCAATGGAGATGGGGTTCCAGTTGACACCTGTGTGGTCACCCTTGGTGTCCCAGCCCCGGCCCTCATACACGAGCCCATCTTCTCCAATCAGGAAGCTGCATAGGGGGGTGGGAGGGTGGGCTTGATGAGTAAATGAAGGCGATCCTGGGGGAGGACTCCCCCCTCCACTCACCCTGCCCCTTGCTACTCACACACAATTTCTCCCAACACCTCCCTCTTATCCTGTCATCCGATGCCTCTGGCCCCTGCCATGTGCCAAGCACAGCTCCACATACATCTTTTTTTCACGCTCATGCTCCCCTGTGAGTCAGTACTGCCTCTCCCCCGCATTCTGTAGGTGGAGAATCAGAGAGGTGGGGATATCTGCCCACAGTCACACAGCCAGACAGGGACAGAGCCCACATTTTCACCTGGGTCCCTGGCGACTCCCACCCACGTGATCCCGTTCCTTGCTTCCTCCAGCCTCCCAGGAGGATTTGTTGAGGTCTTGATTTGCTCAGTCCTCTCATGCAGTCCTCTGAGGCAGGTGCTGCCAAGCTCATGCCCCATAGACCCCTGCCTCTCAGAACTCTTTTCTCTAAGAAGCTCTTCTGCTCTGGGCCCAACCTGCTTCCTGCTTTCTCTTCCCTGCTGGGGTACATGGAGTGACAGGATCTGGGACTCAAGGATTGGCATCACAACCAGATACAGACCCTGGAGTTCCAGCATCTGCCCCGTGGAGCATCTGCTATCCTGGCATCAGATCCTTAAGGCTTATTTGACATGTCTTAATTGAGCAAGTCTGATTTGGAATGTTGGAATTAACTAGAAGATCTCTTCTTGCTCACGCAGTCAACCAGGATATAAAGAATGTTGGAGCTTAAGAATCTGGGTTCTGAATCTCCCATGCAGGAAGCCAGACTCAGAATCTGGCTCTGAAGAGACTAGAAATTCCACAGTGATGCTGTGGGTACACCCACTCCCTGGGTACTGGGCTGCTTATGGCCCTGCTACAGACCCAGCACCTGGCACGGGCAGTTGGGACTCCTTGTGTATTTGTGAAATGGAAGCATCTAATTTAAACCTCCAGCACCACCACCAGGTGGGTAGAGTGAGGAACCCTTTTTATAAGTAAAGACACGGAGACTCAGAATGTGATGTGACAAGGAAGGGAGATCCAGAACGCTGGGATCAGACTCTAAATCCTAAAATCTAAGAAACAGACTTTCAGTTGGCTTTTCCATAAGGCAGTTTAAGCCAGAAGCTGGGGAGCCAAGCTTTGTCTTCACTACCTCATGGAAACACTTAAAATCGGAGCACCTGAGTCTCAGAGACAAAACTGGGAAGTTCGAGCCTTTGAACCGCAAAAGCTCGAGCCAGAAGAGCTGGGGATTCCCTCCGAGGCCTCTATAGTTCCACTGAGGTCCTCCGATTCCCAGCCCTATTCGAAGCTGTCTGTAAGGGTGGAACCTGGGAACCTGGATTTCCAGCACGGTGACTGGTGCTTACCAAGGTCTGAGAACCTGTAGGTTCAGAGTTCACTCGCTGCGGAGGCCCTTGTGTGGGACCTGGGCCTGTTACCCAGGAAAGGGATATGGGGGGTAGGGCCCCCAGATGCAGATCTAAGCAGTCCTTTGTTTCTGCCACCATCCATTTACAGTCTGTTCTGTCCCTGGCAGCCAGAGGGAGCTGCTCCCACCCAGCAGGCTCACATCCCTCCCATGGCTCTCGTCTTCTGACCCCGTGACCGCTAAGGCCCTGTGCCATCTGGCTCTGTGGAGCTGGTCCTGTTCATCCAGCTCCCAGCTCCCTCCAGCCATCCTGGCCTCTGTCCTTGAGATGTGACCCTCTCACTTGGCCTCAGCGCCTTTACCCCTGTTGGACCTCCAACTTACCTCTCTTCCCGCAGCCCTCCATCCATCCCATCTGAATTCATCTGGTTGCTTTTGCTTGTTTCCCATCTGTTCCTCCCTGTTGGTCTTTAAATCCCATTGGGCCAGATTCCTACAGCTCATGTGTTTCCTCCCCATCCCAGCACTGGGGCAGGGCAGGGCCTGGCACACGGTAAGTGCCTGAAGGCAAGAGGCCATGAACTTGGGGTTTCCCATTGCATGCTAGTCCGTGTCCTAAGTGCTTTGCATGTGTTATTGGCTGATTTAGTGACCCAGTGGAGGGCCACAAGCTGACTCTGCAGAGGAGGGAAAGGAAACCAAAGTGAGGAGAGCAACAAGCAGAGCTGAGACTGGACCCTGCCCCGGACCACCTCCCCGCCACCTGTACCCTTCCCCTCACCTCCCCACCCTGCGCTTACCGCCCCCCCCCACCTGTACCCTTCCCCCCACCTCCCCACCCCGCATGTAACCAGCCTGCTTGTCTGCCTCCCAGCAGAGGCAGCAGACTTTATGAAGGGACTCCACTGTAGAGGACACTTTCTTTTGTGTTGGCAAAATCTGTACCTGCCTCTGGGGAGCAGAGCTTGGATTTAAGCCTTATCCCTTCCTGCTAGTACCAGTCTGCTGCCCGCACATACGCAGTGCTGTGTGCCCGCGGTTGGGGGCAGGGGGCTGTCAGCCAGGTGGCCCTAGGGCTGCCTGGGCTCCCTGGAGCTGCACACCTTTCCTTACACCTGCCACACCCCCCACCCCCGCCTCGGCTCCCTCAGCACTCACTTGTAGCCTACATCACACCAGTTGAGTGACTTCGTGTGGTAGCTGTGCACGTTCTGCACCTGCATCAGGCACAAGGCCGGGCTGTTGCAGTGGCTGCCAGCTGTGTGCGATACCACCACGTTGCGCACCGGCAGTTGTAGCTTCTCGGTGCATCTGGACACCGGGGCCCTCCACTCTCTCCGGGGCACGATGGGGCAGCAGGAGTTTAAGGGGGCTTCTCCAGGCACTCCGAGTCCGAGTCCGAGAAGAGCGAGGAGAGCCCAGGTGAGCAGCACACCGGGGGTGGACATGGCAGGTGAGGCACGCAGGGATGGATAGGAGTTCGTGGCTGGCTGGGCTGCCTTTATCCCCTGGGGCCTGGCATGGGAGGGGAGGGCCTTGCTTCACAGCCCAGCAGGACGGGCGGGTCACACTGAACTCCAGATTCCACTTCCTTCTCTAGCAAGACCGCAACAGGATGCGGTGTGGTGAAGTGAGGAAGTGGGGAGCCTGCGGCAAACCCAGGGGCCTCTCTTCTAGCTGAGAGTCAGGGTGGGGAGGGGTGCATGGGACCCGGCCACTAACCCTGCGGTTTCTGGAAGAGCAAGGGCCTGGCTCCCTGCCAGGCTTTGTCTCTCCTCTTAGTGGGGCTTTGGACAACTCACCAGGATCACTGCCTCCCCCCCCCCCCCCACTCCCACTCATCTCTCTTCCTCCTGGAGGCACCAGGGTAACAGGCTCTTCTCTCTCTTTTTTAAATTGAAGGATAATTAACATACAATTGTATTTAGTTTCAGGTGTATAACAGTGATTTGACAGCTTTGTACATTAGTGCTCACCTTGTTAAGTGTGACCCCCATCTGTCACCAAGCAATGCAATAGCAGTTCTGTTGACTACATTCCCCATGCTGTACTTCTCTGTGACTTGTTTTATAACTAGAAGTTTGTACCTCTTAATCCCCTTTATCTACTTCACCCACCTCTCCACCCCCACCACTTCGCCTCCTGCCAGTTTGGTCTCTGTATTTAAGAATCCAAAGCTCCCATTTTGAAAACACTTCTCCCAGGCCCAAGCCCACGGTCATGTAACCCCTGCAGCAAACTGCAGATGTTGAGTGGTGGGAAGCCCGTTTCACACTTGAGGACACTGGTGTGGGGAGAGGGGAAGTCTCCTTGGTGAGACAGGGGGACATAGGAGAGCCTGGTGGTCCACAGCCTGGATTCAGAGCCAGGCTGCCTGCATTTGAATTCTGGCCACATTCCAGTGTCTGATCTCCTGCAAGTGAGGTTTCGGTACCTCAGTTTTCCCTACCTACAAAACAGGGATAATAATGTAAAGTACCTGACTCATAAGGTTGATGTGAATTAAGGAATTATGTGGATTGATAAGGGTCAGGCCCTTACGAGATGTCTGGCCCATAATGCCACACAAGGGCCACTGGGACTCAAACTCAAATCTGTCCTTGGTAGCAAGTAACAGGTTTTGCATTGGGTGACACTGGCAGCTCCATTCTGCGCCTGAGGGACTCTCCGGTCCAGGGCCACTCAGTGGCTTGAGATCACCGGTTGGGGTAGAAGACTCTCCTGGGGCCTCTGCCCTGCCTAAGCCCTCTTTCCCATTCCTTCCTAGCAGCTGGTGAGTTGAGGGCAGACCCCTTCCTTTTCTCTAACTCCTTTCTTCCCACTTTAGTGAATTTTAAAAAAATTACAAAAGTAATACATGCTAGCTGTAACAAGTTGGACTGATAAAAAATGCAAATCCCCTGTGCCCCAGTCCCCTCCAGCTCAAGCTCACTAATAACAGCTTACTAAAAACAGTGTGGTATGTTTTCTTGTACTCTGTTGCCCGTGCTCTGGAGGTCATGCTCACATCTGTGATACAGAATAGCATACCAGGCATCACTGAGCACTTTTTTAAAAAAGATTTATTTATTTGAGAGAGAGAGAATGAGCTGGGCATGAACAGGGGGAGGAGTAGAGGGTGAAGCAGACTCTCTGTTGAGCAGGGAGTCTGATGCACGACTTGATCCCAGGACGCTGGGATCATGACCTGAACCAAAGGCTTAACCATCTGAGCCATCCAGGCTTCCATCGCTAAACATGTTTCATGAATTCTCTCAGCACATGCTTTCAACAGGTCTGAGAGATAGCTATTATTATTAACCCCTTTTATAGTCAAGAAAACTGAGGCCCAGAGAGATGATCACATATGGGGAGAAGATAGTGATGCTGGAGTTTAGCCACAGGCTTCCAGGACCCCAGAGATGGAGTTCCTAAACCATATTCCACTTCCTACAAACATATGTAAGACACTATATGTAGTTTTTAATTTTGTTAAGTTACTATTTTATTATCTTTTTAAAGATTTATTTATTTATATTTATTTTTTAAAAAGATTTTTATTTGACAGAGAGCACAAGGGGGGGGGGTGTGGAGCAGCAGGCAGAGGGAGAGGGAGAAGCAGACTCCTCACTGAGCAGGGAGCTGGATGCAGGGTTAAACCCCAGGACCGTGGGATCATGACCTGAGCTGAAGGCAGACGCTTAACCAACTGAGCCACTCAGGTACACCAAGATTTTATTTTTAAGTAATCTCTACAGCCAACGTGGGGCTCGAACTCACAACCCTGAGATCAAGAGTCGAATGTTCTGATTGAGCTAGCCAGGCACCCCTATATTTTTTAAATAACAAAATCAAATCATGTGCATTAGTCTGCCTTTTGTTACCTACTATCCCATGTGCCTCTCTCTGGGTGAACACAGCTAATTCTAATAGAATCTTCATAATAGTTGGATAGTATTTCATGGTATAGGCTTACCATTTTGACATAATCTTTACATTTCTTGAAGCTTTGCAGGTCTTTCTCCCACTCCCACGTTGCACAAAGTATTATCAGACATCCAGCCCTACGTACTAGAGCATTTATAACTGATAAATACAGACTTTAGGTCGAAGACTATACATATTTAATAGATATTACCAGATTATTTTTCCCCGAGGGCCGCTAACAATTCATATTTCTACCAGTAATGTATTGGAGCCTCTATGCACCCCAGAAATGGGTGTTATCACTTCTTAAATTTATGGGTATAAAGCGATATCTCTTTGTAACTTTTACTGGCATTTTTATGACCACCCAGGAGGTTTTTTTTCTATGTTTTCTGCCTGCATGGATTTGTCTTCTGTCAGTTGCCTGTCATCTCTTGTCCATTTTTGAAATAAATTGGGCTGGGAGTGGCTGGCTGGCTCAGTTGATGGAGCATGCACCTCTTGATCTCGGGTTTGTGAGTTCAAGCCCCAAGCTGGCTGTAGAGATTCCTTAAGGAAAAAAAAAAATCTTAAAAAAAAAGTAAATTGGGTTTTTTACTTTTTTGTTATCAATTTGCAAAATGAAGAAAAGAATCCCATAATGGATTGTTGAGTTGTTGGGTATGTATACTTCGTGTCTCTGTTCTTTCCATATGTATGGAAAATTGTACAAATGTACTTTTTAAATAGGGTTAATAGAATTAATAGAGTGAAGAACTGTGTTAATTTTCACTCCACGAATACATTGTGTATCTAGCACCCTGGTCAGGAAATAGAGCTACCTTAAAATTTTTAATAGATATTGCCAAATCCATCCTAAAAAGGTTTTAGTATTTCTTATCCCCAGTAAATGAGATCAGTTTTTAAATGCTCTCACAATCCAAGGAATGGTGTCTCATTATTGTTTTACTTGCATTTCTTCATCAGAGAGGTAATTGTCTTTTTACAATACGTCATCGATCTTTTGTGAGTTATCTGCTCATCTCTTTGAATCTCTCAATTTCCCTGTTGGGTCCTTGTATATGGGGAATATTAACATTGTCTGTCAAATGTGCTACAAACCTTTCCTCCAGTTTATTAAAAAAAAACCTTTCTTTCTTTTATGGTTTCTGTGTTTCCAGTCCTGCCTTAAGTAGATTTTTTAAAAAAAAGATTTTCTATTTATTCATGAGAGACATAAACAGAGGGAGAAGCAGACTCCTTACAGGGAGCCCGATGTGGGACTCGATCCTGGGACCCTGGGATCATGACCTGAACCAAAGGCAGACACTCAACCACTGAGCCACCCCTGCCTTAAGAAGATCTTAATATGCTAAGATTGCAAATTTTTTTCTATTTATTTATTCATTTATTTCAGATTTTATTTACTTATTTGGGAGAGAGCATGAGAGAACACTAGCGAAAGAGCACAAGCAGAGGGGAGAGCAGAGGGAGAGGGAGAAGCAGACTCCCCACTGAGCAGGAAGCAGATGCGGGGATCCCACCCAGGACCCCGAGATCATGACCTGAACTGAAGGCAGATGCTTAACTGACTGAGCCACCTAGGCGCCCCGAAACTTTTTCTATTTATTTTCTTTTAATTTTTATTTATTTATGATAGTCATACACACACACAGAGAGAGAGAGAGAGAGAGAGAGAGGCAGAGACAATAGGCAGAGGGAGAAGCAGGCTCCATGCACTGGGAGCCCGATGTGGGATTCGATCCCGGGTCTCCAGGATCGCGCCTTGGGCCAAAGGCAGGCGCTAAACCGCTGCACCACCCAGGGATCCCAACTTTTTCTATTTAAAAAAAACATTGTGGCAGCCCTGGTGGCGCAGTGGTTTAGCTGCCTGCAGCCCAGGGCCTGATCCTGGAGACCTGGGATCGAGTCCCACATCGGGCTCCCAGTGCATGGAGCCTGCTTCTCCCTCCTCCTGTGTCTCTGCCTCTCTCTCTCTCTCTAGGTCTATCATAAATAAATAAATAAATCTTTTAAAAAATATTGCTATCTTGTTTTTACTTTTAGACTTTTACCTCGGCTGGATTTTATAATTGCAAATGGTGTAAGGTAGGGGTTTAATTTTGTTTCCAAATGGCTAAAGCCTGGCACTGTTTATTAAATAGTTAGACCTGATTTTAAATTTAAGCTCTACCACTCATTAATTGGATGACCTTGGGCAATCAGGCAGCATTTGACATACTTGACCACTTCCCTCTTGAAATGTTCACTTCCCTCAGCTTCTGTGTTGTAAGACTGTCTTGATTTTCCTTCTGCTTCTCTAGACAGGCTTTTTCTTGCTTTTTTAACTCATTTTTTCTTCCTTCACCATCGTACTATACTTGTTCTGCTGGGTGATTTCATCCAGGTAATGGCTTCAGCTGCCACTGAAATGCAGATGACTTCCTGATTTTTATGTCCGGCCTGGAGCTCTCAGATGAATTCTGGATCTGTGTATCCACCTACCTCCTTGATATCTCTACTTGGATGTCCCACAGGGACCTCAAATGCAAGGTTTCCAAAATGGTTTATGATTTGTTCCTCTAAAATCAGCCCTCTTCCAGGAATTCCTGTCTAAAGGAACACTGTGATTGTCTTCCAGTTACAAAAGCCATGCATCAGAGCACCATCCTTGACCAACCTCTACTCTGTCCCCTCTTGTTTCTAGCCCCCAAAACAACACTCAGCACTTAGTAGGTGCTCAATAAATACTGAATGATTGATTACTATCCAGTTCACAGGGCACTTGGGTGGCTCAGTTGTTGATCATCTGCCTTTGGCTCAGGTTGTGATCCTCTTTCTGTGTGTCTCACAAGAATAAAATAAAATCTTTAAAATAATAATAATAATATCCAGTTCACCCCCAAGTCGTGTTGCTGTTATCTCCATAGTTAGGGGATATGAATGAATTCCACTGTTCCTGTCTATGTCACTCTCCCCACCTTGGCCCAGTCACCATGTTCTTGTGGTGAACATGGATTTTGCTCCCACCTCTTCGGTGACTTCTTACCATGCATGCACTTTGGCTCCTGTGAGGCCAAAGCTCAGATCTGCTCAGGTCACCCTCAAATGCAAGTCAGTTTTCTGTGGCTCCTCATGACTCTTAGGATGAATTCCAAGCACCTCAACATGGGCTGCCTTCAACCTAGCCTCACTTGGCTTACTTTTGAGACCTTCTTCCTGAATCATCTAGCTTCCCTGCCCTTCTTGCTGCCCTTGAAAATACTTTGACTACCTTGTCCTCAGGGGACTTTCTTTTTTTTTTTTTTATAGATTTTTTTAAAATTTTTATTTATTTATGATAGTCACACACAGAGAGAGAGAGAGAGAGAGAGAGGCAGAGACACAGGCAGAGGGAGAAGCAGGCTCCATGCACTGGGAGCCCGACGTGGGATTCGATCCCGGGTCTCCAGGATCACGCCCTGGGCCAAAGGCAGGCACTAAACCGCTGCGCCACCCAGGGATCCCCCTCAGGGGACTTTCTATGTAGTATGTCCAAGTTTTAAATAGAGGAATCTTCTTCTTTTTTTTTTTTAAGATTTTATTTATTTATTCATGAGAGACACAGAGAGAGACTGAGACCAAGGCAGAGGGAGAAGCAGGCTCCCTGTGGGGAGCCTGACGTGGACTCGATCCTAGGACCCCGGGATCATGCCCTGAGCCGAAGGCAGACATGCAACCACTGAGCCACCCAGGTGCCCCAAAATAGAGGAACTTGAAGAATTCAGAAACTTTGTACCTTGCCTTTACGATTTCAAAACACTCAGCTCGCCTTTTGTAAAAAGACAGGAATATTTACACATTAGATTGCTCATCAGTACTAAGAATATCATCATTAACCAGGTGGTGTGAAGTCTTCCCTTGTTAGAATTTTTTTTATTCATTCTGCATCTTGTCAGCCTAAAATTGAGACATGCCCTGGTGAGCATTTACAAGAGCTTCAATTGGTAATTGTTATATTACCTTTAATCCTGAGACTGTATTACTACTGTATTTTATTAATAGGAAATTAGATCTACTCCCTGTATGTTTTAGGAAGTTGAATTTTTAAATATTTAATTCAACTGCCTTTCTTAGATCTCGTTATAATTAATTCAGCCATTTAAAAACTCCTCAGGTTCTCTTGAAGTTAACAAAAAACACCGGTTTTCTTTGTTGTGTCAAAAATGAAAGAAGTCAAATGCTGATTATAGCGAAGACAAGGTTAAAACACAATGCAGAATCATTTTTCCCCCTTGACATTCTCAACCCTGGAATGCTCACCTCCCTCACTCCCCCCCTTCCTAATTCTCACTTACTCTTCTTCCCTGTCGCCTCCTCAGAGCTGACAAATTAGCCTATTCATTTCCCCACATTAATTTCTTTCCTTCCTATTTATCACTGTAGTTATTAACTAACCTGAGCAATTCTTTGATGAATTTATGTCTTTCCTACTCTACAGTGAAGTCTATAAGTATTGTCCAAACCGAGATACTTGAGGGAGCCATTGATAGGCATCTGTGGATTGTCCCAAATAATCCAGGATGTATCATCACCTCACTTAAAGATATCATTTGCCCCCCGCCTTGAATACCACTATAGCCCCAATTCCTTGCACATAGTTGGTGATAGATACAGGGCAAGCTCCCATTCTAAGCCACCCTCAGTTTCTCCCCCTGTGAAATGTATTTAATGACAGTTCTGCCCTCATAGGGCTGTTGAAAGCACCAGTGCTGGATGGAGTCTATATCCTCATAAGCTAACAGCTGCTAAGCAGAAGACCATCTTCCCTCTTCACAAAAACTTACCTTCACAAAGTCAACATAGAAGGATATGCACAAAACAAACCAAATGTCTGTGCACTTTCAAAGTGGATTTTTTTTTCCTACCAGAGACCATGGTTCACTCTGGACCATTGGGGGGCTGAGGGGTAGTTGGGGAGGAGGAGGAAGAGGACAGCTTTCTCCCACATTTGTTGAATCTGCCCCTCTTTCAGTAAAGTCAGGAAAGCCACATGATTAATACCTTTTTGTTGTTGTTCCTTTTTTTTTAAGATTTTATTTATTTATTCATGATAGAGAGACGGGGGGTGGGGAGGGGGGGTGGGGTGGGCAGAGACACAGGCAGAGGGAGAAGCAGGTTCCATACTGGGAGCCCAACGCAGGAATTGATCCTGGGATTCCAGGATCACACCCTGGGCCGAATGCAGGGGCTGAACCGCTGAGCCACCCAGGGATCCCCTGTTGTTCCTTTTTAAAAAGAGATTTATTTATTTATTTGAGAGGAGGGGGAGAGGCCAAGGGAGAGAGAGTCCCATGTGGACTGTGTGCTCAGCGCAGAGCCTGACCCGGGGCTCGATCCCTCAATCCCATGACTGTGAGATCATGACCTGAGATGAAACCAAGAGTCGGCTGGCTTAACCCGATGGAGCCGAGCCACCTGGGTGCCCTGCTGTTGTTTATCTTTTTGGGGGAATGGGACTGCTTTTCATTTGTTGGCCCCCATCCCCATCCAGGCCTTCCTGTGGGTGTCTCCTCCCTTACCTGGGCTAACTCAGGCATCTCTGCTCACAACGTGCTCTCAGCACCCCCATCCTGCTGCCCAGTTGCTTTTTAGTAACTCCCTTGGAATTCTGAGTTTTCAAGCACCTTGGAATTCTTCCAGGAACATGGAAACTTCCAGAGAGGCCCCTGGCTCCCAACTTATAGCCAGCCCTCTTCTTTTTAAAATCCTCTTCTCCATCCTACCATGGGGGCCTCCTGTTCATCCCACTTGCTTGCCAGCTCTAACCACGTCTCAGAGACAGAGGGAGCCCCTAGGGCTCAGAGCTGCACACCTGACCCCTCATACCACTGACTCAGGAAAGAGGCTCAGGCGAGTTTTGGAAGGCGACTAGTGGCTGCCTGTTAGGGAATTGTAGGGTCTCCAGGATCCATAACATGTCCAGAAGCAGGGACACATCTTGCTCCTGGCGATTCTCTGACCTGAGAGACTCAGGCCTGTGTCTAAGGACAATATCGATGCTAACTAATTCCATTCCACAGTTCTTTACTGAGAACCTATTGGGGGGGGCACCTACCTGTTGCAGGTGCTGGGGATGCAGCGGTAAATAAAACAGAAATTCCTGTTCGCCCTTTCTAGTAGGGAAGACACACAGTAAACAAAGAAACTAATAGCTATTTAAAATAGCGCCAGGTGGAGATCCCTGGGTGGCTCAGCGGTTTAGCGCCTGCCTTTGGCCCAGGGCGCAATCCTGGAGTCCCGGGATCAAGTCCCACGTCGGGCTCCCTGCATGGAGCCTGCTTCTCCCTCCTCCTGTGTCTCTGCCTCTCTCTCTGTCTATCATGAATAAATAAATCTTAAAAAAAAAAAAATAGCGCCAGATATACTATAGCTTCGCGTGGTGGCGCGACTAGGGTTAGGCCTGGCGGGTAGGAGGCGCCCCAGGAGCATCAGCAGCTCTGACCTTGGGTTTGATTTCGACCTTGGCCTTGGTTTCTGCGCGGCGTGGAGGAGCCTTCTCCGCGGTTCCCTCCTCCTACCGCCAGAGGGCGCGCCGTCCCCACCTGTCCTCACCCTTCTCCGCGCTTTTCCCCTATTTTTTTATTTTTATTTTTTATGATAGTCACACACACACAGAGAGGCAGAGACACAGGCAGAGGGAGAAGCAGGCTCCATGCACCGGGAGCCCGATGTGGGATTCAATCCCAGGTCTCCAGGATCGCGCCCTGGGCCAAAGGCAGGCGCCAAACCGCTGCGCCACCCAGGGTTCCCTTCCCCAATCTTAATAGTAAGGGACAAGCCTCATAGCCTCGCAAAGGCCCTGTTCTGGGATTTTCCTGGAGGCCTGCCTGTCCCAGGGAGTGGTTTGCTCCTAATGACAGCAAGGACAATCATACCATGAAGTTCGAGGAGCTCAGAGTTACTCAATTTTATGTTGATCACACAACACCTATAGGCATAATCAGCCAGGGTGCAGAGAGAGGGAAGGCTCTTGGGTTAGAGGGACCAGCGTGAATGGAGGCATGGAGAAGAGAAGAGGCGGGGTAATGTTCTGGAGCTATAATGTTGCTGGAGCGTAAAGGACCAGAGTGTGTGGGGAGCCAGCTCAGCAGAACCAGACAATCCTGGGACTTGTTCACATAGTAAGGGTCTGGACTTCATGCTGTGGGCACTGGGAGCCATGAAAGAAAATATAAGGAGTGACACTAAGCCACTTCGTATTTTTAGTTTTATTAAAAAATTTTTTTAAAAAGATTTTCTACTTTTAAGTAATCTCTACTCCCAACAAGGGGCTGGAACTCTCAATCCTGAGATCAAGAGTCAACAGGCTCCACCTGCTCAGCTAGCCAGGTGCCTTGTCCCCTTGCATATTTAAGAGATCATTTTGGGGGACAGAGAGAGAGAAGGATGGAAGATAGCACAAACTCCTGGAGGTCTATAAGGACACCCATGGAAACTTCTGGAAGCCGGTTTTCAACCATGAGGGAAGTCACAATTAGTGTGTGGTCAACTCTTCAGAAGGCAGAGAAGATACAGAGAGTCTGTGATAATATTGCTGAGCCTCTGGATCTGGCCTCACCTAAGATCAGCCCTCTTATCAAATTCTTCTGCCCTTTGACACTCCATAAATTAGATTGATTTTTACTAATTTCTTGTTTCAACCTCTCAATTGATTAGGACTGTTCTATTTACTGTGTCTTTGACAGGTTGTGTAATATAATGGTTGTGGTAGGCTGAAAAGTGGTCCTCATCAAAGATACCCACATCCTAATTCCTGGAACCGTGTGTGTTCCTTCATATGGCAAAACAACAACCCCCCAAAGGTCTTTGCTGGTGTGATTGTGCTCAGGATTTTGCGAAAGGGATTAATTCAGATTATCCAGGCAGGCTCTAAATACACTCATACTTATAAGAGGGAAGGAGAGGGCTATTTGACCGGAGACAGAAGAGAAGGCCATGCAAAGAGAGAGGCAGAGATTGGAACAATGCAGGTGCAGCAAAAGGTACCAGTATCCACCAGAAGCCAGAAGAGGAATAAACAAATTTTCCCTTCAAGCCTCCAGAGAGAGGCAATCACAGTAGGAACTGAGCATCCCTGAACATTATTGCTGGGCACGACAGGAATCCAAGCCCTGACTGCTCTTTATGCAGACCATTTCTTAGGATCCTGTTTATAACCAGCAACCCTGAAGGGTAAGGTAACATTTCCTCCCAGAAAAAGATAAACTTGCTTACTGCTCCTATAAAAGTGGCGGATTCCTGAAGCTCAGTGTTCTCCAGGTGTGATATAACCCCAGGCACGTACAGCACCCTGACTCCCTCTGCATGCCCCATGGTACTTGGAAGGGTGGCAGGGGGTGGGGTGGGGTGGGGTGGGGGAGATGAATCAACAGAAGCAAGTATCCTATACTCATCCTTTTGGTGTGCTCTGAATACTGGAATCCTTTGTCTCTGAACCTGGTGTTTTATGCCTTCTGCCAACTTTTATGAAATGATTGCAGAATAATTTGTTGGCTTGTAAAGTGGAATAAAATCCAGACCCTGACAGTTCTACTGCTGGATTCCAACATTCAAAGAATAAAGAACTCTTTCATAAAAACTCTTTCTGAAAATAGAGGTAAGGAATACTTCCTGACTCGTTTTTATGAGACCAGTGTAATCCAGATGCCAAAGCCAGAAAGAAAGGTATTCCAGAAAAATAAAAAAAATCACAGATCAATATCCCTTCATGAAAATAGATGGCAAAAACTCTTTAACAAAGTATGAGCCAGCGAATTCAACAACATGTAACGAGATCAGGTAAGGTTTAAGTCAGCAGCTCAGGGCGTGCTTAACATTCAAAACCCAGGGATGCCTGGGTGGTTCAGTGGTTGAGCATCTGCCTTTGGCTCAGGGCGTGATCCTGGGGTACCGGATCAGGTCCCGCATCAGGCCCCTTGCAGGGAGCTTGCTTCTCCCTCTGCCTGTGTCTCTGCCTCTCTGTGTCTCTCATGAATAAATAAATAAAATCTTTAAAAAATTTTTTGCAACTAGAGTTGATTATTCATCAGTTCCTAAGCAGAAGAATGGTGAAGAGGCACCCACAGGGGTAAAGACCAACGGAAAGGTGAGAATGTGGTCACAGCACAAGATACTTTGGAACAACTGGGACCCAACTGTGTTAAGGATGAGACATTGACTATAGGGAAAACTCAGAAAATCATTATTAAAAAGAATCAGTCATGCAGAGCCTGGCTGGCTCAGTTGGTAGAGCATGGGACTCTTGTAGAGCATGGGACTCTTGATCTTGGGGTTGTGAGGTTGAGCCCCATGTTGGGTGTAGAGATTACTTTTTTAAAAAGGAGAAGGAGGAGAAGGAAGAGAAAGAGGAGGATGGGGAGGAGAAGGAGGAGAAAAAGGAAGGGGGGAGGAGAAGGGGGAAGAGCAGGAGAAAGATAAGTAGGGCGGAAGAGGAGGGGGAGGAGGAGAAAAGAGGAGGGGGAAAAGGAAGAGGAGGAGAAAGAGGAGGGGGGAGGAGAGAAGGAAAAAGAAGATGAGGAGGAGGGGAATGAGCCATTAGGTTTTGGCCTGCCAGACGGTTTCTCTGGTTGATTGGCAGCTCCACAAGATTTGCCTTCAGCTTCCTGGATTAGGTGACAGAGACACCTAGCAAGAAAATACCAGGGCATAGCAAAAAGATGTGAGCTGGCAAGCAGATGTTCTAAGGCAGCAGAAAATAGCAAATGGAAAAAAGACAACAGAATAACAGAGAAAATGGAAAAAGAAGCACAGCAGCTAAAGAAGAAGGAAAACCCGAATCGACAGTGAAGCTTTCGTCACACATGTTCTTCAAATGTCAAAGTGCCAGTAAGAGATCTGAACTCCACCTCTCTGGGGTGGGTATGTATTTAAGAGTATTTTCAGAATATAAAACTTGATTTAAAAAAAAATCTTATTTTTTATTTACTTTTATTTTTTAAAGATTTTATTTATTTAGTCACTAGAGACACACACACACACAGAGGCAGAGACACAGGCAGAGGGAGAAGCAGGCTCCATGCAGGAAGTCTGATGTGGGACTCGATCCCGAGACCCCAGGATCATGCCCTGGGCTGAAGGCAGGTACCAAACCACTGAGCCACCCTGGCATCCCCAAAATCTTATTTTTAAGTAATCTCTACACCCAGTGTGGGGCTCAAAATCATGATCCTGAGATCAAGAGCCATGTGCTCCACTGATTGAGCCAGCCAGGCGCCCCCAAATTTGATTTTTGATGCATTCAGCAGGTCACCCAGGACACCAGGATTCTCTCAAAGTGTCTAGAACTCTTAGGGCTCAAGACGCAAAAGAAGAGAAAAGACTTATGAGATAAGATTTTCTTCAACAAATTGCAAATATGAAACAATTGTTTGTGGGAGAAAAATTATCAAAATTGGAATGTGCCAGTACCTCTTCAAATGCTAGTGCTTCTAGCAAATAAAGGGATAGAGATGATTTTGTGGTGGAAGAGTACAGGGTTGTCTTCTCTCCTTCACTGTGCAGAACAATAAAATATACTCTTGAATTTTTCTGTGATTTCCTGACCTACATTAGCCAAACGTGGGGGACTTGAAACTTCATTATTTTTGTTGTTGTAAGCTGGCATTGGCATGTATTTCCTCTCATTTGAGCTGGTACTGTTGGTGTTTGATGCATACACCAAGAAATTTGAAGATTTGGGTTTCTCAGAAAACCACATGAAGTGATTTTCATGATTGATTTTCTTTACCATTAAAAAAAAAACAATCAGTATAGTTTGTCATGGCAACAAGCTAAAGAAGAAAGCTGTATGATCATCTCGACAGACCAGAAAAGCACTTGACAAAGTTCAGTATATATTTTTTAAAAAATCAGCAGAGAACAAAGGAAAATCCCTCAAATGATGAGTGACCAATAAGTCCACTATGCACATGGTGAGGGTACCAGGAATTATGGAATATGGATCCTTCTTTCCCACCAAACAAAACTCCAAAAAGCAAAACCCAAGGAAAGTTCTATTCAAATGATCCTATCCAAACTTTGCCTTCAGAAAATGTTTAATAGGGATCCCTGGGTGGCACAGCGGTTTGGCGCCTGCCTTTGGCCCAGGGTGCGATCCTGGAGTCCCGGGATCGAGTCCCACGTCGGGCTCCCGGTGCATGGAGCCTGCTTCTCCCTCTGCCTGTGTCTCTGCCTCTCTCTCTCTCTGTGTGACTATCATAAATAGATTTAAAAAAATGTTTAATAAATTTTCTTCTTCTTCTTCTTCTTATTCTTCTTCTTCTTCTTCTTTCTTCTTCTTCTTCTTCTTCTTCTTCTTCTTCTTCTTCTTCTCCTTCTCCTTCTTCTTTTTGATGGAGGCTCCACAACCAATGTGGAGCCCAACACGGGGCTTAAACTCACAACCCTAAGATCAAGACCTGAGCTGAAATCAAGAGTTTGATGCTTCACCAACTGAGCCATCCAGGTGCCCCTCAAGGAAGGTAATTTTATTTTATTTTTAAAAAGATTTTATTTTATTTATTAGAGAGAGAGAGAGCATGAGCAGAGGGAGAGGGAGAAACAGATTCCCTGCTGAGCAGGGAGCCAAATGCGGTGCTTGATCACAGGACCCTGAAATCATGACCTGAGCTGAAGGCAGACGCTTAACTGGCTGAGCCACCCAGATGCCCCTGGAATCTTCTTGTATTTGCTTTATGTATAATGTTCAGGACTTTTGGCTTTATCTAGCAAGAAGCATAGAGGAAAGTATGTCTACTCCATTTTTCCTGAAACAGAAGTCCCTCTTTGATGTTTAATAAGTAATAAAATAATTTTAAAGGAAAAAAACCTTTATTTTCATACTTTTAAAAGTTTTTTTTAAGATTTTATTTATTCATGAGAAACAGAGAGAGAGAGGCAGAGACACAGGCAGAGGGAGAAGCAGGCTCCATACAGGGAGCCTGTCGCGGGACTCGATCCCAGGTCTCCAGGATCAGGCCCTGAGCGGAAGGTGGCGCTAAACTGCTGAGCCACCCGGGCTGCCCCTCGTACTTTTAAAAGTTTTAATTTAAATTTCAGTTTGTTAACATACAGTGTAATATTTAGTTGCAGGTGTACAATATAGTGACCCAGCAATTCCATACACCCGGTGCTCATCACGGCAGGCAAACTCCTTCATCCCTCTCCTTTCCCGTCCGCTAACTCGCAGTTTGCTTTGTGTACTTAACAGTCTATTTCTTGGTTTGCCTATTTCTCTCTCTCTCTCTCTCTCTGCTCTAACAAGGGTGTGTTTTAATAGAGATTTTAAGGGCATAAAGAGTAATATTTATGGTTAAAAACCATATAGCACAACTGACAAGCAAATGTTAGAGTCTGGGGTGGCCTAGGACTCTGTTCCTCAGGAACATCTGAGCCACCCACACGCCTCAAGTGTCCAAACAATATTGAGCAAGAGTGGTCCTGTTACTGAAATCCCAGTTCAACTGTCCTTCTCTGGAAAGGTCAATCCTCAAGAGAAGAGTTTTGATTGGGAAGGAATATGATCTTTATTCAGGAGGCCAGCCACCTCAGGGAGAAGGTGGAGTCTTGTCCAAAGGCCAACTCGGAGGTTTTGCCTGGCATGGAGAGTTTTTTTTAATAGATTTTATTTTACTTATTTATTCATGAGAGACAGAGAGAGAGAGAAAGAGAGAGAGAGAGAGAGGCAGAGACCCAGGCAGAGGGAGAAGCAGGATCCATGCAGGGAGCCCGATATGGGACTCGATCCCGAGTCTCCAGGATCACGTCCTGGGCCAAAGGTGGCGCTAAACCACTGAGCCACCGGGCTGCCCGGAGATTTTTTTTTAATAGATTTTATTTTATTTATTTATTCATGGGAGACACAGAGAGAGGCCGAGACATAGGCAGAGGGAGCCCAATGCGGAACTCGAACCCGGGACCCCAGGATCACACCACTGAGCCACCCAGGTGTCCCTGACCTAGAGATTTTTAACGGGATCTAATCAGTTGAGGGAGTGCAGTGGTCTGTGACATTTCATACTTACGTGCAAACTCCATGATGCCAGCTACAGAGTTATCTCAGTGCTCGGAGGTTATGCAAGAAATTCTAGCTTTTCGGTGCCCAGAGCTTGGGCGGATTGTACTAAAAGGTCTGGTTCCTCGGTACCCAGGGGTTGTGCAAGAGTATTCTGTTCTTTCTGCAAAGGGATGCAAAGTCTACAGATGCACAAAGGGAGGTCAGTAAAGTCATTTGTGTGACCTTAAAAACACACATTTTACTAAAAGATTTTTGGGCTAATTAGAAAGCCCAGGCAGGGGGCGCCTGGGTAGCTCAGTCAGTTAAATGTCAGGTTGTGGTCCTGGGATCGAGACCCACATTAGGCTCCCTGCTCAATGCTTCTCCCCCATCCTCTGCCCCTCCCCACCCCACCCTTGTGCTCTCTTCCTGTCTCTCCCTTTCTCTCTTAAATAAATACAATCTTAAAAAAAAAAAAAAAAAAGCCTGGGTGACTCCAAGTGGACTTGCTGCCCTCTGGGAAAGTTCTGGTCTCTTATTGCCCAAGGGCTGTGGTCTGTAAATTTTTTTTTTTTTTTTTTTTTTTTAGTGGTCTGTAAATCTTAAAGAAAACAAATCAGCTCTGTTACAGATTAAGGGCCTTAAATCAGCAAACAAGGAGTATGTTACCTTGAAGCAAGTTCACCCCAAAGACCAGCTGGAGGGCTGTGATAGCCTCAGGAGGCCTGCATATAAATTAGCCCTCCTCCCCTAACTTGGCAGGAATCTGCATGGGCTGGTATATGGTTTTTTTTTCCTTCGTTATTGTTGTTTATTTTAAATATGGAAGTTCTGAGGCATTGTCATTTGAGAAAAAAATCCTACAGCTTATAAATGGTAGAGTCGGGTCCCTAAAATCATCAGAGAGAAATATAAGCCTATTATTTAAAACTATAAAGGGTGTAACGCCAGAAATTGCTAACAGCATTGGACTCAGGAGTGCAGTAGGGATGGAGGTCAAGGGAAGAGAGTGTGATTTTTATTTTTAATTTTTGAAAAGACATAAAGAAATGAACTGGAAGTTTTACCCTATATATGGATGCCTCTGAAAATTTAAAAGGAACCCAGGTTGGGCAAATAACCAGGGCAGTCTCTACCTGGCCTGATAAGCAATGGGCTCTTTTTTTTTTTTTTTTTTTTTTCTTTCTTTCTTTCTTTCTTTCTTTCTTTCTTTCTCTCTCTCTCTCTCTTTCTTTCTTTCTTTCTTTCTTTTTTTGGGAGGTGGGGAGAGAGAGAGAGAGAGAGAACCTGCCTGATGGGCATGAGCAATGGAGGGAGAAGAGGGGTAGAGAGAGAGGAGAGGGATAATCTAGCAGTTTCCACGCTCAGCATGGAGCCCCATGCAGGGCTCCATCTCACAACCCTGATATCATGACCTGAGCTGAAATTAAGAGTTGGTTGCTTAACCAGCTGAGCCACCCAGGTGCCCTTAGATCCTTATTTTTTATCAGTGGGGAAATTGACAGCAGAATGGAAGATGGGGAGGAGGGGCGGCCTGAGCTGAGCCCTGAAAGAGAATCAAATGACTCACATGAAGGGCCAGGGGGCATCAAGCAGAGACCCACAGGTGAGCCAGGCTTGGGAGCCTGTTTGGGGAAGTGCAGGGAAGGAGCATTGGGGTTCATGGCAGAAACCAGCAATGCTGGAGCAGGTGAAGGGGCAGGAGAACAAGCAGGGCAGATCATGATGGACCTTGCTGGACATGCTGGGCAGCAGTTTGAGTTTTATCCTGGAGTCACCCAGCAATTTTGAGCAGCCTTGAAAATCCAAACCAGGTCACATTTCTGTGACACTAGTGATTTCCCTCACACTCAGGGCTATCACAGTTGTCTTAGGAAAGGCAACGACTTCCCCAAATCACCCACCTGCCCCATTTTATTAACTCATTTGTTATTTTTTTTAACGATTTTATTTATTTATTTGACAGAGAAAGCAAGAACAAGCAGGGGGAGCAGCAGAGGGAGAGGGAGAAGAAGACTCCCCGCTGAGCAGGGAGCCCGATGCAGAGCTGGATTCCAGGACCCCGGATTCATGACCTGAGCCCAAAGCAGACACTCAACCAACTGAGTCACCCAGGTACCCCTATTGACTTGTTTATTTACAATGGCCCCCTTTATCTGCTATTGGGGGGGACAGATAATCCTCCTTCTGAAGAATCATCTCAAGGTCAACAGTAGCCTAATGCTATGTCTCAATGCCTGTCATTCCTCTCACTTCATCTCGTCACGTGGGCATTTTATCACCTCACATCATCACAGGAAGGATGAGGAAATTACAATAGATATTTTGAGAGACAGTCACTCAGAGACTACACTCACATAGCTTTTATTACAGCATATTGTTATCATTCTTTTATTATTGTTGTTGTTAATCTATCGCTGTGCCTAATTTATAATTTAAAGTTTATCATAGGTATGCATGGGTAGGAAAAAACATACTATATATCGAGTTCGGTACCTATCCACGGTTTCAGGCATCCGCTGGGGATCTTGGAAATATCCCACCATGGATGGAGTGGGGGGGACTACTGTAGCTATTTCTTTGTTTTAATATTGTTGGTTGGTGTTGGTGACAATTCTCCATAGGTCTCTTACATTTTTTCATGTCTTGCAAGGAGGCATGGCTGTTTTTATTTCCAGGCTCTTTTCAAGAATGTTTATAGTGTGAATAGCCTTGAAGGATAAGAGGGAGTGTCTTCCTCCCACGGGAAGGACAGATTTGTTTAGGGTCTTGGGTAATAGTGGTAAGATCTTCATCCAGGACAAAAGCCAGGCAGGCTTACCACCCATTATGTAAAAATTCAGATTTCCTGACTTCAGATATAAGGTTCATCTCCTATAGTGCAATGCACTGTGTGTGCTGGCATCCCCTAGGCCTTCTCCCTTGCCCTATAGGAACTGTGGCTCAAGGCCCATATCTGGCTTCACTCTCAGCTTGGAGTCTGCTTGAGATCCTCTCCCTCTGCCTTCCCTCCCTGTGCTCTCTCTCTCAAATAAATAAATAACATAAATCCTTAAGAGTCGCATGCTCTACTAACTGAACCAGCCAGGTGGCCCTCTTTGCCTATCTTTCTTAATCTTTACATATCACTTAACAATACAGACAATAGGAATATACGTTATTGAAAAATGTTCCATTTGTTGAGAACTAGAAATTATATAGTGAGAGGTGATAACCTTCTTCATTATACCCCCTCCCCTCCCACATGGTAACTGCATTTACAAGGTACTATTTGTGAGGCACCTGGGTGGCTTAGCGGTTGAGCATCTGCCATCGGCTCCAGTCATGATCCCAGAGTCCTGGGATCGAGTCCCACATCAGGCTTTCGATAGGGAGCCTGCTTCTCCCTCTGCCTATGTCTCTGCCTCTCTCTGTCTCTCTCATGAGTAAATAAATAAAATCTTAAAAAAAAATCCCCAAACCCCCACAATGTACTGTTTGTATTTTTCTTTAAATTATATGTATGTATACACATACACATATATCACACTTTTCCGTTTATAAAATAAGATAGTATTACACATACCCCTTTAAAATCCCAAAAGCACACAGGTTTTTTTTTTTTTTTTTTTATGGCTGCCTAGATTTCCACTTTACAAATAAATTGTAATTTATTCCATTTGTCACCTTTTGAAAGTTGCCTAAGTTTTCCCCCAGTTTCTCAGTCTTACCCTTAAAATGTGGCAATAAGTATTCTAATACTTAAGTCTTTGTATGCATATTAGAGTGCTTCGCCAGTAACAGCATTAGAAGAGGTTCTTTTTTTTTAAAAAAAGATTTTACTTATTTATTCATGAGACACACACACACACACACACACACACACTCAGAGGCAGAGACACAGGCAGAAGGAGAAGCAGGCTCCATGCAGGGAGCCCAACATGGGACTCGATCCTAGGTCTCCAGGATCAGGCCCTGGGCTGAAGGCGGTGCTAAACTGCTGAGCCACCAGGGCTGCCCAGAAGAAGCAATTCTAAAGCAAATTGGGTATGATGCACTGAGTCATATGTAATGGTAATGGGAACACTAAAACAATATGCTAATTGATTATGTCCTATGTAACAAGAAGTATGATCAAGGCTGGGCCCAGGGTTTTTTAGTTCCAAGTGTTTAAACGTGCATGGTTTTTTGGGATGGTCTCCAACAGAATTCACACTGATTCCAAGCCTTCCAAACAAGAGGTAGTGATGTTTGTTGGAGATTTTCTTTCTGGACATGTTACTCATGGTGCAATTGTGCAAGTCTCAAGGAACTTCTGGTTTAACTCTCCCATACTCAGATCAAAAGTTTTAATCCTCCTCTAGGGAATTAGACTTTGTTCAGTAGAGCTTGTCATAGAGAAGCACCATTACTAACTCCCATCAGAGAGTTACATCTATTAGGTCATCAACTCATCTGCACTTTATCAAAATAAATTGTCTCTTGGAAATTGAGAACCAAAAAAAAAAAAAAAAAGAAATTGAGAACCAGTTTAGGCAGCTAGAAATTCCTGCTTCTATGCCTGCTTTTTGGTGGGTGAGTCTAAAGTATTCTTTATCTTGATAAAGGAGGATTTGATTTATTCTGAGTATGTGTTTTGTGTTGAAGTTTTTGTTTTTTCTTCATGTTATTGTATCTTGGGAAGAAACAAGTCATGTTCAATGGGTTCAGTTTCCTAAATCTCCCATGTGGCCCCCAAGTGATGGCATTACCCTGCACTCCCCTGGGTCTGTGATATCTGCCTAACAAAGTACAGCCCCCAATAGGCTTGCTCCTTACAGAAAATCCACTCTACTCCTTACAGACCTAACTCTGGGGTAGATGACTAACTCTCTCTACATTGGCAAATGTAGAACCCAGCATCATGACTCTCAGGAGCCAGGAACTCCAGGACATGATCTGGTTCTTTCTCTGTCTGTCTCTGAGCTCAGCACTCCTCCCCAGTTTGCTTTCCCTCACTCTAGTGACACGCAAACAAGTCAGAAAGCTCAAGGTTTCTGTATGAATTGAACTATGATGCCAGTCACATTCATCTCTCCTTTCACCATTTGCAAATGAAGACACTTTTCAGTTTCTCTAGAAGAATGATATTCTTCCCCCAAAAAACCACCCCTTTTCTGGTTTCCAGTTCTCTCTCTCTCTCTCTCTCCCTCTCTCTCTAAAATATATTTATTCATGAGAGACACACAGAGAAAGGCAGAGACATAGGCAGAGGGAGAAGCAGGCTCCCTGTGGGATGACCCCAGGATCACAAACTGAGCTGAAGGCAGATGCTCAACCACTGAGCCATCCAGGCGTCCCTTCAGTTCTCTCTTATCTGTCTAGTTGGTTCAGTTTCTTTCCCACCTAGAGACCCAGGGGAGTTTCACACCAAATAGAGAGACATACAAATAAATAAAGAAGTGATCTATATCGAACAGGTATGGGGAAGTAAAGAGAAAGATAATGGTGACTTGCATGAAAGAAGGTGATGTGCAATCAGGAGTCCTGATAGTGCAAGCCTGGTTAGTTGATCAAGCACACGAACAGAACTAGCTGGGAGTTTCCTAGTGAACCAGAGAACTGGCAGCATAGCATTTTTAAAGAGGTAAAAGAAAATAACAGTCAATCTACTCTTGATTTTGACTCAGGTCATGATCTTGTGGTTGTGAGGTTGAGCCCAAATGCTGGCCTCTGCACTGAGCTGAGAGTGGAGCCTGTGTGGGATTCTCTTTCCATTCCCTCTTTCCCTCTCTTTCCTTCATGCTCTCTTTCTCTTTCTCTCTCTCTCTCTCTCTCTCTCTCTCTAAGTAAGTAAATAAATAAATAAATAAATAAATAAATAAATAAATAAATAAAAATTTTAAAAAGAACATACAGTCAATCTAAAATTGTATACGCTGCTGAAATAACCTGCTGAAATGAATGTGAGGGTTCTCCTACTTACAGTCATGAGGGCACTAACTGACACCAGACTAGTTTTCCTGATAACAACAAGCATTAAGCTGATGCCATTGATTTCAGGTAGTAGGTAAAGACTGCATAGGACCTTCACTTCTGAAAGAAAAGAAACTCACAAAGTGAGTACCTGGATAATCAAACTTCCTGCCTTGGAGACATTTTCCCAACTGAGTTGTGCAAGTAGCAGGGCTTTTTTTTTTTTTTAAGATTTATTTATTTATTTATTTATGATAGACATAGAGAGAGACATAGAGGCGCAGAGACACAGGAGGAGGGAGAAGCAGGCTCCATGCTGGGAGCCTGACGTGGGACTCGATCCCGGGACTCCAGGATCGCGCCTTGGGCCAAAGGCAGGCGCCAAACCGCTGAGCCACCCAGGGATCCCCAGTAGCAGGGCTTTGAGTAGAGCAGTCATCCTTTAGAAATGAGGTTGTTGGGGCAGCCTGGGTGGCTCAGCAGTCTAGTGCCTCCTTCAGCCCAGGGCCTGATCCTGGAGACCCGGGATAGAGTCCCATGTCGGGCTCCCTGCATGGAGCCTGCTTCTTCCTCTGTCTGTGTCTCTGCCTCTCTCTCTCTCTCTCTGTCTCTCATGAATAAATAAATAAATAAATAAATAAACAAACAAACAAATAAATAAATATCTTTTAAAAAAAGAAATGAGGTTGTTCTGGAAACTGAGTGGAGCTGGAAACTCATAGCTATGTGGCATCAAAGAGAAAGCGCACAGAGTGAGCCCCAGAAATCTGTGTGGGCAGAGAGTCAGGCTGTGCATACACATGCAAGACCTCTCAAAGTTGACCAGAGAGGAAAAGCTTTAAGAAAGAAGTATCTGGCTAATTTGTATCCAATGTTTGAAGGCTACTGAGTGATGACATAGCCCAATGCCATTGAAAGGAATTTGATGTTACTCACAGGTTCCCTAGAAATGAGACACGTGCCAGGTTTAGTCACAAAGTGGAAGCAGGAAGGAGAGGAATCATGCGACCGAGACTTACTGCGTTTTCCAAAGGAAAGGCAACATAGGGCATGGGAAACAGCTTAGGATTGACTAGTTGAATAGTGTTGCTGGGCTCTGGGCTTTAGCAATCTCTAGTTGTCTGGTACCTGGCTCTGCGTTGATTTAGGACAGGGACAATATTGGCTCTGTATGTGAGAATAGATAAATGGGGTGGGTCAGTACATGAACACAGATCACAGGGGAGATGTGACCTTTAGTTTGGCCTTGTAATGGATACTAAATAGACAAATACAGGGGAGGTGGGCGGGGGGTGGGGGTGACTGGGTGATGGGCACTGAGGGGGGCACTTGATGGGATGAGCACTGGGTGTTATTCTATATGTTGACAAATTGAGCACCAATAAAAAATAGGGATCCCTGGGTGGCGCAGCGGTTTAGCGCCTGCCTTTGGCCCAGGGCGCGATCCTGAGACCCGGGATCAAATCCCACATCGGGCTCCCGGTGCATGGAGCCTGCTTCTCCCTCTGCCTGTGTCTCTGCCTCTCTCTCTCTCTGTGACTATCATAAATAAATAAAAAAAAATTTAAAAAAAATTAAAAAAAAATAAATTTATAAAAAAAAAAGAAATAAGTCAATCGGAGAAGGAAAAAAAAAGACAAATATAGACTCTAACGAAACACAGAACACTATTCCAAATGGAAGGGCACAAAGGAGTCATATCGATTGAATGCAATGTGGGATTCTGGATTAGATCCTGAGCAGGTAGTGGACATCAGGGGACAGTTGGCACAATTAAGATAAGGTCTGTAGAGATGTCAACATTATGAACGATAAAAACTCTTTATTGTCTTTGTACCTTTTTTGTAAGTCTAAAACTTTCAAAATAGTAAGTTAGAAAATATTTTAAATGACACATACAAAAATATTATTATCATAGTGAAAGCCATCTCTGCTAAACCAGGAATAAATCCAATCATTGAGAGAACTACAGGAATGAAATATTGCCTTAATTTGGGTATGGATGTCTCCTAAAACTTTGGATAATTAGCAGAGTCATTTGGCATGTATACACAACATTTAGTCTCAATATTAGCATAATAAGTTCCTCTTTGATTTGTAGTCATGACATCATGGACCATTAGGTTTTAGAGGGCCACTTTTTGAATTTGTGGGTGACTCTGTGTTGGATTGGGTCAAAGGTAGCTACTGTATGCTTGGGTAAAGCCTCTAGTTGTGATTTTACATTGATAGAGGTGGCTCTCAGAACAAAGAAAGGTAAGAGGTAAAGCCATCAAGAAGCCCTCTTTGCAGGCCATCTAGGTGGCACAATCAGGTAAGTGTCAGGCTCTTGGTTTCTGCTCGGGTCATGATCTCAGGGTCCTGAGATGGAGCGCTGTGTTGGGCTCTGCACTGAGTGCAGAATCTGCTTGAGACTCTCTCCCTCTCTCTCAAATACATACATACATACATACATACATACATACATATATCTAAAAAAAAGAAGCCCCATGGGACACCTAGGTGGCTCAGCGGTTGAGCATCTGCCTTCAGCTCAGGGTGTGATCCCAATCTGGGTTCAAGTCCCGCATCGGGCTCCCTGCAAGGAGCCTGCTTCTCCCTCAGCCTATATCTCTGTCTATCTCTGTGTCTCTCAAAAACCTGTAATTTATTGAAGAAGGAGAAGAAGAAGAAGAAGAAGAAGAAGAAGAAGAAGAAGAAGAAGAAGAAGAAGAAGAAGAAGGAGAAGAAGAAGAAGAAGAAGCCCTCTTTGCTTGATGGCTAGCCTTTTTTTTTTTTAAGATTTTATTTATTTATTCATGAGAGACAGAGAGAGAGAGACAGAGACACAGGCAGAGGGAGAAGCAGGCTCCATGCAGGGAGCCCAATGTGGGACTTGATCCCAGGACTCTGGGATCACGCCCTGAGCCAAAGGCCAACCCTCAACCACTGAGCCACCCAAGTATCCTGATGGCTAGCCTTAACAATATCCTGATTATGAGGAATCACTGGCAAGTGGGGGGATAATTTGTTGCAGGAGATAAGAACATCCTCAAATGCATTTTCCAGTCCAATTATAAAGGTGAGGCCACCCTTTATCTCCACAAGTTCATAGTTAACTCCATGGAGTGGGGTACGCTCTGACTTTTAAGGAACAATTTTGTTATCACAGCCACATTGACTTGATCAAGATGACAGCTGAGTTACATAAGTAGTGGGGAGTTCCTCCCACTGTCCAGCTGTTTAAATAATCATATGCCCATGGGGTCCCTTTTATTATCCCCACAGAGGAATAAGCACAAAGATAGTCTATGTTTGAGTGATAGTGGCAATCTCTCTGAAGCTTCCCTCAGGCTGTCTAGCTTAGGCAAACATCAAACAATTAAAGACAATTAATCAAAACTAGAATCTAGCATCCACAAGGATGTATTATTGAAACATAATTTTTCTCTCTAAATTCACTCTTATTTCCAGGGATAGCCAAATCAGGACTAATTCATTTGAAAAACAAGTCCAATTTTAACAAATTTGGCCAAATTATTTACATAAGCTCAGCAAGAATAGCAACTGATCATAGGATTCTTTAAAATCTACTTTGCTGGAACTTTTTATAAGGAATCTCTAGATTGAACTTTTTAATGGTGTCTTGAGGCCAGAGCCAAGCCAAATACATGTCATCAGATTTGCCTGTAATATCTCTTCTTGAGATTCCCCCAGATAATCCTGGGGTTCCTGCACCTTCCAGAAAGTGACATTCTTTACTCACTGATAAGGCTGCTGAGGACTCCGTAAGCAAGGTATCAGGGCAACATTCACAAGGGGCTCTGTTGGTTCCATACAGTCAACCTTAGTACCTTAAAACTGTCCGGTCATATCTGAGTCTGTGCATGTCTCTCTCAAATGTGACATTCTAGGCAAAGCCTTGGTAATATAACCCGTGTTTCGAATGGTGTTTTGTTACAAGGAGAACAGATTCTCATTGAATTTATGCAAATAATTACACTTGCCAGGGAAGAAAGAACACCCATTAAGATTTTTTGAATTTCAGTAAGTTCAGGTAGAGAGAAAAGTTAAATATTCCAATTTGTTCACAAAGGGATGCTTTAACATATTTCCGTGAGTTATGGATCTTTTTTTAAAAGTAAGCTCTATGCCCAACAACCCCAAGATCAAGAGTCTTGTGCTCTATTGGTTGAGCCAGCCAGGTGCCATCCAGTCATGGATATCTTAAGAGAAAATTTCCTTCATCTGGAAGAGCAAACATTAGAGAGCCAGCAATGTTTCAAACAAGAGCCATAAAAACTATAATCATCTTCCTCAGTTCATTTTAGTCCCATGTTACTAATTCTAATTGTTCAGATACAGCTTTTTAAAAAAATTAGTTCTAGAAATTCTTATTCATTTTAGTTTTATGATTTTAAAGATATCAAAAACCTATATTTGCTAAAAGTCCTTCTCATGAATCCCCTTGGAGACAATACTCGTTTTGCAAGAGCATCCGAATCATAACTGTAAATGGGAAAAGACTAAAAAATAAACATTGTTAACAATCGGGGGATCCCTGGGTGGCGCAGCGGTTTAGCACCTGCCTTTGGCCCAGGGTGCGATCCTGGAGACCCGGGATTGAATCCCACATCGAGCTCCCTGCATGGAGCCTGCTTCTCCCTCTGCCTATGTCTCTGCCTCTCTCTCTCTCTCTCTCTCTCTCTCTCTGTGTGTGACTATCATGAATAAATAAATAAAATCTTTTAAAAAAAGAAAAAAAAACATTGTTAACAATCTAATATGAAAATTCATTATAATGTGGCTGACAAGGAAATGTAGTTATTTCTGTGACATATAACACTTGAATAATCAGAATACCAAGTGATGACCTTATATTGAAACATTAAAACTTCAGGATTTTTTTTTTTAAGATTTTATTTTCTTACTTGAGAGTGAGAGATAGAGAGCATGAACAGGCAGAGGGGCAGAGGAAGAAGCAGACACCTGCCCCTTACCCTGGCTGAGCAGGAAGCCCGAATTGGACTCTATCCCAGGACCCTGAGATCATGACCTGAGCCAAGACAGATAGATGCTTAACTGACTGAGCCATCCAGGCACCTCCAAAATATCTATTTTAAAGCACATGCCTAAATAGGATTACAAATCATTATAAAACTCTATATTTCACCAAAGTGATAAGAGATTCTACAGGAAGTTATATAGTTAGCAAAACTTAGCTTCTTTAATATTGAAAAGTTTTAACTTTCAGTAATCAAAGCCCTGGTAAAGACAAAACATAAAGGCTTTTGGGGTGCCTGGGTGGCTCAGTCAGTGAAGCATCCAACTCTTGATCTCAGGTCTCAATCTCAGGGTCATGAGTTCAAGCCTAGTGTGGAGCCTACCTAAAATTAAATTTTAAATTAATTAATTAATTTAATTTTAATTAATTAATTATTATTTTTTTTAGGTTCGAGAGTGCTTTAATGGGGAGTGCTCCCGGGCAAGGTCCCCTGACTCGGAGAGGTGGCCCGAGTCAGGGAAGTCGCCTAATTTTAATTTAATTTAAAAATCCAGAGGCTTTGGTTTTCTGGGCAGATAAAGAAAAGAAAAAAAACCTTGGTTTACATTTTCTTATCAAGACCAGCAATCCAAGAAAACTCTGTTTTTGCAAGGGAGAAAAGTAGAATTTCAGTCTCATACCAGTGTACTTTCTTTTTTTTTTAAGATTTATTTATTTTTTCAGGAGAGACATAGAAAGAGAGAGAAGCAGAGACACAGGCAGAGGGAGAAGCAGGTTCCTCGCAGGGAGCCTGATGAGGGACTCCATCCCAGAACTTGGGATCACACCCTGAGAGGAAGGCAGATGATCAGCCACTGAGCTACCCAGGCGTCCCCCAGTGTACTTTTAAAATTCTGTTCTTTTGGGATCCCTGGGTGGTGCAGCGGTTTGGCGCCTGCCTTTGGCCCAGGGCGCGATCCTGGATACCCGGGATCGAATCCCACCGGGATCGGGCTCCCGGTGCATGGAGCCTGCTTCTCCCTCTGCCTATGTCTCTGCCTCTCTCTCTCTCACTGTGTGCCTATCATAAATAAATAAAAATTAAAAAAAAAAAGAATTCTTAAAAAAAAAAAATTCTGTTCTTTTCTATCTCAATCAGTCCTGACCACACCTAAAATTCTTCTCCAAAGGTTTTCCCTCACAAACCTTCTATAACTTTCTTTTGCATTTAGATTTTGTCCTAAGCCTTTTCTCCCCAAACAACCATTCTCATTTTAGGACACAATTACTTTCTTTTCCCCTCAACAAAATGTATTCCCATTCCTTATATTTTTCTCATTAAAAATTCATTGTTTCTTGCATATAGAGTTCCTCCCTTATTATTATCAGCCTTAAAAAAAAGATTTTATTTATTTGTTTGAGAGAGAGAGAGAAAGAGAGAGGGAACAAGAGCAGGGGGAGGGGCAGAGGGAGATGGAGAAGCAGACTCCCTGCTGAGCAGGGAGCCTGATGGGGGGCTTGATCCCAGGACCCTGGAATCATGACCTGAACCAAGGGCAGATGCCTAACCGACTGAGCCACCCAGCTACCCCTCTATGAGTCTTAATAACATTTAGCAGAATTTTAACTCTTAGAAACCTTAGTCTCCAGGGAAAATTAAGTAGTAAGCAATCATGAACTGTTACACCAGAATTCTTTAGATCTGAAATTCATGAATACATGTTATAATTTCTGAAAACATTTTTTTTTCTGTAGTACAATCTTTCAAAAAAAGCATAACTCATGTTTACCAACAGACCCACGCATTCTCAGTTTCTCTGCAGTAAGAAGCCAAAAGCACCAATCTTTGTTCAGTAACCAATGTTTCAGTATTTTATCTTATTTGGAAAAGACTTAGATGTCCAATGAATTCAATCTGATTTATCATTGGACTTAGCAAAACTTCAAAGTCTTGGCTTACTAAAGATTTTGAAAGCTATCTTTACAATTACCTATAAGTACCTTTTGAGACAGACAAAACTAACCATCGTTTTGAGTCTCCTTTTTGGTGACAAATTGCCATGGAAAGAACACGAGCTTATTCAACCTTTAGCAAACCTTCGTAAAATAAAAGTTTTATAGTTAACGCCGATAAATCTGAAGACATGTCTACCTTAATTAAACTAACAAATTTAAGGGCACTTGGGTGGCTCAGTAGTTAAGCATCTGCCTTTGGCTCAGGTCATGATCCTGGGGTCCTAGGACTGAGTTCCGAGTCAGGGTCCCCTCAGGGAGCTTGCTTCTCCTTCTGCCTGTGTCTCTGCCTCTCTTTTTGTGGCTCTACACAGAATAAATAAATAAAATATTTTTGAAAAAAGACCTAACAAATTTAAATTAGTTTAAATACTGAAGATACTGCACCTAGGTCCACCTAAAAGTCAATCAGTTTGTTCCCAACATTTTTACTTGAGACTCCTATGGGGAAACTAAAGTTGGTGCTCTAAGTCCAGGGAGGAATTTGAACCACAAAAAGAGGTGGCCCATCAATTGGGGTACTCTTTGCTCCTCGATAGTGAGGGTAGGAGGAGTAGGAGCCAATACTGAGGCACTGAGGGTGGTCTAGGAGCTGGTTATAAGAGCTGCACCCATTGGTGATGCAAGAACGGGAGGAAGGGAAGTGAAGGCAGATTCAAAGTTGCGACTAACTCAGTTCTCTTTTTTTCCCCCATTTGTTATCTCTTTCTCCTGTAAAACAAATTTCCTCTGATTGCTTCTCAGTTCTCTGAATCATTTGTTTAAAATATGTTTTTCCCCAGTAAAAGTAGTAATGCATTTAGGTAACCACAGAAAGCTATGGGAAAGCTCAAGAGAGCCCTGCCACAAGCTAGTGGACAAGTAAATCATCTCTCCTGTGGCTGTCCATCTGTTCCATCCAGGAAAACCAAGGATCATCTCTTAAACAATTCTTTGTTGTCCAGGTGGAATAGAGGCCCTGTACGCTTGAGTGAGGACAGAGTAGTTGGCTCTCATGTCTGGGAAAAATTCATTTTTCTTACCTGTCATGTCAAGGATTACCTGAAGCTTCTGGTATGTTATGTGGAGATGTCCAGGGGAGCTGTAGGAGAGCTCAGGTCCCTTTGGTTCTCTGTAACTTCAGGCAACAAAGGTTTCAGAGGTGGGGAAAGCCTTTTTTGCAATGGCCATCCTTCTTACAGAAGGCACACTCATTAGGTCCCAGCCTTTTGTGAGCTGGGACTCTAGCTTGGCTTTGCCAGATTTTGGCCTTGTAGGCTTTTGTATTGGGTGATCATGGGACACTAGGGTCTTCAATGCCACAGCTGAGAACTGGGCATTCTGCTTATTTTGAACAAACTTGTCCTCCTTTCCTGCCCTATCCCTATTACTACAGACAGCAAAAGCCATATTCAACGATTGGTTCACAGGGGTTTAGGGCCTGGAAGTTGCTTTCTGTAATTTTCTCCTGATATCTGCTGCAGGCTAACTGGAAAAAAATGCACAGTCAATAATGATTGTCCTGGAGAATTGGGGTCTGTGTTAGTATACTTCTGGAAAGATTCTTCCATTAATCTGCCCTGAAAGGGAGCTGGGTTCTCATCCTTTTGATTCACAGCTTAAAAAACAACAATCATTGCTTTTCCTAACAAAAATACAGTTTGGGTAGGTTAATTTTTCCTTCACGTGAAGTAAGCTGGGGTGGCTTGACTAGGCCCAGAGGATTTGCTTCTAGAATGTCCATTTGTGTGCTTGGGAAGCTAGTGCTGGATGTCCTCTAGGAGCTCAATCTAGGAATCTGGTTAGGGACCTTACTTAGTTCCTGCCCACATGGGCCTGGCCACATGGCTGCTGGGGCTTCCTCACAGCCTGGCAACTGAGCTCCATGAGCAAGTATTCCAAGAAGTTTGGGCAGTAGTCACAAGTTTTTTTTTTTTTTTAATTAAAGATTTTATTTATTTATTCATGAGAGACAGGGAGAGAGACAGAGATATAGGCAGAGGGAGAAGCAGGCTCCCTGAGGGGAGCTGGATGCAGGACTTGATCCCAGGACCCCAGGATCACAACCTGAGCTGAAGGTAGGCACTCAACCACTAGGCCACCCAGGTGCCCCAGCCACAAGACTTTTTCATGATCTTCTCTTAGTACTGTTTCTTTGGAACCATCCTGGGTTAAGATAAATGTGGGATGTCACCTTTGTTATAGGCAACATTGTTTATCATGAAAAAGACCCCTGATCTGGACTACGTGAGCTGTGAATGGACATGTAGATCCAGAGGGTCTGGATCTGTTAGGAAAAAAAAAAATGGCTTCAGGGATGCCTGGGTGGCTCAGTGGTTGAATGTGTGCCTTCAGCTTGGGGCGTGATCCTGGGGTCCGGGATCAAGTCCCACATCGGGCTCCTTGAGGGAGCCTGCTTCTCCTTTTGCCTGTCTCTCTGCCTCTCTGTGTCTCTCATGAATAAATAAAATATTAAAAAAAGAAAAAAATGGCTTCAGAAATAAGTTTTTGTTTTCCCGAATGACGTTTCTTGTTTCTGAGTATGATACTTGTGTACTTTGGAAGCTACCCTTGTGGGCTGATACATGCTAATAGTTCCTGTTGTAAATGAGGATGTGCAGGTGAGATTGTTCACACTTCCAACCACAGGGCTTACCCCTTTCAGCTGAGCTGCCTGTTTTGGAGTCTAGAAAGCACCATCTAGATAGTTGGAAGGCTTCCCGACAAAGATGTGTCTGATGCTGTCAAGAAGCCATGGTGGGTTTCCCTCTTATGTCTTTTTAACTCTACTCTGCCAACCTGCAGCCCGTCATGCCTTGTGTGTGTGAACATCAACCTGAACTGAAGAAATCTGCTGCTCGTCATAGATAGTGGTTATAAATAGAAAACAGGCATAGAACAGGGAAACGCAGTGTAGCTCCCAAAACATACAAGTGTTAGGCTCAGAAACAAGAAACTCCATCCAGGAAAACCAAGGCTTATCTCTTAAACTATTCTTTGTTGTCTTTCCCTGAAAGTAGATACCCTGTCTGCATCTATGTGTCCATTTGTTTTTTTTTTAAGCAACTTTATTTTTTTAATTTTTATTTATTTATGATAGGCACACAGTGAGAGAGAGAGAGGCAGAGACATAGGCAGAGGGAGAAGCAGGCTCCATGCACCGGGAGCCCGACGTGGGATTCGATCCCGGGTCTCCAGGATTGAGCCCTGGGCCAAAGGCAGGCGCCAAACCGCTGCACCACCCAGGGATCCCTATGTGTCCATTTGTTACCTGAAACTGGATTCACCTGTTGGCCTCTTGATGCTGCTGAACCAAAAGACACAACTAAGCTAAAGGATAGGGGAAAAAAAGGTTTTATTTGCGACAAGTAAAGGAGAACACTGGGGATCTTTCCCAAAATAGAGTCTCCCTGAACAAAATTGGGGAAGTTTTAGGCTAAGAGTGTATCCATATTCACGAAGGGGCTTGCGCAATGGGGAATACAGCATGGAATTGGGGCAAAAATCATCTTGAAATGACTGAGTCCAGGTCAAGTTCACCAGAATTGGCAAGGGTAAGCATCGTCAATTCTGGCTCCTCTTAGTCCAGTATCTGAGAGCTCAAAGGAGTTTAGCAGCAAAGATAACTAATCAGTGTGCATAAGGCTGTCTTCCCTTATGAATGAACACTAGGAGTCTTAACAGTGATTCATTGTTCTGATACCATTAGTCAACCTCCTGGCTCTTTGTTCTTCATTCTTTCACAAGATAGGGGGTGGGGGCAGCTAAAATAACTTTCCTTATATCAAGAAAGCTATGTCTGTCTTTCTTTTTCTAAGGATCCCTAACTCTTTCTGTTAACACACTCACAGTTTTTTTTTAGTCCAGATCAAGTGTCCTCTTAATGACAATGTTGTCTGATAACATAGTTGACACTCCACATTTATCTTAACCCGGGTTGGTTCCAAAGAAACTGTGTGGAGAGAAGATTACCTGAGGTCAGCTTCCCACGGAGAGGCGGCTAAAACTTATCCTGAATCTTTTTTCTGCTCACTGCCCCCCACCATCAACTTGGATGAACAAGTTTAACATAGACCACCAGGACCTTGCTATCCAGAGGCATCAATGGCTTTTCACCTCCTCAAGGATTGGTGTGCTTTTTTTTTTTTTTTTTTTTATCATTTAGGTTTTCTGTTTGTTTGTTTAGATTTTATTTATTTTGTTCAGATTTTATTTATTTGACAGAGAGAGACATTGAGAGAGCACAAGCAGGGATAGTGACAGGCAGAGAGAGAGGGAGAAGCAGGCTCTCCAGCGAGTAATGAGCCCCTTGCGGGTCTGGATCCCAGGACCCTGGGATCATGACCTGGGCCAAAGGCAGATGCTTAACGGACTGAGCCACCGAGGCGCCCCCGGTCACTTAGTTTTAATATGGGTTATAACATCATCCAATCATGGGATCAAGGGCGGATTTCATGTGCACCAAGCATAATAACATACTGCATTTACACTGTCGCTCAAAGGGTGCGCAGCTCCCTCCCGGCACCTCCCAGCCAGCATCCCCAGCTGCCCTCCCGCCTGGTAGGAGGAGCCTGAGAGGGCCGCGTGGAACAGCCCTGCAGTGCGCAGGCGCCCCCAGTAGAGCTCGCACATGCGCGCTGCTGCTGCGGCGGAGGGGTCGCCATGTTTCCGCCGAGGGGGCCTACTGGGGGGTCACCACGGGCCTCCTGGAACCTGGGACGCTGCCGAATTCGGTGGCTAGGACTACCCTTGCTTGGGGCTGCGCTCCCCCTTCACAGCCCCTTTTGGGAGCCTGGGACTCCCATCAGGTCTCCGCCACCTTTTGGGCGTCAGGCAGCCCAAGTTCCGCGTTTCTGGAGTGGAGTCCGGAGAGTCGTGACCCGCGTGGCCGCACCTGGGCAGGTTACACAGGTGCATCTTCCACGGGGCGGAAATCCGTGTGCCTCCCTTTATCTAGACCGAGATCTCAGGTCTCACACGTGGGGTTCGTACCCCCATGCCCGTGTCTGCTCCGCCCAGGCCCTGGCGTCCCTCAGGCCGTAGCCGGTGCGTTGGAAGAGCCAGCACCTCTGGCTGGCAGAGGCCCATCTGCTGCAGCTGCACGGACACCTGCGGGACGCCCGCCAGCCTAGCTGCTGCTGGATTTTGGTTGCTGGCTTTTCAAGGCTGATAAGGAATGTAGATAAGCAAGCGGAGGTGCTTGCCCTCCTCAAAGGAAGGTCAGGTGAGAGACAAATACGTGTCTGTGTAGGAGGTAAAATGCACCCTGAACGGAAAGAAGCAGCTTTAAATATTTGCAAAGCCCACGGGGTGTCAGTGTTAGACGACCAGGATGGTTCTGGTGGAGGAGGAACTTCACTGCCCCTGCCTTGGAACTCCCTAGGCTTTACTGTCATCCCTCCCAAAGTTCCTTCAGCGGTAGGTTCAGAAACTAAGGAAGATTCATAAAAGGGTGTGACAGAGCAAAAAGTAAAAGGTGCCAACATTTCTTCCTCAGGTTCAGGCTTCTACTTTTCCTGCTGGCCAGAGCTAAGGATAGTGAAATGTAGCTTGTGGTCAGGATGGTTGTTTTCACTTTTACACATGCCACATGCTTCTGGACATTTTACTTTTACTTTGTTTTTTAACTTTTTTTTTTAAGAGAGAAAGCCTGTGGGGGTTGGTTGTTAGGGGGTGGGTAGGGGCAGAGGGAAGGGAGGATCCAAGCAGGTTCCACACCCCAGTGTAGAACCCAACAGGGGGCTTGATCTCATGACCCTGAGATCCTAACCTGAGTGGAAAGCAAGAGTCGGCCACCAGCGGAGCCACCCAGGAGCCCCTGGCCATTTTAAATTGGTCAGAGGAGGATATTTATTAATATTTTATTAAAAGTGACCAGGAGATTTCCAGGGATTTTTTTTTTTTTTTTTTATCCAGGGACAGGGGAACACCTAGCATTACAAGGGGAAATAAAATGTAAAAAGAGGTGTGAAAACAAAAGCTACTTTGTAATTATATTCCATGAGTCATGCTTTGTTCATTAAAATGATCCCATTTAGGGATCCCTGGGTGGCGCAGCGGTTTGGTGCCTGCCTTTGGCCCAGGGCGCGATCCTGGAGACCCGGGATCGAATCCCACGTCAGGCTCCCGGTGCATGGAGCCTGCTTTTCCCTCTGCCTATGTCTCTGCCTCTCTCTCTCTGTGACTATCATAAATAAATAAAAATTAAAAAAAAAATAAAAATAAAATAAAATAAAATGATCCCATTTAAATGCTTATTCAGCTTTATTGAGGGATGATTGACAAATGTTCATTTGGTATGTTTTAAAGTATTCAATGGCATGATTTTATACATGTATACATTTGTGTGTTGTTGATATGGGAAACAAAGGCAGAAGAGAAATTATTGAATTTCCTTACTGCGTACAGCCCCTGACAAGTCCTTGAAACAGGCAGCTACCTTCCTCCAGGGACTCAGCTGCCTTGATGTTGACACTATGCTAAGGGCAAAAGGCAGCCTTAGCCTGACACTCCCCAGGATCCTGTGAGTCTCCTTTAAACATATAGAAATTCCTTTTGGAAACTTCCTTTGTCTCTGTCCCACACCCCCCACCAAGATGTATGTTGGCGCTTATACTCCAAGCATTGGCCAACTGTATACATCTGGAGGGTCTCGTGACTGAGTTTTTACTAAACATTAATAAATGACCTTTTCCTAACAATAGCCAGCCTCCTTAGGGTCCTGGAAACCTTGTTTGCAAAATGCCTGGGAGGTTTGTGCTGTGGGTAACCCCCTTCCAACTTGAAAGTATATAATCAGTCACCCATCACAACCCAGTGCAGCTCTTTCTGCCCACAGGTCCTGTCCCCATGCTTTAATTAAACCACCTTTTATGCACTGAAGATGACTCAAGAATTCTTTGTTGGCCTTTAGCTCTGAACCCCCAACACTTTCTACATCATTCTTAGCTTTAAAAATAGACTTGGCCAGTTATTTTATCAGCAGAAGATGGATTTATTGGGAGAATAAAAGAGAACTGCAATCCCGGACAAACAAGCAGTGGTCAAACTACAGGCATCTGGAATTCCAAGTGTGGTGGTTTCTCACTGGAGGAGCTGTTGCCTGGAGGGATGAGGAAAGCAGCTTCCTTCTGCTGGTAACTGGTATCCACGTGCAAGATAAAGTTCATGCAAGGTCAGGTTTCTCTCTTCCTGTTGGGTGTGCAATTGACTGTGAATGGTGGGATGTGAGAACTCCTGCCCAGACCTCCCCACTTCATTTAATGTAATTAAATTTATTTATTTATTTAAATTTTATTTATTTATTCATGAGAGACACGCACACAGAGAGATAGAGAGAGAGAGGCACACAGGCAGAGGAAGAAGCAGGCTCCATGCAGGGAGCCTGACATGGGACTTGATCCAGGGTTTCCAGGATCACACCCTGGGCTGAAGGAGGTGCTAAATCGCTGAGCCGCCTGGCCTGCCCTCCCCACTTCATTTTAATGAGATTTGCCATTACTCATTTTCACAATATATATTTATAGTGGGATGATTACTAAGATAACATTCATCAAGACCTTTGTGTGTGTGTGTTTTCAGACTGCTTAAGATCTCATAGCAACTTTTAAGTATATAATACCGTATATATTATTGACTGTCGTCACTGAACTGTATGTGAGAGCCTCAGAACTTATTCTTTTTTTTTTTTTTTAAGATTTCATTGATTTGAGAGAGCGCATTAGTGGGGCAAGGGGCAGAGGGAGAGGATGAGGCTCGATCCCTGGACCCCAAGATTATGACCTGAGCTGAAGCCAGACACTTAACCAATTGAGCCACCCAGGTGCCCCTCAGAACTTTTTTTTTTAAGGTTTTATTTATTCATGAGAGACAGAGAGAGGCAGAGACACAGGCAGAGGGAGGAGCAGGCTCCATGCAGGGAGCCTGATGTGGGACTCAATCCCGGGACTCCAGGATCATGCCCTGGGCCAAAGGCAGGCGCTAAACCACTGAGCCATACAGAGATCCCCCCTCTCAGAAGTTATATTAGAAAAGTGTGTGGTTTTGACCTCAATCTTCATTTCTGCCTCCTCCCAGCCCATGGCACCCACCATTCTATCTCTGCTTTGTTTCTGTGAAATCAGCTTTTTGTTGTTGTATATTCTACGTATAAATGATATTCTGTGCTATTTGTCTTTCTCTGCTTGGCTTCTTTCATTTAGCATAATGCCTTCCTGGTTCATTGATGTTGTCACAAATGGCAAGATTTCCTCTTTCATGGTTGAATGGTAGTGCGTTGTATTTATGATGTATACCACATTTTCTTTATTTATCTGTTCATCTGTCAGTGGGCTTTTAGGTTGTTGGATATGGATATCTTGGCCATAGCAAACGTGCCACAGCAAACGTGGGTGGGCAGCTGTCTTTTCAAGATAGTGATTTTATCTCATTTTGTAGATAGTTGAAGTTAGAAATAAAAATATCAGTTATTTTACCAGCGCCCTCACCCCCCATTTTTTTTTCGGGAACAGAGAATTGGAATCTGACACACATGAGCCCTGGCAAAACCACAGGCAAGTCTAGAAAACAAAGGGGAGACTCATCCTTTACAGAGGAAAGTGGGAAGGTGGGCGAGACTGTTATATAGGAGAGGCCCATTGGAGTAAACTGGGGGTTCTCAGTGCAGAGGCTTCTCATTGACTGCACTGTGACAGTCTCACTGGCTGCGTTCTTGCCAGGACAGAGTCTTCCTCTTGCTGAGGTAGTCACATAGGCTTCTCCCAGTTAGTTCTGTGAAGGGTTATGTGTGGTATAACATGAAAGTTTCCCCTTCTGGGCTCCTGACTCCATTTTTTTAAAAAAAGATTTTATTTAGTTATTTGAAAGAGGGGGAGAGAGCACAGTGGGGGAGGAGCAGAGGAAGAGGGAGAAGCAGACTCCCTGCTGAGCAGGATGCCCAACATGGGTCGATCCCAGGACCCTGAGATCATGACCTGAGCCAAAGGCAGATAATCAACTGACTGAGTCACCCAGGCGCCCCTCCTGACTCCATTTTTTGTTTTGCACAGATTTTATTTATTTATTCGTGATAGACATAGAGAGAGAGGCAGAGACACAGGCAGAGGGAGAAGCAGGCTCCATGCAGGGAGCCCAACGTAGGACTTGATCCCGGATCTCCAGGATCAAGCCCTGGGCTGAAGGCAGGTGCTAAACCGCTGAGCCACCCAGGCTGCCCTCCTGACTCCATTTTAAGTGAGGTTGACTTTATTCAGTTTCAGAGGGGATTAAGACAGTAAGAAAATGAAAAGAGAAGTCTTGATTTTATAAATTCATGCAACGTGAAGCCATCAGATCTTCTAGAAACTGCTTTCTAAATTTCACAGGTCTTTGGTTGATTTCTGTTCTTTTTTTTAATTTATTTTTTCCATTTCAAGATACACATGCAAAATTTTCTAGAAAAGGGTTTTCATCTCATCCTTATATTAATACTAATACCCCAAAACTCAAATCCCAAGCATCTTCCTTATGATGCCTCAGCACCTCAGGAAGATGGTATCATCCCTGTTTTACAGATGAGGGACTGAGGCACAAGGCAATGTAGGTCGTGAAGGAGTCTCTGAGTGTCCCAAGATGGGCAGCACAGGGCCAGCCCACAATCAGCTTCTCTGGGGGGTGGAGGGGGGAAGCTAGTGGTGTAGGTTGGGGTGTCTGCTGGCATGTGGAAAACATCATCACATTTTCATAAGGAGCTCATCTAGAAAGGTTTCCTTTAGCCACAGAGAAAGAAAAATTAGGAAATTATGAGACACCGACAAGGAAAAGAATGGAAAGATTCCAGAAATGGGCAGAGAGAGAACAACAGGACAGGGCTGGGGCAGGAGAGGCAGTCTGGTTGGCTCAGTAATTAGAGTGTGCGGCTCTTGATCTCGGGGTCAGGAGTTCAAGCTCCACACTGGGTGTAGAGATTGCATAAATAAACTTAAAAAATTAAACAGCAGAACAGAGCATCCTCTTATGACCTTCTGTGTCCCTCATCCCTCCTTCCTTCCCTCAGTCATGAGCAGTTAGGGGCCTTTACCTGGGGCAGTTCGTGGAGATAGGGGATGAGAAGCATTGGGACTTGTCACCCAGTACCTTCAACTTCACGACAAACTTCTGGGAGCCGAAGGAGTCAGGACAGCAGAGCTCCATGCAGGGCCAGAAGGTGCAGTTGGGGCCACAGAGACGAGTCCGGTTCAGAGGCAGGACGGTGTCATAGTCACAGCACTGCTCCAGGGGGTTGTAGATCTGATCCCCACACCGGGGAGCAGGCTGGCACAGCCACAGCCCTGAGCCCACGGGGGCATCTGGTGGAGACACTGATGATGTGAGTCCAAGGAGGAACAGATACCCACTTTCCAAGGGCAGCCTCCTCCCTCCTCATTCTTTGTCCTTACCTGTTACTGCTTGTGAACACTGGAGGAAGAAGAGTGCTATGCAGACAGGAACTGTGGGAGAAAGAAAAGGGGGCTCTTGCACAGTTCCCAAACCGAATTGCAACATGGGGGGGGCTTCCTGCACACATAACACCAAACAAATTCCAAGGTATCAGCAGTGTCTGCTAATTCAACTCCATTCTGACACTGTCTGTGCAGAGATAGAATCAGATTCTAACAGGTTAAGGGCTCAGTCCTACAAGACCATACCCCATGGCACCCCGCAGATGCTAGTTACAAGCCCCAGGCCAGTACCTCTGCTTCTGACCCATCGGCTACAGATTGGAGATTCCAGCAACCTTCTCCTTAGGTTCTTTCAGTTTACTAGAGTGGCTCACAAAACTCAAGGGAACATTTACCTACATTTACTGGTTTATTAAGGGATGTGATAAAGGATAGGAATCAATAGCCAAATGAAAAGATACATAGGGTGAGGTCTGGGGAGGGGTTGTGGACCATCCATCCCCCTCCAGATGCGCCACCCTCGTCAGAGCCCATGGATTCACCAATCTGGAAGCCCTCCAAACCCAATCCCTTTGGGTTTTCATGGGGCTTCATTGAAAAATCATGATTGACAAAGTCATTGGCCGTTGGCTGATTCAGTGTCTAGCTCCTCTCCCCTCCCTGGAGCTAGGGAAGGTGGGAATAAAAGTTCCACTCCTTCATGCACAGGGTTGGTCCTCCTGGCTACCAGCTCCCATGCTTGGGTCCAAAAGTCACCTTCATTAATAAGGCACCCATCTCACCTTTATGTCTCTGAATCATTTTCAGGAATGCTGAAGACCAGATATACCATGGGAAATATATTTTGGTTATCTCAATGACCAAATAAATATTTCTTATGAATCATATTGCAAGGTGGAACATGGGGTGGAGAAAGTGGTCAAGGGGTCCTCAGGGAAGGCAGATGAGTATGGAAGAAGCCCCAGGTTAGGGGGATTTAAAGGTGTGGATTTTGGTTTCCTCAGCCAGGCCCTGTGTAGCTGCAGCCTGCCAGGTGAGGGGCAATCAGGGAAGACTTGAGTCCTCAGCCTTGGCTCCCAGACAGAAGGTTTCTGGATTGTCTAAGAATGGAGCGGTGGGGCAAGATGAGGTGAGATGCTCCTGAGGCGACCAGGGGTGGGGAGGAGATGGGAATGATGTTGAGATTTGGGAGCTGCACTGGGGATGGGGTGAGATGATGCTAGCATTCGGGGTCCTCCTTACCTAAGATGGAGCTTCGTGGTGTCATCGCTTCTGAAGAGGCTCTAGGACAGTGAAGGAGAGAGCGATCAACTCGGGAATTTCTGTAGGCAGCTGCCCCAACCTTTTGTCACCAGTTTCTGATTGGGCATTCAGATCAGGCCACCCTTCAGCTAGCTCTTCAGATTCTTCAGGAATCACTAGCACATAGTTTCTCTAGGAGGGGACTGGCTGGTCTGCTCAGGAGGTGTGAGCTCCTGAAAGCAAAGTGTTCCTAACTGACTCATTGCTGCTTCCTGGTCTACTCAAGGCTTCCCATGGCTGCAGCTTGGCCCTAACCCAGCTTGAGGTGCTCAAGAGTTTCCACCTGGGCACTGAATGGAGCCAAGACTCCCTCATAACAACACTCATTCCACATTCCCAGGCTCAGTCCCTCCCCCCCCCCCCCCCCCCCCCCCCCCGCCCCATTCAGTTTCCCAGCTCGGGCCCAGTGACATACACATCTTGGTTCCCACTCCAAAACTAATTCTCTAAATTAAAAAAGTTTTTAAATTTTTTATTTAAATTCAATTAATTAACATATAGTGTAATTTTAATTGCAGAGAGAGAGGTCAGTGATTCATTAATCTTATGTAACACCCAGTGCTCATTACACAGTGTGTCCTCCTTAATGCCCATCACCCAGTTACCCCATCCTGCTACCCCTCTTCCCCTCCAGCAACCCTTAGCTTGTCTCCTATCATAAAGAGTCTCCTTATGGTTTGTTTCCCTCTCTGATTCCATCTTGTTTCATTTTTTCCTCTCTTCCCCTATGATCCTCTGTTTTGTTTCTTAAATTCCACGAGTGAAATCATGATATTTGTCTTTTTCTGATTGCCTTATTTCCCTTAGCATAATAAATCTAGTTCCATCCACATCATTGCAAATGGCAAGATTTATTTTTTAATGGATGAGTAGTATTCCATTGTATATATACCACATCTTTATCCATTCAGCTGTCGATGAACATCTAGGCTCTTTTCAGTTTGGCTTGTGGACATTGCTGCTATGAACATTGGGGTGCAGGTGCCCCTTCAGATCAGATCACTATTTTAAAGATTTTATTTATTTATTCATGAGAGAGAGACAGAGAGAGAGAGAGGCAGGCAGAGACACAGGCAGAGGGAGAAGCAGGCTCCATGCAAGGAGCCGGATGTGGGACTCGATCCGGGGATTCCATGATCACACCCTGGGCCAAAGGCAGGTGCTAAACCACTGAGCCACCTAGGGATCCCCTGTATCTAAATGTTTTAAGTTTATTTTTTTAGTGATCTCTACACCCAGTGTGGGGCTTGAACCCATGACCCCGGAGATCAAGAGTCTCACACTCTTCTGCTCTTCCACCTGGGCCAGCCATGAGTACCCTAATCCTCTAAATTTTAAGGTCAGTCATATGCATAACTAACGTGTCAGCTCAGCCCCCTTTCTGGGCTGACTGCATCCAAGCTGCCTCAGACTTCTCCTCCTGTTCCTCCTCCCCAGGAAATCACCACATTCCCTAGAATCCTAAACCCGTTTCCCCCAAGAGTGCTGTGCGTACTATCTCTCTAGCCAGAGGACTTGATTCCATCCTGGGTCCTCTCTTAACCTTTCCTTGACCCTTCCCTGCCTCAGGGTGGGCTCCTTGAGAGAGACCTCTGGCTGCCCTGTCAGCCCTACCTCATCCCCTCTCTTCTCCCACTGGCTCTCTCATTTGCTCTCTGCATTCTCATTCCCCTCTGCTCACGTGGAGCCCCATGTGAGTCCAGAGGGGACTAGGTGGGCTGTGGCTCCCAGAGAACTCCAGGCTGGGGCCCTACTGTCCTGCTGCTTGGGCCACAGCAGCTCTGTCTCCTCCATTGTCCCTGATGAGCGCTCACCTCATGTTGTGCTAGCCACACAGGAGATGTGGGGACAAATTCTGACTCCCTGTGGCACCATCTAAACTTCATCCCCGGTCTATTTCAAGCGATGCTGCCCCAGCCTTAGGTTTCCAGAATTACTTTATTTTTTTTTAATTTTTATTTTTTTAAAGGTTTTATTTATTTATGAAAGAGAGAGAGGCAGAGACACAGGCGAGGAAGAAGCAGGCTCCATGCAAAGAGCCTGATGTGGGACTTGATCCTGGGACTCCAGGATCACGCCCTGAGCCAAAGGCAGACGCTCAACCACTGAGCCACCCAGGCATCCCCCAAAATTACTTTAAAGTTAAGATGAAGGTTGCTCACTGTCCCCTTCCCCAATGGGAGGGTTTGTCACAGATGAGCTTGTGCTTAGAGTGCAAATGAGGAAAGATTCTTGGGAGATCTCTTTTAATGGAGACACCCTCCTCAGTCTGGATTTGCCCAAGGAGGAGCAGCCTTGGCTGGAGAGGGGGGTGGGATGCTGCTTAGGTATTGTGGAGGACATGACAACTGAATCCCTCTTGCTTCCCTATGGCCAGTGTCACAGAGGCCACAATCTGTAGCTGATCTGGGGGTACTTCCCTCTCAGAGTGGGTGGTCTTCGTCTCTTCCATTATCCTCCTCGAATTCAATTCTCCACAGGGTATAGGTTAGATGTTAATACTATCATGCATGTGTTGAGAAGGAAGACCTGCCTGCAGTGTTCTAGACACCAGAACCCACGAGTCGGACAATTGTGTCTGCATGTGCATGCATTTCCAGCGTGGGTACCCTGAATCGCCTGGAGCCAATTGAATAAAAATTCCCATCCCAGTCTCGAGGTTCCAGGATCTATGCCCACCTCACTGATGATGTGGGGAAGGAACACATCCTTTAGCATAAGGTGAGCCCGAGACTCCAGGAGAATGGGACCAGAGCTACCCCTGGCGGGCATTGGGTGCAGTGCAGGGCTGCCTTGAGCGTTGACCAGTAAGGAGCAGCTGCCTTCAGAGAAACTGATATGTGTCTGGGTCCTGATGGTAAACGTTAGGCCCATTCATAAAAACACAAGCTGTGGGATCCCTGGGTGGCGCAGCGGTTTAGCGCCTGCCTTTGGCCCAGGGTGCGATCCTGGAGACCCGGGATCGACTCCCACGTTGGGCTCCTGGTGCATGGAGCCTGCTTCTGCTTCTCTCTCTGCCTGTGTCTCTGCCTCTCTCTCTCTCTTTTTTTTTTTTAAGATTCTTTTTTCTTAATTTTTATTTATTTATGATAGAGAGAGAGAGAGAGAGAGGCAGAGACACAGGCAGAGGGAGAAGCAGGCTCCATGCACCGGGAGCCCGATGTGGGATTTGATCCCGGGTCTCCAGGATCGCGCCCTGGGCCAAAGGCAGGCGCTAAACCGCTGCGCCACCCAGGGATCTCCCTCTGCCTCTCTCACTCTCTCTCTCTGTGACTATCATAAATAAATAAAACAAAACAAAACAAAACAAAACAAAAAACAAAACAAAAAAAAAACCACGAGCTGTCAGGTATCTAGAGTGTGCCAAAGGGTTTAGTATCTTTTTAATTTTAATCCTTAAAATCCTGGAAAGAGAGGCTATTATTAACTTCATTTTACAGAGGAGGAAAAGGAGGTAAAGATGCGTGCCTACTGTTATGCAGGTGATAGGGGCATAGTCAAAGAGTCTAATCAGGCCTGGCTACTCTGAAGACAGGTACCCCATCCTCTTCACTCTGGAGTATCACTATCCTTCAGCCTGCTCTTCCAGCTCATCTAGGCCCCTTAATTACTCATCACTCATCTGGGAACAAACAGTGCCTCCCTTCTCTCCCCAGTAAGGCAGGCAGTGGGATCTTCTGAAGTACCAATATGAACCAGTTTCTCTCCTGCTTATACCTGTCCGGGATCCCCAGGGCCTTAGTTTGGCATTCAGACCCCTCACTGTAGCCTCTAGGCTCTTTGTCATCTGATGTTTGCTGATCTGTCTCTTCTCTGATGGTTTCCACTCGTGCAATACTCTTTTTCGTCTAAGATTTCTCCAAAGCTGGCCTCTCTGCCACTTCAATTTACCATTAAATTTTCATTATGGATTCCAACAATACCTTGCACTTGGCTGGATTAATACCTATCCACTGACCACTCTTTCTATATCCTGCCCTGTGCTGGGGGCTCAGCAGGGCCCAGGACATCCTTGGTCCTGTCCTTCTGGGGCTCACAGTACATGGGGAAGACAGACTCATCCCAAGACAGTGACAGCCCTGGATGGGTACCATGGGGGAGTCCAGAGGGTCAGGAAAGACTTCTAGAAGAGCCATGGGATTAGCATAAGCAAAGATGTGGGGGTAGAGTAAAGGGGACTTCGGAGATAGACCTCAAAGGTGTTGCACCAGGTCAGACATTACCCATGGGCTGAACACTCAGTGGGGTTCTAGGGCATGTGGTGGGTACATGGCCTATGTCCAGGCCTGCCAGCTCCAGTCCCCACTGAAACAGAGTTGACAACCACTGGGAGAGAATGCCAAAAACAAATAAATGAAGCAAAAGCAAACCAATGATTTAAAAAATCAGATTGTAATAGGAGCTAAATGTTGTGCCCAAGATTGCGAATCCGAGAAACCGATGCAAACACATGAGGGTTTATTTACAAGCTTGAGCTTGGGTCCAAGTATACCCGACACAGCGGAGCAGGGACTTGGACCCTGAAGTGGGTTACAGCTGGTTTTTTTTATAGGCTGGTCTAGGGGATTTTCAGAAGGGGTGGAGGAATTTCTCAAGTTCTGTTTACATTCTGATGTGGGGCTTTCAAGGGCATTGAGCTCTGTTCTTATTCTAATATGGGACTTTATACCACAGGTGTGGGCTCTGTTGTCTTTCTGATATGGGATTCTCTGCTGAGGACATTGAGGACATTCTGCAGTTTTTTCTATAAAGTTCAGCTCTTATTCACAGGGGCCTAAGATGGCTGTACTTGTGCTAATGCTAAACTTGAGGTGGAATGGCCTTGATTTTTCTCGGCCTCTACACTAAGAAGTCACATGAGTGTGGAGAAAGAGCAAGGAGGGGAGACCTAGGAAGCTAACGTGGTGGAGGAAGACATGGACAAGAGAGATCTGAAGAAGCCAGCCATGAAAAGGGAGTTCCAGGAAGGGGGAATGGGAACAGCAAGTGCAGAGTCCCAAAGTCTGGTTTGGCCATGCTGGGATGGCAGCAGGCCAGGGAGCCTGGAGCTAAGGGAGCAAGGGGAGGGGGCAGGGGGGCCACATGGGCCATGGGAAGGAGTAATAATCATTATTGAAGTTTGAGTACTTATACTCCTGGCCTTGCCCAGAGCATTTTACATGCATTACTTCATTGGATGCTCACAACCACTAGAAGGGCAGTACTATTTTGCCTGCATTTGAAAGAGGAGGTCACAGACTCAGGTGGGGTTAAGTAATTTGCCCAAGGTCTCACAGTCATGACATGAAAAAGCTGGGATTTATACTAAAACTTTAGGACCCCACCCCTTGGTTACAATATCCTCAAACCTCAGGAAGCTTATTGCCTGTTGTTTGTTCACTGTGGTGTCCCCAACACCTAGAACACGGCCCGGTTCACTGCTCAGGACACATTTGTTAAGGGATTACGTGAACAATGTGCATTTTATAGAGAAGGAAATTAAAGTTGGATACATAAAGGTTTCCAGATGACACAAGGTCATAAAACACTACTAGGATTTAAACTTGGGCCTGCCTTATTCCAAAATCCTGGCTACCCTGTATCCCAGTGGGGAGGCATCATTTCCTCAGGGTAATCCCACTACTGGCAAGGCCCCTCTGGTTCTTCCTCCGGGTAAAGGGCACCACCCAAGAGGCCTCACCCAAAAGAGGCTTCCTTGGGCCACTGCAAAGGTAAAGGTCGAGGAACAGAGCAGAAGGGCCGAGGCCCCCTCCAGTGACTGCTGTAGGAAGCTGCCAAGAGCGAGAAGCTGCAAAACACAGTCCCCTTCCCAGGTGCCACCTCAGACAGGAACCTCTCCCTCCGCGGAGCAGACCATCCAGGAAGACCTGGGAGAGGGGCAATCTGTGGAAGTCCCAGGCCACTAATAATGTGATATCCATTGAAATTTCATTCCTGGAGTTTTTTTGTTTTGTTTTGTTCAAAATGCTTCACTGGGAGCCGAAGAGTTTTTCAGCTAAAGCAAACAGTATATATGGAGGTAAGGGTTTTAAGCATGAATCTTTTTTTGTGTTAATTTTGATTTAAAAAATATCGCACTGATATATTACTGATCTTGATCGCAGAGGTTTTCTGTGGCACCTTCTTAAATTTTGCTCACAAAGTATATACCATAATTGCTTCTGTTACTGAATTACACTTGTCCTGACCCTGCATGAAGGCATTCTAGAATTATGTTTAAGAACATGAGCTCTAGACTTAGTTTGGATTCAAGTCCTGGTTCTGTTTTTCACTAGCTTTGTGGTCCTGGGCAAGCTGCTTAACTTCACTGTGCTTCACTCAATTTTCTTATCTGTAAGTGTGCTGTAAAAATTAGCACCTAATATAACCGTTTGTTGCAAGAATAAAATAAGATAACATGCATAAGAAAATTTAGGCAATATTTTACACATGTGCTTGATCCATGTTAATCATTAGTATTAGTCTTCAGAAAAAATTTCATGAATTAATTTATTACCTCTTTACCAGTAGCCAATGTATAGGTAATGTTCTAAGAAATTTGTTGTTTTATTTTATTAAGATTTTATTTATTTGAGAGAGAGAGAGAGAGCAAGTGAGAGAGAGAGCACGAGAGGGGTGAGGGGTAGAGGGAGAAGCTGACTCCCCATTGAGCAGGGAGCCTGATGCTGGGTTGGATTTGGGGGCTCCAGGATCATGACCTGAACCAGAGGCAGACACTCAACTGACTGAGCCACCCAGGCACCCCTTAATTTGTTTAAACTCTTCTGCCGCTCTTGTATGCTTTTCATTTTTCAGTCACAGTAGTTTTAGACTCTCAGCCTCTTGACAGGCAAATTAATAGTTTTAAGGATTTTAAAATTCAGATAACAGATCTTGGCTTATAGTAATAGCACACTAAGTGATTTATTTTTCTTAAGATTTTTAAAATTTGGGGATCCCTGGGTGGCGCAGCGGTTTGGCGCCTGCCTTTGGCCCAGGGCGCGATCCTGGAGACCCGGGATCGAATCCCACATCGGGCTCCCGGTGCTTGGAGCCTGCTTCTCCCTCTGCCTGTGTCTCTGCCTCTCTCTCTCTCTCCGTGTGACTATCATGAATAAATAAATTTAAAAAGAAAAAAAATTAAAGAAAAAAAGATTTTTAAAATTTGTTTATTCATAGAGACAGAGAGAGAGAGAGAGAGAGAGAGGCAGAGACAGAGGGAGAAGCAGGCTCCATGCAGGGAGCCCGACGCGGGACTTGACCCCAGGTCTCCAGGATCACACCCTGGACTGAAGGTGGCGCTAAACCGCCGAGCCACCCGGGCTGCCCACACTAGGTGATTTAGATCAACCTTCTTGCTGAAGACAACATAAGATGCTGGACAAGGTATAAAAACACTTTAAAAACATCAAGCATCAAAGATCTGATAAGTCAATGAGAAATAACTAACCAAGTTCCAGGAGAGGATGGCAATTTGAAGAGTAAATCTTGGAATTTGGGGACACCTTTACCCCAGACTCATTTGCCAATTCCAAAGAGCAACACCCCTCTCCCCAAGAGGCTGGACATCCCCCGAGGATTAGTGGCCTGAATGTCAGAGTTCAAGGCTGTCCAGGGTGGGGATGGTGGTAAAATTTCTATACTTTTGGTCCACCCAATCCTCATACATTTATTCTGTGGAGTTACTTTTCCCTGTGCCCTAGATGAAATTGAAGGTGAATCTCTTTATGTATCTGGATCCTTTCAGGTCATAAAATGCAAGCTATAATTTAAAAAGTTTTATGTAGGGGCCGCTGGGTGGCTCAGTGGTTGAGCGTCTGCCTTTGGCTTGGGCCGTGATCCCAGAGTCCTGGGATCCAGTCCTGCATCGGGCTCCACAGAGGGAGCCTGCTTCTCCCTCTGCCTGTGTCTCTGCCTCTTTCTCTTTGTGTCTCTCATGAATAAATAAATATTAAAAATCTTTAAAAAAAATCCCACCAGTTTTATATAAAGTGTCAAGACTACAAACATGATATTTAAGAACAAAACTTACCCTCTACCACACGGTTCTTCTGTAAGTTGGAAACATGGCTGTGATGGGAACATGGCCATCTCTGCACCTGACTTTATTCCTCCTCCTTCCACGTGTTGCCTGTGGCTTTGGTCTTTGGAAAATGGGGGAGGACAACTTCTTACATGACTGTCACCTTGTGAAGGATCTAATAAGGTGTTCATTGATGTCCTATTATGGATGGTTCCCAAAGCTAGGTTCACGAGTGTGTGACCTGCACTTAAAAGGGCTTTGAGCTTGGTTTAATGTTTTGCTGTCATCATTTTGAACTTCTTAATAGGTTTTGAATGGAGGACACCACATTTTTATTTTTCACTGGGCCGTGCAAATTCTATAGCTAGTTTTGCCCTCACTCTAGGGGCCAAGAGAGCTCACTTGGACTTTCCTTGGTGAGGGCAGATGAATCTTTATTCTGGAAGAGGCCAAGTCCTTTCTCAGCCCCAGGCAGCCAGCTGTGCTGGACTCTGCTGAGTGTCCTCTCATTTGCGTCTTCCAGGACTTGGCCTCATGTGTCTGTTTTTATTCATGGGCACATGTCTGGTCTAGAGGGATCACCCCACCCTCCCATCTCTGCTTAGAAATACTTGGGGCTGCAGGGTGCTCAGTGTAGCCTTTTCTCCCGTGGTCCACCGTACAAGTACCTACACAAAAACTTGCTTTTACGTTTTCTAGCTGCAAGTCAGATAGCAATCCACCATGTCCTAGGGGGCACACATTAAGTCCTTGAGGTCAGTGGGCACCTTAAAGTCCCCTCTCTAGACTTCATTGAACAGAGAAGCAACCTGCCAGCCCTTCCGTTTTGGAACTACACAACACCAAAACGGTCTTCACAATTCCTCCTTCATCCCCAACTTCCTCTTCTTCTATGATCCCAAACTGAATAAATCCTTTTGTGGTTTCCTATCATATTTAAAATAGAATTCGCCTGGGTGGCTCAGTTGGCTAAGTGTCTGCATTCCACTCAGGTCATGATCCCAGGGTCCTGGGATCAAGCCCCGCATTATGCTCCCTGCTCAGCAAGGAGCCTGCTTCTTCCTCTGGCCCCCACTCCCACTTGTGCACTCTCTCTCTCTCTCTCTCTCTGTCAAGACAAGATCTTAAAACAAACGAACAAACAAACAAAAACCAAAAAGCCAGAATTCAAATTTTGATCCCTGTCCCAAAGGCTTCTGAGTTTCCTCATACCCATTGCCCCTGACCTTCTCCTACCCTCTGCTCCTCCTTCTCTGACTATCCTGGCCTCCTCCCTACTCCTTATAATATGCCAAGAAAATATACTGATGTGCTGTATGAATTACCACTTGACACCAGCTGTATACATTGAAGAATTCCTTGGAGTCTGCAATATTGTGTACATTTAGAAGTTTTCCTAATAAAGATATTTGGCCATGTCAATAATAAGAGCATCCCCATCCTGCAGCCATTGCATGGTAACCCAAATAAGTTCCCAAATATCAAGGACACAGCAGAGTATATACAACACAGAATAACTGGTCATTAGATGTTAGATGTTGCTGTGACAAGAGTTATTATGATCCCCTCAGCTCCCCATCTGTTGTTAGAAACAGTCAACCCCCAGACGGTATCTTTATCTCAAGAACAAGGAACACCTGGAGCTGGCAGCAGGCCAACCCCTTTCTGCTATGATCTGTGAAGAGAGTCCCCTCGCCACACTCTCACCAACAGAGAGGTCTCTCAGTTTTTCCACAATTCACCACCAGCCAACCAAATGCCACCTCTCTCCATCTCCTGTTCCTCTGCTAGCCCAGTTATCATTGCCTTCTGGGGCTCCCAGACTCCTACCTATAGAACTGAGCAGACAGAGAAAGATCAGAAACCACTCTAGGACTTCTGGTGGCTTAACAGAGGGACATCACATTGAACAGGCACAGGAGTCTCCCATTGGGAGTGAGTTAATGACAAAAAAAAGAGATAATGTTTATTTTATTTTAAAAGATTTTTATTTATTTATTAGAGACACAGAGGGAGAGAGAGAGAGGCAGAGACACAGGCAGAGGGAGAAGCAGGCTCCCTGTAGGGAGCCCTATGTGGGACTCGATCCCAGGTCTCCAGGATCACGCCTTGGGCCAAAGGCAGGCGCCAAACCGCTGAGCCACCCAGGGATCCCGAGATAATGTTTATAAAAATGCACATTTTTGCCACGACTGGGGCCCTCTGTGCCCAGGTTGCAGCTCCATGGGTCCATCAAGCGTCTACCTCCTCATAGCCTGCTGCTTTCCTAAGGTGAGCTCAGGGCCCAGCTGACTGCATTTCCTTCTGGCCTGCATATGTCTTGTGACTCCCAGCTCACCCTCCCCATAATGAGGATCTAGTGCACAGTTTTAGGAGAACTTGGACTTTCCCAACGGACAAGAAAAGGCAAAAGTGTTTCTGCTTTCTGCCCTGCAGGAAACACCAAGGCATAAAAATACAAAAATGACTTGCTCCTTTCTGGAAACATGGGGAGAGATATATGAGAATAGTTATCTTACGAAATTACCCAGCCACACCAGGAAGCCACAAAGCAATAAGGAGACAGTTATTAGAATCAGATGCATATTATAAACTAAGGGGAGAATGTGAGGAGTTTTCACCCCTGAGGCTGGTGACAGATACATTCTGTTTTCTGCAGTGAAGAGAGGAAGCAAAAAGAAAGGCCCATCGTTCACTTGAAAAGTTTTCCAGTCCACCTGCTCCTGGAATGGTGGGTGGGGACAGTACCTGGTTCACCTTAGAACTAGATCTGGCTGCTCCCTCCTCACACAGCTTCACTGGAGGGTTGAACCTCAGAGGGAGGAAAGGACGAGTGGATAATGCAGTCATGGGGAGGAGCAGGAGGCAGCAACAGAACTGGGGCCATGTTACCCACCCCCTCAGGAAGATTTCAGATCTTTTACAGGAGCCAGAAGAAACAGAAAACCCTCACGTCATTTTGGGAAAAAAATGGATTCCTGATATATGTAATTTTTAGTAACACGCAATATACATGTAGCAAAGTATACAAATCATTAAGAGTATAGCTGGATGAAGTTTTATTATTTATTTACCCATTCTGTAATAGGGAAGGATAAAATGATTTTTCTTCTGAGTTCTGTGCTGAGATCCCTTTAAGAGAAAGGTTAACAAGAGAAAAAACAGAAGTTTACTCACCTGCACTTCATATACAAATAGGAAATACCCAGGGGAAAAATGGGTAACTCTCCAAGGTGACCAGAAATTTCAGGATTAAATACCATCCTGATAGTGAAAGGGGAGGAGGGAGGTAGGCCTGTCAGGGAAGAGTAAATGACTTTTTTAAGATTGATTGATTGATTTTAAAGATTTTATTTACTTATTCATGAAAGACACAGAGAGGCAGAGACACAGGCAGAGGGAGAAACAGGCTCCTCACAGGGAGGCCGATGCAGGACTTGATCCCTGGACCCCAGATCCACACCCTGAGCCAAAGGCAGATGCTCAACCTCTGAGCCACCTAGGCGTCCCATTCTTGATTTCAGCTCAGGTCATGATCTCATGGTCATGGGATGGAGCCCCATGTCTGGCTCCATGCTCAGTGCAGGGTCTGCTTGGGATTCTCTCCTTCTCTCTCTGCCCCTCCCCACATACTCTCTCTCTTAAATAAATAAATAAATAAATAAATAAATAAATAAATAAATAAATAAATAAATAAATAAATAGTGGGAGCCACCCAGGCGGCTCCTTACTGAGGTGTTTTTTTTTTTTCTGAGGTTTTTTTTTTTTTTTTTCTGAGAGGTTTTGATAGCACATTTGCTAGATGGAAAGCTGCGTGCCAGATACCACACTCTGTCTTGATTTGCTCTGTTAAAGATGTCGAGTCTGGCATGAAAGCTGTGGCTGGGGTTCAGTCGGCCTATGTCTGGAAGGTCACTATCCCCTGCTGTTTTCTGTCTGCTTGCTTTTGACAGGAGTCAGAAGATGAACAGCATGAAAACACGATGGTACCTGTTAACCCTGAGTCATTCACATCCTCACCTCTGGGCCTCATATCTGGAAGGCGTTTCTGGAAACATGTAGTTCCCAGACTCAGAAGGGAGTAGTGGTGGTATCGAGCTGAGCATAGAGAGACTGGTGCAGGCCACCCTACTGAAAAACAAGCAGTTTTTCTTTCATAATTATTTTTTATGCAGGTCACCCTACTGAAAAACAAGCATTTTTTCTTTCATAATTATCTTTTATAACCATCTTTAACTTCCAAATGAAGATAGTGGCAATACCATTTTTTTAAAAAGATTTCATTTATTTATTCATGAGAGACACAGAGAGAGAGAGAGGCAGAAACATAGGCAGAGGGAGAAGTAGGCTCCTCACAGGGAGAGGAGACCCATGCAGGACTCGATCCCAGGACCCCAGGATCACGACCTGAGCCAAAGGCAGATGCTCAAGCATTGAGCCATGCAGGTGGCCCTCATGGAATGATACATTTTTTCTGAACTATAGTACAAGCATTGTGAAAGCCGTCTTGTTTCATGAGTCATATATGAAGATACATGGAGTTCTAAGTGCGAGTAGCTTACATGACCAGGATATTAGGAAGTGGGGCTAGAAACTCATCAAATAAACTAATGGCCTTTTCTCGGTACAGCAATAACAGGTTGGATAGCAGAGCAGAAAACAATTACCCGATGGCTAACTCACCTACAAAATAAAATGGGTAAAATACAAACGGGAAGAAACCTTCAAGACTTCCAAAATCACCCCAATCATCCAATCCAGTACAGATTGGATTTCAGGCAGTTGAATTTAGTGGTGTGGAGGCCGAGAAAATTAAGGCCATTCCACTTTAAGTTCAGCATAAGCACAAGTACAGCCATCCCAGGCCCCTGTCCCCTGTGAATAAGAGCTGAAATTTACATTACTTCCGTTACAGAAAAAAAAAAAAAAAAAAAAAAAACAGTTTACAGCTTAAAGTCCTATAAAGCCCCATATTAGAATGAGAACAGAGCCCAAGCCAAGGGCAGGAAGCCCCATATTAGAATAAGAACAGAGCTCAATGCCCTTGAAAGCCCCACATCAGAATGTAAACAGAACTTGAGAAATTCCTCCACCCCTTCTGGAGGTCCCCTAGACCATCCCATAAAAACTAAGCTGAAACCCACCTAGGGGTCCAAGTCCCTGCACTGCTGTGTTGAGTATACTTGGACCCAAGCTCGAGCTTGTAAATAAGCCCTTGTGTGTTTGCAAGGGTGTTGGCTCCTTGGTGGTTTCTCGGATACGTAATCTTGGGCACAACAGTGGATTAACCGAAAGAGAGAGGTATCAGTATTGTTCTGTTTGAATGCCGCATCCATGAAAATATAAAGTAAAGGTCACCACCTCTAAAAACAAAACTAATAAATGACTTCAAAAGCAGAAAGTGGAGTAGATCATTTCAAAGTGGGTACCTGAGGAAATAAATCCATATTGTTGGTAGAGCTGGAAACAGAACAGGAATAAAACTGGGAATAACTGTGCCAGGAAATGAGGGAGTGAGGCATGAGGTCTCCTTTTTCATTTGTACAATTCATGCCTGTTCCAGTTCTTGAGTTAGCAGAGCCTATGTGTTAAGTCTGCTTTAGAGAGCTTTCTGGTGGGTTCAAATGAGAGGAAGGGAGGGAACACATTCCTTGAATGTGTTGCTGGTGGTTTCCCTGCCTAATTACTTCTGGAAGGATCTCCCTAATTGTGTAAATTAAAAGGTCAGGTTTCCTTAACACTGAATAATCCTTTCTGTTATTTAACACTTGTGTGTGTGTGTGTCTGTGTATTGATTTTGTAAACCACAGTAGTTTTGTTTGTGATATTTTCTGTAGGATTTCTATATTCTGTTACACAGCATAATAGCCTAGAGCAGAGTTTCTCAATAGAAGTTTTTCTGTCCTGCTTAAGTCATTTCTGGCAAAGGTTAGAAAGTATTTCCTACTCCGTGTGTCTCAAGCCCTCTTATTAATCACGATCAGCCTCGAACTCCTCTTATTGCCCTTGTACTGGTCCTCATTCAACATTTCCTGGGACAGGACTGGAATTACTACTATCCATCCCTTGTCTGGAAGCTGGAAATTTACAGGGCTGAAGAACAACTTCAAATTTAAGATTAATTCCATTAAGAGAATAGTAAGTTCAGGGACGCCTGGGTGGCTCAGTCGGTGGAGGGTCTGCCTTGGACTCAGGTCACGATCCCAGGGTCCTGGGATGAGCCCTGGCTTTGGCCTGCTCAGCTCAGCAGGGAATCTGCTTCTCCCTCTCCCTCTCCCTCTGCCTCGCACCACCCCCCCCAACTTTGTGCTCTCTTTCTGGCTCACTCACTCTTTCAAATAAATAAATATCTAAAAAAAAAAAAAATTAAGTTCCAACAAGGAAAGGGAAAACGAAAGGGTGGAGAAAAAATAAAAACGACCCAGAAAACCTAAAATAACCCAGAATTTTCAGATCTGGCCCTGGTTTGCCAGGAGCATCATTCAGGAGTGGGCGAGCTCAGCTGTGGATCTGGGGGCAGAGAGGGTCAGAAACTGAGGGAGAGATACTGGCTCCCCAGGTCCTGGCTGCTTTCCTCCTCATGACTGGATGCCTGGGAAGTGCTATCCTTCCCTGTGCTCAAAGAAGCGCTCTGCTGATGTGTAATGTAATGGTTCCTTGGTCCATGAGCTTAAATAAACCAGAACAGATGTTTCAAAATCCAAGACAGAAAAAAACAGTGATGAGCCAGAAATTCAAAACTGCTCACAAATAGAAGGTAGTTGATGATGGATTATTTCCAGGACAAGTGTTCTGCAAAGACTCTTGAGAGAGAAATGTCATACCATGGGGGAAAATGCATCAGAGCTTATTTTTATCTAAATGAGGGAGCAAGTGGCAAGTAAAGCAGGCCAATTCAACATCAGCAAGTAGTCAAATGAGTAAATCTCTATCAAAATGATAGAACTAGTCCAATGGCATTTCCAGAAGGGCTTAAAAAAAGATTATCTCCTTGAATAAAAATTGTGAGTTTTCCAAACTGACTTTTATGAACTAAACTACCTAAGGCATAGGTAGCTGTATTGCTTTGCTTGGGTGAAAAAATAGAGAAAAAATTAAGGAAGGAACAAAATAGTCATTAATGCTGTTACTCCTCAAAATTTTACAAATTACAACTCATCAAAATGGGAAGAAGGGAGTCCTACAGACAAGCCAAGAAACCAGTATTATTTACAAGGCTCCAAACCAGAAAAAGTTACTGTTGTACTTTGAGGAATGTACCTAGAGCAGAGTGCTTTGGGGGGGGGGGTGGGCAGGAGTGCCTAATTTTACTTCTTACAATTTGGTTCATCTTATTATTAGGCTAATCTCACACATGCCTGCCGCTTCAGAGAAATGTTTTGGCCTCTACAAGTTGCTGTAAGCCTTCAGGAAGTTAGAGTGGGAGGCTAGTTCTCCCACAGGTCTTGCATTTAGACTCGTGCAATGCCACTTTTTCAGTTGTATGGATTAAGAAACTTATAGTCAGGGGCACCTGGGTGGCTCAATTAGTGGAGCATGCGACTTTTTATCTCAGGGTCATGCATTTGAGCCCCAGGTTGAGTGTAGAGATTTCTTAAAAATACAGTCTTAAGGGAACACCTGGGTGACTCAGTGGTTGAGCATCTGCCTTTGGCTCAGGGCATGATCCTGGAGGGATTCGAGATCCAGTCCCACATTGGGCTCCTTGCATGGAGCCTGTTTCTCCCTCTGCCTGTGTCTCTGCCTCTCTTTCTGTGTCTCTTGTGAATAAATAAATAAAATCTCAAAAAAAAAAATACAGTCTTAAAAAAACAACAACTTACAGTCAAGTTGACTAAAGGGAAGCAATCCTTGAAGCTGAGAATTCATCCCAATTTATCATGGTGTTTGATAGTGTTGGATTATAGAATCAGCGTGTTGATCATTAGATGTTCAAAAAGAATTCAAGGGGTGTCTGGGTTAAACATCCAGCTCTTGCAGGTCTTGATCTGAGGGTCATGAGTTCCTGTGTGTCTTTTCTTTTTAAAAACAACCAGAGAGGGACGTCTGGGTGGCTCAATCTGTTGAATGTCCACTCCTTGGTTTTGGCCCAGGTCATGATCTCAGGGTCATGAGATCCAGCCCTGGGTTAGGTTCTGCGCTCCACATGGAGTCTGCTTGGGAGATTCTATCCCTCTTCCTCCTCTACACCCCTAACCCCATGCTCTCTCCTATACATACATACATACTTTAAAAAACACACACAAAAAAACTGAATAGGTATAAATATAGTTACTGGGGTAAATGCAATATAAGGCAAAGGAAACCAAACCACATTATTATTTAATGAAGTATATAATTCAAAGCTATAATTTGCAGTTGGGGCAAAGGAAGCTCTTCAGATTGCTGAGTCCAATTCCTGAATAAGATCTACTAACATTAACAAGTCTTTAATCTGACAGTGTTTATAAATACAAAAACCTATTCCCATTTACAGTTAGAAAAAACAAAAACAAAAAAACAAAAGTGTAACAAAACTTTAAAAAACTCGGGGCACCTGGGTGGCTTAGTGGTTGAGTGTCTGCTTTTGGCTTAGGGCGTGATCCTGGGGTCCTGGGATTGAGTCCTGTGTCGGGCTTCCAGCACGAAGCCTGCTTCTCCCTCTGCCTGTGTCTCTGCCTCTTTCTGTGTGTCTCTCATGAATAAATAAATAAAATCTTTAAAAAGGACTTTTAAAAACTCTGCCTTAAAAAATGACTGGGTCATTAAAAAGGATAATGTTACAGAGACATTATTTGCCTGAGTTGGAGAGAGAACATTGTAAGGGGACAGGCTTTGGGTCAAGCAGAACACAGTAATCTAGAAGCTTTCACTAAAGAGAGGTTTCTTTTTGTTGGTTCTCTTCTCTGTAGTGTAGACTGGACTGCAGTGTAGATTGCAGCATAGGCTGCATTCAGAAGTGGCTTCCAGAAGCTTTCAAGGCTATATATAATCTTCCTTTTGCACATTCCTCAGCAAAACGTGAGGCAGAGACTATACTCTGCCTATACTATACTCTCTGACTATACTCTCATTCTACCGTAACCTTTTCCTGTTGGTCACCTCACACACAAACTTGTGGGGATCGATTAAGTGTAAGCCTTAAAAAAAAAAAAATCTTGAGTGCTTGCTTTGGCAGCACCTATACTAAAATTAGAACGATACAGAGAAGATTAGTGTGGCCCCTGCGCATGAGGATGACGTGCACGTTCATGAAGCATTCCATATTTTTAATTTTTATTATATTTTTAAAAGATCTTATTTATTTATTCATGAGAGACACACAGAGAGAGGCAGAGAGAGGCAGAAGGAGAAGCAGGCTCCATGCAGGGAGCTGACGCAGGACTCGATCCCAGGTCTCCACGACCATGCCCTGGGCCAAAGGCAGACACACCCAATGGCTGAGCCACCCAGGTGTCCCTCCATATTTTTAAAAAATTAATTTTGAAATAAATTTAGCCTTAGAATTTAAAAACAGTCAGAGTTTCCATATACCCTTCACTCAACCTCCCCAAATATGATCCTCTTACATAACCATAGTACAACGATCAGAACTGGGAAATTAACATTAGTGTAATGCTATTAAATAAACTAGAAGCCTTATTCGGATTTCACGAGGTTTTCCACTTGTATCCCTTTTATGTCCTATGATTCAAAATGATGCACTTCCTTATTACGTCTCCTTGGTCTCCTCCAAACTGGCAGCATCTTAGACTTTCCTTGTCTCCTGTGACTTGGACATTTTGAAGAGTAAGTAAGTCATCAGTTCTTTTGTAGAGTGGCTCTCAGTTTGGCGTGGGCACTGAAGTTCTGAATTTCTGGTGAGGAGATCCCGAAATTCATGGGGTTTTTCCCTTGCATCACGTCAAAGGGCTCATGATGTTGCTGTTAGGTTTAATCACTATTTTAGGTGTTTTCTTTTCCAGATTTCTTCACTGTAAAGTTACTATTCACTTTTCCATCACCAGGTAAATTGTGTTCTGCTTGTTTTTAATTTTTTTAAAGATTATTTATTTATTTATTCAGAGAGAGAGAGAGAGTGAGAGAGGCAGAGACAGAAACAGGCTCCATGCAGGGAGCCCAACGTGGGACTCAATCCCGGGTCTCCAGGATCACACCCCGGGCTGCAGGCAGCCCTAAACCACTGCGCCACCAGGGCTGCCCTGTGTTCTGCTTGTAAGTCGATTATTACTTGAGTTCTTTGGCTGGTGTGATGGCTCTTTTTTTTGGGGGGGGGGGGATGGCTCTTTTTATGTGTCAACTTGACTGGATCTTGGGAATGCCAGAGTCTTGGTTAAACGTTATTTCCAGGTGTATTTGGGAGGGTGTTTCTGGAAGAGATGAGTTTTTGAATAGGTAGACTGAGCCTCCTCAAGGAACAGGATTTCTCTGGCCTCACCTTTATGATCAAGGACTAGGTAATGTTGCAGGTTGCAGAATTGCCTTGGAGCAGCCAAATGATCTCAGGGATTCTCTCGGGAATGCTGCCCACCTTGCAGTAAGCAGTGGTAAAAGAAAGGGGCTCTTCCAGCTGCTGGCTGAGCTTTAGCTTGGGGTTTAGGACAGATCCTTCATTCCAAGAAGCATTGAGAACAAAGACAAAACTCCATCCTTTGTGGAGTAGACTGGAATATAAAGCCCCATGACAGCAGGAGTTTTATTCTACCAGAGTCAGCTACAGAGTAGGTACAGATCCTAATGGCTCCCTAAATAAGTACTTGGAAGTATTATGCATATCATAGGACACCTGATCCATGAACTGGGGTCCGGTAGTATGTGGTAGGTAGGAAGAATTGGGCCTCGGCCATTCTCTCTCCCTTTCTCTGCTCTATACTTAGGGGGAATGATACCTGCAGACTGTTTGCCAGGCTTCAGTGTCAGCTAGCTTTGGGTTTGAGTCAGCTTAGAGGGTGGGGTGGGGGGACATGGGCAGGAGGCTGGAAGAAGAGAAGAGAGAACCAGGGTATTGTGGGGCATCTCAAGTGGGTGGGGGCTGGCAGCTGGTAGCATGGATGCTGAAAGAATTTACCCGAGGAGGAACAAAAGAGATAGAGGTTTATTGAATACGCCACAAGGGATCAGTGAGCAGGATAGCACAGGAGAGACTGTGTGCTGCGAGGTGGTAGTGAGGGGCTATAGTTATAGGACAGAGTGAGGGAGCTGGGAACAGATGGAATTTTTTCCTTTTTTGATAATCTTAGGGACTGTACCTGGTTGTACTTGGTCAGTTAAGGCCTATGGCTTAATGAACCTGTGCGTGTCTGCTCAGTGGTCACTGTGGGCCTTTTTGCCCTGCTCAGGTTTCCATTGGTCAGGCCTATTGCCTAAAAGCAGCCTCTACAGGTATCTTTCTCCCCTGTCCCCCTGCCTTGGCCAGCCCCCATGGCAGGAACTGCACCTCCACCTCCCCAGCCCCAGCCTTAGTCCCCGCCAGTCAGACCCGCTGATTCCAGTTTTCTTTGCTGATTCCTTTCCTGGGCTCTGAGAGCCTCACCTCTTGCCTTTTCTTTCCAGTAAAGGGGTGGGCATAGCTACTTTTTGCTGCTGACCTGGGGCATCACCACACGATTCCCTGCTCGACCCTCAGTTCCTCCATCCCCTGTTTGGCCAATTCTCTGTATTAAATTCCTCTGCTGTAAATACTCAAAGTAATTCCTGTTTTCCTGGAGAGAACCTGACTGAAACAGATATCTAGAAAGCCGAGATTCATGAAGCTGGCAGGTGTGGTGACACAATTAAGAATAACGTGTTTTAGATCATGGAGTCAAGGTAAATATAATCATTTTGTTTAGAAGCTTACTGGCCACCATGAGCTGGAGATGAGAACCAGAATTACAGGGTCTCATTTACATACCCTTATGGAGGGAGAGGCTAAGAAATTCAATAATGTCAAAATTTATTTAGAGAACATAGGAGAAGAGACAGGGGTCTGTCAGAATGTGCCTCAGGACTCCTAGTTGGAGTATAGTGGAGACCTTGGGTTAGGAGAGTAGGTAACCATCAGCTGGAAGCATGAAGGGGAATTGAGAAGATGGAAGAGCATTACAGTGTCATAGTTTTTTTTTTTTTTTAAGATTTTATTTATTCATGAGAGACACAGAGAGAGAAAGAGAGAAAGAGAGAAAGAGAGAGAGAGAGGCAGAGACACAGGCAGAGGGAGAAGCAGGCTCCATGCAGGGAGCCCGATGTGGGACTTGATCCGGGGTCTCCAGGATCACGCCCTGGACTGAAGGCAGCGCCAAACCACTGAGCCACCGGGGGTGCCCCAGTGTCACAGTTTTTAAAAAAAGATTTTATTTATTTATTTGAGCAAGAGAGAGCATGAGCAGGGGGAGGGGCAGGCAGAGGGAGAAGCAGACTCCAGGCTCATCAGGGATCCTGACCCAGGGCTCAATTCCAGGATGCTGGGATCATGACCCCAGCCACCCAGGCGCCCCCACAGGCCATATTCAGCACTTGTTGGCATACTGGACAGAACCGTGGCCAGACTAGGAAGACCCAGCTGAAGACAATAGTGCGGCATGATAGCACAGAGCTGTTTGGGGGAAAATATTGGCTAACTCCTTGAATGCCTGAGTTAAACTATGGCAAGGACTTTTGGCAAAAAGTCAATCTTTTTTGTGGGACAGATTTCATTTGTGGCAGACACACTCCTTTTGTAATGGTTTTTGAGGCAATTTTGGAAGAAGCTTATCTGGGTTTAGTTTAATTTTAACCAAGAGCTGGGGCAGCTCCGTGGCTCAGTGGTTTAGCGCCACCTTCAGTCCAGGGCCTGATCTTGGAGTCCTGGTATCAAGTCCCACATCAGGCTCCCTGCATAGAGCCTGCTTCTCCCTCTGTGTCTCTGCCTCTCTCTCTCTCTCTCTCTCTGTGTCTCTCATAAATAAATAAAATCTTTAAAAAAAATAAAAAATAATAATTTTAACCAAGAGCAACCCCTTATTAACATATGAGATCAAAAGGGGAAAGACACAGAGGCAGGAATTTCCTGTTGAATCTCTTACTGAGGAATCACTGCAGTATAACATTTAGAAGAGGGTGCCTCTGTCAGGGCCTCTGAGAGAAAATTTACATTCAGAAAGAACCTATCTAGTATGTAATACACTATAACCCTGTTCTGCAAAGATCTCTACTCAGTAGGCGATAAGAGGGGAAGGGGCTGAGAGAAATACATGGTGATCTGAGGTTGGTGCCAAGATAGGAGCAAACAGAGGGGGGAAACATAGCCAAAAAGAGAAGACAGGACAATTCTGTTGGAGGAATTTTCAGATGCAAGCATCAAGTCTATGAAGTGTTTGACTTGGGTGCCATCTACTGTGCAGATGATGAGGGACAACACAAGATGTTTCATTCCCCCCCCCCCCCCCCCCCCCCCCCCCCCCCGTCCTGATCTGCATTAGCAAGATTTGTAGATTTTGATCTTTCACAAATTCCATTCTTCCCTATTTATAGTTTCTCCACCTTCTTTGGGAGATTTCAGAGTTGAGAATTTTAACACTAGGAGTTTGGCTTCTTTCTATCTTCTTCCCCCCCTCCCACACCCCTCCCTCCCTTCCTACTTCCTTCCCTCCCACCCTTCCTCCTCTCTCGCCTCCTTTTTGTAACACACAGCCCTGTGGTGCTACTAGTAAACCCTGCATGTTGTTCCTCGCTTGATGTAAATGGATTCCCAGGAGCCTCAGATCCCTGGCAATGAGGGTGGAAGGGGTGGGGCAGCCACACCCATGACTTTGAAGATGGTCTTGGGTGGACTTCTCTTTCCGAGTTTCCCTCAAATGTGTCTTTCAGTTTTTCCTTGTGGACATCAGATTGTTCTCCTTTATTTTCAATGGTCAGTTCAGGTCCTGTCAGTTTTTCTAGAACAGATTTTTTTAGAATACTTCTGGCTAAGGAGTCCCAAACCTGAATTTAGCTCAGAGGCTGGCCATTTAGCTTCTGATGGCACCATTCTCAGAAGACAAGCTTGCATACAGTGTTTTATTAATAGCTACCCAGATAGTACTGTAGCTGCTTGTGTAGCTTCTAATTCCTCTAATTCCTTTGTAGATTTTGCTCATGTTATGAACTTTTTTGCCAAATTTATGAGGTCCTCAGACATCCAAAGGTATGAACATTTACCATACACTCAGGGGCCTTCTAGTCAGTGAGCTGTGTTAAATGGGTCAGTGCATTTAAAATTTTCCAGGTGGGGTGCCTGAGTGGCTCAGTGGTTGAGCATATGCCTTTGGCTCAGGTCATGACCCTGGAGTCCTGGGATTGAGTCCCACATTGGGCTTCCCAGAGGGAGCCTGCTTCTCCCTCTGCCTATGTCTCTGCCTCTTTCTCTGTCTCTCATGAATAAATAAAATCTTAAAAATAAGTAAATAAAATAAAATTTCCCAGGTGCTAATGGATGGGCAAGTAAAGCTGTAGGAGGCCAGCCACCTTGACTTTAAGGTTTTATAACTTGACACTTGGTCAAATTAAGATAAGGGTGATCTCCCATCCTGCAAAGCAGCCATTTGCCTCAGTGAAGCTACTTCCATTTCAGCAGAGAACAATGCAGGACTATAGTCACTTGATGATGTTTAAATAATATAAGACGGTGATGGTGGGCAACCAATGAAATCAAAGATAGCTTTGATTTTTATTTATTTAAGTAATCTCTAGACCCAATGTAAGGCTCGAACTCACAGCCCCGAGATTAAGAGTCACATGCTCTTCTGATTGAGCAGCTAGGTGCCTCTTAGGATATCTTTGATTTTTTTTTTAAATTTCATTTATTTAGAGAGAAAGGGAGCAGGGGAGGAACTGAGGGAGAGGTAATTTTTTTAAAAGATTTTATTTATTTAAAAAAATTTTTATTTATTTATTCATGAAAGACACACGGAGAGAGGCAGAGACATAGGCAGAGAGAGGAGCAGGATCCCTATGGGGAGCTGATGCAGGACTTGATCCCAGGACCCTGGGGTCACGACCTGAGCCAAAGGCAGACGCTCAACCACTGAGCCACACCAGCATGCCAAGAGAGAGAGAATCTTGAGCAGACTCAGCGCTGAGTGCTGAGCCTGGTGCTGTACTTGCTCTCAAGACCCCAAGATCATGACCTGAGCTGAAACTGAGAGTCAGAGGCTTAACCTACTGAGCCATCCAGGTGCCCCTGTATATCTTTGATTTTTAATCTAAAAGTTTATATTTGCCAGTTGTTTTTAAAAGGAAATTGTTGGAAATAGATACGTACATATATGCACATATATACATAGACATACACATCATACTCACATATATATACTTAAAGTTGGTCTTTACATTTTTCCTGGTATTCCTACGCCCCTTATCTTGGGCTTGGATGAGCACTTAACAGTCTCCTAAAATCAAATAGGAGTTTTATTGAATTTGATAGACTTAATGTCCTTTATTTCCAATTTTTAAATTATTTTATTTTATTTTATTTATTATTATTATTTTTTAGAGATCTGAAGTGATTTCACTTTTATTTCCTACACTTTAAGCCAATCATGAAATTTCACAGTGATTTCTGGGGTGGGGGCACAAGGATGGTGGTATAAAGAGTCGTCAGGGCTGTGGGGGCCCGAGGACAGGCAGGCCAGACAGGGCTCACTGAGGCAGCTGCAGGAGCACAGACTGCCCAGCCGGCAGGTAGGTGATATTCCGAGAGCGTGACAGCTGGTACGCCATGTCCTCTGCAGCCTCCAACTTGCGCAGCTCTATGAGGCCGTCGCCCCCTGTGGCGAGCGAGTTGGCTGGCAATCAGCTCTGCTGCCTTGGAGTCACCCTCGGCAGAGATGATGGCCTCCTTCTTCTGCTGCTCAGCTTTTTCCACCACAAATCTGGCTCTCTCTGCTTCCTGCTGAGCCACCAGTTTGGCTTCTACTGCTTTTGTGAACTCCTTCCCGAAGGTCAGATGCGTCAAGGACACGTCATCCAGGATGAGCCCAAAGGTTGCTGCTTGCTCTATAAGGTCATCACTCACCTGTCTGGAGACCAGTTCTCTCTGGGTGATCAGTTCTCCAGCATCAAAGTGAGCTACCACCGACTTGAGGATCTCTGTAGTGATAGACGGTAGCACCCGCTCATCATAGTCCTCCCCGATGCTGGTGAAGATGCCAGGAAGCTGGCTGTTGACTGGTTGGAAAAGGATGCGCAGGATGATGTTGACATTCTGTAAATCTTTGCTACCAGTGATTACTGGCACATTACGTGGTCGAGAGTGGCAATCAAAGATAATAGATTTCTGTACCCAAGGGATGAGAAAGTGAGTCCCTTCTCCTACTACAATGTCCTGTACTCCACGGAACCAGTCAAAGATGACAGCTCTGTGGCCAGCATCCACATTATACAAGGCAGAGTTCACCACTCCTCCTGCAACAGCTAAGGCCAGGCCGAACTTGTCAATGGACTCAAACACTTTGGTAGCCATATCTCCTTCTGCTGGATCCACTCACACCTGCTTCCACTCTGACCTCCACATGAATTCCCCAGCCCCAATTTTTAAATGATTTTAAAAGTGAGAAAAGAAAAAAGCCCTCTGCCCTTCCTCCAACATCCAGGAACTGACCTGCACTCCACCCAGGCCTTGGTGTTGTCCTGTGAGCATAAACAACTTTACAGATCATCAACATCAGGCAAGGCCACTCTGACTATGATGGAAAAAAAAAAATCAGGCCACTCCAGAATCATGGCTGAAGAAAAACACATGAGCATTGCTCAAACCCCAGAAATGACCCCTCTGTCACAGCTAAGTGACTGCTGCTTTAACTGTTCCAGCTTTAACTTCACTCTGGTCTTGCCTTCTGGATAGTATGGAGATCCTCAGTCAGAAAATGCTCCAAGCTTCCTGGCAGCACCCAACCCAGAGCAAGGCCTTGCTTCCTTATCCTCTTTTCAAAATAACCTAACACAGGCCGTATAAATCTCATGTTTAGGCTTATAATACATTTTAATTTCTTATCCTAAGTCCTTCTTTCTTAGATGCCCACAGTTGCTCATGGTATGTGCCTCCACTGCCGCAACAAGCAATAAACTTAACTTGTTCAATCCCAGGTGTGTTCCTGGCATCCTTTGGCTGGCTGGCATTGCCACAAGAAGTGTCTTTCTTGGTCATCCTTCATAAATTTTACCAGTCCTTGAGTGACAAGCAGCTTTGGCATAGCTGGTGTTTTAGCACTAAGAAAGCTTGGATCTTGGGGCGCCTGTGTGGTGCAGTTGGTTAAACATCTGACTCTTGGTTTCGGCTCAGGTCGTGATCTCAGAGACTTGAGATCAAGCCCTGCATCAGGCTCATCCATTAGCACTTGGGAAATTTTATTTTATTTACTTATTTTTAAGATTTTATTTATTCATGAGAGATACAGAGAAAGAGGCAGAGATATAGGCAGAGGGAGAAGCAGGCTCCTTGAAGGGAGCCCAATGCAGAACTCGATTCCAGGACCCGGGGATCACAACCTGAGCCAAAGGTAGATGCTCAACCACTGAGCCACCCAGGTGTCCCACCTGGGAAATTTTAAATGCACTGACTCCTCTAACACAGCTCACTGACTAGAAGGCCCGTGAGTGTATGGTAAATGTTCATACCTTTGGATGTCTGAGGACCTCATAAATTCTGCAAAAGAGTTCATAACATGAGCAAAATCTATAAAGTCTAATTCCTCAAGCCCCACATAGGGCTCTGCACCCAGCACAGAGTCTGCTTGGGATTCTCTCTTTCCCTTTGCCCCTCTTGCTCATGCACTTTCTTTCTAAAATAAATGAATAAATCTTTTTTTTTTGTTTGTTTTTAAAGATTTTATTTATTTATTCATGAGAGAGAGAGAGGGAGAGGCAGAGACACAGGCAGAGGGAGAGGCAGAGACACAGGCAGAGGGAGAAGCAGGTCCATGCAGGGAGCCTGACATGGGACTTGATCCTGGGTCTCCAGGATCAGGCCCTGGGCTAGAGGCAGAGCTAAACCGCTGAGCCCCCCGGGGCTGCCCATAAATGAGTAAATCTTGAAAGAAAGGAAGAAAGCAAGCAAGCAAGCTTGGATCTTCATTAGGGGTTTTGGAATCTTATTCTCTACTCCTCTTTTCAATCCACTCGAATTACAACACTTGAGAAAAGAGAGAAAATCTCAAAGAATGGAAGAATCTTACCATATTCAAAGGCAAGCTGGTGACTTTTTTTAAAAAAAATTATTTGAAAGAGAGAAAAGCATGAGTGGGGGGCAGGGCACAGGGAGAGAGAGAAGCAGGCTCCCCACCCAGCAGGGAGCCTGATGGGGGGCTTGATCCCAGGACCCTGGGATTATGCCTGAGAGGAAGGCAGACACTTCACCTACTGAGCCATCCAGGTGCCCCAAGCCAGTGACTTTGAAGGAAGCCCTTTGTCTGGGACATATTTCCCTTCTCCGTGTTGTAGTCTCTAGTTGGGATCATTGTCTAGAGATAGATTTTACAAGCTAGTCAGATCCCAGAAGAAGCATTCACAGTCTAAGGGTATTTCTCCCTCTATTTCTATTTTGTTTTGTATTCTTTGTTATAATACTTGGTCTTATAAAAATGTAGGAAAGGTTGGGCTCTGCGCTCAAATTTTCCTGGAAGGCTTCCTCACATCGTGATTTAGATTACTTGTGTATATCTGTAGAATTTTCCTATTTTTTTTAATAAGGGAAAGAAGGACCAGATACCCAGAACCCACATGGGTGGAGTTGCTCACAGACTAGCCAACAGGGCTCCCCAGCTGTCCTTCCTGGTGTTGTTCCACTTCTCACCAGAGGGAGGCGCTGAGTCCCTGAGACCTGCAGCCTGTCCAGGCTCTCTGGTTTCCTAGCAGCCTGGGAAACAACCTGTGCCTACTTGGTCCTCATTTTCATGAAGGAAAAAACCACTCTATTTGAAACGGGAGTCTAGCCAGGCCTATTTCTGGAGAAGAGAGTTTCTAGCTCTTCCAGATGCTGGTGGTGGTAGCTGGTTAAGAATCCACCTTAATCTGTATCAGCCTTCACAGAATACAGACTGTGATTCCTGTAAGACAATAGAAAAGAACCCATATATGTATTTTTTCTTTCACAATTTCTCTAAGGTTTGTTCAGCAAAATGCCTCCTCAGTTGCTGTTACTTCAGGCTGAATGAGGAAGATGGCGAGGGCAGACCTCTGCTGGGGCCTACAGGCAGGTGGGTCACCTTCATCTCACAATCAGGTGTCTCTGTCCTCAGCCCTCAGGTCAGTTTAGTCAATTGACTAAACTGGCCCTAGTTGTGTGTGTGGTGTATTTATTTACTTATTAATAATTTATCTTGAGCTGAAATTTTTTTTAAGATTTTAAATTTTGAAGTAATCTCTACACCCAACATGGAGCTTGAACTCACCACCCTGACCTCAAGAGTTGCATGCTCTACCAACCGAGCCGGCCAGGTGCCCCCCATTTGCATATTTAAATGAAACAAATCTCAATGTATTGGTTTATTTTTTTAAATTTATTTATTTATGATAGTAACAGAGGGAGAGAGAGAGAGGCAGAGACACAGGCAGAGAGAGAATCAGGCTCCATGCACCGAGAGCCCGACGTGGGATTTGATCCTGGGTCTCCAGGATCGCGCCCTGGGCCAAAGGCAGGAGCCAAACCGCTGCGCCACCCAGGGATCCCAATGTATTGGTTTAAATATGAATACCGGCAGAAACTTCAGCTTTGTATTTTATTATGTGGAAATTTTTTCCTGAAACAAATAAGCATTTATAGTACTTAACACAGAAATTTTCTTTTCTCCATTACTGCCAAAGCAATAAGATACTAAAGTAAGAAAGCTAAGCAGAATTACACGTTTCTTTCTAGAACAGGGCACAGCAACAGTTCTAAGTTCTTGGAATATGTTCAGGACCACTTTGCGAAAATAACACTGCAAGGATAGAATAAATAAATTGACAAAGGAGAGAATCGCCTCAGCAGAAGAGATTTTTAAGATTTCTTTTGGAGGGATGCCTGGGAGGGTCTGTGATTGAGCACCTGCCTTTGGCCCAGGATGTGATCCTCGAGTCCTGGGATCGAGTCCCACATGGGGCTTCCTGAGTGGAGCCTGCTTCTCTCTCTGCCTACATCTCTGCCTCTCTCTCTGTGTGTGTGTCTCTCATTAAAAAAAAAAAAAAAAAAAAAAGATTTCTACTGCAGGATGCTATCTTTCCCCCTATGGCTCTACCTCCTTCATTGCATTCTGCTTTTAAAATTCTGAAGACTGGTCTTTTAATACTCAATTCTAGGGACTCTTGGGTGGCTCAGTGGTTGAGCGTCTGCCTTCAGCTTAGGGTGTGATCCCGGGATCCTGGGATTGAGTCCTGCATCAGGCTCCCCGCAGGGAGCCTGCTTCTCTCTCTGCCTGTTTCTCCCTCCACCTGTGTCTCTGCCTCTTTCTGTGAGTCTCTCATGAATAAATAAGTAACATCTTAAAAAAAAAATACTCAGTTCTAAAATGTAAGTACAGTTGACCTTTGCTTGAATGATGCTGGGGTGAGAAGCCAACACCCTGGCCCTGTGCAGTCAAAAATTCACTTATAACTTTGACTCCTCTAAAACTTCACTACTAATAGCCTACTGTTGATTAGAAACCTTACTAATAATATAAACAGCTAGCATATTATATTGTATGTTCAGTGTATTTTATACTGTATTCTTACAATAAAGTAAGCTAGAGGAAAGAAAATGTCATTAAGAAAATCATGAAAGGGGCACCTGGGTGGCTTAGTCAGTTAAGTGTCTGCCTTTGGCTCAGGTCATGATCCTAGTATCCTGGGGATCAAGCCCTGCCTCGGGCTCCCTGCTCAGTGGGGAGCCTGTTTCTCCCTTTCCCTCTGCTGTTACCCCTGCCTTTGCTCTCTCGCTCACTCTATGTCAAATAAAAATATCTTAAAAAAAAAAAAGAAAGAAAATCATGAAGTGAAAAGACATTTATAGTACTGTAAAAAATCCACACACGGGCAGCCCCGGTGGCCCAGCGGTTTAGCACCACCTTCAGCCTGGGCTGTGATCCTGGAGATCCTGGATCAAGTCCCACGTCAGGCTCCCTTCATGGAGCCTGCTTCTCCCTCTGCCTGTGTCTCTGCCTCTCTCTCTCTCTGTGTCTGTCATGAATAAACACATAAAATTAAAAAAAAATTCACACACAAGTAGACCTATGCAGTTGTTGAAGGGCTCAATTGCAGATAGCTTTTTTTTTTTTTTTAAGATTTTATTTATTTATTCATGAGAGACACACAGAGAGAGGCAGAGACACAGGCAGAGGGAGAAGCGGGCTCCCTGCAGGGAGCCTGATATGGGGCTTGATCCCAGGGCCTTTAGATCACGACCCCACCCAGGTGCCCCTGAGGATAGCTTTCAGTGTACAAAATCAGCATGTAAGTTGTATTGGTAGAAATGAAGGAGAGTTTTCTGTATATAAGGTCATGGCATCTACACAGACCATTGTACTTACTCCTTTCTGGTCTAGACACCCTTTATTTCTTTTTCTTGCCTAGTTGCCCTGGCTCAGACTTCCAGTACCGTGTTGAATGTAAATGGCAGGAGTGGGCCTCCTTGCCATGCTTTTGATCTTAGAAGCTCTCAACCTTTCACTATTGGGTGTGGTGTTATCCCTGGGCCTGTCATGTATGGCCTTCATTATGTTGTGGCACATTAACCTTGATACCTAATTTGTTGAGATTTTTTTTTTTTTTTTTACCATGAAAGAGTCAAGTTTTGTCAAATGTCTTTTCTGTTATCTATTGAGATGATTGTATGACTTTATCCTTCATTTTTTGGGGGTGTGTGTGTGATGGTTACACAACAGTATGAATGTACTTAATGTCACTGAACTGTATACTTCTAAATGGTTAAGATGATAAATTTTATGTTATCTGTGCTTTATCACCATAAAAAGAATCTGGGAAAAAAACTTTATTTTGAAACTAGGCTTAGCTTTAATTTAATAAATTTAGATATGTTAATAGCAATATGTGATTCATTCTTTGAATAAACAAAGAACGAATCAAATGATGGATTTTTTGGTGGGGAATGAGGATGAAAGGATTGGGATTTTTCCTACAAAATTATTTCACATTTGGCTTTTCTAGCCTAAGTCATAAAATTAATCTTTGCAAAATTATTCTAGGGTGCCAACGATGTCCCCAATGGCCTCTCTTACCCTTTCGATATTTGCATCAGACTTTTTTGAAGGCTCATCATGGCATTAACATTGTGGATGTTAATTTCTTTAAAAGTTAACTGGTCTACCTCAGATCCCAGTTGGTCAAGGGATTTGGATGGGATTCCATCACTTTCCCCCCATCACTTACAAAGACTTTTTGTAGCCAAGCATCTTTTGTTAGATCTGCAATTTCACCTTGCATCAGAGGGTCACAGAATGGCTGGCCTATGAGGAAGTTCCCGTAATGAGAGAGGATTCACACTAATAATAAGCAGGGACATGCTTGGTGGGGACTACCACATTATTTTTTTAATAGTATTTTTGTGACAACAGCTTTAATTTCCCCTTGCAGTCTTGTAACTGCAAGACCCAGATAATGAACCCTAATAATGAGGACTCCTAAGCCAAGAGCCTAATGGTTTGGTAAATGTTTGCTGCTGTTACAGCAAACAAACAAAGATTGTGATAACCTTCACATACAACAGATTTCTCTATTAAGTTAAGCTGCAACACCAGTCCCTGGTTTTTTTCATTGCTAATTCTTTCTGAGTCCACTCCCACTTCCTACTGGTTACTTCTGTCACTGGATTCAGACAGGCCAGGCACAACTGCCTAAATAATTCCAAAGACCCTTTGAACCCATCCACACCTGTCACTTGGCTTATAATACCCTATTCCTCATCTCTCCCCTGAGTCCACCCCTACACAGCAGCCAGAATAGTCACTTCATCCCACCTGAGTCGCTTTATTGGAGTCCCATTGGCTTTTGGAAATCAAACAAACTCTTTATCATCTATTTAGCATTCCACAGTGTTGGCAGATCAATAAATGTGTTGAGTCAATGAACTGCCTGCATTTTCCCTACCTAGAATACTAGAATAGATACATTTACCATGAACATAAAAGGAAAGAGCCACAGAGAATTAAGACCACATTTCACAAATGTATTCTATGGGTGGCTGTCTCATTTTCTTGGCTCTGGAAACCAATGCATGATGTTTTGCAAGACTGAAACAGATATTTCCAGAATTATCCTCTTAAGTCTTCTAAGACAGGACTTTCCACAGTGTCTTGATACTTGTGACTCTGTTGAACCATTATTCCCACCAGAAGGTCTCTTAGAAATCTCTCTGCATGTATATGTGTGTGTGTATGTGTTTATTCTTTTTTGTCCTTTATTTTGTTAATGTGGTGTATCACATTTTTGAATTGAGTATGTTGAACCATCTTTGCATTGCAAAAACAAGTCCCATCTGGAGGTACCTGGCTGGCTCAGTTGGAAGAACATGTGACTCTTGATCTTGGGATCATGAGTTTGAGTCCCATATGGGGTGTAGAGATTACTTAAATAAATAAAACTTAAAAAAAATAAATCCCATCTGGTCATAGTATATGATCCTTTTTATATGTTGTCAAATTCAGCTTGCTGCTGTTTTTTTTTTGTTTTTTTTTTTTTTTTTTAGCTTGCTGCTGTTTTGTTGAGGATTTTTGCATCTTTTACATCAGGAATATTGGTCTGTAATTTTCTTTTAGTGTCTGGCTTTGGTATCAAGGTTGTGCTGGTCTCATAAAGTGAGTTTGGAAATAATTCCCTTCCCTTCAGATCTTTGGAAGAATTTGAGAGGGGTAGGTGTTAATTCTTCTTTAAATGTTTGATGAGGCAGGGGAGCTGGGTGGCTCAGTCAATTAAGTGTCTGACTTTTGATCCTAACTCAGGTCTTGATCTCAGAGTTTTGACTTCAAGCCTCGAGTTGGGCTCTGTGCTGGGTGTGGAGCCTGCTTTAACAAATGTTTGATAGGATTCACCAGTAAAACTATCAGGTCATTATTGATCTGTTCATCATTTCTATTTCTTTGTGATTGTCTTCGGGTTGTATGTTTCTAGGAATGTGTTAATTTCTTTTCGGTTATCCAAATTAATGGCATGTACTTATAAATAGTAGTCTTTTAAGAGCCACTGTGTTTTGCTGGTATCATTTGTAATGCCTCCTCATTCATTTATACTTTTGTCTGTTTGAGTCCTCTCTTTTTTTCTTGGTTAGTTCAGCGAAAATTTTGTCAGTTGTGTCTGTTTTCTGAAGAACCAACTTAGTTTCATTGATTTTGTGTGTGTGTGTATTGTCTTTCTAGTCTTCATATCATTTATTTCTGTTCTGATCTTTGTTATTTCCTCCCTCCTACTAACTTTGGGCTTAGTTTAGTCACCTTTTTCTTGCTCCTTATGGTGTTGTTAGGTTGTTTACTTAAGATCTTTTTTTTAAGATTTATTTATTTATTTGAGGGAGAGAAAGAGTGCTCATTAGTGGGAAGAGGGGCTGAGAGAGAGAGAGAGAGAGAGAGAGAGAGAGAATTTCAAGCAGACTCCTTGCTGGCCGAGTTGCCCCACATTGAGCTCAATCCCAGGACCACAAGATCATGAACTGAGCTGAAATCAGACACTTAACTAACTGACCTACCCAAACACCCAATCTTATTTTCTTAATGTTGGCTTTTATTACCATACACTTCCCTCTTAGAACTGCTTTTGCTATTTCCATTTTTGTCAAATATTTAATTTTTTCCTCATTTTTACTGAGATATAATTAACATACATTGCTGTGTAAGTTTAAGGCATACAGCATAATGACATGGCTTGCATAATGTGAAATGATTACTCCAGTAAGTTTAGTTAATATTTGTCAAATCACAAAGATACAAAAAAAAATGTGGTTTTTTTTTTGTAATAAGAGAACTCTTAGGATCTACTCTTTTAACAACTTTCGAATACACCATACAGCAATGCTAATAATAGTCATCATGTTGTATATTCAAGATACTTTTTGATTTCTTCTTTGACCCATTGGTTGTTCAGGGTTGTGTTGTTTAATTTCCATATATTTTTTAATTTTCCAGTTTTCCTCCTGTTACTGATTTCTAGTTTCATAACACTGTGGTCAGAAAAGATACTTGGTGTGGTTTCAATCTTCTTAAATTTGCTAGGATTGCTCTGTGACTTAACATATGATCTGTCTTAGAGAATGTTCCACTTGGAACATACTTGAGAAGAATATTCTGCTGTAGATGGAATGTTCTGCATGTTTCTTTTAGGTTCATTTGGTCTATAGTATTGTTCAAATCCATCTTAGTTTCCTTAGTGATTTTCTGTCTGGATATAATCCAACCATTGTTGAAAGTGGGGGTGTTAATGCCCCCTACTATTATTGTATTTCTGTTTATTTCTCCTTTTAGTTCTGTTAGTATTTTCTTTCTTTCTTTCTTTCTTTCTTTCTTTCTTTCTTTCTTTCTTTCTTTCTTTCTTTCTTTCTAATGATTTTATTTATTTATTCATGAGAGAGAGAGAGAGAGAGAGAGAGGTAGAGACACAGGCAGAGGGAGAAGCAGGCTCCATGCAGGGAGCCTGATGTGGGACTGGATCCCGGGTCTCCAAGATCACGCCCTGGGCTGAAGGTGGCGCTAAACCACTGAGCCACCCAGGCTTCCCAACATTTTTTGTTTTTGATGTCATAGTTTACCTCTTTTCATATACTATATCCATTAACAAATTACTGTAGCTATTTTGTTACAGTTATTTTTAACACTTTTGTCTTTTGACCCTAGTGATTAACACACCATCATATTGCAGAATTTGAGTATTCTGAATCTCACTATGTACAGTTGACCCTTGAACAACATAGTTTTGTTTATTTGAGGGAGAGAAAGAGTGCTCATTCGTGGGAAGAGGGGCTGAGAGAGAGAGGGCACCTGGGTGGTTCAATTGGTTAAGTGTCTGCTTTTGGCTCAGGTCATGATCCCAGAGTCCTGAGACTGAGCCCCACGTCAGGCTCCCTGCTTAGTGGGGAGCCTGCTTCTCCTCTCCCTCTGCCCCTCCCCTGCACCTTCTCTCTCTCTTGCTCACTCTCTCTCTAAAATAAATAAATAAAATCTTAACAACAAAAAAGAAGTAACAGAGCCTATAAAGCTGAATAAAGCATTCTTTAAAAAAAAACAAAAACATAGGTTTGAACTGTGCAGACCCACTTATACATGAGTTTTTATTAAAAAACATTAAAATAGTACAATACTGTAAATTCACTTTCTCTTCCTTATGATTTTCTTTCTTTTTAAAAAAATTTATTTATTAGCAAGAGAGAGAGTCAATGCAAGTGGGGAGGGGCAGAGGGAGAGGATCTCAAGTTGACTCCACATTGAGTGCAGAGCTCCACATGGGGCTCGATCCCACGACCTTGAGATCACAACCTGAGCTGAAATCAAGAATTAGACACTCAACCAACTGAGCCACTCAGATGCCCTTCTTCCTTATGATTTTTAAATAACATTTTCTTTTCTCTAACTTACTTTATTGTAAGAATACAATATATAATACATGTAACTCACACAAAATATATCTCAATCAACTGTTTATGTTATCAATAAGGCTTCCAGTCAAAAGTGGGCTATTAGTTTTTAAGTTTTGGGGGATTCAAAAGTCATACATGGATTTTCAACCATGAATGGATATGGTGCCCCTAACTCCAAAATTATTCAAAAGTCAACTGTGCTTATTTTTTCCAGTTGTGTTATATTTTCATATGTTTTTATATTACTAATTAGTGTCTTTTCACTTCCACTTAAAATACTCCTTTCAGCATTTCTTGTAGGCGGGTCTACTGGTGATCAACTCCCTCAGCTTTTGATTATCTGGGAAAGTCTTGGTCTCACCTTCTTTTCTGAAGGACACATGTGCTGGGTAAAGTATTCTTGCTTGGCAGGGTTTTTTCCCCCCAGAACTTTGAATATATCATCCCATTCTCTTGTGGCTTGCAAAGTTTAAGCTGAAAAATCTAGTATAGCCTTATACAATTTCTCTTATTTGTGAGGAATCTTTTTTATCTCTTGCTGCTTTAAAATTTTTCTTTTTAAAGATTTTATTTATTTATTTATTTATTTATTTATTTATTTATTTATTTATTTTTAATTTTTATTTATTTATGATAGGCACACAGTGAGAGAGAGAGAGGCAGAGACACAGGCAGAGGGAGAAGCAGGCTCCATGCAGGGAGCCCAACGTGGGATTCGATCCCCGGTCTCCAGGATCGCGCCCCGGGCCAAAGGCAGGCGCTAAACCGCTGCGCCACCCAGGGATCCCTATTTATTTATTTATTCATGAGACACACACACACACAGACAGACAGACACACACACACACACACACACACAGAGGCAGAGACACAGGCAGAGGGAGAAGCAGGCTCCATTCAGGGAGCCCGGTGTGGGACTCAATCCCAGGACCCCAGGACTACGCCCTGGGCCAAAGGCAGGTGCTAAACCCCTGAGCCACACAGGGATCCCCTAAATTTTTCTGTCTTAAAAAAAGAAAATAAAATTCCCTCAGTCTTTGATTTTAGGGAGTTTTATTATAATGTATTTTGGAGAACATTTCTTTAGGTTGAAATTGGGGGGGGGGGTGCGACTTAAGAGTTTTGTGAACTTAGATGCCTGAATCTCTCCCTACATTTGGGAAATGCTCAGCCATTATTTTGTTAAATAATTTTTTTCTCTTTCTCCCTCTCTTCTCTTTCTGTTATTCCAATAACGTATTTTGTTTTGTTTTGTTTTGTTTTGTTCTGATGGTATCCCTTTGTTCAGAGGCTAGGCTTTTAAAACTCCTTTTCATTCTTTTTTTTTTCATTCTCCTCTGATTAGATCATTTCAACTGACTTGTCTTTAGCTTTACAGATTTTTTCTTCTACTTGATCAAGTCTGCTACTGGTGCTCTCCGTTGCAGTTTTCATTTCATTCATTCACTTCTTCAGCTATGGAATTTGTTTGGCTCTTTTTTTTTTTTTTTCAAGATTTTATTTATTTATTCATGAAATACACACAGAGAGAGGCAGAGACATAGGCAGAGGGAAAAGCAGGGTCCATGCAGAGAGCCCGACGTGTAACTTGATCCCGGGTCTCCAGGATCATGCCCTGGGCCGAAGCCAGACGTTCAACCACTGAGCCACCCGGGCTGCCCTGTTTGGCTCTTTATGTTCCCATTTCTCTGTTAAACTTCTCACTTTGATAGTATATTGTTTTCCTGAATTCATTGAGTTGTCTGTGTTTTCTTGTAGCTCACTGAGCTTCTTTAAAACCACCATTTTGAGATCCCTGGGTGGCGCAGCGGTTTGGCGCCTGCCTTTGGCGCAGGGTGCTATCCCGGAGACTCGGGATCGAATCCCACATCGGGCTCCCTGTGCATGGAGCCTGCTTCTCCCTCTGCCTGTGTCTCTGCCTCTCTCTCTCTGTAACTATCATAAATAAATAAAAATTAAAAAAAATATTAAAACCACCATTTTGAATTATTTGTTGGATAAATTGCAGGTTTCCCTTTCTTCGCTGCCAGTTACTGGAAAATCCCGTTCCACTGGCAGTGTCCTGTTTGCTTGACTTTCCATGTCCCTTGAACTCTTGAACCCTTGCATTGCTGGCTTTGCATTTGAAGAGGCATTCACCCCCTCCAGGCTTTACTGACTGGCTTTGGGAGAGAAGTACCTTCCATCAATACTGTTAGGTATCCTGAGGCTTTCTCAGACCTTTTCTATGGATACTCCTGGTCCATACTACTTGTTCTCACTTTGGGTGGAATTCTTAAAATTGTGTGCCTTCTCTTGATACTGCTAAGGCAGGCTAGGTACTGATAGCCTTCTGTTTGTTTTTCCTGAACAGTGTTGAATGCCTAAGTTTGGGTGGTTTCTACCCAACCCGCAGAGCTGGAGCAGTTTTCGGCGTGTCCTCACTAGCTGTAGGCAAAGGCCTTCACTAGCTGCCCCCCAGGGCATACGCTGGGATGGATGTGGGAGGATGGGAAAGGAGTAGGGAAGCACAGTGTTGGGGTTGCCTGTGGGCCACCTGCGGGGGTGGATCTACAGGTGAGGCATTCCTAGCAGCCTAGGGATGAACTTCCTGACAGTGTATGCAAAGTGATTAGTAGGATCTGTGGCACTTTTCTGCTCTCAAGACCCTGGATGCAGTTCTCTTAGCCACTCCACATTCCCCAGTCATACAGCATACCTTATCCTTCTGGGTGGGGTGAGGAAGAAGTTGATCTTTTGGGCAGCGTTCCACACAGCCTGAGGAGCCAAGTGCTTGCTTAATCACAGGCTTCCACTTTACCCATGGGAGAAACCACTAGTTGAGAAGTCTCTCCTGGCACTTAGCTGTGCCGCCTTGTGAAAGGCGTAATGAGAACCAGGTGAAACAGTTTTTCTTACACTTTGAAGTGTAGCCAGTCTTTTCTTTCTTTCTTTCTCTTTCTTTCTTTCTTTCTTTCTTTCTTTCTTTCTTTCTTTCTTTCTTTCTTTCTCTCTCTCTCTCTCTCTTTTTCTTTCTTTCTTTCTTTCTTTCTTTCTTTCTTTCTTTCTTTCTTTCTTTCTTTCTTTCTCTTTCTTTCTTTCTTCTTTCTTCTTTCTTTCTCTTCTTTCTTCCTCCCTCCCTCCCTCCCTCCCTCCCTCCCTCCCTCCCTCCCTTCCTTCCTTCCTTCCTTCCTTCCTTCCTTCCTTCCTTCCTTCCTTCCTTCCTTTTTCTTTTCCCTACAGTGGCGTGCTGGAACCTCTCTGCTGACTCCCAGACTTCCACCAAGGCACCTTGTCTGTGGGTGTTACGATTTTGTTAAATCAACAGTTGTTAAGTAGAGCCAAGAGGGCCAGATAGTGAGCCATGGTTCAATAAAAGACCACAAGAGAAAATGAAACAGAATTTGCTACTCAGGTCCATAGCAGGCTTCAAGGGACCACATGACACGGTCAGGGCAGGGAATAGGCAGAAAGAAAGAGAGGCAGGACTCAGGGCACACGGTTTTATTTGGGTCTGTGAATGGAAGGTTTTGGGCTCCTGTGCCAAGGCCAGATTGGTCCATTGAAACCATAAAGGGCAGTGTTTTGATAAGCTCCACAGGGTTCTTATCTCAGGGGCACACAGGGGAAAGGCCTGGGAGCTAGGGGAGACTGTTGATCCCAAGGGCTGTTAGAGAAGTCAGTCGCCTAGATTTGCTTCTGACTCTGTGGGCTTTTATCTGGGCATGCACTTGTAGGAGGGGAATGGGGGAAAGTGTCAGTAAGGTCCCTGCAGGCTGCTTGCCTAAACAAAATGGATGTTGAGGCACCAATACCATGGAATAGCTGAGCTAAACTCTTGAACAGTAGGTGATGGGAAAAATCAGTGCTCTGATTTTTTCTGAGGGGAAGATGGTAGAAAACTGTTTCACCATTTTGATGACAGTTCTGTTACTTTTTTTTTTTTTTTTTCCTAAGATTTTCTTTATTTATTTGGGAGAGAGAGACAGAGCAGGGGGAGGAGCAGAGGGAAAAGCAGATAGCCCAACGCTGAGCAGGGAGCCCAATGTGGAGCTCAATCCCAGGACCCCAGGATCATGACCTGAGCTAAAGGCAGACACTTAACCCACTGAGCCACCCAGGCCCGCTCATAGTTCTGTTATTCTTTCAGGTAAATTAAGGTAATTAGAAATCCTCTTTCCCAAGAGCTGTACACAGGACCATTTTAGTGATCTCTATTGGGCATAATCTGTAAGGGTGAAGTCTATGAGCCTTACTAGATAGATCTTTATACTCTGATCTTGCAAGAGTGAGGACTCTTTCACTATGTCATTAGTGACTTGAAACATAATGAGCTCAGCAACTAGGAGTTACCCAACAAGGCCTGCTGGCATCGGTCACATCTCTTAAGTTAGAGGCCATATGGAAGTACAAGCAAGTCTGGTACATTCTGGAAAATCCTCTCTGGATAAGTTACAGTCTGAAGAACATTTTTGCAACAGAATCCCATAGATACTTAATTGCAAAAGGTGTTTCACAGAGCAAGTAAAGAATCAAGGGTACCCTGTGTTACAGAGTGCCTTCCCAAGGTGATTGACTAACGTATCAGCAAGGGGATAAGGATGGAGGGGCAGACAGACAAGGAGCAAAGCCTGATACAATGGGCAGACCATAAATTGGAGCCTGGTGGCAACATCAGGTGGCAGTCAGATAAGGCCTCTCAAAGGTGTGAATCCCAGGCTCTTCACTGCACAGTCTCTGAGGCCTGCCCCAGCCTTCTTTTCTGAGCTGCCTTAGTGGAAATTTATTTTCTTCAGTTTCTTTCTCAATGAGAAAATATATTTCTGCTGCAAAGAAGGAGGAACCAAGAAGTTACGAAGCACAGATGAGGAGATGAACATGAGAATTGAGTCACTGCTGGAGATGAAGTGGGCAGGGTTTCCTCAAAAGGAGTGGTCTGGACACCCACACTCCCTGCCTCCTTTCTCCCCACCCTCATCCCCACCCCACAGCCAGGGGCAAGGTCCTTACCTGGCACAGTCCCCAGAGATGGGGGAGGAAGGGCATCGGGAATTCACACCCAGAACCTTCAACTTTACAACATACTTCTTCTCGGGGCCAAAGGACTCAGGACAGCAGAGCTCAAAGCAGGGCCAGAAGATGCAGTTGGGGCCACAGAGTTTGGTCCGATTCAGGGGCAGGACAGTATCATCATCACAGCACTGCTCCATGGGATTGTAGATCTGATCTCCACACCCGGACACCTGGGGTGTCTGGTCCAATTCAGGGGCAGGACAGTATCATCATCACAGTACTGCTCCATGGGATTGTAGATCTGATCTCCACACCCCTGGGCCAGCAGGGGTGTCTGAGCAGAGATCACTGGTGTGAGCCCACGGAGGACCAGGCACTAACTTCCCTAGTCAGGAGCCTGTGAACCGTGACCCCACTTCCCCAGGGGAGCCTTGTCCCTCTTCACTCTTCACCATCCTTGTACTCACCTGTGACTGTCTTTGAGCACTGGAGGAGAAGGAAGACTAACACGCAGACAGGAGCTGGAGGAGAGGGAAAGGAGGTTGACTATGGGGCTGGAGTGTGGCCATTGGGCTGACTGACCTCAAGGAGGCAGGCCAGTGTGGGGGAGTCTTGGCCCCAGATTTGCTCTATAGACTTGGGTTTGGGGCCATCTCTGCATAGGGTCTAGATCCTGACGCAGGTGAGAGTCCAATCCAGAGCATCCTGGGCCCTTTAAGGGGAGAGAATTCAGGGAAAACTCTTAGCATGCCATAGCTTAAGATTCTAAAAATGCAGCGCAGCTCCCCAGTTGGGTGTTAAAGGCATCCAGAGGGTGAAGAGGAAGAGGAAAGAAGCTGAGGTAGATTGACAAGAAGAGAATTTGGGGGCAGAGCTGCTTTGGGGATATGACTGGCCTTGAACGGGTCTTGGAGTCGGGGCTCCCCTTCCCTGAATTGCAGCTTCTGGGCCCCTGTGACTATGGATGGAGATGGAGAGATACAGGAGTTGGGAAAGAAGGAATAGGTCATGAAGGGTTTTTATAGATGCAGTCACATGCCTGGGCTAGTGATTCACCCAGTTCATGTATTCCACAGTTGTCCTTATTTTGAAAGCATGTAGGGGCTGGTAACAATGGGATTTCATGGATAAAACAGGATGCAAAGGGTATGGTTTCATCTTCTGTGCTTGCAAGTGGAAAATGCCCTGTTACTCTATAACCTCAGCCCCACCAGGGGCTACTGGGTATCAGAGACTGAAGGCAGCTCTGAGGTTCACTCCATGTTATGGTTCTAGAATGCTGCTGGCCTCTAGCTCTACCGGGCATTGTCAGTTAATATACAATCAGAGAGGGTGGCTCCCTCCATTTATTTTAAGCTTTCTCCCCAATAAAACACCTGGTATTTCTATATTTCCCAAGTACTTTGTCCTTAGAAGTTTCAGGAGATTGTGTCCCAAACCACTTTGTTTACTCTGGAAAGCTCTTTGGAATGATTCTCACAGTTGTCACATGATCTAGCAGAAGAGCACAGGCTCCATAAACTCTAGAAGGGAACCAGAGGAGAGCAACAGTTGCAATTTTTTTTTTAAAGATTTTATTTATTTATTCATGAGAGACACACAGAGAGAGGCAGAGACACAGGCAGAGGGAGAAGCAGGCTCCCTACGAGGAGCCCAATGCGGGACTCGATCCCAGGACCCCGGGATCACGACCTGAGCCAAAGGCAGATGCTCAGCCACTGAGCCACCCAGGTGCCCCAACAGTTGCAATTTCTTTTCAGGGGGTTGTTGTGAGGCTCCAAAGAGCATATGGTTCTAGAGGGCAGATCTTAATAATGTTAATAATAACAGGGTGCCTGGGTGGCTCAGTGGGTTAAGCATCTGACTCTTGATTTCAGCTCAGGTTATGATCTCAGGATTGTGAGATTGAGCCCTGCCTTGGGCTCGGCACTCAGCACAAAGCCTGCTTGTCCCTTTCCCTCTGCTCCTCCCACTGCTCTCTCTCTGTCACTAAAATAGGTAAATAAAATATTTAATAATAATAATAATAATAATAATAATAATAATAATAATAAGATGGGTAGCCCGGGTGGCTCAGTGGTTTAGCACTGCCTTCAGTCCAGGGCATGATCCTGGAGACCCTGGATCAAGTCCCACGTCTGGTTCCCTGCATGGAGCCTGCTTCTCCCTTTGCCTGTGTCTCTGCCTCTCTCTCTGTGTCTCTATGAATAAATAAATAAAATCTTAAAAAAAAAATAAGAAGAAGAAGTAGGAGGGGTTCCTGGATGGCTCAGTTGGTTAAGCAACCGACTTGGCTTCAGCTCTTGGCATGATCTCAGGGTTGTGAGATTGAGCTTCATGTCATGCTCCACGCTCAGCATGCAGTCTCCTTGTCCTTCTTCCTCCCTCTTTACCTCTCCTCTGACTCACATGCTGTCTATTTCTCTCTCTCTCAAATAAATAAATAAAATAAAATAAAAATAAGTAGCGGTGGTATGTGATGCAGTACTTGAGCGTGCAGCTCGGGTAGAGGGAAGCACAGGGCAAACTGAGGTCATTGAATCTGGATGCTCCCAATGGGCTCCACCTGTCACCTTGTTTGTCTAATGTGCTTTTTAAATGATCCAGTACTAGAGGGGAAACTACCACCCAAAATCAGTTTGGGGAATAACAGCAAAACTGGGGGAGGAGGGACCTTTACCAGATGTGGTCTGCTTACAAAACTTCAGGGAAAGATCTGAAAACCTTGTATAATAGTTTTCTGAGATTCATCTATTGAATTGGTAAAGTAATACCAGTGGCTTTTAATCCTATCCCATTTCCCCTTAGATTTCACTTTATTTTTTTTTAAGATATTATTTATTTATTCATGAGAGACACAGAGAGAGAGGCAGAGACACAGGCAGAGGGAAGAAGCAGGCTCCACGCAGGGAACCCGATGTGGGACTCGATCCCTGGACTCCAGGATCACTCCCTGGGCTGAAGGCAGGTGCTCAACCACTAAGCATGCACTCCTAGATTTCACTTTATTATTATTTAAAAAAAATTTTTTTTAATTTTTTAAAATTTTTATTTATTTATTTATTTATTTATTTATTTATTTATTTATTTAGATTTCACTTTAAAAGTTTAAAACCCCCGATACTTTTTGCCCTTGGGATTTTTCTGGCTTCTGTTTTTTTTTTTTTTTTTTTTTAAGTTTAAATATACATTGGCACAAGAGTTCGGTTCTTACTAGTGACTTAATACAGTTATTGTCATTGAGATTTAGCGAGTATTAGTCATGCACATATGGGGAAATATGTTTGGGTATGATATTGTGAAATTGTAAGAACTAGTCCTGTTGCATCATGCACATGATTACTAATCACTTTTCTTCCCCTTTACAGCACAAATAAAGGTTTTGAGTTCTAAACAAACAAAAAAGATAGGCAATTCAGCCAGAGAGACTTCACCACCCTCATTTTCCAGAATAGAATAAGGCAGATCGGTGGTCATCAAGAATATAGAATACTTGAAAAATCACTAGAAACCAACTAAACCTAACAGATATCTATAGAACACTTCAAAATAGCAAGATACACATTCTTTCCAAATGCCCATGTAACATTCTACAATATATACCATATTCTAGGCCATTTAAAAAGTCTCGATAATGTAAAAGGTTTGAAATTCTACAAAGTATGTTCTCTGACCACAGTGGAACTAAATGAGAAATAAGTAACAGAAGGAAATTTGGGAGACTCACAAATATGTGGCAATTTAAAACCCAACTCCTAAGTAAAATAACTAGTAGGTCAAGGAAAAAAAATCACAAAGGAAATTCAAAAATATTTGAAACAAATGAAAATGAAAACACAATGCATTAAAACATACGGCACACAGCTTATAGCAAGGATGACAGAGAACTGCATAGACATAAACGCCTATGTTATAAAAAAAAAGAAAGATCTCAAAGCAATAATTTAGTCTTCTGATTGGAAAAATAAGAGCAAATAAGCCCAGAGGAGCAGAACTAAGGAAATAATGAAGATACCAATGAAAATAAATGAAATGGGAGAATAGAAAAAAAAATATCAATATAATTTAAAGGATGTTTTTAAAAAATTAACAAAATTGGCAAACCTTTAGCTGAAATGACCAAGAAAAAAGAATCCTTAAATTAATGTCAATCATTCATAAACTTAAAAAAAAAAAACAGAACTTTCCAACTCACTATTATTACCCTAATATCAAATCCAGACAAAGCAACATCTCTTATAAATATAAACTAAAAAATTCTCAAAAAAAATACTAGCAAACAAAATCCAACAGGATATTTCCATAAAGAATTCTACACTGTGACCAAATGGGATTTATCCCAGGAATGCAAAATTGATTCAACATATGAAAATCAATCAACGTAATACACCTTATTAGTAGAATATGGTGGGAGGGGGCATGATTATCTCAAATGATACATTAAAGGCATTTTTAAAAAAGATTTTATTTATTTATTCATGAGAGATATATATATATAGAGAGAGAGGCAGAGACACAGGCAGAGGGAGAAGCAAGCTCCATGCAGGGAGCCCAACATGGGACTCCAGGATCACTCCCTGGGCCAAAGGCAGGCGCTAAACCTCTGAGCCACCCAGGGATCCCCACATTAAAGGCTCTTAACAAAATCTACACTCTTTCATGATTAAAACAACAACAAAGAACAAACTGGGAGTCAAGAGAGCTTTCTTTACCTGATAAAGGATCTCTATAGGGGATCCTTGGGTGGCGCAGCGGTTTGGCGCCTGCCTTTGGCCCAGGGCATGGCCCAGGGCACAGTCCTGGAGACTGGGGATCAAATCCCACGTTGGGCTCCCGGTGCATGGAGCCTGCTTCTCTCTCTGCCTGTGTCTCTGCCTCTCTCTCTCTCTGTGTGTGACTATCATAAATAAATAAAAATTAAAAAAAAAAAAGGGTCTCTATAAGGAAACCCACAGATTACTGTAATGGTAAAAGACTGAGTGCTCCCCACCAATGTCAGGAACAGGACAAGTACATTCACTCTCACCACTCAATTTAACATAGCATTGAAAGTTCAACCCAGAATAATCAGGCAAAGAAAGAAAAAGAAATCCGATTGGAAAAGAAGATGTAAAACTATTTCTGGGGCGCCTGGGTGGCTCAGTCGATTAAGTATCTGCTTTCAGCTCAGGTCATGATCTCGAGGTCCTGGGATTGAGCCCCACCACCAAGCTCCCTGCCCAGTGGGGAGTCTGCTTCTCCCTCTCCCTCTGTCCTGCCCCCCCAACCTGGCTCTCTCTCAAATAAATAAATAAAATCTTAAAAAAAAATAAATAATAAAACTATTTTTATTTGCAAATGACATGATCATCTGGTACGTTAAAAATGCTTAAGGAAGCTACTAAGACCACTATAGAACTAACGGATGGATTAACCAAGGTTGCGAGGTACAAGACCAATATATAAAAAACTTTTATTCACTAGTAAAGAGCCATATGATATTGAAATTAAGAAAATAATTCTCCTTATAACAGTATCAAGAGTAAAAAATACTTATTAATAAATTTAACAAAAGAAGCACAGAACATGTACACTGAAAACAATGAAACTGTTGAAAGCATTTAAAGAATGTGTAAATTAATTGTACCATATTCATGTTCATAAATTGAAAAACAATCTTATTCAAATGCCATTGCCCCCAAGTTTACCGATAAATTCAGTGTAATCCCTATCCAGCTGGTTTCTCTGCAGAAATTAACAAGCTGATCCTAAAATTCATATTGGAATGCAAGGGACTCAGAATAGTCAAAGCAAAGAGGAACAAAGTTGTTGAACTTTGTTTCATAATTTTAAAGCTTACTACAAAGCCTCAGTAGTTAATTCAGTGTGGTATTGACCTAAGGGATGCACATATAGATCAATGGACAGAATAGACTGTCCAGAAATAAGCCCGTATATTTATGGTCAGTTAAATTCCAACAAAGTGCTATGACAACTAAATAGGGAAAAGATTAATCTTTTCAACAAATGGTCGTGGGAAAACTGGGTGTCTGTAGGCAAAAAGAGACTAAGAAGGACGTGGAGAAAGAGAGCAAGAAGGAGAACACATTGTACACAAAGATTAACTTCAAATTGATCATAGACCTAAATTTAAGATCTAACCCTTAGCAAAAAAACAAAAAAAACAACAAAAAAAAAACAGTAAATCTTAAGGACCTTGATTTAGGCCATATTTTCTTTTTTTTTTTTTTTTTTTTTAGGCCATATTTTCTATGACATCAAAAGCATAAGAGGCAAAGAAAAAATAGGATTTATCAAAATTGAAAACCTATGGACTGCACACAAAAATATTAAGGAAGTGAAAAGACAATCACATAATGGGAGAAAGTATTTGCAAATCCCATATATGGTAAGGGAGAAGTATCTAGAATATGTTGAAAAACTCAATAATGAAAAGACGCCCCAATTTAAAAGTGGAAAAAGTATCTGAAGAGACCCTCTTCCAAAAAGGAAACAGCCAGTCAGCACATGAAGAGATGCTCATCACTGTTCACTAAGGGAATGCAAATTAAAACTACATGAACTCGCTTCATGCCCACTAGGATGACTGTAATAAAAAGAAAAGTGGAGGATAAAAGGATTGGAGAGAAGGTGGAGAAATCTGAACCCTCCTATGTTGCCAATAGGAACATGAAGTGGTTTAGCAGCAGTGGAAAGCAGTTTGATAGTTTCTCAGAGAGTTAAACATAGAATTACCAGTTGACCCAACTACTCTGCTCCAAGGTACATAGCCCATAGCATTGAGAACAGGTACTCCAATAAATATGCATATACGCATATTTGTAACAGCACTATTCCCAGGGGCCAGAATATAGGAACAGCCCAAAGGTCTATTAACAGATGAATGGATAAGCCAATTGTGTGGGGCGCCTGGTTGGCTTAGTGGGTTAAGCATCTGCCTTCAGCTCAGGTCAGGATCTCAGGATCTCAGGATCTCAGGATCTCAGATCTTGGGATCGAGCCCTGCATCAGACTCCCTGCTTAACAGGGAGCCTCTTCTCCCTCTCTTCTGACCCTCCTCCCTGCTTGTGCGCTCTCTGTCTCAAATAAATAAAATTCTTAAAAAAAAAGTGTAATATATATGCAAATGGAATATCTAAATATTCAGCTCTAAAAGGAAGGACTGATAAATTCTATAGTGTCAATGAACCTCAAAAATATTACCCAAGTGAAAGATGAAAGTAACGTAAAAGGTCACATATGGTATGATTAGTTCCCTTTATACAGAATGTCTCAAATAATAGGAAAATCCATGGAGATGGAAAGCAGATTGGTGGTTGCCAGGGGTAGGGATAAGAGGGAATGGGAAGCAACGGGTAAATGGGTACAGGGTGGTCTCTGGCTCCATTCCTAGGTGGCTCAGGTAAAAAGCAATTTTGGAAGATGGTTGGGCTACTCTTCCTTCAACTTGGGAGACACAAGAAAAGAGGGGAGGAAGGAGAGAGGAGGGGAAGGGAATACAGGGAAGGAGATGAGAGAGACATAGTTACCCAAAAGGAAGTATTAGGAACGCAGCAGGCATTGCTCATCTGAATGGACCATAGATGACAAAACTCCATCCACTTCTCCTTCCTCCCTGAGCCTGGACTGGAATGGGCTCCTTGGGCACAGATCCTGGTGCAATTGAGCTTCATGCCTGAGACCTTCAACCTCCCAACCACCTGATCTGAGAGGTCAAGGACTTGGGGAAATGGTGCTGGAAACAGAGTCAGAAGGTGCAGTTGGAGCCACAGAGGCAGGCCCATTTAAAAGGTAGGAAGGCCCCCTCGCCACCACTCTTAAGAGGTTTGTAGGACTGTCTATACCTGAGCACCAGCGGCTACATCTAGAGTGTAGTATCTGGGGGAGCCAGAGCTGGATTGGATCTAAAGATTAGCCTAGGACCCCACCTCTATCCATGGTACCATCTCCTCCCTCCACACTATACCTGTTCTCACCTGCAATTCCTTCCAAGCCTGAGCTCAGGAGTTCAAAATTGAAGGCAGCAGCTGAGAAGCAGAGGGGCATGAGAATGATGTTGAGAGTATAAGCATCTGGTCAGCACCAGGATACACAAGATGACGTCACTGAGCTGTCACCGTGGGCAACAGCTCAGAGTGGATGTTGACACTGAGGCAGGGTGGCAGGGAGGGGTCTGGGAAGGGCTGGGGATGATATTTGCAGGGCAGGGGAGAGGCTGAGATGCAGTCAGAGATCACCTGGGAGTGATTACCAAGGAGGAAGCCAAGAATCGAACAGGCAAGAGAGCATGAAGTTTGAGGTTGAGAGGTGCATTGGAGATACATCAAGACAGAAGCTTGGGGCCGGAGTGCCCCCCCATGGATCCTTACCAAAGATCCTGGGCTCCATGGTTCTCGATCCTCGGCTCCAGAGCAGTTGATGGTAGGGAAGGAGCAGAGCTGGGACTGGGACTTTATACCAGAACTTCGATAGACACCCTTACCCACACCTAGGGAACCTGCTGGATTCACGTGATGACAGAGGAGGCAGTGCTGCTGAAAGGGGAGGGGCACAAAGACTCACGGTTATGTTGAGCCTATCTTCAGCCTCCCCAGGAAACACCTGGGACCGAGGATGTGAGAGCTGAATCCATTCTTCAGAAGAAGTGATGGGGCAGCTAAATCAATGGGTCTTAGGAAAGAAGAGCTGGAGCCCCTGGTGTTCCCGTGCTTATTAACCATTTGTATGTGACTCACCAGGACATCATTATATGGCTAACAGTCCAAAAGAAAGTTTAATTACCCAGTAATGGTCCAGATTCTCTGCAGTACATACAATTCTATTTCTTGTGTATCCTCCTTGCATTTTTTAAAGTACCCATTATGACAAACTCATTGCTTTTACATCCCGAGTGAATGTCCTGATCCATAGTTTGGAGAACACTTCTCTACCTTGCAGCTAGTTGAGAAGAGGGGAGACCTGAAGAGCAGGGGAGCATGAGGTAGGGAGGGGAATGTGCTGTCCCCGCACCCCTTGGGCAGGACTCTGGTAATTACACAATTGTTTCTGCTTCAGAAACCTTCTCCCTGGTTTCCTGTCTCAACCCTCTTATCTACCCCCCTTGCAGGAAACAGACACCAGGATCTTCCACAGACTCAAACCTCACCACTTCCACCCCTGCTTAGGGCCCTGGGAGGTTAAGTCCAATCCTCACTGAGGCCCAGAGGAGGACTGGCCCTGCCCTCCCATGGCTGAACCCCACTGAAACAGGTCTTGCTCACTTTTTTTTTTTTTAAAGATTTTATTTATTTATAGGAGAGAGAGAGAGAGCACGCATGAGCAGGGGTGAGGTGCAGAAGGAGAGGGAGAAGCAGACACCCCATTGAGCCAGGAGCCTGACTCAGAGCTCAATCACAGGACCCCAGGATCATGACCTGAGCTGAAAGCAGATGCTTAACTACCTGAACCACCCAGGCGCCCCTCTTGCTCACTCTTAAAGTCAAAGCTCAGATGTCCCTTCCTCCAGGAAGCCCTCCTTGATGCCCTTGGCCCTCTTTCCTAGCCCTACTCACCGTGAATCACTATTGTCTGAGGTGGTCTATGTCCCCTTCTGGATGTAAAAACCAGAAGAACAGGTTCTGAGGCTAAGTCATCACTGTGTCCCCAGCATCGACTAGCACAGGGCTGGTGACAGAGCAGATGCTTTGGGAATGCTGAATTAATGAATAGAAGGATGGTTGGACAGATGGATGGATGATGGTTGGACGGATGGATGGATGGATGGAAGCACTGTGTTTAGCATGTATCTAACTCCACATGCCTGTCTGACATACTGTCTTTCTGAGAACTGGTCAGAAATTGGCCTAAACACCCAGCCTCTCCGTCTCCAGGCAGCCTCCCTGTCCTTCCTGTGCTGTTGCTCAGCCAGGCCCTGTGAGATCTCATGCTCTGGGGGTGGCCTCAGGGCCTCCCTCTCCAGAAAAGCCTCCCTCAGAGTCAAGCTCCCCTGCTCCTCCACTCCACACACATCAGACCCAGCCCTGTGTTGGAGCCAGGAACCGAGGCCACCAACAGCATGGGAGCCCTGCCAGGCCCCCCAGAGCCTTCTCTAGTCCTGATTTTACTAACCGTTTCCTGCACCTACGAGGAAAAGTAGATATTACACCACGGTGCGGCTTACACCCAGTCTCAAAGTGAAAAGAAAAATAGGCAATAAACCGCACTGTCAGCATCCCTCAGGGGTGTGGCTCCTTCATCTTCTGAACCCAAGTGGCTTCCCTTGGAGGAAGAACTATGCCCCCCTCCCTCGGATCAAGTGCATTCAACCACGAAGCAGATTACTTTTTGTGAAAGAGATGAGTGCAAACCTTGTACCCATCCTTCTGTCCACTATCAGGGGGCCATGATCTACTCGAGGGTCTAGTGATGGGCTTTCCCGTCCAGCACATCAATGAACCAAGTATGATAATGACACTGATCTCACATCAGTCACCTCTGAAGTCACCGATCGCTCATGTAGGGCCTGGCACAGCTTCTTCCCATTCGTGTATAGTCTTGTCTTCTCTCCTGTGTCCCCCTGCCCTCTCTCTCCCCTCCGAACCCAACGAGAGTAGTGATTTCTGTGGGGCACCCTCCACACTGACCCTCAGATCCTTGAACCCTGCAATCAGTGCCTGGGATGTTACAAGTTGTGCGTCCTTGGATAAATATAGATATGGAGGTCGACCTAGTGTCCCTGTGGCATTTGAGTCCTGGGGTCTTGGTTTTACGTGTGACCCCAGAAACCTGGCAAATTCTCCACTTTGCCAACTCAACTCAAATTGGAATGTCCCAATCTGTAAAGAAAATGTCACTGCCTGTCACAGTGTCTTTCACCTGAAGGACATCAGCTGTGGTTAGGTGAGCAATTACTACACTCCGGTCCTTGGGCTGGGAGTGTGAGGTCGGGGAGCAGACAGGCCCTGCAGGAGGGGTGGACATGTACAGAAGGCCCCGGAGAAAGAAGATTTGCAGGGTCACTTCGATTAGGCATTACTCACTATTTCAATTTGGAAGAGTGGGGATGGCTCTGAGGCTTATGCCATGCCTTCCTTTTTGCTCAAGCAGCCTTGTTACCAGGGGGTAAGAAGGAGGTATTTGGGGGACTAAAGGGGTCATCTGGCCTCTCCAGGCTCTTAAAGGACCTGACATCTGGTTCCAAAGTGACAGATGCCCTGTATGATGCCTGCCCAGCTCCAGAGCCAAGTGGTGTCCAGGGGGCCAGGGAGGAGGACTGTAGGGCCACTGCCACCCCCCATTCTTCTCTAGAGACAAAGGGACTGGCCAAATCTGTTGCTTTTTCAAGGGCTAAACCAATGGCAACTGCAGAGACGTGGCTACCCCGATGTAGCCTCCAGGGTACAGAGGACAGAACCCCATCTCCAATCACAACCACTCCCGAGCAAATCTCAACTTCCACCCCAGTGCCTTCCTTTCCCTGCTCTCATCTCCTTCCATAGCAAGGCCCCATCCTCACCTCCAAAATCAATTTCATTTATTTATTAAGGTTATTGCTTCTTGGGGCACCTGGGTGGCTCAGTAGTTTAAGCGTCTGCCTTTGGCTCAGGTTATGATTTCAGAGTCCTGGGATAGAGTCTCGTATCAGGCTCCCTGCTCAGTAGAGAATCTGCTTCTCCCTCTCCCTCTGCCCCTTCCCCCTACCGTCTCAAATAAATAGAATCTTTTTTTTTTTTTTTCAAGAAAAGATTATTGCTTCTCAAAGCAGTCTACAGATTCAGTTCAATTGCTAGCAAAATCCCAATGGCTTTTTTTGGGCTACTTCTTCCAGAAATGTAAAGCTCATTCTCAAATTCATATGGAATGTCAAGGGACCTTGGGTAGCTAAAAGAATCTTGAAAAAGAAGAACAAAGTTGGAAGACTCACACATCCTAGTTTTAAACTTACTATGAAGATACAGGAATCAAAACAGTATAACATAAGGAAAGACATATAGATCAGTGGAATGGAATTGAAGTTCTAGAAATAAACCCATACATCTGTGGCCAATTGATTTTTGATGAGGGTGCCAAGACCATTCAATGTGGGAAGAATGGTTTTCAACATGTGGTATTGAGGAAAATGAATATCTACAGGCAGAATAATGAAATTGGATCTTTTTATTTCTACAAAAAAAAAAGTGAAAATACAACCCACAGAAAGGGAGAAAATATTTGCAAATCATGTTATCTAATAGTGATCTAGAATATTGTATCCAGAATATATACAGAACTTGTACAACTGAGTAACAAAAAGACAACACAATTTAAAAATTGGCAAAGGACTCACATTGACATTTCTCCAAAGAAGATATGCAGAGGTCCAACAAGCACGTGGAAAGATGCGCAAAGTCATTTTTATTAGGGAACTTAAAACCAAAGCTACTAGGAATTATCACTTCATATGGTGATAATTTTATTTTTATTTTTTAAAGATTTTATTTATTTATTCATGAGAGGCACAGAGAGAGAGAGAGGCAAAGACACAGGCAGAGGGAGAAGCAGGCTCCATGCAGGGAGCCCGATGTGGGACTCGATCCCGGGTCTCCAGGATCACACCCTGGGCTGCAGGCGGCACTAAACTGCTGCACCACCCGGGCTGCCCTGGTGATAATTTTAAAATGAGGAAAAACGCGTTAGTGGGCATGGAGAAATTGCATGCCTCGTGCTTTGTTAGTGGAAAAGTAAAATGGTTACAAACGCCATGGAACACTGTCTGTTCTTCAGTATGTTAGACATAGAATTACCAGGTGAACAAGCAGTTCTGCTCCTAGGTATTTACCCAAAAGAACTGAAATAGTTGCTCAAACTATCACTTGTCCACAAATGTTCATAGTGGCATTATTCACAAGAGTCAAAAGGTGGAAATATTGGGCTCCTGTGTGGCTCAGTCATTTAAGCATCTGATTTTGATTTTGGCTCAGGTCATGGTCTTGGCTCAGGTCATGATCTGAGGGGTCATGAGATCAAGCCCCGCATCCGACTCCACACTCTACAGGGAGTCTGCTTGAGATTCTCTCTCTCTCCCTCTGCCCCTCTGTGCTCTCTTGCTTTCTCTCCAAAATAAATAAATATATATTTTTTAAAGGTGGAAATATCACAAATGTCCATCAGTTGATGGATGCATAAAGTAAATGCCATATATCCCTGTGATGAAATATTATTCCTCACGAGAAGGAACGAAGTATTGCTAACAAGCCGCAACACAGATGACTCTTGAAAACCTCGTGACAAGTCAAAGAAGCCAGACACAAAGCTGAGCGTGATGGATTGTATTCTTCTGATTATACAAAAAAATCAAAGATGGGTAAATAGATCCTGTCTGGGTCTCCCTCCTCCTTCCTGCCCCTTTGTGACTCGGATGCTTTGAGACATGTGGCTCCAGGCCCCAGGGGGACATGCTGGGCTCATCCCTCCTCAGAGACCTCTCCAGCCCTGTGCTGGGGGCTGTGATCTCTCCCACTCCCCTTGGCTGTCTTCCATGCCTCTACTGCACTTGGGATTTGGTGGAGGCAACGGGGCCTGTGTTTGGGTCGGCCCCACGTCTGCCCAGGAAGTGCACTGAATCCAGGCCATGAGAGATGGGACCTCAACCAGGAGACATGCCCGGGCAGCCCAGTCTGCAGCACTTAGCAAAGTGGAAAGGGGCCCTTGACCAGGGCCTCCCCCATTCCTGAGTCTCTAACCATCTGGTTCCCTCGATTTACAGCAGCCCTGAAGATGAGTTTCAGTAAACAGCTTTTGATATGATTCCAAGAGGCACATAATAACCATTTTCTAATCTATTTTTTGAAAATATTTTATTTATTTTTTCATGAGAGACACACACACACACAGAGAGAGAGAGAGAAAGAGGGAGAGAGGCAGAGACAAAGGCAGAGGGAGAAGCAGGCTCCCCATGGGGAGCCGGATGCAGGACTTGATCCCAGGACCCCAGGATCATGACCCAAGCTGAAATCAGACGCTCAACCACTGAGCCACCCAGGTAGGTGCCCCTTTTCTAACCTATTTTTTTTTATAAATTACTTTTTTTTTTTAATTTATTTATGATAGTCACAGAGAGAGAGAGAGAGGCAGAGACACAGGCAGAGGGAGAAGCAGGCTCCATGCACCGGGAGCCGGACGTGGGATTCGATCCCGGATCTTCAGGATCGTGCCCTGGGCCAAAGACAGGCGTTAAACTGCTGTGCCACCCAGGGATCCCTCTAACCTATTTTAATTAAAAACAATATCCTTCATGACCAACTCAGGTGGTCCTATGACCTACTAAGATGGTGAGAGCCACAGTTTGGAGAACACTGCTCTGCATTGCAGCTGCTGGAGAGAGCGAACCAGCAACAGGGGTGATGTGGGGTGGGAGGGGAGCGTGTCCTGCTCGGGTCTCTCTTTTCCACTGCCCTGCCCACGTTCTTCCTGTCCCTCAATCTCTCCCCTCCCCCCCCTCAGTTTCTCTGTCCCTCTTCAGTGTCAGCTGACAGATGATCAGGTGACCAGAGGACCCATTGGATTCTGTTTCATAAATGAGCCTGGAGAGTGGGATCAGTTGTTGACTTAGATCTGGGACATCGAGTGGTGTTTGAGCACAGGAGACACTCAGCCTGGATCTATCCTGGGTAGAGTGACTGGTCCCCGATCTATGAGTCTGGACAATCCTAAGGGGTTAGTTTGCTCTGGGAAGTCCCCAGGGCCCTGACCCCTGACACTTACCCCTATAGCCAAAATCATTAGACACAATCTCCAGGCTGGCACTGGGGACACGTCTCTGATATATTTTTCGTAACCTTAGGCCCTTTTCTTGCCAGATGCAAAACACAAGGCACTTCATAAATTTTGCAGGTTTGTTTATTTTATTTATTTATTATTATTATTTTATTTATTTATATATATATTTTTTTGCGGGTTTACATATAGACTGTCATCCTGGGAGCTTGAAGATTTGGGAAGCATCAGAAATGGTGGACATGGGGTCCTTTCTCTGCTTCCAGAGGTGGCAAGGTCTGCACGCTTTTCCTGCATATGAACAAATTTCAAAATAACCATAATCTCCTGGTTTCAGTGGATAAAATCCTATCTCCCGTGCAAGGCTCGGGATTTTTGCAGTGACCTCACCAGGGTGTGGGACAGGGAGTTGGGACACGCAAACGATATACAGGAAAGGAGACGTCAGCCCCGAGCTTGAGTTCCACCTGCCTCCACCTGCCCAGGGGAGGGAGGACGGGGCCGCTGCGTGTGGACCAGGTGGGAATCGCCTGCCCTAGAGAGAAAAAAATTCTCTTCCCTTGGAATCCCAAACCCAGGGCTTGTGCCCACCAGCCAGGAAGCAGTGGTGTAGGGGTTTGGTCTCTCACACGGGAAGAAGGTACTCGCCTCCAAAATAATTTCTCTGGTTAAACCAAACGTATCAGCATTATGGGATCCTGGAAACCGACAGCTCTGGACTTAGTAACAAAATAGAACAAGGTCAAAGTGGGCAATGCATAGGACTGATCCTCCTCCTCAGAGGAAGGATTGACTCTTAGGGCCCTCCTGAGTCAGCTTTGGTGGATGGGAGGCAGGGGTGTTGGAATCTCCAACTAAAAATCATTTCCAGTCAGGCCCCCCAGTATGGGCCACACCGATGACACCAGCATCTCCCAGGGGGCTGGAGGCGCATATTTGCCTGAGGCCTGTTTGGGGAGACACACACCCCCATCAGTGACCCCGAGCACCTCCCCTTTCTGTCCAGTTTGTATATAAAAGTGCTGAACGTGAGATTAATGCATAGAAAATACTTTCCAGGGATCCCTGGGTGGCGCAGCGGTTTGGCGCCTGCCTTTGGCCCAGGGCGTGATCCTGGAGACCGGGGATCGAATCCCACATCGGGCTCCCGGTGCATGGAGCCTGCTTCTCCCTCTGCCTGTGTCTCTGCCTCTCTCTCTCTCTGTGACTATCATAAATAAAAAAAATTAAAAAAAAAAAAAGAAAATACTTTCCATGTCTTTCACAATTTATTTTATTTATTTTTTTAAGATGTATTTATTTATTTATTCATAGAGACACAGAGAGAGAGGCAGAGACCCAGGCAGAGGGAGAAGCAGGCTCCATGCAGGGAACCTGATGCGGGACTCGATCCCAGGTCTCCAGGATCAGACCCCAGGCTGCAGGCGGCGCTAAACCGCTGCGCCACTGGGGCTGCCCTCACAGTTTATTTATTTATTTTTTTTAATTTTTATTTATTTATGATAGTCACAGAGAGAGAGAGAGAGAGAGGCAGAGACACAGGCAGAGGGAGAAGCAGGCTCCATGCACCGGGAGCCCGACGTGGGATTCGATCCCGGGTCTCCAGGATCATGCCCTGAGCCAAAGGCAGGCGCTAAACCGCTGCGCCACCCAGGGATCCCACAATTTATTTTTTAAAAAAGATTTTACTCATGTATTTGAGAGAGAAAGTGAGAACACAAGCAGGGGGAGCCGGCACAGGGAAAAGGAGAAGCAGACTCCCTGCTGAGCAGGGAGCCCTACGTGGGGCTTGATCCCAGGACCCCAAGATCATGACCTGAGCAGAAGGCAGACGCTTAACCCGCTGACCGACCAGGCACCCCTGTCTTTCACAATTTAAAAAGTGCATTAGGGAAGTTCACCACAAACCCTGGGACCAAGAAGGGAAGCGGCAGGAGGGTGAAGGGCCAGGAGAGGGGAAGAAGGGCCATTTCAGAGTGAGGAGGTGGATTTGGATAACCTTGCAAGCCATTCCTCACCAGAACTCCACCCCCCCACCCCCACCCCCCACCCCCACCCCCCCGCCGCGGCCCTGGGGAGGGAGTTGGCTGCAGGTGCAGCTCTGCTCAGAACTGAGCTGAGAAGATCAGGGGTTGGGCACATGGGGGGTAGGAATGTGGGATGGGGGCTGGGAATGGGGCATCCAGAGTGTGGCCATACGGGTGGGCTCCTGACCCCAGTAAACATGGGGCCTGTTCTCAGACTAGTAGATCAAGGGCTGAGCAGACACAGGCGTGGGCCAGGTGGGCTCCGAGGAGACCAGGAACTGCAGAACCAGAATCAACTCTCCATATGGCCATATGGCAAAGTCTCTCTAGACTCTCTCCTTCTTTATCCTGCCATTTCTGTGACTTTCCCAGTTTCCTCTCGTCTCTTGTGCTATGTCCTCGAGTTCAGACCCACCCACAGTTCGTCTCACAACCAGTTTCCAATTTCACATCAGAGTTTTGATACCGTCCCTGCTGGGTCAGCTACTGGGGGAAAGACTGTGCTGGGGTGAAGGATTGGCACTCAGTTCTCTTACTCTTTTCCTGGGGGTGGTGGTGGAGGAGGAACTCTGAACATGGGCTCCAGTTGGGGGAAGAGAGCTGTCCCCATTATTTCTTTTTTTTTTTTAATTTTTTATTTATTTATGACAGTCACAGAGAGAGAGAGAGAGAGAGAGGCAGAGACACAGGCAGAGAGAGAAGCAGGCTCCATGCACCGGGAGCCCGATGTGGGATTCAATCCCGGGTCTCCAGGATCGCGCCCTGGGCCAAAGGCAGGCGCCAAACCGCTGTGCCACCCAGGGATCCCTGTCCCCATTATTTCTGAAGTGGAGTGGGACTCTCCCTCTACAGCCACCACCAATTCAGCTTAGAGAAGCATGTCCCTGGGTGATAAATGTTCTGGTGTCTCCAGGCTTGGGACAGTACTTGAAGTGGCCTTGATTAGTACCTTTCTGGGTCTACGGGGCCATTAATAAGATCATGGCACAGTCAACCTTGTAGAGCTTGTGAGATGATGAATTCATAAGGTTAGAAAGAAGATTCCCATTCAAGAGGTTGGAGGTGACCGTGAAGGAGATGAAGCAAGGGAGGAGCTTGCAGTGCTGACCCTCCATTCTCCATCCACATTCCCATGATTTGGTCAGCTCACGAGCTCCACAGCCCTCTCACTTGACTTCATAATAAAATTGTGGCCACTGGTGCAGAACATGCTTACAAATGTACTAAGTGCTTTATTAAAGAAAGAAAACCACTGGGTGACTCGGTTGAGCATATGACTCTTGGTCCCAGGGTCATGGGATCAATCCCCAAGTTGGGCTCTGCGCTCAGTAGGGAGTCTGCTTGAGGTTCTCTCTCTCCCTCTCCTTCCTCCCCCTGCCAAAGCTCGTGTGTACTGCCTCTCTCTCTCAAGGAAAAATAAATCTTTAAAAAACTAGGAAGGTCCTTCAGAGTTATTTTTATTTATTCATGAAAGGCACACAGAGAGAGGCAAAGACATAGGCAGAGGGAGAAGCAGTCTCCCTGCGAGGAGCCCCATGTGGGACTCGATTCCACGACCCCAGGACCACGACCTGAGTCAAAGGCAGATGCTCAACCACTGAGCCACCCAGGTGCCCCAGAATTATTAAAAAAAAAAAAAAAATCCACATCTGTATATACAGAGAGAAAAGAGAGAACATTTCCCTATTCCTTGTATAAGATACCACATAACGTCCCCCAGTTACAAGGTCATGAGTATCTTAGCAAATATTTTAAAGTGTAGTATGTTCCTGGTTGGAAAAAACATTAATTTAGAAATTATTGTAGTCTGTGTGTGCACACACGTGCGTGTATGTGTGTGTATCACATGTCATTTCAACCCAGAATTTTATGAAGTTGCAGAGTAAGATTCAGATTTTTTTTTTTCCTGAACAAAATCTATTCTTAGAGACAGGCAGAAATGTAGAATTAGGAACAAAAGAATATTTTCTCAGAATACTAAAGTCAAGAGGCGCCTGAGTGGCTCAGTCAGGTTAAGTGTCTGCCTTGGGTTCAGATCATGATCTCAGGGTCCTGGGATCGCCCCAAGTCCCACTCCCTGCTCAGCAGGGAGTCTGCTTCTCCCTCTCCCTCTACTGTTCCCTCTGCTTGTACTCTCTTGCTCTGTCAAATAAATAAATAAAATCTTTTAAAAAATCCAAATTAGGTCCAGATTGGAGTGGAGAAATTGGATGAAGGTGATCAAAAGATATGAATTTCTAGTCATAAGACAGATGAGTACCGCATGTAACCCACAACATGACCATAGTTATACGTAGTTAAACCTGCTGTGGTATATTTGAAAGTTGCCAAGAGAGTAGATCCTAAAATTTCTAATCACAAAGAAGACATTTTTTTTCCTTATAAGAGATGATGGACCTTTTTTTTAAAAAAAGTTTTATTTATTTAAGTAATCTCTACACACAACATGGGGCTCAAACTCACAGCCTCAAGATCAATAGTCACATGGTCTTCCAACTGAGCCAACCAGGGACCTAGAGATGATAGATGTTAAATAAGCTTATTGTGGTCATCATTTCCCAGTGCATGTAAGTCACATCATTATACTGTATGCCTTAAACTTAGCTTTTTAAAGATTTTGTTTATTTAAACACACACACAGAGGCAGAGACATAGGCAGAGGGAGAAGCAGGCTCCCTGTAGGGAGCCTGGTGCAGGACTTGATCCCAGGACCCTGGGATCCTGACCTTAGCCAAACTTGAAGTGGCTTTGGTTAGTGCCTTTCTGGGTCCATGGGGCCATGAATAAAATCATAGTACAGTCCACATTGTAGAACTTATGAGATGCCCAACCACTGAGCTTGTGAGGTGCTCAACCACTGAGCCACCCAGGCATCCCTTAAACTTATTTAAACAGTGCTGGAGGGTAGCCCAGGTGGCTCAGCGGTTTAGCGCCACCTTTGGCCCAGGGCCTGATCCTAGAGACCCAGGATTAAGTCCCACATCAGGCTCCCTGCATAGAGCCTGCTTGTCTCTCTACCTGTGTCTCTGCCTGTCTTTCTCTGTGTGTCTCTCATGAATAAATAAAATCTTAAAAAAATAAAAAAGAAACAGTGCTCGAAGTCAATTATATCTCAGCAAAATAGGAGAAAGTAAAAAGAAATAAAAACCCCACCCAAACTAGGTTCAGACGTGGTGATTGAAAAATGTTTCTTAAATGCCTTTTATTTTTTAATTTTTTTTAATTTTTAAAAAAATTTTTAATGCCTTTTAATCTATCCACTCCCCCTGCATCTTTTTTGTTTGTTTCCTGGTAGTTTATTTAGTGAAGGAACAAGGTTGCTTGTCCCGTGGTTTTCCACAGTCTGCACTGTGCCTTTGCCGACGGCCTGTCCACCTGTCCCCTCAGTGGCTTAAGGCTGTTCCTCCTGTTTCCAGTGAGTGGATGGAGGGACTCATCACATGTAGTGACGGACTTCCACCAGGAGGCACCTCACACCACTTGCCTCCCAAGCTGCAGCTGGCAGCCCTTGAGGGTGGCAGTGAGCTACTGCCTAGATCTATTCATTCATTAGGGTAAAAAAATGATCATAATACAACTCTGCCTCTTTTTTTCCTACCTTTATTATTCAGACTACTGCGAAGAAATATTTGTCTTTCTCAACTAATAACAGTTCTTTTTTTTTTTTTTAAAGATTTTATTTATTTCTTCATGAGAGACACAGAGAGAGAGAGAGGCAGAGACACAGGCAGAGGGAGAAGCTCCATGCAGGGAGCCTGATGCAGGACTCGATCCTGGGTCTCCAGGATCACACCCCAGGCTGCAGGCGGTGCTAAACTCCTGTGCCACCGGGGCTGCCCATAACAGTTCTTTTTAAAAAGATTTTATTTATTTGTTTGTTTGTTTGTTTATTTGTTTATTTATTTATTTATTTATTTATTTATTTATTTATGAGAGAGAGAGAGAAAGAGTGCACAAGTGGGGGAGAGGGAGAAGCGGAGTCCCCACTGAGCAGGGAGCCTGACAAGGGGTTTGATCCCAGGACCCTGAGATCATGACCTGGGCTGAAGGCAGACGACCAACCAACAGAGCCACCCAGATGCCCTTGAAGTCCAGTTCTAATGTGAAAGGCAGGACGAATGCTTGATTCATTATCCTTTTTTAAAAATATTTTATTTATTTATTCATGAGAGACACGGGGATGGAGAAGCAGGCTCCCTGCGGGGAACCCAACATGGGACTCGATCCCGCGACTCCAGGACCACGCCCCGGGCTGAAGGCAGGTGCCAAACTGCTGAGCCACCCAGGAGTCCCTCCTTTTTTTTTTTTTTAAACCAATTTTCATAATATTGACCTGGTTCCTCGATCCTCTAATAGGAAGAGGGCTTGTCTAATCCTCTCCTGTCCCCAAAGGGAAAAAAGTGTTAAGAAACAAAATACAACTGAGAAGATTTCAACGATCATATGGGCTTTAAGCAGTGATTCATAAATTGGGCAGCATCCCATCTTGCAGGTGCAAAGGAGCCCCAAAAAGCGATACAGGGGGGAGCAGTTGTACAGACAGAAGGCGCAGGAAGAAAAGGCAGATGGATGTTGCAAGGTTTCTTTCCTTTGTAGGGATGGCAGGGCTCTCAGGCAGATGACCTAACTAGTGCTGACCAGGTGATCCCTGGTTTAAGACTCTGTTTCTGCGAAATCCGAAACTGTCATTTAGTTAAGTTTTGCTTTGGTGACATGAGGCTCAGTTAGCACAGGGGCCTGTTGTCTCGTTTATAAGAGAAGAGAGGTATCTCCAGTCACCACCCCGAGAAAAAATAAATCAGACCTGTCCTCACTGCCCCAGGTGCCTTCCACCTGGGCTCTCACAGGCTCTGCGTCCTTCCTCAGGTAGCCAGGGGTCACCCACCAAATTCAACACAGCAGCGAGAGGGGATACAGTCAGAAGAGTGGCCGCTGAGGCAGCACCCACATCCCTCTGAGCTAGGTGCCCTGGAGGCCACCTTAAAATGGGCTGTGATGGGACACCTGGGTGGCTCAGTGGTTGAGTGTCTGCCTTTGGCTCAGGGCCTGATCCCAGATTCCTGGGATCGAGTCCCGTATCAGGCTCCCTGCATGGAGCCTGCTTCTCCTTCTGCCTATGTCTCTGCTTCTCTCTCGAATAAATAAATAAAATCTTTTTTTTTTTTTAAAGGGCTGTGATGATAGCCAGTGGGCCCTTCTTCATACGAGGCTCTTACACTGACTCTACCTCCAGAAACCTGGACCCCTAGAGTCCTCCCCAGTTCTCAGCAAAGACTCGTTCAGTCTGCAGCATCCTCTGTGGCAGGTGAACCTCTGCTCCTCTCCGGGGAAGATACCCCAAGTGGCCACCCGGGTTTGGTAGGTCCCGTCCCCTCTGGGAAGAAAGGCACCAAGCCCTGATGCCGAGGCTCCCCATCCCGAGATGAGGTCAGGGCAGGGTGGCACCCCAAGGATAGAAGCTAAAAGCCCAACACCTCAGGGTGACCCTGCCCACCGGGTTCTTGCTGTGGGTCACAGTCACCCACAGGAACCTGGGGGAAGACAAGGCACAGTGCAGGGAGGCTGGGGATCCTCCCTCCATCCACTTCAAGGAAAACAGCTAGAAGGTATAGCCCGCCTGAATCGCCAGTGCGCATGTACCTCCAGCTAACCCCTCCCCCACCCGTCCTGCCCCCAGGAGGTCACACATGTGGGAGGCCCCCCTGTGTTGCCCCAACAATCTCAGGACCCTCCGAGGGTGTCAGGCCCTCATGCACCTGGATGTCTAAGAGGAGCTGAACTCCCTGCTCCTGGGGACCAGCAGGTCCACCTGGTGCTCCCCTGAATCCTGCCCTGAATGTATGGGCACATGGTGTGAATGAATTTGTGGGCACTGACAGGACAGAGGGGGCTGCTCTGGCCCACAGGGGTTGAGAATCTGACCTGAGTGTGCTGCACCTCTTTCTTGCCTGACAAAATCAGCTCCGCAGGCCCCAGGGAGCGGTGGGGGGGACTGCCCACAGGGATGGCCAGCCCTGATTCTTGTGTCCTGGGCCTTCCTTTTTTTTTTTTTTTTTAAAGATTTTATTTATTTATTCATGAGACACACACACACACACACACACACACACACACACACAGAGGCAGAGACACAGGCAGAGGGAGAAGCAGGCTCCATGCAGGGAGCCCCACGAGGGACTCGATCCCGGGTCTCCAGGATCACACCCTGGGCTGCAGGCGGCGCTAAACCGCTGCGCCACCGGGGCTGCCCTGTCCTGGGCCTTCCATTCCATGGGGGACCTCTGGCTGACTGTAGGTGTTCTCCTCCTGCCCACCAGCATCCCAGCACCTTTTATTTTCTGTCACGAGACTAGACAAGGAAGAAACTTCCGTCTAGACCTGCCCCAAAAGAAATAGCAGAACGAACGTGGAATGGCCCTGGTGGACATGATTCTGGGTGGTTTGGGTTTGAATATGTGAGCCTCACGCTCCAGGGCTGGAATATTTTATGTTTTGTATGAGCTGCCAGCCGGGTTGGCCCCATCTTAGTGCCTCTAGCAAGGAGTTCAAACCGAGAGGTCTCCCCTCCTCAAGGTCCATATCCCAGAAAATAAGGGTCTTGGAGAGAAAATGTTTCTCTCTCCTGCTTGCCTGTGGCCTGAGGTCCGAGACCCAGGTGCACACCTAGGGGCCCTCTGCTTCTCCAGGTGGAGGATCAGCAGTGGGTCTGGAGGACACTCCGACCCACCCAACCACGTGGGTGTGACCTTAGGCTGTGGCACCCACCAACAAGTCAGGACTCAGCACCTAACCTAGTGCCAGAGGCGGAGAGCCACTCAGAGAACAACAGGAAAGTTCTCATCCTTGTAGGAATCAGGAGAGACTCAGTGGACCCTCCTCCTGGGTCCACTGTCCCTGCAGGAGGCCAGCTATCTAAGGGGTTGGGCAGGACAAGTCTCATGCAGGAAAGCCTTGACCAGATCAGCCCTAAGGCCTTGTGTCTCCCAGAGCTTCCTGATGCTGGAGAAGAACACACCCACCATCCACACGAGGAGCCCTAGGGCGAAGGTGAGGAAGTCCTGCCCGTTGTAGTCCAACTGCTAGAAGCTTCTAGTACTGAGGCCCCCCTGGAGCTCAGAGCCCAGTGTTGCCTGGTGGGAGTGAAGGCCTGGCCCACTCCAGGCAGTGACTTGTCCTTAACCTTCTCAACCCTAAAGACTCCATCCCTGGGGCACCTGGGTGGCTCAGTGGCTGAGCATGGGCCTTTAGCTCAGGTCGTGATCCTGGGGTCCTGGGATCGAGTCCCGCATCGGGCTCCCCACAGGGAGCCTGCTTCTCCCTCTGCCTGTGTCTCTGCCTCTCTCTTTTTGTCTCTCATGAATAAATAAATAAAATCTTAAAAACAAAACAAGACTCCAGCCCAGAAGGGTGTGTCCTCTCTTCCACTCAAGTGAGGGGTATCTGGGGCAGTCTCACGGAGGCCTCACCTCTGTGCAATTCCAGCCTTGCCACACCCTCCTGTCCCCAGCTGCAGGGTGAATAGGGCAGGGACTGGAGCTGGGACCCACATGCCTCTGGCCCTGCCCCCCCTTCCCCCCCGGGCCACTATCTCTACCAGACTCTGAGCTACGGTTCATTCTCCTTCAGGTCCTGGGTCTCCACTCCCAGGTCCTTAGACCCCGGGGCTGCCCTGGCTCTCGCTTATCATAGTGGAAGAAGAACTTATCATCAGAGTATCCCAGGGCCAGGGAGGGGAGGCCTCCCAGGCCCACCCAGAGACAGATCCATGAGGTCCTAGTCGACAGTGAGGTTTGCCGAGCGGGAGGGACACACAGGTGATTGCCCCGGGCAGGTTCAAAGTTTCTCTTCTTTTCTTTTTTAGGATTTTATTTATTTATTTTACACACACACACACACACACACACACACACACACAGAGAGAGGGAGATAGCATGAACACAAGCAGGGGGAAGGAGAAGCAGACTCCCCGCTGAGCAGGGAGCCGGAGGGCTGGATCCCAGTTCCCCGGGATCATGACCTGAGCCAAAGGCAGACGCTTATCCGACTGAGCCACCCAGGCACCCTGAGTTCAAAGTTTCTAACAGCTGCCTCCCTCTTGAGTGATTTAAATCAGACTGTTCTGTCCTGACTTGTTCCAAAGGCGAGAACAAGGACCCCAGTTTTGTGCTGGACAGGTTGAGAGAAAGAGAGGCGCGTGCAAGATCAGGGTGGAAAGAGATTTGAGCGGCCTAAAAGGTAGAAGAGAAGTCACAAGCATACATAGGGAGGAGGGGGCCTTTGTTTCCAGCACTTACGCACCAGAGATTCAGAGGTGAGGTGATGAGGCATGACACTGGCCACTTACCCCCAAATGGCTCAGGACACAAAAGTGAGGTAATGATATTTACTCATAGGATAGATGTGAGGATCAAGTTGTGTGATGTGAAATAGCTTGTTAACAGTCCCTGGCATGTCATCTTTGAACGAATCAATAATTAAAATGTAAAATCAAGGGGTGCCTGGCTGGCTCAATTGGTGGGGTGTGGGACTCTTGATCTCGGGGTTGTGAGTTCGAGCCCCATGTTGGTAGAGATTACTTTTATTTTTATTTATTTATTTATTTTATTTTATTTTATTTTTTTTTAGAGATTACTTTAAAAAAAAATCCTTTAAAAAAAGTAAAATCAAGCCACCAAAAATATTTAACTGATGGGACCTCTCTGTGTTGCCATTTCTTCATAACCACACAAACACCCCACACCCGCCCCAGATGTGGATGTTTGAGTATGTAGATCATCATAACCACCCTAATTTTTACCACCAGAGGGCACCTCAGGTTAGGTTAGGGCTCTACTGGTTTTGTTTAGCTAGACAAGTGGTCCTGAACTTCTTTACACCCTTAATAACTATTGAGGACCCCCAGAGAGTTTCTGTTTGTGCAGGCTGTATACGGTGTGGTGTGCTGGTGAACCAGCTGCCTGAAGGAAAAGTAACCCCGTGATGTGGTGTTTCCGTGGTGTAAGTACTCCCCCCATGGCCCATTTCAAGCCACCAAAGTTTTAACAACTGGCTCAGATGATCCTGAAAATGTAACAGTTGGATCTGTGTGTCAGTAGGGGCTGGCACCAGCAGCCCTGGATAGCTAGCCATACTTACCTTACGTCAATTTAAGCAAATTTTTTAAAAAAGATTTATTTATTTATTCAGAGAGAGAGAGGCAGAGACATGGGCGGAGGGAGAAGCAGGTTCCACACAGGAAGCCCGACATGGAACTCGATCCCAGGGCTCCAGGATCAATCACACCCCAAGCTGCAGGCAGCACCAAACCACTGTGCCACCGGGGCTGCCCTAAGCAAAATTTTTAAAGATTTATTTATTCATTTTGAAATAGCAATAATAAACCCATTACGTGTTATCAGAGCAGTGACACCATCACATATCACATAGCCTCTGGAAAGCTTCACTGTGCCCTGGGAAAAATAATGGGCAAATAACATCTTAGATTTATTATGAGAATCGTTTTGATCCTGTGGATCCCATGAATGGATCTTAGAGACCCCCAGGGTCTGCAGACCACACACTTCGGGAACCACGGGCTTCGAATTTCAGTTCTCAACTCCGTTCAATCCAATACCCCTCTTTAAAAAAAAAAAAAAAAAAGATATTTTATAATACCCTTTTGTTATCATGAAACAAAATTCGTACACAGCACACCTTACCCGCGCCTAAAATCTCTAACTGAAATTCACTGTGATACGTTGTCTGTAATATAGAGAAGAAACAAAGGAAAAAATACAATCTGCTGTCCTTCACCAGACACACGAGTTTAAGAATCGAGGAGGTGGTTAGATCTTGGAAAAGTGACACGCGTCCATGGCACCTAGGCTGTAACAGCCCAGCTAGGGTCAGGGTGGCTCTGGAAATCTAACATCTCAATAGTAATGCAGGGAAATGCGGGCTCTTCACATCAAAGTGGGCTGAATACAGATGATCAAGAATAGCCTGTGTCAGGCCAGGCTTTGTCATCAAATTAGACAACACTCTTTCCTTTTCAGAGTTATTTGGATTTTGGAATTATGAGTGGCTGATGGAGAGCCTGTAATTTATGAGGAATATGAAGTGCTCCGTTAGGTCAGTGCTCACAGATATAACCGAGCCAGATGTTCCTGCTTTGGGTGAATTGTATGTTTAGATTTAAAGTAAGACAAGATTCAATCAATGTCTATTTTTCTTTATCGTTGACAATATTTTGAAGATTTTATTTATTTATTCATGAGAGACACAGAGAGAGAGAGAAAGAGAGAGAGAGAGAGAGAGGCAGAGACACAGGCAGAGGGAGAAGCAGGCTCCACTCAGAGACCCCGACGTGGGACTCGATCCCGGGTCTCCAGGATCACGCCCTGGGCTGAAGGCGGCGCTACTCTGAGCCACCTGGGCTGCCCTTGTTGACATTCTGGAATAAGGGCTAACTAAGAACATTGATGTGTCCATGTGGACTACAGGAGAAGCCAAAGCAGAAAGGCCAGCTAGATCGGCTGGGATTCAAATACCACGATGAGAGAGACGTCGATGATAGGATTCGGATTCTCTGAAATGGTGAACACTCCCAACGTCTGCCCCAAACAGAGTATGATCTTCCCTTGATTCACATGGACTTACTTTTCTGGAAAATTCAGAGCAGATTAAAATAGTGCAGAATTCTTGCTGTTTGGATATAAAACGGGAGTTGCTGTAGCCTCTGACAGTAAGCAGACTCCTGCAGGACCCAGGAAACCCAGGGACCCCAGCCACCAGTTGCCAGAAACCTTATTTACATACACCTCCTGGGGACACCCTGGCTGCTGAGGCTGCTCACTGAGCTCTAAGAGGCATGAGCAGGTGAGACAGGGGCTCAGGGCTCTGAGACTCCCTGGCTTCCCAGAGTCTAGTGAGAGATTCTCTTGCAGGGGGCACCAGGGGACTTGGGCCACAGCATCCACTCCATCATCTTCACTGTCCGGGGCACGTACTTGTGCCAACACAAACATATACACCAACGTCTGTACAGGGAGCTATGACATGCGTGAGACCTTCACACACCTGCGATCATGGACATGACTGAGCTTTCGCCTGTTTTATTTATGACCGGTGCCCTTATTTGCAGAACCCAGATATGCACTGGTGCCAACATGCATCCATGTGCCAACATCAACAAGCACGCTAATATCACTGTGTGCCGAAGGCTAAGATACAGATCTCAGGCTTATGGTATGACACGTGTATGTGTCAGAATCCACATGGGTTGATACTGAAACACCTTAACAGCAGCCTGTTTTGTGACAGCCACATGTGTGACATTGACACGCACATGACATATATACATGTGGACACGTGGATAGGGAAAGTGCCTGTCTGAGCCTTTTCCGTCCACCCTTCAGGCTGGAGCCCCTTGGCCAGCAGAGGCAGTTCTGGTGAAAGTCTATGTCCCCTCCATCAGGCAGAGAATAGATGCATCATAAACGCTCGAAGGAATGCACAAGTGAGGGGATCCCTGGGTGGCTGGATTCCCGGGATTGAGTCCTGCGTCGGGCTCCCGGCATGGAGCCTGCTCCTCCCTCTGCCTGTGTCTCTGCTTCTCTCTCTCTCTCTCTCTCTCTCTCTCTCTCTCTCTCTATATATATATATATATATATATATATATATATATATATAATAAAAAGAAAAAAAAAGGAATGAGCTAGTGAATGGCACATGATCCTGTGAGCTTACCGTGGATGACCCTGCTCTCATTAAATCCTCTCCAGTCTCAGAGACGTAGGGACTATTATATCCCCACCATACAGATGAGGAAAACTGAGTCATCAAGACACTGTGTAACTTTGGGGCACCTGGGTGACTCAGTTGGGTAAGCATCTGACCCTTGATTCCAGCTCAGGTCATGATCTCAGGGTCATGAGATTGAGCCCCACATCAGGCTTGGCTGGGCATGGAGCCTGCTTGGGATTCTCTCTCCCACTCTGTCTGCCCCTCTCTGCTCTCACTCTCTTTCCTTCTCTCTCTCTCAAAAAAAAAGCAGACAGACCCTGGATTTGACCCAGGCCTCTTAAACTCCAAACCCAGTGTTCTTAACCACTGGCTTGTTCCAATTGTGATGGGACAGTCCTCTTCCCCAATTCTTGAGATACATTGCCGTCCTTCCAGGGCAGGCACTCAGCAGGCTAAAAGAACAGAAGGCAGCCCCCTATCATCAATTCAGAGAAGAAAAGAGGTAGACACAGTTTAATCGCAATTTAATCCAAGAACACCTGGCCCTGTGCGTGTGTGCATGTGTGTGTGTGTGTGTGGGGGTGTCTAGTGACAATTAACCATTAGGCAGAAGAGGGGTTCCTTCTCCCTCCCCTATCATCATGGGTCCACAGCCCTTATGCTAGTGAGGATGTGGACATGTTGGAACCCTTGTTCATTGCTAGTGGGATTATAAAGTGGCATAGCCGTGGTGGAAAACCATTTGGCAGTTTCTCAAAAACTTAGATTTACCAGCAATTCCACCTTCTAGGCATATACCCCAAAAGAATTGAAAACAGGTGTTCAAACAATACTTGCCCATGAATGTTCACAGCGGCATCGTTTGTAACAACCACAAAATAGAAGCAAACCCAAATGTCTATCAGCTGATGAATGGATAAGCAAAAGGTGGGATAGCCATCCAGTGGGGTAATGCAATAACACCCATGCAAAGAAATGAAGTGGGGATACAAGCTGCACCGTGGGTTACCGCCTGAACCTTGCAAACATTGTGCGAAGTGAAAGAAGCCAGACACAAAAGGCCACATGTTGTACGATTCCATTTATATGAAATGTTTAAAGTACGTAAATCCACAGAGACAAATGTAGGATGGTGGTTGCCAGAGGCTGGATGAGAGTGCCAGGTTTTCTTTTGGGGTGATGAAAAGGCTTTGGGACTGGGCACAGGTAATGGATGCACACCATCGTGAATGTACTAAAGGCCACTGAATTATACACTTTATTTTTCAAAAAGATTTTATTTATCTATTCATGAGAAACACAGAGAGAGAGGCAGAGACACAGGCAGAGGGAGAAGCAGGCTCCCTGCAGAGAGCCCGATGGGGGACTCGCACCCTGGACCCCGGGATCACAACCTGAGCCAAAGGCAGATATTCAACCACTGAGCCACCCAGGCCCCCCCGAATTATACACTTTAAAACGGTTTATTTTAGTTATGTAAATTTCACTTCCTCAATAAAGAAAAAAGAAAGAGCTATACTGGGGCACTTGCGTGGCTCAGTCGGATGAATGTCTGACTCTTGCTTTCGGCTCAGGTCATGATCTCAAGGTTCTGATCTCAGGGTTGTGAGATCGAGCCTGGCATGGGGCTCTCCGCTCAGCGAGGCATCTGCCTGGGGACTTCTCTCCCTTTGCCCCTCACTGCACTCGCTTGTGCTCTCCCCTCGCCTCTCTTTCTAGAATAAATAAATAAATCCTAAAGAAAAAGAAAGAAAAGGAGCAACCCCAGAAGCTAAAAATAAAGAATTCATTCCTCAGTCACCCTACACACATTTCAAGGGCTCAGGAGTCACATAGGGCCAGTGGCTACCATACTGGGCAACACAGATATAGAACATTTCCATCACCACAGAAAGTTCTATTGGACAGTGCTGGTCTAGGGTTTCCCACAGTCTACATCTATCTGGCTGATTGTTTCTTCATAGTGTGTTTCATGTGTTCTTCTGTCCACTGTAAATGGATAGTGACGTCCGGAAACTTTGCGAGATTCAGTCCTGTTACTTTGGTGAAAGTATTTCACTGATGCTGCTTGTCCTCCCTCCAGGAGGCACATCATCAAGTTTGGTGGAGTCTTTGGCGTGTGTGTGTGTGTGTGTGTGTGTGTGTGTGTGTGATGACAGCAGCGTCTGTCCCCCTCTCGTTGGCCGAACGATGTCACGTGACCAATTGGGCCTGGGACTGTATCTGATTTATTCAGGAGGGCCTCCACCGGCACATAGTGAAGTCATGGTTGTGCGGTTCTAGAACAAGGAGGAAATGGAGAGAGGGGGAAACAATAATCCAATCTACCCCGGGTGATTGTGTGTGTGTGTGTGTGTGTGTGTGTGTGTGTGTGTGTGTTTTATTTTATGAAATGCAGTTTTCAGAAATGATTCTGAGTCACAGAGAAGTAAATACTTGCCCAAGGTCCCATAGCTGCAAAAGAAGGATCCAGAATTTGAACCCAAGCAGGCGGCGGGCTCCAGCGCCCCCTGGGTCACAATGCTACACTTCAGGGAAATAAGGGAGCAAAAATTAATTAATTAATTAAAAAAAAACAACAACAACAAAAAACAAAAAAACGGCAGCTTGGGTGGCTCAGCGGTTTAGCACCACCTTCAGCCCAGAGCATGATCCTGGACACCGAGGATCGAGTCCTGCGTCGGGTTCCTGCGTGGAGTCTGCTTCTCTCTCTGCCTCTCTCTCTTTTCTGTATATTCTCATGAATAAATAAATAAAATCTTAAAAAAAAAAAAAAAGGGAGCGCACCTGATGGGGCTGGCGTGATGTTCTAGTAAGAGCAGGAATGCCAAGGGCTTAGTACAGCGCTTGGCACAGGACCCGGGCATGATAGTTATGGCCCATGCTGTTTATTTCCATCACCTAGTTCCAGGTTAGTCTTGGCTTGAGTATGGAGGGATTTTCTGCCCCTGGCAGTGTTCCAGGAATGCCAGCTGGCCTTTATAAACCCCTATGATCAGGTGTCAGAGTCCGGGGAAGGACTAGTGGAGATAGAATCAGATCACAAGAGGTAGCTGTAAGGAGGTTAGGAGCAACTCCCTCCCGTCTCTGGCAGCAGGGACGGTGAACATAAGGAGGTGAATACTAGGGGTGAAATGTCTGAGCAGGTGTACAGGCGACAGTGGCCAGGGATACCAGATTTGGGTGCGTGCACAGTTCCGGGGACACGATCCCTCTGTCCCTTCTCCAGAATCTCAAGACTTAAGACTCCACCCCACGGGGCTGCTCCTAGGCAGAGCTCCAAGATCCTGTCTCGCGAGGAGTGTGGCAGATATTCCCCCATACGGCCACAGTAGTATTTCGAGTCCCACACACTCTTCATTGCACGAGCTTGCCAATTCCCATCAGGAAGTGGAAGCCAGACAGGACTCATGTCTGACTTGAGAAAGGGGGATGGAGGACGCCTGGGGCTCAGTGGTTGAGTGTCTGCCTTTGGCTCAGGTCGTGATCCCGGGGTCCTGGGATCGAGTCCTGCATCAGGTTCCCCACAGGCAGCTTGCTTCTCCCTCTGCCTGTGTCTTTGCCTCTCTCTGCGTGTCTCTCATGAATACATAAATAAAATCTAAAAAAATTTATAATAAATACATAATTTTTAAAACAGGGGGTGACACAGCATGACTTCCAGGTCCCAGTCATCAAGGAGACACAGCTCCTGCCTATTTCCTCACTCACTTTTCCTCTCCCTTGAGACCCAGCTGCCATGATGTGAGGAAGCCCAAGCAGCCACGGGGCAAGGTCGCATGGAGATGTCCCAGCCGCAGCCCACCGCTGAGGCGCCAGCTGATGGCAGCAACAAGTGCCAGGCAGGTGAACGGGGGAGCTGCAGCTCACTCCAGCACACAGCCCTTGAGTGGTCCCTGCTGATGCCAAGTAGGGTGGAGATGAGCTGCCTGCGTGGAGCCCTGCCTAGATGGCAGTTCATGAGCAAAATAAATCTCTTCGTGGGGTGGTTTGTTTTGTTTTTTAAATATTTTATTTATTGGGGATCCCTGGTGGCTCAGCGATTTAGCGCCTGACATTGGCTCAGGGCATGATCCTGGAGTCCTGGGATCGAGTCCCACATCAGGCTCCCTGCATGGAGCCTGCTTCTCCCTCTGCCTGTGTCTCTGCCTCTCTATCTGTCTCTCATGAATAAATAAATAAAATCTTAAAAAAAAGACTGTCCTGCTCAAGACTCTGCCATAGCTCCCTAGTGCCCTCAGGAGGTCGCCCAAACTTCCTTAACGGCTTTCACCTGCACGCACCACTCCACCACCACCTCTCACCTCTTCTCTTTACCCTCCAGGTTACAGGCAGTCTACTTCTTGGGTCCCTCGCGGTACCAAGCTCTCTCGACTCCACACCATTATATTCACTTCCGTCTGTCCAGAGTACCTTCCCCTAGCCCTCCCTTTACCTTCCTCTCTGCTGTTCATCCTATTCATTCAGATGTCTCCTCCCTAGGAAACCTTGACGGCCTGGGTGAGGAGGCACCTCCACGGAGCTCCCACAGTCCTTGGTGGCTCAGATCACTCTACATTTTAATAACGAGAATGTATCCGCTGAACTTCAGTTCCAGGAACAAACCTTGTTTCTCGAGGCAGACGAGAACTTACCCATTCAGCAAAAATTGGAAACCGTTTCAACAAACACATTTCCCCTATTGCCTTAGCTGCCAGGAACCAGTGAGTGAAGTTTAATGCTAACCCAGATCATAGATGCCCGGCGCATCCGTACATATTTGTGAATTCCGTTTTGATGTGTGTTTAACACGTGCCAGGTTTCCTCGGACGCTCACACTGGCTCTCTGCTATGACTCGCATAGCCTCTGCTTCCTCCTGTAGGACACTGCTTCCCCTGCAGCCCTGTCTAATTTAGGCCTCTTGTTTTCTCATACTCCACATGCCTTCATGCTGGAGCTTGGGAGATATTTCCTTTGTTTAATCAAGACTCTTTCTTTTGGGTGAAAGCAGATGAAACCCGACTCATACTAATCTAAGCACAAAGTAAATGAATAAAGTAATATTTATTTAACAACAGCAACAGCCAAGAAAAGCCAAAATGGTTCTGATATTAAATTGGAGTTTAGGTATGGCTGGATCCAGGTACCCAAGTGCTGATGTCAGGACTATCTTTCACAAAATTTCATTTCTGCCTTCTTCTGTATTGACTTTTATCTTGTAAAGCCTCTTCTTTCCATCAGTTCCAGGCTCACCTCCCACCAGCTGGGCAACTCTAGCAGAAATAAAGAATCTTTTTTCTTTAGTTGCAGCAAATGGTTCTTACTGGGCTGGGTTAGGTCACACATCTTCCCTGAACCAATCTCTGTGACCAGGGAAACAGAATAAACTGATTGGCTGGGTTTGAATCCTAGGTCCCTGGAGCTGGTGCAGGGAGGGTTATGGTCAGCCCTATTTAAATTAAATACAGTAAAACAGGGGCACCTGGGTGGCTCAGTGGTTGAGCGTCTGCCTTTGGCTCAGGTCATGATCCTGGAGTCCTGGGATCGAGTCCTGCACCAGACTCCCTGCTCAGTGGGAATGAATGAATAAATAAAGTCTTTAAAAAAACGACAACAGAATATTACAGAGAGAAGTGGTTCCCTATAAGAAAAATGAGTGAGATACTGGAGAAGGCAAATCCTACAAACTTTGGCTATACTATTCTTTTCCCTGTTCAAAGCTGCATCCAGAAGAAGGGTGCCCTGTGGATTAGTAAACCGTTCCCTACACACACACACACACACACACACACACACTGTTCCCTAGCCAATCCTAAGGCTTTAGCCACTCCTTGGTGACCTTGTACCTTTCTCTTCTTACTTCCCTAGTAGAAAGATACCATTTCTCTGCTCTTTTCAAAAGTGGGTGTGATTGGGTTTGACATATTTACTTGACATAAACGTAATCATTCAGCTGTTGGAACTTGAGAAGGGAGTTAGGGAGGCAAGGAGGTGGGGCTGGGGTGCAGGGGGTGCCAGGCTGGAGGAGCAGGAGCGGGGTGAGGTGGGAGTACTGGCTGCAGGGATGGGACCGAGAGGGAAAGGTGGGGTACAGAGGGGGAGGGATTGGAGAGCCGGGGTGGGGTGGGGGTGGCGAGAAGCGGGGGGATCTCAGGAAGCGACGGAGGAGGCAGAGCTGTGCGACTAGAAGGGCGTGGGACTGGTGGTCCGAGGGGCCCGACCGGGGGCAGGGAATGGAGGGCTGGGCCGGGGCGGCGGGGTAAGGGTCAGGGCGGCCCGGCTGGGCTCGGGAGAGCGCTGGTGCGGGAACTCCGCGCGAGGGGCCGGGCCAGGGGGCGAGGAAGTCCGCGGCGAGGGGTGTGGCTGGGGGGCGGCGGACGCCGCGGTGCCCCCCCACCGCTGGAGCTCCAGGTCCTCGCCTCTGGTCCCGCCTCTTTCTCGGAAGTGACACACCCGCCGACCAACCGGAGCCGCGGGCCGGGCGCGGCGCAGCCAATGGCGCGGCGGGGGCGGGGCTGGGGAGGGGGCTCGCGGGGCAGGGGAGGGGGCTAGGGGCCTCGAAGGGCTCGGGAGCGGCGACGGCGAGCCATGGCGCTGGGGCTCCAGCGCGCAAGGTACCGGGGTTCGGGGCAGGAATGCTCGGAGTCGGGGGGCTCTCCTTCCAGGGACCCCTGAGCCGGGCGGGGGATGCGCGGGTCCAGCCGAGGACGCCCCAGGACGCGCGGCTGGAGGCCCGTCCCCGCCGCACCCTCCAGCCTGCGGATTGCAGGGGAGGGGGATTGCCCCGCCCCTCTAGCCTGGAGTGACTTCAGGGTGGTGATCCCCAATTTCCTGCCGCTCCGGGTTCGCTTTCCCTCCTGGTTCCAGGGTCCCCACGGAATTGGGGGTGCCCGGGCTTCTGCGGGAGCGGGCGGCATTCTCCTTCCACATCCTGAACCTACTGGCCTCCGAATTCCCAGCAATGAGGTTGTTCCTTGCCCCCGGACCCCTGGGATCCTAGGGTTCATGGGATACCCCCAAACTAAGCCTTCCCAGATACAGGGACTCCCTTGGAACGAGGAGTCAGATGCTGAGTTCGGGAGAAGAGAGATGCCCTATAATTGGATGCTCTCCGACAATCTCTCAAACCTTGGGTTCCCTAGACATAAGCAGAGGGGGTCCCCTTTCAGAAGCTACCTGGGACCGTTCCCAGGGACCTTTTTGTACCCTTTTGAAAGGTGGAGCCACCTCTTTTAATAACGGAGAAACAGCCTGACCCTCTTCCCACAGTCTAGTCCCTTATCTCCCTCCCCACCCCCACTCAGGGCCTGGGTCTGGGGACAGGGTCACCCCAGCCAAGCCCTATTTGGGGAATCCCCCATGGAGGGTGCTGTGCCTGGTTCAGTGCAAGCCTTCCTGGGAGCACCTCCCCTGCCAGAGTGTTCAGCTGGGTCCTCCTGGCCAGAGGGTAGGTTTCTGTGATCACCGCCCAGCAGGTGCAGATGTGCTGAGTGCTCTGGGTCCGATGCCAGAGGGTCTATCTGGCTATGTTTTCGTGGGGCCCCGGAAAATCCTGCAGGCCCTCGGTTTCCTTGTCCAATCTGAGGCATCCAGTAAGCCTCACCCCCTTCCCTCCTCCCTGGCTTCACAGGTCTGATTGGATCTGTCCACAACACCATGTTTTTTAGCCCCCACACCCCACCCCTGCCTCACTGTTCCCCCCTTCAGTTCTATTCCAGTCTCTGGCTCCCGGCCTGCAGGAACTCCATCCCATTCCTTCTGGACCAGCCTCAGCCCGGCCCCTCCCAGCGCCCCCTCCTGGCTGGGTGGGGGCCCCTCCTGGCTGAGCTGGGGCGCTCCCCCTTCCCCACCAAGGCCAACCCTTTCCTGTGGTGTCATCCCAGTGCTGCGCACCACCCACTCATAACTCGCACCCGGATCCCGGCCACGCTCCGTCCCCTCCTGCACCCCTAGGATGGCACTTGGGCCAAAGGGGGCCTGGGTGATGGTGAGTGGGCCCCCATACCTCCTCACCCCCTTCCTTTCTTCCAGCTCAGGCATATTACCATCCCACCCCGGGGCAGGGATGTTCTTAGAAGGTCTCTGATGGGTGTAAGGGCCCCGGGTGCCCCCCAGATCAGAGGGTTCCCAGAGAAGATGGGACTTTGGGTACAGGCACCCCACTGGATTACCATATCCTTGGGAATGAGCAGAGGTGGAGGCAGAGAGATTCCTCCTGACTGAGCCCACCCAAGTCCTTTCTCAAACCCAAACCCTGCCTCTGGCCTCGCAGTGCCAAGAGGGGTCCATGCCCAGATACAACCTAAGGCCCCCTAGATCCTCTACACTTTTTTCATGACCACCCCCCCCCCAATATCCAGCTCAGTGTCAGAAGAGAGAGGGCCAAGAGCAGCCCCGAGTGTGGCTCAGGGTCTTCCTACTTTATCTATGCCTTTGCTCTCTGGTGGCAGGTTCTTCAGAGGTGGGCTTCTCCCTCTCTTAGTTGGGGAATGGGGGCACCACGCCCCAGCCCCCATTCCCAGGCCTCACCCTGGGGCCTCCAGACCCTGGTCCCGCCCCCTGTTCTCTGCTGGAACACAGAGGAAGGGTGGCAGGGTTCCAGCTGCACGTCCCAAGCTGGGCAGAGTGCCAGGGGGCTGGACCAGGGCTGGGCATGGGGCCAGCTGGGGAGACTGGCCAGCTGGGGAAATCCGGAGGCAGCAGAGGTGGGACAAGGGAAAGGCATGGAGGCCACCGGGCAAAGAGGGGCAGGGTGGAGACCCCTGGCGTGGACGTGCCCACCCAGGCATGGCAGTTAAGAGCACAGACTGCAAAGTCAGGTTCAGATCCCAGCTCATCTGCTTCCTGGATGTGTGGCCTTGTGCCAGTGACTGCCTCTCTAAGCCCCGGTAACATATCCTAGAAGATGGGGGTCATACCTCTCCTTACCCAAGACGAGGAGCAGTGAGGGAACTGATCTTTGGGGCAGGATACCCCACAGGTGTGCAATAAGCTTGGTAGCAGTGTTCTGGGCAGAAGTAGATACACAGTCAGTCGGACTGGGGTGTGGTTGGAACATGGGGTGGTTCTGGGGTGGAGGGCCCCAATTACCACTTGGGTTACTTGGGCCAGTGATCCCATTGCTCTGAGCCTCAGGTTCAGGCCCTGGGAAAGGGAGATCACTTTCCCTGCTGCGGAGGGCTATTGAGAGGATTGAAGGTGGTGGTGGTGGTGGTGGGGTTTCTAGCTCCTTGAGTGCTCAGTACAGCAAAGTGATCATTATTCTTACTGTCATGATGGTTTGGTCTACTTCCAAGGCGCTTGTGCGAAAGTCGTGTGTGTAATTGCACCCACACCACGCCACAGGGTCACCACCAAAGCCCACGGGGGTCTCCAGGGAGCAAAAGACTCCTGAGCCTTCCATTCCTGATGTGGACAAAGAAGGAATAATGAAAAGCTTAACCTTCTCGGTGGCACTAATCAATTGCCAGGCCCTATTCTAAGTCCTTGACGTATATAAATTCATTTTAATCTTTAAAACAACCCTGTGGGGTTGTGGTGCTATGTTCAAGGGAAGCCCTGTGATTTGTCCCAAAGTTACACAGCTAATAAGTAGTGGAGTGAGACTGGAACCCTGAACCAGAGGAACTAGTCCCTACTCTGTTGAACGAAAGGCTAGAGACCCAGGCGTCTCTGAAGCCAGCCAGAGGCCCACACTTCCTGCCAGAAGAGTATCCAGAGATCAGGCTGGGAGCTGGAAGGAGGGTCCTGCTGCAGCCACCAGCTGGCTCTTTCTATGGAGGGAGAAGCCACGGAGAGGATTACAGAGCCCAGCTGCCCAGGGAGGTGGGGGGCCGGCCCCACCCCCATTCCCGTTCTCACTCCCTCTTCCCTCTGTCTGGGCCCCCAGCTCAGTGAGGCCCGCCCACCCCCACCCTCTGGGCAGGAAGACAAACAGGGCTGGAACAGAACAGAACAGGACAGGACGGAATGTCCTCCGGGCAGAGCAGGACTGGGGGCCCCTGCCTCCCACCAGCCAGGGAGGAGGGGATGGGGGTGATCACTGGCTCCCTCCACCGTTCCACCCAGCCTGCCCCCTCCTGTGCCTCCCAGTGGTTGCACTGAGTTTTTTCCCCTCTGCGGCCTGACAGGACAGTCCCCTCCCCTCTCCGTCATGCCTGGGGGTGGGGCTGCAGGTCTGCTGTGTGCGAGCGAGGTTGATACCATGCCCAGGAGTGGCCTCTGGTTTTTGGAAGGGCCAGCCTCCCTTCCTAGAGTTCTGCTTCTCCTGGGTGGGTCACAAGGAAGGAATCAGAAGAAGATGGAAGGCTTTGGAACCGCACTCCCTGAGTTCAGATCCCGGCTCTGCCAGTTACTAGCTTTGTGACTTTTTGTTACCAGGGACTTTACCTTTCAGAGCTTCCGTGTCCCTTTTGTGAAATGGAAGTTTAAGGTGGGATTGAATGAGTACTTAGTGCCAGACACGCACGTGCTGCTCAGCAAATCATAACTGCTTGTTAATGGTTTTATCAATATTATTAATATGGAGAAGATAACGCATACTATACTATATATAATGTACTCTAATCTTTTCTTTTTTATCAAAAACCATGTTGTTTGGACTTGGACATTTAAGACAGTGAGAAGCAGTAACCTGGAGATACACCCAGGACCACAGAACAGAGAAAACTGAAGAGTTCAGGCAGACAATTGTTCAAATCTGACTTCACTCCTTAGGGGGCAAGCCCTGCAACCTCTCTGTGCCTTGGTTTCCTCATCTGTTCAATGGGGATAACGTTACTACCTTCTCTCTGGGGTTGTCTGAGCTCTAAGGGGGTTAATGTAAGTTACCCACTTGGCACAGGGAACTGATGGCAAAAAGCTGGATAAGTGACAGATATTTCTGACAAAACCGTACCCATCCTTCTCCCAACCCCACACGTAGAAGTCAGGCATTTGAAGCAGATTCAAGGGCAGGGGTGAGTGGTTAGCTGTTGGCTCCACAGAACACTGGGGTTGGTTCGCTGTGTCACATTGGCAGGGCCCTTGTTGGTGGGTGGTTGGACTTTGAGATCTGTGTTCTAAGATTCTGAGGATTCAGCTCAGCTGAGGAGGGGAAAGGGCAGGAGAGAGGGGGTTCTGGGAGGCTGCAGGGCAGGGGGCCCGGAGGCTGCTGACATCTTCATGTTCCCTCCCTTTCCTGGCTTGGGGCCAGCTCGGCCAGCCCCCTCCCAGCAGGAGGCCTCTTGGTCCCCTGGCGTCCCAAGCCCGGGGAACAAACAGCAGATAAGTCAGGGAGGGGACAGTGGCCCCGCTGGGGGCAGCCCGGGCAGGCTCGGGGACAGATAAAACCGTGGCTAGGAGCTGCCCCAGAATATAACCGTAGCAGGGCCCAGAGAGCTCCGGAAACTCGCCCGGGCCGCACGGCGAGACGTGCGCGGTGGCGGCCCTGCCGTCCGCGAGCCCGGGCCCCATGTGGCAGCGCCCCACGTGCATGTCCCACGCAGCTCCTTCCGCCCCGCGGGCGCCGCCAGTGAACGCTGCCGACGCCCGCAGGTCGAGCACCGAGCTGCGCAAGGAGAAGTCCCGGGATGCGGCCCGCAGCCGGCGCAGCCAGGAGACCGAGGTGCTGTACCAGCTGGCGCACACGCTGCCCTTCGCGCGCGGGGTCAGCGCGCACCTGGACAAGGCCTCCATCATGCGCCTCACCATCAGCTACCTGCGCATGCACCGCCTCTGCGCCGCAGGTGAGCCCCGCCCCCCGGGAAGTCCCACCTTGGCAAGGCCCCGCCCCCTACCGCCTTCCCGGCGGAGCCCCTTCCCCTGGGGGCCAGCCCGACGAGGCCCCGCCCCCTGGGGAAGCCCCACCTCTTTCGAGTTAGACTTCCAAGGACTAGGAGGAGGCCGGAGGCCGGCCGGCTCCCTTAGCGCTTCAACCCTCAGGGTTTGGTCCCCAGGGAGAGAGACCTTCTTGCAATAAATATCCCTGGGAGGCTTAGCTGCCCAACTTTTTTTTTTTTTTAATTCTATTTATTTATGAGAGACACACAGAGAGAGGCAGAGACATAGGCAGAGGGAGAGGCAGGGTCCCCGCGGGGAGCCCGATGCGGGACTCGATCCCAGGGCTCCGGATCACGACCTGAGCCGAAGGCAGGCGCTCAATCGCTGAGCCACCCGGGCGTCCCACTGCCCAACTTTTAATGACTACTTAAGAGAGTCCCCTCCCAAGCTCCCTGGGTCCATGGCCCCTCCCCTGAGTAGCCATCCTCTTGAATTCCCACACCGTTGGAGTTCTATCCTGCTGGGGGTTTTTACACACACACACACACACACACACACACACTTTGGAATCTCCAGGACCCTGAAAAAGATTTTATTTATGAGGGATGTGGAGCCATCTTCTGGCAGGTTCTGCCCATGAGACTTCCCTGCCCCATAGAATTTTCCTTCTCTGGGAGGCTCAGCCCCTTTACTATTCTGTCATCTGGGAGTCCCTGCTTCCTTAGAATTTTGCCCATCTACAAGGTCCTGCCCCCAAAATTCTGAAATTCTGAACCTCTGGGAGGCTTGCCGCCCCCCCCCTTAGAATTCTGACTCCTTCTAGCCCCTTAAATTTTGACCCCTGGGAATCCCATCCTCTTAGAAGTCTGCCCTCCATCCAAGGAGGCCACCCCCCCCTTGAATTCTATTCTCCTGGGAGACCCCCACCTCCTTAGACTTCTGTGCCCTGGAGAAGCCCTGTCCCCTTACGATTATAATCCATGGTGGCCCTGCCTTCCTTGGAATTCCCAAGCCACTGGCATATGTTCTTGCACACCTGGGGGCATCTATAAGTTCTACTAAATGAGGGAAGGCAGAGGGAGGCTAGCCAGGGTGGATCCATGGCTGACTAGAGACACCCCATCCACCCTGGCCCGGACACCAGGGGAGTGGAACCAGGTGGGAGCAGGGGGCGAAGCTCTGGATGCCTGCTACCTGAAGGCCCTGGAGGGCTTCGTCATGGTGCTCACTGCCGAGGGAGACATGGCTTACCTGTCGGAGAATGTCAGCAAACACCTGGGCCTCAGTCAGGTGAGAGGAGCTGCCAGCTTTGTGCCTGGCCCTGTGCAGGGGATGCTGGGTTACAGAGGCGATGGAGACTGCCTGAGCCCTGTCTTTACAGGGCTCACAGCACAGAGGGGAGACAGATGTGTCATCACACAGGAAGATTCAGAACGGCCAGGGCTGGGATGGGGCAGCCTAGGGGGCCCCTCGGGGGAAGGGGGTTACCTGAGCCAGCCTCAGTGGGGAATCAAAGGCTTCCTGGGAAAGAAGACATCTGAGCTGAAACCTGAAGGCCTCTAGCCAGTCAGAAGGTATGGGGAATGGATGGGAACAGCGAAGACTGGCAGTGTTCATGGTGGAGGGAACAGAATATGCAAAGACCCAGAGGTGAGATAAAATAGAGAATTTGAGGTAAAGAAAGAGGTGTGTCCTGGCTACGTGCTGAGTGCAGTGGGAAAGGAGAGAGAAAAAAGTTTAGAGAAGTCAACAGAGCTAGATGCCTTAGGGCCAAATCAGGTTTATTGCCAGGGCACTGGGGAGCCATGGAAGGATATTCAGCAGGGGAGAGACTGTGAGAGAGGTAGAATCGGATTTAGGATTTGGAGATCTCCCTTGTGGTGCACACAGAGGTGGAGTTGGAGGGAAGAGACTAGAGGCTAGAGGGTCCATTCACAGGGAGGGGTGTGGGGCCCTGGGTGGGAGAAGAAGAATCCCCAGAGGCCTGGGGATGGGAAGGCAGGAGACACAGGTGGAGAGGTGCACCTTTGCACCTGCTGTTCCCTCTTTGCACTTGCTGTTCCCTCTTTCCAGAACACTGCAGAGAGCCACATGACCACCTCACTGGCTTGGTTCAGCAGTTTGTGTAAATATCACCTCAAGACACGGACTCTGACCATGGCCTCTAAGATAGCATCCCCTCATTTCATGGCCTTACACTAGTTTTCTTCATTTCCTTACCATATTGTTTTATATCTGTGTTGTTTTGTTGTATTTGTTTCCTTATGGACCATCTGCCCCGCTAGCCAATAAGCTCTGAGAAGCAGGGATTTTGCCTGTGTGGCACAGCTTTGCCTACCATCTAGAAGAGGGCCTGGCTATAGCAGGTGCCGAAGAGATGGTTGCTCAGTGAGTGTGTGAGTGAATGAATGAAGACAAGTGAATGAATGAATGAATGGACTAGTGAAGTAATCCAGGCTCATGAATTTGGGCAGGGATGGTGAGGATGGGTAGGAAGGGGCGGGTCAGAGGCCCTGGTAAAAGTGCTCTTCCTCCTAGACACCCCCTATATCCACCCCCCCCCCCCCCCGCCCCGGCAGCTTGAGCTCATCGGACACAGTATCTTTGATTTCATCCATCCCTGCGACCAAGAGGAGCTCCAGGACGCGCTGACTCTGCGGCAGAGTGAGTTCTTCTGAGGCCTCTGACCCTGGTCATAGGTGCCAAGGCTCCACCCGTCCCTCAGCACATCCCCTCCTCCTCTGGAAGCCTGGACTGAGGGAGATGGGAAGAGGGGGACACAGCCCTGCCCTGGGGTATCTGAGGGAGGATTCCCTACTCCTGGGGGCCCTTGCTGGAGGCTGCGACCTTTGAGGCCAGGGAGATTTTAGTAAGCAGGATTTTGGAGGGAATTGGGCCCTGTCCAGAGCCACCTGGTGACCTGCTCATCCCCATCCCTGTGGCCCCCCACCCCAGGCCTATCCAAAAAGAAGCCGGAGGTCCCCACCGAGCGCTGCTTCTCCCTGCGCATGAAGAGTACTCTCACCAACCGTGGGCGCACCCTCAACCTCAAGGCAGCCACCTGGAAGGTGTGCAGGGCCTGGCCTGGGGTGGGTCAGGGGTTTCTCCTTCTCAGCTTCTGGGGGGAAGGGAGGGGAGGGCCCACAGAGACATACCTCCCAGCCCCATTGGGAGCCCCAGGCCCACGTGAATTACCGCCTTGTCCCCGCCCAAACTAGGTGCTGCACTGCTCTGGACACATGAGGGTCTACAAGCCCCCTGCACAGGCTTCCCCAGCGGGGAGCCCCAACTTGGAGCCTCCTTTGCAATGCCTGGTGCTCATCTGTGAAGCCATCCCCCACCCGGGCAGCTTGGAGCCCCCACTAGGCCGGGGGGCCTTCCTCAGCCGCCACAGCCTGGACATGAAGTTCACTTACTGTGATGAGAGGTGGGCAGGAGTCCCACGGCCCATCCACCCCCACTCCCCCCCCCACCCCCCCCAACCTCCACTGGCCCAGCTCCTCCTCTTCCTTTCTGCCCCAGTCACTCGCTGGTCCTTTTCCTGCCTCCCCACCCCCTCCCCTGGTTCTCCATCTGATCCACTTCTGTCTCTCTCTAATGCTATCTCTCTCTGTCTCTGTGTGGCTGGCTGTCCTTGAATTCTCTGTGGGTCTTTTTACCTTGTGTTCTCTCTCTGTGCTCTTTGAGTCTTCCTTACTCTCTCTCTCTCTGTCCCTCTGTCGCTTTCCCTAAATGAATCCGTCTGTTTGAAGCAGTTAGCGCAGTGCCCAACACGGAAGGCAGCACTCAGCACACTGCCCTAACCCACCCCCCTAGCCTTTCCTTCCTCTCCTTTTCTTCCCTCTTCCCTCTCTCCCTTTGGCTCTTCCTGTTCCTGCATCTTCCTTCCTTCCCTCCGTCCTGGAGTCGCTTGGGAATGGCAAGTCTGGGCTCTGTTGTCGGGCTTGGGTTTAAAGCCTGGCTGTGTACCCTTCACTACACGCCGGCACCTCTCTGTGCTGTGCTCTCCAGTCTCTCCTGTGGAGTGAGAGACCAGAACCTCCTTAGAGCAGCTGTTCTGAGCACTCAGTGGGTTGCCCAGTGCAGAGCGCTATAGATGTGTGTGTGTGTGTGTGTGTGTGTGTGTGTTGTAAGATTTTATTTATTCATGTGAGACACAGAGAGAGAGAGAGGCTGAGACACAGGCAGAGGGAGAAGCAGGCTCCATGCAGTGAGTCTGATGCAGGACTTGATCCCAGGACCCCGGGATCACGACCTGAGGCAAAGGCAGATGCTCAACCACTGAGCCACTCAGGCACCCCTAAAAGTGTGTTTTTTTTAAAAAAATCTTTTTTTCATTAAGTGGGGCTTTAACTTGTGACCCTGAGATCAAGAGTCTCCATGAAGCATGCTCCACCAACTAAGCCAGCCAAGAGCTGCGAGAATATTTTTTAATCATTATCATCATTATTACTTTCTATTTTATTCATTTTTTCCAATCTTTCATTTTGTGGTTCTGGGGGGAAGAACCTCTCCTGCCATGCAGCTGTAGCAATCACCATAAGCCAAGTGGCTCAAAACATCACAGACCTCTGGAGGTCAGAAGCCTGAAATGAGTTAGATTTTTTTTTTTTTTTAAGATTTTACTTATTTATTTGAGAGAGAGCCAGAGAGCACAAGCAGGGAGAGCAGTGAAGGCAGAGGGGGAAGCAGGCTTCCTGCTGAGAGGAAGCCTGATGTGGGGCTCGATCTCAGGACCCTGGAATCATGATCTGAACTGAAGGCAGATGCTTAGTGGACTGAGCCATCCAGGTGCGGCGCCCCTGAAATGAGTTTATGGAGCTAAAGCCAAAGGCCTCATTCCTTCTGAAGGTTCCTTGCCTTAAAATCTTCTGGAATCTTCCTACATTCCTTGGTTTGGAACCCCTTTCTCTATCTTCAAAACACAAGGCCCTGCCTTCCGCCTCCATCAGCACAGTCCTGTTCTCTGTATCCCTCTTGTGAGGGCCCCTGTCGCCACACTGGGCCCACCTGGCTCATCTAGATAAAGCTCCGCATCTCAAGATCTTTCACTTAATCAGCCACCCATGGTCCCATTGGCCTGGGAGGTTGCAGTAGTCACAGGTCCCCAGGATTAGGAGACAGACCTCTCTGGGGACCACTAATTCAGCCTATCATAACCCCTTTTCTATTTCTTACTCTCCCTTTCTCTCTGTTACAACCCCATCTGTCTCTGTCCTGGCAGCTTCATCCCCATGTCCCCTAGCCCCACCCTCCACCTCAGCCAGTTGAACTGACCAGGCCCCACTGCACCCACCCCAGGATCGCAGAGGTCGCTGGCTACAGCCCTGATGACCTGATTGGCTGCTCTGCCTATGAGTACATTCACGCTCTGGACTCGGACGCCGTTGGCCAGAGCATCCACACCCGTACGTGAGACTTCCTGGCACTCTGAAACCAGCCCCCCAGCTCCCCATGCTCCAGAGAGCCTTACCCACAAACCCGATCCCGGCTCCCTGCTCCCCACACCCCAAGGAACCTTCTCTTTCCTGGTCCCCATACCCAAGCCCCTGCCCCTAGCACCTTCTTGCCCCATTTGTCCCTTCTGGGGCCCTGACCCCTCCCCGTCCCCTTCCCCAGTGCTGAGCAAGGGCCAGGCAGTAACGGGGCAGTATCGCTTCCTGGCCCGGAGTGGTGGCTATCTGTGGACCCAGACTCAGGCCACAGTGGTGTCAGGGGGCCGGGGTCCCCATTCTGAGAGTATCGTCTGCGTCCACTTCTTGATCAGGTAAGTGTGAGGGGGCATGTGTGGGTCTGATCTGTGTGTGTGTGGATAGGTGTGTGTGCATACAGCGTGCGTGTGTTGTGCATCCAACTCTGAGAGGGAGTGTTCACATGTGCACGTATGCAGAGCATGTGTGACTAAATGCACACAGATGTGTCTGCATGTACACACATATGCATGGGTGTGCGCACACCCATGCACATGTGTGCACTGTTCACTGAAATGGAAAAGGACTCTATATTCAATTTAAAGTGAGAAATACAGCAGAAAAAAAAAAAAGAAATACAGCAGAATCGTGGGGGCTTTTTAAAAAATTAAAGTGTAATTTACATATAATGAATTCACTTTTTGGTATACAGCTCTCTGAGTTTTGACAAAGATGTGCGATTGTGAATCGCTTCTACAATCAAGGTATAGAGAATCACCCGAAAACATTCTGTCATAGTGAATCCCACCCCACCCCCCAGCCCCTGGCCACCAAGAGCTGTTCTCTGACCCTAGGCTTTTGCCTTTTCCAGAATGTCAGGTTCATGGAATCCTACAGTATGGAGCATTTTGAGTCTGGCATCTTTCACGTAGCATAATATATTTAAAACATCTCCATTGTGTGTATGAGACGCTCCTTTTTAATGCTGAGTGGTGTTCTATGGTATGAATATGAACAGACCAGAGTTTGTTTACCATTCACCAGTTGGAGGACATTTGGGCTGGTTCCTATTTCGGGTGATTACGAAAAAAGCTACTGTAAACATTCTCATAGAAGATTTTGTGAGATCATGTTTTCATTTCCCTTGGGTAAACACCTAGGCATGGAGTAGATGGGTCATATGGTCAGTGTATATTTAACTTCACAAGAAACCACCAGGTCGTTTTACAAAAAGGCGGCACCATTTTGCATTCCCACCAGCCCTGCAAGGGTTCCCGTTCCTCTGCATGGCTGCCAGCATTTTGTATTGTCTGTTTTTGTCTTCTTTTAATTTTAACCATTCTAATGGATGTGCACTGGTAAATCACAGGCTCTCCTCCACTGCATTAAGCATATTAGAAGTTTTTACCATGACAACATTGTGGCGAGGGCAGCAAATTACCACAGAAGACAAAATTACAGCTTTTCTTTGCAAATTAACTTCCAGGACATGGTATCAATTTCTAAAGCCTTAGGAGTTTTCTTACGTCTTTTTGATCAAGGACAGATTCTTTCTTTGTTTAAGATTTTACTTATTTATTCATGAGAGACACACAGAGAGAGGCTGAGGCACAGGCAGAGGGAGAAGCAGGCTCTTCGGGAAGCCCAATGCAGTACTCAGTTCCAGGGCCCCGGGATCATGACCTGGGCTGAAGGCAGACGCTCAACCACTGAGCCACCCAGGCACCCCTGATCGAGGACAGATTCTATTAGAAAACAGAAATGGGTAGAGGCGTCTGCGTGGCTCAGTTGGTTAAGCATCCAGCTCTTCATCTCAGCTCGGCTCTCCATCTTGCAGTCCTGAGTTCAAGCCCTGCATTGGGCTCCATGTTGGGCATGGAACTTACTTAAAAAAAAAAAAAAAAAAAGCAAGTAACAGGAATATCCATATGAATCTTTGTATTGCACAAGAAAACAAGACTGATCATCTAGGGGTTCTCATTTTAACACCTTTCCGAATCAGAGTCTTTGAATAGCTTGTAGAGGTGGCAAGAGGCCTCCCATTGCCATTGTCACTGCAAATGAGAGGGGGCCTATCCCCCCCCTTCTGGAAATGTCTTTTATTCATTGTGAGGATTTGCTTTTCTATGGCCTGGCCATGTGATTTCAGTCTTCTTTACTCTAAGCAAAGAGCAGGCCTGGCAGAAATGGGTGAGGAAAGAATAGGAGTTTACTTAATGATAGTGAAATAAGGAGTATATGGTGTTAATTGCCCTTGTTCTGTGTACTTGTTGTGTGGTGTGCAGTTGCATGGCTATCTGTGTGTCAGGTGGTAATACTCTGTATATAAGAACCCCTTCCCTTCCACAACTGAGCCTCCATCCATTGCAGTGAGCAATTGCTTTATAAGGAAAGAAACTCATTTACACGGGCATTGCTGAATCTTCAGCACCCAGAACAGCGCCTGGCACCTAGTAGTTGTTCAATAAACAATAATCGCAAATACTTACATAGAGCTCACCATGTGTCAGGCATAGTTCTATGCATTTGATATGCATTAGCCCACTTAGGCCTCATAACAACTTGGGGAGGAGGTATTATTATATTGCCTCTTTACAGGGAAGGAAAATGAGGCACAGAGAGGTTCAGCCGCATGCTCAAGGTCACACAGCTCAAAAGTGGCATGGTAGGGATTTGAACCCAGGCCACTGCCTGCAGAGCCATTGCTCTTAGCCATCAGGCAGTACTAGTTGTCTAGGAAATGTTTATGGAATGAACGAATGAGTGAACTTCATGTGCTGAATATGCACACGTGTGAGCGTGGAGAGCATGGATTATGCATCCATATCTGTCTGTGTATACACTTGGGGGTATATGAGCATTGCTGTTCTCCTGTGTACCATGCGTGTGTACATGTGTGACATGTGCGTGCTTGTGTTTTTCAAAGGGGATGGGGTGGCTTTGGTCCAGCCTAAATTGGGATGTGTCCAGCCCAGAAGGGATTTGGTGAGGGTGGGGAAGGGGTTGTAGCTTCTCAAAGAGCTGGTGGGAGGACCACCCACAGGCCCTCCTGCATATTGTTATGCAAATGAGATGCAAACAAGGGTCTGGTCTTCAGCCCCCAGACCAATTCTCCAAAAGCCAGTTCCCTCAGCGAACATTTGGGTTGTCTGAGCAGCTAGAGACTGGGGGGAAGGGAGGCACGGGGGACATAAGAAGGATATATTTATAAATCCATTCCCTTGAATATGAAAAATGTCTATGAATAGAAACTTCATAAATAAAATCTTATTCATTAAAATATATCCCTCTGAATTCTTCATATTTGGTAATGTAAGAATGTTAAATATATATACTTAATCAGTCATTTCTAAGAATATGTTTATAAGCAAATATAAAGAGAATATTTTGTTCTTATGCCTTTTTATTCTCCCCTTCTCTGTCCCTTGTCACCCCCGCCCCCACCCGTCTCCCCTCTCTACCCAGGCTGTGCTAAATGCCAACTCTTTTTTTTTCTGTCTCCTTCCACAGAGAGAGCTTGGGAAGACACACATAATTTTATTTTAAAAGCTATTATCATAAAAAGCATTCAACAAAAATTAAATCCTTAAAGGCAACAAGTAAATGTGGCACATTATTTTCTGCACAATGCCCTTCTGCCCCTGAACGAGATCGCCTCCTATGACAGGACGTCATCTGAAGGGGCTGCCTGGGCTGGGGGCCGAGGATGCTCCCTGACTTCCACTCCCCTTTTTGCCCTGTACCCCAGCCGGGTGGAAGAGACCGGAGTGGTGCTGTCCCTGGAGCAAACGGAGCGACACTCTCGCAGACACTCTCAGCGGGGCACCCCCTCCCAGAAGGACACCCCTAATCCCGGGGACAGCCTTGGTATGGGACAGGGCCGGGACCGGGAGGGGTTGTGGCTCCAGAAAAGCCCAAATGCCTTAATAAAGGGCTCACCAGGCCCTGTGTGACCGGACTCCTGTCTCCTTCCTCTTCTCACTCTCTGAGCGGCACCAGTTTCCTTAGTTAGCCCTCTTGGAACATGCTAGACTCTCATGCCTCAGGACCTATGCACTGGCAGTTTCCTCTGCCCAGAATGCTCTTCTCTTTGCTATCCTTCCTCTTCTCCTGTGTCCTTGGGATGATTCTTTCAGTCTTGTGGCTCCTCTGCTCTGAATCCTGCTATGGCTCCCCATGGCCCCCACCCTTCAGCTGGTTGGTTCCCTGCTCCCACCTCACTGCTCCTTGGCATCCAGGAATCTTGACCCTCCCACGTCTGGCTCCTTTCTCGGTGACTCCCCAATCCTGGACCAGCTTCTCTTCCTGTTGGTTCTTCAAGGCCAATCACCTTCTCCAAGCTGTCACTGGCAGCCAGTGCTCCTGGGTGTGGTATGGGGTCACTGATATCCTTTCCTTTTCTGGCTCAGAACTCCCCTCCAGGGACCTTAGAACCTCCTTGAGGGCCCTGGGCCAGTCTTTTCTCCTAACATGCAAGCCCCCCAGAGCTGAGTGGCTGATGGCTGTTCTGTGTCACTGGAAAATAGGGTCAGTCGTGGGCCTCGGCCCAGCCGTGTTGATTTTAAATAGTAAAACATTTCCCCATCATTGGGCAGTTGCTACTATCCCGAGCCTACTGTGTGCCCCCCACCCTGCACTGGCCCCCCGAGGACCCTCCACGGCCTCACCACAATCTGGCAACGGAAGAGATTAGACCTGGTCCAGCAAGCGTTCTGCAGAACTTAGCTCTGCAGCATGTGAATGGCATCCCCTCTGATACTTTGTTGAAAATGTCAATGAGGCTCCCTGGGGTTGGTGTGGAGGGCTCTGCCCCTCAGCCCTGGATGACCATCCTGTGTCCTCCCCATCTCTGCGTCTCGTAGATGCCTCTGGTCCCCGGATCCTGGCCTTCCTGCACCCCCCTGCCCTGAGCGAAGCCACCCTGGCCGCTGATCCCCGCCGCTTCTGTAGCCCTGACCTTCGTCGCCTCCTGGCACCAATCCTGGATGGGACTTCAGTAGCCGCCACCCCCAGCGCACCCCTAGCCACACGGCGCCCCCAAAGTCCTCTTCCGGTAAGCAGTTCCTCCTGAGTAAACCCTCAGGATCCATGCTGCTTTGGCTTCTGGCTTTTGAATCTTGCTATTCTCTGGGCCTCAGTTCTCCATCTGTGCAATGGGAAGGCTGGGGTGAGATGGGGTTTGGGGTTCCCTTAAGACCTACATCTCAGATTCTTCAACTTTTATCTGGACCAAAACCTGGGATATTTGGGACTGGCATGGGTGACCTCCTCCTTGCTTTGTGATCAATCATCCAGGCTCTCAAACAGTCAAGAATGTCTAATGTCTTAAATTACACAAACTAGGATTCAAGTCCTGAATCTGCCACTTACCAGCTATGTTGTCCTGGGCAAGTGGGCTCTCCGTGTCTTTATATGTATAAAATTAGGATCACAGCAAGTAGCTATCTCATTGATTGTTTTGAGGGTTCATTGAGATCATTCATGGGAAGTGCTTAGTAGACACCTGATACCTAGTAGGTGCTCAGTATACCAGAGCAGTTACATTTTTTACATGAGTTCACATAGTGTGACTTTTTTTTTTGAAGATTTTATTTATTCATGAAAGACACAGAGACATAGGCAGAGGGAGAAGCAGGCTCCCTGCAGGGAGCCCAATGTGGGACTCCATCCCAGGACCCTGGGATCACTCCCTGAGCCGAAGGCAGACGCTCAACCACTGAGCCACACAGGCACCCATAGTATAACCTTTGACTCAGGGGCCCATATTATATGATGTTGACTTTCTCATCCTTACCCAACCCCCCCCCCCACCCCTAAAATCTTTTCTCCACCAGCAAAATAAGACTGTGGCCTTTGACCTCACCTGGGAGAGTGGACTCTGCATCATTTTTACCCAGACTTCAGATTCCAAGACCTTTAACCCTAGAGGGCCTGAATACCTTGGCCTCAGGCTTTAGTCTTTTAATCTTTGAGTTTTCCCTGTCAAGCTATCCCCAGCTTCTTCCACCTACTGAACACCGGGGTCCAGAATTCATTCGCTTTTGCTGTTTGATTTCCTTGGTGTCCCAGCCATCTGACATTTAACCCTTACTTCTACCCCTGAGCTCAAATATCAGACTATCTTACTGTTAACATTTCCTAGGCTCCAGATTTCCTTTAAGTGGCTACTCTCTCCCCACAGGCTGATCTCCCAGATGAACCACTCATGAACATGGAAAATACACACAAACTCTTGGCCTCAGGGAAAGACCTTGAGGCTGTGGAGACGGATCTAGATATAGCTCAGGTAAGGGCTGGCCTGGAAGGAACAGTCTTTACGTCTGTGCTCTGGGGGCTGATATATCTGAGCTTTAGAGAGGGTGACTGAATGGTTAAGGGCATGAGTGGATGGATGGATAGAAAGGCCACTGTATTCATTAGGTGGATGATGGTCGATAGATGGATGGATGATGGTTAGATAGATACATGGATGGATGGATGGATATTGGATGTTTGGATGAGTAGTTAGGCCATTGGTTCTTTGGATAGATGATGGATGGATGGATACTTGGATGATTGAGTGTCTAGATAAATGACAGTGATATGATGTATTATCTATTGCTGCATAGTAAATCATCCCCAAACAGAGCACCTTGAAAGAAGTAACATTTATTTAGTCACACTATTTCTGAGATTCAGGAATCTGGGAGCAGCTCAGCTGGTTTTTGCTGAGTCCCTTGTTTGGATGAAGTCAAGCGCTCCATCAGGGGTTCAGTCATGTGGGGCTAGAGGATCCACTTCCAAGCTCATATACATGGTTGTTGACAGTCATCAGCCCCTCACTGGCTCTGGCTGGAAGCCTCAGTTCCTTACCACATAGGCTGTCTGGCTTTCCCCAAGGCAAGGAATCCAAGAGATAACAAGAGTGAGCCCAAGACAGAAAATGCAGTCTTTTATAACCTAATCTCAGAAGCAACTATATTGTATTGGTCATACAGACCAACCCTGATACAATGCAGAAGGCATCTGCATACACCAGAAGGTGAGGATTATTGGGGCCCCCAATAATTCATGTCTCTCCCTCCTGCAAAATATACTCACCTCCTCCCAAGTGCCCCCAAAGTCTCTTCCCATGACAGCATCAGCCTAAATCTGGAACCTCATCACCTACATCGGGTCTGAGAGTGGTGAAGCCCTCACTCTGTTGGCCTGTGAACTAAAGAGACAAGTTATGTGCCAGCCACATGCCCCATATACAATGGTGGGACAGGCACAAAGTAAGGCCATGTGTTCTATTAAAAAGAGCGAGAGGATTGGAGCGTGTACAGGTGTCACTGGTCCACAGCAATTTTGAAATCTGGTTGGACAACTGTGGGAAGTTCCTTGATGAGAACTTATTCCTACTACTTTCTCCATGGTTCTTGACTCCACCCTCTAGACTAGACTCCTTGCTTGGACTCCTCCTTGCTTCTTCATAAAAGGTAATATGTTTTTGCAGCTGAGAGGGTTTTCATGACCTGCTTTCTTGTGAGGGGACTTTGGTGACCCAAAGGCTCTTTTCATTTAGTAACCATCTCTGTCCCTTTCAGTCCAAGCTGGCAACATTTCTGTTTATATATTAATCTGTAAAAAAAAAAAAAATGTGTGGGTCTTATGTGAATCTCTTTGGAGTTCACTCCATTACACAAAAGTCATGCCCATGATCTCTTTGAGATAAGCCCCTACCTTGGGGCTTTTACTGAGATGCTGAGTGACAGTGTCTGGAAGTTTAATGGAAGCCCTGTTGTCTGATTGAGAAGACACATCCTTAAACTCTAGAGTGCCGTTGTCTGACCTTTGATCTTTCCAAAGCCATCACCAAGAATTTTATAGTCACACCTTGGGCTTCATCTTTAGACCATGCCTTCCCAAGAGTGCTCTTTTTGGCTCAGGTTTAGCATCCTTTGCCATCTGGGCAAACACAAGGTGAAGGCTGCAGTCCTCTGGTCTGCCAAGTCTATCCAAGAGTCCTGACATCAGCTACAAGCTTGGGAGGCCCCAGGGCCATCCTCACTTCAGACTAGCTGCCTACAAATTCAGAGATTCCCACTGAGTCCCTCAGTTTCAATAATTGCTAGAAGTAGCTCTAGAGAGACACCCCTGGGTGGCTCAGTGGCTGAGCATCTGCCTTTGGCTCAGGGTGTGATCCCGGGGTCCTGGGATCGAGTCCCACATTGGGCTCCCCACGGTGAGCCTGCTTCTGCCTCTGCCTATGTCTCTGCCCCCTCTTTCTCTCTCATGAATAAATAAAATCTTAAAAAAAAAAAAAGTAGCTCTAGAACTTAGGACAGCACTGGACTTATGATAATAGTTTTATTATAGCAAAAGAATATTATAGCCAAAGGAAGAGGTGCATAGGATGGAATCTGGGACCAGGAGGGTCCCACATGCAAAGCTTTCATGACCCCAGAGACATATCACGCTCCTGGGAGCATACATGGTGTATCACCACACCAGGAAGCTCACTCAAGCTGTGATGTCCAGAATTTTGTTTTTTTTTTAATGATTAATTTATTATTTATTTGAGAGAGAGAGAGAGAGAGAGAGAGAGAGCGCACATGCATAAATAGGGGGAGGGGGCAGAGGTAGAGAATATCCAAACAGACTCCTGCTGAACACGGAGTCTGACATGGAATTCGATCCCAGGACCGTGAGATCATGACCTGAGCTGAAACTAAGAGTTGGATACAACCAATTGAGCCAGCCAGGTGCCCCAGGTGTCCAGTTTTCACTGAAGTGTCATTATGTAGGCATGACTGGATTATTCCCCGTGTAGTTAACCTTAATCTTCATCTTACCTCCCTGATACACATGCTTCCCCTGGAGGTCAGTCTGATCTCACGTGGCCCCAACCCTCTTATCACACGGTTGGCCATTCGGGCATGATCAGCCCCCAGCTTGAGTCATCTTGTTGGCACAGTATCAGATATGGCCCCAGGGGCTCACCCTGAGGAGCAAAGACATATCTGGCCACTCAGGAAATCCCAACGAGCTGGGGCAAAGACCACACCTCATTTTGGGTAAAGTTGATGCTTCACAGGGAGGTTGAGAAGCTTCCAGACCTTCAAGTTCCAGCTCCTTCTGTTTAGCATTTCTCTTCTTAGGGCACCTGGGTGGCTCAGTGGTTGAGCGCCTGCCTTCAGTTCAGGTTATGATCCTGGGTCCTGGGATCGAGTCCCACATTGGGCTCCCCCCAAGGAGCCTGCTTCTCCCTCTGCTTATGTCTCTGCCTCTCTCTGTGTCTCATGAATAAATAAATTCTTTAAAAAGAAAAGATTTCTCCTCTTGCCTTTACTCTGAGTGGCAAGAAGAAATCAGGCAGCTGTTCAGCATTCTGGCTGGCAATTTCAGAGGTGGATTGCCTGGCTCACTAGTTATGTGTTCTGAGTTCCACAGAACTGCACACAACACTGGTGCTAAACTTTAGTCACTTCACAACAAAAATCCCCTTTCCTCCGGCTTCTGGTCACGTGTTCCTCACCTCCCTTTGAGCCCTCCCTGGCCAGCTCCTTATGCTTCATGTTTCCATTAAGTTTGTTCAAGGCAATCTAGGCTCTGACAGGCTCTTCAAAGCCCTTCCGGGCCCTGCCCTTGCCCCACTACCCAGTACCAAAGCCACTCTGCATTTTAGGCTTTTTGTTAGGGCAGCGCCCCACTCTTGGGATCAAAATCAAAATTTTACTTGCTGTTTGTTTCTGGGTAACACACTCCCCTAAAACTGAAAATAACAAGCATGTATTAGCTCACATAATTTCTGGGGATCAGGGGCCTGGGAGTCAATTAGCAGCGTGGCTTTTGCTCTGGGTCTCTTGCGAGATTGCAGTCCAGATGTCATTACCCAGGGCTGCGGTGACTTGAAGGCTTGAAGGGGACTAGAGGGTGCACTTCCAAGATGACTCGCTGGTTTGCTGGCGGGAGGTCTGTTTCTTGCCATATGAGCCTCTACGTAGGGCTTCTCCCAGAGCACGTGACCTGAGAGAGTTTGCAGCAGAAACAGAAGCCATGGTACCTTTATAACTTGATGTTCAGAGTCCCACACTATCATCCCCTCAATATTCTATTTTTCCCAGATCAACCCTGGTCACTGTAGTAGGGGGCTATACTAGGACATGAACACCAAGAGGTGAGGATCCTTGGGAGCCACCTTGGGGACTGGCTACCAGAGTCCTTCCATCCATTCTACAGATGAGGAAAGTGAAGCTCAGACTCTTTTTTTTTTTTTTTTTTTTTTTTTTTGTGAAGCTCAGACTCTTGATGTCAGCCACACAGGCACACAACTCAGAGGTGGTAGAGCTGGGACTCAAGGCTCTTGTTCTTAACCTCCTTCTGCTTCCCGCAGGATGTCGATGCTCTGGATTTGGAGATGCTGGCCCCCTACATCTCCATGGATGATGACTTCCAGCTCAACTCTAGTGAGCAGCTACCCAGGGCCTTCCACAGACCTCCAGGAGCCATCCCCAGGCCCCGTGCACGGAGCTTCCATGGCCTGTCACCCCCAACCACTGAGTCCTCCTTGCTGCCCCGCTGGGGGAGTGACCCCCGGCTGAGCTGTTCCAGCCCTTCCAGAGGGGACCCCTCGGCCTCCTCCTCCATGGCTGGGGCTCGGAAGAGGTGAGGATATAAGGGGAGGGACACCCCCTGTCTTGTTTCTGCCTCCTGTTTCAGCCCCATCCCTCATCATTCCTCCTGCTGACCTGCTGGCCTCTGCTCCAGCTGGGCTCTTGGTGTCCCCAGCCCATGCCATGTTCGTTTCAACCTCTGTTTTTGCCTCAGCTGTGCCCCCCCACCCCCACCCCAGAGTGCCCTCCACTGTTCTCTTTGTTTATCCAGTCCACCAGAGCCCTCTCCTTTGGAACAGATTTTTATCTGGCCTAGTGATGATTTTTTGTCACAGTTAAAAGGACATTGCAAGTGTCAAAGCAACTGTCTAAAACCAAGTTTCCTAACACCTTTGAGAATCTGTGGAAAGCTATGGACTCTTTCCCAAGAACATTTACACATACATACAGACGCACAATTTTGCATATAATTTCAGAGGGTTCATGTCTGCCTTCCAGAGACATTAAATTACTAATACTCGAGTTTTTACTTTCCACGTTGTAGGCATGTGCCCATTTAGTGTCCAGAATGGTCCCTTTACTATCTGTATGAGGCTTTATGGATACATCTCATTATTTCCCAAGGCTCTCAGCTTGGTGCTGGATATACAGTGGGTGCCTAAATAAAGACTTACTGAACAAGGGAGGGAGGAAATTAATGAATACAGCAGATGGATGGATGCTGAGTGGGTGGGTGGTAGATGGATCACTGGATGAATGGGAAGATGGATTGGTGGATGGGTGGGTAGATGGGTGGATGTATGATTGGTGGATGGATGGGTGGATGTATGATTGGTGGATGGAGAGATGGGTAAGTGGGTAGATGGATGGATAGATGATGGATGGATGGGTGGATGATGGGTGGATGGATGGGTGAGTGTATGAGTAAAGGAATAAACAGGCACTTGGGAGAGTGAATGAGTGCTTATCACCTGCTTACAGTGGTGCCCACACCTGCTTGGGTTGTTGTGTTCTGAGATTCTGTTTCCCTCCAGGACCCTAGCTCAGAGCTCAGAAGACGAGGCTGAGGGGGTGGAGCTGCTGGGAGTGAGACCCCCCAAACGGTCCCCCAGCCCAGAACCCGAAAACTTCCTGCTGCCTCCCCTCAGCCTGGTATGTTGGGTGACTCATGTGATTCTCTGGCCCTCAGAACCTAGTGGCCTTAAGCCTACTGTTTTATGGGTGGGAAAACCAGAGAGGGGCAGGTACCGGCTGAAGGTCAAATGGAAGGTCAGTCATCCAGGTGAGGCTAGGACCTTGATTTGCTAGCTCAGGTCAGGGGTATGGAAGGGCTGTGCAAATTTATGTAAGTTGGTGGTAAGTTCTAAGAAGAAAAATTAAGCAGGGTGAAGGGGAGAAATGACAAATGTTAGTAGGTATAGGAACCTCCTCTTCTCCCGAGAGCCTCCCCCCAAACCTAGACAGTTCTTGGCCTTGGATTATTAGCATAGCATTAAGAGTCCAGACACTGGAGTTAGACTGACTTAAGTTCAAGTCCCAGGTCTGCCACCTAGTAACTGTGAGACCATCGGGCAGGTGGATGGGACCACTGTGAACCTCAGTTTCCTCATCTGGGAAGTGGGATGGTTACATCTCACAGGACTCAAGAGAAACAAATGAAATTAGGCCCATCCTTAGTGGCTGTGATAAATAGTATAAAAACAAGCAAGCAAAGGCAGCATCCCGTATCCCGCCTTCCCCCATCTCCCTGCTTCCATCTCACCTCTGCTGTCCTTTCTGCCCTTTCCAAAACCCGTCCTAGGCTGCACCACTTCCTCCCTCCAGGACCTTCCGTGGCTCTCTGGCTCCTCACTCAGAGCAGGGCTATTTGTGGTTGATAGTATCAACAGCTGATACTTACTGAGTGCTTACCTTGCAGCAGACACTGTACTAAGTGCCTTTCATGATTAAGTTATTTAATCCCCATGACCACTCTTAAGATGTTGTTGCCATGATTGTTACTATTAGCATTCACATTTGCACATGAGAGGACAAGCAACTGCATGGGTCAGTGTCTAGGAATCAGCAAGAGGTGGTGCATCACCATGGGGCTAGCAGCATGGGGAGCTGGCACTGTCCCTTGCCTGAAGGCACAGGGCAGAGGGTGGTCACTCGATCCTGGAGACAGTAGGTCTTGTGAGAGCCAAAACTTTCCATGGCGGGACACAGCCAACCCAGGACAACCCAGCAGAGATGCAGCTAGATCAGATACCCTTGCTTTCTTGTCCATCGTGCTGGCATCTCCCGTTAACATGAACATGCGGAGCAAGGCTGCATGTTGATTGGGTCCATGTGCATGGTCTACCTGCTGGGGCACAGGTGAAGGGCAGGACGGGGCTCTGGAGGGACACACGGAGGAGATGTAGGACATTGGCTTAACCCACAGTCACATAGCCCATAAGTGACCGCTGGACCGTGCAGAGCTCTTAACCACATTGCACCATCCTGTCTCCTGGGATATTGATGACGATGATGGTGGTGGCAGCTTTGTCTCTCTCCTACAGAGTTTCCTTCTGACAGGAGGGCCAGCCCCAGGGAGCCAGCAGGATCCCAGCACCCACCTCCTGGAACTGAATGAGCCCCTGCGTGAGTAGCAAGGCCCTGGATCCCTCTCTCCCCAAGAAGGTGCCCCAGATGGCTGAGGGGGGGCAATCCAGAAGGTTGGGGGCAGCTGTCAGTGCCTGTATGCAACCCTGGTAAAGACAGACATCCCCTTTCTGCTCTCAGCAGCACTGTGAGGAGGAAAGAGAGGCCCCGAGGGGTAGAAGGCAGAGGCTTCCCAGAGCTGCCCTTTGGGGTGGAAGCTGAGCCCAGGCTCAGTCTAGGCCTCCCGGAGCCTGTGTCTGATTATGCTTTGGGCTTGTCCTGCCTTGGTCATTCCCAGCTACGTGGCTTTGGGAAATAGTTTTTGCTTCTGGAGCCTTGCCTCCTCCGACAGATGTGTTATAATAGTTCTTACCTTAAGGAGATGTGTGCAGGAACTGTGGAGGGGCAGCACAAGGAGAGCCCAGCACAAGATCTGATTGGTAGTAAACACTCAAGAAATGTCTGCCCTCACGCCATGTTGGCCTCACAGCCCCGCCACTGAGCCACAGAGCGAGACCGGCTGCTAGGCTTGTTTGCGCTACCATCCTCACCTTCCAGCACGCCTGTCAGTAGCCAGAGCTCCACTCCAAACCTCCACACATCTGACCCAGGCCTCCTTCCACTCCAAACTCATCCATGGCTCCCTAGTGCCCTTCCGAGAAAGAACAGGCTCCTCACCTTGTCCTCCAGTCTCTGCGGGGTCTGACTGCTGCACATCCTCTGTTCCAGCCACAGTTACGGTCTTTTGTTTGGTTCATTCTGTCCTTCAGACACGAAACAAAGATTTACTGAACACAAATAAGTGCCAGGCACTGTCCTGGGAGCTGGGACACACCTGTGAACAAAACAGAAATCCCTGCTGTCACAGAGCTGAAGGGAGGCAAGGGAGGGAAACACATGCTTCTGGGAAAAATAATGCATGCAAAGGGAAAAGGAATTCTGGGGTGGGGAGCGGGGGGGGGGGGTGGGATTTCAATTTCAAGTAGCACAGTTAAGAGTGGTCTCATTGAGAAAGTGACATTTGAGCAAAGACTTGAAGGAAGTGAGAGAGTGAACCATGAAAATTTCTAGGGGAAGAGCATTCGAGGTGGAAGGAAGAGCAAATGCAAAGGTCCTGAGGTAGAAGCGTATCTTAGCTGGAGAAAGCAAGGCCAGTACAACTACAGCAAAGAAGGAAGAAGGGTTGGGGGACTAATTACATGGGGACTCCAGAAGGCATCCTGCTGACTTTGAAGCAATCTGGCTTGAGGAGATAGCCTCAGGGCCTTTGCATATGCTGATCCTTCTGCCTGAAATGCTTTTCCTTCTATTCTTTGCCTAATTACTGCATCCTTTAGATCTCAGATCAAATATTACCCCTTCTGTGGAGCCCTCCCTAACTTCCTAAGCTCATGGCTCATATATGGGTGTTTGTCATTTGATTTTTAGCTGTCCTCTCCCTGTGGGTATGAGCCGTGTGAGGGCAGGGGCCAGGCTTGTCTTGTCACTGCCATACTCTACAGTCTGGGTGAGGCAGGGCAGTGGCTGAGCACAGAGCAGGGCCTCAGTACATATTTGTAAAGGAAGAACTAAGATTTATGTAGCACTCACTCTGTGCCAAGTTTTGTGCGAAACCTACTGTATACATGATCGAACTGACACCCCTTGCTGGAACTCAGGACGGGGAGTTTCGTCTGTCCCATTACCTGCCCTGTCCCCCGTGCCTGGCACACAGCAGGTGCTCAATAGATATTTTCCGAATGGGGTAGGTATAAGTAAGTACGCCTGTTCCCTCAGTGACGACAGCTCATTTACTGAGCGCTCACCAGTGCTAATTATCGTTCAAAGCACTTTACAAGGATTCACTGGTTTACTTCCCACAGCAGCCCTGGAAAGGGAGTAGCAGTAGTCCACTTTGCAGATGAGGTAGCTGGTGCAGAGAGAGGTGAAGTCACCTGCCTCGGCTCACACAGCAAGTAAAGAGCGGCAAACTCAGGCAGCATCTGGCTCCAGCTGCCTTAAACATCCCGAGCACCCGAGGTTCAGAGATTAGAACCTGCCCACGATTTTCCTACGATGTGAATCCAGGCACGCCTGCCTCGCCACCCACGCTTTTAACTGTCATGAGGGGAAGATGGGTTTGGGTAGTAATTCCCCACTGGCTGACCTTCCCATCTTCCCCCACAGGCCTGGGCCCCTCGCTGCTCTCTCTCTACCCGGATGAGGACACCGTGGAGCCCAGGAGCCACTTCCAACCAGCGGTGGGCTTGGCCCAGGCCAACTGAGCCAGGCCCTCTTCCCTTCTCCCTGCCACTCCCCAGAAAGGACCTCAACCACACTCCACGCCGGCAGCCAACGCACAGGATGGGGGTGCCAGGAGAGGGGTTTCCTCTCTCTTCTTGGTGGCCCCTGCCCATCTTGGGCCTACCTCAGCTCTCACCCCTCTGCCCCCGACATCTGGGGGCTCTTTGGGGTGGTCTCAGCTCAGTGACCTCTGGGAGGGGGGTCCCTGGAGCCCTCCTCCTCCTTCTCTCAGGACTTCCCTTGGGGTTCTCAATACTGCTTACCTCATCTCTTTCTCCAACTCTCCTGGCTCAATTTTGGTAATTGGGGGGGAGGGGAAGGTTGGGATTCAGACCTGTGTTTCTGGGCTCTGGGGAGTATTGATAACCATGATCACCTTTCTTTCCATCCATCTTTCTTTTATTTTTATCCTTGTTGTTTTCATGATGTTTTTAATCGCTATGAATTGCCTGGGGTCCATGAGAATGCAGGACCCTGATCCCCCCTCCTCCCTCAGGTGTTAATGGGGAGGGGCCTCTGGCGCAGACTTCACCCCTAGCAACTTCTGATCAATCCCTTAGCCTCCCAAGTGGCCACCCCACTCCACCCGCCCCTCCACTTGGGACTTCTGCTGCCCCCAGCCTCGCCGGGACACTAGCTCCATTTACGGGCTTCCTATTACCAGGGGTAACCTGCAGCTTCCTCTGCTCCCGGACCATGCAACCTCAAGCTCTCTATGCTTCTAGACCACACAACCTCAGACCTTCTCTAGTCCTAGACTGCACAGCCCCCAGCAGGTTGGGTTCAGACCCCATATCCCCCAAACCCCTCTTCTCGTCCTGGACCCACCACCTCTAGCACTGTCTCTTTTCATACTTCCGTGGTCTCCTAAGTTGTCTGGTTCTAGGTCTCACAGCTCCCAGGTCCCTCAAGCTCCAGAGCCTACACCCACCAGAGTCCTCTGGTTCTAGAACTCACTCTGACTTCCTCTGGTTCCACACCTTTCTGTAAATAAGTCTCCCTTGTACCAGATGTCACATGCTCCAACTCCTGCTGATTCCACCTCTTACAACCAACAACTGCCTCTGATTCCAGACTGAACCCACAACCCAAGCTTCGTATTGGTTTTAGTCTTCCTCATGTGTGATACATTTGGCTCCAAACCCAGAATTCCAAATTTCTAAGTCATTTTGGTGGTACACTTCACAATACCCAGCTCATTCCTTTTCAACTTTTTACACTCAACACTTGTTTTTCCAATCAAAGAGGAGTAAAATGAGTTTTATGTCACTCTTACAACCATTATAGTACTTCCAGGGCAGACACCGCACGCCAGGTCTCTTCTGCTCTAGACCTTGTGACCTCCAACATCCACTGGTTCCTGACTACATCACCTTTAGAACTTGCAGTTCCCAGGACCCTGTGATTCCAGAGATGATGATCTTTTTTCTCTGATTTTTGAACGTGGCTTCAGATGTCTTCTGATTCCAGACCTCACCCTGTTAATTCCCGTGGTTCTAGACCTCACAATCTCCAGTTTGCTCTCCAGATCTTATGACTCCAAATTACTCTAGATCTAGAACTTAGCTTTCAGACATCTTCTGATTATAGACCTTGCCTTTATACATTTTTCTGGTTCTAGACCCTACAATGCCCAACTCCTGATTTTAGATCTAGATCTTATGACTCCAAAATCTCTCTGGTTCTAGAACTCAGTTCTTAGAGTTTTGTGAATTCTATTCTTGCTCTATAGATTCCTCTGGTTCTAGACCTCACAGCCTCCAGCTATCTCTGACTTCGGATCCAAATTCTTTTGGTTCTAGAACTTAGCCTCCAGGTGTTCCTGATTCTACAATCTGGATGTCACCCTGTGGATTCCTCTGGTTTGGATTCCTCTGACTCTCTGATTCCAGACCTCATCCTTGTAACTCTATTCTAGGCTTCCTATCCTACTCAACTTGCCCCACTTCCTGTTCTGTCTCAAGTCTTCCCATTCCAAGTCCCTCTACTAGGGGACTTCATGCTCAAGCCTCGCCATCCTCAAGCTCATACCTTACAGTTACCCTGTCCTAGAGCCACCACCACTGCCCCCCTCAGCTCTCCAGGGATGCACTTACCTTTACTTTACCCCAGGTACCTGGGGGGCCTGGGGCTCCCTTTACAATCCAAGAGACTTCCCCAGCCGCACAGAGACACGCACAGCCCTATCTGCATATCACAGGGTGGGGAGAGAGGCCAGGACTCCTCAGTCCTCTACGACCACCTTTGTGTCACTCTTACCCTCCAAACCTATTTCTACGATGGTGCTACTCTGGGTCTCCCACACAAAAAGGCCTCCCTCTCTCAGCTCAATTCACCCCCTTTTTGGAAGGCACTTCTCACTCTGTTTTGTCATGGGATGGCCTATCCAGATTGGTGCTATGGGGGAAGAGGGTCTGGGCCCTCTCTCCCTCAGGGGGTAATCTGGGCCCTCAAATTAGGTTCCGGGGAACTGGGCTGGGTTGGGGAGGGGAAGGGACTGGACCAGCCACTCTGGCTCTGAAACCCACTAATTTCTACACCACCATAAAGATCTTGCCTTGGTAGGCACCAGAGCTCCGTGTGTTGACTCATCTGTGGGGTTGCTTCAGGGTATGTGGGTACACTGGCCGTTCCATGTCGCTGTGAGTGTGTGTGTGTGTGACTGTGTTCCTATATGGGTCTATGTAAAGTTGTATGCCTGGAGATGTTGTAAATCTATATATGTGTTTTTGTGACATAATTCTGTGAACCTGTGAGGAGTGGGGAGTTGTAATTCCTTCTACCTGTATGTTAGTATCTGAGTGAAATGATTCTGCTTTGTGTTTCTGGTTACTTTGGGTTTCTGTGTTCCTGAATGTGGGAGGTTTTGTGGTGTTACAATTATGCTTACACATATGGGACTGTTTTGACACTATCATTCTGTATACTGGTATCTGTATGACATGGTTCTCTGTACTTGAGTGTGTGTGTGTGTGTGAGAGAGAGAGAGAGAGAGAAAGAAAGAGAGGGAGAAAGAGAGACTGCGTATCTACAGATTCAGGTGCAGATGGGTGTGCCTGTTCTGTCCCATCTCTGTATGACTTTTATAATAACCCTCTTCCTATGTTCCATGCAGGAATCTTTTTTTATTACTACTTTAAAAATTTTTAAGTAATCTCTATACCCAATGTGGGGTTTGAAATCATGACCCCAAGCCACGTGCTCTACTAAAGAAATAAAACTTTCAGGCCTCGTTGCTCCCTTGCCTAAAATGCTTTTTTCTTCCTTCCTCCTTCACACTTGGTTATCTCCTACTCATTTTCAGCTCTTGGTTCAAACATTCCCTCCTCCAGGAACTCTTCCCTGCTTGTCCAACAGGGTGAGCCCCTCCTCTCCCCTCTCAGGTCTAGGTACTCGATACCACTCTGAGTATTTTATTGGACTGTGTATAAAAAGTGCTTACTCTGTGTTAGGCCCTCTGCCAAATACTTTATTCCTATGATCTTATCAAATTTCCGCTAATCATATATAATAAGCACAGTTATTGTCCCCATTTTACAGAAGAGGAAACAGGTTCAGAGGATGATCACTTGCCAGGGTCACACAGCAGGGAAGGACTGAGCTGGATTCGAATCCGGGATTCAAATCCATCACAGCAGCCTTCCCATACACACTTCTAAAAATCTCAAAAATCTAGAGTCTAGGGACAGTGGAGTAGGGCTTAAGAGCACAGAATCAGATGGGACAAGGTGAAGTCCTGGCCCTGCCACTCTCCTTGTATGACCTTGGGGAAGTTGGTTGACTTCTACAAACCTCGGTGTCCTCAGTGGTAAAATGGAGCTGATACTATAATATACTTTCTAGGCTGATTGTTGGCTATGATACGAGGTGGTGGGATCAGGCTGTCAGGACAAGGCGACTGAGAAGTGGGACAGCTGTGGTTGTAGGATGGGAGCTCCAGCAGGGCCTTAAATGATTTAGTGCCATAGTTCCACAGGAGGAGCAGTTGAAGGCTTGGAGAGGATGGTCTGCTAGGATGTAATGGTTGGGGGGTGTGTGTGTGCATCTGGAGATGTCGCCTGGGGCTATCCTATTCAGTGTTTCCTAGGTAATGCAGTAGAAAGAGTTTAGGTTTTTCTAAGGCCACTGTTGCAGGCTGGGGACTAGGAGATGAGGATGAAGAAAGGAGATGGTGCAACAAACTTCTGGGCCTTGCTCAGGACTAGGGCATCCAGAGCGCCTTCAGTTAACAGATGGAGATACAGTTAACCTTCAGGGTTGGAACTTTAGTCTCTTGGTTTGAGAATCCACGCATTTTTCAGAGGGGGGTAATTGCCCCTAATTGCTCAAGGTCACCCAAATAACCGGCCGTAGGGCTAGTCTCCCGGCTCTGGTTCTGCGTGGGGCTGCCTTGCAGCCACACCCACCCACCCAAGAAGACCCCTCCAGAACTTCGGCGGCCTTCGAACACGGCGACTTCGCGAGCGCGGGCCCGGCCAGACCTTCCCCGCTCGCCCCCGCCCCGCGCGCCCCCTTTCGCCCTCCCCATTGGCTCCTTCTACGAAGGGCGCTGTCTAGGGTCCCTCTGGTCACCTTGTCCTCCGCGCGCTCTATGGCGAAAGGGCCCTGCGCAGGCGCGTGAAGGGAGCCTTCGGGGCCCGCGCTTTACGACACTTGTGCAGCAGCGGCCGCAGCAACTCGGCACTCCTTCGCGACGATTCGGCCGGGTGCCGCTGGCGGCCGTTGCCAGGGTGGGGGTCGCTTTGCGGCATGGCGATGGCGGAGGGCGAGCGGACTGAGTGTGCTGAGCCCCCCCGGGACGAGCCCCCGGCTGATGGCGCTCTGAAGCGGGCAGAGGAGCTCAAGACGCAGGCCAACGACTACTTCAAAGGTGCGCCTGCCCCGGAGGGGGCCAGGGAGGGTGGAGAGCGGCCCGGGGCAAGGGGTGCCCGGCCCGCGCGGAACCATGGCAACGCGGAGCGGCAGCCTGGGCGCGGGGCAGGCACTACCAAGTGACCGGGCTTGGGGAGGCCCAGGATGCCGCTACCAGGGGCCGACAGGGGGGGCTTCTGACAGACAGTAGGGGTGATACCTAGAAGCGGCATTCGGAGCGGGTGCTACTAAATGGGGAGACTGGGGAGGGCGCTACCAAGTGTGCGGCGGGAGGGGGACGGGAGCGAGGGCATTTCCGAACGTGAGGTCCTTGAGAGGTGCTAGTTGTGGTGAGGCCTGAAGAGGGCGCTGCCAAGTAGTGACACAGGGCTGGGGAGTGATGGTGCTACCCAGTGGGGAGATGGGGCGGGGGGGCGGGGGCACTGTCCCAGTAGAGTAGGGGTGGGGAATAGATCATTAGATGGGAGGGCAAGGAGATTGGGGGTTGCACGAGAAAAAGGGATGCGTGGGAGGCCCTGGGAGTAAAGGTGGGGAAATCCCAAGAATAGTATGACATCCGATCTTGAAAAAGAGTAAGATGTGGGGGCACTCATTCATTCAGTAATTCATTATATTTCTAGAGCACCTGCTTTGCGCTAAGGACTGTGCCAGACTCTGGGGATTTAGCAGGGAATGAAGCAGATGTGGCCCTGCCCTTTTATAGCTTGTAATTCAGCAGGAGAATAAGGCATTGAGCAAAAACACAAGAAATAATAAAATGCTTAGAAGTTATGAAGAATGCTTTGAACAGACCCCAACAGGGTGTGAAGGAGAGAATGAGGGCTGGAGGCTACTTTATAGAGAGCGTCGTCAGGGAAAGCCTTACTGAGAAGGCATTTGAGAAGAATCGCGAAGGAGTGTTTCAGGTGGATGCAGCCAGATGTGCAAAGGCCCTGAGGTAGGAAATGAAAGACTAGTGTGGCGGAAGCTTTAGCAAGTTAGCAGGGAGATGGATACAAGATAAGTTTAGGACCGGGGCCAGACCAGGTGGGGTTTCATAAGTCATTGCAAAGCTGGTTTGGATTTTACTGGGCTATTCAAGAGGAGACATTGAGTTGACAGATGGGCCAGTCTGGAGCTGCAAGGAGAGGAATTTGGGCCTGATCAGCCTATGCATGGAATAGAACACCTGCAAATGGATGAGGTCATCTAGGGAGAGAAGGGGCTGGAACCTTGAGGAATTCTAATGTTTAGAAAAGAAGAGGAAGAGGCTGAGGAGGAGTGGTCAGTGAAGTGAAAGGGAAGTTGGGAAAGGTGTCAGGAAAGATGAGAGAAGAGAGTGCTTCTAGAAGGAGGGGGGCTGTACCTTGGGTCGGGTGCTACCAGGGTGAGCACTGAGCATTGACCATTGGATTTGGCTTCACGAATGTTGGTGGTAGCCCTAAGAAGGGCAGTTTATAAGAACAGTTTTGGGCAACAATGAAGTTGGTAATTAGCTAGGAGAACACCCAAGGGTGAACAGGAAGTGAAGTAGAGACAGCAAATGTTGACAAAGTGGTTCGAGTATTTTGGTCCTAAAAGGGAGTGGAGAAATGGAGAGAGGGAGGTGCTTGCTTTCTTTCTCTCTCTTAAAGGATGGAAGAGTCCAAGAGTCTGGTCCAGTAGAGAGCTGGAATTGATCCTACAAGAGAGATGGGAGACTTATGGCAGCAAAGCTGGGGAAAAGAAATGGGGTTGGAATCTAGAGCCTTAGCAGCCTTCAGTTGGCCTTCAGTGGAAGCACAAGGGGATTCAGAGCAGGAACATTTGGTCAGGCTGCAGCCACGAGGAGAGGACCAGTGAGAGATGAGGCGGAGCCTTGGAGGCCAGTTCAGGGAGTGTGGATGTCATCCTGAGGGTGGTGGGGAGGCATGGTAAGATTCCCCAGCTTCCGGGCTGAGATTGGATACAAGGGCAGAGCTGGAGGCAGGAAGGAGACAAGGATGGTGGACAGGTAGATGAGAGGTGTCTCTGGTCAGAAACCAACAAGAAATGTTTCAGAGAGGATATGAGGGCTGGTGAGAGGGAGGAGGGAATGCCAGGCAGAAAGAACAGGATGGCAGAGGCCTATCCTGGCAAAGGTGAGCAGAACCTAGCCTCAAGGAAGTAAGTGGGGCCGGAGTGTAGGAGGCAAGGGAGGATGCTGAGCTTTCTACTGTGGACTCTGGGGAGCCATGGATAGTTCTGAGAAAGGGAAGGACAGGGTTAGGTTTGTGCTTTAGCTGGACCCCTACAGAGGGGCAGGACTGGAGGCTGGGAGAGCAGGGAGGAGGCTGAGGCAGGAACCCGGGCAGGTGGACAGATTGAAGGCCAGACCAGGGCAGGGCGGGGCTGGAGGGATGGAAGTGGATGAATAGATCTGAGATGTTCAGGAGGCTGCCTTGACAGAACATGGCAACTGCCTGGCTTCGGGGGGTTGAGGGGTCGGGAGAGGTGTCGTCGGGAGAGGTGTCCAGGATGAGGCATGGTCTCCAGCTGGGGATTGGCTGTCCCTGAAATGGGGCTGAGGAAGAGCAGCAAGTATGAGGGTTGTTGCTGAGGCGAGGTAAGAATTCTGGGAAACCGTAAGTCATGGGGAGGGGCCCCCTGCCCCCCAGGACCTGGGCGCTCAGAATCCCTGAGGCCGGGCATGCAGCCAGAGGTGCTCACATTGAGCTGGCACAGAGGAGAAAGCTACTGGTCCAGGCCCCTCAACTCTCTGGCAGGCAATGGCAGGCACAGAGCCCCAGCCTCGGGGGCTGTGGGAATAACAATAAAAAGAATAATTACAGCTCTCTTTAATTGAGCCCCTGTGGTGGCCAGGTACACCACTTTGCTTAATCTTCCCCCCGGGCACTGAGAGGTAGGTAGGAGCAGCCCTGTTTGTTTTATAGAGGAAGCTGAGGCTCAGAAGTGAAACCGCTTGCCCAAGGTCAGAGTGTGAGCAGCAGAGCCCGGATATCCCCCTTCCTCACCACGTGCTCCCTTGTTCAGAGTCCTTACCTGCAGCCTGCAGGGGGAAGAGGATATCCCCCTGCCAGCATGGCTGGATCCCCTCTACGAGCTCAGAGCCTGGTCCCTGCTGTTGCTCTGCTCTCCGGGCCTCATCATCCCCCATTCTATAAAATGGGAGGGGTTGGATTTAACCCCCAGAGAAGCCTCTGGGTCTAAGATTTTGTAGACATGGTTAAGAGCTCAGGCTGCCTGGATTCAAATCTTGTTTATTTCCCTTATGTGCTGTGTCACCCCCTGGGCAAATGACTTAACCTCTCTGTGACTTCCTGTCCTCATCTCTAAAATGAGGACTGTCTTGAGGATTAGATGCACCGCATCTAAAGCAGATAGAACAGGGCCAGGATTTGGTGTCGTTGGGTAGATGCGGGAAGTACAGTCCCCTCCCATTTCCTCTGCCCGATTCTCCTCTCCCTTTCAGTTAGTCATATATTCACTTCTTTTGGAAGTATCTGCTGATGGCTTTCTCTGCCGTAGCCACATTTCATATGAGAGTTTATGTAGCCCTCACAGCTGGGTGAGGCAGAGAATGGCTGATCGTCATTCCTGCTTTTTCAGATGAGCCAGTGAAGATGCAGGGAGGGAAGGCTGTTTGCCTGAGGCTTCGTGGTCAGCATCTGCAGAGCCAGGTGTCAGGCTCCAAGACACCAGGCTCCCCATGCCAGGCCAAATGGCCACGAGAGTAACACCTCAGCCATCAAGAGAGCTGGCCAGCTGGCCTCTGGAACTCAGCCAGGTGGCTGGAAGTAGTCCTCGAAGGCGCTGGCATTCCAGGGAGGGTCCGGCAGACTTAGGCTGTCTGGTTCTGCCCTTGCTTGTTTCTGGGAAGTCTGTGGGGCCTGCCCTCCGGGACTCCTAGTCCTGAAGAGACACACCCATCACCTAAAGGTGACAAACGCAGAAATGAGCGGGGCTGGGATAAGTGAGCCCAGAGGCCAGGGCAGCCCAAAGGAGTGCCCGACCCAGCCTTGGAGTCAAGGAGGGCATTCCGGAAGAGGGGACATCTGAACCCTCTTTGAAAGATAGTGGGTATTAGCCTACAGGAGGTATTATTTTGTTCCTGGCCGTCTCCCCGGGACCTGACTTCTCCTTTTCCTAGTGTCAATCTTTTCCTTCCTTCTTTCCTTCCTTCCTTCCTTCCTTCCTTCCTTCCTTCCTTCCTTCCTTCCTTCCTTCCTTCCTTGAAGAATTATTCATGGAGCTTGGAACTCTCTTCCATTTTCTTCACCTGACTCACTCTTTTCTCACTCTCCAGGTCTCCTGCTCTGGCATCTTCTTGGTCTGCCCCCGTGCTAAATGCTCATCAGTAGTGTGTGTGTGTGTGTGTGTGTGTGTGTGTGTGTGTGTGTGTGTTTGTCGCCCACTGGACTGTGAGCCCCAGCAGGGCAGGCCAGAGCAGAGGGGATGCTGTGTCCTCAGGGCAGGGCCCTGGCCCCCATAGAGCTTAGGTTCAAATTGGGGAAATAGATTATAAGCAAACAAAACAAAGGAAAGTTATGGTTTATCTGATGGCGCTGGACAAAAATGAGGTGGGAGTTAGGGCAAGCATTCCCATTTTAGGCCAAGTGCTGGGAGAAGGACTCTCAGACTCAAGTCCAGAGCGGGTAACATAAGTTGCCCAAAGACACCCGGCAAATAAGAGGTGAAGCCACGAATTGGGCTCAGACCACCCGCCCCTTGTGCTGGATTCCCTTTCAGGGGCTACCTGGCATGGAGAGTGAGAATGGGAATGTTTGGTCTTGGCTTGGCCCACAGTTCCTGTGTACCATTTGCCTTGTGACCTCAAGTATGAGTTTCCCTCACTGAGCCTCAGTACACTCATCTGGAAAATGGGGCTAGTTCAGTTATCCTCAGAGGTGTGGTGAGGGTTCAGGGAAGGGACTCATGTACCAAGAGCCCTGCGTAGCACTTGGCACATCATGGTCCCCCAAATCAGGCAAGCCCCTGAGCCATAGCCTCCTCTCTATCAAATGGGCACATGGGAAGGGTCCAAGCTTGGCTCTGCAGACACAGCCTGGGTGTCTGACCTTGCACAAGACCTCCGTGGCTCATCTGTAAAGTGAGCACCAGACAGTGCCTCTGCCGTGGAGATGTGACGGTTCCCCGAGTCAAGATGTAAAGTGCAAGGCACAGTCATAGCTCATTTCCAATAAAATGAACCTTTTCCCATTGGCCAGATGACACATCCTGCTGCTCTACACTTACACCTCAGGGTCCACCCCCTGCTGTGGCAGTGGCCTTCGGGATGTGTCTTGTCCTTGCCCTCACCCTTCCATCCTCCCACTCACTCTGCAGCCCCATCAGCCTCTCACTCACTAATCCTAAAATACAAGGCTTATGCTGGCAGCACACTCCCTCCGTCCTTGCCCGGAGCCTTTGCTGGACCCCCTGTTCCTTCTCTTGGGAATGCTTTTCCTCTTGTCCAGTTTGTTACTTCTTTTGGGTCTCTGCTAGTATTTCCCCTTCTCGAGGCCTGAGTAGGTCCCTTTTCCTTTCCTACTTGTTCTACTAGGCCCCTTCTTTGGGCTTGTTTACTTGTTTTGTGGGGCTGGACATCCAGGGGGCTCAGGGCGGACTCAGATTTGCTGATTCACAACATCTCCGCTCTGGCATTCTAATATATACCCTCTCCAGGCCATAGGACTGGAGTAAGACCCTCCTGAAGTCCGGGAAGAAGTATCCAGGTTGGGGCCATAAGGGGTGATGGCATGGCTGGATGATTATGTGGAAGTGACTTTGAGTCCTGGGGATTTTAACCTGAGGAAACAAAGCATGGGACAGTTGGGACAGGGAGAGGAGGTAGGCTGAAAAGACATTGCTGAGCCCAGCCGTGGACTTCAGTTTCCCTATCCATGAATGGGGAGACTGGGCCATTACCCAGCCTAGGGCCTATTCTTACTGGGTGGCAGCCACCGTGCCTCATGCCGCCGCCTTCTCCATCTCCACAGCCAAGGACTACGAGAACGCGATCAAGTTCTACAGCCAGGCCATTGAGCTGAACCCTAGCAATGCCATCTACTATGGCAACCGCAGCCTGGCCTACCTGCGCACTGAGTGCTATGGCTACGCACTGGCTGATGCCACGCGGGCCATCGAGATCGACAAGAAGTACATTAAAGGCTACTACCGCCGGGCCGCCAGCAACATGGCACTGGGCAAGTTCCGGGCTGCCCTGCGTGACTATGAGACGGTGAGCCGGGCGTTGGAGGGTGGGCCTGGGGAGTAGGCCAGCTGGGGAAGGTTGGCCTCAGGGTGCGTGGCTGGCTTGGGAGGGTATGGGTGGCCATTCATGCATTCAACCACCCCTCACCCATCCAACAGATAAATGCCTGTGAGGCCCCTTGGCCCGGAGCCCTCTTCAGGGGTTCACATCCCAGCTCTACCATAACTTGCTTAGTACCTGGCCTCTCTGTGCCACCTGTTCCACATCATGAAATTGGGAGAACACTGAGACCTACCTCTGAGGGTTGTGGTGAGGAATAAATGAGTCTCTGGAGGGACGGTGATTAACTCCATTGTGCAGATGGGGAGGCTGAGGCCCAGGGAGTTAAGTCACCTCTCTGTCAGCATGCAGCTGGCAAGTGGCAGAACTGGAATTCGAACCCCTGGCACCCATGTCTCCTGTGTCAGCCCCCTGAGAGGAGGGGTTTTGCTTGTTCTGTTCATTGGGTCATTGCTTGGCACCAGCAGAGGCTCAATCAGAATGTGTTGCATTATAATTCTGACCCCCCCCCCATTCACCCCCATATTCCCTCCTTTTGTTTCATTCACCATACTTCGATGAGCAACTTCTGTTGTGTGGGGAGGGGCGCCTGGGTGAGGTGAGAGCCACAGGCTGCTGTTGGAGGGAGCGGGGCTGGCTGCTGGCCTGGGGTGGAGGGTGGATTTCAGGCCAGGTGAAGTCTTGAGCCAAATCGTGGGTCAGGAGACACCTGTGTCAGGGTGGGGGCAGGGGCATGGAACAGAAGGTAATTTAGAGACTGGGGGGCAAAATGGAGGAGGAAGCACGGTGACACCTGGGAGGATGGAGGAAGGAACTGCAGAGCTTCAGGTCCCAGGGCGTTCCCTAGTGTAACTTCCCCCTTGTTCTTATCTAGAGAATGGTGGCAAGAGGAGTAGCCACCTCCTGGGTGGCTGTGGGACTCTGGTGAAGTGCCGTGAGTGGAGGTCATTGGGGCACAGGGTCCATTAATGAGTAACCCAGGAGAGCACTTGGGGTTGGTCGGGAGCAGGGTTTTCCTGCTGGGCTCCCAGTGCAGGGGGAGACCTGGGGAGACGGGGCAGGGCAGAGGACCAGAGGGCCTGAGCACAGGTCTATGGCAGGGCCTTCACCATGCCTGGAATTGTAGGAAAAAGTCTTTCCTGGGGTGAAGACTCCTTCTTCACAGGCAGGGGCCTAACCCCACATACTCCATGAAGCTGAGATGGTCAGTTCCAGCCATCTTGTGGACATAATCACATCTGAACTTCTTCCTTGGTCTTTTGGATGTCATGGAAGGCTGGTGGTAGGGGATACATAGCCTTTGGGAACCACCCTCAGGAGGGGCCACACTCAGCACTTAAATTGTCACAGCCTTAAAAAAAAATATTTTTGTCACAGCCTATTTTCCCATGGAGTCTTCGGCCAGGAGCCGTGGGGAGTCCCCACATGAGCCTGAGATCCTCGCCCATGTGGTTCCTCCCCCAGCCTGCGGGGTGATCTGCTTCTCTGCTGTGACACATTTCATCAGGCTCTGTGAACTCCCAGCAGGCAGCAGGGCTGCCCATCCACGCGCTCTACCTTCTGCCCTGGTGCCTTGCAGATATGCTAGAGCTTCAGGCCCCCTCTTGGATCACAGCTTCCATGGAGGCGGAGCCAAGACGTGACCTTGGATGAACACAGGCCTGAGGCTTTGCCTCTCAACAGCCCTGGCCTTAAGTCTAAAGGCCTTTGCTTTCTTGGCCTCTGTGTCCTCATCTACATGCTCACCGTGGGCCTCGTGAGCTCTTAGCACGCAAGGATTCAGTCCATCGTATAGGCAGGAAACTGAGGTCTGGAGGGGGAAACCCCTCCTCCAAGGTCTCCTGGCAGAGCTAAGACTAGGTAGGACCTGGAGTCCCGTCTTGTGACTTAGTGGTTTGAGACCAGCACATCTGTCTTCCTCAACTAGAATAGAAAAAAAAAGTAGTTCGTTTAGATGAATTGTGTATGTATTTGTGAAAAAAAAATTCTCATTTATGTGGATATGGATGTGATATAAAATGTGTATTTCCTTACGGTGAGTCATAATCAAAAGCCTCAAGGTCACTAATGTAGGAGTTGGCAGTTGGCACTGGCAGCATGGTCAGGACACCCAGCCATTGGTTGGGTAGCTCTGAGTGCTTTGGCTCTCTGCCCTCAGTGTCCTCCTCTGTAAAAGGGGAAGAACACTAGGGCCTTCCTTAGAGCGTTCTTGCAAGGAATAAATGAGATAAGTAAATTGAGAGTGGGGCCTGCCCCTCCTTGGCACTTGCTGCCATTTCTCCAGGAGGGTGTTGGGGGGGATGGAGGGGGAGAGCCTGTGGCCCACAGGAGGGGCTGGGTGCAGATGCCAGTGTGCCCCTCCAGGTGACTGGAGGTTCTGCAACCACAGCCCGGAACACTTGTAATTATTAGGTGCTGATTGGACTTGTTGGGGGCGTGAGGTCATGCATGGCATTTCCCGGTTATTACACAGGTGGCCCTCCAGTGTCATGGAGGGATCGCAAACCTGGGTTCCTGTTTGATCAGTTTGAGCATGTGGCTCTTGCCTGTGAGCATTCCCAACTGAAGGTGGCAGTTGTCAAAAACAGCTCTTGAGAGCATCATAGCTTCACATGCAATTGTAAGAAGTGAACAAGTGAGACCTAGCTCCCTGGTTACCCCAGTGACACATCTGCGTTAACTATGCAGACACCATAGTCAGGATCCGGACCGGGATACAACTCGCATACTACTTTCTAAAGAAGAGTCCAGTGTTGAGTTCTCTCTCACAGGCCCCTCCAGTCTGGAGCAAATGACCTTCCCCAGGAACAGCGGGGCTTGGCAGGGCCACCTCTCCTTTGCCGGCCCGTAGTGAGTCCTAGCAGCAGCGCCAGCCACCAGGCCTGGAATGAGCACTCGCTGGCTGCCAGTGCCTGTGACAGCCCTCCACTGGCACCCTGCCCTCCTGGAAGCTGAGGGGAGCTCAGGATAGAGGTGGCATGGTCCTGCAACTCCCCAGAGGGTATACGAGGTGCTGTGGGGACAGGTGGCAGCAGGCCAGGAGGGAACGTGTCCTAGCTTGCATGGTGGAAGACTGGACCCTAGGCGGGAAGAAAACGGAATTCTGGCTCCTTAGGCCTCATGTCTCTGGGCCTCAGTTTCCACATCCATTAAGTGGGGATTGTGGTAACACCTAGTAGAACCACTTTGAGGATAAAATGAGCAAGTTCAGTGCATACAATGATGTCAGGCACGTAATAAGTGCTCCAAAAATTACTTGTGTATTGTTACTGCTCCTTCTCCCTTTTCCCTGCCTTGTTAGTATTTATCCCTGTCCTCCACCCACCCTAGGAACTCTCTGAGAACAGGGGACTGGCCAGAGGAAGTGCTTAGTGGTTCATCCATCCCCTGGGAGGCATTCACTCCCTCTTGGGGCACAGCCACAGCCTCACCTTCATGGGGCCACCTTCCAGTGGAGACACCCATCTCCAGCCGTGCTTAGGACTGGGGCAGGTGAGCCCCGGGGTCTCGACCCAGCCAGGGGGGTAAGGGTGCTCCTGGAGGAGGGGCGGCGGTGCTGACAGCTGGAGGAGGAGGAGGAGCTAGGAAGGAGTTGGAGGTGCAAGTGAGGTGTTCTGGGCTGGGGGCAGCCTGCACCAGGTGACAGGGAGCTGGCACGTTGGACTTGTGGGTTTGGTCTGGCTAGGTTGTGCTGGGCAAACAGAGAGCAGAGAGGTGGGCAGGCCTGTGTGGGCCAGGCCAAGTGGCGGTTTGGACTTGATCCCAGGGTGTGGACTCATACCCTCCCCAGTGGGAAGGACTCCAGGTGGTGTCTGGTGCCGCCTACCTCCCGAGCCTCACACCATGCCCACACCTCAGGTGGAGCTGCCTGGCAGGCTGCCCTAGCCGAAGCCTGCCCAGACAGGGAGGAAGCCACCGCGTGCCATGACCCAGCTTCCTGCCATCCACTGCGTCTGTGCACCCATTCCCAGAGTGAATGAGCCACAGTGACCCACGGTTTTTTTGTTTTTTGGGGGGTTTTTTTGTGGCTTTTATTCTTTTTTTTTTTTTTAAGATTTTATTTTTATTTATTTATTCATAGAGACACATAGAGAGAGGGGCAGAGAAACAGGCAGAGGGAGAAGCAGGCTCCATGCAGGGAGCCCGATGTGGGACTCGATCCAGGGTCCCCAGGATCACACCCCAGGCTGCAGGTGGCGCTAAACCGCTGCGCCACCGGGGCTGCCCCCACGGAGGTTGGCAAGTACCTCTGCACAGGCTTCTGACTCCCTCTGCCAGCCTTTCCCTGGGGGCGGTGGCATCCCGCACTTGAGGACTGGCACTGGCACCTCTCTCTGGGCCCCTGGCACAGGAGCTGCAGGACCTACTCGTTGGTCGACCCGCAGGGTGGGCGAGTTGGGCAGGGTCTGAGCATAGCAGTTATAGTTACAGATAATGATACTGAGGCCTGGGGGCATGACATCCTTGCCAAGATGACACGGTAAGGAAGTGGCAGAGCGGGATCCCTGGGTGGCGCAGCGGTTTAGCACCTGCCTTTGGCCCAGGGCGCGATCCTGGAGACCCGGGATCGAATCCCACGTCGGGCTCCCGGTGCATGGAGCCTGCTTCTTCTCCCTCTGCCTATGTCTCTGCCTCTCTCTCTCTCTCTCTCTCTCTCTCTCTCTCTGATGACTATCATAAATAAATAAAAATAAAAAAAAAAAAAAAGGAAGTGACAGGGCCGGGGCATGTGGCCTTGTGTGCTTCCAAACTGGGAGGATCAGAGTTTGTGGGAAGTGGGATAGAAGGTGGTGGAGTGGTGGAGGGTGGGGAGGGATCAGGTGCCTTTATTGCACACTTACTGGACCCCACAGTCACGTGCCTGGGGCTTTTTTTGTGTGTGTGATCCCATTTCCAGCATGGCGGCCCATGAGAGGAGCCACGAAGGGCAGCCTCCACTTGTGTAGACTTTACTCTTGCTGGCACCACCGTGCACACTTTGTGCATGTTCACTCCTGTGAGCTGCTGCCTCTTGGGCGGATACTGCTACAGCTTCCTTCTTGCAGAGAGGCTGGTCCTGGGTTACTCAGCTGAGGACTGGTGGGGCTGAGATTTGAACCCAGGCAGCCCACAGCTTTTACTGCCCTGCAGAGGAGGACACCAAGGGGACAGCAGTAGGTGCTGGCTGCGACGTGCCAGGCCCTCTGTTTGTTACCTGTTCTTCCCTACGGCCCTGTCAGGTGGAGCTAGTCGTGTCCCGTGTTGTCACACACACACCCCACACCCACACCCCGCCTTTATAGGTGATAAAAACGGTCCCAGTCAGCCAGCAAATCATTGGTTCTGTTGCATCTGGGGCTGTTCGTGATTGTAGACCCAGCCCATCCTTTCCTTCTAATCCTATCCCCCTTGGTGTTGACTCTCATGTCAGTAGAGTGAGCCTCAGCCTGCTGTGGTTCCCACAAGCAGCCAAAAGCTGAGCGCGTACTCCTCAGCCAGGACGCTTCTTTTAATGACAGAGCTGATTTTTGTAAGAAATCCCCGCTTGCATGGGTTCACAGTGTTTACCAAACCCCAGGACAGCCCTCTTTGTGCGGGCAGCTCTCCTTGCCCTGTTTTGGGGCACACAGCCTGGAAGTGAGAGAGTAGAGGGGTGTGCCAGTGGTGCGTGGAGGCCGGTGGTCTGGCTTCCGTGTCTGGGGAGCCCAGCGCCAGACAGGCTGAGCACAGCCTCAGTGTCCCCACTACCAGTCTGCTTCTCTGCCCTAGGCCAGCTGTGCCTGGGCCTTGATGCCTCTTTTCTTCTTTCCCTCGCTCCCTCCCTTTCTGCCTGCCTGCCCAGGTGGTGAAGGTAAAGCCCCACGACAAGGATGCCAAAATGAAGTACCAGGAGTGCAACAAAATCGTGAAGCAGAAAGCCTTCGAGCGGGCCATTGCAGGCGATGAGCACAAGCGCTCCGTTGTGGACTCGCTGGACATTGAGAGCATGAGTGAGTCAGGCCTAGGTGCCCTGCCACACCCAGCCCTGAACACACCACATCCTTGCCTGGGCCTTCTCCACTCCCCACGTGCCTATACTCCTGTCCCCAGCCCAATGTCTGTTGCTCCTCTGTCTACGCTCCTGGGAGCTCCACAGTTCCACGCCGCCGAGGTTTGCCAGGGTTTGCGTTCCCTGGTTCAGGCGAGGTAGGCGAGCCCCTCCTGCCCCGTGCCAGGGCCCAGCTTCCTACCAGCATCTGTACAGTCCACCCCACCCTCATGGGCCTCCCAGTGGGATTTGTCTCAGTCCTCCGGGTGCTCATACAATTCAGTCACTCATTCTACAGATAACTACTAGGTGCCAAACCCTGTTCTAGGCTCTCGGGATACAGCTGCGATTAAAATAGTCTCTGCCCTCATCAAGCTGATGGCCTGGTGGGGAGAGAGATGATTAACAAGTAAACAAATGAATTAACTGTGTTAAGTGCTATAAAACCAAGTAGGCAGCAGGGGGGAGGGGTGCTGGAAGAGGGAGCTCACTATACAGAGAGGTTAGCAGAGCTGGCCTGAGCAGAAGGGAGTGGGCAGGGGAGGGACCTTCTCCCTCCCTCGGCCTCTCGCCCATGCCCAGGAGCCAGCCTCCCCTCCCTGCCCCCACCACCACCTTGAGGGCTGCGGCCACTGACTCTCGCCCCTGCTTTCCATTCGCACACCAGCCATTGAGGATGAGTACAGTGGGCCCAAGCTCGAGGATGGCAAAGTGACAATCACCTTCATGAAGGAGCTCATGCAGTGGTACAAGGACCAGAAGAAACTGCACCGGAAATGCGCCTACCAGGTAAGGCCTGTGTCAGGCGCTGCTCACACCTGTCACCCCACAATAGCATCGCAGCGCTGGCAGTGCCCAGCCTCAGCCACGGAGGGCAGGTTGAGAAGAAGGGTGGCCACGGCAGCCGGCACCACCGAGTGGGGAGTGTGCTGAGCAGTGCAGAGGAAGGCTTTATTTCTGATGCTGCATTTTCGTTTCTGGCATTTCCATCTAGTTATTTTTATTAATAGTTTTCATCTCCCTGCCCCATATGTTCATGCACGTTGTCTTTTCCACTAGATCTTTTACACATTTATCATAGTTATTTTAAAGTCTCTGGTAATTCCACCATCTGGGTCATCTCTGGGTCTGCTTCTGTTGTCTGTTCTTCATGCGTCTCATCCTTTTTTAAATCGTATGCCAGACATTTTGTGTAAAAGAACGGTAGAGACTGAGCTGAGTAAGAATTCTCCGCCGAAGATGGCGGCCCCATCTTGTGTCAGGCCACTGGTGTGAGGGGCTGAATCCCGGCAATCTGCAGTTGGCGCAGCTCTTGGTGGTCACCGCTGACTCGTGGTGTTTTCACACTGGAATCAGGACTCTCCTTCAGCCCTGGTAGCATCCTGGGAATGTCTTTAAGTTGTGAGGTCTCCAGCTTCCAGAACTGTGGGAGCACTCGGATTTTCAGCCCCATAGCCAGATTTTTGGGGGAGTTCTGTGCTCTCCAGTTTGCCCCCACTTTTCCCTGCCCTGCACTCAGTGGTGCCTCCTGGTCAGCCCAGGCTCTCCGGGACCCGGAGTGGGCAGCAGGCAGTCCCACCGGCTGCGCTCACAGCCTGCCCTCCCTTCCAGATCCTGGTACAGGTCAAAGAGGCCCTCTCCAAGCTGAGCACGCTCGTAGAGACCACACTCAAAGAGGTGCGCACTGTTGGGTGGTGTGTGGACTGGCCAGGGGTGGGGGGCTCCCTGGCTGGGGAGGGGCTGTGGAGCTCAGAAACTCACAGACCCAACTGGCTTGGTCTGCCTTTCCTCTCCCCCCACCTCCTGCCTCTCCCCTGAATGTCCCTCTCCCCTCCTGGTCTTTGTCCCACCCTCTCCATTTCTGTGTCCCCTGCTTGTGTCTTTTGCATGCCTCTTCTCGGTCTCCCGTGACCTCTTGCCTCTCCCTTCACCTCTGCCCCCTCCCCACGTCTCTCTCTGGGCCCCTCCCTCTCCGGTGGCCTCTTTTCTTCCAGACAGAGAAGATTACGGTGTGCGGGGACACTCATGGCCAGTTCTATGACCTCCTCAACATATTTGAGCTCAATGGTTTACCCTCGGAGACCAACCCCTATGTATCCTTCCTCAGAAAAGCACACCCTCCCCTTCCTCCACCTGGATTTGAGAAAGGCGCTCCTGCCACAGAGCAAGGCGTGGACCTGCAAAGGGAGAAGCCTGACCAGTTGCTCAGGCACAAGGATGTGGTGGGAGTGGCCGGCCAGCACCAGATAGGCCAGGGCTCGTTCCCTGCATGCTGTGTGACCTGGGCAGGTGGCTCAGTCTCTCTGGGCCCCAGCCTCTCTTCATCTCCAGATGAGGCTGCCACAAGATCATATGTGTAACAACACCAGGCACCGCCACTTCCCAGCTGTGTGACCGTTAGCAATACCTCCTCTCAGTGCCTCAGATTCCTCGTTTGAAAAACGGGGATCGTAGAGTCTGCCTCATTGTTGAGAGGGTTGCAAAGAGCTGAGGCTCTGAGCCTCACAGAGCTGTATAAGTGTTTGCTGAGGTTATGACAATTACTTGATTAATGGCCACCGTGTGGGGCCACCAGGCCTGCATAGTATGCGGTGGGAGGGTCTGTGTTCCATTTCCCCTATGGTTTTGGGCTTGTATTTGGTTGAGGAGGGGGAGCAAAGTGAGCTGACCACCTCATGTCCCCCTCTACCATCTGTTTCCCTGAGAAACAAGTGAGGTGGGGGATCTCAGGACTGTCCTGCTGAGGCTCGGATAGGCCCAGCTGCCGGGCCAGAGAGAACACCCCAGATCCTCCAGGCTTGCTGACATCCCCACTCCTAGGAAAGAACCGGGAGCCATGGGACCTGGAAAGGCAGGGGAAGAAGGCAGTGCATGCCCCACCTCGTTTTCCTTAGCAGAGCAGATATTTAATGGCGACTTTGTGGACCGCGGCTCCTTTTCCGTAGAAGTGATCCTCACCCTGTTTGGCTTTAAGCTCCTGTACCCAGATCACTTTCACCTACTTCGAGGTAAGCTGGGCAGCAGCAGGGTTTGGGGTCAGTGTGGCCTTGTGTAGGATGAGCTCGCCAGGGAACAAGGAGCCCCGGGGGAGGGGGGGGGTCCTGTCCATTGAGAGATGGAGGGGGTAAGGGTGGGCCGGGCTTGGGGCTCCCAGGGGCCTGAGCACTAGTGGTGGCCAGGTTCATGGCCAGGTTCGGGGGGCTCACACAACAGCACTTGGTACACGGTAAGTGCTCAGTAACCACCTGCTGTGGGCTTCTCTGTAGGAGGTGGTGAAGAGGTGGGTCTAGCAGAAGACTTGACTAATCCAGACTCAGCAGACATGGGGGCCTGGGCAGCTTCTCTGTCTCCCCTGAGCCCCAGGAACCCGGGAGGGGAGAATGAGGTTGTGTGTGGGAAGTTGGAAGCACAGCACGGGGCCAGCCCATAATAGGTGTTCTGTAGCAGGCCCCTCCTTGGTCCTTCTGGCTTACAAGGCACAAGGCTTCTCCAAAATGAAGCCCAAGGCTGAACCAGGCCTGCACCTCATGGCCACACACCTGATGTGTGCTTTTCAGACTGTTTCTCCCTCCAGAAAAGGGACCAAGAACAGTGTCTGCACCTTGTCAGGTTTCTGTGAAGGGCCTACAAGCAGAGGTGTGAATGTTGTGGGCTTGGGGCTGCTAGGCAGTCACCCTAAGTCCCAGTCCCCAGGGGCGCCCAGGCAGGGGATGCTGAAGCTTCTCTTCATTCTGCTGCTGGCCAGGCAACCACGAGACGGACAACATGAACCAGATCTATGGCTTCGAGGGAGAGGTGAAGGCCAAATACACAGCCCAGATGTATGAACTCTTCAGCGAAGTGTTCGAGTGGCTCCCATTGGCCCAGTGTATCAACGGCAAAGTACTGGTGAGGGTGGCAGACAGGACCCCTCAGGCTCCTCCCACCCCCGCACCCATGGGGGCCACACGCAGGCAGATATGCTGGTGAAGCAAGTTGGAGGGGTAGGGTGTGGCTGGCGCCTCCACTCACAGCCGTGTCACTCCCACATCCAGATCATGCATGGGGGCTTATTCAGTGAGGACGGCGTCACCCTGGACGATATCAGGAAGATCGAGCGGAACCGGCAGCCCCCAGATTCAGGTGACCAGGGCGGGCTGAGTGGCAGCCCCTTCCTTTCCAGGGCTGCAGCATCTCCAGCAGAAACGGGTGGCCCTGCCCCGGGTGGGCTTCACACCCTCGGCAAGGACAGCAAGGCTGAGCCTCTGTGTCCTCTGATTGCCGCACCTCCTTCATGGGGCTGGGCTGGTGAGGGAGCATTTGTGTTCACGGGGAGCACACATCGGTCACTCATTTGTGAGTTCAGCTGCCGAGCCCAGAGAGTGACAGACAAATCAGGGCTCCTGTTCCAGCAGTGAGGACCGACGGAGCGTTCTCATGCACATGCACACAACTGTGGGAAGTGCTGCCCGGGCCTGAAGAGGTTAGGATGGCCTCTCTAGGGATGCCACATTAGAACTCATGGGGAAGGACACACCTGCCACATAGAAGATGTCTGGGGCAAGCACAGGGGGCCCCACGTCAGGGGTGAGTTTGCAGGTGGGAGGAACAGCTGGCAGGCCAGTGGTTTAGGGGTAAGCCAGGATGTACGTTAAAGGGATTGATGAGGCCAGACCCCGCAGAGCCTCACAGGCCTGAGTGGTGAGCTTGGGCTTTGTTCCTAGGGCAGTGGGGGCCACAGCAGGCTTTGAACAGCAGGGGTGTGTGATCTGAGCTATACTGTTAAAAGTTCCTCCCATTGTGGGGCCATAATACATTGAATGGGTCTGGAGGAAGGGGAGGTCACGAGGCTCAGAACCCTATTTCACATGCCCCTGCTCAGGGATGCCCTGCCCAGCCCCCACCCCACCTGTGCTGTGGGGTGGGCCAGTCCCTGACGTCCCCTCTCCTCCCCCCCAGGTCCCATGTGCGACCTGCTCTGGTCAGACCCACAGCCGCAGGTCAGTGTGCGCAGGGCTGCGGCCGGCAGGTGTGGGCTGCGGGCAGAGAAGGGTGGGGCGGTCAGCACCCTGAGCACCCTGTCTCCCCAGAACGGACGCTCGGTCAGCAAGCGGGGTGTGAGCTGCCAGTTTGGCCCTGATGTCACCAAGGCTTTCCTGGAAGAGAACCACCTGGACTACATCATCCGCAGCCACGAAGTCAAGGCCGAGGGCTACGAGGTGGCGCACGGTGGCCGCTGTGTCACAGTCTTCTCCGCACCCAACTACTGGTGGGTCCCACCTCCTCCGCTGATCTGGGCTTCTTTTTCTCTCCCACTGATTTTTTTTTTTTTTTTTTTTTAATTTTACAATAACGTTTCTAAGAGAGGTAAGAGTAGGTCAAATGGTATCAGGAACACCTGCGTGGCAGTCACTCAGATTCAGTAGTTACCAACTCCTGGGCTCTTTTAAAGCAAACCCCCGGCATCACCTCTTTTATGCACCGACACCCCCGTATGTTTCTGAAAGAAAGGACTCTCCTTTTCTCTATGCAAGCAGGGTACCACTGTCCTACTGTCAGGTGTCAGGAGAGGTCACCTGAACGCAGAGCTCTGTTTCCTCATGTCTCACATAAATGTCTCTTTGCAGTTTGAGTTCTTCCTAGTAGGACCCGAGTAAGGGCCCCATTCTCAGTGTCCTGGTCTCCCAGTTCCCTGTCCCTCCTTCCCTGCCACTTGCTGGGTTTTGGTGGAAGAAACCAGGCCCCCTGACCTGCAGGGTTGCCTGTGCTCTGGACCAGGCCACCCATACCCTGGGTGCCAGTCACACGTTCCTCTATCTCCTATGTCTCCGGGTGGTCAGAGTTCAGGGTTTGGCAAGAGCCCTGCCTCCATGGGGCTGCTTGTGCTCCCTGTCAGCTCAGGAAGGCCCTCTACTGCTCCCCCATCCCACCTTCCTCCTCCCTCCCCTCATCCTCCTTTCCCCAGGATCCCTGTGTTTCTGGGTTGGCCTCTTTCTCACTTACGTGTCTCTGTCCACCTGTGTCTGTGTTTCTCACCCTCTCCTGGCTCTCAACATCTATGTACCTGTTTCTGTCAGTCTCCGATGGACTCTGACCGTCTGTCTCTCCCTCCTTTCTCGGACTTTCTGCCATCCAGCCTCCTTGGGTCTCTTCTTCCCCCATCCCATCCCTGACTGGCCACTCTGCCCTGTCCCCACAGTGACCAGATGGGGAATAAAGCCTCCTACATCCACCTCCGGGGCTCCGATCTGCGACCCCAGTTCCACCAGTTCACAGCAGTGGTGAGTCACCAGCTGGGTCCCCTGCTCTCCCTGGCCTGGACGTAGGGAGGACCAGGCTGAGAGGCCTAGTCAGGGTCAGGGCCCAGTGCCCAACAGCTCTTGTGGGGAGGGCGGTTCTCTGCATCTAGTGCTCAGACTCCCCCTGAAGCCACCCCATTTCTGTCTCCCTTGTCCTCTGTGCTCTTGCTCCCCAGCCTCATCCCGACGTCAAGCCCATGGCCTACGCCAGCACGCTGCTGCAGTTAGGGATGATGTGAGGCCCGAATGTCCCAGGGCCTGCACTCCATGTGACCCCAGGCCCAGCCCAGGGCAACGTTGGACCCCTTTTACTTTGTAAAGTTTGTATTTATTCCCCTATAGGTTTGCAGAGGGGGTGGGGAGCCGACCAGAGGGTCCGCTCCCCGGAGAAAGAGAAAGGAGGTGGAGAGGCTGGGGTTGGGGCACATCCGGGCATTGCAGAGGGAGGGAGGCCACTGCATGTGGGGTGGGCGGGGCCCAGAGGTTTCCCCGCCTCCCTTGTTTGCATGGCCCCTCCCCCTGAAGCAATAGGGCCCCGCCATAGGAAGACCCCCCCAGAAGGAGGGTCATCAGGGAGGCCTCGCCTGCATCCCCCCCTCCTGGCGGCCCCGAGATGGGGCGAGGCTGGGGCTCACCCCCTTCCCCAGCTATTTTATGTCTGTAATTAAATGTTAAAATAAAGTCATTATTGTAAGTCAACTGGTCTCGGTGGAGCTGCTGGGATTGGGATGAGCACAGCATCCGGAGGGGTCGGGGGGGCCATAAAGCTTGGGGTACCTTGGGACTGGACCAGCCAGGCCGCCCAATGTCTGCCCTTCCCACGGGCTCTGGAGGGAGGACCCCCCATCCCCACCCCAGCAGTGGCCCAGGGTGCACACCGGGAAGCAAGGCGCAGGCTGGGCCGGGGTGGCCAGGCCAGAACAGAAGCTGGAAAGCCTCGTCCTCCCCTCTAACGATCTGGTCAGCAGGTCCTCACTGAGGCTACCGCCTGCCCTCAGCCACTCAGTGTCCGCCAGGGCAGACCCCACTCTGGCTCTTGCAGCACCCAGTGAAGCAGACATTTCCCCCCGCCAAGGAAGACCAGAGGTATTTTCTACTGTTGTTCTTTCATTCTCCATCAGAGATGAGTATTGAATCCCGTCCAGGCTACTATGCCTGGCTCTGGCCCTCTGGAGACATTTTTGTTTTCCAGTTTGAGCACCTCTGGACCCACCTTTTCCTGGGGAGATGTAGACCTGGGTTATTGTCTGTGTAGGAGGGTGGGGTCCTGTGAGCACGTTGACCCCCTGGGTTGCCTCCCCTGGGGCAGAAATGAGATGGCTGTCCTGATTTCATGGTATTTGGAGAGGCTCCACTTTAGCAGTGTGGTATGGGAACCTCCTTCCTGGGGGTTAGCATATCCTGAGGAGGATAGGCACAGATCCTGATGTGCCGAGTCCCATTTACTCCCCACAGGAAGGACGTGTTCTGAGGAGGCCTTCAGACCTGCATGTGGATCAGGCCTGGTGAGAAGCTGCAGTCTCCACAAGCACACTGGGGTTGTGGCTCTCCAGCAGCCGTAGCCAAGAGGCCCCAGACCACCTACCCCTCCTGCTTGGTAATTTGCTAGGAGGACTCATGGGACTCAGAAAAAGCGGTTATGGTTAGTTTATTACAGCAAAAAGATTAAAATCAGCAGAGACAAGGGACACACAGGGATGGGGACGGGGGAGCAGGGAGTCCAGGAGAGACGAGGCTGGAGCTCCCACTTGTCCTCCACACAGGAGAGTCACACACACTGATTTCTCCCAGCACAGAAGCAGCTCACTCAGGCCTTGGCGCTCAGGGTCTTTATTGGGGTTGGTCACTTTGACTTCCTCGACTGCGGGCGGACCCTTCGTCTCCAGACGGGCTGGTGTCATGTAGCCCAGGGTCCCCAGCATAAACCACCTCAAGTGGCCCAAGGCCCTCAGTAAACAAAGACCCTCATCAGGGAGGATGTTCTCAGGGCTTCAAGGTCCCCTCCTGGGAGCTGGGCAAGGGCCAAACCTTTATTTAGGCAAGGTGAGTCCTTTTGCTACACAACAAACAACTGCCTTTAGACCTGTGTATTTGTCTCGGTTCTGTGGGTTGACTGGGCTTCACTGTGCGGTTCTCACTTGAGGTCTTAGGCATTTGCTGTCAGGTGACATCTGGGGCCGGAGTCACCTGGAGACTAGAAGACTAGCCTAGCTAGACATTTATGGCGGCTCATTCTGAGGCCTGGAAGCTGGTGCAGGCTGGGAACTGTCACTGGAGCGTCCACACAGGGCCTCCATGTTGCTTGGGCTTCTTCTAGTGTAATTGGGTCCTGGTGTGGCGGGGTGTGGGGTGGGGGGTGTCGGGAGGGTGGTATGGAGAGGCACCCTACACACTCAGGTGGGAGAGCCCATAAGTCCTCGTGACCTGATCATGGAGATCCCACAGCATCACTGCCACTACATTCTGCTTGTCAAGCAAGTCACTAAGGCCAACCCAGATAGAAATAAATATTTATTTGTGCAAATTTCTGATTCAAAGTACAGTTTTGGGTTGATCTCGAGAAGCCAGATTCTTTTAAGTCAGTAGATGATGAATTTTTTCTATAGAAAGAGGCCTATAGCAAGCATTTAATTTGTCAACTGCTTGGCTTTATATGTTAAGGATGTCTGGATTCTAGAATGTATATTGCTGGCATTCTTCATAAAATCCTGTTGGGTTTTTTTTTTTTTTTTTTTTTTTTTAACTTTTTATTTGGTAACAATGTTAAACTGAACAAAAGCCCACCAGAGAAGTACAAAGAACACTTGTATACCTTTTACCTAGATTCACCAAGGAACAAAGCATTTCATTTCAGTTCCGTTTGCCTGACACACTCGGTGTGGGGCGCGCATGCACACACGCACACCAGTGTTTCCTGAGCCATTGGGAGAAAGTTGCAGAGCATAGGTCATAGCCCATTAGCCCTGTGTCCTCCAGTGTGTTTTTCCTGAGTAAGGATAACGTAACCGCTAGTCAGCCTCACAGTCATAGGATGTTTGTATTTACTTCCAGCCACCGTGTATATCAATTCATGTCAGTTGACCCAGGCATGCCCTAATTAAATTTAGTTGTCCTGTCCCCTTTGGTCTGCTTCAATCTGGAATGTTTCCTCACACTCTTTGTCTTTTATGACATTGACATTTGTGGTGAATGTGATCCTTCCTTTTTAAAGAATGCTTATTTGGGGGGTTGGTCTGGTGTTTCTTCATGAGATTCTTGTGGACCTCTAACTGGAACAGCTTGTAAGGAATGTATTGGAAGCCCTCTGCTTGGGAAATAGGCTGCAAATAATAGTTTTTTCCTGGTCTTTCCTTTTTTATTTTTTAATTGTAAAAATTTACACAGAAGATAAAACTTATACTCTGTGTAAGTCTTAACCATATTTCAGTTTATATGCCAGTCTTTTCTCTTTAGACTTTGCTTGTGCCATGCAAAAGTCTATTTTGATGAAATCGAATGTATGGGTTTTTCTTTCATGGTCTCTGCATTGTGAGTCAGGGTTAGAACTCTATACCCAGGTTTCACAGAAATCCCGACAGGTTTTCTTTTCTTTTTCTTTTTTTGTTTTTTAAAGATTTTATTTATTTATTCATGAGAGACACACAGAAAGAGTGAGAGGCAGAGACACAGGCAGAGGGAGAAGCAGGCTCCATGCAGGGAGCCTGACGTGGGACTCGATCCCGGGTCTCCAGGACCAGAACTCGATCCTGGGTCTCCAAGATCAGGCCCTGGGCTAAAGGCGGCGCTAAACTGCTGAGCCACCCGGGCTGCCCCCGACAGGTTTTCTTCCCACGTTTGTGCAATTCCTTGTTTTCCATCTAGATCTCAGGTCTGTTTGGAGTTTGCTTATTCTTGTATGTGGGGTGTTATCTTTCCCTGAGTGGCTACCAGAGGAGTTTTTTAATGAAAAGAGAAACCACTTCAGGAGATGCTGGGAGGGGCAGCATCTCAGTAGTGTTTATGTCTTGACAAAAAAAGGAATTAAGGAAGTCAGGAGATATACCCCCAACAAGAACTAACACTAAACATCCACATGAAGGAGTTTGGGTGGAGGTGCAGGAAGGACAGGGAGAGGGACCTGTGAGGGGAAGGTCGCCATATGTCCGTAAGTTTTACAGGTACCAGTAGGGACGGATCTGTATGAACATAAGATTCAAGGCAGCTAATTGAACAACAGCAAAAACAACCAATGTCTAAATATAAGACTAAATACTAAAGGGAATTTGGCCAAGAGATGCCCGTGAAAACAGGTAATTAAGATGCAAGGTTACAGATGCTGGGATGGGGGCTCCCCCCACCCCCAGCCTTTAGAATTTAGGTCAGGGTCACCAAGCTGGGGCCATGAGAGGTGCACAGGGTGGCCGAGTGGGGAGACACTGAGGTCAGGTGTAGACACTGTGATGCATGGTCATGTCAGAAACCATTGGAAGTTCTTGGGATCTGAGCAGGAACAAATGTGGAGGTCATCAGAGTCTGGGCATGAATGAGGGGCCCCCGAGATACCCTGCTACCTGAGGAGGGCCTGTCGGAGTTGGGGACGGCTACACAGGAGAAGCTGGAGAACCAGAAGGGGGTCTCGGAAGCTTCCCTCCCCAACTGCTGTGATGGACCCAGGCAGCTGCCCCATTGGACAGAGCTGAGGCTCGGAAGTAGCTGGATCTGGGCCTCTCTTCCTTTGAAGCTACCTTTCCCTTCACGCCTCCCTCCACAACCCCACCCAGCCTGTCATTGGCATGTTTAGTCAGGTCCTGGGCCCAAAGTGGCCACCAGGCGAGGAGAGATTACCAGCCCCATTGCACAGGCTGGGGGCACCCACCTGTCGGGGGATGTCAGGTGCTTGGCAGCCAAAGTGACAGATGCCCACTGCTCCCTGACCACCACACGCACCCGTGGGTTCCTCTGCTTGTGACCCTCCTGTGGTTCCCATCTCTGTAAAAGCCAGATTCCTTCAAGACTCCTTGGTATTCTGGAACCTTCCAGGCACACCTGCCTTTGCATGTGTTCTAGCCTTTTCCATGTTGCTCCTTCTCACTTATTAAATACCTCCTGCCGGTCCTTCAGTCCCTGCTCAGAGAAGTCTGCCCAGAGTGCATGCACCATGTCACGTGGCACAGCACTCTTCCTCCACAGCGCACACCAGCTTCCAACACACTGTCCAGTGTTTGCTGCTCATGCTCATTGCTTGTGTCCCCAATAGAGTCCTGGCCTCCGAGGGCAGGGGCTTTCTCTGTCGTGTCCGCAGCTGTGTGTTCAGTGCTGTAAACAGCCCCCGGCATGGTGCGAGTGCTTGCAGTGTGCTTGCGAACCAGTCACTGCCTCCATTCATGCACCAGATTGCTGTCCTCATTCTGTCATGACCCGGCTTTTCCATGGTTTCTGTAAGAGGAGGAAACAGGTGAAGCCATTTGCTCTAGGGCACACAGCAGGGGGGTCAGGATTTGAGCCCCAGGCCTGCCTAAACCTGGAGTTAACATCCACAAGGCCCAAAGGGTGAGGGGAGCCAGCTTGAATTTGAATTTGAAAATGAACCTGGGTGGAAGCAGTGCAAGCCTGGTGGTGCCAGGAGGGGAGGGTGAGTGTCCACCTCAGGATGAATCGGGGCAGCTTTCAGGGTTCTGGGAGCTCGAGCTTCGCAGCCTATATTCTGAATCACAGTCGTGTAGGAACTGGAACCCTCCAACATTGCTGGGGGAATGTAAGGCGGTGCCACCCCTGTGGGTGTCAGTGGTTCCCGACATCCAGCAGCCCTCTCCCAGGTGACTTTTCAGAAGGAGTTAAGACGGGTGTTCAAACACTTGTACATGAATGTTCACAGCGGTGCTGTTCACAGTTGCCAAAAGGCCAACCCAAACGAATGTCCATCAGCAGGTGGGTGGAGGGGTAAGCAAAATGTGGCAGATCTAGACAGTAGTAGGATTCCAGTAATACGAAATGCGCAGGAGGGCACATCTGTGGAGACGGAAAGCAGATTAGTGGTGGCCAGGCTTGTGGGAGGGGAAGGGACAGTGGGGACTTTTTTTTTTTTTTTTAAGGATTTTATTTATTCATCAGAGAGGCAGAGACACAGGGAGAGGGAAAAGCAGGTTCTCCATGGGGAGCCCAGTGTGGGACTCGATCTCTGGACCCTGGGATCACGACCTGAGCCAAAGGCAGACACTCAACCACTAAGCCACCCAGGGGGACGGGGTTTCTTCAGGGCGATAGGGATGCTTTGGAAATAGTGGTCTGTAATAGTTGTACAACACTGGGAATGTACTAAATGCACTCAAATTGTGCACTTCAAAATGGCTGAAATGGTAAATTTTGTGTGTATTTTTACTGCAATATAAAACAAACACATGGGGCCACCATTCGCTAAAAACCCGAAACAGGCATGCACTTAGAAAAACAGGGATGTGGGATGTTGCGGAGCGGGGAAGGAAGTCCAGCGGCTCAGCGGTGCTGAGAGGGGATGCCACTCCCCTGTCCTCGCAGAGACCCCGGCTGGGACAGCAACCTGGCCAGAACTGGGGCTCTCTCCCAGCTCGCCCAGTCCTCCCTGAGAGAAGACCTTCAAGGGGCATCTGCACCCATGCTGTCTGCCAGTGGAGACCTTAACGGGCAACTCTGAGAGAGTAACTGCACTGGGAGCGCCTGGCTGGCTCAGTTGTGGAGCATTCGATTCTTGACCTCAAAGTCGTGAGTTCAAGCCCCATGATGGGAGTGGAGCGTACTTTTAAAAAAACAGGTAATTGCTCTATGCCTGGTTCTGTCCTAAGTACTTTACCTGTATTAACATTTCATTCTTGGGGCACCTGGCTGGCTCAGATGGTTAAGTGTTTGCTGTTGGCTTAGTTCATGATCCTGGGGTCCTGGGATTGAGCCCCACAATCAGGCTCCCTGGTAGCCAGGAGCCTGCTTCTCCCTCTCCCTCTGCCTGCCGCTCCCCCTGCTTATGCTCTCTCTCTATGTCAAATGAAATCTTAAAAAAATTTAAGTCAGAGCTGTGAGGTAGACACACTTTTTGGTGGCCATTTTACAGATGAACAAATTGCAGCAGAGGTTACGCTCCATGCCCCAGATCACCCAGCCAGCAAGTGGCAGAGCCAGACTGTGAACACCAGCAGGCTGCTCGAGAGTCTGCGCCCTTAGCCAGGGCCCACTTTGTGTCAGGCAAGTTTGCAGGCACGGGCACACTGGCTCCTCACAACCTGTGGCCCCGTGTTACAGCTGAGGACACAGGCACAGGGGCAGCAAGCCGGCTGCCTGACAATAGCGTGAGGAAGTGAGTCCTGAACCAGGAAATTAGAACCTTGGATGCAAATGCTAAAAGTAGAACATCTGGGGGAGACTTTGTGGCCCTTTCAGCACACAAGAGACATAATTTTCAGGGAAGTGCCTCTGTAAAGGGAGTGACTTTTTCCTAATCCACCTGATTTGTCCTAATCCTCAGGATTTATACAGGATACACATATTCCTAATGTAATTTGGTTCCAACTACCAATCTTAACAGAGCCTGAATCAAAGTATTTGTGGGCTTACGCTTTTCTATTTTTTTTTTTTAAAGATTTTATTTATTTCACAGAGGACACAAGCAGGGGGAATGGCATGCAGAGGGAGAGGGAGAAGCAGGCTCCCCCAGGACTCCGGGATCATAACCTGAGCCGAAGGCAGAGGCTTAACCCACTGAGCCACGGAGGCGCACTTCTGTGTCCCCTTCTATCTGGGCCTTAGTCTTCCCATCAGGAAGGATGACGGGTATTTAAAGGAGTTTTGGGAGGAGGAGGTCTCTTTCCCATGACGCATGTGGGACAGTTTCTGTCTGGAGAGGGAAGCTGGTTTAAAAGCCCTGGCTGCTGGATCCCCAGGTGGCAGGGTGCACGCTCCCCTCCTTTCCTTCCTTACTGGCCCTGCCCTCCCTCCCTCAGCCCTTTCTAGCTCCCTCCTCTTTCCCAGGCTCCAAAGCCCTGATTCTAAAATAGTTATGGGCATGTGAAGGGGAGGGAGGTGGCCACTGGACCGCTGTCAATGCGCAAAGGCAAACAGGATTTACACGAGAAAGGAAAAAGCAGAAACCTACAGAGAGTCTGGGAACGGGATTTATTTTTACATTTTGGGGGACAAAATGATTATCCAGAAACCAGGAATGAGCAGGCTTGCAGGGGGCACTAAAAACGATTACAGGATGTGTGGGATTTTCCAGAAAACCTTGAGAGTTCAGCTGCAGAGCGTGTTGGGGGAGGCTGTGCCTGTGACATCTGCGGTGGCCTCCCTGTGGCGGCGCCCCACAGGCAGCCCGGGCTGGCTCCGGTCCTTCATCAGAGCTTCCTCAAGACCTGGGTTCTGTCTGTCTGTGCCGGCAGCCACAGCGATTATTATGCCCCTCCGTTCCTGCACTGACAGCCACGTGCGTGCGCATCCACAGCCACCACCTCATCTGGATCTGCATCCGCAGCGATCTCCTTGCTGCCTTCCAGGCCCATCTGTGTTCCTCTCCTAGGGCTTCCCTAACAGATCCCCACAACCTCAGTGGCGTAGTCACAGAATTTTTTTTTTTTCTTTGCTCCCAATTCTGGAGGCCAGAGGCTCTAAATCAGAATTATCAGCAGGGCCACGCTCTGTCCCGAGGCCCTAGGGGACAACCTTGCTTGCTCCTTCCAGCTCCCTGGGGCTCCTGGCATTTCGGGCTCCCGCCTCTGCCTCTGTTTTGTCCCCTCTTCCCTGTGTCTTCTCTCACCCATGATGACGCTGGTCATTGGGTTTAGCCCCCACTCTCATAATCCGGGATGATCTCATCTCGAAATCCTTTATTACATTTGCAAAGACCTTTATTCCAGATGAGGCCCCAGTCACAGGTTCCAGTGGTTGGGTTAGGATGTGGACATATTTTCAGGGGGATCAACATTCACCCCACTATAATAGCTATGCTTCTGTCTGTAGCAGCATCTACATCCTTCTGTATATCCACATGCACATCCACGGCTGCATCCATACCTCTGAGCATATCCTTACCTATGTGTGTATCCCTGTCTGCACCTGTATCTATACCCCTGTGTCTGTGTAACCAAGATTATAAGTATACAATCAAATAATAGGAATTATTTTACGAAGAATCCTAGCTGATTTTTTAAAAGATTTTATTTATTTATTCATAGAGACAGAGAGAGAGAGGCAGAGACACAGGCAGAGGGAGAAACAGGCATCATACAGAGAGCCTGACCTGGGACTCGATCCAGGGTCTCCAGGATCACGCCCTGGGCTGCAAGCGGCGCTAAACCGCTGCACCACTGGGGCTGCCCCTAGCTGATTTTTACTTTTGTATTTATCCAAATCCTTTCGAAGAGTGTAGATTAGTTTATTTGTTGTGATAAAAAAGAAGAAATCTATCACCATTCTGAGGAATACAGGGAAACCTTCATAAAACCAGCCTTATTACCCTCTCTCGTCCCAAGCCTCCTCCTGCTGCTCTTCTCCTGCCCATCTCGGGTGGCTGCTCTGTCCTCTCTGTCACCCAGGGCATGTCCTGGCCCCTCCCATTCCCCACCTCCTGCTGTGCAGGTGGCAGGCCACCATTTTACCCACGTTCTCCCAAGGTGGGGCTCAGCACCTGTCACGCTGGCCAAGATTTCAAGTCTTCTGTGCAATGAAGCGCTGCTGGTGCCCTTCTCCTGTTCTAGGCAATTCCATGCCCCACAGCATTCTCAGGATAAACCCCTAGCAGAGCCCAGAAGGACCGGCACAGTCCAGCCTCACCCTGACACAAACCTCTAATTATAGCTAAATTCAATAACTTGAGTCTTTTACCTCTATGGCTTATTTAATTTTAGGCTTTATAAAGGTTCTCTGCACAGCACATGTCCATATGCATGTGTTTGGGTATATGAAATATGGGGGGAGTGCAGAGGCGTGAAATCCATACAATTCAAAATGAAAGCAAACAGCACTTAAAATAACAGTAGTTAGAGAAATGATTGAGAGCCAAAAGTCCACGTGTGGGAACAATCCGACTGGTCAAAAATATCTGTAAAAAGTCAAATAAGTGTTTAGAGATTCAAGTGACAAACCAGCAGCCCCGACCTGGTCAGACTTTGCAGAGTCCTGCTGGGTTTCAGGCCCAGGAGCCAGGACTCACAGCTTCTTGGAAACCCTCTGCCCCACATGGGCTCGTCCTCTGCTGTGGATGGAGAGGCTGCTCTCAGGCTGGACACTCGCAGGGCAAGAGTCGAAAGACTCCGCAGTCACTGTCACTCTCCTGTCATGTTGTCACTTGGTGACAACAGTCCACCAACCCCTGAAGAAAGTCAGATCTAGTTTTCCCCTCTGGCTTCAGTCAGCAAAACACTTTCTTGTATCTTCTACACAAAACTTCAAAGGAACACCTGGGGAATCATAAAGCAAGAATATAAAGGAAAAAATAATCTGATTAGAGACCATCCTGAGGCACACCTGGGGGGCTCAGTGGTTGAGTGTCTGCCTTTGGCTCAGGTGGTGATCCCAGAGTCCTGGAATTGAGTCCCACATTGGGATCCCCACAGAGAGCCTGCTTCTCCCTCTGCCTGTGTCTCTGCCTCTCTCTGTGTGTCTCATGAAAATAAATAAAATCTTAAAAAAAAGAGAGAGAAAAAAAAAAGAAAAAAGAAAAAAAAAAAGAGAAAGAGAGAGAGAGAGAGACCATCCTGGTAATGAGAGATCACGGACTCCCAGGTGAATGGAACCAACCAACAGAAGACTTGAAACGAATCCACCTTTTTTTGATCCGTGATTATCCTTTGGTTGCTAGCTGTCTGGTTGAAGAAGTGAGCAGAGCAGTCCACCGAAGATCTCGTTCTGGCTTTTCATCAGAGCAACCTTACCCTGAATTATCTCTACGGATTCTTTTTTTTTTTTTTTTAATTTTTATTTATGTATGATAGTCACAGTGAGAGAGAGAGAGAGGCAGAGACATAGGCAGAGGGAGAAGCAGGCTCCATGCACCAGGAGCTCGATGTGGGATTTGATCCCTGGTCTCCAGGATCACGCCCTGGGCCAAAGGCAGGCGCCAAACCGCTGCGCCACCCAGGGATCCCATCTCTACGGATTCTGATTCAAGCAACCTCTCCCCTTAGTTTATTTTTTTTAAGATTTTATTTTATTTATCTATTCATGAGAGACACGCAGGGAGAGGCAGAGACAGGCAGAGGGAACAGCAGGCTCCATGCAAGGAGCCCAATCCAGGACTTGAATCCAGGACCCTGGGATCACGACCTGAGCCCAAGGCAGACTCTCAGCCACTGAAACACCCAGACACCCTCAAAATGACTTTATTAATAGTAAAACTATAGCGAGAGGAAAAAAAAAACTATGGCAAAGTTCTCCCCTTACTTGCCAGGAGGGATGCTGAGCTTTCCACAGCTATGAAAATCAAACCCAAATTCACGTACTTAAGACATTTGCGTTGAGTTGCTTTAATACTTTGTCTGCAAGGTCCAGCCAGCAGGAGCTCAAAAAACAGCTGCTTCTGCCCACTAGCACCTCCCCAAAATGTCTGAATCGGGGAAAAATATATTGGTTCCCTAAATACAGAAAGAAACCAGCAAAATTGTAGTTAGCTAACCTTCCTTTCAATGTCTGACAGTGAGTCAAGTCAAGTAACTATTAAATAAGCCTGCATGTCTCTACATTTGAAAACAATTTAGATAGGCTAACTTGCCTCAGTTCACAGGAATTTTTGAGAGGGCAGGATGAGTGCAGAGAAAACACAGCCAAATTTAAATTAAAATGCTGCTGGAGGTGGGGGAGCCTGGGTGGCTCAGTCGGTTAGGTTTCTGCCTTTGGGTTCAGGTCATGATCTCGGGGACCTGGGATCCAGCCTTGTGTTGGGCCCCCTGCTCAGCGGGGAGTCTGTTTCTCCCTCTCCCCCTACCCTTCCTCTTTCCTGTCCCTCCCTTTCCCCTGCTTCTCCCTCTCTCTCCTTGCTCAGGCTTTCTCTCTCTCTCTCTCCGATAAATAAAATCTTTTTAAAAAATGAAAAAAAAAAAGAAAAGAAAAAGAAAAAAACAAAACTAAACAAAAAAAATACTGCTGTGGCAAACACTCTGGCAGTTCCCCAAGAGGTAAATCAGGATTACCACATGGGATGGGCTGAATTACATCCCCTCCAAATTCGTATGATGAAATCCCAATCCCCAGTCCCTCCAAATGTGAGTCCCTCCAAGGACCATAAGAGGCGGTTAAATGAGGTCAGTAGGGTGGGCTCTCATCCAGTGTGACTGGTGTCCTGATAACAAGAGGTTAGGACACAGACACACGCAGAGGGAAGAACATGTGAGGACATGGAGAGAAGCCATCAGCAAGACAAGGAGAGTGGCCTCAGAAGAAATCACCTTTGCCCCCCATCTCAGACCTCGAGCCTCCAGAATTCCAAGAAAATACTTTTCGGTTGTCGAAGCCAATCTGGTCCTCTGTGATGGCAGCGCTAGCCAACTGATACCCCATATGATCCAGCAGTGCCAGTCCTAGGTCTCTACCCTAGAGAAATGAAAACATCTGTCTACACAAAAGCTTGTCCATGGACGTTCGTAATAGTAAAAAAGCAGAAACAACCCAAATGTATACCAGTCAATGAATGGATAGCCCAAATGTGGTAGATCTGGGAGATGGAGTCTTACTTGGCCATAAAAAGAAATGAAGCAGGGCAGCCCGGGTGGCTCAGCGGTAGAGCGGCGCCTTCAGCCCAGGGCCTGATCCTGGAGACCTGGGATCGAGTCCCACGTCGGGCTCCCTTCATGGAGCCTGCTTCTCCCTCTGCCTGTGTCTTTGCCTCTCTCTCTCTCTCTCTCTATGTCTCTCATTAATAAATAAATAAAATCATAAAAAAAGGCTTTAATCCTACTTGTTACAAACTGGGGAAACATCAAACTAAAAAAATAATTAAAAAAAAAAAAGAAGCAGTGACTGTGGTACCAACATGGATGAACCTTCAAAATATTACACTAAAAAAAAAAAAAAAAAGAACCAACAACAACACATAAAACATACACTAAGTCAGGGCACCTGGGTGGCTCAGTCAGTTAAGCATCTGACTTGATTTTGGCTCAGATTACGATCTCAGGGTCATAGGATCCAGTCCTGCATCAGCCTCCAAGCTCAGCACGGAGTCTGCTTGAGATTCTCTCTCTCCTACTGCCCCTCTCCTGGCTCACACTCTCTTTCTCTCTCTCTCTCTAAGATAAATAAATAAAAATCTTTGAAAATGCACTATGCTAAATCAAAGAAGCTAGTCACATATTCTATGATTCTGTTTACATGAGCTGTCCAGAATAAAGAAATCCATAGGGACAGGAAGTAGGTAAATGGCTTGTCAAGAGCTGAGAGCGAAGAGGGAGGAAGAAAGATGGGGATCGACTGCTAACCGGTGTACAGTTTCTTTGGGGGGTCACGAAAACTTTAAAAAATAGATTGTGTTGATGTTGTAGGACTCTGTACTCAAAACCACTGAACTGTACGCTTTAAATGGGTGAATTTCGTGGTATATGAATTATATCTCAATAAAGCTATTACCCCTAAAAAGGAAGGAAGGAGAGAAGGAAGGGGGGAAGGAAGAGAGGAAGGAAAGAAGGAAAAAAGGAAGGAAGGAAGGAAGGAAGGAAGGAAGGAAGGAAGGAAGGAAGGAAGGAAAGAAGAGAAAATCAAAGAGAAAGTTGGCTGTGGTTCTAAGTGTCCTGATAAGAAATCAACTCTGAGATGTGGTGTTAAGCGCAAAATACAAGGAGTAGAAAGGTGTGTGGAATGTGATGCCTTTTGTATGGCAGAAAGAATATGTCACATTGCACATGTGTGTGTACATGTGCGTACACCTCTGGAAGGACACGAAAGACACCTGGAGGGTTCCCCTGCTCCCCTACTCAGGTTGAGTCTGTCCCAGCTGACACTCACCCCCTTTCCTTGACCTTGGCTTAATCATTGCAGGTCTTTGGTCAGAAGGAGATTTTCCTGCTCCATCTACTTAGGATTTCCTTTCTTCTCAGGATTGTGTCCTGTGCTTCTGTCCGCCTTTAAATTAAATAAGAACATGTATAGCAAATGAAAGTCACCTAGGATGGTGGACTTCAAGCTTTATTTTTTTGTATCCCCTAAAAAAGTGGGGTTTTTTAAAGATTTTATTTATTTATTCATGAGAGACACAGAGAGAGAGAGAAGCAGAGACTCAGGCAGAGGGAGAAGCAGGCTCCATGCAGGGAGCCTGATGTGGGATTCAACCCGAGGACTCCAGGATCACACCCTGGGCTGAACGTAGGCGCTAAACCACTGAGCCACCCAGGGATCCCAAAAAAAGTGTTTTTGAAGACCTACCTTCTGGGGTGCCTAGGTGGCTCAGTTGGTTAGGCATCCAACTCTTGGTTTCGATTCAGATCATGATCTCAGGGATGTGGGATCCAGCCCCATGTCGGGCTCTGCGTTCTGCACGGAGTCACTGGAGATTATCTCTCCATCTCCCTCTGCCCCTCTCTTCCTCTCCCTGTTCACTCTCCCTCTCTCAAATATATAAATAAAATCTTTAAAAAAAAAAACAAAACAACATCTTCCCCATTACAGCTAAACATTTTCATCATATAAGTTGAAAAAAATTTTAAATAGGGGGGCAGAAAATGCATACATTTTCTAAATAACTTGACAGGTCATTGATGAGGATGGTTGACTATAGTTGATTGATATGAGTGACTGCACTAACTAGGTCTCTTCCCCCATAACTCATTTTCCCCCATTTGCCAGGTCAGTGCTTTGGGATCCGGCTCATGATTTTTTAATGGTCATGCCACAGTCCATGTTGTTGACAGGTAGTAATTAAACAGATGTTTATGTGACTTATATTGTCAACTGGAACCAGACTTATCTTCATCTCAATGGTATCCAACAATGGTGGGTGCTCTCTTGGATGGATAAGTGGACGGTTGGAGGGATGGATGGACTGATGGAAGAATGAATGAATCAATGAGTAAATGAACGAATGGCAGGGATGGTGCTACTGAAGCCTGCCTGACATATAGTTGTTAACAGTGTGGGGTTTGAGGTGTGAGAGAACAATGACTTCCTGCCCCTTCCACTTCCCAGCTTGTGGGACTTGGCAAGATCCCCCACCTTTTTCCCCACCAAGTATCAGGTTTCTCCTCTGGAAAATGGGTATATTATTAATAGCATTATCCAGCTTTCTCATTTCTCCGGTCTTACAGGTTGTAAAGCGATAAGCTCATTGTTACTTACTTTCTTTTTTTTTAATTTTTATTTATTTATTTATGATAGTCACACACAGAGAGAAAGAGAAAGAGAGAGAGAGAGAGAGAGAGAGAGAGGCAGAGACATAGGCAGAGGGAGAAGCAGGCTCCATGCACCGGGAGCCCGACGTGGGATTCGATCCTGGGTCTCCAGGATCGTGCCCTGGGCCAAAGGCAGGCGCCAAACCGCTGCGCCACCCAGGGATCCCTGTTACTTACTTTCATACATCTCGAATTTTAATGATTTTTGAGCATCTAATCATGTATGGATGAGCCCTTGAGCTGCCCTCTTTTCTACACTGCCTGTTTGTATTCTCGCCCATTTTTCTCCTGGATTGCCTTCTTTTTCTCCCCAATTTGCATTAATACTGTGTACATTTCTCATCATGTGTTCCTAACACGTAACAGTTTGCAATGTTCCACTTCCATTCTCTGTGCCTTTACTTTGTGGTGATGTGTTAACAGAGGCTCTTAATCTTTAAATTTTTTGACATACAACATTGTGTAAGTTTAAGGTGTGCAATGGGATGATTTGGTATATGTGTGTACTGCACAACCATTAAGGTTAATTAACAATAGTTAACACACCCATCACTTCACATAGTTACCATTTATTTTATTGTGAGTGTGTGGTGAAAACTTTTAAGAGCTACTCTTTTTTAAAAACTCTAATTTGGGGATCCCTGGGTGGCTCAGCAGTTTAGCGCCTGCCTTTGGCCCAGGGCACGGTCCTGGAGTCCTGGGATCGAGTCCCGCGTTGGGCTCCCTGCGTGGAGCCTGCTTCTCTCTCTGCCTCTCTCTCTCTTATGAATAATTAAATAAAAACTCTAATTTTTTTATATAATCAGATTCACCGGATTTTGCGTGAGAGTTTATATTTTTAAGTTTTGTCGAAGATGTACTTCTTGCTTACCCTAAACCCCCAAGTTCATCCTAGTCTTCTGAGCTTGGATGGCTTTTTGTGGGTTTTGTTGTTGTTTTGGGTTTGTTTGTTTGTTTGTTTTTTTTTCCATAGAGCTCTAGAGTCCACCTTTGTGAGTAGCAGTGTAAATTAGGGATTCAATTTTTGTTTCCTGGGACGCCTGGGTAGCTCAGTGGTTGTGCATCTGCTTTTGGCTCGGGTTGTGATCCTGGGGTCCTGGGATGGAGTCCCCCATCAGGCTCCCTGCTTCTCTCTCTGCCTGTCTCTGCCTCTCTCTGCGTCTCTCATGAATAAATAAAATCTTTAAAAAAAAACCAATTTTCGTTTCCTATATATATTTACTCAGCTCTTCGTGGACCATCTGTGGTTTTCAAACAAAAACTCGCTCTGACAGTTATCCATTTATACGTAGAAAAGCATCAGCGCCCTGGTTCCCAAGGCATCTTTTAAGTTTTTTATTGGACTACAGCGCCGTCTGTCGGACACTGTGTGAACTACCGGCTCAGGGAGCTCGAAGTCTCCCCGCCCGCCCACCCCCGCCTCCCTTGCTACCGGCCTTTGCAGGTGGAGCTGCGTTTTCGTGGGTTTTAGAGAGTAACAAGCAAACCCCGCGCGGAAGTCAAGACGAAACAGAATGAAAGGGGCGATCTCAATTTGATCCCAAGGTTTGAGAAGTTGGACTGTGCCCAACAAGCACACACATCTCCTTAGTGAATAATTATGCTTATTTAAGAATGAAATTAAAATATTGGTTTTTTATTTCTATATACATACATATGGATGTATGTATATGTGTGTGTGTTTATTTATTTTATTATTTTCCCTCCAAATGGCTACTAAGTTGTTAGGACACAAGGACTTATGTTTGGGCCAAACTAGACAATAAACACAACAGGTATTTATTTGGGGGCACCGTGGGAAACATGAAGAGCCCAGGCACAGAGCAAGTTTGGGGCTGTGAGCACCAGGGAACAGGGACTGAGAGCTGGGGTTCTGGGGTCCGAAAACCTGTGTCTGCAACCACACTTTGCCACTCTTGGGCTTCATGCAATTTTTTTGCCTGTAAAATAGGAACTATAAAGGTTATGGAAATTAATGACAAAAGTCCACATAAAATTCTTAGACCATTCCCGGCATGTCATTAGCAGGTAATAAATGTCAGCTTTATAAAACTATTTCTTTAATGAGCCGAAACGGAGTGGCTGTACACTCCTATTTCTACCCATGGCTTTTTTCTTCACTTAATAACATTACCTGGGCATTTTTTTCCAGGTTGGCCCATAAGGGATCTAGAGTCTTCTTTCTAATAGCTGAATGGTTTATTACTTCCTTTTTCCTCACTCTGCATCCTTTGGGTTTTTTCTTTTTAAGATTTTTTTTTCTGGGTATCTGGGTGGCTCAGCGGTTGAGTAGCTGCCTTTGGCTCAGGTCGTGACCCAGGGTCCTGGTATCAAGTTCCTGCTTCTCCCTCTGCCTGTGTCTCTGCCTCTCTCTGTGTGTATCTCTCGTGAGTAAATACATAAATATATCTTTAACAGAAAAAAAGATTTTTTTCTCCTTTTAAGGAAGTGCCACTCTGACATGGGGCTTGAACTCACCCCCCTGAGACCAAGATTCAATTGCTTAACTGACTGAGCCACCCAGGAGCCCCTACTTTGGTTTCTTTTTATTTTATTTTTATTTTTAAAGATTTTATTTATCCATGAGAGACACCAGGAGAGGGGCAGAGACATAGGCAGAGGGAGAAGCAGGCTCCCTGTGGGGAGCCTCATGCGGGACTTGATCCCGGGACCCCAGGATCACCACCTGAGCCGAAGGCAGACCCTCAACCACTGAGCCACCCAGGTGCCTGGTTTCTTTTTAAAATTAACTTCAGAGAAGACAAGGTTCCCTGGGCTCCCTTGAACCTTTGATGCAGATCTACAAAGGATTATCTTTCCTCCTCCTAAAATAGGCTCCCACTCTCCTCTCAGATCCTCACCCTTTAGTTCCTTCTCCTCCTCTCTGGAAAGACATCCATACCTCCTCCCAGCTGTGGCATCCTACAGACTAAATCACAGCCCTGCCACCTCCGTGCCCTGTGACCCTGGACAGGTCCCCGGATTCCCCCAAACCTGTTTCCTCCTCTGTATAATGGGGATGATAGTAGCACCTGCACCTCTGGACCGCTGAGAGAGCTACAGTCAGCAGCTAAAGCTGTGAAGAACATGCTCTATGGCACACAGGCCCTGTTGGGAGCTGCAGGGTCGGGCCGGGGGGAGGGCGCCTGGCTGGAGGCCCTGTTTCCAAGCGTTGGCCAGGCACCTTGTCACCACTCTCTCTTCTGGGAACCTTGGCAAACAACAGAGCAAGGAGCCGTGAAGTCACACAGGCCTGGAGTGGAAGCCTGCCTGTGCCTGCCTGTGGCTTGGATGTGTGTGACTTAGGGAAATTAAACAATCTTTCTGTGCCTTTCCTCACCCATCTTGGTTAGGTCTCATCTCGCTGCTGATGTGGAGATCGGGTGCGTGGGGGCGCTCAGCAGACGCCGGCCTGGCAGGCAGTAGGGTTGAAATTAGTAATTGTCCACGACAGAATAGTCCCTCCTTTCTCCCTGCCCGAGAGGGACCCGCTGAATTAGATATTTGTTGGGGCAGAGCGCCCTCTGGTGGGCACAGGAAACCACAGCTCAAGGGAAAGGAACAGGGAGCCAAAGTTTTATTTATTTGTTTGTTTGTTTGTTTGTTTGTTTATATTTATAGAGACAGAGAGAGAGAGAGAGAGGCAGAGGGAGAAGCAGGCTCCATGCAGGGAGCCCGACATGGGACTCGATCCTGGGTCTCCAGGACGCTAAACCGCTGCGCCACCAGGGCTGCCCCTTTTTCTTTTTCTTTTTCGGTGTTTGTTTTTTTTTTTTTTTTTTGAGCCAAAGTTTAAACGGAGAATTAATTAATCTATTCATTTCAGGAACTACTTGAACCTCTTCTACCTGCTGGGTGGTGCTGGGAACCCATCATTGTCCATGACAGGCCTGGACCGCCCTCCCAGGGCTCACACAGCTCGAGGCTGAGACATTAGTGACCGCCCAGAGTGGGCACCTGACGGGGTCCAGGCCCTGTAGGCTGGAATGAGACCCGGGAGGAGTAGAGGCCAGACTTTTTCAGACCTCGGGGCCACGATGAGGAGCCAGGCCCTGTCCTGCGGGCACTGGGGGGCCATGGCAGGTTCTGAGCTGGGGAGGGGCAGGGCCAGATTTGTGCAGCCACGTGGAAGGCGAATGGGAAGAGACGAGAGGAGGGAGCTGGGACCAGAAAGGAGGCACCCAGACAGGAGGGGTGGGGCCTGGGGGCTGAGGGTGATAGCAGGGGGAAGCCCAGGGCTCCACAGAGAGGGAAGGTCCCAGCACAGTCCCAGTCTAAGAGAGGCTGGGGTGGCCTCCAGTCTGATGCCCCAGCCCACTCCCTAGGTGTGGTGTATGTGAATGCTCAAAGGTGTGCAAATCTCTGTGTATACCCGGGTGGTCTGCTGTATGTGTGAGTGCATGAGTGTGCCTCTGTGTGTTAGAATATGTGAGTTGTGACCGAGTGTGTATTTTATGAGTGTGTTAGTTTCTGTGAGCCTCTGTGTATGTGAACGTGTTAGTGTGATTGCGACACAGGCTGACACGAGCCTACCCCACACCTTGAAGCTACCAAACCACCCTGGGTCCGTGTGCTGAGCAGCCACGGAGAGCTTGCGCCCGAGCAGGCCCCCAAAGTTCGGGTGTCACCTTCAGTGTAATCTCGGCATCCTGGGGACTCCCAGATACAGGGTCACTGACCTCTTCTGTGGCCTAACACAAATTAAGTGCAAAAATAAATAGAAACAAACATAAAAATACAACCCACGTGAAGACAGGAAACCACAAAGCCAAAGAGTGGGTAGGATATGATCTCAGACTACAACGATTCCTTCACATGAAATCCATATTTAGATTTATCCAAACCTACTTCCTAACTTAGCACCTTCAAGCTTTCCCCTCCATTCTCACCGACTGGTTGGTGGAAGCCACCCCGGCGCCCCTCCCAGGCTGACACTGAGAACAGGACAGAGGCAGGTTACACTCCCATTTCCCCGACGACAAAACTGGGGCTCAGAGAGGCTTGGAAGAAGACCTCCAACCCGGGTCTGACCCCACAGCCCCTTTTATGACCATCCCTAGTCCTGCGTAGGGGGTGGTGGAGGAGGGGGGTGTAGACCGAATCCCCGAGGCTGAGGTCCTGGTGTCCCCACGCCAGCCCCCGACATCCATCCCCTGAGGCTGACCCTGTCCCGGCCCTTCGGCCCGTCCAGGCAAGGAGAGGGGCGCCCGGACACTCTTGAGTGTGTGACCAGATCTTAGAGCAGCCTGAAGGAGGAATGGGGGCCCTGGGGATGGAAGGCAACCCCGCCCCGCCCCGCCCCAGTCTGCGGTGCCCGGGATGCCCACCAGGGGGCGCTCCAGGACCGCTGGCTGAGGGCGAGCCCAGCAGGGGGCTCCGCAGTTCGGGGTCGGGGTGGAGGTGGGGGGGATAACCTGCCCAGATCCGTTCAGCTCTGAAGTGGGGGTTCAACGCTAATTACAAAAATAACACTAACCATTTCTTCTATAGTTCTATATTCCAAGCACTGTTTGAGGTACTCTAATTGTTTTTTTTTTATTATTTAAAAATTTTTTAAAAGATTTTTAAAAATTTATTTAATAATAAAAGACCCAGAGAGAGAGGTAGAGTCACAGGCAGAGAGAGAAGCAGGCTCCCTGCGGGGAACCTGATGTGGGACTCGATACCGGGACTCTGGGATCACACCCTGGGCTGAAGGCAGATGCTCCACCGCAGAGCCACCCAGGCACCTAATTATTTTTTAAATTTATTTTTATTTTTTTTAGTTAAAATACGCATAACACAAAATTTACCTTCAGAGCCATTTTTGAATTGTACAGTTCGGTGGTATTAAATCCACTCACGCTATTGTGCAGCCATCACCACCATCCACCCCAGAACCCTCCATTTGTAAACCTCTACCTGTTGAACAATAGCTCCCCATTCTCCCTGATGTCCCCCAACCCCTGCCAATCACCATGAGATTTTTCCGTCTTTATGATTTTGACTACTCTAACTACCCCCTATATGTGGAACCATTTGGAAGCACTTGTCTTTTTGTGGCTGGGTTATTGCACTTAGCATCATGCCCCGAAGGTTCATCCACGGTGTAGCATGTTGCAGAATTAACTTCCCAGTTGGGGCCAAATACTATTCCATTGTGTGAATATAACACATTTTGCTTATCCAGCCATCGGTGGATGGTCGCTTGTGTTCCTGCCATGTTTTAGCGATGACACTCAGATTGTTTTTCGGCTCCCTGTTGTTCACATTTTACCCGGGAGAAAAGAGAGGCTCAGAGAAGGTAGATGACTTGCCTAGGGTCACACAGCGCTGGGATCTGAACCCAGGCGGGCTACCTGGACTCAAACTCGATCTGTGTGGCTCCAGAATCCATGAGGCTTCTCCTTTGTGGTCCTTCAATCTCCCAGCAGGGTTCCTGCAGAAGGGGGAATGTGAGGTGTAGGGGAGCTGCTGGAGGTGAGCCAGAGGCAGAGGCTCCAGGTGAGCTCTCATCTTCGGATGAGACTGGCAGCTGGCGGGCAGGGGAGCCCAGCACATCAAACCCTCCCATCTCCCTGAGGGTGCGAAGGAAACAGCATCCCCATTTTCGGGGTGAGTGAGTGGAGACACTCAGAGGTCAGGAACCAGCCAAAGGTCATAAGGAGGATGGGCAGAGAGTGGGCGAGAGCCCAGGCAGCTCCACTCCAAATACCTGCACCCGGGCTGTGTGGGTTCAGGATCTCTTCCTGTCCCACCCCCCCCAAGGATGGGGACCTATGATGTCCCCATCTATGTCCCTCCCCCCAGCCCAGGCGCGTGCTCTTGTGCTCTTCGCTCCAGGTCTGTGTTCTGTCGACATTCCCTTTGATGACAGCCAAGGGCCACTAGGCTGCTCCACACAAACGCTGGTTTGGAGTCAAGACCCGGGTTTCCTGGGGGTCACAGCCTTACCAACCGTGCTGAGTCCGAAACCACAGACCCAGAAGGATCCACGGGCTGAATCCGGGGACTAGGCCTTGCAGGCACCATTTACACTCTCCTGGCCTTAAAAATGGTGAATACTTGTGCCTCCATCTCCAGGTTACCAAAGTGCCCACTCCGCATCCCTGCCGCTGCAGATGCTCACGCTGGGGTCCAGACGGGCCGACTCAGCTGTGTCCCGCCTAGAGCAGGACAAACGGACTCCGGGTCTTCTTGCCAGCCGGTGCGCTGCAGAGGACTGTCTCCAAAAGGGCCACTCCACTCCCTCCCTGCCAGTAGCGCCCATCACGCCCATCAGGAGATGGGCCTGTTTCCCCTCCACTTGAATCTGGGCTGGACTTAACTCGGTTTCACCAAGAAGTCAAGTTCCAGGCAATCACTCCCTTTCTCAAACTCTCTAATGTTTTCCTAGGTCACTAAAGGTCAAGACAAAAGTCTTCGTAATGGTTAGAGACGCTCTGTCCAATACCACTGGGCAATTGGGACAACTTTATAAAAACGATTTTATTTGTTCATGAGAGACACAGAGAGAGAGAGGCAGAGACATAGGCAGAGGGAGCAGCAGGCCTCCTGCAGGGAGCCCTACGTGGGAATCGATCCTGGGACCCCAAGATACGCCCTGAGCCAAAGGCAGATGCTCAACCACTGAGCCACCCAGGTGTCCCCAAATGAGACAATTAAAATTAAACTTAATTGATTGAATTGATTAAATGTAAGATTGATCATCCATTTCCTCAACCATATCAGTCACATTATAGGTGCTCAAGAGCTGCGTGGGGGCACTGGCTTCCATTCAGGTGCAAGTAAAGGTCATTTCCACCATCGCAGAAAGTTCTCTGGGACAGCAGTGCTCGCTTACTCTCTCCATTCCATCAGCCTCACTGCTCACCACTCTCTCAGGCCTTCAGATGCCCAGATCTCTTGATTTTCAGGAAACTCTTGGAGCCTATTCCTGCCTCAGGGCCTTTGCACTTGCTGTTCCCCTGGGGCCTGGAGTGTTTTCCCCAGGATATTTGTGTAGCTCCACTTTCACTTCATTCCTGTCTTTGTTCAACTGTCAAACATTCCCAGGCAGGCCTTCCCTGACCACCCTACAAAAAATATAGCCCTTCCCACACATCTCACTTTTTCAAGCTCGAATTGGTTGCCGCCTGCGACACTAATTTGTTCCCAGATGACCCGCTGACTGTATTTGTCAGGGGGTGTAGTAGAGGGATCGGTGACACAGGTACCTCAGGCCCAAGTGCAGAAAGGGAATGTCAGGTGGCCCCAAGGTTAGGAGGTCCCCACCCGAGCCCCCACCCAGACCGCAGCCCCGAGGACAGCGAGCCTGGAGGCGGCGGCGGGAGGTGGCACTCAGGAAGAGGCGGCAGGGACCGTGCGGGTCACGGGGACACGGAGCCCCGCCCGGTGCTCGGCGCTAGTGCGGCGGCGGGAAGGACCCTCGCGGGGCGCGGGGGGCGGGGGCGCCGGGGAGACGCGTCTGGAGCAGTGCGTGCTGTGCAGCACCCCGGAGGCTGCCGGCTAGCTGCGGCGGGGCAGGGTGCCAGCACCCCCCGTGGGGGTGGGGGTGGGGGGTGGGGGCGAGGAGGGAGAAGGGCTGGGGGACGCCCTCTCGCAGCAGGTGCGGCTGAGCGAGGACCCGAAGAGGTGAGGCCTAGGGCAGGGGATCCCCGAGGGAGGCGCCTTCAGGCCGCCCGACGGCGGGGCACAAGCCCCGAGCAGGCCCGTGAGCCAAGGGCTCATTCGCGGGTGTTCCCGGGCCCCTCCAGTGCCACCCCCGTGCTGTGTGTGTCCTTGTGGGGTCTGTGGGGTGACGAGATTGGGGCTGGCTCGTGTGTGTCCTGTTTTTGATCCTGTGCGTAGAATAGGGTTGGGGAGATAGGATGGGCGAAGGCAGGTTTTCACTCCCGTTTCCCAGGTGACGAAAGTGAGGCTCAGGAGGCGGGGAGGGGAGCTCGAACCCGGGTTTGTCCTATTCCGGGGCTCCCTCGCAGAACCGCTTAACGTTTCTGAACCTGTGGCCTCAGTGTCCGCCGCCCCGCTGATCCCCACCAACCTCGCCTCCCCCCCCCCCAGGCCTCCCCCGCACCCCCACCCCCCCGTGCGGGCCCCTCGGCCCGCTCGAGTCCCAGGACTCCTGCGAATGGGGTCGGGTCCCAGAGCTTCTAGAGGGAAGATCCAGCGACCCGAGGCCAGCAGACGCCGCCGGATCCGCCCCCGCCCCCCGCCCCCGGCCCCCGGAGAGGGGAGAGCGCCCGCACCCGCCGCGGCTCCCGCCAGGGGGCGCTCCAGGACCGCTCGGGGAGGGCGCGGGACGCTGCAGACCCTGGCCCAGGGCCTTCCAGGTCAAAGCTCCACCTGGAGCGTCAGGCTGCCCAGAGTGCACGTTTCTGTAGCGCAGGGCCCTTCGTGTGAGGTCCTGGGATCAGCAGCACCAGCTGCTCTCACCCCGAGCTTGAGCTGGACGAGATGCATCTTCCCGAGCCCACCCCACACCTAGGGAATCACTTGGGGTTGGGACCCAGCAGTCTGTGGTTTTGAAAGCCTCCCAAGGATTCTGCTGCACGACCAGCTGGAGAGGGTCTGCTGTGGGGTCTGGTCATCTCCCGGAGCCCTGGGGTAGCAGTGGTCAGTCCCGGGTGCACAATGGAATCACCCTGCAAGCCCCAGGGCTCTGGGAGCCCCAACCTCACCTTGTACCACTTGCATGACAATCTCTGCGTATGCAGGCTGGCCAAGGGTGTTGGGAACCTCCCTGGTCGGTCCACCTACCAGCCAGGATGGGAACCAGGGTCCTGGGGGCCCCAATTGGGGCTGAGACATCTGGTGAAGTTCTGGCTGCTTCTGATATGGAACAGGAATAGGACAAGGAGAGATGATGTCTGTTGGGGCTGATTTGAGCTTTAATACATTATGTCTTCTTCAATCATCTCAGCAATCCTGGAAGGAATATTCTATCATAATCTGCCTTTTTGATGAGAATTGCAGGCACAGAAAGGTTAGGTAAGCAGCTGAAAGGGAACAGCTTGTAATAAGTGACAGGCCTGAGAATGATCCAGTCTCTAAATCCCTCCTCACCCCTAGGAGTCCTGTCTTTCTGTCACAGCACCATGAGGCCTGAGTTGGGGTCCCCACCTATCATGGGGTGGCATCTCTCCTCTCTTCATCTGTGTGGTTTTTTTTTTTTTTAAGATTTTATTTATTTACCATGACAGACACACAGAGAGAGGCAGAGACATAGGCTGAGGGAGAAGCAGGCTCCCTGAAAAGAGCCCAGTGTGGAATTTGATCCCAGGACCCTTGGATCACAACGTTAGCTAAAGGCAGACGCTCAACCACTGAGCCACCCAGGTGGCCTCTTCATCTGTATTTGTTTTTTCTCCTTGGTGATGGTGGGGGGCAGCTGGGCTACTCCAGTTAAAGGGTGGTTTCAATTTCCTGGGGCTTCCTCCCTAAAAATCCTGGCACATTTGAAATCACAATCCTGCAGAAGCCAACTGGCTGCATTTGGGGTCTGGACCCTGCAGGCACCCTTTGAATCTTCCTCAAGTTAAAAACAATATTGAGGGGCGCCTGGGTGGCTCAGTCGGTTGAGCTTCTGCCTTCAGCTCAGGTCATGAACTCAGGGTCCTGGAATTGACCCCATGTCAGGCTCCCTGCTCAGCAGGGATTCTGCTTCTCCCTCTGCACCTCCCCTCACCCACTTGTGTTCTCTCTCTCAAACAAACAAACAAACAAATACATAAATAAATATATATATATTTTTTAATTTTTATTTATTTATGATAGTCACACACAGAGAGAGGCAAAGACACAGGCAGAGGGAGAAGCAGGCTCCATGCACCAGGAGCCCGACGTGGGATTCGATCCCGGGTCTCCAGGATCGCGCCCTGGGCCAAAGGCAGGCGCCAAACCGCTGCGCCACCCAGGGATCCCTAAATAAATATTTTTTAATGAAGATGTGTCAAAATATGTTGAGCATGCCTGAAACAGTGATATAGTTTGGTCAAGTACTTTTAACAGATGAAGGCTCAAATACACGTGGCCCATCAGGTGACACAATCACTGCTGTCACAGATAATGGGCTCGGGAAAAGAGAAAGGATCTCTGGTGCACCCCAGGTTGGCATCAGGATGGCTCACCTGCGGGGCAGAAGTCCCCCTGGGAATGCCCAGGGTTTGGACCCCCCAAACCCTGCATGGAGGGTCCATGCAGCCTGCATAGTTTCCATGGGGTCCTTTTTAGTAAAAGCAGCGGGAGGCCAGAAAGGTTGTCATATGATCTCCTTTTTCGGTCAAAATATATATACCCAGGGGCATCTGGCTGGCTCAGTTGGGGGAGCATGCAGCTCCTAATATCCAGATCATGAGTTCTAGCCCTGCACTGGGGGTAGAGTTTACTTAAAAAAAAAAAAAAAAAAAAAAGATTTAAAAAAATATGCTGGGATGTCTGAGTGGCTCAGCGAATGAGCATCTGCCTTTGGCTCAGGGCATGATCCTGGGGTCCTGGGATCAAGTCCCATATCGGGCTTCCTGCATGGAGTCTGCTTCTCCCTCTGCCTGTCTCTCTCTCTCTCTCTCTCTCTCTCTCTGTCTCTCATGAATAAACACAGAAAATCTTTTTTAAAAATATGCCCCAAATGACCTCTCTGTATATGTGTCCATACTGACACTGAACAAAGCGAGAGCGTGAAGGCCATGTCAGGGGCTAAAGAGGTAGGCGCAGGAGCGCAGCTAAATCTTGGCTTCCTGACTTGACTCTGTGACCTCTCTGGGCCTCAGAGTCCTCATCTGTAAAATAGGGATAGTAGGATCTGCCTTGCAGAATACACGTAAAGGGCTTCTAATAGCTCCTGGCACAGAGTAACGCTCAAGTACAAGGTGTAGGAAGTTGACCTGGTTATGTAGGGAGAGGGGTTCTGTGGGTCCAGACCACAAAGCCGGTAACAGATCATCACCACGTGATGATGTTTGTCGGGTCATGTCAAGTTTTACATGTGTATAAAGAAATTAAGTGGAAACACTTAAAAAAAAGATTTTATTTATTCATGAGAGACACAGAGAGAGGCAGAGACACAGACTGAGGGAGAAGCAGGCTCCCCTCAGGAGTCTGTGGGACTTGGATCCCAGGACCCTGGGATCACAATCTGAGTGGAAGGCAGGGACTCAACCACTGAGCCACCCAGGGCCCCAAGTGGAAACATTCTTTTAAAAATATTTTATTTATTTATGCATGAGAGACATAGAGAGAGGCAGGGACACAGGCAGAGGGAGAAGCAGGCTCCATGCAGGGAGCCCAACGTGGGACTCGATCCCGGTTCTCCAGGATCACACCCTGGGCTGAACGCAGCGCTAAACCGCTGAGCCACCGGGGCTGCCCTGGAAACATTTTTTATTTATTTTTATTTTATTTTATTATTTTTTTAAACTTTTATTTATTTATGATAGGCACACAGTGAGAGAGAGAGAGAAGCAGAGACACAGGCAGAGGGAGAAGCAGGCTCCATGCACCAGGAGCCTGACGTGGGACTCGATCCCGGGTCTCCAGGACTGCGCCCTGGGCCAAAGGCAGGCGCCAAACTGCTGCACCACCCAGGGATCCCCTGGAAACATTTTTTAAATGGAAAATTGTAAGATGAGCCTCTTCTTTCCAAGCTGTCAAAGTCTCTCGGAGCCTGCTTCTGAACCTCCCAAAAAAAGCCTCTCTGGCTTAAAGCAATATAGTGGGTCTACTGGCATCCCCCTCAAAACTGAGGCCTCCCCTTGAACCTCAGAGCAAGGTGTTATTTGGAAATAGGGTGTTTGCTGATGTAATTAGTTAAGCATCTGTAGATGAAACCATCTGGGGTTTTGGGTGGGCCCCAAATCCAATACCAGGGGCATCTTTATAAAGGAAGGAGAGGGATACTGAGGCAGGAGAAACCTAGACAGAAGAGGCAATGTGGAGGCGGAGGCAGAGATGGGCGACGAGCCCAGGAATGCCAGGGGCCACCAGAAGCTGGTGTGCTGGACTCTGGCCACCTGTTACAAACTGTGGCTTCAAACAACGGAATGTGTTCTCTCCCAGTTCCAGAGGCTGGAAGTTGAAATCAGGGTGTTGGATGTTGGAACTTCTTGACCGAGGTTCTGGTGGACATGAATATTGGGGGACTCTATTTTACATACCACGATCTCACACCTAGAAGCTAGGGGTAGGCACTGGAGAGGCAGCAGTGAGCAAGTGGACAGACATCCCTACTTCAGTTGCAGTATTCAGGCCCACGATATAAATCAAATGCTAAAAAGAACAAAGCAGGCTGAGGGGACGGAGCATCCTGGAGCTACCTTAGATAGTCAGTGAGAGCTTCTATGAGGAGGTGACATTTGGGCAGAGACCTGAATGATGTGAGAGAGAAAGAAAGCCACATGGATTCCTGGGGAAAGAGCATTCCAGACAGCGGGAACAGCAAGTGCAAAGGCCCTGAGGCAGCAACGAGCTTGATGTGCTTTAAGAAAAGCAAGCAAGGGCTTTTTAAGAAAAGCCCTTAGGTGGCTTAGTGGTTGAGTGTCCACTGTTGGTTCAGGTCGTGATCCCGGGGTCCTGAGGTCAAGTCCCACATCGGGCTCCCCAAAGGAGGAGCTTCTCCCTCTGTTTATGTCTCTTCCTCTCTGTTTGTGTCTCTCATGAATAAATAAAATCTTTTAAAAGGTGGATCCATGGTAGATGATAGAACAAAATACATTATTAATTGGAAATAGCGAAGTGTGGAGCAGTGCACATTATATCCCTTTGCAAGAAAGGCGCATGTCCCTCCGGGGAGCTGGTTCCACAGCGGATTCACAGGCGCCACCCAGACCCACTGCATCGGGGCTTCCTTGTACCAGGGAGCTCAGGTGATTCGGATGCACATTACAATTTATGCATTACCATTTGAGGTACCAAAAAAAGAGGAAATACACATGTGGATAAACAGCAGACAGTTTTCATTGTGTTCCCATAAAGAGAGAGAAACAGCACAGTGGACAAGAGGCTGATCTCTGGACGTCTGACCTGGGTTCAAGTCCTAACCTCTTCCCGCCCCACTCACTGCTGTGTGACCTTAGGCCACTCACTCAGCTATGTGGGCTGCCCAATCCTTGTGCCACTTACGTTTTATGATCGTGCATAAACAGCGATCCCAAAAGTAAAATCCCCCTGTGATAAGAGGCTGACTCTGTTTTTGAGGTTTGATCATTGTTTTTTTTTTTTAATTTATTTTTATTTTTATTTTTTTAAGTAGGCTTTGAGCCCAAAGTGGAGCTCGATGCAGGGGCTAGGAGGAGGGCTTGAACTCATGACCCTGAGCTCAAGACCTGAGCTGAGACCAAGAATCTGACCCTTATTGACTGAGCCACCTAGGCGACTCGACCATCGACCATTGACAGCTCTGAGATTGCCCACCCCATGCCGCACATCTGGGAAGGCTGATAGGAAAGCCCATACACTCCCTCCCTTGGTGCTGGGATGAAGGTCAAGTCTTGCAAACCCGCATCCCCAGCCCCCACCTGCTCTGATTTTGTTCAAACCACCGGGACTAGTTTATGCTGCCTGCCTCAGTTGCCCCAGAAAAGTCCCAGCGTGTAAGCAACAACCCTTTTTTTTCCCCAAAGATTTTATTTTTAAGTAACCTTTACACCCAACATGAGGCTCGAACCCACAACCCCAAGATCAAGAGTCACAAGCACTACCAACTGAGGCAGCCAAGGCGCCCCTCATAACAGACCTTTCGATCATCTCTTGGTGTGTGTGTGTGTGTGGCACCGTAGGTCATGGCATCCCAGCCTGTCTTAGGTGAGCGGTTGATGGACGCACGGCAAAGCCACCTTTTCCAGGACAACCACGAAACCACCTCACTATGACAAACCTGTACTCACCCAGGAAACCAGTCTGGTCTGTAATAGCCAGACGCTCACAAACTTGCAGGATTGTCACAGCGGGGAGAGAGTGAACTAACAGCTAAGGCAGTGGTTCTCAAAGTGTGTTCCCCCGAGCAGCAGCAATGGGCCGGGTCCCCCCACTTCCAAGAGACTACTGACTCAGAACCCTAGAAAAGGACAGTGGTGCTCCACCTTGGCTACACATTTGAATTCCCCGGGGAGTGTTTAAGACATTGGGATGCCCCGCCACACCCTCGGAGTTTGAAGCTGTTGGTCGGAGGTGTGGCAGGTGTGGCGTAGGGATGGTGGATTAGAAACCACTTCTGCTCTAGTCTCTATTTCATAGGCAAGAAACAGAGGGCAGATGGGCGGAGGCATTCGCTAAGGTCATGGGGCAAGTTGGCGGCAGACCAGGAGTAGAACCCAGGAGTCTTTTTTTTTTTAAGATCTTTTTTTTTTTTTTAAGATTTTATTTATTTATTTATTCATGAAAGACAGAGAGAGAGAGAGAGAGAGAGAGGCAGAGACACAGGCAAAGGGAGAAGCAGGCTCCATGCAGGGAGCCCGACGGACTTGATTCCGGGTCTCCAGGATCACTCCCTGGGCCAAAGGCAGGTGCTAAACCGCTAAGCCACGCAAGGATCCCTTAAGATCTTTTTTTTTTTTTTAATTTTTATTTATTTATGATAGTCACAGAGAGAGAGAGAGAGAGAGGCAGAGACACAGGCAGAGGGAGAAGCAGGCTCCATGCCCCGGGAGCCCGACGTGGGATTCGATCCCGGGTCTCCAGGATCGCGCCCTGGGCCAAAGGCAGGCGCCAAACCGCTGCGCCACCCAGGGATCCCCCCTTAAGATCTTTTTAAGTAATCTCTGCACCCAACGTGGGGCTCAAACTCACAATGTCGAGGTCAAGAGTCACATGCTCCTCTACAGAGCCAGCCAGGCACCCCGAACCCAGAATTCTTGATTCCCACTCAAAGTTTCTTTGCACTACATAAGTCACCTCTGGGCCCTGTTAGAATTATCATGGTTATATGCCTTACGAGGACTGTTAATGGCTTATCTAAAGGTTCCCAGAGTACTTGGGTGGCTCAGTCGTCTAAATGTGTGCCTTCTGGGATCTCTGGGTGGCGCAGCGGTTTAGCGCCTGCCTTTGGCCCAGGGCGCGATCCTGGGGACCCGGGATCGAATCCCACGTCGGGCTCCCGGTGCATGGAGCCTGCTTCTCCCTCTGCCTGTGTCTCTGCCTCTCTCTCTCTGTGACTATCATAAATAAATAAAAATTAAAAAAAAATAAATGTGTGCCTTCTGCTCAGGTCATGATCCTAGGGTGCTGGGATCCAGTCCTGCTTGGGGGGGGGGGGCGGTCCCTGCTCAGCAGGGAGTCTGCTTCTCCCTCTGCTCCTACCCCCCCACCATTGCTCTTGCTCTGTCAAATAAAATTTTAATATCTTAAGAAAAGAAAAGGTTTCCATATTCTTTGGTTTTTTTCTTTTAAAGATTTTATTTATTTATTTACCTGAGGGTGAGAGATAACAAGAGAGAACACGAACAGAGGGAAAAGGGAGAAGCAGGCTCCCCTACCAAGAGAGAGCCCAGGGTGGTGTTCCATCCTAGGATTCCGGGATCATGACCTGATCCCAAGGCAGACACTTAAACGACTGAGCCACCCAGGTGCCCTAAGGCTTCCATGCTTCCATATTTTTTAAATTAAAACCTATATTGTAACTTTAAGAAGCAAAGTATTCAGCAGTAAAATGTTAGTTACATGTGTGGCAAAATGATGGGTTAATTTTTCGCTGTTTACTGAGGGTTTTATCTAGCCATCATACTTTTTTAAAAAAAGATTTTATTTATTCATGAGAGACACACACAGAGAGAGGCAGAGACACGGGCAGAGGCAGAAGCAGGCTCCCTGCGGGGAGCCGGATGCGGGACTCGATCCCAGGACCCCACAGTCACGCCCTGAACCAAAGGCAGACGCTCAACTGCTGAGCCACCCAGGTGTCCCAATCATAATTACTTTTATAGGTAGGTGAAGAAAGTCCATCTAAATGACACTGAGGGAAAGAAATAAAAACAAATGGACTAAGTAGGGTGGGACAGACACAGAGCACTTTAATGGAAATGCTAGCTCTTGCCAGGAAAAAAGAAAATACACGAAAGATGTACAAATGATTCATTTTTCCCTTCAACCTCGAAGCTAGAAACCTCCCCAGCGTGTGAGTGGGTGGCCCCAGAGGGCAGCCTCATTCCTGCGTAAATCTTGTTTCAGCTGGAATTAAATCTGCTGGCTCCTATGCATGCTCTTCATTAGGATGGCTCGCGTCGGGGTGCCTGGGTGGCTCAGTAGGTTAACCTGTGCCCTTAGCATCAGTCACGATCCCCGCAGCCGGGATCCAGCCCACATCAGGCTCCCTGCTCAGGGGGGAGCCTGCCTCTCCTTCTTCCTCTGCACCCACGCCCATGCTCCTTCTCTCTCTCTCTCTCAATCTCATTCTCTGTCTCTTTCTCAAATAAATAAATAAAATCCTTTTCTTTTTTAAAGTGGGGCACCTGGGTGGCTCAGTGGTTGAGTGTCTGCCTTCGGCTCAGGGCGTGATCGCGGGGTCCTGGGTTTGAGGGAACACAGAGAGACCCTCTCTTCATTATGTTTACTAAATTTGGTTTCCCAGTTGTTTTTCTGCCACGTTGCCATCTTCCAGTAGATATTTATAACTTTTATCGAACGGAAATTATACATTTAGAATTTAAAGGCTATAATACACATCTTCTTAAAAAAAAAAAAACAGGGGATCCCTGGGTGGCTCAGCGGTTTGGCGTCTGCTTTCAGCCCAGGGCCTGATCCTGGAGTCCCAGGATCCAGTCCCGCGTTGGGCTCCCTGCATGGAGCCTGCTTCTCCCTCTGCCTGTGTCTCTACCTCTCTCTCTCTATGTGTGTCTCTCATGAATAAATAAATAACATCTTAAAAAAAAAAAAAAACAGTTCATTCTCTTTCTTTTTTCCTTGGTTAAGGGCTTCAGACAAAAAGCAGGGATAGTCACCAGCCAAGGCTATTCTAACCACGTGATGTTTTCCAGCCACCAGGAAGAAACCTGATCAGCCTCCGAAACCTAAACACGAGAAGCTTCACCTGATTGTGTGTGTGTGTTGTGTGTGTATGTGTGTGTGCATTCACTTATGAGTCTTTTGAAAATGCACATTTGTACTGCTGGGTTCAGATTTTCTTCTGCGGAACATTCTAGAAAACAGGTATAACATTTATTTCACTGCTGTATTCTGTGTGACTGTTTTTTTTTTTTTAAGGTTTTATTTATTTATTCATGAGTGACACAGAGAGAGAGAGAGAGAGAGAGAGGCAGAGACACAGGCAGAGGGAGAAGCAGGCTCCATGCAGGAAGCCGGATGCAGGACTAGATCCCAGGACCCCAGAATCATGACCTGAGCCAAAGGCAGAAGCTCAACCACTGAACCCACCCAGGCATCCCCTGCGTGAATGTTTTTTTAAAAACATTTTTAAAAAATAGTGACATTGGGACGCCTGGGTGGTTCAGTGGTTTAGCACCTGCGTCCAGCCCAGGGCCTGATCCTGGAGTCCTGGGATCAAGTCCCGCATTGGGCTCCTTGCATGGAGCCTGCTTTTCCCTCTGCCTGTGTCTCTGCCTCTCTCTCTCTCTCTCTCTCTCTCTGTGTGTCTCTCATGAATAGATAAATAAAATCTTTAAAAAAATCGTGGCATATGTAACACGTATATGGAAACGTGCCCCAAACAGAAACATACAGTTTCACAGATTATTATCTAGCAAACTCCATATCCTACAAGTGATCAGGAAATAGTCCAGACTGTGGAAGGAGCCTCTGTGTCCATCGAAAGATGAGTGGATAAAGAAGATGTGGTTTATGTATACAATGGAATATTACTCAGCTATTAGAAATGACAAATACCCACCATTTGCTTCAACGTGGATGGAACTGGAGGGTATTAGGCTGAGTGAAGTAAGTCAGTCGGAGAAGGACAAACAGTGTATGTTCTCATTCATTTGGGGAATATAAATAATAGTGAAAGGGAATAGAAGGGAAGGGAGAAGAAATGTGTGGGAAATATCAGGGAGGGAGACAGAACGTAAAGACTCTTAACTCTGGGAAATGAACTAGGGGTCGTGGAAGGGGAGGAGGGAGGGGGGTGGGGGTGACTGGGTGACGGGCACTGAGGGGGGCACTTGACGGGATGAGCACTGGGTGTTATTCTGTATGTTGGCAAGTTGAACACCAATATAAAATATATTTATTATTAAAAAAAAAAAGGAAATAGTCCAGACGTCCCTGGAGTGTCGTGCCCATCCTAAACCCCTCCCTCCCCCAGAGTAAATAATATCCTGTTTGAGGAGATAAAACTTGATTTGCTGCAGATATGTATGTATGCTTACTACCAAACTGCATTTCTCGACACTGCAGAATTGACCGTTTTGAACGTTCCGTTAGTGCGATCTTCCTATATGGATTATTTTGCTGTGCGGCTGTTTTTTAGGAAAAATAAATTAAGCAAAGAAAAAGAACGTGGGGCCCCTCGGGTTCCTGGCCACGTTTCCTCGCTGCAGACTGGAGGCAGCTGCTGGACTTTTTGCCAGCAGGAGATTCATTCAGGGCGTGCAGCTGGAGACTGTAACCTGAGCCTCAGCTTGGACGGGGACACTTCTCCTCTCCCTCTGCACAATCCTAGGGTTTTGTGGTTATTTCCAGAAAGGGGGAGAGAAAGAGCTCAGAAGGGCCCCAGGGGAGGAGGACACAGGCTTGCCAGGTCCGTGGTACTGAAGATGAGGCTGTATTTTATTTAGATTCCTGTCCTGTGCAACGCGAATGTACAAACCAGACACTCTCTCTTTTAAAAACATCATTATTTCAAACAAGCTGAGAAGTCGCATCTGAATCCAAGCAACACAGAAATCTAAGGGCACCACCCGCCGGCAAATGTCAGCTCTTCATATGAAATGGCAAAGAGCTGGAGAAATTTATAGATCCCTCCGTAGGGGACCGGCTAATGACAGCCACAGGGCAGTGGCTGTCACACAGCATCGGCCGCGATGTCTGGTAAGAAATACATTGTACTTATTTTGACCGAGGACACACATGCACACACATACACACAGTAAAACTTCCTAAAACATGTTACCATGCGAGATGAATTCAGATCATTTTGTCTTCTGTTTTTCCGTAGGGAAAACCCAAAATATACCAACCATGTGGTCTGTCCGGTGCACCTTTCCAGGTGCTCTGATTCTCGGGGGACTCTGAGTCTTTGAGCTCTTAACCCTTCTGTAGATTGGAAATGACAGAGCGAGGCAAATAGTCCTTGTCCACAGCCATGCAAGGAACTTTTGTCTGCTGGAGATTCAGTGAATTTCCCTCTTCCCCTGGGGGAAAAGCCAGTTTTCGATATATTCAGGAAATTCCTTTACCTTTCCTGAAAGAAAACCTGCATGTCTGTCACCCCTCGGGATTTGTCCTTTGAACCGGTTGTATCATCTTACTGAGGTATTATAATTAAAATGTTTGACATGCGCCCATTTGGGAGTTGTGTGACAGTCATGATTTCACGTGGCAACAAAGTTCTCCACGCAGCATGGATTTGCAGGAGATTTTTATTGCCCTCTTTCTTTTCAGCATTTTTCCAACTCTTCATATTAGGTATATGTCGCCCCTCCTTTTTTTTTGGTATTCTAAAATCAGATAAAAATGCTCATTCGTACCTGCTTCCCTCTGCCCCCTCCCCCCAATCAGGAAGAAATAAAATGAAATGCTTAAGAAGCACAATTGTGTCATTTCTTTCCCCATCTTGGCTAATAAATAGGGATGAGAACTGACATGTTCTGGCACATGCCAGGCCCCATGATTCATCTGCATTGTCTCCAGAAACCCCCAATGCCCCACTTTCTGGACAGAGAAACTGAGGCTCAGACAGATGGGGTGATGTGTTCAAAGTTTCACACCTCTGAGGTTACAGAGCCCAGATATGAACCTGAGCCTGACCCAAGTTGTCTTTCATTTTTTAAAAAAGATTTTATTTATTTACTTATTTGAGAGAGAGAGAGAGAGAGAGAGAGAGCACATGCACAAGCAGCGGGAGGGACAGAAGGGGGAGCAGGGGGAGGGACAGATTTCCCACTGAGCAGGGAGCCCAATGCAGAACTCGATCCCAGGACCCTGGGATCATGACCTGAGCCAAAGGCAAACACTTAACCAGCTGAGCCACCCGGGCACCCCTGACTCAAGTTGCCAACCATCACCTCAATCCTCCTCTCGGCTTGCATTACTGTCTTTGAGGAATTTATGGCAAATGTATCCAATAAAAGTATCCCCGAAGCCCTTTCTCTGTGTCCAGCCAGTCCTGGGGACACAGAGGTGACCAATGACAGCCTTGGCCCTGCCTTCCCTGGACTCACAACCTGGGGGCGGGGGGTGGGGAGAGATAGGCCCATCTTCAGACAGTGATGGCCCAGAGTGGTCAGAGGTGAGACAAAGGAGCCTAAAGAGGGCACTGAACCCAGCTTAGGGGATCAAGGAGGGCTTCCTGGAGGAGGAGGTGAATAAGCTGAGATCTGAAGGACAAGGGGGTGTGTTCCATCTCAAGAGTGACCAATGCTTTGCAGAGGCAGGCCCGGGGGGCTTAGAGAGTCCACAAAAACTTACAGTAAATGTAAAAGTCCGACTCAAACAATAGAAGTGCATTCCAGGTCTTCTCCAGACTACTCTAAGGTAATCACATATTTCAGGCCTGGCCCTGAGACTTGGTCTCAGACTGGTGGGTGGTGGAACAGAGGAGCATCTCTGATGAGAGCAGCTGTCTGTAACCAGGCCCAGCCCTGCTCAGGGGGATCTCCATCCTTCCTACCTACTCTGCTCAGTTCCTGAGCCAATGTCACCAGGCTGGCTTGATACACTCTGTACTTGGGGTCCAAGTCCCCAGTTAGGGGCACAGGGAGCCAGATAGATGCAGATCCAAATCCTGGCTCCCTATACAAACTGGATTGTAGCCTCTGAACCTCAGTATCCTCATCTGTAGAATGGGTTCGTAATCCCTATTCAATGTGCCTACTGTAAGGGTTAAACACAGACCAGATCACGCCTCTGCTCAGATCACCACAGTGGCTCCCGTGTTCTTCTGAGGAAAAGCCAAGTCCTCCCAAAGCCCAACAAAACCTGTTCTCTTCCCTCTCTAGCCACGTCTCTCACTGACTCCCCTTCCCTCACTCTGCACCAGCCACACTGGCTTCCTCACCGCTTTTCAAATCACTCATGAGATCCAACCTCAGGGCCTTTGCACAGGCTGTTTTCCCCAATTGGGAAGCCTTTACTGCACATCTCTCTAAAGCTCATTCTCTCCCTTCATTCAGGTATTTACTTATTTTAAAGATTTTATTTATTTATTCATGAGAGACACACAGAGAGAGGCAGAGATATAGGCAGAGGGAAAAGTGGCTTCCTGCGGGGAGCCTGACATGGGATTCGATCCCAGGACCCTGGGATCACGACTTGAGCCCAAGGCAGACGCTCACCTGCTGAGCCACCCAGGTGTCCCTCAGGTCTCCATTTAAAAGTTACTTCCTGGGATCTCTGGGTGGCTCAGCGGTTTAGCGCCTGCCTTCTGCTCAGGGCATGATCCTGGAGACCTAGGATTGAGTCCCACGTTGGGCTCCCTGCATGGAGCCTGCTTCTCCCTCAGTCTGTGTATCTGCCTCTGTGTGTGTGTGTGTGTGTGTGTGTGTGTGTCTCATGAATAAATAAATAAAATCTTTAAAAAAAAAAGTCACCTCCTTAGAGAAGCCTTCTGTGACTGCTTTCTCAAAAATATACTTTCTCGTCACTCTCCACTGCCTTATTTTACTTCATGGGACCTCATCCCCATCCTGATGTTCCATTTATTTGTTTATCGTTTATCTCCTCCACTAAAGGGCACACATTTTGTTTATTTTGCTCACTGCTGTACCCAAAGTGCTAGAACCATGCTTTAAACATAATAGCGTCATTTTATATTACACTATATGAATAGATTAATATATAATTAACATATTAATGTGATAATATGCTAATGATGATGACAGTGGTGATAAATATTACAAGAGCCCTTAGGAGCACTCAAGAGCTCAACCCCACCCCGAAGTTCACCCCTCTAACTCTGGGTCCCCGCACACCCAGCAGCCAGGCCAACATGGGTTTTCCTAGCAGATGGCTCTCATTGGCTCTTACCATCGGATGATTTTTTTCCAGGTGGGCTGTTAGGGAGAGGGAATTCAAGAAATCCACTGGGAAAGTTTGCCAGGCTAAAAAATAAATGTTTGCGGTAAGGCCAGATGCAAGCGATGGAGTTTTGTGAAAACGTGTGTTTTGAGGGAACGAGGAGGAAATGTACAGGAGGCTACATTAGCGGAGGATACTCCACACTGATGTGCCCAGGGGACCTGGACCTTGGGAGAGATCGGATTGGACATTTTCCCGAAAATGGCCACACACAAGACCTATGGCCTCATGGACTGGCACTGGGAAAACCTCCTCCCAAGGCAGAGGGAGGGTGGGAGTTTCCTCCCATGGAGTTTCCTATTTAGCTGTCTACACCGATGAATAAGCATGCCTCTGTTCTAGGTTTTTCCCCAGCGCTGCAGACAGAAGCAACCTTCTCTCTCTCTTTTTTTTTTAAGATTTTATTTATTTATTTATTCATGAGAGACACAGAGAGAGAGAGGCAGAGACACAGGCAGAGGGAGAAGCAGGCTCCATGCAGGGAGCCTGATGTGGGATTCAATCCGAGGACTCCAGGATCATGCCCTGGGCTGAACGCAGGTGCTAAACCACTGAGCCACCCTGGGATCCCTCTCTTCTTCTTTTTTAAAGAACATCTTTCTCTCTGGGTTTAGGTAGAATTACAGCAGTTGTCCAAGTGGCCTGCTCCATTTTCACCCCAGGACACATACTTTTATTTTATTTTATTTTATTTTATTTTATTTTATTTTATTTTATTTTATATATTTTTAAGACTCCATTCATTCATGAGAGACACAGAGAGAGAGAGAAAGAGAGAGAGAGAGAGAGAGAGAGAGAGAGGCAGAGGGAGAAGCAGGCTCCACTCAGGGAGCCTGATACGGGACTCGATCCCGGGACTCTAGGATCACACCCTGGGCTGAAGGCAGGTGCTAAACCACTGAGCCACCTAGGGATCCCCATTTATTTTTATTTTTTAAAAAGATTTTATTTATTTATTCATGAAAGACACACAGAGAGAGGCAGAGACACAGGCAGAGGAAGAAGCAGGCTGCCTGAGGGGAATCTGATATGGGATTAGATCCCAGGACCCTGGAACCATGACCTGAGCCAAAGGCAGATGCTCAGCCACTAAGCCACCCAGGCATCCCCACATATATTTATTCACAGAATTATTGAATATCTTTCTGTAGGGGTGCCTGGGTGGCTCAGTTAGTTAAGCATCTGCCTTCAGCTCAGGTCATGATCCTGGGGTCCTGGGATTAAACCCTGTCCTGGAATCAAGCCCCAAGTTTTACTCCCTGCTTGGCAGGGAGTCTGCTTCTCTCTCTTCCTCTGTGCTTTCTTTCTTTCTCAAATAAATCAATTAAATCTTAAAAAACAAAAACAAAAACATGTCTCTCTGTGGCAAACACTGCCTAGCTTCTGATGATGTAATAGTGAACAAGACAGAGAAAAGGTGCCTGTCCTTGGGGGCTTAGAGTATCACAGGGAATACAATTTTAGGTAGTGTAAGCAGCACCTTTAATCCACTTTGGGGATTGTTTGTTACACAGTGACTGCTAACTGATACACCAATAAACAAATGTAATATGATACTGACTTCTGTGAGTGTGTGTGAAGGGGAAACTACTTTTGCTAGGTGGAGTCTGGTAAGATTTCTTAGAGGCAGTGACATTTGGCCCAATTTGGGATGACAAGAAGGGAACTACATGAAAGCACAGGAAACTGCAAGTGCAAATGTCCTAAGGTAAGAATCACAGAAGATCACGGCTGAGAAAGACCTAAATGAACAAAGAATGCTTCTACTCTTAAGCAGGAGAGGGGGCGTAGGGGTGGGAAAACTGGCACCCAGGTGCTCATTCTGGTATTATTTCTCATTAAATATTTAATAATGACAGTATTCTAAAATTATGGGAATAATTATTTGAGAATAATTATTTAGATAGAGAATGCAGTACATATTCATTTGTTTAAAGATTTTATTTTTAAAGATTTTATTTATTTGACAGAGAGAGAGAGCATAAGCAGGGGGCACGCAGAGGGAGAGGGAGAAGCAGACTTCCTGCTAAGCAGGGAGCCCGGATGTAGGGCTCAATCCCAGGACCCTGGGATCCTGACCTGAGCAGAAGGCAGATGCTTAACTAACTGAGCCACCCAGGTGACCTGGTTAAATAGTTTAATAAAATAAAGAGGGATGGGACACTCTGTTAGTTAACAATATGAATTTTACCTTTAAAAGTTATAGAACGCGGGATCCCTGGGTGGCGCAGCGGTTTGGCGCCTGCCTTTGGCCCAGGGCGCGATCCTGGAGACCCGGGATCGAATCCCACGTCGGGCTCCCGGTGCATGGAGCCTGCTTCTCCCTCTGCCTGTGTCTCTGCCTCTCTCTCTCTCTGTGACTATGATAAATAAATAAAAATAAAAAAAAAGTTATAGAACGGGATGCATGTTATGAGAAAGATTAGGATGAAAACAATAAAATCCTGGGGCCCCTGGGTGGCTCAGTTGGTTAACCATCTGCCTTCGGCTCATGTCACAATTGCAAGAGTCCTGGGATCAAGCCCCTCATTGGGCTCCCCCTCCCTTTTCCCTCTCCCTCAGCCCCTCCCCACCCCTGCTTGTTCTCTCTGTTTCTCTCTCAAATAAATAAAATCTTTAAACAACGACAACAACCACAATAAAGTCTTGTAGGGATGCATTTTACTCTTTCTGTAAACCATGTTAGCAAAAAGAGAAAAATAAAATCCCGAAGACAGAGGCATTTTCCTTCCTTCCTTTTAAACACTTTTTATTATGGAAATTTTAAGACATATGCAACAGCAGAGAGAATAGTACAGGCAGCCTCCAGTTATAACGATGATCAACTCATGGCCAATCTTGATTCATCTCCCCTTACCCTTTTTTTTTTTTTTTCCTGGAGCATTTTAACAACTTTTTTAAAGGTTTTATTTATTTGAGGGGAGGGAGTCCTCAAGAGAACTCTGTGCTGAGCCTGACACAAGCCTCGATCCCACAACCCCAAGATCATGACCTGAGCTGAAACCAAGAGTTGGACGCTTAACCGACTGAGCCACCCAAGTGCCCTCAACAATAATTTTTTTAAGAGATAAACTATGGCTATTTATTTTTAAATCCAAAAAGGTACTTAATTTTTTCTATTTTCTTTTTTCTAAAAGATTTTATTTATTTATTCACGAGAGACACAAAGAGAGGCAGAGACACAGGAAGAGGGAGAAGCAGGGTGTCCACAGGGAGCCCAATATGGGACAGATCCTCGCTGAACTGGGATCACACCCTGAGCCAAAGGCAGATGCTCAACCGCTGAGCTACCCAGCTGTCCCTCTATTTTCTTTTTTAAAATGGTATTAGAGTTGACATTAGTCTATGCATTTCTTTTAAAGATTTTATTTTTATGTAATCTCTACATCCAACACAGGGCTTGAATTTACAATCCTGAGATCAAGAGTCACGTGCTCTGATCTGAGCCAGCCAGGTACCCCTAGTTTACATATTTTTATTTTTTTCAAAGATTTTATTTATTTGTTCATAAGACACAGAGAAAGAGGCAGAGACATAGGCAGAGGGAGAAGCAGGCTCCCTGCAGGGAGCCCAATGCGGGACTCCATCCCAGGACCCCGTGATCACTACCTGAGCCGAAGGCAAACTTTTAATCACTGAGCCACCCAGGTGCCCCTAATCCATGTATTTTTAAATGAGTATATGAGACGGAGAAATGGATGTGCAGACTCACACCAGATTTGAGGTTGGTAACCTGGGGGGTAGAGGTGGGGGGAAGAGGTGTAACTGGGGGGTGATGAGAGGGAAGAGGGAACCTGAGACCCTGGAGCAAGAAGGAGCTCTCCCAGTACAAACCAGACGCATCACAGAAGCACCGTGGTGGATTATTACAGCTTACTTGAGAGGGGAAATTTGGGTGGGAGCCCAGAGCCCCCTGGACCTTCTCTGTGTTTAGTATTTATGGAAACTCTCTGGGCTCTCGCTTAAAATGCACAGACACAAGATAAAAACCCAAAGGAGAAACAGAGAGAGGAGGGAGAGGTGACTGGACCCGAAGTGCAGAGATGGGTGGAAGGGTTGAGGCTGCAGGGATGTGTTGCCATGGAAACCACCACACTGACTTCCATCAAGGGTGCTTCAAAACTATTTTTAGATCTGCTGGTAATCAGGGCGACTCCTTGATAGGAGAGGGAGCAGTTAGGTGACTCCACTGAACACACACGCGCGTGCACACACACACACACACGCTCACCCATACACGTATGTGTGTGTGTGTGTGTGTGTGTGTATATATATATATATACAGGTCATTGTATACAGGTCATTGTACATTTACAAATATATATTTACAAATTCCTTTTGATATTTAAAAACAAATTAACATTTTTAAAATCTCTCTTAAATATTTACTTAATTATCTTTTACATATTTTGGAACACTTAGCAATCTGCTTCTCTGATTGATGCCTGATTGATACACTCATTGGCATCCATGCAATGAGGGGGTTAACTCAGCAGGCCTGGGTTGTCCAAATCTGCACATCCCAAAGAAATGAGTGGTTTGGGGCAGCCTGGATGGCTCAGGGGTTTAGCGCCACATTCAGCCCAGGGCGTGATCCTAGAGTCCAGGGATTGAGTCCCAAGGCGTCGGGCTCCCTGCATGGAGCCTGCTTCTCCCTCTGCCCGTGTCTCTGTCTCTGTCTCTGTCTCTCTCTCCTCTCTGTGTGTCTCTCATGAATAAATAAATAAAATCTTCAAAAAAAAAAAAAAAAGGAAATGAGTGGCTCAGGGCATGCCTGGGTGGCTCAGGCAGTTAAGTGCCTGCCTTCAGTTTAGGTCATAATCTCTGGGTCCTGGGATTGAGCTCTGCATTGGGCTCTCTGCTGGGCAGGGAGTCTGCTTCTCTCTCTTCTCTTCACTCGTGCTCTCTCTCACTCTCTCTGTCTCTCTCTCAAATAAATAAAATCTTAAAAAAGAAAAGAAATGAGTAGCTCTTGACTGGCTCCTAGTTAACCCCTAAGCCCTTGGGTATCCTATATTAACACCACCACTCATGGTGGGGGCCTTGGGCCATGCACTATCACTTTTTTTTAATATAAAGATCTTATTTATTTATTTATTTGAGAGAGGGAGAGCATGAGGGAGAGGCAGACTCCCTACTGAGCAGAGAGCCCAACCTGGAGCTCAATCCCAGGATCCATGGATTATGATGCGAGCTGAAGGCAGACATTTAACCAAGGCGCCCTCAGGTGCCCCCATGCACCATCACTTTGACCTCTGGAGGAGCTGGAGGCTGAGTAATTAAGCTCAACTACACAGATGTTCCACACCTATGTGATAGACTCAGAAATTAAAATTGTGGACACTGAGGCTTAGATGAGCTGCCCCGTTGGCAATACCGTATGCATTGTCACCCATTGTTGCTGGAAAAAATAAACACTAAGGATCCCTGGGTGGTTCAGTGGTTTAGTGCCTGCCTTCGGCCCAGGGCGTGATCCTGGAGTCCCAGGATTGAGTCCCAAGTCAGGCTCCCTGCATGGAAACTCCCTGCATGTCTCCCTCTGCCTGTATCTCTGCCTCTCTGCCTCTCTCTCTCTCATGAATAAATAAATAAAATCTTAAAAACAAAAAAGAAAAAGTAAACACTGTTCATATGACTCCACCAGGAGAGACAAGTTGAAGCTCATGCCTGGTCTCTCCTGGACTCTATCCTATCTATTCTTTTTCGTTTGCTGATTTTAACTGGTATCTGTTGGCTGTAATAAACTATAATTGCAAGTACAATAGCTCTTCTGAGTTCCATAAGTCCTACGAAACCATTGAACCTGAGTGTGGTCTTGGAGACCCTCAACCAGCATCTTAAACTCAACGTGGCCCAGACAAAACTTGTGTTCACCTTCTCCCCTCCACCCCAAATGCATTCTCCATCAAACCTTCCCCATATAAAAAGAAACGGCATCACTCTTCTTCTAGTTGCTCATGCCAAAAATTTAGGAGTCTCTCTTGCTTGGTTTCCCTTGCATTTCACATCCAACCCATCAGCAAAACAGTAAAGCCTATTATTGCAGTATAAAATATTTACCAAAAAGTGCACGTCACAGGCATAGAGCGTGCTGAATTTGTCAGCCTGAACACACCCATAACCAACACCCACAAAGAGAAAGAGAACATCACCAGCTCTCCCTCCCCCTGAGAGTCCTACATTTCAAGTCATTAAGACATTCCACAGGAAACCACTGTCCCGACTTCTAATAACAGAGTGATTCTGTTTTCTGTACTCCATATAATAAATAGAACCAATGTACATGCTTTTGTCTGGTTTCTTTTGTGTCTGGTTTCCTTGGCTTAACATCATGGTTGCAAGATTCGTCTATACTGTTGTGTGTGGTTGTAGATCACTCTTTCTAATAGAGTAGTATTTAATTGTGTGAACATGCCACAATTATCCATTCTACTGTTGATTGGCATTTGGGTAGCTTCTAGATTACAGCTATTATGAATAGTGCTGCAAAGAATATAGTCACCCATGGCTTTTAGTGAACATGTTTCTGTTTGGCATATGAACCTGGGATTGGAGTTCCTAAATTGTAGAGTTTATACACGTTTTTGCTTTAGTAGGTACAGTTAAAGAGTTGCATTGCATTGCCCAAATTTGCATTGCCCCCAGCCAGGTACCATGTCTGAGAGTTCTAGCCACCGTCTTCCTCCCCCATCAGGATTTTGTGCTTTCTTAATTGAACTACTCTCAATCAGCAAATTCACAACAGTTCCATGGACTAGCACTAGATTTCAGTACGAGTTGCCAGAATTTTCTAACAGGAACATCCCATTTGGTAGCAGTTATACATACCCTCTGGCTACTTTCCAGGACCACCGGTTCAACCATCCCAGAACAAACTCCAGGTCACTGGAGAGAGCGTAAAAGAAGTTTGAGCAATACTGGGAAGATCCATCAGAATTCCTGCTGTTACAATAATAATAAGAGCTGGCTATGTGTCAGGACCAAATACATATTTTGACAAAATCCTGAATGGCTGAGTATTTGGTCACAGGCGAAGATTGCCATTATGGAATAAAATTTAGAGAATATAGGAATAAATCTGAAATGTTATTAAAACTTTTAAATTTGTATCACAATTTTATTTTTGTAAAAGATTTATTTATTCACGAGAGACACACAGAGGGAGGCAGAGACCTAAGCAGAGGGAGAAGCACACTCCCTGTGGGGAGCCTGATGCAGGACTCAATCCCAGGACCCTGGAATCACAACCTGAGCCAAAGGCAAGACGCTCAACCACTGAATCACCCAAGTGCCCCCACAATTTTATTTTTTCAAAATTACAAGATTTTTAAAAAAGATTTATTTATTCATGAGAGACACACACACAGAGGGGGGCGGGGCAGAGGCACAGGCAGAGGGAGAAGCAGGCTCCATGCAGGGAGCCCGATGTGGGACTCGATCCCGGGTCTCCAGGATCACACCCTGGGCTGAAGGTAGTGCTAAACCACTGAGCCACTCGGGCTGCCCCAAATTTAGTTGCCAGTGTAATATAGTAACAGGGACAGCTGCTAGCTGGCTCTTCTGACCTCTCTGCTGCCCATTTATGATACAAAATGGCTTATGAGGGAACAAGACATCTTTGACCAGCATTGTTGATGGTGACATGTCACCAGACTATCAAGCTTCCCTTCTTTGCTAAAAGTAACTGTCTGAAAGTAGAAACTTATTTCCTATTCAACTCACAAGCTGGAAAATCTAGTTGATGGTGATGATACTATTTCATTGAAACAATCCCACGGAATTGAAACCCCATGAAAGCGAATCTTTGTGCACTGCTTGAAAAATCTGCTTGGGGGAATCTTTTTGGGAGATTTAAAGCTGTTACTTTGTTTTCTTTTGTAGTAATGCTTTATCAATCATCATTCATCTTTGCTGCATTTCACCTTTGCAGGATCTTCCACTGATCTCTTGCTGCCTGAAATCCCAAAGAAATCCCAAAACTTAGTGGTGTAGACAACTGTTTTGTTACACTCATTAACTCTGTGGGCCAGAAATTCGCACAGGGTACAGCAGTGATAGTTTGTTTCTGCTATGTGAGGGCTGGGCCTCAAATGGGAAGATGTAAATGGTCGAATGGTCGGGGAGTGAGTCAAATGGTTGGGAGCTACAATCATCTAGAAGTTTCCTTAATCACATGTCTGGTGCCTGAGCTGAGATCATTTGAAGGCTGGACTCAGCTGGGAACTGTTGACTGAAGTACACACATGTGGCTTCTCTAGGTGGCTTGAGCTTCCCCACAACACAGCAGCCAGAGGATAGTTTACCTTCTTACTTGGAGCTCAGGGATCCAAGAATGAGAGTCCCAACAAATAAGAATGAAGTTGCATGGCCCTTTATAACATATCCTGAGAAGTCCCATAGATTCCTTTCCACAATAGTCTTGATCCAATCATTTCCCTTTGACCACACTCTCCATTGGTTAAAGAATATACAAGTATGCTCAGATTCAGTAAGAGACACATAGATCATCACCTTTCAACAGGAGTATCAGAGAACTTATGACCATAAAACCACTGCATGATGATGATACACATTCATTCTTCAGCTGATTAACAGCACTTCCACAGGTAAAGTACATGAGATTTTAAAACACTACTTAAAGCTAGAGTGTCTATTGGAATGAGATATTCACATTTAACCATTTGAATGACTTTTTTTTTTTTTTTTTTGCATGAAGTATCGTGGGAACTTGGGCAACCACACACATACTTCAAGATCAAAGGATTGATCATGTCGAAGTTCAGGATTGCTAGGGATGACAGTGGAACACGCATTTGGCTATTTGGTCTTGCCAAGGCCAATTCCAAATGGAATTCAAATAACAGATTTTGGTCGAATACTCAAGCCAAAATTGTACTTCAGTACATCTGTCATATGTGATATTCCTGAACCTTCAAAGTTTTGATCAGGAAGGTTTGTGGGGTTTTTTTTTAAGGACTTTATTTACTTATTCATGAGAGACACACATAGAGAGAGAGAGGCAGAGACATAGGCAGAGGGAGGAACAGGCTCTTTGCAGGGAGCTTGATGCAGGACTCCATCCCAGGACCTCATGATCAGGACCTAAGCCAAAGGCTGAGGCTCAACCACTGAGCCACCCAGGTGCCCCAATCAGGAAGGTTTTTATTGGTATTCCCTACAGGGAGAAGAGAAAGGCGCCCAGAGAGCTCAAAGCTTCCGAGACTGCACAGCTAGTAAGCGGCGTTCCTAGGTGTATCAGTGAGGTCCTGACAGCAATCAGCAGCTCAAACTGAGTCATTGAGAAGTGTTTTTCATTAACTATCAACAAACGTGTCGCTTGTGGGCAACAAGTTGAGGAAACCAGCAAGGAAGGAGAGGTGAAGGGCTATACCCAGGCTTGAAGGGCACGTGGGGCAGAAGGCGGGAAGTTTCTAGAAGCTCCCAGATATTTCTGGAACCAGGGTAACCTTTGCTGAGTGAAAGAGCTGTCAGGAGCTGCGGCTCTGTTAGAGGACCTCAGGGCCATCAAAGCTGCTCCTTCCTCTGGCCCTCGGACTTCTGGTGGCTCCCAGGAGTCCCGTGGGCTCAACCCAACGGAAAGGCAGAGGCTAGGAGGGCTCGGATGCCATCGCACAAGTCAGGGCTCTCCACTTCCGTCCTGAGTGCGTCCGCAGGGAAAACCAGAGAACGCGCAGACCCTTCGCGAGCGGGAGCTGCAGGGGCCCCCGCCCCCCTCGGCTCGCGCGCTGGGCTCGGCGGGCGGGAGGGCGCGTCCCCAGCGGAGGCTGGTTGCCATGGCGACCGCGGGCGCAGGGGCGCGAGTGCGCAAGCGCGCGCTGCGACGCCGGCCTCGGCTCCGCGCAGCTGCGGGGCTCGAGGCGAGACGCCGAGCGCCGCGCGGGGGTCGAGCGGGGCCGGAGCGGGGGCGGCCGCCGGCTTCTCGGCCCGGCAGCGCGGGGCAGGCGGCCCGGGTGGGCCGAGCCGGCGCCTGGCGAGCGGCCCGTCGTGGGCCGGAGCTGCCAGATCCCAGCCCGGCGGCCGCCAGCCGGGCCGGGGCGGGCGGAGCGCGGTTTCCGGTCGCAGGACACGTGTGAGCACCCGGGGCCGGTTCGGGGAGGAGGGGCCTGGGCGAGCGCGAGGCCGCGTTGGGCCCGCGGCGCGGGGGGCAGCGGAGAGCTCGGAGCCTGGCCGTCTTGCGGGGACTCTGACCTCCCTCTTCTGTCACCTTACAGGAGTAATATTTAGGGGCTGCTGGCTCCCTGGTCCACCTTACAGACTCTCGAGTACACGTGGGATTAGAGGTGCCAGGTGGTCGCGACCATGGCCATGAACCTCCTGGAGGACTGGTGCCGGGGGATGGAAGTGGACATCCACAGGTCCCTGTTGGTCACGGGCATCCCGGAGGACTGTGGTCAAGCAGAAATCGAGGAGACTTTAAATGGGGTCCTCTCCCCGCTGGGCCCATACTTCGTGCTCAATAAGATTTTTCTGAGGGAAGAGAATGCCAAAGCTGCCCTGATTGAGGTCGGAGAGGGTGTGAATCTCAGGGCCATACCCCGCGAATTCCCAGGAAGGGGGGGCGTCTGGAGAGTGGTTTGTAGAGACCCCACCCAGGATGCTGAGTTTTTAAAAAATCTGAATGAATTCCTGGATGCGGAGGGGCGCACCTGGGAGGATGTGGTCCGCCTACTCCAGCTTGGCCACCCCCCACGCCCCCAGAATCAGCCCCGAGAGAACTGGGCAGAAGCTCTGGGGGTGCTCCTGGGGGCAGTGGTGCAAATCATCATCTACATGGATGCGGAGATCCGCAGCCGCGAGGAAGCTAGGGTGCAAGAAGTGGCTGATGCCCAGGCAGTGGCAACCTCAGCCTCAGCAGCACGGAGGAAGATCAAGAAGGAGCCAGGGCGGGCTGCAGAAGTAGGTTCTGCTTTGAAGATCGAGAATCCTGACTGCTGGCATGACCCGGGAGATGAAGGGGACCCTCCCAAACCTGTGGTTCTCAGAGCTGGAGCTAAAAATCGCTCCAGGAGAAAGAAGCAGAGAAAAAACCCAAAGCAGGAATCAGTGCCTTGGAAGAAGCCCAAAGGCCAGCATTCCAACAGCTCAGGCTCCTTGGAGGATCTTGAGGCTGATGGTGCTGAAGATATGGAGGTCTCAGAATATATCAGGAGCAAAAAAAAGCCGTGTGTGAAGCAGGAGGAGTCAGCTTTGAAGAAGCCTATGGCAAAATGTGCCTGGAAGGCTCCCAGTACCCCATCCCACGATCCCCCGTCAGAAGCTGTGAGTCCTGGGGTTGCTTTGGAGTCAGACCAAGATGGCGGTCAGGAGGGCCCCCCAAAGAAGAAAGCCATGAGCTGGGCCTTGGCAAAGAGTTCTGCCCCCATGAGAAAGAAGAAGAAGGTGAGCTTGGGCCCTGTTTCATACGTCCTTGTTGATTCAGAAGATGCCAAGAAGAAGCCAGCGATCGCAAAGAAAGGGCCAGGCTCAAGAAGAGATGCCTCCGTTCGGAAAGCCCTCCGAGGCCCCCAGCCTGAGGGATTGCCAGCCTCAACGTCTCAGGGCCCAAAGGCCAAGCCAGAAGGCTCTCCTCCTGCCTCTAGTGGTCAGAATGGCAACAGAAGTCATTTGGGTTGTGCCAGCAAGTGGATGAGTGGGGAAGAGCAGGAGCAGCAGGTGGGCGTAGAGGCACTCGGGGGCATGGCAGGTCAGGTGGTGCGTGAGGAGGATCCCAGTGCAGCGGAGGAGGCAGATGACACACCAGCTGAGGCTTCAGAGGGCGAGAGCCCTGACCTCCCTCCTAGGAGCCCCTGAAGGCCAATCCTGGGGACACCCAAGGGCAAAGTGAACCCCCCACCTCTTGTTTGTTGGTGAGTGTTACTGTGGTAGTCCCACGTCATTCCACCACTCCATCTGACCGAGCTCTGATAAGAATCGAGTAGTTTAGGGTGATAACGTTTGTCAGAGTAGGTGGCTCTGAGGGTGGAGTTTTCTGGAGGCCTGGTTGGGGGATAGAAATGTTCAAGCATTTAAAAGGTCCAAAGAAGTAAGAAAAAAAAAATCCCAAATGACACCTGCTTCCCTCCTGAGCTCTTCTAATATGTCCACAGAACCCAGAAAGCTTGGATTGGGGACCACCCATACCCGAGTAGTTGAAAGGAGACCAAGAAGAAATATCACATTGGGAACAGAGTTTTTTTTTCTTACTGAATGAACCATGACTTTTGACTCTTAGGGATCCAGTTTGGAGAGATGTGGCTCTTGGAGGAAAACTCGTAGGTAGGAGGGGTTAGGGGAGGGAGGTATACCTCTCTGCTCTTTTCTCTGCCAGGCCTGCTTTTGCACATCCCCCTCTACTCACCTTCAGAGGTTGAAAAGTCGCTAAGCAGTCTGGGAATATTCTAGAATATACACTTATACGTACACGGGCAGGGTCCCTGTTAATGTTTTGCCTGCCTTCCTCATTCCCTGCTTCCTGGATAGTGAGCCCACATCTGCGTGCAGGGCCTGGCATTTTCTCCTTTGTGTTTCCTTCTCTGTGTTTCCACCACGGGGAAGCTAAGCAGAGCTCTTCAAAGCAGACCTGCCTCCTTCTTCCTCCTCTTCGACTTCCATCCTCCAGCTAACTAGCCAGAAGGCAAGAAGGTCCCAGGAGTTCATTTTTGGGGACAAGAACGCACACTTAGGCTTTGAAGTGTTTGCGTTATAGGTTCTGTGACTAAAAATGGTACTTGGATTCCCACTTGGGGTCAGACACTCTCAGGAAGCTTGTAGGGATAAGGGGGTACCAATAGGGAAGAACTCGCACTTCTGGCTTCCCAGCCCTAATTCTAACCAGCGTCACCAAACTCTCTGCATCTTTGGGGCTGAAGACACTTCTCCCATTGTATGTAGTAAGAGGGGAAAATTTCTAAAAAGCTGGCTGTTAATTTCTGTTCTCTGAATAGACTAGCATATTGTGTCGCCCGTGTGTGTGTGTGTGTGTGTGTGTGTGTGTGTGTGTGTGTAGGGGCAGGTGGCTGGATACCCGACACCAGTGGTTTTCAGTGTCCTGGGAGCCCCAAGGCATGCTCAAAAGTGTAATCCAAATCTCTGATTCATGTGTTTAAAAAAAAAAACAAAAAACTGGGACTTCAGCATCCTGAGCCAAACCAGTCATATAGGAGATGATCAGAATATTGCCTTGTGTTCATAAATGAACTTGGATTTTGTACAGGTCTGCAGAAGGTGTTTTCTGCCATCTGTTTGCATACAGCCAAACTCCTTAGAAGTGTGGCTGATGACAAAGGTTGGAAGCGGGAGACACTGCGTCCTGCGTCCTGCGCATGCCCTGTAACGTAACGCTCTGGAAGAAGTTTCCCTTTGTAATTCACATGCTCTAATTCTTCGGTGAGTCTCAGCTTTATGATAGCACGTCAGCGTATTCACAAGGCGCTGAATAATAGTATTGTCATTCAGAGTTTTAGCCCTTTATGTGTCTGGGGGCGGCTCTCTTCTGACTTCAGTTTTTGTGTCTGAGAACCTGAACAGTTGTTAGATGTTGTTACCAATTCTGCCTTGAAAATAAACATCTTGCATCAATTGATTTCAAAAACCTGGATGAGTCTTCACTGAAGATGGAGGAAAGAAAGAAACAGGTTTCCGTTTGCAGCTATTCCTCCGCATGTGTGTGCATCGAGGTTTTTCTTGGGTTTGCGCAAAACAAAACACAGCACACTGGACTCTTCAAGATGAGGAAAGCCTGGGATTCCCCAGCACCCAGGTTCAAAATCAGGTCGTTAAGACTTCATTGTGTTAACAGATGGTCACCGTGATGGGTAATTGTAAACATATATGTTACAAAATAAAATATCAACTCTCTCTCTCTCTCTCTTTTTTTTTTTTTAATTTTTATTTATTTATGATAGTCACAGAGAGAGAGAGAGGCAGAGACACAGGCAGAGGGAGAAGCAGGCTCCATGCACCGGGAGCCCGATGTGGGATTCGATCCTGGGTCTCCAGGATCGCGCCCTGGGCCAAAGGCAGGCGCCAAACCGCTGCGCCACCCAGGGATCCCCTCTTTCTCTTTTTTTAAGGATTTATTTATTCATGAGAGACACAGACTGAAAGAGAGAGGCAGAGACATAGGCAGAGGGAGAAGCAGGCTCCTCACAGAGAGCCTGATGCGGGACTCCATCCTGGATCCCAGGAACATGACCCGAGCCGAAGGCAGGTGCCTCCAAGTGACCAACACACACACTGTCCTGGACAGAAGATACCTTTGTGAGGTATCCTCTTTGCTCTATGGCCCTCCACCAACACGGGAGGAACTCCTGCAGATCTTGGGGTTTCTAGAAGTTGCAGAAACAGGTGACCAGTGATGTGAATTTATCTGAAAATGTTCATTTTGAAAAGCAGCTGGAAGATGAAAACCCTTTTCTCCCCTCCCCTCAGACAGAAGCAGGTTTTTCAGCCACAAATTCCAGTTTTCTCCTGTCCAGTGCCCTCTCCTTCGAGGCCCTCCTGAACCCAGGTGGCCACGACATCAGGCACCTGGGGTCTTTGTTAAAAATGCCATTTCTGGGCCCCACCTGCTGAGTCAAAATTCCTTGGAGGTTGTATCTTTACTGGGAACGTGTATCTTCAGCCATTTCTTCAGAGAATCTAAACGCATGCATAGGTTGGAGAGCTCTAGACAAAGTAGTCCATACTTGAGGGGAGAGAAAGGTCCCCCGGGGCCAACGCTGGGGTTTTCTGAAAGGTGAACGGAGATGGTCAGGGAGGGAAAGTGCACAAGAGATCAGAAGGGAAGCTGGCTTTTGAGGACTGGCAGCGAATGAGGTACTGGAGTAGAGGCCCCGGTAACTGGCTTACTGATTGAGTGCTCATGCCCCTCACCCCAATGAAAGCCCTATTTGGCCAACATCTTTAAACTACACCTCCCAAGATGTAGTTGCCTCCTCTAGTTTACCCACACTGGCAGTAGAATCTAAAGGCTGACTCGGCCCAGAATTGGGGGATGGGGCGTGGGGGACACCCAGAGATGGGGCCAGGTGAGATGCAGCGGAAGTCGGCTGTCTGCAAGGAAGCCTCTCAGCCCTTCTCAGCATTCTGCCCGGGGCTGTGCCTGAGACCAAGGCCCGGCACGTGCCATTCCTCTGTGGGAGATGGGAGTGATGCCCAAGAGCCTCTGTGTACACCACCCGAGGCCCTGAAGACAGTGTCCGCACTCATCTGTGCATTCCGTCAGCCCTGAGGTGTTGGGCATGGACTCCGTGACAGCCAGGAACAAGAGATTCTTGCCCTCCTGGGGCTGGCGTTCTGGGGGGAGGTAGAGGGCACATACAGAGCTATGTGATTTGGGAGGGGCGATAAGGACACCGCTGAAATGCAGAACAGGTGAGTGAGTGTGTAGGTGGGAGAGAGCATTGGCTGTTTTACATAGTGGTCAGGGAGGGCCTCTCTGGGGAGGTGAGGGAGTGAGACAGGCAGCTAGCTGGTGGAACAGCATCCTAGGCAGAGGGAAGACTCAGTGTGAAGAATGCCTGGTGCGTTTGAGAAAAAGCAAGGAGAAGGCAAGTGTGGCAGAGCAGAGGGGAGCAAGGAGGAAATGAGGGGAGATCAGGGTGGTTTGGAAGGCTAATCGCACAGGGCTTGTGGGCTTTGGAAAGGATGGCTTTTGGCTTCAGTCTGAGCGAGTTGGGAGCCATCAGAGGTTCTGAGCAGAGATGGTGATCAGACTTAGGTTTTCACAGGCGTCGTTACAGGGGGGTGTGAGGGCAGAGCTGGAAGCCCAGTGAGGAAAAGAGGTGACCGCAGTAGCGACAGTGGCTGGGCGGGGGGCTCACAGAGGCTCTAGAAAGAGCTGCCTGTTACGTGCTGGATAGCAAATAGGAGAAGAATAAAGATGTAAGCTTATTATCCATTTATCCTTTTCTCTTTCATTTTTAGGTACAATATTTTATATACAGTGACATGCACAAATCTTAAGTGAACTGTTGGATGAGTTTTGACATAAAATTTACCAACTTTACCATTTTCAAGTGTGCAATTCAATGGTACATTCACATTGTCGTGCAACCATTACCACCACCATCCACAGAACTCTCTTGATCTTGTAAAATGAAAACTCCATAAAAATAGCAATGATTCCTCATTCCACCTCCTCCCAGCCCCTGGCAGCCACCATTCTTCTTCTTCTTCTTTTTTTTTTTTTTTTTAGTGAGCTTTGTACCCAACATGGGGCTTGAACTCACAACCCCAAAAGCAAGAGTCACTTGCCTTGCCCACTGAGCCAGCCAGGCACCCTATTGCCATTCTATTTTTAGTCTCATCAATTTGGCTAGTCTGGGTACCTCCTAGAAGTGGCCTCATACAGGATTCATCTTTTTGTGACTGGCTTGCTTCACTTAGGAGTATGTCCTCCAGGTTCATCTTTGTTATCGCATTTGTCCAAATGTTCTTTTTTTTTAAGATTTATTTGAGAAAGCAAGCATAAGTCGGGGGAGGGGCAAAGGGAGAGGGAGAAGCAGACTTCCTGTTGAACAGAGAGCCTGACACAGGGCTTGATCCCAGGACCCTGAGATCACGACCCAAGCCAAAGGCAGACACTTCACCAACTGAGCCCCCAGGCACTCCTATATATATACATATATATATATGTTTGTTTCTTTTTCTTTTGTTGAAAAATATTCATCATGTGGACACGGCACATTTCATTTATCCATTCATTCATTGAGGGGCACTTAGGTTGCTTCCACTTTTTGGCTGTTGCCAGTAGAGCTGCAAAGAACCTAGGGATACAAATATATCAGAGTTCCTGCCTTCCGTCCTTTGGGGTACATACCAGATGTGAAATTGCTGGATCATACAATAATTCTATTTTTAATATTTTGAAGAAATGCCATATTGTTTTTCCTTGTGCTGCCTTTGTTTTAAAATCCCAGCCCACGTGCCCTCTACAATGCACTTAAAGAAGCAGGGGAGCTCAGCCACATGGCAGAAATTTCTCTAGCCAATCTGCTGTCTGCCCCAGTTGCACTGCGATAATTATAGGAGCGAACCTGGAACCACTTTGATCAGCATAATCTGGCATTATAGATGACTATGCCAATCGTCAATTGAGGTGTTCTCCTAATACCTCTTTGTGGGAAGGAGGTAAGCAGTTGTTAGTGTTAAAAATTCAACACTGAAAACAAAACCACCATTGTGCTTCCAAGCCTTAGGATCTGTTTAATTTGAGCATTTCCTGTGATTGCAGAGTGAATAGTTTAACATTTTTTACAGCTGGAGCAGCCAAGAAAATTCTAGAACAGACAAGGAAAGAGGATGGCCTTGTAGGTTATTAAAAGGAATTTTACAAATATGTACTGAATCCACAATCACAAAGCGATGGAACAGAAGAGAAAATCAGAAACAGACGTGTACTTTTGGGACAGTTAGTTTGGTTGTTTTGCAAATCAGAAGGAAAAGAGAAAAAAAAAAGAAAAAAAAAAAAGAAGGAAAAGAGAGATAATTGAATAGTTCCTGTTGTGCCAACCAGGGCTGTGTGTGTGTGTGTGTGTGTGTGTGTGTGTGTCTAGTTTTCTTTATAAAAGATAAATTTGCTAGATCAAAGAATAAAGTATTAAAAACAACAGTACAAAAACTAGAAGAAAATATAGGTAAATTCATCCATCATTCTAGTGTGAGAAGGGCTTTTCCAAGGAGAATATAAAACCTGGAGGGGGGTGCCTGAGTGGCTTAGTCGATTAAGTGCTGCCTTCGGCTCAGGTCGTGGTCCTAGGGTCCTGGGATAGAGCCCCATGGGCAGGTGGGCTCCTTGCTTAGCAGGGAGCCAGCTTCTTCCTCTCCCCACACCCCATTCATGCTCTCTCACCCTCTCGCTCCCTCTCTCTCTGAAATAAAAAAAAAATCTTTAAAATACATAAATAAATAAAACCTAGGGGCCCTGGAAGGAACATCAATTGTCAACACAAACATTTAAAGCCACCTTGTGGCAAATGTTACTATAAAGAAAAAGACAAATGGCTCACTTGGAAAATATTTCCACTATACATCACAGCAAAGATCTGATTTTTAAACTTTATTACCAGGCAGCCCCGATGGCGTAGTGGTTTGGCGCCGCCTGCAGCCCGGGGTGTGATCCTGGAGACCCGAGATCGAGTCCCACTTCGGGCTCACTGCATAGAGCCTGCTTCTCCCTCTGCTTATGTCTCTGCCTCTTTCTCTCTCTTCTGTGTCTCAATAAATAAATAAAATCTTAAAAAAAATAAAATAAACTTTATTGCTAACAAACTCAAGTGAATAAGCAAAAGACTAACAGCCTAATAGAAAAATGGGCAAAGCATCTGAACAGGCAATTGCAAGTGACTGAAGAAATCACATGAAAAGTAAGCTCACTACACTTCTGTTGCAATCAATGAAGTCAAAACAAGGTAGCATTTGCCACCTTTGGGCAAAACTTTTTACACCATACTTATTCCTTGCTGCAAAAGTATTAGGAAAAAGCTTCATAGAGCCTATTTTTGCTTAAATTGATGCCAAATTTCTGTTTGTTTGTTTGTTTTATCTCTGACAATTACAGCTAGTATTTCCAAAGAACACTGGTAACCATTTTACACAACATCAATTTGGAGGTGCTACTTGGGTGACTAATTTCTTTTTTTTTTTTAATATTTCTCCACATTAAAACATACCATATCACAGGCACTTAAAAGCACCCAAACAGATACATTGTTTAATCCAAACAGCATTAAGTATGTGGTCAGATTAACTCATTCCCATATAGATAACACAGTAATTTTTTTCTATCCACCTCTGCTTATAGATTTTCCCTTTTTGTGACAGAAAGGGTACTGGGGAAGACCAGAGAGCTATGCTGGTCTGTGCTAAAGCTCATCGTAGGGCATGTCCAGGCCTGTAACATTGCCCCCAGGAGTCCCTGCTCTACCCAGCACATGTGTCCCACTCAATGAAATGTCAGGCATGGCTCTCACAGATCCAGCCCTGGCTCTCGGCCAGGCTTAATGGCCATGTACTAGCAAGAAAATGCAGGGCAGGTTTCAGCATGGCAACATGGTGTTAGGGATCATCTTAGGGCTCTGTGTGAGACTGGCATTTCTCCCATGACTTGCAATTTTGAGAAAGACAAAGAATTGTTCAAGCCTTAGTGCTTCCGTTACAATACCACACTTCTTATGACTTCCACTTTCAAGCTTCTGGCCATATTTCACTGAAGCCATATCCTGAGTCTGCAAAGTGAGCTGTTAAAAAATTGTTCTCATGTGAGAAGATGTGGAAGTTTCTGGGGGAAAAATATGTACTGGGTAGGGGTTACCACATAATCAAAAAATATGTACCTAACACATAAAAATGTAAACTTATTATACATAGTTTAATTAATTTAGAAGTGTAGAGTGTGCTTTTCACTTCTGAAAAGAAAGTGGGGGGGGGATAAACCACAAGCTGGGAAAAATATTAACAGCATATATAACAGACATGGGTTAATTAATTTACCAAAAGCTAATACAAAATAAGAAGAAAAAGAGACTGGTAGAAAAATGTACAAAGGTCATGAACAGGTAATCTGGAAAAAAAAATCAAGATGGCTAATAAGTGTGTGCAAGGAACAACACTCTATTCCTATTTAAGAATTAAAATCAAAAGTAATGAATTATATGGGAATGCCTGGTTGGCTCAGTTGGTGTAGCATGTGACTCTTGATCTCAGGGTTGTAAGTTTGAGCCCCACATTCGGTGTAGAGATTACTTATAAATAAAATATTTAAATATTTTTTAAAAAGCAATAAATTCTAGTTTTTCACCAATTAGAAATTTAAAAGTTAGATAAAAACCCACTGCCGGTAAGGCTGTGGAGAAATAGTTGTGGTCTCACCCACTGTTGGTGGGAAGGTGGGGTGGGTTTGTCTAATCGAGATGATCTAAATGCCTGTGATTTCAGGGCTGATTAAATCAACCATTGGGCATTCTTTGGATGAAATACCATGTGCTGATGTGAAAGGTTTTCTAGGCCACCATTTAAGGAGAAATTCACAAGAATGCATATGAAGATCACAGTTGTTTAAAGATGAAGGAAGGTTTGTATATAAATATTGGTATATGAATAATTTATTTCTTTGGAAGTGATAAGTAAATAAGCAGCAGTAAGAAACTGTCACTGTTGTTATTTTGGGGAGAGGGACCATGGGAGATTCTAGTGATACAGAGAGTCTCACTATTCATATCGTGCTTTCAAATACTCTTTGAATGTTACAACCACACACATGCATGCACACACGCACACAAATCATTAATTAAATAATGAATAAATTAATTAACTAATTAAAAGTAACCACAGATAGTACAACCACTTTAAAGAAGTATTTGGAAATTTCTTAACACGTTAAACCTTTGTATTGTGACCTAGGCATTCCAATCCTAAGTGTTTACCCAAGAGAAATGAAAACATGTCCACCGAAGCCATGTACATGAATATTCATAGCAGCATCTTGCTCATAATAGCCCAAATCTGGAAACCACCCAAATGTTTTCAGAAAACCACTGTATTTCTGTTCCCCATCCATCCATTGATGGAGATCTGAGTTGTCTCCACTTTGGGGTTATTATGAATAGTGCTGCTACAAACATTCACATACAAATCTTTGTAGATGCATATTTTCATTTCCCTTGGGTAGATACCTACGAGCGGCACATCCATTCAAAGATGTGTCACTCAATAATAAAAAGGAATGAAGGAGGGATATCCACAGCAATATGGACTAATCTCAAAGGTTTTATGCTAAGAGGAAGAAGGCAGCCATTAAATATGCATACATGCTTGTCTTAGTTCAGAATACCACAGACTAGTGGCTTATAAACAGATATCTATCTCTCACCATTTTGCACGCTGGAAGTCCACGATCAGGATGCCAACGTGGTTCTGGGGAGGGTCCTCTTCCAGATTGCAGGTGGGTGACTTGTCCTTGTACCCTCACATGATGGAGAGAGGGCAAGGGATCTCTCAGTAATCTCCTATAAGGGCGCGAATCCCATTCATGAGGGATCCACCCTCATGACCTGATTACTTCCCCAAAGCCTCACCAAAACCATCATATTGAGGTTTTGGATTTCAATACATGGATTTGGCAGGGGATACAAACATCATCTTATGCCATTCTTGTATGATTCCATTTCTAAGAAGCTTTAGAACAGGAAAAACTCATCTATGGGTGGGAAAAAATCACAGCTGTGCTGGCTTCAGTGAGGGACAGTTTGGCTGCGAGAGGGCATGAGGGAACTTAATGGAGTGGTGAAATGTTCTGTGTCTGATGGTTGCACAGGTGTACATATCTGTCCAAACCTATGGACTCGTACACTTAGAATGTGTGCATTTCACCGCATGTAACTTTTAGCTCAATAAAAGCAGTTTTTAAAAAGTAACTAGGAATTGATTTAAAATTTTAAAAAATACGAAAATTACAAAAATTAAAGTTAAAAAATTAATAAAAAATAACCGGGGGAGGGGGAATCTTATTTTCATCTTTACAGTGCTGTGAGCTGAATAATTAACAGCCAAAACCACAGCAATGTTGAAGAGTCAAGCCACAGCACTGATGGGGCTGGTTTAATGCATTTAGTGTATAATTATAAATCTTGTGGCAAGCCAGCTCCAGCCCACTCAATGAGCCTATTACACTTCCTCCCATCAGTGTGCTGTGGATTAAGACTGTTTATAGTAGCCCAGGGTGCCTGGATGGCTTGGTTGGTTGAGCATCCAACTCTTGATCTTGCTTCAGATCTTGATTTCAGGGCTCAGAGCTTGATCTCAGGATCTTGAGGGTTTTTTGTTTTGTTTTGTTTTGGGGGGGTGGTTAAAAGATTTTATTTATTCATGAGAGACAAAGAGAGAGAGAAAGACAGGCAGAGGGAGAAGCAGGCCCCCGGAAAGGAGCCCGGCGGGGAACTCAATCCTGGATCCCGGGATCAGGACCTGAGCCAAAGGCAGATGCTCAACCGCTGAGCCATCCAGGTGTCTCTCGGGGTCTTGAGTTTAACCCCCAGGTTGGGCTCCATGCTGGGTATGGAGCTTACTTAAAAATGATAATGAATGAATGAATGAATGAATGAACAAATAAATAAAATAAGACAACTGTAGCCCAGCATGGATCTGTTTTAAAATCCACACTTGATGCATTTGTTCTTATAAAATCATGCATGGACTGAGCCACCCAGGCGCCCTTGGCGAAGGTTTTCCTGTTGTAGCCTGTGACCTTGACATTTCTGAGAAGGCAGGTGCTCAGTTATTGGAGGATGTTAATGATTCCAGATGAATCAAAATCTCCATTGTTGTCCTGCCAGCATCTGGATTGCTTTAACGGAACCACATCCTGACATTATAAGGCAAACTATTTAAAATCTGCTACCCTCTGAGAATGGCCAGAACACTTAGGAAGACACAAATCAATCTGGCAGGTGAGCCCCGGCAGACATTGACATGGATTATGAAGCTGTGATATTACTATCGTTTGTTCATGAGGAAAAAACAGGCCAACAAAACAACAGGTCAGAATAATGAATCCAGAAATAGAACGTCATACATCTGAGAATTCAGACTCTAAGCAGGGTGCTATTTATTTTAAATTAGTACAAAAGAAAAGAGATTTTTCTTAACATTGCTGATGTTTAGGAAACCGGCCAGGCATTTGGAAGAAAAGACTGAATTTGGATTCTTCACCTCTGTCTTTGTTTTCCTAAATACCTTCCAGATGGCTCAAAGGCAAAAATGTAAAAATGAAATCAAGAGGTATTTAGGTAGGGGCGCCTGGGTAGCTCAGTCGGTTAAATGTCTGATGTTGGCTCAGGTCATGATCCTGAGGTCCTGGGATGGTACCCTGCATCAAGGCCCTGCTCCTTGGGGGGCCTGCTTCTCCTTCTCCCTCTGCCTGCCACTCACCCTTCTTGTGCTCTCTCTATGTCAAATAAATAAATTTTTTTATTTTTTAAAAAAAGGCATTTAGGTAAAAACAGGAACAACACTACAGCATGGCGACCATAATTAATAATACTGTATTGAATATTTGAAAGTTGTAAACAATCAATCTTAAAAGTTCTCATCACAAGAAAAAAATTGCATAACTATGTATGGTGACAGATGGTAACTAAACTAATAATGATGATTATTTTGCAATGTTCACAAATACCAAATCATTATGTTACATACTTGAAACTAATATGTTGTATGTCAATTATTAAAAAATATAAAATTAGGGGCACCTGCGTGGCTCAACGGTTGAGCATCTGCCTTCCACTCAGGTTGTGATCCCGGGATCCTGGGATCAAGTCCCGCAGACTCCTGAGGGGAGCCTGCTTCTCCTTCTGCCTATGGCTCTGCCTCTCTATGTCTCTCATGAATAAATAAATAAAATCTTTAATATATATAAAATATAAAATTAGTTAAAAAGTATATTTAAAAAAACAGGAGCAATTATATAATTCCAAAAGCAGAAGGCATTTCTTTTTTTAAAGTAGGCTCCATGCCCAGCGTCGAGCCCAACAAGGTGCTTGAACTCATGACTCTGAGATCAAGACCTGAGCTGAAACCAAGGGTAAGACACTTAACAAACTGAGCCACCCAGGTGCCCTCAAACCATACATTTTAATCAACAAACCATACTGTAAAAAAAGGTGTTATAACCCCTTTTATTGAATATTTTTAAAGGAATAATAACATATTGACATCTGTCAATAAATGCATACAAATATATTTATTTCAGGAAGGGACAGGTATTTTTTTCTTACAGTGATTACCCTTGGAGTAAAGGGGTGGATAGAAGGTCAGAGGAGGAATTCAAGGGGAGGGGGCCTTCAGGGTTTATTCTGATTTCCTGTATTTTCTCTCTCTTTTTTTTTAAATAGGCTCCACAACCAGTGTGGAGCCCAATGTGGGGCTTGAATGTATGATCCTGAGATCAAGAGTCAGACACTTAAACCAACTGAGCCACCCAGGTGCCCCTACTTTGTCAATTTCTAACTCAGCATTCATATGTTTTTAGTTTTCTTAAGTAGCAAATATTTAACCATAAAAAGAAATGAAGCACTGATGCATACTATCAGGTGGATGCATCCTGAAAATGTTAAGCTCAGTGAAAGAAGCCAGGCACAAAAGCCATATATTGTATGATTCTATTTATATGAAATGTCCAGACTCAGGAAAGCTATAGAGATAGAAAGTAGATTAAGTGTTTGCCTGGGGCCAGGGTTGGGGGGTGGGGGGATGAGGAGCTATTGCTTATGACTTAAAGGTTTCTTTTTGGAGTGATGAAAATATTCTGGAACTAGGTAGAGGTGGTGGTGATATAACCTCTGAATGGCACTTTTTTTTTTTTTTAAGTAAACTCTACCTGAAACATGGGGCTTGAACTTGACCCCAAGATCAAACCTTGCACACTTTACCTACCAAGCCAGGCAGACGCCTCTGAATTGTACACTTTAAAATGACTAATTTTATGTTATGTGAATTTCAAATCAATTTTCTATTCTTTTTTAAAGATTTTATTTATTTATTCGTGAGAGACACAGAGAGAGAGGCAGAGACACAGGCAGAGGGAGAAGCAGGCCCCCTGTGGGGACCCTGATTCAGGACTCGATCCCAGGACCCCGGGATCACACACTGAGCCAAAGGCAGACACTCCATCGCTGAGCCACCCAGGTGTCCCTCAAATCAATTTTTTAAAAAAATATTTAAAAATCTGGCAGCTGGCTCATGGATCTTTTTTGAGGGGAGTAAGGTGGCTATTCTTTTTACTTTCCCCGCACTAAAAAACCCACCAAGTCAAACACATGTGGAAACCACAATACCTCTCACTGCCAGGTAAATTAGCTCTGCTGCAGATCTTGGAAGAAGGCTTTTCCTATCATCTTTAGCTTTGTATTTGAGTTTTTATATCAGTATGTTTTGGGTTAGGTGCATTTTTAGCTTCCCGAGGGTCAAGTTTTAAAACTCCAGCCTCTGCTCATCCATTCTTGCAAAACTGGAAAAGCAAGAGGACTTACAGAGTGTACACGTCCAGTAAAGCAAAGTCGTGGGGCCCCAGTCTTGGCGGGAATGTTCTGGAAAAAACAGTGAATGTGTAGCTAATGCCAATGATTACACTCCACTTTCATATTTGAGGTGATTCTGAGGGTTCCTTTTAGGGCTTTCACACTTAGATAAGAAACGTGAGCACTTAGAGAATGTTCAAGACCAAAACTCTGATCAATGATGAAAGAGGATTGGCTCTGATTAAATAAATATTAAAATGTATTATAAACTTATAATTAAAATAATTTGGTACAGGGACACCTGGGTGGCTCAGTGGTTGAGCATCTGCCTTCAGCTCAGGTTGTGATCCCGGGGTCCTGGGATCAAGTCCTGCATTGGGCTCCCTGCATGGAGCCTGCTTCTCCCTCTGCTTGTGTCTGCATCTCTCTCTCTCTGTAGCTCTCGTGAATAAATAAATAAAATCTTAAAATATATATATATGCCAAAGAAATGCACAGCAAAAACAACCACGAGAGAAGGTTGAACATACAGATCAATGGATTGGGGCTGAGGGTGTAGACAGCACTCATGAGGTACCATTTGCCACACTTCTGATTGCCAAAAGCTCTGAAAGTTGTGTAATGTCCAGTGCTGGCAAGTATGTGATAGAAGAATCTCACTCGATATTGTTGGGAGTGGGGATCAGTCCAGGGACAATGTGGCAAAAGCTGTTGTACTTTCAAGATGACCTTTGTTTTGGGTTCTAGCAGTTTTCACCAACATTATATACTGTCAAATGCATGCCACAGTAACTCATTCGAGAAGTATCGAAGGGGAGCCTGTGTAAGAGCGAAAAATCAAAGTATTCTAAGTGTCCGTCAATGTGGAACGGGTAGGGTAAATTGTAGGACTATGGGACACTCCCTAGACCTTAAAAAGAAAGCTTGTGGGGGCGCGTGGGTGGCTCAGTTAGTTGAGCGCCTGCATGCAGCTTGGGTCATGGGGTTCTGGGATGGAATCCCACATCAGGCTCTCTGCTCAGCAGGGAGTCTGCTTCTCCCTCTCCCTCTGCTGCTTCTGCCACTTGTTCTCTCTCTCAAATAAGTAAATAAAATCTGAAGGAAGGAAGGAAGGAAGGAAGGAAGGAAGGAAGGAAGGAAGGAAGGAAGGAAAGAAAGAAAGAAAGAAAGAAAGAAAGAAAGAAAGAAAGAAAGAAAGAAAGGCTGAGATGTCTTTAGCTGATTCAGAACAACTTGAAAAACATTTTATGTGAAAAATACCACCGAGGAGCAGGAGGGCACATGGGATCAATCATTAACGTATAAATAAAAACCATTATGTGGTTATACAAATGGTAGGATATGCATCAATTCTTTTTTTTTTTTTTCCTGGAGGGAAAAATAACTGTGAAGACATTGCTTGAGGTGGAGAACTGATTGGAGGTGGCACGTGGTTCTGGGTTGTGATATGGGGACATGTTGTTATCATCCCTATCTGTAATTCTCACATTTGATAACAGAAGTTTTTAGAATGCTGACATGGCAAGATAGCTGGACATTTTTCTTTTTTCTCTATTCTTTGCTTTAAAAAAACCCAACACGGTACTTAAAAAAAAGTTAAATTACCCCTAAAACCACAATCATGGATGTTGCTAAGTCAACCAGATTTTCCTACAGTTCCTGGAAGTGTCTCCTGCCATCTCTGAACAAATATTTGCACTTCATATAAAGCGTCTTTGTTTTGGAAGGTGTATCCCTGTGGACACTTGGTTAGAGTTTAGATTTGGGGTATGGGCACGTCCATGCCTGAAAAACTCTAGCAACTATTTCTGCAAAGCACATGCCTTGTCACGCTCAATGACAAGAAAAGCTCAGGACAGCTGCCAGGGAAGAGCTCCAATCTCTGCGTGATCAGTCCATAAAAGCAAGTGAATGTTTAGCAACTGAGTGCGTACTCATGTGCCGAGGTGGGGGGGGGGGGCTGGGTGCCTCCCCGTGACTTTGACATTCAGGCTGAGCCATGTGAACAGCTGTCAATGGTCTTAGTAACTTTAACTGAAAAACAAAATGAGAAACCTCCCCACTGCCTCTTTGTCCAGCTCCTGGAGGTTAACCTATGAGTTGCAAGATTAGCTGTTGAAAACTTGTGGTATGAGAGTAACCGAGAAATTTTGGAGAGGACGTGTAAGTGGCAGGGGAAGGGTGGGGTGCCCAGTAAGCGGAGTCTGACTGTAAAATGATCATAAACGTATGACATTCTTAACAGTGTGGTGTCCCCCCAAATATGAGGTTTTTAGGTTTGATGAAGGCAGTGTTATTGCAAATCAGCAGGCAGGATAAGAACCAAGAGGCCAAACCTTTGGAGAATAGAGAACTGAAAGCTGGATTCCTATGTCCCTGTTGCTGAGACAAATTCCTAATGGGTCAAAAACTTAAGTGCAAACCATGGAGCCATCCAGTGCTCAAAAGCACGGTGAATCGTGTTAACTGTACTGGAGTTAAAATAAAAGAAAATAAATGCTGAGTTAGTAGATGTTCTTGAAGTGGAGGAAATGTTTTCCTAAATAGAAAAAGAAAGCTCAGAAGGTATTAGGGACAAGCTTGACACATTTGAATTCTGAAGCTTATACGTGACCAAAGAATCATAAAGAAAGTTTTAGGGGGCACCTAGGTGGCTCAGGGGTTGACCGTCTGCCTTTAGCTCAGGTTGTGATCCTGGGGTCCTGGGATCAAATCCCGCATGGTGCTCCCTGCAGGGAGCCTGCTTCTCCCTTTGCCTGTGTCTCTGCCTCTGTGTGTGTGTGTCTCTCATGAATAAATAAGTAAAATCTTTTTTAAAAAGTTTTAAAAACTGACAGATGGCGAATGCATGTATTTAAAATCATCTTGCTGATGTGTTTTTCTCCTCTCTTTTCAAAACCTTTTTCAAAACCAATGTATTTATCTATATTTAAATAATCTCTGCACCCAGTGTGGGGCTCGAACCCACAACCCGTAGATCAAGAGTGAGAAGCTCTACCAACTGAGCCAGCCAGCACTCCTCACCCCCCAAAAGACCTTTATTTATTGTATTTTTTAAATTGTATTTTCCCTGAACGTTTTGGTGGTTGTTAAATGCACTGGTCTCATTTTCTTTTCAACAGTGCCCTGGCTCCTGTGACCTGGTTTTAAACAGCTGCTTCTTCTACTCTCTGTCACAAAGATCCAGAAGGACACAAGGTGGTGCAGTGGGGGATTTTCTTTTTTTTCCTGAGCAGAATTGCAAAACTCTTGTCATTTCTTATCATAAATGAAAAAGTTATGAGGGAAATACCCCAAATTGGCCAGAATGGAACCATTTAGACTAACAGCAAACCTTTGTGTTCAGGCTCATTACACAAGCATTTGTAGTGATGAAGTTTTTATGTCACCAAGGCTGAATAAATCCTGGGCAGATGCTCCTGTCATTTCTCGGAGCCTGAGGAATGTGAGTGGTGACAGCTGCTGGGTTGGACAATCTCACATGTGTGGACCCGTCGGGGTTGGAATATTCGGATAGGGCTATGTGTCTTATTCAGGCAACAGATTTACAAGAGCGATCAGACCTGCAGAAAAAGACAGAAAAAAAAAAAAAAAAAAAAAAAACAAGGAAAGAGAAAAGAATCACTGTAGTTGCAGCCAATAATGTGGTCTTGGCTTTAAGCACATTTTATTTTTAGGCTGTGGTGGTTTGGTTTTTATTTAATAAGGGCCCATATAAAGAACAAACAAGAAATGACCCATAATCCCACAGCCGAAATAGCCCCTGTGGACATTTTAAAACAAAATATGCACAGCGTTAGGAATTCCAAAAGCACAGGATTGAAAATAGAAAGCACTCTGCCATCGGTCCCCCTTCCCTGCCTCCTTAAAACCAACGACCATAACTCGTTCTTGATTTTCCTTCCAAGAAGAAATGCTTTATGCGTATATCAGCACATCTCTCTCTATGTGTACATGCATAGATGCATGTATTTGTGTGAGTGCGTGCGTATGTGCATATGTTTTTGTAGATACATGTGTAAATGCGTGCAAATGCTTGTATTTATGTGTATGTGTGTATATGTGTGAATACATAATTGTGCATTTGTATGGGTGGACATACGTGTGTGTATATGTGTGTATAAGTGTGTGTGCATGTATATGTATGTTTTGTGTCTACGTGTGTATGTGATTATGTGGGTGACAAGAGGAGAAGCAACAAGGCCTCTCAAGATCTAGCTTGGAAGTCACACTGTATCACTTCTGCCTCCGGCTAGTGGTCAGAGCAGCCACAAGACCCGCTCAAATCCGGGAAGCAGGATCTTTGCCACTGAGTCCTCTCAATGGCAAGTCACACTGTGAAGAGGCGTGCCCAGGGAGGCATGCTTCATCGAGGCCATTATTTTAACAATCTACTACAATTAATTATTACAATGCACTGTCACACCTTCCAAGTTGGGTAGGAGATTCAAGAGTGTTTATTATAAACAGAACAAATAAGGCAGGTGCATACATAAAGCAGACACTAAAGAGCACAGAGGGTTGGCGGGGAGGAGATGAGATCCCAGAAGGGGGCTTATGAGTAACTGAATTCTCTACATTAAGGTCTACAAAATAAAAAACAAAATTCTCTATTTCTCTTTATACTTCGTACATCCGGACCAAAGGATGATTCATCATGGATGTTATAGTTAATTTTGAGCATTTCCCCCAAATTTTAAGATAGCAAACTTGATGTTCTCCTTTTCATTTTTTTAATTTTTTTTTATTTTTATTTTTTTGCTTTTCATTTCTAATCGTTTTTTCTTGAGTGAGTTGTTTAAATGCAATGAAATAGCTAAATATGATTTTTTTAAAGTTTTATGTATTTAATTAATCTCTACACCCAACATGAGGCTCTAACTCACAACCCTGAGATCAAGAGCCAGGTGCCCCTTAAAAGTAGTTCTTTTTTTTTTTTTAAGACTTTATTTATTTACTCATGAGACACAGAGAGAGGCAGAGACACAGGCAGAGGGAGAAGCAGGCTCCATGCAGGGACCTCGATGTGGGACTCGATCCCAGGACCCCGGGATCACACTCTGAGCCAAAGGTAAATGCTCAAATGCTGAGCCACCCAGGTGCCCCTTAAATGTAGTTATTAATGGTTATTTTATATAATGTTATGAATACCAGCGCACTCAATCACTCAAAAAGATTAGACTCGTAGTAAATCACAATAAAGTCTAATATTTTTTAAATATTTTATTTATTTATTCATGAGAGGCACAGAGAGAGAGGTAGAGACACAGGCAGAGAGAGAAACAGGCTCCCTGTGGGGAGCCCAGTGAGGGACTCGATCTCAGGACCCTGTGATCACGACCTGAGCCAAAAGCAGAGGCTCAACCACTGAGTCACTCAGGCGCTCCTAAAATCTAATCTTTATTGTTTGTTCTTTTATTATTTTAAAAATCAATTTCAACTTTGGTTGGCATTATGTCCTTTTTAAATGTGTATCACCAAAAAGAAAAAAAAATGTGTATGGCCACCACATTCTCTAATATTTGCATCCACTTCTCTCTTTAAATATGTGTAAGCCTTTCTTTTGTCACAAAATCAGCTTTCACAATAATCATTTATTATTTTAGCAACTTACTCCTGAATTAATTAATTCTTTCATATTTTAACTGAAAACTTTTCAACACATAGAGAGCATGAGGAGATTTTTGCTCCTAGTTACAAAAACTCAATTAACAGGTACCTGGGTGGCTCAGTGGTTGAGCATCTGCCTTTGGCTCAGGTCGTGATCCTGGGGCCCCGGGATCGAGTCCTGAATCGGGCTCCTTGCATGGAGCTTGCTTCTCCCTCTGCCTGTGTCTCTGCCTCTCTCTGTGTGTCTCTCATGAATAAATAAATAATCTTTTTAAAAAAACTCAACAACTGGACAATGTGCGTTCAGATAATGATGGTAGATGGAAATTATCTCTCTGATCCCCCCCCCCCACTGATGGAATTAGGTGATGGTCACCTCGGCAATACAGTATCACAGATGCTACTGGGTTCAGGGGGACTGAGATGGCTGCTTGGCTTTCCAAAGGCTGAGGCTGTACTATATATCTTGGTGAAATAGACCATGCTGATCCTGCCTTAAATCTCATTATTTCTTACCCTTTTCCATAGGTGTTTTGTCTCTGAGCTCTGTCCCTGTTGCTGTTTTATTGATTTCCAATTCTGGAAAGTATTGTAAAAGGGAAACAAGTGACTCTTTACCCTGTCCCCTTTCTTGGTGATTGGAATTCAGATGTGATGACTGGAGCTTGAGCAGCCAAATTGGGCCATGAAGTGGAAGCTATCTGGCAGAGAATGGTGGAGCCACAAGTTAAAGGGAGCTTGGGTCTTTCATGATTGTGGAGCCACATAGCACTTCTGAGCTGTCAGTCTTCAGATTTCTCTTTTCTCATACATTAAATATTCATACCTTAACTTGAGTGATGTACTAAAGGCATTTTCTTTTATATATATATATATATATATATATATATATATATATATATATATTTTTTTTTTTTTTTTTTTTTTTTTTATGAAAGACACACAGAGAAAGCCAAAGACACAGGCAGAGGGAGAAGGAGGCTTCCTGTGGGGAAGATTTTTAAAATCTTAAAAAAAAAAATCCTTAACATGATCACATCTGGAAGGTCCCTTTTGCCATGTGAGGCAGCAGGGTTCCAACAAGTAGAAAGTAGTGCTCTTTGGAAGCCTTTATTCAGACAATCACAGTTTCTCAAGTCACACCTCGCAAATGCGCTGCAGTGCTGAGATTCGAATCCAGATCCCACTCACTCCCCGACCCCCAGTCCATCAGTCCATCATCTCTCTCCGCGACTGCCAGAGAGGACCCACCACAGGCCCTGCTTTCTCTGGTGCTCAAGCGCAACTTCCCACACTGCTTTGGAGGCCCTCCAAATGTGGGGCGCCGCCTTCCCTACAGCCCCGCGCTCCCCACCCCTGCCACGGGACTCCTGTTCCTGGAACAGACCTTGTTTGCTTTGGTTCTTGGCCTGTGAACACCCTTCTAGGCCTTTCCCTCCCCCTCAGCCTGGAGGACATGCTCTGTTCCCAGAGTTTCGCTCACACAGATCCGGTGGTCGGTGGGAAGGACACGGGCCAGCCAGCGCCAGATTGCAGGGCTCAGGGGTGGTGGTGAGGTGCAAATGGACTGTAGACTGGGAAAGGGGGCCACACTCCCCCCTCTACCCCACTCCTCATGCAAGTCATTCCCTGTCCCCATGCAGAGGGAAAAACATACATATAAAAAACCTCAAACAGCTAGCCTCCTGATTTCACAGAAAATCTAGTACCACAGACCTCAAAGTGTGAAACCCACTCGTTTTTCTAGTAAATTTTCCTCTCCAACCAGTGGTTGGTAAATCTCCTTTGTCATTCAAACGCTCCCACTGTGCCCCCAAGCCCCAGTTCCTGGTCTCCCATCTTCCTTTATTAAAAGCAGAGCCTCCAGTGCCTGGGGGGCTCAGTCCGTTAAGCAGCTACCTTTGACTCAGGTCATGATCCTGAGGTCCTGGGATCGAGCCCCATGTGGGGCACCATTCTCTCTCTCCCTCTGCCCCTGTTCCTGTGCTCTTTCTCTCTCTCTCAAATAAATAAAATAATTAAAAAAAAAAAAAAGGAACAGAGAAGCACAGACATTATGTGGTAGAGTCTAGAGTGTGGATTCTGCAGCCGGACTTCAAGGGGCCTTGCCTCTTACCAGCCGTGTGACAGTTGTGTGACCCTGGGGAAGTTGCTTGGCCTTTCTGCGCCTCAGTTTTTGCATTTGGAGGATGGGCACGAAATGATAGCAATACCCACCTCGGAGGATGATTAGGCAAATAAATTGAGCTGCATTTGCCAGTATGCCTTTCAATTTTTTGTTTTGAACTAATTCCAAACTTACAGTGTGTTGCAAGACTAGAACCCAAAACTCCTGTATACGTGGCACATCCTGCCTCATTTGTGAGCTCATTCCTCCTCTCTCTCTTTGCTCCCTCTGCTATGAGCTGTGTTCCCGCCCCCAACCCCCTGTCCCCCAATCCCCACCAAAAAAGATAGGCTGAAGTCCTAACACACACCCCCAGGCCAAATGTGACCCTATTTGGAAATAGGGTCATTGCAGATGTAATTAGATAAGGTCATCCTGGGGTAGGATGGGTCCCTGATCCAATGTGACTGGTGTTCTTGTAAGAAGAAGTCATGTGACAACAGAGATGCAGCCAGGAGCCCAGGAGCACCAAGGATTGACAGCAGCGCCCCCAGAGCTGGAAGAGGCTGGGATTCCCTTAGAGATTTCAGAGGAAGAAGGGCCCTAGTGACACCTTGATTCAGACTTCTGGCCTCAGAACCGTGAGAGAACCCGTTTGTGTTGTTTTCACACACCTAGTTTGTGGGGCTTTGTCAGGGCAGCCCCAGGAGTCTAACACACCCACTCCTACTGCCCCTTGTATATATTTACATATTTTTCAGAGCTACTTGTGGGCGTCACACTCCCTTACCCCTGAATATGTCAGTGTTCACTTCCTAAAAACAAATAAGTTTTTTTAAATAAAGATTTTATTTATTTATTCATGAGAGACACAGAGAGAGAGGCAGAGACATAGGCAGAGGGAGAGGCAGGCTCCCTGCGGGGAGCCGGATGCAGGACTCGATCCCAGGACCCCAGGATCACGACCTGAGCCAAAGGCAGACACTCAATCCCTGAGCCCCCCAGGTGCCCAAGGCCATCTTCTTAAACATCCGCAGTAGTCCCCAGGACGAGACGCTCAGCACTCAGCCCACACACCATCTGATCGGCAGCTCCCATCAGTCCCGCCGATCGGCCCAGTCCTTCCAGGCTCCAAAGGGGTGTCTGTCCTAAGCTGCACTGAGTCCTGGTGTCTTTCCGATCTCCTTCACGCTGGAGCCCATTCTGTCTTCTCTGGACTTTTGTGGCCTGACACTTTGAAGAGTACAGGTCAGTTACTTCTTTTCCTTTCTTTTCTTTTCTTTTCTTTTTTTTCTTTTTCCTTTCTTTCTTACTCTTTTTAAGGTTTATTTTAGAGAGAGAGAAAAGCAAGTGGGAGGAGGGGCAGAGAGAGAAGAGGGAGAGAGAGAATCTCAAGCAAACTCCCTACTGAGTGTGGAGCCTGACTAGGGGCTTGATCTCACGACGCTGAGATCATGACCTGAGCTGAATTTAAGAGTCAGAGGCCACCCAGGCGCCCCCAGGCCAGTTATTTTCTAGAATGACCCTTGCTCTGTCTGATATCCCCTCCAGATTAGGTTTGGGGGCTGCACTTTGGGAGGGAGCTCCTCAGAAGGGATGCTGTGTCCCTGAGAGTGCATCAAAGCAGGAGCACACCATCTCAACGGGTCCCATCCCTGGGGGTGTTCACTCCGATCCCCTGATTAAAGGGGTGTCTGCCGGGCTTCTCCCCTGCAAGTCACTACTTCTCCCTGTATAACACCCCCTGTGGCTTTTCTTTAAAAAACAGTGTCATACACTTTGCTTTATCATGTAAGCAATACTTCTTAAGATGTCAGCAAGTCAATTCATAGGAAGGGAATCTTTCTATATCAGTGTAGAGAGAACTCCCTTCCGATTTATATATCATCCTGATATATAGGTGATATAGATCTATTATATATATATATATATATATGAGATGATGATATGATGATATATGATGATATATACATATCATCCATTCCATGGGTGCTAAACTGTCCTCTGTGAATGGATATGTAGTCTAACTGCGATCTTTTACTCTTATTTTCCAATCTTGGGGGTCTCCCACTCCTCCCTCCCATACGATCCCTTTCTATGCTTCCTCCTCCTTTGCCTGACATTGATCCCCAGTGGGGCCCTGGGGGCTTGAGCCTGGGCCATCTCTCTCCTCTCCGAACACTGTCAAGATGAGCTCATCCAGCCCCATGGCTTAAAATGCCTCCCATGTCCCCATGACTTCTAAATTTATGTCCCTGCCCCACGTCTACCCTGAACTCCTGGCTCAGATGTCTAACTCCATTTGGATGTCTGCTAGGCGTATCAAATTTAAGACCTCTAAAAGTGAGATTCCTGATTTCCCAGATCATTGCTCCCTAAAGCTTCCCCATCACGGTGAATGGATCCAAGCCAAAAATAGAGTCATTAAAAAAACATTTTTTTAAATTGTGGTGAAATTCACATAATAAAAATGAACTTTCTCTCTTGGAAAATGAACCATTCTAACGTGTGCACAAGTGGCATTTAGTACATTCAAAGTCTTGTGCAACCATCATCTCTAATTCCAAGAACTTTCATCTCCCCCAAAGGAAATCCTGTAACCATGAAACAGTGATGAGCCACCCGGGCTGCCCGACTGCCCATTCTCCCCTGCCCAGTCCCTGGCAGCCACTAACCAATTTCTACCTCTGAACTTATCTATGTTGGACATCTGTTTTTTAATTTTTAAAAAAAATTGGGGTGCCTGTGTGGTTCAGTGGTTGAGCATCTCCCTCTGCCTATGTCTCTGCCTGTCTCTCTCTCATGAATAAATAAAATCTAAAGAGAGAGCACAAGCTGGGGGAGGGGCAGTGGGAAAAGAAAAGCAGTCTCCCTGCTGAGCAGGGAGCCCGACATGTGGGGTCCCCAAGACTCCGGGATCATGACCTGAGCCAAAGGCAAACACTTAACCTACTGAGCCACCCAAGGCACCCCTACATATGTTGGATATCTAATCCAAGTGGAATCATACATGTGGTCTTTTGTGCCTGGCTTCTTTGACTTAGCATGTCTTCAAGGCTCATCCATGTTGTAGTGGGGGGGTCAGTACATGACTCGTTTTTGTGGCTGAATGTTATTCCATTGTGTGGCTGTACCGCATTTTGTTTATCCATTCATCCATCAATGGATGGATCTAGGTCTCTATGAAGGTACGGGTATCAAGGCAGAAGTCTACAACACACTTTATTTAACAGCTTACTAATTTGATTGATAACATTTAAATATTTAACCCTATACAACCTAACAACAACAACCAAAACCCAATTCAGAACAGGCAAAAGAGTTGAAATGACATTTCGCAAAAGAACACATACAAATGGCAACCAGCATATGAGAAGATGCTCCACATTATTGGTCATTAAGGAAATGCTCATCGAAACCACAATGAGATACCACTTTACACCCACTAGGATGGTTATAATTTATTTTTTAAGTGAACGGAGGGTCACCTGGGTAGCTCAGTCAGTTAGGTGTCCCACTCTTGATTTTGGCTCAGGTCATGATCTCAAGGTCGTGAGATGGAGCCCCAGGTCCAGCTCCACGCTCAGCAGAGAGTCTGCTAGAGATTTTCTCTCCTCCTTTGCTCCTCCCCCCATGCTCTCTCTCTGTATCAAATAAGTGGATAAAATCTTAAAAGAAATAAAAGCGAACAGAGCCTAACAAGTGTTGGCAAGGAACTGGAGCAATTGGAATCTTTGTGCATTGTTGATGGGAGCATATAATGGTGTGGCGTTTGTGGAAAATAGTACGTGGTTCCTGAAAAGATTAAATGCAGAATTGCCATATGATCCAGCAATTCCACTCCTAAGTACACACCAAGATAATTGAAAGCAGACACTCAGACCAACACTTGTACACCAGGGTTCATAGCAGCATTATTCACAATAGCCAAACAGTGGAAGCAACCCAAATCTCTAAGAGCAGATGAATAGAGAAACAAAATGTGTATTCCATACAATGGAATATTAGTCACAAAAAGGAATAAAAGGGTGACACATGCTACAACATGGGTGAACCTTGACCACATTAGACTAAGATAAGTCAGATACAAAAGGGCAAATATTAAATGCTTCCGCTAATCTGAGGTTCCTAAAATAGGCAAAGCCATAGAGACAGACTAGAGATTATCAGAAGCTGAAGGGAGGGCTAGTTTTTGTTTAATGGGTACAGAGTCTCTGTCAGGGATGCTGAGAAAGTTCCAGAAATAGTGGTGATGGTTACACACATCCTGAATGTAGTAAATGCCACTGAACTGTACTTTCATAAATGGTTAAAGTGAGGGGCGCCTGGGTGATTCGGTTGGTTAAGTCTGCCTTGGACTGGCGTCATGATCTCAGGGTTCCTGGGATCGAGCCCTGCATCAGGCTTCCTGCTCAGTGGGGAGCCTGCTTCTCCCTCTCCTTCTGCTGTTCCCCCTGCGTGCGCTTTCTCCGCCTGTCAAATAAAAAATAGATAAAAGATATGAACAGAAAATTCACAGAAAAAATCAAATTGTGTTCTTAAAAATTCACTAGCTGTGTGGCCCTAGATAAACACCTTAACCTCTCCTCCGATCTTCATTTTTCTCACTTTAAAAGAGGAGATGCACAGTAAACATTTGTTCAGTGAATGGACAACTGAACCAAGAAAATAATATCTAACTCATGGATTTTTGTAAAACCAAATGACTCAGTAAAGATGGTGGGCTTGGAATATTATCTGACACATAGCATGCCCTATGTAAGTGATAGCAATGACTACTTTTTTAAAAATAGTGTTATTGTTGTGGTTATGCATACTTCAAGGTCCCTTCCAGTGTTACCTCCTCAAGGAAGCCTTCCTGGATGAGGCTAGACAAGGCTAGTTGCTCAATGCCACCAAAAAACTTTTTGCAGTCCTCTCTTTAAACTTTGGCCAAATGTGCCCCAATTAGTATATTCCGTATTTTATGCCCCACGCCAGAGATCAGTACACATATCCATGATAATTACAGGGCTTCTCTATCTAACTGTAAACAGGCTGACTTAGCCTGTCCCAACCACCAGACCAAGCTCCTAAAAGCAGAGCTTGTCTCACTCACTCCAGTATGCCCAGCACGTTGCCCAGAGCCTGGAACAAGGAAACTTCTCAGGCAATATTGGGGGATCGAATAAAGGAACCATTCTGTCTCCTGCTTCTCAATTTGGAATGTGCATAAGCCCAGGGATATGCAACGGAACCCCAAGGATTCATTAATCTCTGGCAATACTTTTTTTAAAACATCCATCACTATACATAGTTATAACACATTTTTTTCTTATGGTGAGAATTTTTAAGATCTACTCTGTTAACAACTTTCAAATATTCAACATAGTATTACTAACTATCGGTACCATGCTGCACCTTACATCCCCAAGACTTATTTATCTTGTAAAAGGGAGTGTGTACCTTTTGACTACCTTCACCTATTCCCCACCTCTGGCAATCATGTGTATATACCACATTTTCTTTATCCTTTCATTCATTGAGATGGATACTTCGGTTGTTTCCAACCTGGCAGTCGTAAAAAAATACTGCAATGAACATGGGGTACGGGCATCTTTTTGAGTTACTGTTTGCATTTCCTTTGGATAAATACCCAGAAGTGGAACTGTTGGATTCCATGGTAGTTTTAATTTTTTGAGGAACATCCCTACTGTTTTCCATAGTAGCTGAGCTAACCTACATTCCCCTGACAAATATTTTTGATTGCCAATTTTATTTCATGTTTTGAGGAAAAAGCCACCTTTGCATTAAAATGAACAATGGGGGGCACCTGGGTGGCTCAGTGGTTGAGCATCTGCCTTCAGCTCAGGGCGTGATCCCTGGATCCTGGGATCAAATCCCACATCTGGCTCCCTGAGAAGAGCCTGCTTCACCCTCTGCCTGTGTCTCTGTGTCTCTCTGTGTGGCTCTCATGAATAAATAAATAAAATTTTAAAAATTAAAAATAAAATGAACAAGGGGCGCCTGGGTGGCTCAGTCAGTTAAACATTGGGCTCTTGGTTTGGGCTCAGGTCATAATCTCAGGGTCTTGAGATTGAGTCCTGCATCAGGCTCCATGCTCAGCTTGGAGTGTGCTTGAGACTCTCCCTCCCCTTCTCCCCCTCTCCCTTGAATGCTTTCTCTCTCTCTCTCAAATAAATAAATAAATCTTTTTTTAAAAAAGAACAATGTCATGTTATGGAGTCAAATGTGAATTTTTAGCAATAATCATGCCTCCGGTAAACCTCATTGGCTACGATACTGTCACTGTCACAAATCTTCAAATGTGAATCTTTAATGCCAAAATAAGACTTCAAAGAAATCTCTGTCAAAGAGCTGATTCCTAAAGCCCCTAGATAAGAGGGCACATTTTCGCTCTCTCTTCAGGAGGACTTGAAAAGCAATGCATTAATCCAAACCTGTCATCTTATAAAGGAAGAGTCCTGGTTGTTTATGATCAGTCAGTGCCCATTAGAGAAGCAGGTGCACTGAGAGTGACCGGGAGATGAGGATCTCCTTACGGCAATTGGTAGGACTTCTCGATCATCCATGTGGACCAAGCAGGGAGAAGCACAGACCCAGAAACAGCAGGTGGAAACCTCAAAAAGTTACTAATTAGGGACCTTGAGGGTTTTGGGAGGACAAGTATATGCCAGGTCTGCGTCTCTGTAGCTAGTATTGGATATGAAGTGTCTGTCAGTCAGTCGGATGCATAAATAGTCACTCCTTAATTGCAGTTCTAATTTCTGGGGTTTTAGTTACCTGCAGTCAATTGTAACAGGGAACCAAATAGTCCTCCTTCGTTGTGTGCAATCCTCCCAACACCTGCACCATTGACCTCATTTCACCACGAGAAGTAGAGTGAGTCCAATCCAATAAGATATCTTGAGAAAGAGGGGGCACCTGGGTGGCTCAGCGGTTGAGCATCTGCCTTCGGCTCAGGTCGTGATCCCGGGGTCCTGGGATCGAGTCTCACATGGGGCTTACTGCAGGGAGACTGCTTCTCCCTCTGCTTATGTCCCTGCCTTTCTCTCTGTGTCTCTCATGAATAAATAAACAAAATATTTTTAAAAAAAGATATTTTGAGAAAGAGACCAAACTCACATAACTTCCATTACAGTAAATTGTTATAATTGTTCTATTAACCATTGTTGTTTGTCTCTTCCCCTGCCTAATTTATAAATTAAGTTTTATCGTAGGTATGTATGGAGGGGAAAACATTGGTATATATAGAGTTCAGTACTATCCACAGTTTCAGACATCCACCATGTATAAGGGGGGGACTACTGTAGCTGGGATGCTGGAACCCTTTAAGAACAACCTGGAACCCATGAAAATGAACCGGAAGCCCTATGTGTCTCTTATCTCCAACAACCTCAATTCTACGCGTGATGTGCAGGAGAAGCTGGTCCCCTACCCCCCACAGAGCCACGTAGGCGCCTGGCCCAAAATTCACAGAAGCTGGAGAGGAACAACCAGCAGGGGCAGGTGAAGCTGAGGTCTGATCCCATCCCAAGCCAAGAGATGAGACAGCAGATCAGTGGCAAGATGCATGAGCCACTGCGGTGCCTGGGTGCTGTGCAGACCTTCCTTCTATAGTGACTATCTGCCATTTAAACCCCATGCAAAATTTTCTTTTATTATTTATTTATTTGAGAGAGAAAGAGAGAGAGAGAGAGCAGGAGCAGGGGAAGGGCAGAGGGAGAGAGGGAGAAGCAGGCTCCCTGCTCAGATCGGGGCTTGGTCCTGAGCTGAAGGCAGACGCTTAAACTACTGAGCCACCCAGACGCCCCCCCAATTTTTTTTTTTTTAGATAGCTCTAACCCAGAGCCACTCAGGGAAAGGTACATAAGCCCTGCTTAGCTAAGTAAGATAGAACAAAATCACCACACAGCCCAAAGAAGGAAAGAATGAGCTGCATAACTTAACTTATCCTGACCAATAGAGAAGTTAACCAATCAATGTTAAAACTACTGGTAATAAGGCAGCCCAGGTGGCTCGGCGGTTTAGCGCTGCCTTCAGCCCAGGGTGTGATCCTGGAGACTCAGGATCAAGTCCCGTGTCAGGCTCCCTGCACGGAGCCTGCTTCTCCCTCTGCCTGTTTCTGTTCCTCTCTCTGTGTCTTTCATGAATAAATAAATAAAATTTAAAGAAAAACTACTGGTAATAGTTTTAGTATTTGTGGTGGTGTTATTATTGTCAGCATCAATATTGTTACAGATCCTCAATCTGGCATCAAACAGACCTCAACTATTCTCTACTTTCTTCTATACCTGAAAGTAATTTAGCTCTGCTAATGGAGGAACCATTGTACACATGGGCTGGAAAAAGGAAGAAATGACATAAGGGGAAGAAGTGACATAACAGGGTCTAGAATGGTGGGAAGGGGAGAGGAGAAAAGATGAGATCTGAGGGGTGTTCCCACTAAAGGCATCAGTGAGGTGCAGGGGAGCTTGACACAGAAGTGAAGGTTTCTGTGCCCAGGACAACTTGGTATCTACACCATTAATGGTTAAATCCCTTTGTGGAGAATAACTCAAAGATGTTGAAGGGTGAATTAATTAAAAAAACAAAAACAACAAAACAAACAGTGATGCATTTAATGGTGTAAATTAGGCGTGTCAAGGGCACCTGGGTGGCTGAGTGGTTGAGCATCTAGTCCCGGGGTCCTGGGATCAAGTTCTGCGTTGGCTCCCCACAGGAAGCCTGCTTCTCCCTCTGCCTCTGTCTCTACCTCTCTCTTTCTGTCTCTCATGAATCAATAAATGAAATCTTTTTTAAAAAAATTAGACCTGTTCAAAAAAAAAATAAAAATTAGACCTGTCAAATTCTAGCACCTACAAAGACAATGTAGATAATGTAGATGCATAACTATAGAGTGGGGTGGGGTACAACTGGGGCTGATGGGGTCTGTGAAAAACTAGAGAGCAGGGATTCCATTAAAGACAGACAAGCTTCTCAGCCTCAACAGATTTTAACAGAATGAGAATAAGGGTCTATGTTGACAGATTCTCTCATTTTTAAGGGAAGCCAGAAATCTGTATTTTATTCCAAATTTGGAATTTAAAAGTTGGCTATTGATTCAAATTTTTGGAAAGTAGGGTGGGCCAAATAAAACTGATATGGGGGTGCCTAGGTGGCCCAGTCAGTGGAGCATCTGCCTTTGGCTCAGGTGATGATCCTAGGGTCCTGGGATCGAGCCCCATGTCGGGCTCCTTGCTCCATGGGGAGTCTGCTTCTCCCCCTCCCCCCGACTTTGGCTCATGCTCTCTCTCACTTTCTGTCAAAGAAAAAACAAATAATCTGAAGTCTAATTTCCCGTGTGTAGGCTTGCAGCTGGTGGCCTCTGACCTAAGCAATTCCCTCCAACTTACAATGGATAGTCCCCAAGATATTGTCCAAGGTCCTTCTATCACCGCGCGCTGCCCTATGTTCTCACTGACTTAACACACCAATCATTCAGTGTGGCCACTCACAGATGAAGGGAGGTGCCATTGTGAGGCGCTGGGGGCAGGGTCTCCTGGAGAGGCCAAATTTGGAGTTCAGGTTGACTCCCAGTTAAAGGGTTTTTCGTATCCTGGGTCACCTCCAGGTCCCTGCCAGTCCTGCCCTCAAGTTCACATGTTCTTTTTTTCTTTTTGAAATTTTAAAAATTTATTTATTCATGAGAGACACCAAGAGAGAGGCAGAGACCTAGGCAGAAGAAGAAGCAGGCTTCTTGGGGGGAGCCCAATACAGGACTCAATCCCAGGACCCCAGGATCATGACCTGAGCTAAAGGCAGACACTCAACTACTGAGCCAACCAGGTGCCCCATGTTCACACATTCCACTTGTATATTCTGCTCCCAAGATAACTCAGAGGAGGAAATACTTTGAGAGTTGGAGAGGTGTCTTTGAAATTTAAGAGAGAGGGCAGCCCGGGTGCTCAACGGTTTAGCGCTGCTTTTAGCCCAGGGTGTGATCTTGGAGTCCTGGGATCGAGTCCCATGTCAGGCTCTCTGCATGGAGCCTGCTTTTCCCTTTGCCTGTGTCTCTGCCTCTCTCTCTGTGTGTTTCTCATGAATATGTAAATTTAAAAAAATTTTAAAGAGAGAGCGAGAGAAATTTCTTTTTTTTCTAATTTTTATTGATTTATGATAGTCACAGAGAGAGAGAGAGAGAGAGAGGGGCAGAGACACAAGCAGAGGGAGAAGCAGGCTCCATGCACCTGGAGCCCCATGTGGGATTCGATCCCGGGTCTCCAGGATCACGCCTTGGGCCAAAGGCAGGCGCCAAACTGCTGCGCCACCCAGGGACCCCGAGAAGTTGCATGATAAATACTAGCCCAACATTGTGCCTACATAATATAATTTAATCATGGCCACAACAATTACAAGGTGTGAAAAAGACAAAGCAAATGTTGCATGCAGTAAATACTTGGAAGTCTCTCTGTATTAATGAAGCTGCATTTTGGATACAAGTTGCAGAAAATCCAAGTCAGATCAGCTTAAAGCAATCGAGACAATATGCAGATTATATAAATTACAAATCAAAAATTAAATTAAATTAAATTAAAAAACTACAAATCAATAAGGAAAAGTGACAATCTCATTGTTAAAAAAAAAAAAGTGAAAGACTTTAACAGACTCTTCACAAAGTATCCAAATGGCCAATATGCCTCTGAAAAAAGTATCCTCAATGTCACTGGCCATCAGGAACATTCAAATTAAAAACACAATGAGATTCCACTCAGGAGACACCACAGGGAGAGACACACACCCAAGTTGCCAAAGTGGAAAATTCTGACAATAGCTAGTGATAGTGAGGATGTGAAGGACCTTGAACTCTCAAGTACTGCTAGGGGAGTGTAAAATTATACAACTACTTTGAGAAACTGGGAGTATCTACTAGCTTAACATCTGCTGAGGCTTATAACCAACAGATACGTACAAATATGTTGACCACGAACCAGACAGTGGGGGTGTCTGGGTGGCTCAGTGGTTGAGCGTCTGCCTTCAGCTCAGGTTGTGATCCCAGGGTCCTGGGATTGAGTTCTGAGTCAGGCTCCCCACATGGAGCCTGCTTCTCCCTCTGCCTATGTCTCTGCATTTCTCTGTGTCTCTCATGAATAAATAAATAACATCTTAAAAAAAAAAAAAAAAAGAACCACAGAGCGATTCCATTTATGTAGAATACAAAACCAGAAAAGATGAATTTATGCTAGTGAAACTCAGGGATGTGACTACCCTTGACAGGATATAGTGACTTGAAGAAAGCAGAGGACATCCTTCCGGGGATGCTGATGACATTCATTTATTGGATTTGGGTGCTGGTTATACAATGTGTTCAGTTTCTAGATTTTCCTTTATAACTTGTACACTTCTCATTATAAATGCATTTCATTTAAAAAGTTAAAAATAAGGTTTCAGAGGGTTCGACTTCAGGCATGGTTTGATCCAGAAGTCTGTGAAGACAGCGGGGACAATGGTTTGGTTTCTCTGTGATTCCCGCCGCTCTGCTTTCCTCTGGATGTGGAATTCATCCTCAGAACAGCTTCTCTCACGGTTTCAAGATGACCTCTTGCACCTCCCATATTGGTTCTTTCACATCTATTGGGAGGAGCATAATCCTCATAACTAGTCTCAAAACTCCAGAGCTTCATTTTAATTGCACTGAGTTCAGGTGTCCAGCCCTTAGCCAATCCCCGTGAGCAGGGAGATACAGCACACTGACTGGCTTAGGCCTGGGTTACCTGGGTGACCATTTTTGAACCAATCACTGTGGCAAAGGGGTGGGATTATGCTAATTAGTTCAAGCCATTCCTCGCCCAACTCTTGAGTTTGGGAATTTGTGGAGGATGTCGATCTAATTCAAACTCTGGCTTTTGCTACTGGGACAGAAAGGGGGAGAAATGGACATTGTGAAGGGGACCAGACGTGCGGGGCACTTCTTTTTTCTTTTTGAAAATAGCTCTGGGATCCCTGGGTGGCGCAGAGGTTTAGCGCCTGCCTTTGGCCCAGGGCGCGATCCTGGAGACCCGGGATCGAATCCCATATCGGGCTCCTGGTGCATGGAGCCTGCTTCTCCCTCTGCCTGTGTCTCTGCACCTCTCTCTCTCTCTCTCTGTGTGTGACTATCATAAATAAATAAAAATTAAAAAAAAAAAGAAAATAGCTCTGAAACAATCACAAATTTACAGGAAAGTTGCAAGTACAGAACAAAGGACTTTTTTCCCTTCTGAACCATTTTGGGAGAAAATTGCCAGTATGGTGCCCTGCATGCTGTAGTGGGTGTGACCTACAAACAAGGACATTCCAAGGGAAAGAGACACTTGTTCCTTTTGATTTGTAAGTTTTCTGTGAGACAACGTATAGCCCACACTTCTCCACCGAACTTTCCATTTATTAACTTTTTTATAACTACACAGACTCATGGATTCTTATTCTATCAAGCGGTTTATTATCTCATTTTTAAAAGATTGTATTTATTTATTTATTTATTTATTCATTCATTCATTCATAAGAGACACAGAGAGAGAGGCTTAGACATAGGCAGAGGGAGAGGCAGGCTCCCTGCAGGGAGCCCCATCTGGGGCTGGATCCCAGGACCCTGGGATCATGACCTGAGCCAAAGGCAGATGCTCAGCTGCTGAGCCACCCAGGTGTCCCTATGATCTCATTTTTAATACTGATGCTCAAATTGTCCCCGATTTGGCCAGTGGGAGTCCTTCAAGCTAGCTCTCTGTACTTCCACCTGTTCTCATCATTCTTGGAGCATTTCCTTACCTTCTGACCCAGAAAAAGATGTTCCAGGCTCTTCTTGCATCTTCTCTGTCCCCTCTCCCCTGGAATCAGCCCTTTTCTCAAAGGAGAAGGGAGGGTGCTTTCGAAGGCAGATGGCTGACCCCTCACCCCTGAGTGACCCCCCTGGACTCTGATTTCAATGCGGCCGGCCCCAGCCAATGGCAGAGGGGATGCTCCAGCGGTTGCCATGGAGACTTCAGGGCCGAAGAGCGGAAGGAGGCGGTGGTGACGTCACTGCGGGAGCAAGTGCAGCAGACACATCCTTGTCTTAGCAGGGCCACAGGGCACCGAAGGCAACCTCCGGCCCAACCGCCAGAGACCAGCCACCCTGCTTTCTGGGCCCTCACCCACGACACCCCGGTGGCAGCAGCCCCAAGGAGGTCCCCTGTCCCAGATCTGCCGAGATTGCCAGGACCGGTGAGCCCTTTGGAGACCATCGCCAAGAGAGGCGAAGTGCATCTTCAGACCCTCCTTGGTACGGCCTTGCCCGGACCCGGGACCCACGCCAGCCAGCTGGCAGAGAACACCTCTGCCTCCTGCCGTGTAAGTCCCTGGGAATTCCCAAGAGCCCTCTCGGGAGAAGGTGACAGAAATCTGGACGCTGCAGCCCTGAGGGCAGGGCCAAGAGCATCCCTGACTGGAGTCTGGACAGACCGGCCGGTGAGGCCTCTCTCCTCCTTAGCCTTCGGGAAAGATCGTGGCATCCTGGATCATTCCCTGGATTCCCGAGGCAGCTCGGGTGTGCACCAGCGGGCATACTGCTGCCTCCGGGAGCTGGGCAAGATGCTCTTTGGGGTGAAGGACATTGCTCTGTTGGAGCACGGCTGCAAGGCCCTGGAAGTGGACAGTTACAAGTCCCTGATGATCCTGGGCATCCCGGAGGACTGCGACCATGAGGAATTCGAGGAGATCATCCGCGTGCCCCTGAAGCCCCTGGGCAAGTTCGAAGTGGCCGGGAAGGCCTTCCTGGAAGAAGAGCGGACCAAGGCAGCCATCATTCGGCTGGAGGAGGACATCAATTATGCCGCGATCCCCAGGGAGGTCAAGGGCAAGGGCGGCATGTGGAGGGTGGTCTACATGCCCCGGAAGCAGGACATTGAGTTCCTGACCAAGCTGAACCTCTTCCTGCAGAGCGAGGGCAGGACGGTGGAGGACGTGGCCCGGGTCCTGCGGCAGGAGCTGTGCCCCACGGTGACGGGCCCCAGAGAGCCACCTGCCAGAAAGTGCCGGGCGCCCGGGCCCGGGGAGAAGCCAGGGGCCGGGGCCACCGCGGGCGCGGGCGCGGGCGCGGTCGGGGCGCCACCTCCGGACCCCGCGGAGAAGCAGAGCAAGGCTGGAGACGACAAGAGAGGCAAACGGAAGCACAAGAAAAACCGTCGGCGACACCATGCCTCCGACAAGAAGCTGTGAGGTGAGGTGGGGAGGGCGCGAGGGGCAGCGGGGCGAGGGGCGGTGGCGGCCGAGTGAGCAGGGGGGCATTTCCACCCGAGTGAATAACTTGTGGGTGACATCTGAGTGAGGTGGGGAACGTCTGGGTGAGCGTGGGCCATTCAGTCATTCCACAGACATCTACTGTGCACCTGCTATGTCCCAGGCACTGTTCCAGGAGCCAGGAGCCGGGTGCAAACCCAACACAGAAACACAGACCCTGCCTTCACGGCGCTGGTGGAGTCTGGGGAACCCGGGAGTTACTGGGGTACATCTGGGCGTGGGTTCCATTTGAGGAGACAGAGGCAACATCTGGTTGAGTATGGATCACTCCGCCTTTCAACAAACGTTTTCGGATCGCCCGCAGTGTATACCAGACGCTGTCCCAGGCGCTGGGCAGGGAGCAGAGAGACCCAGACCTTGGCCTCCTGGCACCCTTATTAATACCTGAGTAGGTGCGGGTACATCTGAGTTACTTGAATACTTGAATGAGCATCGTGCTGTTTGAGTGCGTGGGTAGCATCTGAGTTTGAACCCAACGTATGAGTCAGAGCGGGTAATATTTGAGTAGTTGTGGGTAACCTGTAACTGTGGGAGTGACACCTGGGTATGTGTGTGAGTGTCGTCTGAGTGGGCGAGAGTGAACACCCGGCAAACGACGTCTAACAACCGGGAGACCCCAAGGGACGAGCCGGGAGGTCGCTCGCAGTCTTAGAGAGAAGCACATCAGCATCAGCATCACCATCATCGCACTGTTAACCTGGAGATTGCGGGCTTCCCCACCCCCACCTCCCTGCATGAGCAGGTGTTGGCAGGAAACCACAAGAGGAGAAACGGGGTCCCAGATTTCAAGGGTTTGCAGAAGGTCTCTTGCCAGAGTTGAGGAAAAGCCAAGCAGGAGGAACATGGGGAAATCCGCTGCTGGAGAAAAGCCACTTATCTCCTTAACCATCACCTGCCCTCCTGTCCCCTCAGGCCTGATGTCGGGGACAGCCCCTTTTGCTGAGTACCTGATGCCAGGAAGACACACAGACTTTTAGCTTTGGGCCTTGCTGGAAATCCTGCTATTGCAAAGTCTAAACACCGCCCCCCCCCCTTTTTTTTATCTTTTAAAAGGATGGACTTTGAATGCACCTCTGGTGCAAACTCATCCAGAGTGGGCCACACTGTTTCACATGTGGCAAGCAGAAGCCATGCCTGACAAAGTGAGTTGCCTGCTTGCCACACCTGAGAAGCTCAGTGCTCTGTGTCCTACTCTGTCAAGAGCTATCACTGTTCTGTACACGCTCAGTCTCCCTTACAAGGACAAAGGATGGTCAGACATAAGACTCTTCTGCTCTGATTGGCACATGGGGTTAGGATATGGGTCTCCCCAAATTCAACTCCAGAAGCTCTGACTTGTGCAGAGGGGGCTCCCCACTCTAAAGAACAGAAGGCAAGACCTTCAGGAAATAGTCCAAAAGGAGGTAAATAATTAAGAGGTCACCTACAAGAGTTACCCATTAACAACATTAACTTTGGAGTCTCCTGTGATGGTGGAGGAAAAAAAAAAAAAAACAGGCAAAAAAGTGAATCAAGTAAAATCCAAGTGTCCATGGGTAGACAGAGCTCTATTTCAGGGAGATCTGATTTGTGATTTTACAAACTTCCATTAGTTCAGGGATTTGCAAAGGTTTGAGTTGAAGTTCTTTTGTTTTTTGTTTTGTTTTGTTTTTTGTTTTTTTTAAAGATTTATTTATTTATGATAGTCACACACACAGAGAGAGAGAGAGAGAGAGAGAGGCAGAGACATATGCAGAGGGAGAAGCAGGCCCCATGCACCAGGAGCCTGACGTGGAATTCGATCCCGGGTCTCCAGGATCGCGCCCTGGGCCAAAGGCAGGCGCCAAACCGCTGCGCCACCCAGGGATCCCTTGTTTTTTGTTTAAATACAATTTATACACCACACCCCCAGAGGCTCAGATTCCTACCTACCAAATCGTAAGAGTGGAGACTCCTAATGTATTACTGTGGTGGGCATCGGTCACTTTTATGACTTCCAGCATCCAAGCCCTGTTCTTATTTCTGTGAGGCTGCCCCTTGGGGCTCCCCTAACAGGGCCAAAAAGTGGAGATTCTCTACCCACCTCTTCACCTTGGCAATCAGGGTACAGGCAACGGATCCACCCTCAGGAGGTCAGAAATTCCTCCTAGGCCCCTGCATTCCGAGCAATGGTCAAGACAGAAGGGATTTTTAGAGTTCCCTTGCGTTGACAACCTAAAATCTGGAAGACTCTGATTTCTGTGAACTCCCCCAGCTGGCTCTGAATCATCGCCTCAACCATCTTTTCTCCTGTGCAATGGTTGGGATCCAGCTTTTCCTGCCCTCCCCACACATATATTTACTCTTCAAGTGCATCTGTGGTCTAGAAGTTTGTAGTCCTCTCTTGATCCTTTTCGCCCTTGTAACTTTCCAGCCTGAGCAAACGTACTCACGGTGTGTATTGTGCTACTGCGTTCACTGTTTCCTCAGAGTCCGGGCTTGAATAAGACCTCAGGCACATTTGCTTGTTGCATGCTGTTCTCCCACCAAGGCACAGTCATTATATCATGACAAGGGACAGTGTGACGTTCCTTATAGTCTTATTGCAGTATCAAGACTGTATTTGTGCTTATTGTGAGTTTCAGGTGTTTCCCCATATAACGTTCATATTTGTGATACACAACGTGAATGTGTGTCAATGTTCATTGTTGCCCCCAGAACCAAATCTACCAGTTCTCAAGGTTTTCTGGAAGAGTTTCCTAACACAGCAAAGCAAGCAGTTGTGCAAACCTGTTACCATTTGAAATCAGTTATCTGTGTGAGTTGAGACCTGGCTGGCACACAGCAAACCCTATGTGAAAATGCCCCCCAAAATTGGACGTGCTGGCTGATATAGAAGCCTGCAGCTGGCCTCGGTGAACTCCCATTTCCAAGAGTGGGTTCCGTTATAATTCTTCACTGTTCTTTGTGGTTGATGCTCTATTGTACAAATATGAACTTATAAAATAAATGTATGTTAATGCGATCACAGTATGCTCTTTGATATGTTGGGGGAATCTATGCTAGATCTAATTTAGAAAAATAATCTAGAAGCGCCTGAGTGGCTCAGTTGGTTAAGCATTTGGTTCTCGATTTCGGCTCAGGTCATGATCTCAGGGTCATGGGATTGAGCCCCACATTGGACTGCACGCTCAGTGGGGAGTCTGCTCAAGATTCTCTCTCTCTCTCTCTCTCTCTCTCTCTCTCTGCCACTCCCCTCACTCGCACATGCTCTCTCTAAAATAAATCTTTTTTAAAAAGGGAAAAATAGGGGCCCTTGGGTAGCTCATTTGGTTAAGCATCTGCCTTCGGCTCAGGTCATGATCCCAGGGTCCTGGGATCAAAACACACGTCAAGCTCCCTGCTCCCCAGCGGGTCTGCTTCTCTCTCTCCCTCTGCCTGCCACTCCCCCTGCTTGTGCTCTCTCTCCATATCAAATAAATAAAATCTTTCAAAAAATAAATTTAATTAAAAGGGAAAAATAATCTAGCTGCTAAAAAAATTTTTTTTTTTGAAAACTGCTTCCATGGGTTGCCTGAAGTTTTCCAGGGCTATATTATCTTTTTTAAAGCAGTGTCATCAGATCTCATGGCCAATAGAACACAAAACACACAACTTTCGGCTTCTAGTGACTGATGGAAATGGTGAAATGGTTTATCTGGAATAAGATAATAGCCATTCTGTATTCCAGGCACTGTGCACAGTCTTTCATACTCATTAATTTGTTATATCTTCCCAACCCCCAAAGTATGACACTATAGGTCCACAACCCCTTATCCAAAATCTTAAGTCAGACATGCTTCAGAATTCAGAAAGTTTGGGGATTGCCTGGCTGGCTCAGTTGGAAGAGCATGTGACTCTTGATCTTGGGGTTGTGAGTTTGAGCCTCACATTGAGTGTAGAGATTACTTAAATAAACTTAAAAAAAAAAAAAAAGGAATTAGGGATCCTTGGGTGGCGCAGCGGTTTGGCGCCTGCCTTTGGCCCAGGGCGCGATCCTGGAGACCCGGGATCGAATCCCACGTCGGGCTCCCTGCATGGAGCCTGCTTCTCCCTCTGCCTGTGTCTCTGCCTCTCTCTCTCTCTCTCTCTCTCTGTGTGTGTGACTATCATAAATAAATAAAAAATTTAAAAAAAAAGGAATTGGGAAGCCTGGGTGGCTCAGTGATTAAGCATCTGCCTTCAGCTCAGGTCATGATCCCGGGGTTCTGGGATTGAGACCCGCATTGGGCTCCCCTCAGGTAGCCTGCTTCTCACTCTGCCTATGTCTCTGCCTCTCTCTGTGTGTCTCTCATGAATAAATAAATAAAATCTTTTTTTTTTTAATCTTAAAAAAAAAAAGAATTCAGAGAGTTTGGGATGTCAGAAAACTGATACAGTGACTATATCTTGTATTGTGTAAGGCACCCCATGGGCAGATTTGGGCAGTTCCCATAATCAAACCCATTAGTATTCTGTAGGGAAATGTAGGATATTGACATTAAGGGAAATAAATGAAGAATATAAATAACCTTATGTAAATCTAGATCGTGCCTCTAAATGCTGTTCCTTGCTTTTATGGAGGGAGGGCGTGATGCAAAGCTTTCTGAGTTTTTTTGGATTTCAAAAGAGGAGATTAGTGATTATGAGCTGTATATTATTACTTTATCTCATTCTATGAATAAAGAAAGGTTAAGTGACCTGCCTAAAACAACATAGGAAGGCTCAAAAGGACAGAAGCCTAGGTCTTTCTGAGGACAATCTGTGCTCCTGGCTCAGGACTGGGTCTCTTTGAGGCTCCTTCAACAGTGCTCGTTGAGGGCCAAAAATTCTGAAGGAGGGCTCAGAACCTCCGAGAAGCCAACCTATATGTGATTCCCATGGGCTGGCGCTGGTGATTCTCCATGGGTTCCCCAGATTGCTTCTTTGTGCTTCTCCACCCTGCTCTGCTCCCCAGGAGGCCAACTTGGAGCCCTGTATACCAAAGCTCCTGTGCCCTAAGACTTCCTTGTTGGGATCAGCCAATGGGAGGCAGCGGCAGGAGTCAGAGGGCAGGAGGAAAGAGAGGCTGGGGTATTTCTTCCCTGTGCTCTGGCTACTGGGCTCCCTCTGCTTTCTGGGGACTGCGGTATCCCTCTACAACGATAAATCAAAATCAATCGGTGTGGTCACTCCTCTGCTTACTCCATCCCCGTTCAGAAGAAAGTTCGACATCTTTATAGCCCAAAGATCCCCACTTGCCTTGGCTCTCCATTTCTAGCCACCCCCAGACATACTCCTTCTCCCCTCCTCCCCCACCCAAAGAAATTTTGTCTCTGTACTGCCTCTGCCTAGGATGCTCTTACAGGACTCCTCCGACTCTTAACCCTCAGGTCTCTTCTTCCAGGAAGCCTTCCAGGCCACCCCAGGATGGATTATTCCCCCTATTTTATCTCCTCATTGTTCCCCTATATTTTTCTGGCTTGATATATCTCTCGATGGTGATTAATTTGTGTAGATTTTGTTAAATGCCACTGTGGTTTCTGCAGGCAGGAGTGGATGAGACAGGATAAGCAGACGCGACTGGCTAGTTTGAATAATTTCAGCAGATTTTGGGGTCTAGGGGCTGTCCCTAGTTGTCTGAGACTTGGCCCTGGGGTGAATAGCACAGGTGGATGGTGCCAGAATGGGAAGGTTGCTAAAGGAGGTAGTTGGAGGTGTGGGCTCTGGTTTGCATTTCAAGAACATGCTCAAGGGCAAGTACTGTTTACTTTCTCTAGGAATTGCCTGACCCCAGGAGGGGCAGCCCCTCAAGAGCCAGCCAGGCCCCAGATAGCAAGGCATCAGAATATGGAAAATAAAAAAACACAGTTATTATGGCAATAAATATAGAATGCAGATAAATATCTATGACGTAAATAAGGAAATCGAATCAGAAATTCCTCTAAATTGGCTTTCTCACTAGGCAACCTGCCAGTTAAGGCAGCAGATGCCTCCGCCTGGTGTATGGAGGTTTGGAGATGAAGGCTAGTGTTGGATATATGGCCTGGGTTCAAGTCCTAACTCCTCTCCCTCCCAAAGCATGAGCCTGGGCAAACCACTGAACCTCCTGTGTCTCAGGGTTGCTAATTTGAAAATGGGGATAGTAGTAACCTGTTTCACCAGGTGTGGGGAGGACTATATCCATTCAGACATATAAATGACTTAGAACAATGGCTAAGATGGAGGAAGCTGTTAAGCTTTGGCCACTGGGATCCTGGGTCCAGTGACCATTGTGTTTTTCATCCACAGAGAACACATTAGCCTGGTTTCATAGCTCAGATTCCTGAACTAACCGTGTGCCCAGCTTCCTAAGACAATATGCTGTGTTCTGACAAAAAGGCTGCTTTGGAATCTGGGCAAAGTAGTGAGTACACCAGGGTAATACCCCTCGGTAGACAGTACCCAACCTGTGCCCTAGCATCACCAGGGCACACGATGGAGAGAGCATCCAAGGATTCAGAGCTGCACACACAGACCTGGGTTCAAATCTTGACTCTGCCACCAACTAGTTGTGCGCCTTCAGGGAGGTGATTTTACTTCTCTGGGCCCTGTTCCCTTATCTGTAAAGTGGAGCTGATACTACCCATGCCACAGTTTCTTTGCAGCAAAGAGAGCGTACACCATGCATCAAAAACGTATGCTCTGGAGGGGGGCCTGGGTGGTTCAGTGGGTTAAGCATCTGACTCTTGATTTCAGCTCAGGCCATGATCTCAGAGTCGTGAGATCAAGCCCGCATCCAGCTCTGTGCTGGGCATGGAGCCTGCTTAATATTGTCTCTCTCCTTCTCCCTCTGCTCCTCCATACTGTGCACACATTCTCTCTCTCTCTCTCAATCTCTCTCTCTTTCTCTCTCTCTCTCTTCTCAAATCAATCAATCAATCTTACCACATGGAACATTAAAAAGACTACATTGTATAAGTATACCTCCAATAGAGCTGACTTTTTTATTTTATTTTATTACTTTTTAAAAAGATTTTATTTATTTATTCATGAGAGACACAGAGAGAGAGAGAAAGAGAGAGAGAGGCAGAGACACAGGCAGAGGAAGAAGCAGGCTCCGTGCAGGGAGTCCGATGCAGACTCGATCCCGGGACTCCAGGATCATGCCCTGGGCCAAAGGCAGGCGCTAAACCTCTGAGCCACCCAGGGATCCCAAGAGCTGACCATTTAAAAAAAAAAAAAAATGAAACTGGGATGCCTGGGTGGCTCAGCAGTTTAAATGAATAAATAAATAAATAAATAAATAAATAAATAAATAAATAAATAAATAAATAAAATCTTTAAAAAAAATGAAACCAAGAGTGGGGCAGTTGGGAGGTGGGCTGCCTGGGGGAAGTACTTCATTTCCATGCCTCAATCTCCTCATCTGTGAAATGGGTTGATAATAGTACCCATTGCTGAGGGCAGTCATAAAGATGCAAAAAGAGGCATCTTTGTGGGAAAATTAGGTATGTAATGCCAAAGTTTTCACAGACTCCTGAGAAAAGAGACATCTAGTGTTTGGATCACCCTGGGGTGAGGCTAGCAATGAGGGGCAGGCAGCAGAGGGAAGTCCACAGAGGGGGGACAGCGAGCATGTGAAAACACTTCCACAGGTCTCATCACCCATATCTGATTCTGGGGGTCAGAGGACGGCACGATAATTCTTTCACCTCCGGGATAATGGTTCTTAAGAGACAAGGTCACACAATAAAACTTGGATGTTTTCATTTGGAGCTTTCCTCATTGGAGTCTGGAGAATTAGCGGCCACACTGCAGGGTCGGGGGCGGGTCTAGACTTGATCCTGTGCCTGCTGTAGCAAATCGCCACAAACTGGGTGACTCAGAGTAACACAATCTATTCACTCAGGCTTCTGGAGGCTAGAAGTCCAAAATCAAGATGTGAGCAAGGCTGAGCTCTGTCCGAGGGCTCTAGGCAGGGGAGGCTCCTTCCTTGTCTCTTCCAGCTTCTGGTGGCTCCTGGTGCTCTTTGGCTCGTGGCCACATCACCCCCATCTCTGCCTGTGTGGTCACCCCGCCTCCACTGAGTCTTCATGGCTTCTCGTCTGTGTCTGTTATCTCTCTCTGCTTCTTTCTTATAAGGACACTCTTGAAGTCCTGCCCAGATAATCTAGGCTAATCTCATCTCAAAATCCTTCACAATATCTGCAAAGATACTTAGGTCCTTTTCCAAATAAAGTCACATTTTCAAATTCCAGGGATTCGAAGCTGCAATCCATGGGCATCCATCATCCAAACTATTACAAGATCTCAGAGATTCCCATCCCTCACCCCCTGTAAGGGTCCCTCTATGTTGCTAAAATTGGAGAAACCCTAATTTCCAATCTGGCTCTTTTGCAGGTGCCGGGTGGTATTTCCAGCTGGCCAAGGACCTCCCTTGCCTCTGCCCAGCCCCACCAACCATCACCTCTGTCAGAGTCATTTGGGGAGATTATTTTTTTAATGAAATACCCCACCCTAACATTCTCTGATCCAGTAGTTTGGACTTGAGAAATTGTGATTTCTAAAATTCTCGCTAATGATTCCTTTTTTTTTTTTTTTTTTAAGATTTTATTTCTTCATGAGAGTTACACAGTGAGATGCAGAGACACAGGCAGAGGGAGAAGCAGGCTCCGTGCGGGGAGCCTGATATGGGACTAGATCCCAGGACACTGGGATCACACCCTGAGCCGAAGGCTGACTCTCAACCACTGAGCCACACAGGCGTCCCTCACTAGTGATTCTAATGTGCAACCAGGTTTGGGAATCTGTGCTTTAGAGAAATGTGCCACATGAATGAATGAATGATTTTTCAAATATACAGCTATTCTGTCAGCTTTGCTTCCACACTCACCAAACAGCTTCCAAATTTTGTGCTGAAGAGGTGGGAGGCAGAGGTGGCCCAACTATGTGGCTGGTTCTGGAGGCCAGAGTGTGAACCATAAGGCTCCTTCCTGCTGTACTTCTTGAGGACCTACTATGTGCCATCAATGAGCCCACTGGTTAAAAAGTGTGGATAATCTATATCCCATTCATTCTAGGCAGGGATCTGATTTCTGGGCATTTGAGACTGAAGACAAATCTAGTGACTGTGCCAAAGTTTACAAATGTCACCTGGGAGAGAAGTCTTCAGGGATTGCTCATCAACCTTGCTCCCCATCCTCTACCCTCCATAGGAAACTGGGAAAATAAAGGAGGCATAAGAGTACAGGGGCTGGGATCTAAGGAACCCAAGTGATTCAAAGCTCTGTCACTTACAAGCTGTGTGGCTTTTTTTGGCCTCATTTTTTCTCATCTGGAAAATGGGAATAAGTATTTATTTAAAAGGGGTCATAAGGAGTGGGGCAGCTGGGTGGCTCAATCGGTTAAGCCTCAGACTCTTGGTTTCGGCTCAGGTCATGATCTCAGGGTCATGAGATTGGGGTTGTGAAATTGAGCCCCCCCCCCCCACCTCTGAGCTCAGCAAGGAATCTTCTGGAGATTCTCTCTCCCTCTGCCTCTCCCTGCAAGTGCGTGCACATGCACTCTCTCTTTCTCTCAAATAAATAAATAAATCTTTTTTAAAAAGAGGGGTTGTGGGGATCCCTGGGTGGCTCAGTGGTTGAGCACCTGCCTTTGGCCCAGGGTGTGATCCTGGAGTCCTGGGATCGAGTCCCACATTGGGTTCCCTGCATGGAGCCTGCTTCTCCAACTCTGCCTGTGTCTCTCCCTCTCTCTGTGTCTCTCAATAAATAAATAAAATCTTAAAAAAATAATTTTAAAAAGAGGGGTTGTAAGGAGTAAAAGAAAAAATGCAGGGGGACAGGGACAAAATAGGTGCTCAATCAAAGTAAATTATCAGTAAAAAACAAAATTTATAGGAATATATCTAGTGCAATCCTCTCCTTCATTCATTCAGCAAACATTCTGAGCACCTACCAGCACCGCTCTAGGTTCTGAGAAGTCAGCAGTGACCAAACCAAATATCCCTCCCCTCTTGGGACAAGTATTCCAATAGTGTGAGACAATAAATAAATAAGGAAATACTAGGAAGTGGTAAGTGCCATGATAAAAATAATTCAGGATGATGTGAAGAATCCCCTGGGGTAGATTCTAAAATTACACATGTAAGCATTTTTTTTCTGGAAAAATACAGAAGTATTTCACTGTAATTACTTTGCCGGGAGACACTGGAGGCTCGAGGCTGGGAGAGGGGACTTGGTTTTCATTTTATACCTTTTTGGCACTTCGTTTTCTTACATGTGTCACTTTCAGTATGATTTTTTAAAAGTGGCAACCAAGTGTCGCTGGGTGGAGAGATCTAGGCCATGTTTTGCTTTCTTCCCCCATTCTTTTTGGATTTTTCATGTCTTTTAACCAAGTATAAAAGTGGGAGCTGTGATAATGGTTTGTTCTGGGCCGGCTGGCGAAGGCTCTCCCCTGCCAGAGATCTGAGTAATCTAAAATACCCACAGTGGAACTGCTCAGGGGTTGGCAATTTTTGTAAGAATGTTGGATATTTGAGGTTTTCATTTCATTTCGAGGATAATCTTCCCCTCCCTACCCCGGCCCCACTCCCACACATAAACACACACACACACACACACACACACACACACACACACACACCTTTTACCAATTGCAGAACACAAATGTCTCAACAGGCGAGGTCATTCCACTTGGAATTCTTGACTTTGGGGACTTGGGTTCATAAATCGGCATTCCTCAAACGGGTAAGCCTAGGGATTTTGAGTTTCCGGTAGCTTTTCAGGAAGCTGAGTGGGGGGAATCAGGCCTAAGGAAGGGGTGAGAAGCTCAGAAGAGGTGCTGGCCGCCCCCACCTCCGGACCCTCGCCTCCCATTAGGGACTCGCTCTACAGACGCGGCGGCTCGTTGCCGTGGAGACCGCAGGGCGGCTCTAAACGCGGCACAGGGGAGGGGCGGGGCGGTGGGAGGCCAGGCCGGGGCGCGCGAGCCGGCTGGGCTGGAGCTTGGGAGAGGGAGGAGAAAATCCAGCAAAGCCTATCGACCCGGCTCCGCAAAGCAAAAACAACCCGAGCGAGCCAGGAATTGTGCAGAGGCCTCGCTGAGATCTCCACCAACCCCACCCGCCAAGCATCCTCCTTTTTCCCCTCTCTCCCTTCCCTCTTTCTCTCCACATCTGCCGGGTTCCTTCAAGAAGTAAAATCCCACATCGCCAGTTAAATAGAATTACAGGCGTTCCTTCTTTATACCTTTGTATTAAAGTCACTCTCTCACAGGGGTTTTTGCCGTTGTTGAATTTTTTTCTTTTTTAACCGTTGTTAAAAAAAAAATTGTATTTCATTACAATTGGTTTCCTTTGTCATCCAGTGGATGCAATTCTATGCATTGAAAAACTTTATCATGAAAAGAGCCTCATAGGATTTAGAAAGGAATAAGGATTCCTGAGATAGGGTAGAGGCCACTTCTGTAGTTGAGGGGGGTGCAGAATGACCTCTCTAAAAAAGGTGTCATTTGAGCAGAGGGAAATCTCCAAAGAGAAGGTGGGGCCATAACATTCTGGAGGTTGGGAAGGGCAAGTGCAAAGGCCCTGAGGCGGACATGAACCTGGTGTCCTTGATGGACAGTGAAGAGGCAGGTGTGGCTGGAGTGGAGTCAGTGAGAAGGAGAGAAAGCGAGAGGGAAGTAGAGGAGGTGAGGCCTTTAATTTTACTCCAAGTAACATGGAGGATTTTTGAAAGAGTAGAGATAGATCTGACTTAGGTGTTTTTTGTTTTGTTTTGTTTTTAATTTTATTTATTTAATTGAGAGAGAGAGTGAGCAAAAGACAGAGCCCACCAGCAGGGGCAGAGCAGGGGCAGAGGTAGATGGAGAAGAAGACTCCCCTGCTGAGCAGAAAGCCAGCCAGTGGTGGGGCTCGAATCCAGGAGCCTGAGCCAAAGGCAGTCGCTTAACCAAATGAGCCGCCCAGGCGTCCCCTGACCTAAGTTTTTAAAAAATTCCTCCAGCTGCTAGGTTGGGGTCACTGCAGACCGTGAGGGGGAAAGCAGGAAGCTGTTTGCATGGATCCACCCTACCAGATAGTTCTTTTTTTTTTTTTTTTTCCTACCAGATAGTTCTGAGAATTCCTAACAACAGTCCCATTTCGCACACAGCAGGGTGCCTGATGTCAAGGAAACTCTTCCTGCAAGTTAACTGCTATTATTACTAATGCCTTGTGGTGCTCATTGTTGCCGAGCTAGCTGCCTCAGAGTTACCTGGGAAGCTTCACACATCCTGGGCCCCACATCCCAGGGATCCTGACCTGCTGTGTCCATAGCCAAGTCTGAGGAACTTTTATTTAATTGACGAGAGACACAATGAGAGAGGCAGAGACATAGGCAGAGGGAGGAGAAGCAGGCTCCATGCAGAGAGCCCCATGTGAGACTCGATCCCAGGACCTGAGGATCACACCCTGAGCCAAAGGCAGATGCTTAACCAATGAGCCACCCAGGTGTCCCTGAGGAACTTTGATTTAATTGAACTTGCTTGGGTGTCAGGTGGCTCATTGGTTGAGCCTCCATCTTCTGCTCAGGTGGTGATCCCGGGGTCCTGGGATTGAGTCCTGCATTGGACTCCCCACAGGGAGCCTGCTTCTTCCTCTGCCTGTGTCTCTGCGTCTCTCTCTGTGTGTCTCTCATGAATGAATAAAATCTTTAAGAAAAAATTTAACTTGCTTAATTAACAGTTCTGACTCCTAAAAATCCAAGCAATCCAAAAAGATATTGAAGGAAAAGTACATGTCTCTGCCAATTCTGGGACCCCCCAGAAACAGCCACTGTTGGCGGCGCTTCTACCTGAGAGGTGTCCCCTGACCTAAGTTGCATATCTAGGCCCTTTGCCTAGACAGGATGCATAGATGCATATCTAGGCCCTTTGCCCCCCAACCCCATACACACAAGTCAGACTGTTTCAGATTCAAATCCAGGTTCCATTACTTCTGGCAGTGGGACCTTGAGTAAGTGATTTTTTTTAAAAAAAGATTTTATTTATTTGAGAGAGGGAGCATGAACAGAGAGGGAAAAGCAGACTCCCTGCTGGGCAGGGAACCCAATATGGGACTCGATCCCAGGACTCTGGGATCATGACCTGAGCCAAAGGCAGATACTTAACTGTCTGAGCCACCCAGGTACCCCGAGTAGGTGATATTTACATCCTCAGCTATAAATGGGAATGATCGGACCCCTGGGTGGCTCAGTCCGCTAAAGCGGCTGCTTTGGGCTCAGGTCATGATCCAGGGGTCCTGGGATGGAGCCCCACCTCTTCCTCCCTGCTCAGCAGGGGGTCTGCTTCTCTTCTCTCTCTGTTCTCTTTCTCAAGTAGATAAATAAAATCTTTTAATAAAATAAAATAAGGGATCCCTGGGTGGCGCAGCGGTTTGGCGCCTGCCTTTGGCCCCGGCGCGATCCTGGAGACCCGGGATCAAATCCCACATCAGGCTCCCGGTGCATGGAGGCTGCTTCTCCCTCTGCCTGTGTCTCTGCCTCTCTCTCTCTCTCTCTCTGTGACCATCATAAATAAATAAAAATTAAAAAAATAATAATAAAATAAAATGGGAATGATCATATTACCTGTATCATAATGTTATAGGGAGGATTTCATGAGTTAGTCTGCAGAAAGCACTTAGAATGGTGTCTAAGGACGCAGGAGACGCTCCATAAAACCTGACTCTCCTTTTCATCGGATGCTTCTTTTTACAGAGCTGCATAGTCTTTCAATGCGAGAACCGTACAACCAAGCCAGCGCCTCCTGATGAACACTTCGGTTCCTTCCTTCACCCCCACAATCTTTATTGAGCACCTACCGTGTGCCAAGCCTGGTGCTAGAGGCTAGCGCAGTTACGATCCTGGTACCAATCTCTCCACCGACCTGTAAGGAGGTCGGAACCTGTATGGCTAAAGAGGTAGGGACCTCTTGGTACCCAAAGTCACATGATGTGAAGTGGTCACCTCCAGTGCCAGTGGCTGGTACCCAAGGTCACATGGTGTGAAGTGGTCACATCCAGTGCCGGTGGCTTTCCAAAGGACCGCCCCGTGAGCACCGCCACCTCCAGGGCTCGGCTGGAAGCCCCGGCTTTAGCAGGGCAGGTTAGGGAACTGCCGCCTTTCCCCCAGGGAAGGTGCTGACGTGGGCCCCGGCGGGGGCGTCCGGCTCGGGAGCGGTGGCCCCAAGGAGGCCCGGAGCGCGGCCACACCCCTGTGGGGGAGGGAATAAGGGCGCCCCGAAGGGAGTGGACAGCCCCCCTGTCAGTCTTCCCGAGTCCGGGAGTGTAAGATGAGAAGGGGAAGGTGGGCCTCCCCGAGGGGAGAGCGAGGAGGAACTTCCTGCCCGCGCTCCTCGGCGCTGAGCGCTCGGGCTGGGGAGGCTGTGGGCGCGTCAAGGTCGGCCTGGGACTGGGGTGGCCGCCTGCCCGGGGGCGGGAGACCCTGGGGGGCCGGGCTGCGGCCCCCAAGCGCCTCGGCCTTATTGAAGAGCCGTCTTCGTGTGCGAAGGCCTCTCCCAAGCTGCGGGCGCGTCCCGAGGCAGGAAGAGCCACGGGGCAGCCCGTGCGCCCCCACTAGCTTGGAGCCGGGACTCCACGTCTGCAGCTGGCGGTGGGCTTCGAGCCCCAGGACTCGCCTCTCCCGGGCTCACGTAAGCATCCTGGGGATTGATTCCCGCCAGTCCTCGGTGGTGGGCGGGGAGCCGGACTCGGTCAAGACTGGACTTTGTGGCGGGCAGAGGAGTCGGGAGGGGCTGGCTCATCCTTGGCTGCAGAGGTGAGACCCTCCCCGGGGGCAGTTCTGCTGGGACCCCCACCCCCAAGACTCAGGCCTATTTGTAGTTTGGGGTCGTTGCCCCCAGCCCAGATTTCACCCTGGAGATCTTAAAGACCCTCGAGAAAAGCCACGTGGGGGGCTGGTTCCCCTGGGGCTTCCTCCCATCCCCCGACTCCCTGATCCTCTGGAGCGTCCCTGATGTGTGCAAAGATGTGGATCTGGACGTCCTCGTGGAAGCCTTGAAGCCCGTTGGGACCTTTAAGAAGATTGGCAAGGTGTTCCGCAGGGAGGAGGACTCCACGGTGGGGATGCTGCAGATCGGGGAGGACGTCGACTATTTGCTCATCCCCCGGGAGGTCAGGCTGGCCGGAGGCGTGTGGAGGGTCATCTCCAAGCCTGCCACCAAGGAGGCGGAATTTCGGGAGCGGCTGATCCAGTTTCTGGAGGAAGAAGGCCGCACATTGGAGGACGTGGCCCGCATCATTGAGAAGAGCACCCCACACCCGCCCCAGCCCCCCAGAAAGCCCAAGGAGCCCGGAGGGAGGAGGAGAGTCCAGCAGATGGTGACCCCTCCCCCACGCCTGGTCGTGGGCACCTATGACAGCAGCAATGCCAGCGACAGCGAGTTCAGTGACTTCGACACCTCCAGAGACAAGCGTGACAAGGGTGACAAAGGTCACAAAGGTGCAGGGCGCAGCAGGAAGGTGCGCAAAATGCCAGTCAGTTACCTGGGCAGCAAATTTCTAGGGAGCGACCTGGAGAGCGAGGACGACGAGGAACTGGTGGAGGCCTTCCTGCAGCGAGGGGAGAAGAAGCCCAGCGCGCCACCTGCCCGCCGCCGGGTGAACCTGCCAGTGCCCATGTTCGAGGACAACCCCAGGCCGCAGCTGTCCAAGGCTGACAGGTGGCGAGAGTATGTCAGCCAGGTGTCCTGGGGGAAGCTGAAGCGGAGGGTGAAGGGTTGGGCGCCCAGGTCCAGCCCCGAGGTGGGCGAGGCCCGGCAGGCCTCTACCAGGCTGGAGAGGGTTGGGGCGTCCGTACTGGGCAGAGCCAGCCGGGGGGTTAATGTGGGCAACACAGGAGCTGAGCAGGTGCCTGAGAGTCCCCCAAGACGATGGAGGCCCAAAATCAACTGGGCCTCTTTTCGCCGTCACAGGAGGGAAGAAGCAGCATCCACAGAGGAGGTTGCAGAGGTTGTAGATGATCAGAGAGCAGAGGCTGCAGATGATCAGGGGGCTGAGGCTGCAGATAATCAGAGGGCAGAGGCTGCAGATGATCAGAGGGCAGAGGCTGCAGATGATCAGGGGGCTGAGGCTGCAGATGATCAGGGGGCTGAGGCTGCAGATAATCAGAGAGCTGAGGCTGCAGATAATCAGAGGGCAGAGGCTGCAGATAATCAGAGGGCAGAGGCTGCAGATGATCAAAGAGTAGAGGCCATACCTGTCCAGGGGGCAGAGGCCATAGCTGTCCAGAGGGCAGAAGTTGCAAATAGTCAGGGGGAAGGGGCTCCAGATAATCAAAGGGCAGAGGTCCCAGTTGTCCAGGGGGCAGAGGCTGCATCCGATGGGGCAGAAGCCATAGCCAACCAGAGGGCAGAAGCGGCACATAACCAAAGGGCAGAAGCCCCAGCTGCCCAGGTGGCCACAGGGACAACCCAAGGAGCTAAGGCCCGGAAACAGGTCAAGACAGTGAGGTTCCAGACCCCTGGACGTTTTTCATGGTTTCGCAAACGCCGGAGAGCCTTCTGGCACACTCCCCGGTTGCCAACCCTGCCCAAGAGAGTCCCCAGGGCAGGCGAGGCCAGGAGCCTTAGAGTGTTAAGGGCAGAGGCCAGAGCAGAAGCAGAGCAGGGAGAGCGAGAAGACCAGCTGTGAGGTGAGGGCAGGGGTGCCCTGGGGCTCGCAGCCACCTGCCATACCATCACCACTCTGGGCTCGGCCCTCCCTCCCCTGCACTTGGGTGGAGATGCCCTTCCTGCCACCATACTTGAAAATGCAAGTGGACAAGGGTCAGGCAGTGGTCCTCCCATCTCCACCCAGCACCCATCTTTCCTGTTAAAAGTTTATCTTTCATGCATTGATTTTTTTTTTTAAAGACTCTTTCTAGTCACCCAAGGAATGTAAAGAAACAGAGCCATACAAAGGGGTTGCATCACTCATGATTTTAACTTCTCAAATGCGACTCTAGGTGCTCAGCTTGGCGGGGGCAGGATGCTAGGGAGAAATTTCCTCCCCTCCCCCTTTCTCTTCTTTTCTCCTGCACACTTAACATTGACCGCCTCCTTGAACTTAAGAAAAAAGGGGCTCGAGCCGACATGCAAATAAAATGCTTACCACGTGATTTCCTGGCTCTGGACTGGGCAGCTGAAGAATGCTCCAGGGTTATGCTGTCACTCCCTTGTGTCCCCTCCACTCCCACCCTCCTGGATGGTGACCTGCCTGTCTATGTCACTTTGCTCGCCATCCCCATGCCCCTGGGTTCCGGCCCAGGGCCTGCACTTTTATATACTCTCCCCAACCACCACCCCCGCCAACCTTGGTTGCAGGGTCCAGAAGTATCTGGGAAATGTGTCCGAAATTCAGATTCCGGGGCCCTTCATGCCAGAGCTGTGGATTTGCTGGAGTGGGCTGTGTGCCCCCGGAATCTGTTTCGATCGAGCCCCCAAAATATCTCCTGGGGCAGACTGATCACTGGACACATCGAAAACTGCAATAGGAACAGGCCAAAAAGCTGGATGGTGGTATAGTGTGTAGTGTGCTGTGACTGGCGCTTATAATCAGGGAAAGACTGGGTTGTTAGGGCCCCGTAGGCCCTGAGGGACCTCTCTCTGTATTGTCTTGTGTCCCCCAACCCCAGCCCCGCTGAGGGCGAGAGCAAAGAGAAGTCAGGGAGGAGAGAGGCCTGAAGGCCAGCTCTGTCTTGGCTAAGGCTGCAGTCCTGGCCTAAGCCTCTTAGTCTTTTTCCTCTGGAACTAAAAGAATTACATGCCCGCACCCACTTCCACCCTGGAAGGAGGAGCTGCTGGTGCTCCTTCCGAGTGATGCTAAGAGCTGCTTTGCACTGGTACAGTAAATGGCTCAAGCCTGGCAGGAAAAAGGGGATTTAGAAGACAGGGTGTGGACCCCACCTGGAGGGATGGACTTTGCCAGGGGCTGGGGAGTTACCACGCTGGATGCGGCTGGCCCTGGAGTGCCCAGTGGGTGCTCTGGATGCCAGGCTAGTGGTAGCACTTGGGGGGGGGCGCTCTCCATAGCTGCTGCCCCTCTGGGAGAAGAGCAGCCACATGATCACGAGGGCCTAGTCTGTTTGGGGTCCTGGAGGATGAAAGAAAGTGGGAGTGGAGATGGTGAGATATACCAGGAGAGATATGGGGGCAAATCCACCCCACTCCCCACCCCCTGCTGATTCTCAGTTTGTCCCTCCCATCCCCAGTGTTCCAGGCATGAACATCCAGTAATGCCCAGGAGTCAGAGGTCCCTTGGGTTCCCTGAAATTGTACCAGGGCTTTCATATTTTTAATCCAAGGGGATTTCATTTAACACCTGAATGGCCCAGGCCACGATGCAGCCCACTGATGCCTCCAGGATAGTGCTTTCAAACATGCAAGGATTTTCATGAGGGGGGGGGGGAAGCACCAGAAAACTAGAGTTTTGTCCCCAGACTGGCCTTTATCTGGACACCCCTAAGTGTCCCCAAAGAGAAAAACAACAGAACATGGCCATAGAGGTGCCACCCTGCAATAGCAAGGACTTTCTGAGTGCCCCATGTTGGTGTGCCTTGACAGGAGGAACCATTAGGGAGACAGGGTAAGGAGGTATTTGGGCTTATATCACCCCTAGCACCACCCCTCACAAGCTGTGTGACCTTGGGCTGGCTAATTTATGCCTCTCTGTGCCCCTATCTGAGATGATTGAAGAAGACATAATGTATTAAAGCTCAAATCAGCCCCAACAGACATCATCTCTCCTTGTCCTATTCCTGTTCCACATCAGAAGCAGCCAGAACTTCACCAGATGTCTCAGCCCCAATTGGGGCCCCCAGGACCCTGGTTCCCATCCTGGCTGGTAGGTGGACCGACCAGGGAGGTTCCCAATACCCTTGGCCAGCCTGCATACGCAGAGATTGTCATGCAAGTGGTACAGGGTGAGGCTGGGGCTCCCAGAGCCCTGGGGCTTGCAGGGTGATTCCAGTGTGCACCCGGGACTGACCACTGCTACCCCAGGGCTCCGGGAGATGACCAGACCCCACAGCAGACCCTCTCCAGCTGGTCGTGCAGCAGAATCCTTGGGAGGCTTTCAAAACCACAGACTGCTGGGTCCCAAACCCAAGTGATTCCCTAGGTGTGGGGTGGGCTCGGGAAGATGCATCTCGTCCAGCTCAAGCTCGGGGTGAGAGCAGCTGGTGCTGCTGATCCCAGGACCTCACACGAAGGGCCCTGCGCTACAGAAACGTGCACTCTGGGCAGCCTGACGCTCCCAGGTGGAGCTTTGACCTGGACGGCCCTGGGCCAGGGTCTGCAGCGTCCCGCGCCCTCCCCGAGCGATCCTGGAGCGCCCCCTGGCGGGAGCCGCGGCGGGTGCGGGCGCTCTCCCCTCTCCGGGGGCGGGGGGCGGATCCGGCGGCGTCTGCTGGCCTCTGGTCGCTGGATCTTCCCTCTAGAAGCTCTGGGACCCGACCCCATTCGCAGGAGTCCTGGGACTCGAGCGGGCCGAGGGGCCGGCACGGGGTGGGGGGGTGCGGGGGAGGCCTGGGGGGGGAGGCGAGGTTGGTGGGGATCAGCGGGGCGGCGGACACTGAGGCCACAGGTTCAGAAACGTTAAGCGGTTCTGCGAGGGAGCCCCGGAATAGGACAAACCCGGGTTCGAGCTCCCCTCCCCGCCTCCTGAGCCTCACTTTCGTCACCTGGGAAACGGGAGTGAAAACCTGCCTTCGCCCATCCTATCTCCCCAACCCTATTCTACGCACAGGATCAAAAACAGGACACACACGAGCCAGCCCCAATCTCGTCACCCCACAGACCCCACAAGGACACACACAGCACGGGGGTGGCACTGGAGGGGCCCGGGAACACCCGCGAATGAGCCCTTGGCTCACGGGCCTGCTCGGGGCTTGTGCCCCGCCGTCGGGCGGCCTGAAGGCGCCTCCCTCGGGGATCCCCTGCCCTAGGCCTCACCTCTTCGGGTCCTCGCTCAGCCGCACCTGCTGCGAGAGGGCGTCCCCCAGCCCTTCTCCCTCCTCACCCCCACCCCCCACCCCCACCCCCACGGGGGGTGCTGGCACCCTGCCCCGCCGCAGCTAGCCGGCAGCCTCCGGGGTGCTGCACAGCACGCACTGCTCCAGACGCGTCTCCCCGGCGCCCCCGCCCCCCGCGCCCCGCGAGGGTCCTTCCCGCCGCCGCACTAGCGCCGAGCACCGGGCGGGGCTCCGTGTCCCCGTGACCCGCACGGTCCCTGCCGCCTCTTCCTGAGTGCCACCTCCCGCCGCCGCCTCCAGGCTCGCTGTCCTCGGGGCTGCGGTCTGGGTGGGGGCTCGGGTGGGGACCTCCTAACCTTGGGGCCACCTGACATTCCCTTTCTGCACTTGGGCCTGAGGTACCTGTGTCACCGATCCCTCTACTACACCCCCTGACAAATAGAGTCAGCGGGTCATCTGGGAACAAATTAGTGTCGCAGGCGGCAACCAATTCGAGCTTGAAAAAGTGAGATGTGTGGGAAGGGCTATATTTTTTGTAGGGTGGTCAGGGAAGGCCTGCCTGGGAATGTTTGACAGTTGAACAAAAACTGGCATGAAGTGAAGGGTGGAGCTATGCAAATATCCTGGGCAAAGGCACTCCAGGCCAGGGGAAAGTGCAAAGGCCCTGAGGTAGGAATAGACTCCACATGTGCCCTGAACAACAAGATCTGGGCATCTGAAGGCACGAGAGAGTGCTAGCAATAAGGCAGATAAAAAGGCTGAGCAGTGCTGTCCCAGAGAATTTTCTGCAATGATGGAAAAGTCCTATTCTTGCACTGGAATGGTAGCCAGCAGCCACACAGCTCTTGAGCACCTATAACGTGACTGATATGGTTGAGGAAATGGATATTCCATCTTATTTAATTTTATTTAAATTTATTGTTCCCTGGGACCAGGTATTACCTTATTGGACAGAGCAGGTCTAGACCACTATGAGCTTCAGTTTAACCTGTGGGGACAAAGGAAGCCTTTGAAGGGTTTGGAGAGGTTGTGAAAGAATCAAACATTAGACTGAGTTCTAAGAGGGCCCTTCCGGCAACCTCGTAGCCTTGAATGGGAGAGGGGCAAGGGGAAGAGGCCGGATCCCAGGAGTGGAGGTAGGATGGGTTTAGGGCAGATATTTGGTGCGAGGGCAGTCCTCATGGTGAAGTGTGGGAGTTGGGAGCTGGGTATAGAGGGCTACACCACAGAGCTCACGGGACCACGATGGGAATAGTTGGGCAGAGACTATTGTGGGGACTAGGGAATAGAGCAGAGACAAGGATCAGATTAAATGTGGAGTAGGGTGGGAACCAGATTTAGGGGTGATGGCTGAGCCCCAGAAAGTGCAGTTGGATGGGCCAAGGAACGACATCCTAAAGATTATGGAGTGCTGGGACCTGATAAGATAAAATATAGCGACAGCCAGCTGCGTTTGAGTTGGAGAGGGAGGCCAGGAGTGGGGGCAGGTAGACTAAAGCATGGAGGAATTTTATGGCTGCAGTTAGGTCAGGGGCTGAGCCAGGTACAGCCAGTGAGGAAGCAGAGGACCCTGGGTACAACAGTGACAGGGTGTCCCAGGTGTGCTGGCTGAACTTCCATTAGGACAGGTGGTGCATCTGTTGCCCAACCTCAGACACTCCCCTGTCCCATCATTCAGAGCACAGAGACACCAGCTCAGAACGTTCAACTCACTCTCCTGAGGGTCCCAGTGACAGGTGCACAAGGAGAGGAGCCTACAATGGCAGGGGCTCTCCCTACCCCAGGCATCCACAGAGGCCACTCAGCCCAGGGCCAGCACCCCCAGGGACAAGGGGGTTTCCTCCCCCAGGCCCAGGCCTACCCTGGCTTACTCCATGGTGATCTCAGTAACTGTCCCATGGAGGTCCCTGTGGTCCTGAGGCAGGCACTTTCTAGAATGGCTGAAGCACTTCCTGAGTCTGCTTCTGCATCTAGGTGTCCCCAGGTGGGGCTCAGGCAGTCCAGTTGGGCTGTGAGGGCACCCCCAGGCCCCTGTGCCTCCCTTGAGACATGGAGGGAGGGCCCTCCTGGCACATGGGCCTGTCACCTCCCAGGGACAGGAACTAGCTGAAACACACACACACACACACACACACACACACAGCCCCAGGACAAGAGGACATGAAGCAGTATCCAGTGGAAAGAGCAACTGAGGGGACAGGCTGAGAGGGACAGGAAGGGCTGATGTCCTGTCCACCACCCACACACTGACACCCACACCCAGACGCAGCCACACTTGGGACAGCAGGAGTGACCCCCCAGCTCTGAGCCAAGAGCGGGGGGAGGCGGAACTCGGGCCTGGGCTGCAGCCCCCACCCCACCCCACCCCAACCCCGGGGCCACCTCCTTCCTCTCCACACCAGTTCCTGGGCAGCTCCTACACTGGCTGGACCAGCCCAGTCCCGGGTGCCCCCTCAGGGTCCCCTCCCATGTTTAACTCACTCAGAGGGAAAACGGGGAACCTTTTGTCGCCTTAAGCCAAGGGCTCCCAGGCCAGTGCTGAGGGGCCAGTGAGGCCACAGGACAGGGGGGACAGCTGTGGGGGCGATGGGGTGGTGAGGTGGTGGCAAGGAGACCACAGCCTGTTGGACATTTGCTGCCCTGCGCCACCAAGGAGGGAAGCCAGAATCTGGATCTGATGTGCCTGAAAACGGTGCCAAATACTTCAGAGTTTTGGAAATCTCTGGGCGGCCTGAGTGACAGATCCTGGCCTTGGCCTTAGGAGCTGGGTCACTTGTCTCAGCTGCTCCTGGGGAGGCAGGGCTGGTGCTCCCGCCCTCTCTTCCTCCTCCTCCCCTGCCCCCCTTCCCCACCCCCCCTCCCCTCTCCCAGAGAACCTGCCCTCCCCTAGGAGCTGCCCCTCTGCCCCTCAGATTCCTCTTCGGGAATCATCTCCTCCCCCAGGCACGGAGGATGGGCCTTCGGGCCTCAGCGCCACGCTGACACCCACTGCCCAGCCGGGCCCCGGCTCCATCCCAGACCCCAGGCCCTTGAGACCGGGCCGGGGACAGTGGCCCACAGACGCTGGCCAGGAGCAGGTGTCTGGAACCCCGGGGGCCTCACCGCCTGAAAGGACCGTGTGGCAGGGCGGCCTCCCCCTGCTCCAGGGCCGCGGCCGCGCTCACCCCCGCGATCAGCCCCCGGGGAGGCCCCGAGACCCCGTCCCGTCACCGGGGGCCGCGGCGGGCTGGAGGCACCCGCATCTCTGTCCTACCCCCGGGTCGCTCCGCCACCTGCGAGGCGGGGACTGACAGGCGCGGGGAGGCCGGCGGTGAGGCGGGGAGGCCGCCCCGGCGCAGGGAGGGGGGGCAGCGCCCCGGTGCGTCCGCGCGGCTCCGGGCTCCCCTAGCGGCACCTGGGGGGCTGCCCCCGCCGCGCCCAGCCTTCCTGCCCCGGGCGGACTCCGAGCCGTGGGCCCCGGCGCCCGCGCGCCCCTTCTTTTGCCGGGGCGCGGCCGCCTGGTCGTGGGCGCGCGAGTCCGGAGTGACGGCCCTTCCGCCGCGGCCTCCCCCCGCCTCCCGCTCCGCGTCCGCCCGAGCCCCACGGGAAGGGGCCGGCGCCCGCCTCGCCCACCTCCCTGCACGCCCGCGGCCCGCGCCCCGGCTCCCCGCGCTGCGCCGCCCGCACGGCCCCCCGCAGCCAGCAGCGCCAGGACCTCGCCCAGCCCGCCTCGGGCGCCGCCGCCCTCCCGCCTTGGCGGCCGCCTTCCCGGGCCTCCCGCGCGGCCAGCAGGCCACGAGCTCCAGGAGGTGCCCCTCGCCGTCCGCCCAGCCCTCGGGAGGCCACGCGGCGCCCTCTCGCCCCGGGAGCGGAGCGCGGCCGGGCGCGGCCAGGGAGCAGAGGACTCCCGCAGGCTCCCGTCGCGCGTGGCCTCCCGCAGCGCCACGGCGTCCACCCGGCGGCCTGCGTCCTCCACCTGCACGCGGGCTCCCCCGCCGTCCCGGGCCATGACGCGGAGGACCTCGGGGGGCGCATCCGTCCGCTCTGTCTCTGCTCCAGCCCAGGACCTCCATCACCGCCGCGATCTTCTGCAGCTCCTCCCGGGCCGATGGGTCCGACGGGTCCGTGGAGGCCACGATGGCCACGAACTCGGGGTGCTCCAGCCCCTCGTCGCCGGGCTCCCCGTGTGGCCGCGGCGGGCCGTCCGCAGCGTCGCCGTCGGCGGGCTCCTGTCCCCCGCGGCTCGCACGCCAAGCAGGGCCGCCAGGTCCGGGACGGCCTCCCGCCCCGGGGCTCCTGCTCGGCTCCGTGGGTCACCGTCCCCAGGGCCAGGAACTCGCGGGGCCCCTCTCCTGCGCGCTCGGCAGGGCCCACTCCTTCCTGCTCAGCTCCTGGGCGGCCTCGTGCAGCGCGGCGGACAGCGCGCTCGGAGCCTCGGCGGCGCTCTCGCTCGGGTCGCCCTGCTCCGGCCCCTGCAGCACGACCCCCAGGCTGCCCTGGGCAGAGGCGTCCGAGGCGTCCGACTCCCGCCTGGCGTCCGTGGGCCGCCCTCCCCGCTCGGCCTGCCTGCCCCCCTGGGACCCCCTGCTGCCTCTGCCTCTGTTTCTGCGCCCCCGGCGGCCCCTCCTCGCAGGGGACCAGCCTTCCTGGCGGCGGGCTCTGCGCCCTGGGCCCGGGTCTCCGAGGAGGCCGAGGCTGCAGACGGGACACTGTCCCCGGGGCCCCCGGGCCCTGCGGCCTGCCGGGGCTCCTCATCCAGCAGGAGGCGTCTCATCTGCCTCAGGACTCCTGTGTCCTCGGCCGGGTCCTGACACACAACCCTCCGGACGCCGTCGGTGCCCGGGATCTCCCTGGGGACGCGCGCGGGTTGATGTCCTCCACAAACTCCACCAGGGCAGCCTTGGCCTTGTGGTCTGTCGCCGCCCGGGTGTTCCACAGCCTGAAGGTGCCCAGGGGCAGGAAGGCCGGCTGCAAGAGGCTTCGATGGCTGCCCTCTCCAGGCCGTCTGGGATGCCGGTGACAGCAGGTCCGGTGCGCGTCCACATGCAGCCCCTGGCACCAGTCCCGCAACAGGCTGGTGGCCATGGTGAGGCTGCCCTCTGGCGCCGATCGCAGGGCAGGGGGGATCTGGGGCGGACGTGGGCTGCGGTGCCGGGTGCAAGTCCTGCCCTGGAACAGCCGCAGTCTTGGGTTCAGGTTCAGGTGAATGTGGCAGGTGGGGCTACGGAGTCAGGGCCTCTGCTGCCTCTAGCCCGCTGAGGCTGAAGCAGCAGCCTGTCCTGATGCCCTGGCTCCTCTCCTGGGCTGTTGGAGAATCCGCAGGGGGCTTACGTGTCACTCTCAGGGATGCTGCAGCCCGGCCGCTCCGACCTTTGTCCCTGAGAATGGCCTCAGTGACGCGGCCCCCTTTCATGGGTAAGGGAGGACTCCACTGTGTTCACCTGGAGCGGCATGGGGGAGGGCAGCCGGGCACGCGCCAGGTCTGGGCGCTCACCCACAGCTCTGAGGATTGCGCTGAGAGGGGTTGCTGGGTCCTACGCCTGCGCGCCTGGGCTCGCCCCTCCCCAGCTGGGCCGGGTCTCCGTGGTAACGCTGCGGGCTGGAGCCGGGGTCCAAGGAGCCGCTCTTAAAGGGCCGCAGGAAAGGAGGACGTGGAGATGGGCAGCGTGGTCGCCTTCATTGATGAGCCCACACAAGTCAAAATTCACAGGGGACGGCGAGACGTCAATCAGGGGGACCCGCATCGTTCAGCCGATCGAGGGCCCCTTCAAGAGAGTACAGGCTTCCATCGGTCATAATCCGCCTCCCTGGTGTACAGGTGGAGGTCAGGATAGGAGGCCTAAGTCAAGGGGGGCTGGTCTCACACAGTGTGTGAGTACCAGACTCGGTTTTGGGTCCAAGCCTTGTTCCGAGTCCCGGGGGTCACTCAGGCCTCACCTGTTAGGTCTATGTATCATTCCGGGTGCGTAGGCTTAGCTCCCGGAGACCAGGTTTCATTCCTGCCCATATTCCTGCAAAAGGAATAGCACTTCAATCAGTCTTGGTTTTGAGCCTTTTTTTTTTTTTTTTTAATTTGTGATAGTCACACCAGAGAGAGAGAGAGAGAGAGAGAGAGAGGCAGAGACATAGGCAGAGGGAGAAGCAGGCTCCATGCACCGGGAGCCTGACGTGGGATTCGATCCCAGGTCTCCAGGATCGAGCCCTGGGCCAAAGGTAGGCGCTAAACCGCTGCGCCCCCCAGGGATCCCTCAGTCTTGGTTTTGTATGTGATTTGTGTATGTGTATGATCATCAGTGAGATCAGACATGAAATTCCAGTTCCCCAAGAAATCATTTCCCCCTGGCTGGGACATGTGAATATCGTAGCTACTAAATACACATTTGCTTCACATCCTTGGACCCCTCACTCTATGTATATCCAGCTCTGTGGTCCAGCTGTGGGGTTTCTATGTTGTTTCTACCCTTCCTGGCGCCTGGATCAGACCCTTCCACTCTGAGAAGATTCCTGAGCTGTTCCAGGCTGAGTTTGCTTGGTGAAATAACAATAACCATTAACCCTATATTGTAGGACCCTGATGGGGGTTAAAGCGGCTGATCCAGGAAAGCACTTGGAAGAGACATTAGCCCAGAGTTGGTGCTCCATATAAGATGGCTATGAAAAGGATTTATTGAGAACTTAACCATTATATAAGTATTTGTTAAATAAATAAGGACTCAGAATACCTTGGTTTTTTGCTTCTTTTTTATGTAGGAAGAGAGTTTACAGCAGTGTTACCATGGCAACTGGGCCTTAGGCAAACCAAATTGCTTACTCACTCCCCTACCAACCCCTCTGTAGCCCTTCTTTTCTCTGTTTTTCTCTTCTCTCACCTTCATGATCCCCAGATGGAGGTTACCCTTCTCTAGAGCAAAGTTGTCCAACAGAAATCTAATTGGAGCCCCAAAGGCAAGAATAGATTTCTTTGGGGGCCTGGGTGGCTCAGTCAATTAAGCATCTGCTGTCTGCTAAGGTCATGATCCCAGGGTCCTGGGATAGAGCCCAAGTCTTACTCCTTGCTGCTAAGCTACTCAGCAGGGAGTCTGCTTCCCTCTCTCCCTCTGCCCCTCACCTCTGCTCTTGCTCTCTCATGCTCTCTCTCTCTCTTAAATAAATAAATAAATAAAAGTATTTTAAAAAATAGATTTCATGTACCTCCAAATATACAAAATATGGTCATTTGCATATGTCATCAATATGAAACTATTAATGAGATATTAAACATTCTATTTTTCACGAGTCCCTTCGGAGCAGCCCTTTAAGGGCTCAGCGGCCACACATGGCCACTAAGAATTTATTCTGAGGAATTTGTGTTGTGTGTGTGTATGGACATGTTCAGTACAAGGATATTTATACTTGTGTTATTTATAACTCTACAAGATTGGAAAACTCAATCACAAAAAAGAGAAACAGAAAGCTGGCATTTTTTTCTATGTCTGGTGTGGATGGCCATGGGCGAGTACTTGTGAAAACGAAGGTGCATATACCTTATAATTCACCTACTCAAGTATACAATCCAATGGCTCTAATCTATTCAGAATTGTGTGGCCATCACAACCAGCTTCAGAATATTTTATCACCCCAAAAAAGAAACCTTGTACCCCTTTAGCCATTGCCACCTGGTCCCCACCAGCCCCTGGCAATCACTAAACTACTTCCTGTTCCCATGGACTTGCCTGAACATTTCCTATAAATGAGATCATACAATAGATGGTCTCTTGTGACTGACTTCTTTCACTTAGCATGATGTTTTCAAGGTTCATCTACATTGTGGCGTGTGCCCATGCTTTGTTCCTTTTTATGGCTGAATACTATTCCATAGTGTGAATATACCTCATTTTGTGTATCCATTCATGAGTGGATAGACATTTGGGTTCCTTCCGTATTTGGGCTATTATAATAATGTTGCTGTGAACATTCATGCACAAATTTCTGTGTGAAGCTGTGTTTTCATTTCTCTTGAGAGATACCAAGCAGTATCTCTGGGTCATGGGGTAATTCTCTGCTTAACCATTTGAGGAACTGAAGGCGTAGTTTTTACAATAGTTGGTTCAGAGCAGGAGCCTCTTTCTACTTCCAACAAAGAAGCTGTAAATGTTACCTAGCCGCCTTGGGAGGGGCAGTTGGCAAACACGATCAGGGCACCACCAGTGTTCAGCGGGCCACCCAGGGATGCTAGGTGAGAGGGATGCCCATGAACAGCCCTGAACTGTGAATCCTTACACATCTTCCATGGCCTTCAGGTCTCTCACCAGGCATTCACGTCTGTGATGGATCGATTTACAATGATCTGAGCTCAGAACCTAACCTTGCTTTACATACAAACACAACGCATCTTTTTAAACATGGTGGGTTTTTTTTTAAGATTTTGTTTATCTATTTGAGAGAGTATGAGAGAGAGAGAGAGAGAGCAAAGGGAGAGAGCAGAGGGAGAGGGACAGAGAACCAGATGCAGGATTCAATCCCAGGATCCTGAGATCATGAAGGCAGACACTTAACCAACTGAGCCACCCAGGCACCCCTAAACATTGTTTTTATCACCAATGACTAAGCCTGCTTTCATTTTAGGCTCCCCCACCCCATCCTTCCTAAATAATTCCATCTGGCTTCCCCTCCTCTAAATCCACATTTAGTTATGAACCACAGGTATGACAATCTGTCCTCTTCATTCTACTTTCTGGTTGCTCTGTCCCTCGGGGGTGGTCCCCATTCATTTCTCTTCTGATGGGGTGGAAATGGGGCCAAGTGGGTGGGGGCATGGTCCCAAAAAATAAGTAAAGAATTAGAGACGCTCAGAAACTTCCAGAAGACTGTGGCATCCAAGATGCTGCAGGTCCCTACAGCATTGCTGAAGCTCCAGGACACAGAATCAAAGTAAGCCTGAACTCTGAGCCAAGTGGACAGAAGATCAAATGGGCAGCAGCCAGGCAGGTCACTGGGAAACCCAAATGTCCTGCCTAGCCCTGGCTACTGCCTCCACAGTTTCCATAGAAACAGCTGGAGGAGAACAGCATATTAAACGTTTTGCATAATTCTCTCCCACCTCCCCATGTTTGGGAAAAACAAAACAAAAACCTGAGCCTGCTTAAGTAGTAATACCACCATTAGGGCAGGGGTTCTCAAAGTGTGGTCCAGGAACACCTAGGGGTTCCCAGAAGCATTTCAGGGGGTTCATGAGATCAAACTTGTTTTCATAAAAGTGCTAACACATTATTTGCCTTTTCCACTCTCATTCTCTCACAAGTGCTCAGTGGAATTGTCCAGAGGCTACATGGGGTGCGATATTGAGCGCAGAAGCAGGTGCGAGGATCCAGCCTCTCCTGTTGAGTCCCATATGAAGGAGATTTGCAAGAACGTAGCAATTATTTTGTTTGGGAAAAATATTGCTATTTTAATAAAATATGTTCTTTATAGGGACACGTAACAAAGATACTATTGCTATTCTAAAAAAGAGTTCGTAAATAAACATTCTTTTAATTTCTCAGTGGAAATTCCTAATACGGGATATATCAACAGACAGAACCCACATCAACAAATGCTCCTCGGGAGGCCCTTGATCATTTTCAATCATTTAAGAGGTCCTGAGACCAAATGGTTTGAGAACCGCTATGTTAGATACCACACAATGTTCCTGGGGGCTCTCCAAATAAAGAAAAGATTTGGGGGGGGCTGTTTTTCTGCAGCGAGTTATAATGGAATCACAGAAGTGAAGTGCATTTCTGGGTTTGTCCCACCCCACTATCTTTCTGCTCCCCTCTCTCCAGCCTCGTTGCCAGGGAAACCATATCAGAGCATCCTCCACCAAAAAAAGGAAAGAAAAAAAAAAAAAAAACCAACACACATTTAACTCGCTGGTGTCTGGATCATGGTAGCCTGCTTGCCTCTCAGGATGTTTATACCCAAGGAGCTGTGGACTCCTCCTGCCTCCGGGTCCCTAAAATGCCCTTGGATCCTCGGCCCCTATTCTTTCTTGTCCCTGGGCAACTCTTTCCACTTTCTATTTTTCCCATGTCCTTTCATTCTCATGCGTTCTTGCAAACTGCACATTACAGTTTTAAAACAAGGCTGCAGGGGTGCCTGGGTGGTTCAGTTGGTTAAGCAACTGCCTTCGGCTCAGGTCGTGATCTCAGGGTCCTGGGATCACCCTGCATCCAGCACCCTGCCCAGCAAGAAGTCTGCTTCTCCCTCTCCCCGCATGTTCTCCCTCTCAACCTCAAATAAATAAAAAAATATTTCAAATAAAATAAAGCATGGCTGCAAGTTCTGTGTCCCCTCTCTAGGTGGGGTCCACATCCTCTTTCCTTGAATCTGAACTTGGGCAAGCTTGGGACTGCCCCCTCCGATTAAGTGTGGCAGGAGTGATGTCCTGGGTTTCCAAAGCCAGCAATAAAAGGCTTTTGCTTCAAACTCAGCTGTGTGCTGTGAGAAAGCCCAAGTCACATGGACAGACCATATATGGGCACGAAAGTTAATAGCACCTGCTAGGAGTCTTCAAGTCACCCCAAACCAGCCACTGGACACATGAACGATGAAGCTCCCAGGTGTTTCCAGACCTTTGACATTGGAGTCACCTCAGCTAAAGCCCCAGACATCGATCGTAGAGCTGAGAGAAGCTGTTCCCACTGTGCCCTTTTATAATTGTTGACCACGGAATCCATAAGCATAAACAGATGTTTTATGCCACTAAATTGGGGGTCGTTCGGTGCATGGCAGAAGTAACTGGCACATGGGCACCTGGGTGGCCCAGTCGGTTAAGCATCTGACTCTTGATTTTGGCTCAGGTCATGATCTCAGGGTCCTGGGATACAGTCCCCCAACCCCCACCAAGCTCCCAACTCAGCGCACTGTCCGCTTGTTTCCCTCTCTCTCTGTTCCTCCCCTGCTCATGGGTGCTCACTCTCTCTCTCTCTCTCTCTCTCTCTCTTTCTCTCTCAAATAAATAAATAAACCTTAAAAAGAAAAAGAAGTAACTGGCACACATCTGTCTCCATCTCTTCCTCTCCCCACATGCCGCAAAAGAGGCCACGATCCACACCTCACACCATCCTTTTGTGCCAAATGAGACTGTCCCTGGCATGCATCCCAGAAGCCCGGCTACCAGGAGGTAGGGTCTGTGTATTGCAAACTCTTCCACGCCCTGCAAGTCACCTTGTGCAATGACCGTGCCCGTCCACACTCCCACCGTTAGCATTTGAGGATTCCTGTGCCCCCCAACCCCTCTCCCCAAAACTGGACATTACCCTGTCTTCAAAGATTTGTCTGTTTAGTGAGTGCAAATGGTGGCTCATTGTTCTCAGACTACAAATAAATTTACACATCTCTTTTTTTTAATCCCCAGGACATGCTCAAAGAGAACAACAGAATGCAGATGTGAAGGGGAGACGGTCTGCCTGGCTGTCCCACGAGGGGGACCTCCGGAGACATTCCTGGTCCCCTGGTGGGGGTGACTATGGGCGAAGGGGTTGACAGATATGGGGACAGTTGAAGTAGATAGAGGGGGTTATTTGGAGTGGGGCTGCCTACACTCCCACCCCTCACTCCCTAACCCTGCACTGCTCCTGGCTACTTACCTCTAAGTGCCATTTAGGTGCCTAAAAATGAGGATTGTGTTCTCTTAGAGGCTTCAGGAAGATGGAAGAGGTGGGGAACACAGGTGCCACAGCTCAAGGAAGCTGACACCCCCTCCTTGCTCTTGGGGAGCAGGAGAGCTTTGTCTACTGTGCTGGGAGCCCCCACTCTTTGCTTCCTGCCATTGTAGGACCTGGAACTTCCCCAAGAGCAGGGAGAGAGTTGAGGGACGGAGGCCCAGGCTGGGCACTGCGGTCTCAGGTTCAAGGATTAGATCTAACTCACCGCCTGGGAACTGAAGGGACTGGTGCTGGAGGTTTGCTCAGTTCAAGGTGTGCCATTGGGCTCCTGCCAGCTCACGTCATAATCACACCAACACCACTAACTCACACACACAGACCGATACACTCACAAAAACACCTCACACACACACTCACCTCTAACAGACATCACACACACTTGCTCACACACACGCTGGTACCCATAGAGGCTAACTGACACACACTTGGACTGAACCACTCTATTCCCCCCTCCGCACACATGCACACACACACACACCAGGAGACACACAGAAACCCATTCACCAACACCGAGAGACCGTCCCACTCATACCCGCAGAGGGATGCAGTCATCGTCACACACAGCACTGGCTCCATCCCCCTCAGCCCCGTGAAGAAGCACCCACACCCACATCTACAGGCATGTGAACAAAAGCACTGGCCCTATGGGGAGACCCCTAGACATGCATCCAGAGACCCAGTGTCCCCTACCTCTCACCCCCTGTAGGAGCTGTAAGGTCTTTCTGCCCAAGTGGAGACAGAGCCTGCCCCAAGTGGCCTGCCTGACTGGCCCTGGGGGAGCAGGGCACAGGGACCCTTGGGCTGTAGAGGCCCCACCACCAGCAGGAGCTCTGCTTGGGGACTGGAGACCTGGGCCAGATCTGGAGGCCTGTGCTGGGGAGCCCCATGGGACTGATTAGCAGACTGGGAATGATCTCTGAATGCAAGGATTAGCAGACTGGGGCCTCCCTCCCGCCCCCCCCCCCCCACAAATCCCCTCTCTGGGTCCATACTCCCGCCTTCAGAGATTCATCCATCTGCCATTCATCCTCCACAGGACGTCACAAACCTGACCCTGCCTCTCCCCTGCTCTAAACCTCTCTGTGGCTCCCCTACCCTCGGGGAGAAAGCACAAGCGCTTCACCGCCGCCCCCCCCCCCCTTCCTCGCGTCCTCCCGGGCATCTTTCCAGCCTGGGGCGCGCGACTGGGAGGGCGGGGATTCCTGGGTCCCCCCCTCCCCAGAGCCCACTGGACTGTGAACCCCAGGAGGGCGGGGCCTGGGCGGCCTCCGTCATCGCTGGGCCTCCAGCCAGGCAGGAGCAGGTCCTGTGAGGGTGCGTGTGGAAGGAAGATCGGAAAGAAAGCAGAGAGGCCCAGCGGTTTAGCGCCGCCTTCAGCCCAGGGCGTGATCCTGGAGACCTGGGATCGAGTCCCGCGTCGGGCTCCCTGCACGGAGCCTGCTTCTCCCTCTGCCTGTGTCTCTTCCTCTCTCGGTGTCTCTCATGAATAAATAAATAAAATCTTTAAGAAAGAAAGGAGGGAGGAAGGACCTCTAAACCCCCTGGTTTCAGCTTTCTTCCCTGAACTGCCGCCATGTGCCCACCAGAGGGCGCGCTGATCCAGCAAATCCCTCTTGCAGAGCGATTATAGGACAGTGACCACTGCCTAAAGCCCGCCTGCACCCTAGCACTGGTCTACACAGCCTCCACGCGTCTAACTCCACGCAGCAGCTTCGAGTAGCTTAAAAAGGAGGAACGTGAGGCTCAGAGATGTTGTTTAACTTTCCCGGTGTCACACAGCAACCCAAACTGTAGAGAAGCTTGCAGCTCTGGTAACCCTACAAAGCCTTCTGGTCACCTCCACAAATCCTCGTGGGCCTGGCCCTGACATTTCCCCCACTCAGCCACACTCCACTACCCTGAGCATTTCAGATATCCCGTTCTCCAGCCGGCCACTGGAGCCTTTGCATATCAACCACCTGGAAAGCACTTCTACCCCACAGAGGGTCACCTCCCCCCTTCTGGCTCATCTGCTGCAGGAGAGAGAGCAGTGACCCTCACCCAGGAGACCCCCAGCAGTTCTGGGGAGGGAGCTGCCGTTCCCTGATCCAGAATCAGCTCCAGCTCTTTTGACCCACAGTCCCTGAAAATCCAGGCCTTTCCCTGCTAATGCTCACAACCCTGTGTGACCATAGTTCTGAGCTTCAGGATCCACGGCCTACCTCACTCAACAGGTCCCCAGCGACCTGCACAGATGGGGCCGAGAATACATATTAGAGAAACATTGAATGAATGAACTCCCTGGGGTGGGGGTGACTTCAGCGAGCACCTAAATGGGTGAATACTCTTCACTCAACCAGGAATCAGAGATTCTCCCCCAAAACACTCACAGGCAAGGAGAGGTCCCATCCTCCCTTTTGGGCTCTCCCCAGTCCAAGTACAGTGAAGCTCACTACTGTCCTTCATCCCCTTGGGACAGAATTTCCAGCTTTTCTGGCCCAGTGTCCACCTCCATCTCCTACCTGGTTCACCTCCATTTTCTTTGGAGAGCCCTCCTCCCCTGCCTATGACCAGGTGGTTCCTGGGGGGGCACCACTAACCCTCCCACCCATGCCTTGCCCTTGCCCCTCCCCCAGACCCATGGGCAGGCAAGTTGTCAGTTGTAGTGTTTGCAGGACAGACCCATGTTTGGGCAGCCTGGTAGCTCAGCCACTAGGTAGCCTGAGGAGAAAGAAATCATGATTCTGGGGCACCCGGGTGTCTCAGTCGGGTAAGCATCTGCATTGGCTCAGGTCATGATCCCAGGGTCCTGGGATCAAGCCCTGAGTCAGGTTCCCTGTTCAGTTCTCCCTCTCACTCTGCCTGCCACTCCCCCTGCTTGTTTCTCTTTCTCTCTCTCTCTCTCTCTCTCTCTCTCTCTCTCTCTCTCCCTCTCTCTCTCTCTCTCTCTCTCTCTTTCAAATAAATAAATAAAATCTTAAGAAAGAAAGATAGTTAAGGGGCACCTGGGTGGCTCAGTTAGTTGAGCATCTGCCTTCAGTTCAGGTCATGATCTCAGTGTCCTGGGATCGAGCCTCACATCTGGCTCCCTGCTCAGTGGGGAGCCTGCTTCTCCCTCTCCACCTCCCCCCACCTGCTCATGTTTTCTCTCTCTTTCTCTCTCTCTCTCTTCAAATAAATAAAATCTTAAAAAAAAAAAAAAAGGAAAGATAGTTAAATCACTGATTTCCCCTCTGATATTTTGCCCAGAGGGAAGGAGAGGAAGAACATTGTTACCCAAGACTCATCCTGTGGCCTGGGACTGGCTCACTACCCATGTGCCCAGATTGCGAAAGGAGGGGAGGACAGGCCTGGGGCAGGAGGGGACCGTTCTGGAGACATCACAGGCTGCAGCCCTGAAACGTAGTCAGGCAGCACTTCGAGTGTCAACGCAGCACTGGAGATATCATTAGAGTGACCTCCTGGGGGTCACTAGGATATGATCATTTGTGGTGTCCTAGAGAATTCTCTGAAAGCCCAAAGGCCCTCCTGTGGGCAATCACCACCTCTGGGCCCCATACCTACTCTGTACTACAGAGAAATCCCGACCGTGGTCCTGGTAGCAGTGGCTGCTCAGAAGTCTGTGGGACCTCGACAGGGGTGGTGCACCAGCACCCAGCAGGCCAGGCCCACAGGGTGAGGTCTGCTCAGCCTGGGTTTCATCCAGCCACCTCTGGCCACATAGCCCTGCCTGGACATGGACCTGCCACTTGCACCCCCCACACCCAGCTTCAGCTTCAGCTTCAATCCAGACCCCCTGGCCCTAAACATAAACTCATCTCAGATCACAGAGTAACCCCCCACTAAAGCCTGCTTTCCTGGGATTGGTCCTAGGTTACTGAGACCTAGTTCTCTGGGTGAGATCTGCCTCCTTGAATCACTGGAAAGGTCCCAGTGAGCTCCTTCAAATGTTCAGCCCCTGGCAACAGTCTCAAAAGGGTTGCCATGGAAATCGAATAGCCAATGGGGGGAAGAAGGATGCCAGCACCCAGCCTAAGCCTGCTTCCTACACTAGGGTTGGCAGAGAGAAACCGCCAGGATGAAGAAGGGGGTGCATGTTCACACTTGGCTAGAGCGGGAGACTAGTGATCCACACCAGGATTGCCCAGCAGTTGGAGGCAGTGGGGGTGGAAAGGAGAGCTGTTGCTCCCTGGGACTTCAACCTGGCTGAAAGCCAGACCAGCCAACCCAGGCCAAACCAGCAAGCAGATATGTAAGCCCCCTGCGGATTCTCCAACAGCCCAGGAGAGGGGGCATCAGGACAGGCTGCTGCTTCAGCCTCAGCGGGCTAGAGGCAGCAGAGGCCCTGAATCCGTAGCCCCACCTGCCACATTCACCTGAACCTGATCCCAAGACTGCGGCTGTTCCAGGGCAGGACTTGCACCCGGCACCGCAGCCCACGTCCGCCCCAGATCCCCCCTGCCCTGCGATCGGCGCCAGAGGGCAGCCTCACCATGGCCACCAGCCTGTTGCGGGACTGGTGCCAGGGGCTGCATGTGGACGCGCACCGGACCTGCTGTCACCGGCATCCCAGACGGCCTGGAGAGGGCAGCCATCGAAGCCTCTTGCAGCCGGCCTTCCTGCCCCTGGGCACCTTCAGGCTGTGGAACACCCGGGCGGCGACAGACCACAAGGCCAAGGCTGCCCTGGTGGAGTTTGTGGAGGACATCAACCCGCGCGCGTCCCCAGGGAGATCCCGGGCACCGACGGCGTCCGGAGGGTTGTGTGTCAGGACCCGGCCGAGGACACAGGAGTCCTGAGGCAGATGAGACGCCTCCTGCTGGATGAGGAGCCCCGGCAGGCCGCAGGGCCCGGGGGCCCCGGGGACAGTGTCCCGTCTGCAGCCTCGGCCTCCTCGGAGACCCGGGCCCAGGGCGCAGAGCCCGCCGCCAGGAAGGCTGGTCCCCTGCGAGGAGGGGCCGCCGGGGGCGCAGAAACAGAGGCAGAGGCAGCAGGGGGTCCCAGGGGGGCAGGCAGGCCGAGCGGGGAGGGCGGCCCACGGACGCCAGGCGGGAGTCGGACGCCTCGGACGCCTCTGCCCAGGGCAGCCTGGGGGTCGTGCTGCAGGGGCCGGAGCAGGGCGACCCGAGCGAGAGCGCCGCCGAGGCTCCGAGCGCGCTGTCCGCCGCGCTGCACGAGGCCGCCCAGGAGCTGAGCAGGAAGGAGTGGGCCCTGCCGAGCGCGCAGGAGAGGGGCCCCGCGAGTTCCTGGCCCTGGGGACGGTGACCCACGGAGCCGAGCAGGAGCCCCGGGGCGGGAGGCCGTCCCGGACCTGGCGGCCCTGCTTGGCGTGCGAGCCGCGGGGGACAGGAGCCCGCCGACGGCGACGCTGCGGACGGCCCGCCGCGGCCACACGGGGAGCCCGGCGACGAGGGGCTGGAGCACCCCGAGTTCGTGGCCATCGTGGCCTCCACGGACCCGTCGGACCCATCGGCCCGGGAGGAGCTGCAGAAGATCGCGGCGGTGATGGAGGTCCTGGGCTGGAGCAGAGACAGAGCGGACGGATGCGCCCCCCGAGGTCCTCCGCGTCATGGCCCGGGACGGCGGGGGAGCCCGCGTGCAGGTGGAGGACGCAGGCCGCCGGGTGGACGCCGTGGCGCTGCGGGAGGCCACGCGCGACGGGAGCCTGCGGGAGTCCTCTGCTCCCTGGCCGCGCCCGGCCGCGCTCCGCTCCCGGGGCGAGAGGGCGCCGCGTGGCCTCCCGAGGGCTGGGCGGACGGCGAGGGGCACCTCCTGGAGCTCGTGGCCTGCTGGCCGCGCGGGAGGCCCGGGAAGGCGGCCGCCAAGGCGGGAGGGCGGCGGCGCCCGAGGCGGGCTGGGCGAGGTCCTGGCGCTGCTGGCTGCGGGGGGCCGTGCGGGCGGCGCAGCGCGGGGAGCCGGGGCGCGGGCCGCGGGCGTGCAGGGAGGTGGGCGAGGCGGGCGCCGGCCCCTTCCCGTGGGGCTCGGGCGGACGCGGAGCGGGAGGCGGGGGGAGGCCGCGGCGGAAGGGCCGTCACTCCGGACTCGCGCGCCCACGACCAGGCGGCCGCGCCCCGGCAAAAGAAGGGGCGCGCGGGCGCCGGGGCCCACGGCTCGGAGTCCGCCCGGGGCAGGAAGGCTGGGCGCGGCGGGGGCAGCCCCCCAGGTGCCGCTAGGGGAGCCCGGAGCCGCGCGGACGCACCGGGGCGCTGCCCCCCCTCCCTGCGCCGGGGCGGCCTCCCCGCCTCACCGCCGGCCTCCCCGCGCCTGTCAGTCCCCGCCTCGCAGGTGGCGGAGCGACCCGGGGGTAGGACAGAGATGCGGGTGCCTCCAGCCCGCCGCGGCCCCCGGTGACGGGACGGGGTCTCGGGGCCTCCCCGGGGGCTGATCGCGGGGGTGAGCGCGGCCGCGGCCCTGGAGCAGGGGGAGGCCGCCCTGCCACACGGTCCTTTCAGGCGGTGAGGCCCCCGGGGTTCCAGACACCTGCTCCTGGCCAGCGTCTGTGGGCCACTGTCCCCGGCCCGGTCTCAAGGGCCTGGGGTCTGGGATGGAGCCGGGGCCCGGCTGGGCAGTGGGTGTCAGCGTGGCGCTGAGGCCCGAAGGCCCATCCTCCGTGCCTGGGGGAGGAGATGATTCCCGAAGAGGAATCTGAGGGGCAGAGGGGCAGCTCCTAGGGGAGGGCAGGTCCTCTGGGAGAGGGGGGGGGGGGTGGGGAAGGGGGGCAGGGGAGGAGGAGGAAGAGAGGGCGGGAGCACCAGCCCTGCCTCCCCAGGAGCAGCTGAGACAAGTGACCCAGCTCCTAAGGCCAAGGCCAGGATCTGTCACTCAGGCCGCCCAGAGATTTCCAAAACTCTGAAGTATTTGGCACCGTTTTCAGGCACATCAGATCCAGATTCTGGCTTCCCTCCTTGGTGGCGCAGGGCAGCAAATGTCCAACAGGCTGTGGTCTCCTTGCCACCACCTCACCACCCCATCGCCCCCACAGCTGTCCCCCCTGTCCTGTGGCCTCACTGGCCCCTCAGCACTGGCCTGGGAGCCCTTAGCTTAAGGCGACAAAAGGTTCCCCGTTTTCCCTCTGAGTGAGTTAAACATGGGAGGGGACCCTGAGGGGGCACCCGGGACTGGGCTGGTCCAGCCAGTGTAGGAGCTGCCCAGGAACTGGTGTGGAGAGGAAGGAGGTGGCACCGGGGTTGGGGTGGGGGCTGCAGCCCAGGCCCGAGTTCCGCCTCCCCCCGCTCTTGGCTCAGAGCTGGGGGGTCACTCCTGCTGTCCCAAGTGTGGCTGCGTCTGGGTGTGGGTGTCAGTGTGTGGGTGGTGGACAGGACATCAGCCCTTCCTGTCCCTCTCAGCCTGTCCCCTCAGTAGCTCTCTCCACTGGATACTGCTCCATGTCCTCTTGTCCTGGGGCTGTGTGTGTGTGTGTGTGTGTGTGTGTTTCAGCTAGTTCCTGTCCCCAGGAGGTGACAGGCCCATGTGCCAGGAGGGCCCTCCCTCCATGTCTCAAGGGAGGCACAGGGGCCTGGGGGTGCCCTCACAGCCCAACTGGACTGCCTGAGCCCCACCTGGGGACACCTAGATGCAGAAGCAGACTCAGGAAGTGCTTCAGCCATTCTAGAAAGTGCCTGCCTCAGGACCACAGGGACCTCCATGGGACAGTTACTGAGATCACCATGGAGTAAGCCAGGGTAGGCCTGGGCCTGGGGGAGGAAACCCCCTTGTCCCTGGGGGTGCTGGCCCTGGGCTGAGTGGCCTCTGTGGATGCCTGGGGTAGGGAGAGCCCCTGCCATTGTAGGCTCCTCTCCTTGTGCACCTGTCACTGGGACCCTCAGGAGAGTGAGTTGAACATTCTGAGCTGGTGTCTCTGTGCTCTGAATGATGGGACAGGGGAGTGTCTGAGGTCAGGCAACACGCCCCACCTGTGCTAACAGAAGTCAGCCAGCACACCTGGGACTACCCTGTCACTGATTTGCACCCCATCTCCCTCCTGCATCAGTGACTGTACCCCCACCTGCTCACAGCCCCAGCATCATTTCACCCAGCACAAGCCTTATCCCCACTCTGGCTTTTCAGGCCCAGGACAGGGGTGTGTTTGTAATTTGGAGCCTAAGAAGCTCCAATCAAGGCTGAGAATCCACCTGGATCCCTGATCCTTGGTGTGTTCTAGCGGGGATTTCAGCCAGCGGTCCTCTGATGGTGGGATCCTGGCCATCCAGGTTCCAAATATGTTTAGTTCACTTCTGCCTCCAGCCCTCTTCTCCAGAAGAAGTAGAGTTAGTGAAAGAACTAGTCCCCTTTCCAACAATCACTAGCCAAGGGATCCAGATGGAAAGGGTCTTCCCCAGCTCCTGGTTGTGCACACTGACATAACTAATTAATTGAGAGTTCTGAGACTGGGTGGGTACAGAGTGGAAGGTCTCTATGCCTGTATGGACCACCTAGAATCTTCCTTTCCCATTCCTCAATGACATCCTGGGCCCTGACAAATCACATTTGGTGAGAGAAAAGTCCAACCAATCCTGTATAAAATTCCCTCCCTGGGGCACCTGGGTGGCTCAGTGGTTGAGCACTTGCCTTTGGCTCATGTCATGATCCGGGGACCTGGGATGGAGTCCCACGTCGGGCTCCCTGCAGGGAGCCTACTTCTCCCTCTGCCTATGTCTCTGCCTCTCTATGTGTGTGTCTCTCATGTACAAATAAAATCTTTAAAAATGTATTTTTAAAAAATGAAGCACAGGTATGGACTCTTTGGGCATGATTTGAGATAAAGTGAAAAATAATAAAACAAGCTAACAGAATGAGGATGACAGGTCATCTATCCCCCAGGGACAATCAACTCTGCTCCCAATGTACAAAAGTAACAGAGGATATTCCCCGAAACTAGGATGAGGCACCCTATAGGGTTGGTATTGATCACCTATTGCTGGGTTGGAAATTGTCCCCAAGTCCAGCAGCTTAAAACAGGAAATAGTTACTATCTCCCAGTTTCTGAGGGTCAGGAATTTGGAGGCAGCTTGGCTGGACGCTTCTAGCTCGGGGTCTCTCTTGAGGTTGCAGTCAGGATGTGGCTGGGGCTGCTGTCATCCGAAGGCTTGTATGGGGCTGGAGGACAAGCTTCTGCAATAGAACATTCCCAGGGGCTGTTGGCTGGAGGCCTCGGGGCCTCACCACATTGGCCTCTCTGCAGGATCCTCGAGCATCCTCATGACATGGCAGCCAGCTTCCTCCAGAGCAAGCGGTTGCAGAGGGACAGCAAGGAGGCCGCAAGGCCTTATATGACCTGATCTCCAAAGCCACACGCCTGTAGCTTCTGCCACCTGTTAGAAGTGAGCGTCCATGTCCAAACCTACTCGAGGAGAGTAGAATTAAGCTCCACCTCCAGAAAGGAAGAGCATCAAAGAGTGGGTGGACACATTATAAAACCACCACACAAGGACCCCTGGGTGGCTCAGTCTGTTAAGCATCCGACTCTTGATCTCAGCTCAGGTCTTGATCTCAGGGTCGTGAGTTCAAGCCCCACATTGGGCTCAGGCTGGGCATGGAGACTAGTTGAAAAACAAAACAAATTGCCACAGAGACCTCTTTCATTCCTGGCTCATTTTCTGCCTAACTCGTAAAAATTAAAGCCACCTATGCATTGAGGGAGAAATTGCTCCCCCAGAAGTTCCTGGGAGAGCAATGGGCTAGCTGATTTTTCTCCATTCTTCATCCCAGCCCGTGCTCACACATAAGGATTTGGCTTAGAGCTAAGAGGAAAAAGGTGTGCAATGGGCTCAAGGGCAAATTCCCCCTTTTCTGAATAGCACCTTCTGCCTATGTAGAAATCTAGTTTCTGCCCTATGTAGAGCTAGGGAACAGTGAGACAGGTAGTGAAATTACAGCAGAGAATCATTACCAGGCAAAAAGGAAGCCCAGCGCACCATGAAGAAGATTTTCTGGGAAAAATCAGGGAATTTCCAGCTAATAGTGGCTCAAACATAGCAAGAAAGCCAAGCAATGGAAGTTGTTGGAGTTGATCTAGCAGGTCAGCAATGTCAGTTTCAGAGTCTGCAATTTTCCTGGTCTCTCCTCATTGTCACAAAATGGCTGCAGCCACTCCAGCCATCATGTCCACACACCATGTCCAAAGACAGGAAGCAGGGGAAAGAAAGGAGAAAGCAGGGAATTTCTCCTCATTAAGGGTGGCAACACCTTCTCCCAGAATTAGTCAGCAGACCTCTTTTTATATCTCTTTGGCCAATACTGAGTTACATGGGTACCCTCTGACCAGAGTGGGGCTGATTAAGATCAAGGAAGCTCTGGCTTATACTTGAACAAAATCTAGGTTCTGTTAGGAAGGGAGAGGGGTGGGGAATGGCTTTGTGGGTAAGCACTAAACAGTATTCCATACGTGTCTGGTTTATCTATTGCTGCACACCAAACTGCCCCAAAACTTAGTGTTAGAATCAACATTTGGGGGCCCCCGATGGCTCAGTGGTTGAGCATCTGCCTTTAGCTCTAGTCGTGATCTCAAGGTCCTGGGATTGAGTCCCACAGGGAGCCTGCTTCTCCCTCTGCCTATGTCTCTGCCTCTCTCTGTGTGTCTCTCATGAATAAATAAAATCTCAGGCAGAGGGCAGAGGCTGGCACTTAGTCCTGCAGAAGCCTTAGCTGCTGTTGTTCATGAGATTATTCTCTGCATGGTGACCAGAGGGATCTCTCCAGGGCACAAGGACACCTGCAATTGCTGGAGATGGGAAAAAGACTCCCCAGTATGGGTGTTTCCTCCTCAAACTGAGTCAGGTCTAGGGAGCCTTGCAGAGTCCTGAGGTTTTCTGGTTACTCGGGATGCATCAGAAACCCCGATGATGAGCCACACACAGCAGGTACGTGGGCCACACACAGCTGGGCCCACAGACAAGCTTTCCTTGCCATACCGTGTTCTTAAATTTTTAATTCACAATATTTGCATCAAGAAGTTCCCCACACCAACCTGCATTTCTGCTGGAACTGAGTCCTGGCTCCCCCTTCCGTGGGGCACACATCCTCCACTTGTCAGAGTCTCTGTCCTGCCCACTTCTTCCTCCTCACACCAGCTGCCTGGTCTCTGTGGATGCTTGAGTTTGGGAGCCCTGCTCTAGTGCAATTTGGAAGGCAGTATGGGATCAAACATCAGCCAGGGATGTTTCGGCTACAAGTTACAGAAAACCAAACTGACAGCAGGCATAAATGATAAGGATATTTCTTAGTTTCTTGATTAAAATTTTGGAGGAGAAAGGCTTCTGGGTTTAATTAGCAGGTCAAAGAACCTGGGTTCTTGGGTTTACAAGAATCCAGATTCTTCTCATTCCTCCTCTTGTTGCCCTTTGCCTTCCTGGGGTTGTTTTGTTTTGTTTTGTTTTGTTTTGCTTGCCTCATGGTCACATTATGGCTGCCAAGCCCCAAGCACCACCTTCTCATGTAACAGGCAAAAAGTGGGCACGTGGGGATGGTGACAATCCTCTCCTGTCTTGCTTCTCCCCTTTTATCCAGTAGCAAACGTATTTCCCAAAAGTGGCCAGCACACTCAGTGGCCAGAACTGGGTCACTGCCTACCTGCGGCTAAGGGAGTCTGGGAAAGAAAGGATCGGCTTTCTTCACCTCTTTAGTATGAGGTAGTAAATGGGAGAGGAGATGGAAGTGATTGTCCCATCAACATTATCAGGGACTGAGATGCACTCATGTCCACTGCAAAAATAATTTTTAAACACGGAGGTGGGGGGAGGGGGGTGGGGAGTGGGAGAGAGATGGAGCTATTCCTTCTCTCCTGCAGCTGCTGTGGGAGGGATAGATACTATTTTGCATCATAAAATCCATCTGGGGGGGGGGGGAGAACCAGCTTCGATGGGGACCTGAGTGGTTCAGTTGGTTGAGCATCTGCCTTTGGATCACATCGTGGTTCCAGCCTCCTGGAATTGAGCCCCATGTAGGGCTCTCTGCTCAGTGGGGAGCCTGCTTCTCCCTCTCCCTCTGCTTGTGCTCTCTCTCTCTCTCTCTCTCTCTCTTTGTCAAGTAAATAAATAAAATCTTAAAAGAAGAAGAAGAAGAAGAAGAAGAAGAAGAAGAAGAAGAAGAAGAAGAAGAAGAAGAAGAAGAAGAAGAAGAAGAAGAAGAAGACAGCCCAGGTGGCTCAGCAGTTTAGCGCCGCTTGCAGCCCAGGGCCTGATCCTGGAGACCCAGGATCAAGTCCCACATCAGGCTCCCTGTGTAGAGCCTGCTTCTCCCTCTGCCTCTCTCTCTCTCTCTCTCTCTCTCTCTCTGTCTCTATGAATAAATAAATAAAATCTTAAAAAAAAGAAAGAGAAAGAAAGAAAGAAAGAAAGAAAGAAAGAAAGAAAGAAAGAAAGAAAGAAAGAAGAAAGAAAGAAAGAGGAACCAGCTTCAAGAAAATGACAGATTGAGACCATCCCCAAAACATCCATCTTGTTTGCTGCGCAGCCAGGAGGCTCCATTACCAACCTCCTCTGCTCCCTGTTCTTTTAAGCCTGTCCTTGGGAAGAATTTGAGCAAGAGTTTGGAAGACTCTCTTAGAAATTGTTGCAATATTTGAAGAAAAATGACCTCCCCAAGAAGCCTCCATTTCTGATGGGCTATCTTCCTTGATTATTCGTTGCCATAGTGATAATGTGGTCAAATACTCTTTTTCTTTCTCTTTTCTCTCTTTTCTTTTTTAAGAATAAATAATCATAGGTCTTCTCTGTCAAATCAGGCAAGGATCACTTCTCTTCCACAAACATGATGCAATAAAAGCCCAGGGCTCTTCTAGATTTGTTGTTGTTGTTTTTTTAAAGGTTTTCTTTATCCACCTTTAGAGAGAGAGAGAGAGAGAGAGAGAGTGCAGGAGCAGGGGGTGCGGTAGAGGGACCTCGAGGGAGAAGCAGACTGTCCCCTGAGCAGGGAGTCCAGACACGGGGCTCATCCCAGGGATCTGGGATCATGACTTGAACCCAAGGCAGACGCTTAACAGACTGAGCCACCCAGGCGCCCCTAGATTTGTTTTGTAACAAAGAAATTGCAGGTCTCGGGGATCCCTGGGTGCTCAGCAGTTTAGCGCCTGCCTTTCCCCGGGGTGTGATCCTGGAGTCCTGGAATCGAGTCCCGCATTGGGCTCCCTGCATGGAGCCTGCTTCTCCCTCTGCCTCTCTCTCTCTGTGTGTCTCTCACGAATAAATAAAATCTTTTTAAAAAGAAAAAAAGAAATTGCAGGTCTCCTCTCAACCAAGGAACAGAAGCACTTAGCACACGGCTGAGTCAGCGCGCCTGCTGAGGGCAATTATTACTATTAGGTCCAGCGCGCCATCTGGTGGTCGATGGGAGAACAACAGGACTCTGCGGTGGAAACCCAGTGTGGCGGGGGCGCGGACTGTTGGGGCAGTAATAGCAAAGCAACGCAACAGGTTTCTTCCTGGTGCTCTTAGACTGAGCCAGGACACCTGCCTACTTTGACCAACAGGATATGACACAAGTGACATTATACCAGTGCTGGATCTAGCTTTAAGAGGAAAAGTAGCTTCCTTTTTTTTTTAAGGATTTTATTTATGAGAGACACAGGGAGAGAGGCAGAGACATAGGCAGAGGGCGTAGCAGGCTCCCTGCAGGGACCCCAATGAAGGACTCGATCCTGGGACCCAGGGATCACGACCTCAACTACTGAGCCACCCAGGTGCCCCATCTTAGTCTCTTAAAGCTGTAAGAGCACTGTGCAGTGGGAAGGCTCCAGAGAATCCAAGCTCCCAGCCTGTGAGTGAAGAAGCCAACTGGAAAATGGATCCTCCAAGCCCCAGCCACCTCAGCTCATGGTGCACAGAGCGGAGATGGACCCTTTCCAAATTCCTCACCCACAAAATCATGACTACTTAGGAAGAGAAACCACTACTGTGCTGCTTTTACAGAGGAAGAGACCAAGGTCCAGAGAGGCCCACACAACTGGGAAGCACTGGGACCAGGATTGGGAATTGGGGACTGCCTGGCCCAGAGCCTCAGAATTCTTTCCCACTACACTATTTAGGAATAGAGATGGGCTTTGGGCCAGCACAGACCTGACTGAGGGCAGGAGGGGCCTCTGGGCCCTGTAGCAGCTGCCCCTCCTCTGATTGCTGCTTCCTTTAGAGGCAGAGTTTCTACAAAACAAGGTTTCTCCCACTCACCCTGATTTGTCCTCGTGCCAAAGGAGTTTATGTAGGAGAGATAAAAACCAAAGACCTGGCAACAAAGACCTGGCAGAGATAAAAACCAAAGACCTGGCAACAAAGACCTTGCAGTTCTATGGGCTACTTGAAGACAAGTGACATTGGGGAAGAGGGTGTCACTCTCTGAATGGTACTTAAGGATCCAGGACCTGGCCTTGCCTTCCTTCTTCTTCTTCTTCTTCTTCTTTTTTTTTTTTTTTAATGAGTTACAAAAGATCTACAGATAAATCCACTGGGGCTCCTTGATGCAGCATGGCCTTGTGGTCAGGAGCCCTACCCTTGGGCTCACACAAACCTATGTTCAAACCCCCACTTTGCTACTACAGCCTCAAATTTCTTTTTCTTTTTCTTTTCTTTTAAGTAATCTCTATGCCCAATGTGTGGGTCAAATTCACAGCCCTGGGCTCAAGAGTCACCAGCTCCACCGACTGAGCCAGCCAGGCGCCTCAGTGTCCTCATCTTTATTTTTTCTTAAGATTTTATTTATTTGAGGGAGAAGAGAGAGAGCACAAGCAGAGAAACAGACTCCCCACTGAGAAGGGAGTGTGATGCACTCAGTCCCAGGACCAGGACCCTGAGATCATGACCTGAGCCGAAGGCAGGTCACCCCGCTGAGCCTCCCAGATGCCCCCAGAATGGAAGATTTTGAACACCCAGCATAAGCATGCCCTGGCTGGGCCCTGACCCATCCCTGTCCTCAGAGATGTCATAGTCCAGTGAGGGGGGAGGAGGGCACTAAACAAATGTATTGGGTATCTACTGTTGCATAACGGATTACCCCATAGCTTAGAGGCTTAAAAAGTGAACATTTATTATCTCTCCATTATCCAGTGGTCAGGAATCGGCCTAGCTGGTCACCTATAGCTCTGTGTGCCTCACAAGGCTGCCCTCTTATCTCAAGGTGGAAGATCTGCTTCCAAACTCCCCCAGTGGCAGTGGGCAGGCCTCAGGAGCCTGCTGGGTGCTGGTGGGAGGCATCAGTCCTCGCCTCTGGACCTCTCCATCCGGCAGTTCCCAACGTGGCAGCCAGTCTCCGCAGAGCAAGTAAGACACAGAGGGTGGGCGAGACAGAACCAGTCTTTTTGTAACCTAATCCTTGAAGCAGCATCCCACCCCTTTCACCGTGTATTTGTTAGAAGCCAGTCCCGGTGTCCTGCCCACACGCATCCCAGAATCATGTGAATATCAGGAGGGGGGAGTTCTTGGGGCCAAGTTAGAGGTTGCCTATCTCGCGGACAAGGTGATCATCCATGTGACCAGGGCTCCATCTGGTGGGAAGGGATGGCAAACAACAAGGCATGTGACAAGATGGGAAGTTTTACTGGTAACAATTTTTCTTTTGAGATTTTATTTATTTCTTCATGAGAGACACACAGAGAAAGAGGCAGAGACACAGGCAGAGGGAGAAGCAGGCTCCACACAGGGAGCCTGATGGGGGACTTGATCCCGGGACTCCAGGATCATGCCCTGAGCCACCCAGGTGCCCCTCCTGATAACAATTTTGATTCTATGGTTGTGTTGTCAGGAAAAAAAAAAACACAAATGGGCAGCCCAGGTGGCTCAGCAGTTTAGTGCCTCCTTCAGCCCAGGGTGGATCTAATCCCATGTCAGGCTCCCTGCATGGAGCCTGCTTCTCCCTCTGCCTGTGTCTCTGTCTCTGTCTCTCTCTCTCTCATAAATAAATAAAATCTTTAAAACAAAATAAGTTTAAAAATAATAAAAAATAAAACACAAGCTAAATTTGAATTTTGAAAAAGAATTTTCAGCATCAGTATATCCCATGTAACATGTGGGATATACTTATACTAGAAACAACTCATTGAACATCCAGAGAGGGGCATCCAGGAGGCCTTTGGCAACTCAAGCCTGGAATTCAGAGAGAAGGCTGTGTGATACACAGAATCCTGAGCCCCAAGAAATACCCACATCCTAATCCCTGGAACTCATGAATGTTATGCTCCATGGCAAAAGAAAAAGAATGTGCAGCTATGTTTAAATTAAGGCTAGTGGATATGGAGAGATTTTTTTGGGATTATCTGCGTGGGTGGGCCCATTTCCACCAAGATGCAGGCAGAGAGCATAGTTAAGCAGCCACAAGCCAGAGACCCCAAGGCCACCCCTGGAAGCTGGAAGCTGGAAGCTGGAAAGTCTGCTGAAGAAGCAAAGAAAAGCCCTGTGGGCACTTCAGTTTTGAACTTCCTTTTTTTTAAAAGATATTTATTTATTTGTTTGTTTGTTTATAAGAGGCACAGAGAGAGAGGCAGAGAGACAGAGGGAGAAGCAGGCTCCTTGCAGGGAGCCCAATGTGGGACTCAATCCCTGGACTAGGATCACACCCTGAGCCAAAGGCAGATGCTCAACCACTGAGCCATCCAGGCGTCCCCGGTTTTGAACTTCTAACCTCCAGAACCATGTGACAAGGCACTTCTTTTGTCTCAAACCAGCCGGTTTGTGGTACGTGGTGGTTACTGTAGCCCTAGAGAACCAATATGATAAGGAAACAAGGGTACAGGGTGGGGGGTGATGAGGGAAGCAGAGGCCAGAGAGGAAGATGCCACCTTGCTGGCTTTGCAGGTGGAGAGACCACTGGCCAAGAAGGAAAGCAGGTGCCTCTGGAAGCTGGAACAGGTTAAGAGGTGCATTCTCCCCTGGGGCTTCCAGAAGCAACAAGGCCCTGGCAGCAGTTAAAATAAGCTCCCCGCGACCCGTGACCGATTGCTATGCTCCCGAACTGTAATAATACCTATGCGTTGTTTTAATCTGCCACATTTGTCACAGGAACCACAGGAAATGAACACAGCAGGCTGAGGACCAGGGTGCAGACAGGGAGGGGCAGATATGAGAGAGAGAAGCGTAGGGGGGAGTGTCATCGGGCGGAAGGGTAAAGTGGCATCAGGGCCTGGTCCCAGGGCACAGGCCACAGAGGAGCCAAAGCAATCAGAGAGATAACACGGACATGAGGGATAAGAGCCAGGGGGCTGACACCTGTCACTCATTAGGCAGCACAGAGTTCTCACTTCTCAAAGCCACCTCTGTGCCGATGGCTTCCCGTGGCGCTCTCCCGCCCAGCCCCGTCACCATCACCGTCACTGTCACTGTCACCAGAGCCCCAAATTCCATCAGGCCTTGGCTGCGCTTACACAGAAACCACAGGCTGCAGGTTCCAAAGGTATAACCAACCAGGAGACATGAATGGAGAAGCAGGGGACACTGTGTCCCCCAGGATGATGTGATAAATGTGCTGGTTCGACAGTGAAAATGTAAAATCCACAAGACCAGCACTTGTCTGCTCAACTCACCCCTGGGTTCCTAGAGCCTAGAACCGTAGGTCTCAAACTGGGTGATCATTCCAGGACAAATTCGACAGTAAGAGCTTTCTGGTTGTCACGGTTGGGGTCAAGGGCAGGGCTACTGTCATCTAGTGGGTGGGGGCCAGGGATGATGCTTAGTATACACACACACACACACACACACACACACACACGAGAATAATCCCGCAGAACAACGGCCCTATAGATGTCCGAGTCCTAGTCCCCAGAATTTAGGAATTTGTTAGGTGACACAGAGAAGGGCTTAAGGTCGCAGACAAAATGAAAGCCTGCTGAATCAACTGACCTTGGTACTGAGGTCATCCCGGACCACCCAAGGATGCACAGTACCCTCTCGAGGGCCCTCAGCTGCCGAGACCTAATGGGAAGAGGGAGAACCAGATGGGCAGCAGGAAAAGGTTCGAGCCCACTGTTGCTGCTTTGAGGATGTGGGAAGGTGCCACGGGCTGAGGAAAGCATGAGGCTTCTAGAACCTGGAAAAGACAAGGAGACAGATTCTCCACTAGAGGCCCCTCAGAAGGAATATAGCCCCCCCCTCCCACCCCGACGCCTTGATCTTAGCTCATGAAGGCCCATTTTGGATTTCTGACCTTTACAAGTGGAAGGGCGGGGCACCCGGGTAGGTCAACGGTTGAGTGTCTGCCTTTGGCTCAGATCATGATCCAGGGGGCATGGGATCCAGTCCACATCAGGCTCCCCACGGGGAGCCTGCTTCTCCCTCTGCCTGTGTCTCTGCCTATCTCCCTGTGTCTCTCATGAATAAATAAATTTTTAAAATCTAAAAATAAATAAAAGTGGAAGAGAGGGGCACCTGGGTGGCTCAGATGGTTGGGCATCTGCCTTCAGTCCAGGTTATGATCTCCCGGTCCTGAGATTGAGCCCCACATCAGTCTCCCAGCTTAGTGGGGAGTCTGCTTCTCCCTCTCCCTCTGCCTCTCCCTGTGCTCATGTCCCCTCTCTCTCTCTCTCTCTCTCTATCCCTGTCTCAAATAAATAAATAAAATTTTTTTAAAAAAAATAAAAATAAAAGTGGAAGAGAATAGAGTCACCACCCTCCATCTGTGGCAGACACATTCCAAGACAGCCCCCAGCGGATGCCAGAAAACACAGATAGTACTGAACCCCAGATATACTGTTTCTTCCTATCCATACATACCTGTAATCAAGTTTAACTTAAGAATTAGACACAGTAAGAGATGAACAGCAATAAGTAATAATAAAGTAGGACAATTACAACAACATTCTGTAATAAGGGACGCCTGGGTGGCTCAGCAGTTGAGCGTCTGCCTTCGGCTCAAGGCCTGATCCTGGAGTCCCGGGATCGATTCTCACATTAGGCTTCAGGCTTCCTGCATGGAGCCTGCTTCTCCCTCTGCCTGTGTCTCTGCCTCTCTCTGTGTGTGTTTCTCATGAATAAATAAATAAAATATTTTTTTTAATTCTGTAATAAAAGTTATGCAAATGTGGTCTCTCTCAAAATATCTTTTTTTTTAAGATTTTATTTATTCATGAAAGACAGAGAGAGGCAGAGACACAGGCAGAGGGAGAAGCAGGCTCTGCTTCTTATTGTACTGGACTCACTCTTCCTCTTTTGTGTGTGGGTGTTCCAATAAAAACGTATTTGTGAACACTGAAGTTTGGATTTCATATAATTTTCTCATCACAGAATATTCTTCTGTTATTTCCTAAGCACTTAAAAACAGATAACCATTCTTTGTTCCTGGGCAGTACAAAAACAGGCAGCAAGCCAGATTTGGCCTGTGAGCTATGGCTTTCTGACCCCTGACCTAGGATATTAAGTATCAAGAAGGCAGGGACCTTGCTCGTTATAACTATTATTATTATTATTATTATTATTATTATTATTATTATTAAGGGTTTTTTTTCAGGCAGGGGAGGAGCAGAAAGGGAGAATCTCAAGCAGGCTCCATGCCAAGCGTGGAGCCTGACGTGGAGCTCTATCTCATGATCTTGAGATCATAACTTGAGCTGGACACTTAACCGACTGAGCCACCCAGGCGTCACTCCCCCATCCTTTAATTAAGTTTTTTATTTTAATTCCAGTAGAGTTAACACACAGGGTTATATTAGTTTCAAAAGTATCACTCTTCCTCCTCTTGGGATGACATGAGCCAATAAAATGTCCAGGTGATGAGACGAAGTGAAGGGGAATGAGGTAGGCACGTGATGTAATGTTAGGCTACTCTTGACCTCCGACAACACGTCAGAAGGAGGATCATCTGCTTCTGGGTAAGAGGGGACTGCTGTAAACTGGTGTTGCTCCAAACCAGTGAATTTGTGGTCATTTGTCACAGCAGCCATAGGAAACTAATACAGGCCCCAAATGTCAACGGAGTCGGGAGTGAGAAAGTCTGTCCTAGAGTGGCACCCAGCACACAGAAAGATCCCCGAAGGCATGGATGATTGAAAGTTGGATCTGTACAAATGATTTCATTTTTGTGGCCAAATATGCTTCCCGGCTGGTCTCTTAGCCAATGGCTTGTCAGTAAGAGGTGCCACCCACCATAGTCACCCTGCTGGCATTTCGTCTTTGACCTTGAGGCCAAGGACACCACAAAACTTGCCTCACATGTGTGCTACAGGGAGGGGTGTTTCATTATTGTGCGGTTTTGACAGGGACTAGAATTTATTCCTCAAGCTTGTAAGATTTAAGCCCTGATGGTATCATCACTAATCCAGTTATAATTAACTCGCCGCTCACAGAAATGGTGGAGAAGCTCCTGGAATTAAGTAAAGAACCCCTGAGCTGTCCTCCCCCGCCCCCTGCCCCATTATCAGTTTATGTAAGGAAACGTGAACTTATGTTAAAGCAGTTTCAGGTTCATTGTCAGGTTTTATTGAGATACAACTCGGGTCACTTGGGTGGCTCAGCGGTTGAGTGTCTGCCTTCGGCTGGGGGCGTGATCCTGGGGTCCTGGGATCTAGTACCACACCGGGCTTCTTGCAGGGGGCCTGCTTCTCCCTGTGCCTGTATCTCTGCCTCTCTCTCTGTGTCTCTCATGAATAAATAAATAAATAATCTTTAAAAAAAGAGAGATACAACTCACATCCCGTACAACCCACCCTTTGAACATGTACTACTCAATGGTTTGGGGTATATTCACCAAGTCGTGCAAACATCACAATCCATTTGAAAACATTTTTACCACCCCAAGCAGAAATGCCAAAGTATTCCAACCAAAACTGCAAATGTCCATGTTCATAGCGGCATTATGCACGATGGCCAGAAGGTAGAAACAACTGAGATGTCTATCAATGGGTAAATGTATAAATAAAGTGTGGTGCATTCACACGATGAAATATTATTAGGCCATGAAAAGGAGTGAGGCACTGCCACGCGTGGCAAGTAGATGAATCTTGAAAACATTACACTAAGTGAAATAAGACATACACGGGGAGCCTGGGTGGCTCAGTCCATTAAGTCTGCCTTCAGCTCAGGTCATGACCCCGGGGTCCTGGGGTACAACCCCCACATTGGGCTCCCTGCTCAGCGAGGAGCCTGCTTCTCCCTCTCCCTCTGCCTGCCACTCCCCCTGCTTGTGTTCTTTCTCTCTCTCTCTGTCAAATAAATAAATAAACAAAGTCTTAAAAAAAAAAAAAAAGAAGGAAGACAGACACAAAAGACCACGTAACACATTATTCCACCTACATGAAAAATCCAGAATAGGCAAATAATCCATAGAGACAGAAAGTAAATTAGTGCTTGCTAAGGGCTGGGGGAGGTGGGATGGGATGTGACGACTTCGTGGGTACAGGGGTTTTGGGTAGGAGTGAAGAGAATGTTCTAGAATGAGATAGCAGTGAAGGTCATCTGAAATTGTACTGAATGACACTGAACTTACGCTTTAAAATGGTTAAAATGGTACGTTTTGTGTCCTTTCGGCCTTCCCACTATACAACAGAGAAACACTGTAGTAATTAGCAGTCCCTCCCCCACTGACCCCCGCGGGTCTCCCACAGTCCCAGCCAACCACTAATCTACTTCCCGTCTTAACAGCAGTTTCATTTTTAACCACAGGGCAGAGCCTGGCACTTGGTAAGTTCTACATAAGCTGGGGCTGCAGTTCTTGCCATGATTTTCATTTGTATTCTAACCAAAGGCACTCCTTCGGGAAGCTTTCAGCACCCACAGCGGCTGGAGATGGGAGGAACCCTTCCCAACATGGGAACTGGCTTTTCAAATCCAGTCGGATCTGGGGTGTTCTGGTTTCCTGCCTTTGCCTGGAAATTCCAGTGCAGCCCCTACCAGAGGCTCCCCCTTCTAATGAAAAGCCACACATTGCAGCCTCATGCACCAGAGCTGGCCCACAGGTGAGTTTTCTTTGCCCATGCAGTGTTTTAATTTTTTTTTTTTAATTTCAAGATTAGGAGATGTCTCTAAAATGGGAAGACCTGCAACCTCCCAGTTAATTCAAGTACTCAGCTGGAGCAGCTGTAAACGAAACATGACTTCACTGTTAGCAAAATTGCTTCACTGTCTCCTGGCCTCTAGAAATCATCCCCCCTCCTTTTTTTAAGATTTTATTTATTATTCATGAGAGACACACAGAGAGAGACAGAAACACAGGCAGAGGGAGAAGCAGGCTCCCTGCAGGGAGCCTGGTGCAGGACCCAATCCCAGGATTCTGGGATCACAACCTGAGCCAAAGGCAGATGCTCAGCCACTGAGCCCCCTAGGTGCCCCTTACCCCCACTTTTTCTCCCCCTTCCCCACCCCGACGTCCTTTTCTCCCTCTTGCTCCATCAGCCCTCCCAACACTGTTGTAATAAATCCCCTGTGTTAAATTCCCTCTGTTTGAAATACCTAGACTAGCTTCTGTTCAGATGCTGTGGCTCCACAGAACCCAGCTTCTGGGTGAGGATCTCTGTTCTGGGTGGCTGTTCTGAGTGCCACAACCAAGGAAGAATTCTAGGCAAACAGGATGTTTATCTCAACCCTGCCCACTCGGGCTGATCTGGGACAGCCTGGTTCCGGGCTGTGTAGGGGATGGCGGTGGAGGAGCTGCTGAGCCCATAGGCAGAAGGAGGGGACCCAAGTCTTAGTCTTAGTAATAAAATACAATAGGCCAGGGGCCTTAGACAACAGATATTTATTTTCTCACCATTCTGGAAGCTGAGAAGTCTAAGATGTTGGCAAATTTGGTTCCCAGTGAGGTCTTGCTTCCTGGCTTACAGACGGCTGCCTTCTCACCATGTGCTCATGGGGGGGGGGGGGCGGGGGGATGAACCGTGGTGTCTCTTTCTCCTCTTATAAGGACACCAATCCCATCTGGGGATCCCTGCCCTCGTGACCTTATCTATACCAAATTACCTCCCAAAGGCCTCACCTCCAAATACCATCATGTTGGGAGTTAGGGCTTCAACCTATGAATTTGGGTGGAGTGGGAGGTGGGACACAAAACTTCAATCCATAACATTCAGGCAAATAGAAAGCAGTAATAATGATAATTATTGTTCAGTATGCCCAGACAGTTCATGTATATGATCTCACTGATCACAGTCCTGAGTTGTGTGTCAGCGATCTCTTGCTATGTTACAAATCAGCCCGAGACTTGGCACTTCAGAGTAACAGCAGCAAGTATTTATTATATTTCTCAGAGTCTGTAGGCAGGAATTCAGAAGCAGCTCATTAAGGCAGATCCAGCTCAAGAGCTCTCACGAGGCTGCAGTCAGGTGGTGGCTCAGGCTAGGACTGTCTTGAAGCTTTCTTAATCCACCTGTCTGGTGCCAGAGGCTCCCTGGCGTCTCTCCTCTGTTCCCCATGAGGTGTCTCCAGTATAACAGGGCTCCCAAGGCATAAGTCCTGAGAGACAGAGAGAGAGAGAGAGAGACCCAGGTGTGACTGTGTCACCTTCTCTAACCTAGCCTCAGAAATAGAAGTCAGTTAGCAATCCTTTCCACTACATTCTTTTTTTTTTTTTTTAGGATTTTATTTAAATGAGAGGGCGGGAGGGAGAGAGAGAGAGAAAATGAGGGGGGGCAGGGGCAGAGGGAGAAGCAGAGTCCCCACTGAGCAGAGAGCCCAACACAGGGTTCGATCCCAGGAGCCCAGGATCACAACTTGAGCTGAAGGCAGCTGCTTAACTGACTGAACCACCCAGGCATGCTCCCCAACACTGCATTCTATTCATGACAAACAAGTGAGTAAGGCCACCCCATATTCAAGAGCATGGGGATCTTAGAGTCTGCCTTCTTATGAGAGGACTGTAAAGAATCTGTGAGCATGTTCTAAAATCCTCACAAAGGGGTACTATTTTATGTCCACTTTATAGATGAGCAAACTGAGGCCTAGAGAAGTTAAGTAACTTGCCCGACGTCACACAGCCCAGGATTCACATCATGAATCACACTGTGGCTCCAGATCCCACATTCTGTGGCATCTCACGTTATCTGGCACCTCTGCCTGTGGCCACACTGAGCAGAGCTCTTCTAAGGAACAGTGAAGACAGTGAGGAATGACTGCATGGATATCTATAAACTGTTCAAAGAAAATGCTCAAAGGTCTGCCAGTAAAAGTGAGCTCCCCAGGCCTGCCTTTTTGCCTGTGATGCTAACAAGGAAATTCAGAAGGAGCTCTTTAAAATGCAAGACTCCAACTGCTACTAAAGGGAGAGCTACAAAGTGACTAAAAGGGTTCTTTTTAACAAAAATAATTTTTTAAATGTACAAAAGAGAGGGCACCTGGGTGGCTCAGTGGTTGAGCGTCTGCCTTCAGCTCAGGTCGAGATCCCAGGGCCCTGGGATCTAGTCCCGCATCCGGCTTCCCGAAGGGAGCCTGCTTCTCCCTCTGCCTGTGTCTCTGCCTCTCTCTCTGTGTGTCTCTCATGAATAAATAAATAAAATATTTAAAAAAAATAAAATAAAATGTAAAAGAGAAGTGAAGGTGTTCTGTGTTCCCTGCAGCTACACACGACATACTATTGTGCATAATCAAGCTCTTCAAAAAAAAAAAAAAAATCTGCCTCCTAAAGTAACAAACTGAGGACTTTCCCAGCAACACCCATCTTGTGTTCCCGTGCAGTCCTCGGGGCTCGCGTTCCTGGCACCAGCCTGGTCTGTTCATCTAAGACTGTCCTTTGAAAGGCGCATTTGAACAAGAGAGTCTGGGAGAGTCTCCTAGAAATTGTTGCTATCTCTTGAGAAAAATAACTCCCGGAGAAGCCCGCAATTCTGATTGGTTGTCTTCTTTGATCATTTGTTGCCATGGTGATAACATCATCTTTCTATTATTAAAAGGCATAGATGCTTGTCGGGCCTCCCCACCAACCCCCTTTCTTTCTCTCTCTCAGTCGGAAGAGGATCGTTGCACGTTTCTCCCACAAACACAATGGAAATAAGAGCCTGCGATTCTGCTCGATTTCTTATTTTTAACAAAGAGGCTGAGAGCCCTGTGTCGTTTAAAGCAACCGAAGCCCTCAGTCCTGAGCAGTCAGATCCGCACAAAAGGTGCGAGGAGCTGCGATCTTACCGTCGCCAGAGCGCCCACTGGTGGGAGATGAGAGAACAACAGGGCTGGCTCTCCCAGGACTGCGCTTCCCTCCCTTGCTCTCTGGGCGACTCGCCGCCGCCACCCACCTGGCCCGGCTTGGGGTGGAAGGAAGCCGCCGGGGACAGAGATGCCTGGGAATTCTGCAGACCGTGGGGGAATATTCACTCCCTCTCCCAGCACACATTATGGACACGGACTGTATGGCGGGCACTGTGCTTTGCCCTCTACGCTGTTTGCATCCTCCAGAAACAGAGAGGTTAAGTCTCTTCTTGCCCAGGATCACACAGCCAGAAACTGGAGTTATTTAAACCCAGGTGTCTCTTGGGACGCCTTGGGTGGCTCAGCAGTTAAGCGTCTGCCTTCAGCTCAGAGTGTGATCCTGGAATCCCGGGATCGAATCCCACATCTGGCTCCCTGCTTCGCCCTCTGCCTATGTCTCTGCCTCTCTCTCTCTCATGAATAAATAAAATCTTTAAAAATAAAAAAATAAAAATAAATAAACCCAGGTGTCTCTAGGCAGAGAAATTTAGCATAAGCCAAGTGTGGGGGGACCCAGAAGTCTTCTAATCTTCTTTCAAGAGGGGACTATCCAGTACTGATTGGGTTTATCAGCAAGAGACTCTCAACATCCAGCTATATAACAGTCAGGGTAAATCACGGTGAATAGTTACCGAGCTCTTTCCCCGTGTTCGTGGCCAAGCACTTTAGATGTATATCTCACTAAATCCTCTGGACAAGTTTAGGGAGAAAAATATTATAAATGTGTCAGTTTCACAGAGGAGGAGACAGAGGGTCAGAGAGGCCCTTTACATTGCCGAAGGTCTCACCACCAGAAAGTGCTGGAACCAGGATTGTGAACTCCTGTCTTCCTGGCTGTAAAGTCTCTGCTTTTCTGCAAAATACTATTTAGGAAGAGAGGCAGGATATGAGGTTGGCCCTGACTCAGTGCAGAAAGTGTTTTCTGGGCCGAGGCAAGAGCTGTGCCATTTTCTGATGAAGCTACTTTGAGGGCTTTCTTCCCATCTGTTGCTGCATCACAAATCACCCCCAAAACCTGGTGGCTTATAACACCATTATTTATTTGACTCACAAATCTGCAATTTGGAGAAGTCAGTGATAGTTCTCTGCTCTGTGTGGTGTCAGCTGGAGAGAATCAGAATCCACTTCCCAGGTGTGCCTGGGTGGCTCAGTGGGTTAAGTGTCTGCCCTCAGCTCAGATCATGACCTCAGAGTCCTAGGATGGAGCCCTACAGTGAGCGCTCTGCTCAGCAGGGAGCCTCCTTCTCCCTCTGCCCCTCCCCCGCTTGTGCTTACTTTCTCGTGCTCACTCTCTCTCAAATAAATAAAATATTTTTTAAAAAATTTTAAAAATAGGGGATCCCTGGGTGGCGTAGCGGTTTGGCGCCTGCCTTTGTCCCAGGGCGCGATCCTGGAGACCCGGGATCGAGTCCCACGTCGGGCTCCCGGTGCATGGGGCCTGCTTCTCCCTCTGCCTGTGTCTCTGCCTCTCTCTCTCTCTCTCTCTCTCTGTGACTATCATAAATAAATAAAAATTTTTTAAAAATTAAAAATTTTAAAAATAGAGACACCTGGGTGGCTCAGCGGTTGAGCATCTGCCTTCCTCTCAGGGTGTGATCCCGAGTCCGGGGATCGAGTCCCACATCCGGCTCCCAGCAAGGAGCCTGCTTCTCCCTCTGCCTGTGTCTCTGCCTCTCTCTGTGTGTCTCTCATGAATAAATAAATAAAATCTTTTTTTTAGGCTTTTAAAAAATAAAATGTTAGGGGTATCCCTGGGTGGCGCAGTGGTTTAGCGCCTGCCTTTGGCCCAGGGTGCAATCCTGGAGACCTGGGATCGAATCCCACATCGGGCTCCCGGTGCATGGAGCCTGCTTCTCCCTCTGCCTATGTCTCTACCTCTCTCTCTGTGCGTGTGACTATCATAAATAAATAAAAATTAAAAATAAATAAATAAATAAATAAATAAAATCTTAAAAATTAAAAATCAATAAAATATTTTAAAAAATAAATAAATGCAGCACTAGTTAGAAACTGACCACTCAGTTTCTCCTTACCCATTTTCTGGGAGGAGGATAGGAGGCTGAATCCCCTGCATAGCCTTGGCCTCAGAGCTCTAGGAATACAAAAATCTAAGAATTGTTTTGGGAACAAAAAGTGTCATTTGGGGAGAGAGTATCTCTTTGGGGGAGGTATTTAAGGATCCATAGGCTGGACCTGCCTTTTATTGGGTGACTTACCAAAGACCTTGTTAACTCAGTGGGTAATTCTGGAGGCAGAATGACACAAACCCAAGCTCTCAGCCTTTGGAGCCAAACAGTCCAGTATCCAAATCCCAGCTTTGTCACTATCTGTGTATCCTTGGTCCATTGCAATTGCAGATTCCTCATCTGTAAAGTGAGAATCAAAATAATATCCAGTGGGAGTCAGGTGATGCCTGCAGAGCCAGATGTATGGACCAGAGCAGGATCCGGAACAGGACACAGAATCAGTGTTGCTGGCAGGTGCTTCAGGCCCACTGTGGCTGGCATCTATTTCCACTGGTGCCAGAGCCGCTACCTGCCCCTGTGGGCACACGAGCTACTACAACTGGGTCACCCAGGCTCACAGTCCCTGTCCCCATCAGAACTGTCCACAAGCTGGGACTGACACACTGTGAATGGTATAAACTACATTAGTGTAACCCAGAACAGCACACGCCCCAAGGTGGAACACACACAGTGAGCTCACAGAATACAAAGCCGATCTCTCCAGAGAGCTGGCATCCGTGACACCCTTTCTAGAAAGGAATAGGCAGGTAGCGGAAATCTGCACCACAGCCTCCTGGTCACAGTCACCCATGGGGAGCCCTGGAGGCATCTTTGCTGACCACAGTCCCTGCCACCTGTGTACGGGGAGAGGGTCATAAGGGGGTTGAGATGAGGTCGTCCTACATTTCTGGATGAAAAAGATATGATTGAGGGTTACAATTTATATAAAGTCAGAAAGGCACTAATGAGAGTCCTGACTTTGAAGAGCTCTGTATATTGGAGAACCCTGTGGTTTAGACTGGCTGCTTCTGGAGTAGCAATCTGTACAAGAATGAAGTCATCTGAAGTTAGCAGATGAAGGTTTGGTGAGAACTGATATTTGCACAGGGTTGGAGCAACCTCACAGATGACTTATTAAGTACAAAAGGATAAAGAATAACTTTAAGCAGAGAAGCTCACCGTCATCAGTAACAGGACAAAGTGACGTCAACTGCCTGCTGATAAGATACAGTGAGGACTGAGTTATTTCTAGGATATTTCTTTTTTTAAAAATGTATCAGCTGAATCTGGTCCTGAGAAAACATCAGACAAACCCAAATTGATGGACATGCTACAAAGTAACTGGTATAAGATTTTCAAAACTGTCAATTTCATAAAACACAACAAAAGACTGAAGAACTGCTCCAAACTAAGGCAATATGACAGTTAAATGGAACAAGTGATCCTGACTGGAGAAGAAGAAGAGGAGGGAGAAGAAGAAGAAGAAGAAGAAGAAGAAGAAGAAGAAGAAGAAGAAGAAAAGAAGGAGGAGGAGGAGGAAGAGGAAGAGGAGGGGAGGGGGAGGAGGAGGGGGGAGGAGAGGAAGAAGGAGAAGAAGAAGAAAGAAGAAGAAGAAGAAGAAGGAGAAAGAAGAAGAAATAGAAGGAGGAGAAGGGGAAGGAGAAGGAGAAGGAGGAGTGCCTGAGTAGCTCAGTGGTTGAGCATCTGCCTTTAGCTCAGGTCGTATCCCAGGGTCCTGGGATCAAGTCTCACATCAGGCTCCCTGCAGGGAACCTGCTTCTCCCTCTGCCTATGTCTCTGCCTCTCTCTGTGTGTCTCTCATGAATAAATAAACTAAATCTATGAAAGAAAGAAAGAGGGGCACCTGGATGGCTCAGCGGTTTGGTGCCTGCCTTCACCCCAGGTCGTGATCCTGGAGTCCCAGAATCGAGTCCCATATTGGGCTCCCTGCATGGAGCCTGCTTCTCCCTCTGCCTGTGTCTCTGCCTCTGTGTGTGTGTCTTTCATGAATAAATAAATTAATTTTTTTTTAAAAAAAGGAAGATAGAAAGAATTCCTTTTCCTGTAAAGGACAGGGTTGGCACAGCTAGCAGACTTTGAATAGGCCTGTATGTTAGATTGTTATATCAGTGTTAAATTTTATGATTGTGATTATTGTACTGCCATTTGATAGGTGAATGTATTTGTTCTCAAGAAATTCATGTATAAGTACCTAGAGGTAACGTGGCCATGAGGTCTGCAACTTATTCTCAAATGATTCAGAAAACCTGATACGTCATCATATATATGGTTGATAATGCCATATGTACTCAGTTCTCAGCTACTAGTTTTAGCATACCTGCTGGGGCAGAGATTATCCAACACTCATCAAATCTCACTCCTCCCCCCCTTCTTTTTTTCTAAGATTTTATTTTTTTATTTGTCAGAGAGAGAGAGAGCGAGAACAAGCAGGGGGAGGGGCAGAAGGAAAGGGGAAAGTAGGCTCCCGGCTGAGCAAGTAGCCCCATGTGGGACTCTATCCCAGCACCCTGGGATCACAACCAGAGCCAAAGGCAGACACTTAACTGACTGAGCCACCCAAGTGTCCCTCATTTCCTCTTCTTGGACAAACAGCTAGTTACATTCCCCAGCCTCTCTCACAGTTATAACTGGCCATGGAGCTGGGTTCTGGCTTACAATCTGCAATTAAAACGCATGCTCAAAAAAAACAAAAAAAAAAAAACAAAAACAAAAAAAAAAACGCACGCTCTACATCCAGACAATTTACCCACATGGTCCTTGGATGTTCTTTCTTCCCCCAGGTTCTCACTAGACCATGGATCCAGAAGAGAATTCTGAGTATGCGGGGGACCTCAGAACCACAAGAGAAAAGGAAACTGGATCCCCGAAGGCCATCTGCATAAGAGGAACCAGCAATAGACATTGTGTGAGTGAGATATGCACACTTTTTCGCTGTGGTAAGCCACTGAGATTGGGGAGCTTATTTGTTACAACAGCTCACATCACTTCTGTAAGTAGTGACAACAGTAAGTGTCCTTCTTCCATATTTTCTCTTTTTTTTTTTTCTTTTTTAAAGATTTTTCTTGGGATGCCTGGGTGGCTCAGCGGTTGAGCGTCTGCCTTCAGTTCGGGTTGTGATCCTGGAGTTCTGGGATCGAGTCCTACGTTGGGCTCCCTGCATGGAGCTTCTCCCTCTGCCTATGTCTGCCACTCTCTCTCTGTCTCTCATGAATAAATAAATAAAATATTTTTTTATTTTTTTAAGATTTTTATTTATTTATTCATGAGAGACACAGATTGGGAGAGAGAGAGGCAGAGACAGAGCCAGAGGGAGAAGCAGGCTCCATGCAGGAACCCGATGTGGGACTCGATCCTGGGTCTCCAGGATCAGGCCCTGGGCTGAAGGCAGTGCTAAACCACTGAGCCACCCGGGCGGCCCTAAAATATTTTTTTTTAAAGATTTTTCTTATTTATTTGAGAGAAAGCATAAGTGGGAGGGGTAAAAGAGGAGGGAGAGGGAGAAGCAGACTCTACACGGAGTGTGTAGCCTGACTTAAGACAATCCCAGGACCCTAACATAATGACTTGGACCCTGGGATCATGACCTGAGCAGAAACCAAGAGTCAAAAGCTCAACTATCTGAGCCACCCAGACACCCCTCGTGTTCGATCTGCCAGTGGGAAGTGGCAACAGCTGTAGCAGCTGCTTGGATTCGGACATGGAAGCCACATGTGGAAGATGGCAGGGCCAAGCCACCAGCCCCAGATGACCTCCCTGAGCAATGCTGGTGCAAGATCTGCTGCAGGAAACGACTAGAAATCATTATAGGAGAAAGGTGAGGTTTGAGGAAACTGCTTTTCAAGAAAAACTTGGGAGAAAGAATAGAAATGTATAAAGAGAAGGGGATTAAGAATGGTTTTCCAGGGATGCCTGGGTGGCTCAGCAGTTGAGCGTCTTCCTTTGGCTCAGATCATGATCCCGGGGTCCTGGGATCAAGTCCCACATCTGGCTCCCTGTGGGGAGCCTGCTTCTCCCTCTACCTATGTCTCTATCTCTCTCAGTGCTCTCATGAATAAATAAATAAATAAATAAAATCTTGTTTAAAAAATAAATAAATATAAATGATCTAAACACTCTGATTAAAATACAGAGATTGTCAGACTGGATAAAAGAGCAAGACCCAACTACATGCTGTCCATAGAAACACACTCTAAATATAGAGTCACATCAAAAATAAAAGGGTATGGGCAGCCCAGGTGGCTCAGCAGTTTAGTGCCACCTTCAGTCCAGGGCCTGATCCTAAAGACCTGGGATTGAGTCCCACGTCAGGCTCCCTTCATGGAACCTCCTTCTCCCTCTGCCTCTGTCTCTGCCTCTCTCTCTCTCTCTCTCTCTGTGTGTGTCTCTCATGAATGAATAAATAAAATCTTTTAAAAAAATAAAATAAAATGGTAAGGACGCCTGGGCACCCAATAAAAGCGGTTGAGCACCTGCCTTCGGCTCAGGTTGTGATCTCAGGATCTGGGATCGAGTCCCACATCGGGCTCCCTGCGAGGGGCCTGCTTATCCCTCTGCTTGTGTCTCTGCTTCTCTCTCTCTCAGTCTGTGTCTCTCATGAATAAATAAATAAATCTTAAAAAAATAATAAAAATAAAAAAATAAAAAGGTAGAAAAAAATATACCATGCAAGGAGAAAATAAGAACCTGGGGTGTTTATATTGAGTCAGACCAAGCAGACTTCAGAACAAGGAATATTCCTCAAAATAAAGAGGGTCATTTCAATACTTATGAAATCATTTGTCAGGAAGACATAACAATCATAAATGTAGATGTACCAAATAACAGAATTTCAAAATACATGCAGCAAAATTTGACAAGTCTAGATAGGAAAATAGACAAACTCACTATTACAATTGGAAATGTTAACACTGCTCTCTCAGTAGTTGTTAGAATAAGTAGGCAAGAAAACAGTAAAGACATAGAAGACTTGAGCAACACTGTCACCCAATTTTACCTAATTGACATTTATAGACTACTCCACACAACCACATTCTTTTCAAGTGCTCATAGAATATTAACCAATATATGCCATATATTGGTGACCCATAAAACAAGCCTCAATAAAGTTCAAAGATTGAAGAGTATATTCTCTAATCATCATGGATTTTTTTTTTAAGATTTTATTTATTTATTTGAGACAAGAGAGAGACAGAGAGCACAAGTAGTGGAAGGGGCAGAGAGAGAGGGAGAAACAGACTCCCCTGCTGAGCAGGGAGCCTGATGAAGGGCTTAATCCCAGGACTCTGGGATCACGATCTGAGCTGAAGGCAGACACTTAACCCACTGAGCCCCCAGGCGCCCGTCATCGTGGAATTAAATTAGAAATCAATAAAAGATGCATGGGAAAACCCCAAATATCTGAAAATTACATACAATAATAAATAATCTAGATATCAAAGAAGAAATCACAAGGGAAATTAGGAAGTGTCTTGGATTTGATAATACAACATGTATTAACATTTAAAATACAACATGCCAAAATTTGGAGGATGCAGCTAAAACAATGCTTAGAGGGAAATTTTATTTTATTTTATTTTATTTTATTTTATTTTATTTTATTTTTTAATTTTTATTTATTTACTCATGAGAGACACAGAGAGAGAGGCAGAGGGAGAAGCAGGCTCCATGCAGGGATCCTGATGCGGGACTCGATCCTGGGACTCCAGGATTATGCCCTGGGAGGAAGGCAGGCGCTAAACTGCTGAGCCATCCAGGGATCCTGAAATCTAATTTTAAATGCTTATCTTAAACAAAAACCTACCATGACTGGAAGTATAATGTAGTATTTATGAGCATGGAATCTGAAACCAAGCTCTCTGGTTCAAATGCTGTTTCTATTACTACCTAGCTATTTACCTTAGGCAAATAACTCCTCTGTGCCTCAGTTCCTTCTTCTTTGGAATGGAGATTATAATAGTACCTACCTCATAGGGTGAATATGTAGATTTAATTCATTTATATCTTCAGAGCAGTGCTAACAATGGAAATATAATGCAGCCACACATGTTGTATTAAGTTTTCTAGGAGTCACATTAAAAAAGTAAAACAAGAGCACCTGAGTGGCTCAGTGGTTGAGTCTGCCTTTGGTTCGGGTCATGATCCCAGGGTCCTGGGATCAAGTCCCATATCAGGCTCCCCATAGGGAAACTACTTCTCCCTCTGCCCCTCTCTCTGTGTCTCTCATGAATAAATAAAATCTTAAAAAAAAACAGTAAAACAAAATACATGAAAGTAAATATAACAATATATCTTATTTAACCTAATATGTACAAAATAATATATTTTCATTATGTAGCACTAGCGCCATTTCAAGAGATCAGTGACAAGGTGTGGTTAGTGGCTACCATATTGGACCCAGAGCTCTAAAGTACTTGAATAATCCTGGGCACATTGGAAATGCTTTGTGTTTGTTAAATAAATATCAAGAAAGATGGGGGCACCTGCCTGACTCAGTTGGAGAAGCATGGGACTCTTGTTCTTGGCGTTGTGAGTTCAAACCCCATGTTGAGTGTTAGAGATTACTTAAAAATAAGACCTTTAAGGATGCCTGGGTGACTCAGTGGTTGAGCGTCTGCCTTTGGCTCAGGGCGTGATCCCAGGATCTGGGATCGGGTCCCGCATCGGGCTCCCTGCATGGAGTCTGCATCTCCCTCTGCCTGTGTCTCTGCTCTCTCTCTGTCTCTCATGAATGAATAAATAAAAAATCATTTAAAAAAATAAATAAGACCTTTAAAAAATAAATAAAAACTTGAGACGCCTGGTTGGCTCAGTGGTTGAGCATCTGCCTTCAGCTCACGTCATGATCCTGCGGTCTCAGGATTGAGTCCCATATCAGGTTCCCTGCAAGGAGTCTGCTTCTCCCTCTGCTTCTCTCTCTCTGTGTCTCTCATGAATAAATAAATAAAACCTTAAAAATAAGTAAATAAATAAATAAATACAAAAGTTCTCCTTCCTCTACATCTTAAAAAAAATTAAAAACAAAGAATGGGACACCTGGGTGGCTCAGCAGTTGAGCACCTTCGGCTCAGGGCATGATCCCAGGATCCAGGATTGAGTCCCACATGGGGCTCCCTGCAAGGGGCCTGTTCTCCCTCTGCCTGTTTCTCTGCTTCTCTCTCTCTCTCTCTCTCACATGAATAAATAAATAGATCTTTAAAAAAAAAAAAAGTGTAAGTTCTGCTTCTGAAATCTTTGTTTCACTATTTATATTTGTATGTAAAATGCATATATTAAGTATACATACATACATACATATTAATTATATGGTGGGTTATTATGCCAATGTAGTTCTTATTGTGAACCTCATTCAAAAAAAGCCTGAAAATGGGGATCCCTGGGTGGCTCAGCGGTTTAGCATCTGCCTTCGGCCCAGGGTGTGGTCCTGGAGTCCTGGGATCGAGTCCCACATCAGGCTCCCTGCATGGAGTCTGCATCTCCCTCTGCCTGTGTCTCTGCCTCTCTCTCTCTGTGTGTCTCTCATGAATAAATAAATAAAATCTTAAAAAAAAAAAGCCTGAAAGTGACTGATCAAGATACATTTAAGAGTAGAATTACTAGGTTTTAGCAAATGTACATGTTTGGCTTCCCTGGAGAAATTGCCAAATGGTTCTGTGACCAAGACCATGGTATGGTCATCAAATTCTATTTCCTGTGCCTTCTTCTGGGGCACATGAGAAAATATACTTTCCTATCCCCCAACAGTGACATAGGAACATGTAGCTGGTTCTGGACAATGACATGTGAGCTGAAATGAGAGGTGTCACTTCCAGACCAAATGCATGAAAACTCCCTGGGAAATTCTTTGATCCCTTTCTTCCCCAACTGTGGCAACCTCAGAAACCTTGGGATGAGACAAAAGAGCCCATTCTACTGAGTCACCACATGGAGGACCCACAGTAGAGTGGGTGAGTGAAAAAGAAACTTTAATTGTGTTAACTGAGATTTTTGCAGTTCTTGCTGCACTGTAACCTGGTTACACTGTAACCTAGTCTAACCTATAGGTTAGAATCACTAAAGTGATTCTATCAACCTATACTCCCACCAACAGTGTAGGAGAGTTTCCATCTCCTCCTTTTTTATTTATTCAAAACATATTTCTTGAGCATCTAATACTTCCTGGCTTTAGTTTGGACACTGCAGATAACAAGAGTGAACACAAAAGACAGCAAGAGGGCAGACTGGGTGGCTCAGTGGTTTAGCGCCACCTTCAGCCCACTGCGTGATCCCAGGTCTCTGGGATCCAGTCCCATGTCGGGCTCCCTGCAGGGAGCCTGCTTCTCCCTCTGCCTGTGTCTCTACCTCTCTTTGTGTGTCTCTCAAGAATAAATAAATAAAATCTTAAAAAAAAAAAAAAAAGACAGGAAGATCTAACCTCATGGAGCTTATATTCCAGTGGAAGATTCAAACTATAAAAATAATAACATTATATCATATTTGAGAAGGTGGTCCCTCCTGTGTGAAGGCCATAAAGCCAGGTAAAAGGGATTGGGAGCATTGGGTTACAGTATTAAATGGGACTACCAGGAACATGTCATTTGGAACACTTAGGTGGCTCAGTGGTTGAGTGTCTGCCTTGGTCTCGGGTCATGATCTCGGGGTCCTGGGATCCTGTCCCGCATTAGGCTTCCTGCACGGAGCCTGCTTCTCCCTCTGCCTATGTCTCTGCCTCTCTGTGTCATAAATAAATAAATAAATAAATAAATAAATAAATAAATAAATAAATAAATATTAAATAAATAAATAAATAAAATCTTTTTTAAAAAAGAACATGTCATTTACTAGAAAAAAAAAATTTTAAATAGTCTCCATGCCCGGGGCGTGGGGTTTGGACTCAAGATCCTGAGATTAAGTGTCACATGCTCTACTGATGGAGCCAGCCAGGAGCCCTGAGAATGTGTCAAAGACTTGAACAAAGGAAGACTTTGAACAAAGACTTGAAGCTAAGGAAGAGTTAATACCCTGTGGCTATTGTGAGATGAACAGCTGAAGAAGAGGAAATAATACAAAAGCCCTGAGGGAGAAGCCAGACACAAGTGTTCAAAGAACAGCAAAGAGGCTAGTGTGGCTAGAACTGAGAGAGTGAGGGGGAGAGCCCAGGGAGGTGAAGTCAAAGAAATCACAATCGCCAGCTTGTGGCGTGGGTCCACTGGACTCAGTGTGAAAATCATTTTTTTTTAAAGATTTTATTTATCCACTCATGGGAGACACAGAGAGAGATACAGAGAGAGAGAGAGAGAGAGGCAGAGACACAGGCAGAGGGAGAAGCAGGCTCCATGCAGGGATCCCGACGTGGAACTCCATCCCAGGTTTCCAGGATCAGGCCCCGGGCCGAAGGTGGCGCTAAATGGCTGAGCCACCCGGGCTGCCCCTCAGTGTGAAAATCATTAAAAGGAAACCACACTTGATAGGATGAGCACTGGGTGTAATGCTATATGTTGGCAAATTGAATTTAAATAAAATATTAAATAAATTAAAAATGAAATGAAATGAAATAAAAAATAAAATAAAATAATAAAATAAAATAAAATAAAATAAAATAAAATAAAATAAAATAAAATGAGGTCCAGAGGCCAGAAGGGGGGAGATCCTACTCCCTACCACTCGAATTGGGGACCTCATCAGGAAGTGAGTACTTTGCATTCCCAGCAGCCAGAAAAGCTTGTCTCACAACAGCAACCAGGAGAGGAAGAAAGATTCTCTCCTGCCCAGCAACAGCCCAGCCAATGAGAGTGCTCACACTCAGCTCATGAATAGCCTCTACACTTCAAACTCCCAGATTACTCCAATGGACTTTGAGGTTATAACAACCCCCCTCCCTCTGTAAAAGAGTAGTCCTCTCTTTTGTTCACAGGATGTGCCAAAACCATTTTGCTGAAGCTCCTACCTGGTAGCAATGCTGTGTTATTCCCAAAGAAACCCATTTTTGCTGTTAAAATAGCTGACAGTTTTAAGGTTAACATGGCATTTGCCTAGATGATGGATGTGAACTGGTGTGTTTTGATTTTAATTTGACTTCCCCTGATAATAATGAGGTTGACCCTTGGTTTACTGATCATTACTTTTTTTTTTTATCATTACTTTTTTAAAAGATTTTACCCGTTTGTTTATATGAGAGAGTGAGAGGTGAGAGAGCACAAGCAGGGGGAGGGGCAGAGGGAGACTGAGAGGCAGGCTCTTCGCAGAGCAGGGAGCCCAATGCAGGCTTGATCCCAGGACTCCAGGACCATGACCTAAGCCAAAGGCAGATGCTTAACCACCTGAGCCACCAGGCACCCCTACTGATCATTCCTAAAGCTCAGAAGATTTGAAGCCATGACCCAGACAGTGTCTAGCCTGGCTGTAGCATAAGACAACCTGAGGCCTGGAAGCCAGGAAAATTCACTAAGATCATTTACCAAGCCTGGAAAGGAGATGCTTTGAGACTAGGACCACCAAACTTATCAAACAGAAATACAGGATCCTTGGATGGATTTGAATTTCAAGTAAATAATAAAAAATATGCATTTTAGCCTAAGTATCTCCCATGCAACTTTTTTTTTAAAGATTTTGTTTATTTATTCATGAGAGACACACATGGAGAGAGACAGAGACACAGGCAGAGGGAGAAGCAGGCTCCATGCAGGGAGCCTGAAATGGGACTCCATTCCAGGTCTCCAGGATCACACCCTGGGCTGAAGGTGGTGCTAAACCGCTGAGCCACCCGGGCTGCCCTCCCATGCAACTTTTGCTCGAAAACATTGCATTGAGCAAAAGAAGCCCAAGATTAATTTTTTTTTAATTTTTATTTATATTTGTGATAGTCACAGAGAGAGAGAGAATGAGGCAGAGACACAGGCAGAGGAGAAGCAGGCTCCATGCACCAGGAGCCCGACGTGGGATTCGATCCCGGGTCTCCAGGATCGCGCCCTGGGCCAAAGGCAGGCGCCAGACCCCTGCGCCACCCAGGGATCCCGAAGCCCAAGATTAAAAAAAAAAAAAATTACATGCTATATGATTCCATTTCTATAAAACTCTAGAAAAGGCAAAATTAATCTGTAATGACAGGAGCCAGAACAGTGGTTGCTTGAAGGGGACAGGGATTGACTGGGAAGGTCCACAAGGGAGCTAACTTCTGGGGTGATGGAAATGTTCTATAGTTTGTCTTGAGTAGTGGTTACTCATGTGTATGCAATTGTCAGAACTCATTGAACTAGTTCTTAAGATCTGTGGCATTTTATTGAACATAAATTATGCCATATATGAAAAAAAAAAGGTCACACAATCAGAGCTATCTGATTGGTTCAGAGGCAGGACAGTAGGACCCCCTGAGTGGCTTATGCCTGAATCACACTGTGGGCATAAGAGTCAGCTTCCACCAAAGCAAGGACAGTCACCTGGTGGGGGCGGAGGGGGCGCTGTAAGCAAGGGAGCATGGAGATGTGAGGCAACTGTGTGTTTGGCTGCTGTAACAAAGTGACCCAAAATAATAGTGGTTTAAGTGATACAGAAGCTTATTTCTGGTTTTTTTTTTTTTTTAAGATTTATTTATTTATCTATTTTATGATAGACACAGAGAGAGAGAAAGAGGCAGAGACATAGGAGGAGGGAGAAGCAGGCTCCATGTCGGGACTCCAGGATCGCGCCCTGGGCGGAAGGCAGGTGCCAAACTGCTGAGCCACCCAGGGATCCCCTTATTTCTGTTTTAAATAAAAGTCTGGCAGTGGGAAAGGAAGGATGAGCTCTGCTCCAGGAAATTATCAAGATCCCAGCTCACCATTGGTCTTGAGTTAAGGACAAAAGGGCTAGGTAGGGAGAGATAGGTAGGGGGCCAGGAAATCAGGCTCACAAAGATCCCAGAAATGCTGAGGTGTAAGGAAACCAGAGATAAGGGGTCAAGCCAGACCACCCTGCCCTAGGTGTGGGCGGGGAGGGTGTCTTTTTTATGATAGTCGTCTGTGACCAACAAAGAATAACCAGAATCCCAAAGAAGAAGTAAGCCATTGAAGGTGTTATCACTAGTCCTTACTCAATGGTGATATCAATAGATAATGTTAAAAGGATTTTGGTTCTCTGGCTAGCTTTCAATAAAAGACCAACCCTACAAGCCCCTAGTGGCAACCCTGTTCGGACCCCTCTACTCCTGAGAGCTTTCTCTGTATCTTTGCTTAATAAACTTCCATCACTTTACTCACTCTCCTTTGTCCCCGAGATTTTTTTTTTAATTTTTTTTTTATTATTCATTTATGATAGGCACACAGTGAGAGAGAGAGGCAGAGACACAGGCAGAGGGAGAAGCAGGCTCCATGCACCGGGAGCCCGACGTGGGACTCGATCCTGGGTCCCCAGGATCGCGCCCTGGGCCAAAGGCAGGCGCCAAACCACTGCGCCACCCAGGGATCCCTGTCCCCAAGATTCATTCTTCGACTCTGTGAGACAAGAACCAAGCTGTCCCTTATCAGTATCTCATCTAACACCCACAATGGCTGCTCCACCAGAAGGCAAGAGAGAAGGAGGGCATGTGCCCTCCCTTTAAGAGTATACTCCAAAGTTGCATGCCTCATTTCTGCTCACAATCCTTTTTGGTCTTAATTCAATCAGATGACCGCCCCTAAACGCAAGGAAGATTGGGAAATGCAGTTTTTATTTGGGGTGACAATGTGCCCAGCTAAGCTTCTATTACTCTGGAAGAGAGGAAGCATGGATAATCGAAGACAAATACAATCTCTCCCACTGGTAGTGTAATAGTGTTTAAGAGTGTGGGCTTTTCAGCCAAATTGCTTGGGTTCAAATCCTGATTCTACATCCTCCTATGTGGCCACGGGCAAGCTACTTTAGTTCTGTTCTTGGTCAAGCCTTCATATTTCTCTGGCTTCTCATTTAATTTCTGTGGTAATAAAACAGTTTCATCAAGTCAAAAAATGGAAGTAACAAATCCATAGAGAGACTGAGAATTAAATGAGCTAATGCACACAAAGTGCTTGGAATGGTGCGTGGAACAGAGTTAAGTGCTCAAGGTGTTAGTAGTGGTTACTATATCATAACCCCAGGCAATTCAGGAGCTAAGATCTACCTGGTAGAAATCCAGCATCAAGAGAAAGAGAGTCAGAGAAAAGGAGGAGAGAGCATGAACCTGCTTTCATTTTGCTTATTTGTTCAGTAAATGTGGACTGAGGTCCTTGGCCTTCTGTTTCAGGGCCAGTGCTGATGACCAAGACAGAGTTTAGCCCAGCTCATATCCATCTGGAATTCTTTGGATGCGAGTGATAAAAATTGAACTCAAACTCATTTGGGATAAGGGGGAAATTTTAATAGCTCATGTACTCGAAATCCTGACATGATGGTGTGCAGCTGGCCTCAAGAGTACTGGAACCAGGGAAGTAAATGTCAGCAGGACTCTCACCCCATCCATCACTTATTTGCTTCTCCCTGGTGTCAGTTTTATTCTCTCCTCCAGGAATGGCAAAATAGCCACAGATAGCTCTGGACCTATTCCTTCAAAGCGTCACAACCTATAAAGAAAGACTTTTTTTTTTTAAGATTTTATTTTTTTAAGATCTTATTTATTTGAGAGAGAGAATATGAACTGGGAGGAGGTGCAGAGGGAGAGGAAGCAGACTTCCTGCTGAGCAGGGAGCTCTACATTGGGCTGGATCCCAGGACCCCAGGATCATGACCTGAGCCGAAGGCAAATGCTTAATCAACTGAGCCACCCAGGCACCCCTAAGATTTTGTTTTTAAGATTTTATTTATTTATTCATGAGAGACACAGAGAGAGAGAGAGAGACAGAGACAGAGACAGAGAGAGAGGCAGAGACACAGGCAAAGGGAAAAGCAGGCGCCATGCAGGGAGCCGGAGGTGGGACTCGATCCCGGGTCTCCAGGATCACGCCCTGGGCAGAAGGCGGCCTAAAGCTGCCCTAAAATTTTAATTTTAAGTAATCTCTACACACAACGTGGGGCTTGAACTCACAATCCCAAGATCAAGAGTCACATGCTCTCCCAACTGAACTAGCCAGATGCCCCCATAAGGAAAAGACTTCTTGCCCCAGACTCCAGATCCAAAAAACCCAGGGAAAGACTCTCATTGATTCAACCTACATTCTGTTCCAGGTGAGACATAAGGACTGGCTCAGCTTGACTCACTTGCTCATTCCTCAGCGCACCGTAGCGGGATGAGGGGCCGGCACCTAAAGGAATGGCAGCTCCTATTCTTTTTATTTATTTATGATAGTCACACAGAGAGAGTGAGAGAGAGGCAGAGACATAGGCAGAGGGAGAAGCAGGCTCCATGCACCGGGAGCCCGACGTGGGATTCGATCCCGGGTCTCCAGGATCGCGCCCTGGGCCAAAGGCAGGTGCTAAACCACTGCGCCACCCAGGGTTCCCAGCAGCTCCTATTCTAAACAAAAGAAGCTTGTTTCTGAGCTCCAGTAAACAATTTTCACCTAACCTTCCTATTCTTTTTCTTCCCATGACTGGAACCTGGGAACAAGAAGTGCAAGAATCAGGTGGGTCTAGGAGATACTAGGAGAATGGTTGGGAAGTATGGCCTCCGGAGCCCAGGCTAGTCCAGCCCAATACAGGTCCCTGCATACAGCAGGCGCCCCATTCATGCTTTTTGAATGAATGAGTGAATGAATGAATGAGTGCCCTGTTCCCAGAGGCTGTCCGGTGACGGCCACAATTGCACAGACTCTGAGCTGATCGAGAGTGAAGCGGGGACAGGGGTCCCGCACACCTGCGGAGTCTCTCAGGGCGCAGACACCCGCCTGGACAGGTGGAAACCTCCCTGGAGGAGCAGAACCTTGAAGACCCCGCCACCTCCTAGGGCCCAGTTGGGGGCGGGGCTTCCAGACCCCAGCATTTTGGATTGCACCATCTTCCATCTGTTAGAGGGGAGAGCCCGGATAGTCCTCCTGCATCTTCCGCCAGCCCTTTTACCACCCCCCGGCCGCCGAGACGATATATTTGCATCTCTAACAGCCACAAAGCGTCTCCCTTCGCCTCGTTACACCTCACGGCTTCTCGCAGCCACACACCTCGGACTTCCCCACCACCACCACGCAGTGGCTCGCCCCAGTTTGACGCATTGCAGGGAAGGCCGGACCAATCGGCGCCGCGCTCTCATTTCCTCCGCGGAGCGGACCCAATAGCGGCGCGGCTCACACAGGGACGCGTCACGAGGCCGCCGAGCGGTGCCCCTCCGCCGGGGAGGCGAGTGGAGGGGACGCAGGGGGCGGGGCGCGCGGCGACGGAAAGTAGTCCCGCGGCGGGGACGCGCGCGCGCGGGAGGGAGGGACGGAGGGGGGGAGGGAAGGGGGGGTGCGCGCGCGGCCGGAGGCAAAGCCCAGCCCCGCGTGGAGCGGGCGCGAGAGATCCGCGGGCCCGCCGGTGCGCAGCGGGGCGCGGAGGGATCCGCGGGACCGCAGTGCGGCGGCAGGCGGGCAGGGCGGGGCGGGGCCGGGCGAGGCGGGGCGCGCGCGCGGCGGCCGTTGAAGGACCGTTGGGGCGGGCGGCGGCGGCGGCGGCGCGCGCTGCGGGCAGTGAGTGTGGAGGCGCGGACGCGCGGCGGAGCTCGAGCTGCTGCAGCTGCTGCCGCCGCCGGAGGAACCTTGATCCCCGCGCTCCGGACACCCCGGCCTCGCCATGGTGAGTGAGGCTGGGGGCCACCCAAGCTGGGGGCTCTGAGGCGGGCACGGCGGGGCAGGACTCCCGAGAGGGCGAGCGGACCCGGCGTGGGGGTGTCGCGGCCCCGGCGAGCGCCCCCGGACCCCTCGCGGCCCCCCAGTCGGAGGGCAAGGCGTTCGAACCCAGAGCGGGACGTTTGGATCCCAGAAGAGGGTTAGGGGCTTCAAAAGCGACTTTTACTACCAGGTGGGGTGTCCAGACCCCAAAATGGGCACGCGAGCTCTCAGAGGGGGCATCTGAAGCCAGGATGGGGCATCGGGACCCTCAGAAAGGGCTTTTGGACACAGGGTGGGGCGTTCGGTCTCTGAGGTGCGGTGTTTGCACCCCTTGAGAGGCGAGATTGGAAGCACTGGCCGGGGAAGGGGGTATTCGAGCCCTAATGAAGACTTTGGGTCCTAAAAGGATGCGGGGAATGGGGATCCGAGGGAGGCCAGGCTGCCGGGGAGCTCCCCAGAGGGCGCCGCGTGTAGCTGGACCTGGGTGGGGAGAGGGGCAGGGATGGGGGCGACTTCTGCAGATCAGACCCTGGAGAGGAGGGGGGTGGTTCTCAGAAAGACCAGCATTGCAGAGGAAGGAGGAGGAGGGTGAGGTGCAAGCTCTGGGAGGAAAAGCCCGGGGTGGGTGGCAGTGGAGGTTAGAAGATGCTCTGGAAGCCTGCAGGGACTGAAAAGGATTGGGGTCGGGGAGGTGGTTAAGAGGGAAGGGCGAGACTGGTGTTCGCCAGTGGTGGGGGAACAGGAGGCCTCGTGGTTGATTTGGGGGGCAGCCAGAAAAGGTTCTGAGGTTACTAGTAGGGTTGAGGCTGTTGAACTAGGGAGGTTGGTTTTCGTGGGAGAGGGCTGGGACTGAGTGTGGTGTTGGGTCCTTGAGAAGGTAGGGGTAGGAGAGGACTCACTGGCTTGGGTGGTGGGAGGTGAAGTGGAAGGAGGGGGGGTGGTTGTTGGAGAAAATGAATGGCAGCCAAGGTGGGCCTACATTTGGAGGTGGATGTGGGCAGCTCCCTGGAAGTCTCCAGGGAAAGGCTAGGACAAAGACTGTTCAGTCTAGATGGGGAGTGGGCTGCAGAGGCCGAAGGGAGTGGCCATATGGTCCCCCTTCCCCAGGAAGAATGGGGCTGGGCAGGAGGCACCCCAGCAGTGGGAGCAGGTGGGCGGAGTTGTCGAGGCCCCTATTGCGCACTGAAGCCGCATGAAATGGGGGGTGGGGGGATCAAAGTTTGGGATGCATCAAATGAGCCAGCCTTTTAAGCCTTGAATCTCACTCCCTTGCTGCCCCTTTCAGACCAAGAGAGCGGCTTTTTCCAAACAGGAGTGCTGCTTTTCTTGTGGTTTCCAGCCCCGTGCAGTGTTCTGCATCTCCTCACTTGTGCCAAATGACAGTGCAGTACAGTGTGGCGTCGGTGACAATCGGACGCCTGTTCCTGTGGCCTCAGGGTGGGGGCTGCAGAGCTTGAACAGAGAGGACCTCCAAAGGTACCCCTTCATCTGCCTGAGGGCCACTTGTTCTGTTCAGGGCCCTCACTGAGTGCTTCTGTTAATTCACACAGCTGGAGCTTTGAGAGAAAACCAGCAGCCTAGTTCTTTCCTGCTCCCTGCCACCCACAACACCCACAGCCCCCCCAGGCTCAGCTTCGGAACCGTGCGCAGCCATCCTCCCTGGCAAGGCTGGGGAGAACAAGCAGCCGCTGCTGTGTATCAGATCTCATACTTGCTGACACAGACCTGGTGGCTCCTCTTGCCGCTACCCCATTTTCCCCCAGCAGAATCTCACTCGGGGCCCTGAAGTCCTGGCAGGGGCCAGGTGACCCCCCCTCCCCCACTTCACAAATAGGACCTGAGCTTTGGCCCCAGTTAGTTTCTCTTCCCATTTGTAATCAGCAAGGTATGGGTGGGACAAGTCACTGCGAACCGGACTTGGACTTTGGCCCTGAGCTCTGTGGCTCCTCCTTGGCCCGGGTGAGGGGCCCTGGCCTTGGTTTCTGATCTCATCTAACACTGTTCTCTGGCATTGGCTGGGGGCTGGGTCAGGGCCGAGAAATAATACCCTCTTCCCTCCCCCACCCCAGGGTTTTTTTTTCTTGTCCGGCCCCTTGCTGGAGCCTAAGATGAGGGATAAGGAAGCAGTAGCCCAGCTGGGTTATTTTGGAGACAATTTTTATGAAAGCTGAAAAATCTTCAGATTTGGAAAGAGAAGAAATCCTGAGAAGGGGTCCCCAGTGATGGTAGTTCCTGGGGTGATCAGTTCTGTGAGCAGCAGCCATGCCTTGAGATCTGTAGCTTGGAGCTGGGACCTTTCCTGCACCACGCCAGGGGAGAGGGTCTCCTAACCGGCAGGGAGAGTGTCTGACGGGCTCCCTAGGCAGAGCCACGCCTATTTGCAGCAGCCCTGTAACTCAGCGTGGCAGACCGCATCTGTGCCTGTCGGCGGGGAATGGCAGACACAGACCTTCAGAGCCACTCCTGGACATGTGGGCCGGCTTGTCCAGCCCCTAACGTGCTGCCCAGAGGTGGGAAGCAGTGGGCTTCTTTCGGAGTGGTGTGGTAGGGGTGGGCAGGCCCCTGATTGGGCTAGCCTCTTCCATTCTAGGCCAGGGGAAGAGAATGAGAAAGAAGCAGATGGAATGGCAGCCCTTCTCCCCAGACCGTTACTCTGGGTCTCTCTTCCCTCTCCCCTGGCATGATGGCCTGGCCTTGGTAACCAGAAGCCCATCCCATCTTCTCACTTTCCCCCCAGCAGCTTCCTCGGGTGTCAGGAGCAGGCCGCCCTGTCCATGGGAGCCAAGGGAAGTGGCCAGAGCAGGGGGCTCCCCGGCTGAAGCCGACGGATTGGCATTTAGAACCCAGCAGCCCCAAGTCTTTTTTGAAGGCAGTGCAGAAGTGTCTCCATTTGGCCTCCTCACCTTCCCTTTAGACTTTGGACTTTTCCAGAATATGTGTGTGTGATGTTTTTCCTTCTCTACTTTCCTTCTTCCCTCCTCCCTTATCCGTCTCTCTGTCATCATCACTGATTTCCCCTCCCATTCTGCCTTTCTGGGGCTTGGGCTCAAGTTCCTTTTTCCTTAGATTAAAAAAAGGGGGGGGTAAAGGACATTTTATATCAGTTTTTATGTGACCAGTTCTTAGTATTTGGGATGGAGTGGGGGTGGGAGGGTCATTGCTAGCTTCCATGGAAGCTCTGGAACCACTATGCAGATAGTTTGCACTAGTTATGAGGGCTCCCAGCCTCAAGGCAAGAGCCTTTCCCCTGACTGTAGAAGGAAGTAAAGGAGGAGGCGGTCATCTGGGCACCAGGCAGGGTGGTGCCTTCTTGGCAGCATCCACCAAAACCTAGGAAAATTCATGTACTTGCTGCCTAATGCTAAACGTTGGGACTCAGCCCCCCCCCCCCACCCACCCAGCTCCTCCAAAGGATCCCTATACCTGGCTGATTCCCAGCACACCGGTGCAGAAAAAGCTAGTCTTTGCCTCTCCTCTACCCCACCCCCAAACCCTGCATGCAGCAACGGCTGCCTGCCACCGACTGGCCAGTCCCCGGAGTGGCCAGGGCTGTACAGGGTTAAAAACTGCAGCGGCACCCAGGGAACCTCACTTCAGTCCTACAGCCTTTGCAGCCATTGGGCCATGGGCCATTGCTGCTGCCTGCTGCAGCCCTCTCCCCAACATTGGCCCTTCCAGCCCAAAAGAAACAGAAGAGTACCCCATGGCTGCCTCTGGCCTGACCAGGGTTCTTTGAATTGGAGCATTCAGAGCTGCTGGTTAGGAGAATTTTTGCCAGTTGCATCCACTGTTGCCTGGACCTGGTGCCTCCAAATAGATGACACAGAAACTAGCAAAGAGCCCCAGACATCTTCCCTCTGTCCTACCCAAGGACTGGCCTGTTTCAGTTTGGAGCCTTCTAGAGCTGCTCGATTAGGCCTCTAGGGCAACTGCTCCCTTCACTCAGCCTCTGGGGCTCCTGGTGGCAGCGTTGACACTGAGACGCGAACCCGTGCTGTGCCAGCACAGCTGGTTTGGGACTGGAGCAGGATGTCTCCCCACCCACTGTGGCTCCAAAGTACTGGGTTGGGATTGGAAGCCCTTGGGTCTGGGCAACTGAATCACCCTCGTGTCAGGCAAGCCTGGGTTGCCAGCCCATTTTAGTTCCCAAGCTTCCTGAATCACCAGACTTTATCCCAGAACCTGGCTCTCCTTCAGACCCTGACTCTGGCCTGCACCTCCTTTGCCCAGGTGCATGGGATGCTATGTGAAACTGGCCTTACCAGCAGGGGGGCTGGGCTGAGCCTGCAGGATGTACTGACCACGGCTGGCTAGCCCAGTGACTGACTCTCTCCTTCTTGCTTTTCCAGGCTGACCAGCTGACTGAGGAGCAGATTGCAGGTGAGCCTGCCTATCCTACTCCTCTCCGCCCTGCTTGGGAAGGCCTCTGCATCCCCAGGCAAATCTTAACTCCGGCCGGGAGTAGCAGCTGACAGATGAGCACGTGTGCCCCCTCCACCACTTAATGCTGTGCCCTGTGCTTAGAATGTTGGGAACTGTGGATAAGAACACATTGCACCCCACTCACACCAAAAACCCCCATGGTCCTAAGACAGGCATTTCCCAGATGCCAGAACTCTGTTCCTCTCCTGGCCGTGGGTTATCTGGGGGCCTTTTATGAATCAGTGGCTGCAGGGTGAATGCAGCTCTGTCCCAGCTTCTGCCAGCTGGGCTCTGAAGGTGAGCCTCCCTGTGGGGCTGCTGAGCTCCTGTCCCACTTTCAGAGCCACCCAGGAGATGGCTTGTCACTACCACCTCTGCACTTGCCTGTGCTTTGCACTCCCCTTTGCACGTGCTTACAGTCACTTTTCTCTGCCAGCAGTGACTCTCCCCAGCTCCTCCTCATCCTCTGGGCCTCCAGTCAGATGTCACCTTGAAGAGGCCTTTCCTGACTCCCAGGCTCTGTCCCGTCACTCTGTATCTCCTTTGTAGCCTTTCTCACTCTCTGGAATGATTTTGTGTCTTCACATGCTGTCTTGAGCTCCTTGAGTCAGGGCTTGGTTTTTGCTGGTCCCTGCTGTATCTTCAGTGCCCAGAATGTATAGTAGGCACCCTGTAAATTTTTGTTGGTCAAACACAGGAATTGTTCTGTATCCCCCAGTAAACTAAAAAAATCCTGAACTTGCACCTAGGTCATTTTTGTAGCCACCTGGCCCCTTAGCCCCAGAAAGGCCAACTGTGTGACTGAATGGGCTTTCTCGGTATTCCTCTCTCAAGATTTGGAGCTGCTGAGGATAGAACCCAGATCTTGGGGTATCTCCAGATCCACGGGCCAGCATAAAACAAACAGGAGAGAGGACTCGCAGATGGGGCCCTGGGTCCTAGCAGCTACCCCAACCCCAGCTTTGCTGTCAGGTCTGACAGGCTCCACGATGAGTATCAAATGCCCCATATCAGGGAGGAGGCAGGAGGGGACTTGCCTTCTCTCCTTTCCTCCACCGCCCCCCGCCCCCCGCCCCCCCCCCCCCAGTCACACTTTAAATTTCTAAACTTTGGCCCCCAGTGACTGTGGAAACCCACCAAGGAAAGCGGAGAACTGCCTCATTTTCAGTGATCATGAGCTCGGTATCCCTGTGACCCATGCCCTGCCCGCCACGAGAACAACAGGGCCCCAGCCCAGGGAGTTGCTAGCATCCCCAAGGAGACTTGTCTCCCCATCTCCCCATGGCCCAGAGGCTCGGGGACATAGCTTCTCGGCTGTGTGTGTGTCTCCTGCTGCACCTGCCACCCACGCCCCAACTCTGCCCTTATGTGACACAAACACACACTACGCTCTCCACCCCGTCCCCATTAGCAAACTGTCCACCACCTCACCCCCAGCCCACACTCTCTGGGAATAGGCTGCCAGGCATCTGTTCTCTGAGGGTTTTGGGGGGGAGGGAGCACCAGGTGCCAAAATGGGCCCAGTGGGAGGGCCACAGCCACGTGCTTCTCCTCCCCGCTCCTGATGCGTCCCCAGCTGTGGTCTGCCCACTCAGCACCACTAGCTCTTCATCCTGGCCTGGCAGCCGTCCCCTCTCCCTCCATCCCCCCCACCTACCCCAGGCTCTGCTATCTCCCACCCCTACGCCCCACCACACACTGGCCGCTCAGCTCCTCTCTTCTGGAAGCCAGTGGCTTGGGCTCTCAGGGAACTGGGCTAGTAGTAGCAGCCAGGAGGGACATGGCCCCCGCCGAAGGCATTGTGCAGCCTCCTCTTAACCCTTCCCAGCCAGTTGACCTGGGCTAGCATACTGCAGGTAGAGATTTCTCTTGGCTGTTGTCCACATCGTGACATAAATGCCAGGGATCAACAAAAAATGTAGAATTATCTGAGGACAGCTGTCAGCCTGCTTCCCCTCGGTCCTCACCGAGCAAGGTTGGCTGAACAGGTAGCTTTACTTGACACAAAGTAGGTGCTTAATAAGTGTTGACAGAAGAAGGAGTCTGTCCCGAGCACCGATGTGAGGGGCTAGGACTGGGGAGTCTTGTTCTGGCTTCTTCAGGAAGGACTCTGTCTGCCTTCTTGCACAGGGCTTTCCCTGTGGCCCTTGACCTCTGCATCATTTTCTCTCTTACTCCAGAGTTCAAGGAGGCCTTCTCCCTCTTTGACAAGGACGGAGATGGCACTATCACCACCAAGGAGTTGGGGACAGTGATGAGATCCCTGGGACAGAACCCCACTGAAGCAGAGCTCCAGGACATGATCAATGAGGTGGATGCAGATGGTGAGCCCCACGGAGTGGGTGGGCAACCTCATTCTCCGTCACTCCTCGCAGCCACTGGGAGCCCCCCTTGGGGCGATGGATGAGCCCAGATCTCCTGTGCCAGGGCTCCAGGGTGATCTCCCAGGGCCCAGGCCTCAAGCATTCCCAACTCCCTTCCCCGCCTTCTAGGAAATGGGACCATTGACTTCCCGGAGTTCCTGACCATGATGGCCAGAAAGATGAAGGATACAGACAGTGAGGAGGAGATCCGAGAGGCCTTCCGTGTCTTCGACAAGGTAAGCAGTCCTTTGCCAGACTGGCTCTGAGGCTCCAGCGAGGGATGGGACAGCTGCGGTCCCAGGTGCCCAGCATGACCAGAGCCGCTGAGTCACCACTTCCCACGAGGCCCAGGTCCCTGTGCCAGCTCCACTGCCAACTTGCCCCACAACCTCAGGAGGTCCCCTCCTCCGGACAGAGCCTCAGGCTCAGAGTCTTCCTCTGTCCCCGCACCCAGGATGGCAACGGCTACATCAGCGCTGCTGAACTGCGTCATGTAATGACGAACCTGGGTGAGAAGCTGACCGATGAGGAGGTGGATGAGATGATCAGAGAGGCTGACATCGATGGAGACGGCCAGGTCAATTATGAAGGTGAGCAGCCCCCAGGCCCCGTCTCCGGTGAGAGCCCCAGGTCCCTCGTGTCAGGGGCGCTGCTGGCTCGGCCTGCCTGCCCCGCTGACCTGCTCTTCTCTCGTTTCGCTTCACAGAGTTTGTACAGATGATGACTGCCAAGTGAAGGCCCCTGGGCAGCTGGTGATGCCCATTCTCGTGATCTCTCTTCTCGCGCGCGCGCTCTCTCTTCAACACTCCCCTGCGTTCCCCGGTTCTAGCAAACACCAGTTGATTGACTGAGAATCTGATAAAGCAACAAAAGATTTGTCCCAAGCTGCATGATTGCTCTTTCTCCCTCCTAAGTCTCCTCCCATGCCCCTCATCTCTTCCTTTTGCCCTCGCCCCTTCCATTCACATCTTCCAAGGCCTGATGCATTCATAAGATGAAGCCCCATTCCCCTTAGGGGAGCCTCTGCCCTCCTCCAGCCCGGGTGGCTCTCCTGTTTTGATTTGTTTCCTTTCGTGTGTCATCTTATTTTGGGTGCTGGGGTGGCTGCCAGCCCTGTCCCAGGACCTGCTAGGGAGGGGATGAGGCCTCGCCCAGGCAGAAGAGCATGCCTTCTGCTGTTGCATGCAACCAGCCCTGTGATTCTGTGTGCATATCCCAGCAGCCTCTTGGGGCAAGGGTGCCGAGAGAGGCATTCCAGAAGGACTGGGGGGTGGGGGGGGATTGAGGAGTTGTGGTGTTGACTGGATATGGTCCAGGACTGGGTCGAGGGGCAAGGGAGTCTTAGAAGTTGGCATTCTTTCTACCACTTGAGGGGGCTGACTCACAGAAGGGGACAGATAGAGTGAACAACACTCCTATCCCATTGGCTGCTATTCTGAAACCATTCGATTGACTTCCTGAGGTTGGGCTGGGTGGGGGCTGCTCAGCTGGCCACTGCAAATTATACCTGCCCATGTTTCTAAAAGCGATTTCCAGCTGTTCTGTAAATACCTGGTGCTAACGTCCCATGCCGCTCCGCCGTGATGCACCTGCCCACCCGCACGAAGGTCCCCTGTTGGAACAGATGTGGGGATGTTGCTTTGTCATGTACAGGTTACCCTTTGGTTATTTTTTTCTTTATGCCCCTTGAAACTAATCCTGTCAAGAAACCATACCGGGCTAGCTGAAGGGTGGGGAGAGGGCAGATGAGCCCCACCATGCTCTGGAGAGAACATAACCTGCAATAAAACAGTCTAGAGGGCTAGCTGCCCGGGGGGTGGCGGCCAAGGACAGCTCTGCTCCCTGGTCAGCTGGCCCCTCCTGCTTCTCCGTGGTGATTTGGTTGGCTCCTTAACACCTGTGCTGTCTCTGTGCCCTCTCTCCCCGCGCCCACCTGCCTGCCCCCCACACTCCCCCAGCGGAGAGCATGATCCGTGACCTTGCTTCTGGTTTTCGCCTCTGGGACAAGTAAGTCAATGTGGGCAGTTCGGTCGTCTGGATTTTTCTTTTCCTTTTTCTGTTCATTTCATCTTGCCCTCCCCACCCCCGAACCCAGGTTGTGCAAGTGGCTTTTCCTGAGACTTGCCCAGCTTTGAGAATCTCCTCATCCGCCCTCTGGCACCCAGCCTATGGGGGAAGGGAGGGGAGGGACGGGCGTAGTGGGAGACCTAGCTAAGAGCTGAGGGTAAGGGCAGGTAGGTGTGAGGCTGTGGACATTATCGGAGTGTTTCGGTTTTGGTTTTGGTTTTTTGGTTTTTTGGTTTTCTTTTTTTTTTTTTTTAAACCGGGCAATATTGTGTTCAGTTCAAGCTGTGAAGAAAAATATATATCAATGTTTTCCAATAAAATACAGTGACTACCTGACATGGGTCTTCCCTCTTGTCTCTGTTTCTGGGCCTGCTCCCTGCATGGGCCCTTCAGCCCTGCCCTGGATGAGCCTGTCCTCCATGCTCACTCAAGAGCCTTTTCCTTGCCATGGCAGCCGAGAGGACTTGTGACCCCAGCCAGGTTTCATGGTCACTGAGGGCATGGTACTGATTGGCGATGCAGCCAATCAGTTTTGGTGCTTGCCGTAGTTAAGAGGGGGTGCCCCTGGAAGACCAGTCCCAGCCCAGGTGCCAGTCACTTGAATGAGTGCATAATGAGGACTGGCCAGGCCTGGGGCCAGTCCAGGGCCACGAGAGCAGCCCATTGTGCCAAGACCTGAAGGCCGAGCACTCCTATAGTTGAGGGGAGGAGGAGTCACCCAAGGGAACAGCAAAGAAGCAGCTCCTGGGGGTGAGACCAGGTGGGGGATTCTCAGGGTGCTCTGGGGAAGGGGTGACATTCACTGAATGAGTCAGTGTCAGTCAAGCGGCCCACACGCCAGACGGTCCCAAGCTCACAGAGCTTTAGTCAACTCCCTATGAGGGCACGAGACAAGGAGATTTGAAACAAAAAGCCCCTTAACTTCCTTGCCACAAGTGAGGTGGTGAAGAAGAAAGACCTGGGGTCCAGTGGTTCTGTAGTGGAGGCATTAAACAGAATCCTTAGGGGCTTTCCCCAAAATATAGGCGCCCTGCCCCCAACTGCACATCCCACCTGCTTGCTGTTCAGGGGTGCAGTGAACGAACAGTTAACGGACACCATCTAACTTGTGACCTGTACCCCGACCACCACAGGGGCTAGGCAGGAGGGAATCAGAGCCCAAATCCAGTGGAATAAAAATAACAACCTTGCTTTGACTCATCTTCACCTGGCCTTAGAAGGGCTGAGAAGCCCATCCCCAGGGCTCTTCCTTGAGGTGGAGACCTAGGCCCAGGCTGGATCTTCCTGGTGTGGGCCAGTTGCTGAGTCCAGTTCTGTGGGTGGGGAAGTCCGGAGCAGCAGACCATTTTTCCGGAACCCCAGCTCCTCTGTCCCCTTTTTCTGCCAGCTGATTGTGGCTCACCTCTCAGTTGGTATAGCAGAAGTAGAGCGTAGGGACGAGAGCTGTGGGCCTGGCATGCCTGGCTGCCTCCGTGACCTCAGGCAGATGACCCTGTCCATAAAATGGGAGTGGTAGCACCGGGGCTAGCTGAGGCCTGAGGGAGCCCACAGGAACTAGGCCTGGGGTCCAGCAAGTGCCGGCCATTTACTCCGCAGACTCTCTTCTCAGCTCTGCCTCCATCTGGGGGAATCCTGCAGGAAACCATTTGGGCTGGAGGCGTGAATCCAGACTAGGAAACAGAGGCCTGGAAGAGTGAAGAGATTATTCCAAGGCTATTGAGGCAAGCCTCAAATGGCAGAGCTGGAGTTTGAACCCAAGTAAACCCATGCTCTCAGCTTCCTGCCTTCAGAGTAGTTGTATTTTTTTTTTAAGATTTTATTTATTCATGAGAGACACGGAGAGAGAGGCGGAGACATAGGCAGAGAGAGAAGCAGGCTCCATGCAGGGAGTTTGATGCGGTACTCAATCCCAGAACCCTGGGATTATGACCTGAGCCAAAGGCAGACGCTCAACCACTGAGCCCCCCAGGTGCTCCTAAATAGTCCTTTTATTTTTTTATTTTATTTTATTTTTTAAATAGTAATTTTAAAACTGACTTCAGGCAAGCCAGAGCCAGCAGGAAGCCTAGGCTGAGTCTGGGGTCACAGTGGTAAAGTATAAGATGGGAGCTGCCCTCCTGGCTGCCAGGACACCTGTGGAAAATTCTAGTCTCACAGTTGAGAGAAACAAGTCTCGGTGACCCACAGAATTGGGCTCCAAGCCCAATGTGAGCACTTGCTCCAGCGAGTCTGTGCACTCCCTAAACTTCAAGGTCTGCTTCTGCCACTTCCTACTTTGACCTTGGGGTGGTGACTTTACTTCTTTGGGCCTCAGTTTGCCCGTCTGCAAAATGGGGAATAATAATGACACTGTTAGAGGAAGATCATAAAAATACCCACTTTGGAGGCTTGTGCCAACCACTTTCTAGACCTACTGCATTTGACTGGCACGCAGGCCAGATTGAATCCTAACAGGATGCAACCCCCATGGAGGGTGCTCATAGGCATGGAGTAATGATCAAGATCTGACACTAAAGAACTGGAAGCCCCGGGCAAATAAAGCCTCTTGCACCACACTTCTTGGAAGTGGCTGAGCTGAGTCTCAAAACCCCAGATCATTTGGATCCCAAACACCCATGCTTTCAACTGCTGCCTCACATTGCCTGCACTGCTCTACCACCTATCATTATTTCCCCCCCTTGGGCCCTATGTTTTGAAAGACTTTTACTCCCAGATAGGCTGCTTTATTAAATAATCATGACTTCTCTTTCCCGTTCTTTATTAATCAAAGATGCATAGATGGCACTCTGAGCTTTTAATGGACATGGGGCAGGCCCTGAGAGGGCTGACTCCAGCCCAGGGCAGGAGGCTGAGAGTGGGAATCACATCCAGTTCTGGCTCTCGGGTCCAATAGACCAGCTCACACCTCTCCTTAGCGGGTGACTAGCCCAGGGGCACAGCGGGAGGTGCACACCCAGGGCCCCTCACTTTCCCCAGAGTAGGGACCACTTCTAAATGCCACTCCCAGTGTGGCCAGCAGGTGGGGCAATGAGTACAGAAGGCCCGGAGAGCTGCCACTCCTGGGAATGCGCCAGAGACACAGAGAGAGTGTGTGTGTGTGTGTGTGTGTGTGTGTGTGCCCGTGCTGGAGTCCCATCTGTGGGCCAGGCCCAGTTCTAGGAAGTCCAAAATGAATAGAATGAAGTTATAAATGAACAGGGGCTTCCTGATGCTCCGCCACACCGGGCAGGCCCCCTGGGCTATGCTCTCTCAGCGCTCATCCTGGCTCACAAATCTGTCTTTTTTTCTGCTTACTGGAATATTTAGTTCTGTGATTATTAAGTTGTCATCCCGCTGGAATGTGAGTGAGATAGGGCCAAGGCAGTGTCAATCACCGCTGTATCCCCAGCAGGCACAGAGCAGCCCAGGGCCCCGAGCAGATTCCAGGGACTCTGTGGAGTTAATGAAATGAACAAGAGGCTAAGAGGCCGGAGGCAGAACTGTGAGCACACGGGAGCACCCCTCCGTCCTCAGGTCCAGCTCAGCCATCCCCTTCTCCAAGAAGCTCTCCCCTTTCAGGTGTCCCCTCTCAGCTCTGCCCATTCTGGACTGTGAAACCCAGGAGAGCAGGGCCAGGGCTGTGTGTGTCACCGCCATGTCCCCAGCGTCAATAAGAGCCTGCTGAGTGAGCAAATGTCTGTGCCAGGGCAGGCTGCAGGGAGCACCACCATGGAGCTCCAAAGTGCCTGAGATAAGTGAATAAGTCTTTAAGGAGAAGGAATAGGGGCACCCAGCTGGCTCAATCAGTGGGTCAGGCGCCTTGATCTCAGGGTTGTGAGTTCGAGCCCCACGTTGGGCATAGCAATTACCTAAAAATATAATCTTTAAAGGAAAACTAGGGATCCCTGGGTGGCGCAGCGGTTTGGCGCCTGCCTTTGGCCCGGGGCGCGGTCCTGGAGACCCGGGATCGAATCCCACGTCGGGCTCCCGGTGCATGGAGCCTGCTTCTCCCTCTGCCTACTATCATAAATAACAAATAAATAAATAAATTTAAAAAAAGGAAAACTAAAGGAGAAGGAATAGTTTAAGTGGGACCTGAAAAGCTAGGGCACGCTTTTGACAAAAGAAGGGGAAACACTGCTCCAAGAGGGATGGGCTCAATGACCAAAGAGGTGGAAGCCCGACAGGTCATGCACAGGCCCTGAGAGAGCCCTCGGCTGTCTGCTGTGGCTGAGCAGAGAGCGAGGGAGCTGGCCTCGGCCTCCAGGCGGTGGGGCAGCTCCCAGTTTGGCAAGCAGGGGAGTGACCACTTGGATCAGGCTCCGGAAGCGAGCAGGGAAGACAGTCAGGGGTCAGGACACCAGCTAGGAGAGGAGTTTCTAAATCCTCCCGGAGGGGCTGCAGGCAGATAGATGGGGCAGGAAACGCTTGAGAGCCTCTGACCTGGAAGATAGTGTACACATCCAGGCCAGAGGTGGTGAGAGTCTGCGATGATACAGCGGGATGCAGAGGGTGGACGGATTCTTGAGATGTCAGGCCTGGTGGGTCACAGCCAGCAGAAAACCAGCTTGTGGGGCGCCTCTGAGTGGCTCAGTGGGTTAAGCATCTGCCTTCGACCCAGGTCATGATCCCAGGGTCCTGGGATCCAGCCCCACATCGGGCTCCCTGCTCAGTGGAGAGTCATCTTCTTCCTCTCCCTCTGTACTTGCTTGCTCTCTCTCCCTCAAATAAATAAATAAAAATCTTGAAGGAAGGAAAGAAAAAGAAGAAAGAAAGAAGAAAGAAAGAAAGAAAGAAAGAAAGAAAGAAAGAAAGAAAGAAAGAAGAAAGAAAGAAAGAAAGAAAGAAAGAAAGAAAGAAAGAAGAAAGGAAGAAAGAAAGAAGAAAGAAAGAAAGAAAGAAGAAAGAAAGAAAGAAAGAAAGAGAAGAAAGAAAGAAAGAAAGAAAGAAAGAAAGAAAGAAAGAAAGAAAGAAAGAAGAAAGAAAGAAAGAAAGAAAGAAAGAAAGAAAGAAAGAAAAGAAAGAAAGAAAGAAAGAAAGAAAGAAAGAAAGAAAGAAAGAAAAAAGAAAAAGGGTAGCCCCAGTGGCGCAGCGGTTTAGCACCTCCTTCAGCCCAGGGCGTGATCCTGGAGGCCCTGGATCGAGTCCCATATCAGGCTCCCTGCATGGAGCCTGCTTCTCCCTCTGCCTGTGTCTCTGCCTCTCCCTCCCTCCCTCTCTCTCTCTCTCTCTGTCTCTATGAATAAATAAAATAAAAATTTTAAAAAGAAAGAAAGAAAGAAGGAAAGAAAAGAAAGAAAGGAAGAAAGAGCAAGCTTCCATACTGAATCCTCACTTCCCCTTCATCCAAATCTGCAAAATGGGAATGATAATAGCACCCACCCCAGGCTTGGATGGGGTGGGCTGGAATGCCCAGCCCTGTGCTGCCATAATTTAGCGAGCCCTAAGAGGCGAGATAGACAGACTGACCCACTTGCTGGGACAGCACAAACGGCGGAGGAGAGCGCCCCCTTGGGGGTCCTGCCTGGACAGGCAGGCAGGCTCCCTTTCTCATGCCTCCCACCCAAAAGGTCCCTCTGGGATCCCTCCGCCCACCCATCCTTTTCCACTACCCTTGGGGCTGGGGGAGAGTCCCTCTGGATGGATTCCCACTGAGGCCGGGCCAGGTTTGCTGACAAAGGCCAGACTCCACTTGCCCTGTTTGTTTTTTGTACAGGTCAGCTTATTTTTTATTACTAAATTCAACCAATATGTCACCCTGGCAAGAGTCATAAATGTCAAAAATGTCAAAAAAATTCTAAACACCCTTAAATTTTTTTAGGGTTACATATTTTTTTATTGTGGCAAAATACCCATAACATAAAATTAACCATTTAAACGTGTATAATTCAGAGATATTTAGTATATCCATAATGTGATACAACACTGAGCACTATCGAGTTCCAGAACATTTGCATTACCCCAAAAGGAAACCAGTACCAACTAACTCAATCATCTTGACTATTTTTGACTCTCCCAGACACCCTCTTGTGCTGTAATATGATTTGATCATAGTGGTTGAAAAAACAAGGTAGCAAAATGTCGCTTTTTTTTCTCCAGCCCACCTTCGCCCAGCTAGCCACAGATAACAATAGCAAAGACAGGATGGCAGTAACAGTAACATTTCTTGTGATATTTATTCCAGGCAGGCCCTCTACTCAGCTGCTTATCAGAGGGAATCAGTTAATAACCCCACACAACCCTATAAACTGAATTCTAGATTATGATCGCCACTCTGCACAAAAGGAAGCCAAGGCACAAAGAGCCAAAGCCACTAGCCAAACAAGTGAGCAGGCTTCTGGAGACAGAACGTTCAGCTTCACCTACAGACTGCTGTGTGACTGAGGGCTGGCGATTACCCTCTCTGGACCTTGATTCTAGTTTCTGTGGAAAGTCTCCATACGAGCAGGGCGGAGGACTCACTGATGTTAGCTGCTGTCATCTCTACAGAGGCCTCCCTACCCTGCCTGTTCCAGGGTGTACATTTACCCTTTTAACACTGGATCCCGTGCTTTTAACCCTAGAGCAAGTGTGAAGGGGAACTAGGTGGGGCTGGGGGTGGAGAGGATGGGCTTTCCCGTATCCCCTAAACACCACTTCCTTTCCTGCCAGTCAGCTCACTCTCAGAGCACTGCTAATCCTAGGCCTCTCTGAGGGCAGAGGATGGCACCCAGAGTCCCCAAGGCTGGAAATCACCTCTGCGGAGTCCAGGAGGGTGGGGCAGAGACTGGTCTGTGTCTCCAGCACCTGCAGAGTCAGTGCCTACCAGCTGTTGAATAAATAAATGAAATTTTTGTGAGGGCTCGGACAACATAGGTGGTTGAGGTCAGGCTTTGTAACCAAGCGACAGCTACTCATCCAGGGACAGGCTCAGGACTTAGGGCTGTGTTCCCAGGTGGTCCCTGGGATCCGTAACTCCCATGCCTTTGGGAGGCCTGGACGCGGCCACTCCATCTCCCCCTACACCTGGGTCCCCACGGTCCACATCTTGCCGCCCACCGAGCTATGCAGATTCCCCGGCACATGTCCAGCAGTGCCACCTACAACGTAGCAGTCTCTCCTTCATCTGCCCTCCCCCTGGGGGGCCAGGGCTTCCAAGTCTGATGGGAAATCAGAAGTGAAGGGAGTCAGGGAGCTTGTCCAAGAATCTCTGGCTCCCAGGAGGCCACTTTCGGAGTGGCCTGGGAGAGGTCAGGGCTGTCCCCTGGGGGCTTGGGGTAGGCAGCCAGGCACCCTGAATGAGTGCGGGTCAGAGCCAGAACCCGGACTAGAGCAGACCTGAGTGCACAGAAGCTTCTGGGAACTTTTCTGCCTTCTAAATATTTAGACAGTGAGATGGATGGGCAAGCGAGGGCCAGACTGGGCCGGCCGGGGCCCTGGTTATTTTGAGAGAACCGTTCTTTTTGGGATCCAGGATAAATGTTCCCTCTGTCCCGCCCTCTTCTCCCAGAGCCTGTCCTGAAAGAGGAGAAATAAGGAAATAGCAGCTGATCACCCCCTGGCCCCTCATTCAGGGGGTAAAGATCCTGGCAGGCAAGGACTCCGGGACTCATCTCCGTTCGTCCTCCACCAGCCATGCCCCTGAGCATCTGGCTCCTGCACCCAGAAGACAGGACAGGAGATGATGGGCAGCCGATGTCAGCAGAGGGAGCAGGCTGCTGCAGACCCCACCTTGGATGATGCTCCCACAGTGCTGACCGATCGCTGTGCCTGGGGCAAGGGTGCCCCCTGCCCCTCGCCCCAGACTGACAAAGGTACCCAGCTCCCCTCCGTCCCCCCGAGAGCAGCGGGAGGCCTTGAGTCCTTCCTGCCCGAGGCAAGCCTGGAGAGGGTTGTCTGCGAGTCACCGAGGGTAGGCCTGGGGCCCGGGCAGCAGAGCCAGAGCCGGAGCTTCTGGAAGACAGCCTTGCGGAAGAGGATGAAGACCCAGGGGTCCAGGATGGGGTTGAAGGCGTTGAATCGGAAGGCAAGGAGGTCCCCCATCTCACTGCTGTCCGGGGAGATGGCCTGCGTGAAGCCTCGGATCTGGGGGCAGGGTGGGCATATCCAGGGGTTCCCTTGAGTCCTCTGCCCCCACCCCACATACACCCCAACCCTCGCTCCCCTCCTTGCACTTGATTACTGGCAGGAATGAGGGAGGGTCCCGTTCAAAAGGGGAAGGAAATAAAGATGAGATGAAAAGTAAGAGATGCGTCCGGGGAGCAGAGGGAGAGAAAGCCCCAGGAAACCACCAGCCTGGAGGGACGGAGCAGAGGTCATGTGGGTAAGTCCTGGGGCTACGGCTGGGTGTCTCTCCACATTTCCAGTCTGTGAGTCATCTCTAATGCCCCCCAAAGCTTTGAGGAGCAGCCCTTGCATTTTACAAAAAGAGAAGCTGAGGCCCAAAATACAGGGCGGGGGTTGGGGGTGGGGATGACCAGGTAGGTGCCACTGTACCGGGGACCAGGCGACCAACCCACTCCAGTTCCTGGGAGGCAGGCAGGAGCTCTGCAGGCAAGGGGCAAGGCCAGGCGAGTCCCAGGCAGAGGCGGGGTGGGGCTGGGGTGGGAAGTGATGGGGAAATCAGACTCTAGAGCCAGAGAAGCCTTTGGACCAGGCCTGGCTCAGTAAGACCCATCACCCTTCATCTGTGAAAATAGCGACAGGACAGGAACTTCGTTCCATTCCTTGCTGGTGCTTGCAGAATGGGTGCCTAAGGTCATTTAAAGATCACGTGAGAGAGAATTTGTAAAACCGCAGGGCAGAGGGTGGACACACAACAAGCGCTCAATGAATGGTGGATCTTATCATGGTTACAGGGGTAGGGGAAGGCTGGGGCGTGTTGCTGGGGTAGCGAGAGGTAGAAAAGGTGGGGAGACCCAGGGGTCAGGAGGAGTCAAATGGGCCAGAAGCAAATGGGGAGAGACTTGCCCAGAAAGTCGGGGGCTGTCTGATGGTGGACAGAGCCTCTGACCTCTTCAGGCCTCAGCGTCCCCATCCGGGAGATAGGCGCGGCCCCACCCGCCGCAGCCGCAGGGGACTCACCGTGAGCGGCAGGGAGCACACGGCCATGATGCCCGTCATGAGGGCCAGCAGGATCAGATGGTCCACCTCGTCCTCTCCTGCCCGGGGGCCCGGGACCAGCGAACCCTGGTGGCGCCTCTGCTGGCGGTACATGCGGCAGAGGCTCAGGGTGACGGAGCTGTTGCACAGGACGATGGCGGCCACCAGCAGGGCCACGAGGCTGGCGTAGGCCAGCGAGAAGGCGCAGGCGGCCGGCTCGGCGGAGCGCATGCGGATGAAGCACCAGCTGCCCGGGCAGTACTGCTGGTGCTGGCCCAGGCCCAGCAGGGGCAGGGAGCAGAAGAGGGTGCAGAAGGCGTAGACGGCAGGCAGGGCCAGGCGGGCGCAGCGCGGCCCGTCCAGCTGGGCGTACAGGTAGGGGTGGCTGAGCGCCAGGCAGCGCTCCACGGCCATGGCAAAGAGGATGAGCGTGGAGGCCAGGCCGAAGAAGGTCATGGCGAAGGCGAAGGCGTCGCACAAGGCGGGCCGGCCCCGGGCCAGGCCCAGCAGCGAGCTGTTGCGGGCGTAGGCCACGAACACGGCCGGGCTCAGGAAGCAAGTGCCCAGCAGGTCGGTGACCGCCAGCCCGGTGACCAGCACGGCGAAGGCCGAGGGGCGTGACCGGCGCCGCGCCCCCAGGATGCCCAGTGCCAGCCCGTTGCCCACCACGCCCGCCACGAACATCAGGGTGCTGGTGGCCGGGCCTACCGAGTCCCGCACGTAGGTCAGGTTCCTGCAAGAGTCCGCCATCCGCACCCCCTGCCTCCGGGTGGGGTGCCTGCTGGACTAGAGGGGCCCCGGGGTGGGGGGGGCGAGCGGGGGGTGGGAGCCGGGAGCCGGGCTGCCCCTGAGGCCCACTCAGACGCCCACCGCCCTCCCCATGGTCACACCCCCTCCAGTTCTCCGGCCTGCTGTCCGGCTGTCTGTCTCCTCTCTCTCCCTCTCTCCCTCTCTCCTTCGTCCTTCCCTCGCCCTAGTTCCCTAGTTCTGCACTTCTCCCCTCCTTGTCCACCCCGTCTCCCCCTCTGCCTCGCCCTCTCACTCCCCAGCACCCCTCCACCCCCTCCTCACCGCACCTCTGCCTTCTGTCCCGTCCCCTGCTCTGTCCCCTGCTCTCCGCTCTGCTGGCCGAGCTGCTCTCCGCGCTGTGTCAGCCTCTCAGCCTCCTTCCCTCCCCCGCCCTCCCTCCTTCTCATCTAGCCCGCTCGCCCCGGCTTTTTCATTTCCTCCGGCTGCCCCGCCTTCCCTCCCCCTGCCAGCTCCAGAGCTGCCCCCCTCCCCCGGGGCTCCCTCCCCACTTCCCTGGCCTGCTCACTCCCTCCGGCTCCCCAGCCCAGTGCAGCCCAGTCTCGCCTCTGCCTCCCCTCCCTGCTTCCTCTCACAGTCCCATCCCTGAGCCACCTGCCACTTCCCCACATGTAGGTCTCTCCCAGTGGCCCCACATGGGGATCACTGAGTCATCCCGCTCTGGAGCACACCAGGATGAGACCTGAGGGGCACGGCTGACCAGTCCGAGAAGCTGTCTGGGGATGGCCTGTGAGATCTATTCCGGGCTCCAGGCCCCGGGGTTAGGACATTGCCCAGGGATTGAGAAATGACCAGGAAATTCCTCCCGGATGGAGTGTTTTACAAGCACTACTGAGATTTCTGTTCCCCCCAACACAATTCAGTCCTTCCAGAAGGCTGGGGCAGGAGGTGGCCAAGCTAGAGGGAAAAAATGCCTGTCCTTGTGTGCAAGCCCATCCACCCAGTGGGAGTGTTGGGAGGAGAGATTCCAGGGAGGATGGACTTGGTGTCCAAGAGTCTGTTGGGGACAGGCCCCAGGACTTCCAAGAGCATCAAAGGGGACTGCCCTCCCACCCTCCTGCTTCTCACTCCGACAGTCCCAGGCCCCAGGCCAAGCTCTGAAGACCTTGACTTCCAGGAATAATATTTTGGCCACGGACAGCAGTTCAAGACTCTAAGATCGCTGTCACATCCATCTCTCCCACACCTCCCCAGACACACCTCCGGCCACCACCCTGGGGGCCAGTGCGGTCAGCCCACACGTCCCAGCTGCCGGCACAGCGGTCACCAGCCCTGGTTCCCACTGAGTCAGTGGCTTTCCATACAGCCTCCCTTCACCCATAAGGGCCAGATGCCCTCTCAGCCACCTCTTATTTTTGAGGGAGGCAGTTTAAGCAGAGAAATTACAAACTCCGGGGCTCACTCATTTGACTCGAGTCCCTGTGCCCCCCCATCTTTGTGGCACGACAACCTGGGTGAGAATGAGAAGCTAGTGTGCCTCAGTTTCTTCATCTGTACAATGGGGTACTCCCGGCCTCCTGGGTGAGAATGAGAAGCTAGTGTGCCTCAGTTTCTTCATCTGTACAATGGGGTACTCCCGGCCTCCTGGGCCTGGTGGCCATCCATGGCAACATGTTGTATCATGTTCCCGGTCCCAAGGGCTGGACAACACTGGGTAGCTGCAGACTTCCCCTCTCTGGACCCATGCCCCTCGGTGACCACAACTCCCTCACCCCTTCCCCCCTCTCCCTATCACCCAAGCTCAGCTGGCATCCCCAGCTTCCGGCCTCAGCTCCAGCCATACCGGGAGCTTAGAGAGGTGCCTGCAGCCGCGTGGGTCTCAGGCCTCCTGGCTGAGTGGTTCCCCCACCGCCCTGCTCTGCAGTCCCCAGGCTGCAGAGGGAACTCAGGCCAGAGGGAACTCAGGAAGTTATATCATATTAATGAAGGATGATGCCTGGCGGGCTTATGTCCTGTGGCAGCATCAGGGGAGTTGTAGGGTGGGGTGGGTGGGTGGGATAGCTCTGGTTCCTGGAGCCTCCTTCCTCTTGCCAGCCCCCCCACTCAGGCTTCCTGTCCCCACCAGGGACTGACTGTTGAGCATTCAGGAAGTCCACTCTGCTCCCAGGCCCAGTGTGGCCTTAGGCATCCTGCCCCCCTTCCAGGCCTCAGTTTGCCCACCTATGCCACTGGGAGCCGGGAGCCCTTGCAACCCTGGCTTCAGCTGTAGGCTCCGCAGAAGGCACAATAATGGGAGGTCCCTGGAGCTGGGTCAGTGACCCACACCCTTCACCCCACTTTCTGAGAACCCTGTCATCCTGCCCAGCTGTGGCCACACCCACAGCCAGGGCCAGAAAGGGTTCCTCTTCCTTCAGGTGCCTTGGGTTGAGAGGTTGCCCCAGCTGGCCTATGAGGGGGTGGCCTCCAGGGTGGCAGAAGTTGGGAGAGGAATTGTTCCAGGTGGGGGCATCAGTCTTCCTCCTTTCCCACTGCTTGGACAGGACTCAGGTGTCCTCAGAAGGACCAGGGACTGGGGCAGAAGAGGGAGGACAGCTCAGAGATGATAGAAGCAGCCAGCCCATACCTGGGAGGAGAGGGACATGGGCTCCTGGGGGACTGGTGCGCAAGGCGCTGTGCTGACGTATGAACTTCATGTGTGGGTCTCTGTGATATTGTGGGACCTGTGTCACCGAAGAGAGCATTGTTTTTTATTTTTATTTATGTATTTGTTTATTCGAGGCAGGGGAGGCGCAGAGGGAGAGGAACAAGCAGACTCCCTGCTGAGGCTGACTGCAGACCCCGAGATCGTGACCCGAGTGAGCCAAAACCAAGATCAGATGCCCAACAGACTGAGCCACCCAGGCGCCCCAGAAGTAAGTGTGTTACCGTGAGGGGGTGCGTGTGCACTGTGGCAGCAGGTGGGCATTATTTGCTCTCCAGCCTGTTTGTACATCTGTGTCTATTCACGCATCTTGTGTGTCTGTGCATGTCTGTTTATTGTGGGCTCATGTGCTTCTTTATGGCTGTGTCTACCCGTGGGTGTCCACTCGCGGACAGGCTGCCCAGCGCCGTGGGAAGAGAGCGGAACCTCCCCTCCAGCCCCCTGCCAGTCGCTCACCCACTGTGTGACCCTAGAAAATGACTTCTCCTAGCTCAGCCTTGATGTCCTTCATCAAGTGGCTGCCATGCCCGTACTGGGGTGTGGTGTGCGGATCAGACACAGAAGCCCCCCTGCCTGCCCTCCAGGAAGCCCTCAAATACTGTTGGCGTTATTATTCGTTCAACAAACTGTCACCCCCTTACTGTGTGCCGGGGGCGAGGGGCACAGAGGGGCTCGGAGGGCACCATCCGATGGAGGCATGTCCCCAAGTGGCATGTCACAGCGATGGGAGAGGAAGGTCAGGGCGGGAGCCTGGGCAGCCAGGTCGTCGGCTGAGTCATCCGCAGCGCTGGGTCTGTCCCACGCCCGCCGGCTGGCCTGCGTCTCCAGCTGCCTGCCCCGGCCTGCATCTGACATCTGACGTGCTGTTGAGTGAAGGCCTCACTTTGCCCGGGTCCCGACCCTCTCCTGACTCCCTGCTGTCCATCCTCCTGACCCTGCCCTGGGAAGAGGCTGGCCCCACCTTGTACACACACACTGGCCCCTCCCCATACACACACACACACACACACACACACACACTGGCACACACCCCATCAGCAGCTCATACCCGCTGAGCCTATCTGTCCACCCATGCCCTCCTGCTGCTGCAAGAAGTTGCCGTGTATCCATCCTGACCTGTCCCTCATTGGCAGGTGCCAATGCCTTCAATCAGGGGCCATTTTTGTGGTGCCTACCGCCCTTTCCTGAACCCCAAATGGGCTCTTGCCTACCTCCCTTTCTGCTTCTCTTCCCTGCTCACAAGGGCTTGGCCCTGCCATCCCTCCCCTGCCTTTGGGCCTGTGCTTGTCACCTAGGATACCCTCACTTCTGTCCTTCCAGCCCCCCCAACACCTCCAGCCCCCCACAACACTCATCCATTGGCCCACTCCAACCTCAAGCCCCAGCTGGCCAGGTGATGTCATTTCCCTGTACCTGATTCTTTTTTTTTTTTCCTGTACCTGATTCTATGTCTGTAAAATGGGGATAAACAGAGTCCTTTTGGGGGTTATCTGAAAATTAAGCGAGGTGGGGCTTCAGAAAGACTCCAATAAGTGATAGTCATAGCTGTGGCTGGGGGGGGGGGGGCTGCCCCTCCCCCAGGCCCCCTGGGCAGAGCCAAGCACTGCTAGGAGCAGGTGGGGTCCAGAGGGAAGACAGAATGGGAGGGCCAGCTAACGGGCCCTCAGCATTTGGGGATGCTGTGAGGGGACTGCTAGCAGCAAACACTTCCTCAGGCGGTCACCCCTTTGCCTCTTGGCCTGGCTCTGACCCCAGAGCTGACCTCACAGCTGAGGCTGGCCGGAAGGAATAGCAGGTAACCAGAAGCTGGTGCACTACAGAGTCATACCCACTAACAAGATTATCCAGGTTTGCATGCATGGATGCTGGCCACCCAGGACCTGCCCTGTCTAGCTCATCTAGCACTGCCCTTCCCCACCTCCCTGCCCAACCTCCTCCAGGTGGACCTCCTTCCTGCCCACCCTCCCTTCCCCACACAGGGTCAGCCAGTCCCCTTCCTTCTCCTGACTTCCATCCCCCAAGACCAGGAATGTGAAGGAAGTTGGATCTACACTACACAGCCCAAAGATTTCAGGGCTAAAAGGACATCCCAACAATTGAGGCTCAAGAAATCCTTACACTCTCGAAGTGCAGAGCTCTGGATCCTCACCGGACAAAAGAACAGGATTCTGGCCCCACAAAGCTGAAAGACTCCAGAATTCCAGCCTTCTGAGGTCCTGCAATTCTAGATTGATGCCTATGCATTTCAGGTTCTAAGATGCAAGGATGCTGGGTCTGAGAATTCCAGAATCCTCTGGCAACTTCCCTCCCAGCATCCATCCTCCCCAGCCCCCCCAGCTCATCCTTGGCTCTCTCTGTCCCCAGTCTCCCCCGGGGCTCCCACAGACATGATGCAACTAGGCTGGAGCCGGCTGAGAGGGGTGGGAGGCAGGAGGGAGATGTAATTACAGCTGCTCCTGCCTCAACCCAACAGGAAGCTCAGAGTTGGGGCCCAGGGGACCCTAATCCAATGTGAATAATGGAGCACTCGCCAGAAGCACACATGGCCCGGTGAGCCGGCTCCATCCAGATCCAGGGGTCCAGCCCCTGCTAGCCCCAAGCTGGGGAGCACAGGTTTTAGTCTGGAGGAAAGAGGAATTTGGGGTGAGGAGATGGGAGGGGGGTCTCTAACTTGGTGGCCCTCCAGCCAACCAGGTAAGATGATTGACCAAACCCACAGCTCACCCAGTCTGCATCTCTCTCTCTCTCATTCCCTCTCTCTCTCTTTTTTTTTTTTTTTTTTTTTAGATTCTATTCATTCATTTATGAGAGACACAGCGAGGCAGAGATGTAGGCAGAGGGAGAAGCAGGCTCCATGCAGGGAGCCCGATGCGGGATTCGATCTCAGGACCCTGGGATCACTACACAAGCCAAAGGCAGACGCTCAACCACATAGCCACCCAGGCGTCCCTGCATCTCATTTTCAACAAACATTCAAGAACATTACACGTTCCACTGTAAGAAGCCCCTGACACAACCTCCATGATAAATAACAACTGGCACCCAGTCTTCTTAGCCAGGAGACAATAGGGCACGGTGGAGACTTTAGTGAGCTAGAAAGCCCAGATCCCATCTCCCAGCCTATGGTCACCCAGAGGGATAGATGGGCTTGAGGTCACCCAAACTTCCAATTTGGGAGAAGCTGCAAATAAAGACTTTTAAATGAAGTACTCCTGTTTTTCCATTTGGGAGCCAAGTCAAGAATATTTTTAAACATTATGTAGGCCAAAAGTAGAGAACCCAAAAAAATAAATAAATAAAAGACAAAATAAAATAAATAGAACTGCAGGCTATAAATGTCCTGCGGGGCACCAATGTGTGAAGTGAGAAACATAGGGCAGGAGCCAGAGCTGTCACAGTCACCCCTGTGTCCCCAGAACAAAGAAATTACTATTGAAGGAAAGAACGGTGCACATTAATCTGTCTCCTCTCTCTAGCCACATTTCTCTCTCCTCCTGGTCCCCAAATTTTATTACCATTCTGTCCCAGCTCAGATGTACCCTCCTCCAGGAAGCCCTCCCTGACCCCCTAGGCTGAGTCAAGAGCATCCTCTGAACTCCCACACCCCAGCCCAGCCCACTCTGTGTCATCATTATCTGGGGATAGGTCTGTCTCTCCTACTGGATACTGAGCCCCAAGAGGGCAAGGTCAGGGCTGTCTCCGTGACAATTATGTGCCCAGCTTCACTCAGCAGGGGGCTGGTCAAGAGCAACCAGAACAACAGAGATCAGTGCTAAGGACAGAGGTAAGCAAGCCTGTGGCAGGGCGTGGAGTCATTCAGGGGGTGAGAAAGGCAGGATGAGCACAGAGGCTCCTAAAAATCGACAACCCAAGGGAGGAGAGAGGCTAGTTCAGGGGTTTCGGGGTTCCAGTGCTGGATGCCAGTCTTCACCCCATTCCCTCCTAGCTGTGTGGCTTGGAGTAAGGGAACTCCTTTGGCTGTTTCCTCATTTGCAAAATGGATACTATACTAGCAGCCCAGCTGCGGAGCTACTGGAATAATTAAACAAATTCAAGATCGTGGAGGGCTCAGTGGAGGTCGGAGCCCAGAGGGCTCATTTCCCCTCCCTCGCCCCCTCTGCATCCACACCGCACACCCTACACACTCCTGCACACCCTCACCTCCCAGCACGCTCCACACACACACACACACACACACACACTCAGAAGGGATGAGAAGGGACACAGGTTCCCCCACGATGCCCCAAGCTCCGGGCGTGCCTCAGTTTCCCAGAAAGCACAGGCACTACCACAGTCACCACGTTTATTGGATTCATACTTTGGCCCCGGGAGGGTAAGCTGTCGGGAAGACTCAGAGCAGGACGCAAAAGAGGCGCTTGTCGCGGAAGGGGTTCTCCGCGGCCGGCACCGGCGTCACCAGCGGGTCGTCTTTGGCGTGCGTCTCGCAGAAGGCCAGGAGCTCGGCCGCCGCCTGCGACACCTGCGGGCGCCCGCGCGGAATCCGTCCTCGCCCGAGGCCCCGCCCCGACCACGCCCCCACCGAGCCCCGCCCCCGGGTCCACCCCAGCTGGGAAAGGAATCATCCCGCGGGCCCCACCCCCAGCAGCGCGGGGTGCGGTCCCCCGCCCCGGAGCCCCCGCCTTCCACCCCAGCGCGTCCCCGCACCTTCATGCGGTCGAGGTTCACCTCCAGCTTCAGCTGTTCCACCGTCTTGCGGGCCTCCGCGATCTTGGCCATGTTGTTGGACATGGCTAAGGGTGGGAAGAGCCTAGAGGCCGGCGGGAGTGGGGGGCTGAGAGCGTTAGGCTCGGGCAAGCCTGGGGCCCCAGGTGAGGGTGGCTGCGGTAGTGGGGCCCGCGACGGGGTTGGGGATGCCAGAGCGTACGGAGGGGGTGCCCAGAGGTGGAGGGAGGGACAGGAAAACGGGGGGGGGGCGGAGGAGGAATGAAGAGACACGCACAGACGGGGGTGGGGTGGCAGAGGCAGGCCAAAGCAGGACGTGTGGGAGGAGAGGGGTAAGAGCGGAGGGTGGAGGGTGCCTAGGATGGGGTACCCAGGGCCAGGTGCAGGGAGGGACAGGAGGGGCCAGGGGAGGCAGGAGGGAAGCACGGATGCGAGGCCGCCCCGCAGGTGGAGGGAGGGACCCAACGAGGCCACAGGTGCTGGATCAGGATCCAGGTGTCCTGGGCCCCCCGGGGACCGAGCAGGAGCCAGGAGGGGGGCCTCCCCAGGCCAATTAGCGGTGGCTCCGGGGAGAACAAGGAATTAAGATCGCGGCGGGAAAGGCGCAGAGGGGGCCTCATTAGGGCCTTGGCAGCAGCTGCCCCCTCCGGCCCCCTCGGGGCGCTCCCCCACCCCAGCCCTGGCCACCTCAAAGGCTCCTCTGCTCATTAGCAGCCGGAGAGAGGGCTGGGGGGTGGGGGGCGGGTAACCCAGCCAGGACCGGGGAGACGGGCAGGGAGGATGGATGGATGAAGCAATGGAAGGAGTAGAGGGAGGGGAAGACAAATTGAGGCATAAAGAAAGGGATGGAGTGATCCAGGGGGACGGAGGCACAGAGGGGACGGTGGGGGGACAGAGAAGGGGAGGTGGGGGGTCCGGGAGGGATGGAGTGAGGGGGTGGGAAAGGAGAGAGGGACGATCGGAGCGGCAGAGAGAGGCACCGCGGGGATAGGGGACAGAGGAGAGGAGGGCTGGGGGGACAGGGAGAGGGAGGTGGAGGGGCGGGGGCAGAGACTGGCTGATGGAGACGCGAAGTAGAAAGTCATTCATTCGCTCACTCATTCATTCATTCCCAGGCGGACAGACCATGGCTGCAATCTGGGGCAGAGGGATTAACTGCGCGGTGGGGAGACCCGAGCCTCCTACCTGTTGCAGCTCCGGCCGGGCTGGCGGGCAGGTGGCGGCTGGGAGACCGCGTCTGGGTGTCCCCCGCTCCCAGGCCCGCCCCGCCCCCTCCCCCGGGGCGCAGCCCCTGAGGCCCGCCTCCTCCCGCTGCCACCGCGCCGGCCCGCACCCTGGCCCCCTCCCGATGTCCTTCCCCTTTGTCTTTCTGTGTCTCTGTCTCTCCCTTTCTCTCTTTGTCTCTGTCCCTCCGGAACACGCACGCACACTCACTCACAGGTGTGCCCCACACCCCACACTTACGCCAGGTCACACACACCCCTCCTGTGAGGCCCGTGCAGCTTGTCCCCCCCCATCACACGTGCTCTCCCACCCTGTCACAGCTGCCCCCCGGGGTCACCCCACCACAGACGGCCCCCCTCACATGCAGGTGCCCGCCACCTCACTGTCTCACAACACCCTGGTGTTCCCCACAGAGTGTCCTACAGTGCCACAGTCACGCGGCCCCTCAAAATGTCACGCAATGTCTCACAATGTGTCAGATGTCACGTCATCCCCAGTGCCACCTGGCACAAGCACAGATACACTATCTTAGAGTATCAAAGGTGCAAACGGAGGTTCGCCCCGTGTCACACACAGTCTCTCAATGTGTGTCCATCACACACATTCACTGTGTCAGGGTCTCACACTGGGACATGGAATTACACGACATCTTTGTTGAGCACTGTCACTCAACAGCACATGGTGTTACACGGTGACACGCAGTCCCACGTCCAGGGATCCCCACATACACACTCATGCTCACTTTTGCACAGTCTACTGGTGTCACACACAATCTTACACCATCCCTCACAGAGTGTCCCCCCACACACACCCCATCATGCAAACGAGCTCCTGCTGAGCCCCTCACAGTCCCCGTTACCCTCAGCTGTCACCACCCTCACCCAGCAGTCTCGTGTATTGCACACTTACACGGGCACAAGGTCTCTCACTCATGTTCTCATCTGCTTGTGCCCTGCACGGTCACACAACCCCTGGAGGGCTGTCACAACGCCTTGTGTGTCTCACTATCCCACATGATCTGTGTCACACAGAGTCACACGGCTTCTCACAGTTCACCAGTGTGGTTGACATATGCTGTCACACTCACACGGTCCCTCTGTCACACCTATTCCCCCTTGGGCCTGTCACACCGACTTCCCACGCCCCTTCTGGGTGTGTCATACTCATTCTGTCTCACCCTCTGTCACACACGTTTGCCCGCATGACACACACAGGCCCTCATGTCTCCCCACGTTGCACACTGTGCCACACAATCTCTCGTTCCTTCATAGTCTCAATGTCACCACCAGCCCCACGAATAGTGTCTCAGGCAGAGCCAGCCTCTCAGGGTCCCACGCAGTCACCTGCATGTGATCTTTCCCATCTCACAGGCACAGCCGCACACAACCTTTCGGCGTAACACGTGGTTTCACAGTCACACCCTGTGTCTGGTGGTCACAAAATCTCCCCAGGTCACACAGCCACACAACAACCTCTAGCGTCACGCACAATCCCAAGGTAGTACACGCTCATACTATCTCTCGGCGTCTCACGCCATTCCCCGGTATCACCCAGGGACACTCAGTGTCTCTCCTTGCCCTCGCACACCCCTGTGGGCGCCCACACTCAACCCTCCGGGCCTTCTTGCGACAGCCCCCGGATGACCACACGGGGGCGCTCGCGGCCCGCCGCGCCAGAGCCGTAGGCGGAGGGATATTAGGGCGGGCGGGAGAAGCACCCCCGGGAGGGAGACCCGGACGCTGCAGGGCGCAGGGGGCTGGAGGCCAGGGCGAGAGACTGAAGCTGAGAAATTCAAAGAGAGGTGGGGAGAGGCAGAGAGAGTGGCAGAGAGAGACGCAGAGACAGAAATGTGGAGAGATTGAGACCTAGGGACTAGGTGAGAAAGAGACAGGGGGTTGCAGAGACAGAGACGTGCCGGGTATAGGAGAGACACACAGGAACGTAGAGAGCCAGAGACAGCCAGAGACACAGAGGCGGACAGTCCGGCTCGCACACCGAGCAGCCCACAGGGGCTGGTGGCGGAGGCGGGGCCGGGGCGGCCGGGGGCGGGGCCTCGGGGCGGGGGCGGGGCGGCCGGGGCGGGGCCGCGGGGGCGGGGGCGGGGTTCCGAAGGGGCGCGTCCGGGGCGTACCATTGGGGGCGTGGGCCGGAGGAGGCGTGCCCCGAGGGGCGGGGTTGGGGAGAGCCGGAGGTGCTGCAAGGAGCGTCTCCACGCAGTCAGCCGGTCCCAATTCGCTTTTTATCGCCTAGACGGGGAAGCGAGAGGGGCGGGGAGGGGACAGCGGGCCGGGTGCCTGGTGGCGATTCCATCTGAGAGTATCGGACCCTGACTCCCCCGCCGCCAACCCCGCAGGAGACACGGGGCCAGGTGGGGGAAGGGAACCGGGCTCACATCTGGAAAGCATCAGGCGCGCCGGACGTGCCAGGGCCCCGGGCCCGGCTGCGGAAGGGGGGGAGGGGAGCTGGGGCGCCCTCGTCCCCCCCCTTAGCGGGGTCTGCCGGCGCCGGGGAGGGGCCTGGGCTTGCGCCGAGCCTCTGCGCCTCCCGCAGCTGGTTTCCATCAGCAGTTTTTTGGCCCGGGCCGCCCCCAAGGAGGAAACCCAGCTTAGAGTGGGGGAAGACAGGGTGACGACCCAGGCTCCTATTCCCCTCCCAGACGGCAGCCAGACGCTGGGGGACGGGGGAGACGGACCGACGGACGCTGCTTGAAGCGTACACAACCTGCATTTCTCGCCCGAGCTGCAGACCCCAGCCGTCTCTCCACCCCACGCATGACTTTAGTTTCCAGGTGTGCAGTGTGGTGTTGTGCTGCAAAGGAATCGCCCCAGCCTCGTGACAGCCTAGGATCAGTGGTATTATTGTGACCATTTTTTAGAGGGGGAGACTGGGACCCTGGATTCGGCTTCAGTTCTGGCTTGAATTATTCAAGAAATGTGCAGTGAACGCCAACAGTAGGGTCAACTACCCAATCGCCTGCTGTATATTCCCAACTGGAGGTCTGGTGGGTCTCACACGGCACTGACACTGAGCTCCATCGGTTGCACCCGCCAAACCCTCTTCTGCAGCCTCAGCCATCTGAGAGTAAATCTTTGGGGTCATTCTTGACTTCCCTCCCTCCCTGGCACCCCAACTGACATAGTAACAAATGCCATTAACTCCAGCTTGGGACTGTCCTGGGTGCCCAGTCACTTCTCACCTCCTCTGCTGCTCGCACTCTGGTCCAGCCACATTCCTCACTGGCTTCCCTCATCCTGGTCCCCACAAAGCAACCAGAGGGACCCTGCTTGAAATAATCTCCCCAGATAATAGCAAGTGTTAGCAAGGAGGTGAAGTTGGAACCCTCACATACCGGTGGTGGGAAGTAAAATGGTGCAGCCACTGTGGCAAGCTGCCTGGCAGTTCCTCAAAAGGTTAAGCTCACCATGTGGCCCAGCAATTCCTTCCCAAGGTATCTACCTAAAAGAAACGAAAACATACGTCCACCCAAAAACTTGTACGTGAACGTTCATAGCAGCATTATTCATAACAGCTCCCAAGAGGAAAAAGCCCAAATATCTATCAACTAATGAGTGGAAAGATTAAATGTGGTCTGTCCAGACCATGGGATAGCTTTGGCAATAAAAAGAAACGAAGCACTGAGACGTGCTGCCTCAGAATAAACTTGGAAAACATCATGCTAAGTGAAAGAAGGCGGTCACAAAAGGCCACATATTGCATGATTCCATTGATATGAAATGTCCAGAATGGGCCAATATATAAGGACAGGGAGTCAGACTAGTGGTTTCCAGGGCCAGGGGATAGTGGAGGATTCATCATGGTGAGAGTTGCACAACTCTGTGAATCTACTAAAAGCCACTGAACTCTATATTTTTTAAAAAAAGATTTCATTTATTTATTCATGAAAGACAGAAAGAGAGGCAGAGACATAGGCAGAGGGAGAAGCAGGCTCCCTGTGGGGAGCCCAATGTGGGACTGGATCCCAGGACCCTGGGATCACCCCCTGAGCCAAAAGCAGATGCTCAATCACTGAGTCACCTGAAGCGTCCCCGAACTCTATATGGGTGAAGTCTATGGTAGATGAATTATATCTCAGTAGAGCTGCCTCCCTCCCTGCCCACCCCCCAAACCTAAGTCCCTCTTGTGCTCAGCATTCTCCCTCAAAGTAAAAACCGAAATCCTCGCCAAGGCCCATGCGGCCCCACACAATGTGATGGACCCGACCATTCTCGGGCCCCCACTCTAGCTATTCCCACCACTGTTGTCCGACCCCCAAGACCTTCACAAGCTTCGTTCCCCACATCCTTCAGATCTCTTTTCAAATGACACTTTCTTAATTAGACCATCCCAATCACTCTATGTAAAATCACAGACTCCTCTGCTCCCCCATCCCACCCAATTCCCTCATATCTCTGCTCAGTATTTCCCCATAGTCCTTACCACCTTCAATAAATCATAGAATTTATGTATTTATGTCAACACCCCTACCCCCCTCCCCAGCTCCCATCCCTGTAAGCAGTTCCTTTTGCACCCTTCTAGGGATAATCCGTGTAGTGAATAGGCTATGCAGGTCAGTGCTTAAGAACATGGATGGACTCTTAGGCAGCCTGAACTTAAATCTGGCTTTGTTACTTACTGATTTACTTCAGGCAAGTTACCTACCACCTCTGTGCCTCAGTTTCTCCATCTGTAAAATGGGCATAATAGTATCTATATATCTATCTAATATGCTGTCCACGTTGTGAGGATTAAATGAGTCACTGAGATTAGACTCTGGCATGCAATAAATGCTCAATTTATTGGGACGCCAGGGTGGCTCAGTGGCTGAACATCTGCCTCTGGCTCAGGTCGTGATCCTGGGGTCCTGGGATGGAATCCCACATCGGGCTTCCTTCAGGGAGCCTGCTCCTCCCTCTGCCTCTGTCTCTACCTCTCTCTCTCTGTCTCTCATGAATAAATAAATAAAACCTTTTTTTTTAAATGCTCAGCTCAATTTATTGTTAGCTTTTTTGTTTTATTTATTTATTTATTTTTAAAGATTTATTTATTTATGATAGACACACAGAGAGAGAGAGAGAGAGGCAGAGACACAGGCAGAGGGAGAAGCAGGCTCCAGGCAAGGAGCCCGATGCGGGACTCGATCCCTGGACCCCAGGATCATGCCCTGGGCCAAAGGGAGGCACTCAACTGCTGAGGCACTCAGTCGTCCCTGTTTTATTATTTATTTTTTTAATTTATTTTAAGATTTTATTTATTTATTCAAGACAGACACAGAGAGAAAGAGAGACAGAGACACAGGCAGAGGGAGAAGCAGGCTCCATGCAGGGAGCCTAATGTAGGACTCGATCCCGGGTCTCCAGGATCACACCCTGGGTCGAAGGTGGCACCAAACCGCTGGGCCATCGTTGCTGCCCCAACTGTTTTATTTTGTTTTGTTTTGTTTTATTTTTAAAAGTAGGCTCCATGTCCAACGTAGGACTTGAACTCCCCACCCTGAGATTGAGTCACATGCTTTACCGACTGAGCCAGCCAGGTGTCCCGCTGCTACCTTTTTTTTTTTTTTTTTAATGAGTAAGCACTAAAATCTTAAAAGAGAAGGAAGATCATCCTTTTGTACTTCAACTATTTTGGCTACTGAGTGGTCCAGTAGCCTTACACAAGTCCCTCCCCCTTTCTGAGTACAGTTGCCTCCCTTATGGAACGGAGATGGGGCAAATATTCCCAAAGGCCTGACAAGCAATCACTTTTCCTGGCAAACGTTCAAAACTGACTTCTATTGATTGGTACTCTACAGGAACTTTTTTTTTTTTTTTCTGTTTTGTTCCTTGCTATTTCCCCACTGCCTCCGTGGGCACTAGACATGCAGGTGAGCATAGCAGGTCTGCTCTCTGTTCTCTGAGTTCAAAGCTACAGAGAGGTGGACCCACCCGTGTAGACACAAAAGTCAAAGAAGCACAAATACCATTCTTCAGACTGTAGTGTCAGGAGGAGTTTGGGTCCTAGCCTTAGCTCCCTCCTCCTTGCTGTATGATCAGGGTTCTAATGGACCCTCCCCAAACTTCTACTTACCCATCCATGAAATCGGCATGATTACTGAACTTATCCAATAGAAATATGGGCAAAGGGTGTGAACAGGCAATTCATAGAATTAAAAGTGGTTCAATAAACATACAAAAGTATGTGTTGCCTCAAGAAAACGGGGAGTGAAGGGCACCTGGGCGGCTCAGTGTTAAGTGTCTGCCTTTGGCTCAGGTCGGATCCTGGGATGGAGTCCCACATAGGGCTCCCCTCAAGGAGCCCACTTCTCCTTCTGCCTGTGTCTCTGCCTCTGTGTGTCTCTCATGAATAAATAAATAAAATCTTAAAAAAAAACAGAGGAGACATGCTAATTAAAACAACACAGTTTTCCCCCATAAGATTGGCACAAATGTTTGGTAAACAGGTGGGAAAATGGGCATCGCAGGGGCGCCTGGGTGGTTCAGTCTGATTAAGCGTCTGCCTTCAACTCAGGTCCTGATCTCAGGGTCCTGGGATTAAGCCCCACATTGGGCTCCCTGTTCAGTTGGGAGCCTGCTTCTCCTTCTCCCTTTCCTGCTCCCCCTGCTTATCCTTGTACTCTGTCAAATAAATAAAATCTTCAAAAGAAGAAAGAAAGAAAGAAAGAAAGAAAGAAAGAAAGAAAGAAAGAAAGAAAGAAAGAAGAAAGAAAGAAAATGGGCATTTCAGAAATTGCTGTTGTAAATGTCAATTGAGGGCACTCTTAGTGGAAGGAAGTGTGGCAGTGTCAATTAAATGTTCTTAAATAGGGGCACCTGGGTGGCTCAGTCAATTAAGCATCTGCCTTCAGCTCAGGTCATGATCCCAGGGTCCTAGGATCGAGTCCCACATCAAGCTGCCTGCTTCTTCCTCTCCCTCTGTTGCTCTTCTTGCTTGTGCTCTCTCTCTCTCTGTCAAATAAATAAACAAGATATTTTTAAAAAATAAAAGTTTTTAGGGGATCCCTGGGTGGCGCAGTGGTTTAGCGCCTGCCTTTGGCCCAGGACGCGATCCTGGAGACCCAGGATCGAATCCCACGTCGGGCTCCCGGTGCATGGAGCCTGTTTCTCCCTCTGCCTGTGTCTCTGCCTCTCTCTCTCTCTCTCTCTCTCTGGGCTCCCGGTGCATGGAGCCTGTTTCTCCCTCTGCCTGTGTCTCTGCCTCTCTCTCTCTCTCTCTCTCTCTCTCTGTGTGTGTGTGTGTGACTATCATAAATAAATAAAAAATTAAAAATTTAAAAAATAAATAAATAAAAGTTTTTAAATGAGCATACTCTAATGACCAAGCAATTCTATTTCTAGGAGTGGAGCCTCTGGAAATGCATACATGTATACACAGAAGTATGTACAAGGACATTATTGCAGCAAAATCCTTAACAGCAAAAGAATTGGGAGAGCTGACATTCTCACAGTGGATTCCTATGGAGCTATTGATAATACAGTGATGGGAGCACCTGGCTGGCTCTATTGGTAGAGTACATGACTCTTAATCTCAGAGTTATGAGTTTAGGCCCCACGATGGGGGCAGAGATTACTTAAAAATAAAATTTTTTAAAAAGTGGCAGGAAAATATGTCATCTAAATTTAGATGAAATGGACAAATTCCTAGACGAATATAACTTAGTAAAAACTGACACAGGAAGAAACAGAAAAGCTAAATAGTGCTATAACCATCAAAGAACTCCATTTTTTTTTCTTTTGAGAGAGAGAGAGAGATAGAACAGGAGTGGGGGTGGAGGGGAGGCAGAGGGAGAGAGAGAGAGAGAGAGAATCTTAAGCAGGCTCCATGCCCAGTGTGGAGCCCAACTCCAGGCTCAATCTCACAACACTGAGACCATGATCTGAGCTGAAATCAAGAGTCAGACAGTTAACCAACTGAGCCACCTAGGTGCCCCTAAAAAATCCAATTCTTAATCAAAATCCTTCCCATTAAGAAATCTCTGGACACAGATGACTTAATCCCACCAAAAACAGTGATAAACAATGTAAATATATAACTCAATTTATATAAATATATATGGTAGAACTATACACATAAGTATTTAATGGTTAAATATTCATAGAGTTATTCAGATTCATATATGTAGGCAAACAGATAAACATAATCAACCTGATGATGAGGACTTTGAGAGGAGTTTGGGGTTGTCCCTTCACCTATATTTTTATGAAACCATGTTTATACTCAAACACAACTGAATCAAAGGTCAGATTCATTGTAGTAAAATAGCCGGTGGTAGGAAAATGAGGTTGAGACCCACCCTGAGATTTGCCGTCTGGTTTTGGACACTACTATATTCAAAGCAAACAGGAGTCACTCACTTAATGTTAGTCCAAAGGAAAACCACATCTCTCATTTTACCACAGAAGAAGAGCCCACCACATATGTAACACTGTGCATTTATTTACAAAGAGGTTAGAGAAACACACAGAGTCTGGCCCCCCTGTGCACTGGGGAGTCACCATCGTCATAATAAATACAGTAATTTTAAAAAAGAAAAAAAATACTGGATTGGAACAGCTGAGGGTCTTCCTGGGCTCCCCCACTCCCTCTCAGCAGGGGAGAAAGGGGGGGCACCGAGATAGAAGCCATCTTCCTTCCCCTCTCTTACCTCCTAATCCCCTACAACTGTCCAGGGATAGAGGTGAAAGAGTCTTTCTTTCCAGGTGTTACCACCTCCTAATTGACCCTCAAAACCCCAAAGTCAGTGCTCCTTCCTTTTCCAGGGCACTCTGCAGGCACCACCCGGGTCAGACACGGAGTCTCTGACCATGGTGCCAAGGGGATATCCCAAGAATCCAGGGACGTGGACGGGGGCACTTTGTGAATGGGGGGTTGGGGGGAGACACCGCATCTGGGCATGGAAAGGAGGAATAAGAGGGTTCAGTGACAGAAGTGAACGGGAACAAACGGACTAAGCGTCTAAACTAAAACGGGGAAATTCAAACTGAATTGCCCCTTCTGCATACCATAGTACACCCATTGTACAGATGAGGAAAGTGAGGCCCAGACAAAGGGAACTTTCTTGCCCAAGGGCTGCAGAGCCAGCAGCTGACTGTGTCAAACAGGGCTCCTCCCCCATTCCTCCCTATGGTGGAGGGGGAGCCTTTTCAACCAAGACTGCAGTGGATGGGGGGCAGTGAGGAAAGGTCTTTGGAAGCAGAGAAGATGGTGGTCTTTGGAAGGGAGGTATGGAAGGGCCAGTGACTGGGAGCGTGGTGGTGCAGAGGCCATGAAGGGGGAGCCCAAGCAATTCCCAAACTCACACCGTAGTCATGACCTTGAGAGAACCCGAACGGAAACGCAGTATCTTTTTCTTGAGTGCGTGAGAAGCCTTGATCTTCACGAAGACTTTGGCGGGGCCCGCGGGCGCCCCTCCACCTGCGCCACCCCCGGGCCCGGAGGCGGCGGTGGCCGCCACCAGCTGCTGCGGCCACACCAGGCCACCGCTGCCGTCCGAGTCGCTGGACGCGGAGCTGAAGGCCGGCGACTCCCCCTCGCTGGCGCTCGACTCGCTCTCCCCGTAGCCGCCGCCAACGCCGCCCGCGGGCCCCCGGCGTCCCAGGGGCCCCACGCGCCCCGCGGAGCACTCGGAGTCGCTGCCCGCGCAGCCGTAGAGGAGGCGGCGCGGAGGGGCTGACGGCGACGGGCCGGGCCCCGGGCCGCGGGCCGCGGGGGCTCGGGGCCGGCCGCGGCGCCCGTCCGCCGCGTCGATCTCGGCCGTGGAGCGCCAGCGGCGGCAGGACCCCGCGGCCTGAGCCGCGAGCGTGGGCGCGGGGCCGCGGCGGGGCCTCGGCGGCCGGGGCTCTTCCCGTTCGGCCGTGGGGTACTTGGGGGGCCCCGGGGGCGCCGCGGCCGCGCGGCCCAGCAGACTGGTCTCGGACTGAGAGCGCGCGGCCTTGCGCGCCCTGGGCGAGCCCCTGCGGCCGGAGGCCTCCGTCACGCGTCCGCGGCGGCCGGCGGCCCGGGGACGCTCCCGGGGCGGGGACTGCTCCACGCTGCGGCCGCGGGTCAGTGGCGGCGCTTTGCGGCGCGCCGCGCGCCCGGGGAGGCCGCGGGTGGCGGCCTGCGCGCCCGGGATGTACTGCGCCTTCACCAGGCGACCCTCGGCCGGGCTGTCGGGGGGCGACGGAGCGGCGGGCGGCGCGGCGGGCTCGGGCGCCGGCTCCGACTCCCACGGCGGGGCCCAGCCGCGGCCCAGGGCGGCCGGGCTGGCGGGGCGGCCCCCCGCGCGCTCCACCGGGGGCTCGGGCGCGGGCCGCGCGCCTCCGGGGGGCGGGGACACGTCGGGCGGCCTCTGGCGCACGCTGTTCTGGCGCCGCGGGCCCCCGTCCGCGCCCCCGGGACTGGTCCGGGGCTGGCCCGCCCCCCGGCGGCGGCGCCTGCGCAGGAGCGCCGAGATGTAGCCGTCCAGGGGCCGCCCCGCGCCCGACGGGTCCGGAGAGTCCGCCGGGGGCCGGGCGCAGGGCCGCGGGCTGCGCAGCGCCACGGCGTGCAGGGGGCTGGGCGTCAGGAAGGGCCCCGCGCGGGCCCGCCGCTCCGCGGAGGAGCAGGCCTCGGGGCCCGCGGAGCCCGCTGCCGTCGGGTAGGGCGCCGAGTACGATCGCGGCACGGCGGCCCGAGCGCTCACCGCCTCCGGAGCGCTGGGGCTGGCGTCTCCTGGGGAAGGAGGCAAAAAAAAAAAAAAAAAAAAAAAAAAGAAGGAAGAGAGTGGAGGGACTCGAAGCCCTTGCTCCATGAGCCTAGGAGGGTCAAGTGGCCAACCCCCGTCCTCTTCTGCTGTCAACCAAACCTCTGCTCTCCCCCGCCCCCTTATACCAGGTTCATGACAGAATCTTCCCGAGGCCCTGAGTGGTGTGTCCTGCCTCTGCCGCTTGCCCTCCATCTCTAACCCCTCTTTTCCATAATTATGGGCCTTCAGCTCCACTGACCTCCTGGAAGCACCTGCCAGTCACGTTCCAGCCTCACGGACCTTTGCACTTGCTGTGTCCGCTCCCTGAACACTCTTCCCCGAGGGTCTCTGTTTGGCCCCCTCCCTCACGTACTTTAGGGCGCCACTCAGGTGTCACACTCTCAGTGACGCCCTCGCTAGCCATGTCTCCTAAAATTGCATCTTCGTCCCCAGCTCAAAAGGGGACCCCCAGTTGCCTGGGAGGCTCAGCGGTTGAGCGTCTGCCTTCGGCTCAGGTCGTGATCCCAGGGTCGTGGGATCGAGTCCTCCATCAGGCTCCCCATGGGGAACCTGCTTCTCCCTTTGCCTGTGTCTGTATCTCTCATGAATAAATAAAATCTTTTTTTTTTAATGAGGGGTGCCCTCCCTAGCCCCCTTCCCTAACTTTCCTCTCATCCTACACATCTATATCTTATTTATCTTGTAGATTATCTGTTTCTCCCACTGGGAAGTCAGGTTTATGAGGACAAGGGTGTTTTTTTTGTTTGTTTGTTTGTTTTCCTTTTCCACTGTCGTATCCCTCACGGTGCTAAGCTGGCACAGAGTGGGAACTCAGAAACTTACTTGCACACATGAACAACAGCAGTTTCTGCTTACCGAGGGGCTACCATGTGCCAAGTCCAATGGCAATAAGGGCTGAGGCTCCCTGAATATGTAAAACTTCCCTCTGAGGTAGGTGCTGTTATTAATCCCATTTTAACAGATGGAGAAACAGAGGCCCAGAAAGATGCAACATGCTCAAAATCACACGGAGAGGGAATGTCACAGCCAGAATTTGAATCCAGGTCAGCCTGACTCAGAAGCGTGTGCTCAGAACCATTCTCTTACTGTCCATTCCCTGGCTCTCGGGGCCCAACCCCACCCACCTTACCTAGGGACTTGGGCCTCTCGCTGGCATAGATGCCCCGGGGTTCAGAGGGACCCAGGCGTCCATAGGAGCCAGATCCAGAGAAGCCACTGTCCCCACAGAAGGTTGAGGGTGGTGAGTCTGGACCTCCTGTGGAGCTGGGGTCTTCATAGAAGCCTGGATTCCAAGGAGAGGAGGAGAGAGAATCAGGGGCCTGGGTGGGGAAGCCAGTGGTGTAGAAAGAGGCAGAGACAGGAGCCTAGGTCCGGGACAGTAGGAAGGGTGGGGGTGTCCCAGGCAGACCCTGCTCCCTCTGCACCTGCTCACCTGAGCTGCGCCCGCTCTCCTGTTCCAGTCCCCCAGACTCCAGGCTCAGGTCTCCAAGCTGCTGGCCCAGGTCCCAGATGAGCCCGGGCAAGGCCTCCTGAGGGCACGAGGAGAGCAGGATGATCACAATGCCCCCCATCCTCTGCCGACTGGTCCCCCACATCTCCCCACCTATGGGCAGAGCTTCACTTTGACAAATGAGGCTCTGATTTCCAAAGTGTAAAAGGAACACTACCCGAGTCCCAGGACCCCCTCAAGATCTCTGTCCCTTCATCCCGTAAGAAGTCCTTCTGACTGTCTAACTCGAGCCCTTCGTGCTGCAGCAGCTACATCCTCCTTTCTTAGGCGTGATAAGCTTCCGAAGGCCCCACCCCTTGCCCCCTCTCTGTCAGGTGTTCCCTCTATGGCCCCTTAACTCCTATGAGCCTAAGTTCCAAAAGTCTTGCAGACTTTTTGCTGCTAAAAGTCGGTATCCAGGACCTAGCAGATCCCTTAGCCATTGGCCTGCGTCCTCCCAGTCCTTGGCCTTCTCCTCTCAGATGTTCCCATCTTCTCCCACTGCCCCTTATCATCAGCAAGTCCTTCTGCAAGTCTTCCTTGAGTCCTTCCTGCTGCAGACCGATCCTTTCCCTCACGAGGATATAGTAGGCTGACCACGACTCATATTAACTCTTTGCTCCTGCCCTCAGGAAGAAACCACTGCCCCCTCCCATGCCTATTGGAAAGTCCTACTGCGAGTCTAGCCTGTCTTGGTACTACACCAACGAGCACAGCAGGTTGTTTTGCCCCAGGAACCACATCTTCCTCTTGCCTTTGCTTCTTTCCCACCCCGAGGCCCCCAGCGTCTGCCCTCTGCATCCCCATGAGAAATTTCTATTGAGTCTATCCTGGATCCTTCTTGCTGCAGGGAATGACCATTTCTTATCAAGTGAGAATAAATGAAGGTGAAAACCCTTTGAGGGGAGCAGCAGTGACTAGGGATGGGGGGTGGTGCGGCTAGGAGCTAGAATAACACCGGTGGGGCCTCCCAGACCCTAGGATTTGGAAAACCCCGTTTTGGAAAACAGGGCCAGATCCAGGAAGAGTCTCACATGGGTCTGGGTGAGGCCAGAGGTGGCAGCAGCCACAGGCTGACGGTTGACCCTCAGACAAAAGCGGTTTGTCTGGACGGCAGGAGGGAGGAGGGAGGGAGGGAGGAGGGGCTGAGGGGCCAGGCGCCCAGCCCTGCCTATTTAGGGCAGAAAGACTGGCCGGCTCCCCCGCAGACGCCCCCCCTCCCCTGGCTTCCTACTCTGTGGCTGCTCTGCCCATGCTCACCCCTCCCCCCCAGAACAGAAGCCCCCATCTGGGCTTGTTTATGGGAGGAAAGTCAACAAATCATTCCACTTTGGGCTCCTGCCCTGGGTGTGCAGAGATGCTCAGGGTCGCGTCATCTTTGAGCAGAACCCAGGAAAGCTGGAGAAATGTGCAGTCTCGGGGTGGCCAAAAAAATTCACAGACCGCCCATATGCCCCGTGTCAGGTTCCCCACTAATCGCCCCCTGGCCCACTCTGCTCTAGCCCCGCTGGGCTCCGTGCTGTTCCCCGGAACACTGCCTGGCCTGCTCCTGGCCCAGTCTGGACGCGCCGCCCCTGCATTTCTTCCTGGCTCACTCCCTGGCTTCATTCAGATCTTTGCTTACCCGAGCCCTCCTCTGACCAGACTTTCCAAAATAGCTCCCCTGTCACTTGGCACCCGTTGACCTGCTTTGTCTCCGCCTCTGCCACACAGCGGTAATGACCTCCCAGCTCAAAACGATGCATCAGGTTGTCATTTGGTTATGGTCTGTCTCACTAAATGTCATCCCTGGAAGGCTGAGATTTTTGTCTGCTTTGTTCACTGCAGTTTCCTTCTCTCAACCCCACCCCACCCCACTCCCAGGGTGCATAGCACAGTGCCTGGCACAAGGCAGGTGCTCATGCAAAGTTTGATGAAAATGAATGTAGACGGCAGAATACTATACAGTTGTCAAAAAGGAAGGAGGCAATTTCTATCATCACTAAGAGGGATGCCTGGGTGGCTCAGTGGTTGAGCATCTGCCTTTGGTTCAGGTGTGATCCTGGGATCCTGGGATCGAGTCCCGCATCAGGTTCCCTGTAGGGAGCCTGCTTCTCCCTCTGCCTACGTCTCTCCCTCTCTGTGTGTCTCTCATGAATAAATAAATAAATAAAAATCTTAAAAAAAAAAGAATCATCACTAAGATACAGCATTGAGCAGAAAAAGAAAAAAGTGCATAGTTCGAGCAGGAGTCAGAATTACCTGAAGGGCCTGGGGTCCACCTCCAGAGCTTCCGATTCCTGTCTGAAGCTCATGTTTTATAAATTCTCATGTGATGCTGCTTAGTCCAGCAGCTGCATTTGGAGAAACCACTGGCATTATCGCTGAGATCTCACCCAAGCAACTGGAATTTGCAAAAAGCAAAGCCAAACTCTACATTTCTTGGTATGTAAACTGCATTGGTAGAGGTAGATGCATCGGTAGAGGTCTGGAAGGATTTACACCAAGGTGACGGCGGCGGTGATCTCTGACGAGACCCCTGTCCCTGTGTGACCTTGAGCAGGTTACCCCAGCTCTCTGGGCCCTGGTTTCCTCATCTGTAACATGGCATCATTCAACTCTCTCTCTTACAGGGCATTGTGAGGATTCTATGATTTAAAACAGCAGATCCTTTTAAGCTCTTAATAAATGCTAGGTTCTATCATTACATGAAAACTATGACTTTCTAACAAGGAAAATATAAAGTCATGTTTCACTTGTGTAAATAAAAATAAATATAAAAGAATAGATGGGGGGTGCCGGTGTCTCAGCGGTTAAGGGTCTCCCTCTGGCTCAAGGCCTGACTGATCCTGATCAGTCCCCGGATCGATTCTCACATCAGGCTTCCTGCATGGAGCCTGCTTCTCCCTCTGCCTGTGTCTCTGCCTCTCTCTCTCTGTGTCTCTCATGAATAAATAAATAAATAAAATCTTTAAAAAAGGGGAGGGGATAGATTGTGGGGGGTAAGTTCTACAGGTCTAATTTCAGTCCTTGTTCTGTAAGGGAAGAGCAAGGGTGAAAGGAACAAACAGAAGAGGCCTCCTCTTCCCCCATGCCTGGACCATCCAACACGGCCCCAGTCTACACACTCCCATTGTGTGTAAGTTTGACCCCGTCCCTTCCAGGTGCAAAGCAATGACTCTTCAAAAGACCAGAAGGACCTTGGCCTGAATCTGGCTCCCTGTGTACCCACAATGCCCCTCATCCCTTTCTTTTCTTTCCTTTCCTTTTCTTTTTTCTTTTCTTTTCTCTCTTTCTCTCTCTTTCTTTCGCAAGCCCTTCTGCTGGTGGCCACCCAGTTCAGGCAGGTTTAACATCCATGTGGTCAGGACCCCTGGAGACCCCTTTGCCCAAACTTTTCCAGACCTCTCTTCCTCCCATGCTCACATGCCCCTAGTCTGTGTCCAATTCCCTTTATCTCTATTAGGAAGTCCTTCTGCCAGTCTAACTGAAGTCCTTCTTGCTGGAAGGGGACTCTTTTCCTTGGTGAGAGAGAAAAGAACTCCTACCCCTAACCAGGATTCTTACCTCATTTCTCTGAGATATCCCTGGTCTTTCCCTGCCTCTCCACCATTCCTATTAGAAACTAATCAAGTCTGGCTTCAATCTTTCTTGCTTCAAAGGGAGTGTATTCCTGGGCAGGGTCTTTGGGGTGGGAGGGGTAAGCACCGTAAGACAGAGGCTCAGGGATCCAAGGAGGTGCCCGCACCCTCTTCAGAAGGACCCAGGAACCCCCCAACAGCAGTGGAGTTTATATTTAGCGCTTCTCTATTCCTCCTTCGGTATCGCTGTCTCCCTCCCGCTGCCTGCCACCGCCTCCTCCCTGACGCTGGGACGGAGCTTTGCCTGGAGAGTGTGGGGGGAAGAGGCCTCTCCACTACCACCTCCTGGGGGGTGGGGTAGACAGAGGGGCATATATGGGGGGGAGACTCAGCAGCAGGGATGAGGAAGCTGAAGGGCAGAGAGGGGAAACTGAGGCAGACAGAGGGAGAGCCTGAGGGACAGAAGGAAGGACACAGCTCGCCCATCCCCATGCTCTCTCCCTCTCCTCGTGCGTAGGGTGGGAGGTGCCTTCCCAAGCCCAGCAAGCCTGGGGTGGGGTGGGGTGGGGTGGGGGAGCTGGTGAAGGCCCCCACATCGCGTCTCTAACTTTGGGAGGGGGTGGGGCCTCCCACAGCTGTTTCTGTTTCCCGAGAAGAATGTGCAGGGTCCCACTCCCGGTCGGGGGAGGGGCTGTGCGTGCAGCCCCGGAGTCTGGCGGCAGCCCCCCCTCCCCATTCCCCATGTGGGGAGGGGGCAGTGGAGGTCAGCAGCAGGGAGAGCCCCCTCCCCCGCCGCCCGGGGTCAGGTTTCCCCAAACGGGAAGCTCTGACCACACACAGGCTTGGGGATGGGATCTGCAAGGGGAGCCAGGGTCTGGGGCCTGGCAGGCTGGGGGGAGGGGAAGAGAGAGATAGGGACAGGGACGTGGGGCGGGAAAAGGGAGAGAGATGCCGAAATGCCAAAGGAGGCCAGGGAGACCGAGATGGAGAGACAGAGAGAGAGATTAAGAAACAGGCACTGAAAGTCACAGAGATGTGGCAGTAGGGAGAGAGTGAGAGAAATCCAGGAAGAGCCGGGGAGAAGCAGAGAATGACAGAGGAGAGAGGGGTGGTGCTCTTGAAGTCGTTCTGGAGACCTCTGCCTCCTTCTCTACCATTAGAGCACTCGGGGAGTTGAGAAGCCAGCCCCCCACGCCGCCTCGACCTGCCTCATCTTGGGTTAACCGAGGCCGGGACCCGCTAGGGAAGGAGGGAAAGTGTCACCGGGGAGTAAAGATCACCGCGGGGTCCTCAAGGACTGCAAGCTTCCTCTCAGCAGGGATCCCTCCCTCCGGAGGCCCGAGGATCCCCTCCCCCCACCCCGCCCCCTCCAGAGATCTCCAAGCACACCGGGACTTAGGGAAGATGGAGCCCTGCTGGCGGGGCCGGAGGGGGGCATGTTTGGATCCCGGCTGTGTGACCTTGGGTGAGTCGCTTGCCGTCTCTGAGCCTCAGCTTCTTTCTCTGTAAAATGGGGACTATCACCCCCCCCCCTTTCCTCCAGGCTGCAAGAAGACAACGCATGCCGAATCCTCGGCCCAGGCTTGACACACACTTAGCACCCAGAGGAATTTTCTTTGGGGAAGGGGCCTGTGCATTTCACGAGGCTCCGGCGGAGGCGATGCAGTCCCCCTTCCCCAGTTTGGGGGCGAGGAGGCCAGATCCCGCCCGCCCGCCGCCCGTACTCCTGGGTCTCCAGCCCCACCCCCTGTCCTCTCCCCCTCCCCCACCGGAACGGGTGTCTGAGCATCCGACCGAGACAGACAGACAGATAGACACAGACGGGGGCGGAGGGATGGACGGACAGCCCCTCACCAGCTGCTCCTCCAGGGCCGCTGCGGCCCGGCGCGCCGCCGCCGCATCTTCGTCCTCCTCGGCGTCCTCCTCGTCCTCGGCCTCGGCGCCCCCCATTCCGGGCTGGGCCAGCCGCAGCGCCTGCTGCACGCGGTACTCCTGCCTCTCCCGGAGCCAGTGCAACTCGCAGAGCCCGGCCAGGCTGCCCTCCAGCCAGCCCCGCAGCCGGCCCCGCTCGGGGCTCACCGGGAACGAGAAGGCCCGGATCATGGCTGCGGCCCCCCACCCCAGCCCGGCCGGGCCCCACGGCCACCCCTCTCCGGGTCCCACCTCCCCGCCCCAACAGCCCGCCTGCCCGCCCGCTGGCCCGGCTGTCACCGTCTCATCTGCATAGGCGCCCGCCCATTGGGCCGCCCACCCGCGCCTTATCTGCATGGCCACGCCCCCGGCGACAGAGCAACCGTCGCCTATTGGCTGCTACCTCCCTGACGAAGATGCCCGGCGGTGCATCCGCGCCCCCCAGCGCGACGCATGCTCGCAGCTTCCTACTCGCTCCGCTTGGGGCGGCCTCGCCACGCCCCACCGCTTGCCTGCCTTTGGGGCCTAGTCACGCCCCCTCTCGCGTCACAATGAAACAAGTCCGCCCTTGCTCCAATGTCATTGGTTCGCGCCCCGCCGGTCCCGCGGCTGGTTCCGCCCCCTTGCGGGCGAGCTCCGGCTACCATTGGACTGTCCGGCGAAAGGGGCAGGGGTGATCTATAAATAGAGAATGGGTCCACGTGACAGGTTGGCAGCCTTTCCTCTCCCCCCACCCCTAGCGACGCTAAGCCGCTGAGGCTGAGCAGGGGGCGGAACGGGTTATTGAGTCGAGCCCTGATTTTGCCTCCTCTTCCACGAAGCCTTCCCAGACACTCCGCTGTAAAACTAGAGGCCAGCTGAGACCGACATCCTCCCCTAAAAAAATGCTTCTAAACGGGACCGGCTTCACCGGCATGTGACCAGCTTAGGAGGGCCCCGCGCCTGGTTTAATATTCTTCTGTCACCGTCTTGAAATTCTTATTTTTTTGAACAAGGGGCCTCGCATATTCATTTTGCACCAGGCTTCACAAATTCTGCAGCCAGTCTTCTAAGAGTCGGAGATCGGTTATATCCCAAATTCTGGAATTATGAGACCTTCCTGGGTTGAAGATTCTCCGATTCGACCAAAACAGAATCTAAGCGTCTTTTGTCTCCCAGATCGTGTGGGGCATAGCGTCCATCATTCGACGATTCCAGGAGCCTTTGTTCGACGTTCTAAGAGGCTTTGTTCTCAGCGTTCTAAGATGCTCTGTTCTCAACGTTCTGTGGTCCTAAGAGTCTGAGCCTGACTTTGGTTTCCAAGGTTCCCTTCTGGCTCCCCTGGCTCCGCAAGCCGGGCTGGCGCCCCCTCAGGTGGCCAGCCCGTGTCACTACGCCGAGTGTGTGTCCCTACAACCTTCAAGATCTAGCTCCGACATTCATACCCATTTCTCAGACAGATCTTGACTCCCTACAAGCCAGGGCTCACAGAAGATCATGTGAGAACTTCCCTCTTTTATGATCTCCTCTTTTATGGCACCAGAGACATTCTGGTGGTAAGCTGGAGAAACAGGGATAGCCCTTGAGAACAAACACTGGACTAGACTACCTGGGGGTGGGGGGCTGGGGGGTGAGCCCCAGCTCTGCCACTTTCTACCTGTGTGACCTTGGAAAACTTGCTTAACCTCTGTGCCTCAGTTTCCTTATCTGTATGATGGGAGTCAATGCTGTCTACCTTCTGCAGTCATTCTTAGGACTGAGATACTTGTCCAGCACCTTCCGTGTATAAAGAGCCACAGAAGGGTCTGATAAATAAGTACACAATAATCCTAAGCCCCCTCTTGTTTAAGACAGACCAGTGGCTCAGTGGTTGAGCGTCTGCCCTCAGCTCAGGGCGTGATCCTGGGGTCCCAGGATTGAGTCTCACATCAGGCTCTTCACAGGGAGCCTGCTTCTCCCTCTGCCTCTCTATGTCTCTCGTGAATAAATAAAATATTAAAAAAAAGACACACCTAGACTGTCCTTAAATAGCCTTAATTTTCCAACAGTGGGTAGATGATCGGGATTTATGATAGGTGGATTTGGGGAGCTTGCTCTCAAACGAGATTTTCTCAGTAGTTAGTGTCTGGGATGATGTCAGGGTTGGTTTTTCATCTCTGTTCTTTGTGCAAAGCCAGTTGAACCATTTCTTGCGTGGAATGTTGGATCTGGAACGGACTTAGGTTCTGATCACTGGACATTCGAAGACGAGTATTCCTAGGAAGATAAATTAAAAGATTATTATTAATGGTTGAATAAGGGAGTAAAACCAAGATTTGAGACCCGAGCGCAGCCAGTTGAGAGGGTTCCCAGAAGGAGGTACAGAGAGATCCTTGGTTGATGGAGTAAGAACAGCAGTCACAGTTCTGCAGATTTCCTCGGTGGCCTCTTGTTCTTACCGATGACAATGAGATATGAGGGGTCCCTGGAAATGAACCAGCAGTAGCTTCCAACCTTAACACACAAGTCCTTCCCTTGGAAGTCCCTAACCAGGGTATAAAAGTTGCCTAAACATTGGGCACCTGCATCGCTCAGTGGTTGATCATCTGCCTTCAACTCAGGTCATGATCCCCGGGGCCTTGGGATCGAGTCCCGCATCTGGCTCCTTGCAGGGAGGCTGCTTCTCCCTCTGCCTGTGTCTTTGCCTCTCTCTCTGTGTTTCTCATGAGTAAATAAATAAAATCTTTTTTAAAAAGTTGTTCAAACATGGTTGGAAGCCATATGAAATCCTCAGAGCTTACTGCTAAGCATTTGGCTTCCTGTTCCAAGCCTCCTTTGGATGCTAATGAAGGAGGAGGTCACAGTCATCCTGGATCTTGCGTCTGCACGGCGACTTTCAGCCTTTACAGAATGTGGCAGATGTCTTATATTTGTGGGGGATTTGGTGGAGGTTTGGAAGAAGATAGAGTGAAGTTTAGACATCCATAGAATGAAGGGGAATCAAAACTGATAAAGGACTTACAGGATTGGCAAGATACCAGAAGCCAGTCTAGCCTCTGACAGGTGGATACTAGTCTGCAAAATCTTTACACATAGAATACACATCACTGGGCAGCCCAGGTGGCTCAGCGGTTTAGCGCCACCTTCAGCCCAGGGCGTGATCCTGGAGTCCCGGGATGGAGTCCTGCATCGGGCTCCCTGCATGGAGCCTGCTTCTCCTTCTGCCTGTGTCTCTGCCTCTCTCTCTCTCTTTGTCTCTCATAAATAAATAAATGAATTCTTAAAAAAATACACGTCACTGGGGGCAATCCCAAGACTCATGTGAATAATTGCCTTATTTATTTGAGGGGTCAGAAAATAAACATTGTGGGGTTTTTTTCTTGTTGTTGTTTTTAAAAATATTGATTAAAGTAGAAAACCAAGGAGAAGATGCAGGGACAGGACTGGGACCATAAAATGAGTCATCAGAGGGGTGATACAATTGATACCAAGAGAAATTGTGAGCGGCACCAGTTGACTTGAGATCAGCAATATTTTGATAGCTGGAAAATCTGGGTGAATTCAGTGAGGAGGTGGTTCTTGCCATTAGGGTTGTTACTGTGTCATCTACCACGTGAAAGGTTCAGTGATTCTAGAGACTGAGTCCCCTGAAGGGGCTGTTGGGGAAGTTGGGGAAGCAGCGCAGAAATCCTGACTCATAGATGTCAGGGAGAGGGCAAGTTTTGCTGTGACAGGCATTGAGGGGCGCCTGGGCAGCAGCTCATTCAGTTAAGCATCTGTCTTTAGCTCAGATCATGATCCCAAGATCCTGGGATGGAGTCCTGGATTGAGCTTCCTGCTCAGTGGAGAGCCTACTTCTCCCTCTCCCTCTGCTGCTCCCCCTGCTTGTGCTTTTTCTCTCTCAGTCAAATAAATAAATTTTTTTGAAAATCAAGCGGTGAGTTGGGAGGGGTCTTTGAGGGGTATGTGAGATAATGCTCAATCCATTCGTAACCATCCTATTTCCAAATCAGATCACATGCTAAGGTATTGGGCAATAAGACTTCAACATATCTTTTGGGGATGTGGGGGGACATAATTCAACCCCTAACAGGCCTAGAAATCACTGGAGTTGCATTTTAGTCTTCGGGAAAGATGATATTAACAATGAGATATTAAAAAACAACAACAATGAGATAAATTCATTCTGTGGATGGGGCACCTGGGTGGCTCAGTGGTTGAGCATCTGCCTTTGGCTCAGATCATGATCTTAAGGCCCTGGGATTGAGTCCTGCATTGGCTCCCCACAGGGAGCCCGCTTCTCCCTCTGCCTGTGTCTCTGCTTCTCTTTCTGTGTCTCTCATAAATAGATAAAATCTTTAAAAAATTCATTTTGTGGATAAGGATAGCCTTTGGGGGTGATGTCATGTCCTAGATGGTGTACCTGTGACTCACATGGCTGGAATCTGTCCCTAGATACCTTGTGTCCCTGTGAGCAAGGGCCTGGGGTAGGTATTGTCAGTGAGTGAGCTGAGTGAGGGATCATCCACATGTGGGATTCCAGGGGTATTGCAAGGGAAAACCACATGGGGCAAATCAGCCTTCAGAGTCCCCGAAAAGTAAGGAGGGGCTTTAGTGAACTCTTGAGGCCCACCCGTCCCCAGGTATTGTTGACTTTCCCAGGTGAAAAGAAAAAGATTGTGAATCAGGCACAGAGGGACATGAAAGAATGTGTAGAGGAGGTGATAATACAGTAAAATGGGGGAGAGTTTGCTGGGCTTGTTTGTGGCAGGGGGCTGGGGAGTGAGGAAGGATAGTGGGCTGAGATGGACAGGAGCACTCCAGGACTGTGAGACATAAACATGAAATCATAACATTCCGGATGGAAGGAAAATCCCTTCCCGAAAGATTTCTTAGAATCGTTTGGGAATAAACCGTCCTGGGTAGTCAGGGGGCCTAATGAGTCACAGAGTGACTTAGACAAACATAAACACATGGCGGACTGTGGGATTCATCGTAATCATTGACTGTGTACGGAGGGAGGGGGAGAGGGGAGCCGGGAGATATTTAAGAGGAGGGCGTGGCCCCTGTGTCCCAAACCGGGTAGGATACCCACTAATGGGGATAGTCATTTCCCCTGTGGCTTGAGGGGTTATTTATAGACACAGAGGAGAAAGCCTGCCAGGAGAGAATCCCTGGGGAGATGAAATTTTACCCCTCAACTTTAGTGTCCCATTTTCTTTACAGTCCCTGCAAGTTTGGGGTTGGTGGTATCCGATGGCTCTGATAGGATGGGGTTTCTCATCTCTGATTGTTTAAGTTGTGGGGCCTTACATGACATCATGTGGCTTTGATTTGAACTGCCGTGGCCTCCTCATGATGTTACACGGCCTCATGGAATTCTGTGATCAAGGCATTTTCCCAGCTAACATTATGGGTTTTTAATTTTTTAATTTCTATTTTTTAAAGATTTATGTGAGAGAGAGCGAGAGAGAGAGAGAGAGAGAGAGCAGGAGCACGAGCAGGGATGGGGGGGGAAGGGAAGAGGGAGAGGGAGAAGCAGACTCCAGGATCATGACGTGAGCCGAAGGCAGGTGCTCAATTGACCGAGCCACCCAGGCGTCCCACATTGTGAGTTTTTTAAAAAGTTTTTATTTATTTATTAATTTAAGTCATCTCTGTACCCAATGTGGGACTTGAACTCACAACCCAGAGATCAAGAGCCCCTCGCTTTTCTGACAGAGACAGCCAGGTGCCCCTAACATTATATTTATGATCATATTTCTAATTTCAGATCTCAGGGCGTTAACAAAACTGGTGGCTAAGATAGGAGCAATGTGGGGGCACCTGGGTGGTTCAGTTAAGTGCCTTCGGCTCAGGCCATGATCTCAGGGTCCTGGGATCCAGCCCCACACACCCAGCTCCCTGCTGAGAGGGGAGTCTGCTTCTCCCTCTGCCTCTGCCCCTCCCCCTACTTGTGCACTCTCCCTCTCTCTCAAATAAATAAATAAATAAATTAGGGGGGAAAAAAAACAGAAGCAGTAAGATCATTCAGGATGAGGCCTGAGTGCATTCCATGCATTTGCTAGCATGGCTCTATCATGAGATGGAGTTGCCTTTCTTGGATCTTAGACCAATCAGTTTTAGAGGGAGAGCCATTCAGGATGGAGTCCAAGAGACTCCAGTATTTCCCAGTTATTATTAGCTCGAATTATGCCTCAAAGGCATTCTTGTTCATTTGGAGATCCTCACTGACTGAGGTTCATCTGGCCTTCTTCAAATCGGAGCTGTAGCTCTGAAACTAGCCAGCAGATGGACTAGACGACATACACCAGGAAGCCTCAGAGAGTGAGCTCTCAGTATTAGCCTGTTTTTCCAGGGTTCGGGAAAGTCTTTATGGCACGAAAATCTGAATGTTTAGAGATAACTTGTTTAGGTGCCTGTTTCAATCGTTTGCCCTCAGCTGTAGAGTCAAAAGTCTGGGTGAGGGATGCCTGGATGGCTCAGTGGTTGAGTGTCTGCCTTTGGCTCAGGGCATCCCTGTGTCCTGGGATCGAGTCCTGCATCGGGCTCCCCCCAGGGAGCCTGCTTCTCCCTCGGCCCAGGTCTCTGCCTCTCTCATGAAGAAATAAAATATTTTTTTTAAAAAGTCTGGGTGACAATGAGGAGCTGGGGGACCAGAGGGCGGGGGTTAAAGGTGCAGTGATGTTCCCTCTGCCTACAACCTCCGGGCTGAGATGAAGCTTGAGAAGTCGTCTCAGAAGACTGGTCTGGACCCTCAGGGTCGCTCAAGGCTGCCCCACCCTCCTGGACTCCCCCAGCCCGGCCCTGCTCATTCTGGTCATTACTATCCCCAGACAGGTCTGTCTCTCCACTGGATGGTGAACCCACTGAGGGTAGGACCTGGGATGCCTCAGTCACTACTGTGTCCCCAGCATCACCCAGCACCCAGTGTATGAACACATTCAGTGTGTCGAGAAGTCATTGCATCAATTTAAAAGAAAATACTAAATATTGTGGATCAAGTTTCCACCATGGACCAGACCTGTGCTAATTGCATTGTAGTTATTAGTAGTTATGATTAGCAGTAACACCACTGACCACAAAAGTGCCTCAAACAAGCCATTGGATGCCTTGGCTCTAAACCCTCTATCCCTCTAGCCACGTTCCTCCATCCATCCTCCCCTTCTGGCATATTCCCTCCAACTAGAACTCTTCTTTTTTCTTCCCTGCCCTCCTTATGCTACCCTCTGTACCTTCCCCCTTGTAGTCTTCCATCCTGGCAGTCCTCCCTCCAGATTGCCTAACCCAGTTAGTCCTTCCAAAACTCCTCCACCTTCAGTCCCCTCTCCCCCACCCTCATCCTCCCCTCCCTCCAGCCTCCTTTTCAGACAGTCCTCTTTCCAGGTGAACTCCATCTCGGTTAGCAACAGATTCATGATAGAGTGCGGTGTGGCCAGAGACCGAAGCCATGGGGCCAGAGATGAGTCCTTTTTAATTGCTGGGGAATTCGGGTTGGAAATAACTATCGCTGACCCGCCACTGACCCCCGCCCTGCTCCTCTCCCGGGGCGTGTCCCATCCATTCGGGGCAGGAAGCCCCTTCTGTGTAGAACAGTTCCTTGCTGAGATGGTGTGGAGGGCCGCTCTCCGGGGACCAGAGGACAGCATCACCGGGCAGCCGAGGCGGGAGGACGGGGCCTCAGAGGACGCTGATGCGCTCGGCCAGCCCCTGCATCTCATGGTCCTGCGGCGGGAGGGCCCCACCCAAGTCCCCATCGGCGGGCAGCCCAGGTCCGGGCAGCGGGTGTTCTGCCACGAACTGCTCCCAGCGCGCGTCGTCACTCTCGTGGGTGATGTACCTCTCGCCCATCTTCCCCTCCAGCTCTCGGAGGTCCAACCACGTCTGGTACTCCTGGGCCCGGGAGAACAGGTGTTAGCAGGAAGAGCACAGCCCATAGCGGCTGAGCGGCGCCCGCGCATCACCTGCCCTGCGGGTGACAGGCCGGGTACCGACGAAAGTGAAGCCACACCCTTCGCAGCCTGCCCAGCCAATAGAAATTCATTCAGCTCCGCCTCCTCCTGCCTCCCAGCCAAATGGGAAACTCAGCCACGTTCCGGATCCACGGAAAATGCACCTGCATCCTTCACCACCTACACAGCCAATAAGCCGTCGGGCTCCACCCCTTCTCCCAACCCAGCCAATGGGACCTCTCCTCCCCCTTCGCTCTCAGCCCCGCCCCCCGCATCACCTGTAACCAGGGGTGGCTGAGAGACTTGTCCACACTGTAGCGCTTGCGCATCTTCACCTGCAGCAGGTTGTTGATGAGGTCAATGGCTGCATGGGAAGGAGACAGACAGTTCAAGGCCTGAGCGGTCAGGGGCCGCCCCTCCTCCAACAGGCCACTCCAGCCGACCTGCTACCATCCCGGCCTGCCTTCTGCACTGGCCCAGGTGGCTTGGAATCGCACCAATCGCTCACTCACCTATGTCCACATTAAATTACCATTTTGTCAAATAAATAAATAAATAAATAAATAAATAAATAAATAAAATACCATTTTGTCCACCCCTCCCCCCACATTGCACACACACTAGCTCCCACATCTTTTCACCAAGCCTCTCCCTCAGTTTTCCCATTCCTATGTCACCTTCATTAAGTTTTGTCATACACATGACTGGACTATTCTTCACTGAACATTTTTCTTTAAGCCAGGGGAGCCTATGTGGCTCAGTCAGTTGGGCAACGGACTCTTGATTTCGGCTCAGGTCATAATCTTGGGGTCGTGGGGTGGAGCCCCAAGTGGGGATCTGCAGTCAGCGCAAAGTCTGTTTGAAATTCTCTCTCCCTCAACCTCTCCCTCCACACCCACCCACCCATGCACCCGCTCTCTCTAAAATAGAGAAATAAAATCTTTAAAAATATTTTTTTTCTTGAAGCTAAACCATTTGCCCTAGATGTACTGTGAAGAGGACAATGCAAGTTGAAAAGCAGCATGTATAGTACTCTGCCACCTGTATAAAAGGGGGAACTAAAAGAATACATGTCTACATATTTGCTCATACATATTTGTAAGACTTGTAATAGCCATTGCCTTTGGGAAGAATGGCAGACAAAGGACTGAGAGAGTATTTTAACTGTAGGCCCTTCTGTATATTTAAAAGTCTGAGCCACGTCAGTATTTGATCAAAGAAAAAATCGATAACATTTGGCTTTAAATCATTTCGCTTTTTAAAAATTCATTTTCCCCTTGAAGGACTTTCAAGGGGAAAGTGAATTTATTTATAACAGAAATATTCTATCAATGAAATGAAAACCCAAAGTTTATTGGCCATGCCCACAAAAATAAAATGAACAGAAAACAATATTATTAGATGATAGTCAGTGGTTTCCTGCAGAAGGCTCAAAGAGAGGCCCGTTCTTTAAGAAAAGGAGAATTAGCAAGTGTCAGGCATTCGAGACAAGCTGGCACTTGTCCGAGGCTGTCTCCTTGATCAGAAGCTTTGAAGGACAAGGCCTCACTGTGTGAACCCCTGTGAGTCTAGGCCTTGTTCACACGGCCTCCCTCACACATATCCATCCACACCAAATTCACTTTCGCATACCTGATGCGCTTTTACAAAGATTTCTGAGTGGGTCCCAAAACACAATGTTGAGGACCTCCAGTATTACCCCAGTACTCATGAAAAGTACCCACCTTTTTTTTTTTAAGATTTTATTTATTCATTAGAGAGAGAAAGAGAGAGCACAAGCGGGGGGAGGAGCAGAGGGAGAGAGAGAAGCAGGCTCTCCGCTGAGCAGGGAGCCCGATGTGGGACTCCATCCCAGGACCCTGAGATCATAACCTGAGCTGAAGGCAGATGCTTAACGGACTGAGCCACCCAGGTGTCCCTCCTGAATCCATTCTTATCACTTACTATTTTATTTACCTCTCTCAAGCCCACTGCTGCCACCTTTTCCTGTACTAAGCCCCATGTCACCCCCTCTCTGCCTGCTCCATGAGGCTATATCCCTCTAGAGCCCTTCCGTCCTCGACAACCTTCTCCCTACATGACCTCTTCTTTCCAACTCATCTCAGAATTCCCAGCACCTAGGACAGTCAGTGCCCGGCACACAGTAGACACGCACATGCTTGTTGAATAAACTGTTCCGAATAGTGATTGTCTTAACCTCCCTCCCATCCTGTGTTTTCCTGAGCTCCCTGACTCCAAGACCTGCCCCTCCATCTTGGGCTTTCTAACATTCCTCAGGATCTTAGCACCGCTGTAAGCCCACCCTCCACATTTGGCTCAGGCTCCATTGTTACAGGTCTTCCCAGAGAACTTTCAGGGGCTCAACTCACAGGCCCCAATGCCACTACCTGGCCACAGGCCAAAGCCCCTGGATCTCAGTGTCCCCCTAGGGCCTGGCTCCCCTCTCCTTGCACCCCTCACTTGCACCTGGAGCACTTTGTTTCCTGTGAACTAAGAACTAGGCCTGACTAGCTCCACACACACCCTTTAGCCCCTGCCACAAGGTTCCAGGTCCTGGGTACTTCCCCATAGCCCCACCCACCTCCAGGCTCCACCCCCACAGGACCAGATGTTCCAGGGCCCACCTCTCCTATGGCCCCGCCCACTCCCCCACTTCCGGTTGCCCCCCTTGCCCGCCTCCACCCACCTCCGGAGGAGATGCGGCTCCAGGGGCAGGCTGGGTACATGAAGGCAGCGTTCTGGATCTGGTCTTTGATGTCCTCGTCCTCGTTGAAAGGGAACGTGCCACTGAGGCTGACGTACATGATCACGCCCACCGACCACATGTCCAGCGAGCGGTTGTAGCCCTGGTTGAGCAGCACCTCGGGCGCCAGGTAGGCAGGCGTGCCCACCACCGAACGCCGGAAGGACTTCTCGCCGATGATGCGCGCGAATCCGAAGTCACACAGCTTCACCTGCGGAGGGCGTGGGGTGGAGGGTCCGAAGGAGCGTTAAGGCTGCACCCTGCCCAGTGACCCACCACCACGCCCACCACTGCGTTCCAGACAAAACTGCATGCTGGTTGGAATCCAAGCTTTTCCTCTCACTGGTCAAGCGACCTTGGCCAAGTGACTCCCTATGCCTCAGTTTCCTCATCTGTACGGGGAGGAGAATGGAAACAGCGCCTACCTCAAAGAGTCCATCATGAAGATCACATGAGTTAATCCATCTAAGGCACATAGGACAAGAAATGCCATCTGCCCCTATACTTCCGCCACATCGGACAGGTGTCTTAACCACCCCGTGCCTCTATTTCCTCTTTTGCACAACGGAGATCCTAAAAATCCCTACCTTAAAAAAAAAAAAAAAAAAAAAAAAAATCCCTACCTTAAAGGGTGGTTGTATGGAGTGAAAGAACAAATAAAGTGGTGGGCACAGTGTCTGGCTCACAGTGAGGACCCCTGATCTCAGGGGCAGGCCTTAACTTCTGCTAGCCCCAGCGTCATCTGTATCAGGGATGTTGAAGCAGCTTCCTCTCAGCCTTCCCTGGGGATTAAGTGTGACCCTGCATGTAAACTGCTGACCGCGATGGCCAGCAGTCAGTAACAGGTGTTCGCCCACATTTCCCTTGATGGTGGAGCAGCCGAGGGTCATGGACAAGCTTTGGAACCAGCAACACTCAGGCTCAAGGTCCTGCTCTCCTTCCTACCAAGTCCATAGGTGGCACCACCTCTGTGCTGCCATCTCTGTTCGTGTATCGTTCGTCCCCTGTTCAAAACCCTTCTGTGGCTCACGAAGACTCTCCAGAGTCCAAAACCCTTGAAGCCCCAAGCCTCTGTTGCCTACCCTCAAAAAGAGCCACAGCCCAAACTCTTGACTCCATGTGACAGCCACACCACCCTGTCCTAAGATCCTTTACCTTTTCAAAGATTCACCCTTTTCTACAGATGTTACAAGGGAATACAACTTAGCTGTTAAGAAATGGAAGTACTGATCCATGCTACAACATAAATGAATTCTTAAAACATGAACTGAGTGAAAGAAGCCAGTCACAAAGGGCCACATATTCTATTACTGAATGTTCTGTTTATTATTTTTTTTAATGTTCTGTTTAAACGAAACACCCAGAATAGGCAAATCTACAGAAAGTAGATTCATGGTTGAGATGAGGGGTGGTGGGATTGCAGGATGTCTGGGGGGTCAAGGATTTGGTTGGGGGGCCTCTCTCTAAATGTTCTAAAATTGATTGTGGTGATGGTTGCACAATTCTGAATACACTAAAAACCACTGAGTTGTATACTTTTTTTTTTTTTTAAGTAGGCACCATGCCCAGCATGGAGCACAGTGTGGAGCCCAACATGGGACTTGAACTCAGGACCCTGAGATCAAGACCTGAGTTTAGATCAAGAGTCAGACACTTAATCAACAGAGTCACCCAGGTGTCTCTGAATTGTATACTTTGAATCAGTGAATTATATAGTATGTGAATTATATCTCAATAAAGCTGTTAAAAAAAAATACAGGGTCTTTTCCCAGGCTGTTCCTACTGCCTAGAATACTTGTCCATCCAAAAAATGGACTTACTCTTTCTACAGAGCGGCTTTTTTCTCTTACCCTCTAAATGGGCTATACAGTTATGTGAGCTCAGAGAACCATATCACAGAACTCATTAGAGATATACTAGTATTTTTGTGACAACATGATTGACATTTGCTCTTCCCTCTGTGATCTGTACTGACCAATATGGTGGCCTTTGGCCACTTGTGACTACTGAGCACTCAAATGTGGCAAAAGCAACTGACAAACTAGTTTTTATTTTATTTAATTTTCATTAATTTAAATAACTGATCCTATGTTATATCCAAGAGTGCCACTAACAACTGAACGATTTCCAGAAGTGGAAAGAAACCATGAGGTTGATGTGATCTGTTTCCACTGGGAGTCAAAATCTTTTACCCTTCCACAATAAATGTTAATGAGAATAATATATTTTACTATTAAAAACAACAACAACAACGACCACGACGACAACGAAAACAGAGGCACCTGCATGGCTCAGTCGGTTAAGTGTCTGCCTTCAGCTCAGGTCATGATCTTTGAGTTCTGGGATCAAGCCCTGTGTCAAGCTTCCCACTCAGCAGAGAGTCTGCTTCTTTCTCTCTCCCCCCGTCCCTCCCCACCCTGCTCATTCTCTCTCTCTCTCCCAAATAAATTAAATCTTTAAAAAACAAAAACCCATCTTAGACTTAGTTATTGGAGAACTTTTTAAAATATGCTTGGAACAACTTGGATATGTTAATCTACTTTTCCAACTGCTAATTTTATGAAATCTAAGCAAAAAATCAAGTATTTCTGATAAAAATTTCACATCTGAATGGAGATGTTCCCTAGGTGTTAAATACATATCAGATTCTGAAGGCTTGGTATAGGAATAAAGAATGTTTCATTAATAACTAATATGTTGATTACATATTGAAATAACACTTCCATATACTGGGGTAAAGTATATTATTAAAGCTAATATCATTAGAGGCTCCTGGCTGGCTCAGTCGATAGAGCCTACAACTTTTTTTTTTTAATTTTTTTTTTATTATTTATTTATGATAGTCACACAGAGAGGTAGAGAGAGAAGCAGGCTCCATGCACCGGGAGCCCGACGTGGGATTCGATCCCGGGTCTCCAGGATCGCGCCCTGGGCCAAAGGCAGGCGCTAAACCACTGTGCCACCCAGGGATCCCCAAGCCTACAACTCTTGATCTCAAAGTTGTGGGTCTGAGTCCCACACTGGGGGTAGAGATTACTTAGAAACAAATTTTTAAAAATCCAGTTAATGTCACCAGTTTCTTTTGACTTTTTAAAGTGTGGCTACTAAACTGTAGTATATGGTATCTCTAGATACCAGCAGCACCCATCCTCACCCCACCTGCCCAACAGCTGTGACAACCCAAAATGTCTCCAACATTGTCACATGTCCCCTAGGGGGCAAAACTGCCCTAGCTGTAAACCACTGCTAGAGATGGACATTCGTTGGCCTTAGAGAGGAGATATCTTTGCTCACCACAGTTTCTGATGCCCCTACATGGAGCTGGGCACATAGTAAGCACACAGCAATTCCTAGTTGACTAAAATGAACCTCTGGCTTTTGAAGTGAAATGAACTCAAAGTTTGCGAAACACAGATCATAAAGCAAAAAAAATACACAGGATGTGGAAGGGCTACATGAGAATCTGTAACTGAGGCCCTTAAACATAGTAGGCACTCAAAAAACTCCCATCTGTTAATAATCATCACCCCTATACAATCTGGCTCTGCCCCTGAGGGGCATTCTCACCGCCCAGTCCAAGGTTCCTTAGGGCTGTTTTCCTAGCAGACCCACAGAAGAAATTGCCCTCCGCTTCCCCCATTAATAATAAAAACTTGAGGGCAGCCCCCGTGGCGGAGCGGTTTAGCGCCTCCTGCAGCCCAGGGCGTGATCCTGGAGACACGGGATGGAGTCCCACATCGGGCTCCCTGCATGGTGCCTGCTTCTCCCTCTGCCTGTGTCTCTGCCCCTCTCTGTAACTGTGTCTCTATGAATAAATAAATAAAATCTTTAAAAATAATAATAATAAAAACTCGAATGGGCCACAGGGCCATGGAGAATAAAGACTACATTTCCCAGCCCCCCTTGCGGCCAGCCAGGACCACGTGAGCTACTCGTGGCCAATGGGATGCTGGAAGAGGTGCCTTGTAAACCTCCACACCGCCGTTCTGGAGGAAGGAGGTGTGTTCATTCCCTCCACCTTGTTTCTTTCCTCTTCTCCCTCCTATTATGTCACATGATGGAGACCATCATGAACCACGGAGATGAGGCAACATCATAGAGAGCTGAAAACAAGACAGCCGGAGCCGAGTACCTAAGAAACCGCTTTTTCAGCCTCAAAATGCTTATGCTGGACCCTACATGAGTGCGAAATAAGCCTCTATTTTATTTAAGCCGTTGTTATCCCGAGTCTCTGTCTCCAGTTATCCTGATTCATTCAATCCCCACCCACCTCCAATATTTGCTGGGCTCCCCAAATCAAGCTGGGACATAACTGACCTGAGGAAACGGGTCAGCTGACGCCAGCAACACGTTCTCCGGTTTCAAGTCACAGTGGACGATGTTCTTGAAGTGAAGGTGTCTCAGAGCCACCAGGATCTGAGGGGAGGGGGTGGGGTGGGTAAGAAAGTCAGAAAGGTATTAGTCCCACACTCCGCCTGCAGCTGCCAGCCCTCCAAACCCCATCCACGCCCCTCTCGGCACCCCTAAAAATACCCCCCCAGGGGCAAGGGAGGCATTGGAGCCCCAAATAAGAATCTCAGGACCCCAAAACCATGACACCTGGGTTAAGAGTTGAAGACTCCAGAAAGGCTCGACTGTAGCACTGGGGTTTGGGAAGAGTCTGAGGTCCTCTAGCACGTGGTAAGCTCTTGACAAAAAAGAACTATTAGTAAAGCTGGCTCGTCTGCAGAGCTGGCAACTTGTGATCTCCTGGAACGTGAGTTCGAGCCCTACCTTGAGCCTAGGGTTTATTTTAAAAAGAGGGTGGAGGGCAGGATGCCTGGGTGGCTCAGTGGTTGAGCGTCTGCCTTTGGTTCAGGGTGTGATCCCTGGGGTCCTGGGATTGAGTCCCATGTAGGGCTCCCCGAGGGAGCCTGCTTCTCCCTCTACCTATGTCTCTGCCTCTCTCTCATGAATAAATAAAATCTTTTAAAAAGGGGCAGCTATTAGTAAAGTAGTGGCCTTTAAGATGGTACTACTCTGTGACTCCATTTTCTAGGAAGTATTTTTCATCCATTAAAAAACTTTAATATGAAATAGTCCAAATACCAAAATGATCTACATTATATATCAAATGCAACATTCTAAAGAGGCGGGGCGAGGGGTGGATTCTTGAGCCAGCCTCCGCAGGTGGAAAACCCGGCTCTACACTTCATAACTAGCTTGTAGCCTTCGGCAAGCCATTTTAACCCTCCGGGTCTCAGTGTTCTCGCCTGTAAAATGCGGGTAATAAAAGTACCCAACCTCAGGGTTTGCTATGAGGTTTATTTTTTTTTTAAGATTTATTTATTTATTCATGATAGACATAGAGAGGGAGAGAGAGAGGCAGAGACACAGGCAGAGGGAGAAGCAAGCTCCATGCGGGGAGCCTGATGTGGGACTCGATCCCCGGTCTCCAGGATCGCGCCCTGAGCGGAAGGCAGACGCTTAACCGCTGAGCTACTACCCAGGCATCCCTGCTGTGAGGTTTAAATGAGTAGAGGCATAGAGAGTGCCTAGGACAGCGTCTGGCACAGAGCAAGCACTACGTTAACTACTACTATCATTGGTACTGGCTACTCTTTTTGTGATGGCCTGCGGGTGAACATATTTCTGTGTGTGTTTCAAATAGACCTTTTCCTACTCTATCTGCTAATTCAAAAATATCTTATGATGGCGAGGTGAGCTGATTTACAAAACAAAATGCAAAAAACAGATACAGGGATGCCTGGGTGGTTCAGCAGTTGGGCCACTTGGCCACTTTCTCTGTCTCTCATGAATAAATAAATAAAATCTTAAAAAAAAAAAAAAAAGAGAGAGAAACCATACAATTTACAACCACTTTATCTGCGGACACTATGACCATCTTGATTCTGTGTAATCCTTGTACTACAGCCAGGGAGATTGAGATCCCCAGTGTGTATGTACCTCTTTTCCAGATTTCCTGTTTGTTGACCACCTCCTCCCTTACTAGTAAATGAGGAGAACAAAGAGGGCAGGTTGGAAGCTGACAGATCCAGGTTCTAATCTCGGCCACCTAGCTGTGTGACCTTGGGCAGGACAAAGACCCTCCCTCCACCTCAGTCTCCTCATCTGTAAAATGGGGGTGATAGTAATACCTACCTCAGAGGGCAGTTGTGAAGCATAAACAAGCCCATGAGATAAAGGGCCTAGCACAGGACTTGGGGTAGGGCAGAGAAGAGGCGGAAGACAGAAATCTGCAGGGAGACAGAAAGGAGCACAGGCCAAAAAGAGAGGGAGAGATGGAAGACTAGAAAGAGAAACTAACCAGTTGCTGAAGGCAGGCAGTTCCCTCTCCCCACCCGAAGTCTGGATGAGCCTGCCTAAGTGGGCTTCTCTCCCCACCCCACAAGCCAACCTGATGAAGGCATAGAGCTGGGGAGAATGAGGGTGCTGGGCCTGCATAAAGGAAGCATAGCACAAGGGACTTTGCAACCAAAAGAACAAGTCCCAAATCAGGTGAGGGGCCAGCCAGATGGGAAGGCCTTTCCAGGAAAGCTGTAAAACCCAGAAGCCACAAAAGGCAATGTTTAACATAAAAACTTTTTTGCCATAAAAAGTTAAACTCTTTATGGCAAACAAAAGCCATGAATGAAATGAAAAAGAAAAGAAATACTGGGATAGAAAAAAATTGGGCAGCCAGGATGGGTCAGCGGTTTAGTGCTGCCTTCAGCCCAGGGCGTGATCCTAGAGACCCTCTTTGGGAATCAGGTCCCACGTTGGGTTCCCTGCCTGGAGCCTGCTTCTCCCTCTGCCTGTGTCTCTGCCTCTCTCTCTCTCTCTCTGTCTCTCATGAATAAATAAATAAAATCTTAGAAAAAAAAATTGAACACAATTGACAAGGATCCAGGGTCCCTCATATACAAAGAGCTCTCAAAATTCAATTATAATAATCCAATTGAAAAATGGGCAAAGGGTATAAAAAAGCACAAGCTAATAAACATAGGAAAATATGGCTCAACCTTACCCATAATTTTTAAACTGCCAAATAGAGCCACATGAAGTATTATTTTTCCACCTATAAGACTGGTGATTGGGGATCCCTGGGTGGCGCAGTGGTTTGGTGCCTGCCTTTGGCCCAGGGCGCGATCCTGGAGACCCAGGATCGAATCCCACGTCAGGCTCCCGGTGCATGGAGCCTGCTTCTCCCTCTGCCTGTGTCTCTGCCTCTCTCTCTCTCTCTCTCTCTCTCTCTCTCTGTATGACTATCATAAATAAAAAAAAAAAAAAAAAGACTGGTGATTATTTTATCCAGAGTTAGTAAGGAGTGAGGAAGTAGATAGCCTCAACCTGTTGTTGAGAGCAAAGACTGAAAGGGATTTTAGAGAATAACTTGGCAGCATGTTTAAAAAATTTCTAAAGCACATTCCTCTGGACTCAGGAGTCTATTAATCTGAAACATGTTCTACAGAAATTCTCCCACCAGAACCCAGCAATATGTGTAGACAGATATTCACAGGATGTTGTTTGTAATGGTGGAGAAATGAAAACAACCTCCATACTCAGCAATTACAGGATTTGATGATATCCATCATGGGATACAATTCGGAAAAAGAGGCAGCTCTACTAACTACATACCAAAATAGAATAGCCTTCCAGAAGTACTATTAAAGTGAAGAAAGTAAGAGGCAGGGCGACATATGGATGACACCAATTAGTTTGATATTACTAGTTAAAAGCATGGATCCTAGGTTCAAATCCCACTAGCTGTGTGACTCTGGGCAAGTTACTTAAAGTCTCTGAGCCTTGGTTTCTTTCCTCTCAAAAAATGGGAGCAATCGTGGCCACTACCACATAGGTTGCTTTGCAGAAAAAATGAGTTAAAATGGTGCCTGGCACACAGTATGTAAAAATGAGTGGCTGAATTACTTATCACATTAGCATTCCCCATCCCTGCCCTGCCCACTCTGGGTGATTGCTGTCCAGGGCTGGGGCTATCTTGGTCACAGCTGTGTCCCCTGCACTCTCTGGCATGGGGCCAGGAACAAAGCACGGGTACAGGGAGAGCTTGGTGAACCATCTAATACATGGCTGAATGAGCTCCCTACAGAAAGGCCTCTCTCCCCTTCCCTTTTCCTACACGAATATAGTCAGGCCTAGGGAATCTCATTATCTTAAGTAATAAAAATATAAAATAATAATTTCTTATTTTTCTATACTAATAACTATGATTTTTCACTACTGCTCTATTATTTGTATTGTTCTATTGTTATTATTCTCTTATTATTCTCCAGTCTGTTCTATTATTACTCTACTATTTTGAAATTACCATTCTATTATTCTTTCTATTATTATTATTACTATTTTTTATTGTCCACTACTAGGACTCCCACCAGTGTCTGCCTGACCTGGGCATAGGGCAGGTGGTGAGCCAGGCAGAGGGGGGCAGGGACAGGTGTACCTGGGTGATGAGGAACTTGGTGAGGCGTTCGGGCAGCCGGCCCTTCTCGCTGGAGAGGATCATCTCCAGCATGTCCCCATGCAGCTTCTCCATCACCACAAACACCTTCTCCGGTGTCTCAAACATGCAGTCCAGGTTCACGATCCCTGGGTGCCGCAGACTCTGGGGTGGGTAGGGTAGCAGTCAGGGTCCAGGTTGCGCATGAACTTGGGACCCCCGAGGCAAGCCATGGGACCAGATGGACAACAAATAAGAAGGATGGCCCCGGGGGGTCGGCAGATCCTTCCCTGGGGGTAGCACTGGGGGAAGGGGGAGGGGCTTCCCACAGGCCAGACAGAATCACATCCCCACACCACTGTATCTAGAAGGATCTTTATGGTATGAAGCTCTGCTGAAGGCCCAGGATTGTAGGAGGGAAGGGGGGAGGGAGAGAACAGAAGTATGGAACAATGGGAACGACCTCTGTGCATCTCTGTTTTAAATCCTCTTCCCTCCCCCCAGCCGTGCCTGGCCTAACCCCATTTCTCCCACCCAGGTCCCCACCCAGCCTCCTCCCTGGGGTCCAGGCTCCAGTCCCACCACTCTCCACCCACCTACCAGGGCAGCCTGAGATCTTCCTAAAGTACACACACTCAACCCTGTCCCTTCATTGCTCAAAATCTTTCCATGGCTCCCCAGTACCCTGAGGAGAAAATCAATGGGGTGTCCTCACCTCCCACCACCTCCCCACACATAAACCATCTGGTATCTTTGAATTTCAAATTCCTAGAGGACTTCATGTCCCTCTCACCTCTAGATCTTTGCACAGGCTGGTCCCTCTGTTCAGAATACCTTTCCACCCCTCAGTCCCAACATGCATATTCCCTCCTCCAGGAAGCCTTCCCTGACCACCCTCAGCCTGGGTCAGTTGGCCCCTGAAAGGAGGAAGTGGGAAGGGAAGATCCTTCCTAGGTGGGAACTGAGCTGGGCTCCAGAGCCTGATGTTCACCTGCAGAATGGCCACTTCATTCCGGAGCTGGCTTTCCTGCTTGGTGGGGAAACGTAGCTTGTCAATGACCTTTACTGCCACGTCCCGGCCTGTCTTCCGGTGCTTTCCTGGGCAGAGGATAGGGGAGGTAGGGGATGAAGGGAGCAAGACCTTCCAGTTCTGGCAAGAGGCACATCCCTCCCACCACCACCACCACCACAGAGACACAGGCATAGTTGAACAAATATGGGCAGAAGGCCATTAAGGTGGCTCTGAGGGGTCTCCAGGAGAGATGTAACAAGTGTGGGGCCTTGGGAATAAAGGTGGAATGAAGAAGGTGGAAAACAGCTCTGAGAAGGGAAATCTATAACATGGTAAACTAGATTTATAACCAATTGGAATCTAGGAACTAGCTCTGTGGCCAATCAGAGTGCAGAATTCGTTCTCCTATTAATGGGTGAAAGTCCATTGGCTTTTCCCAGAGAGAAAAGAAGCGCCTGCAACCATCTGGCTGGAGGATCTAGCTTTCTAAGTCACCCAGAATAGGAAGTGAGCATGTAGCCAATCAGATTGGAAGATCTGGAGCCCAGAAACCCCCAGGATCCCCTCTGGATTAGCTCAGAAGCATTCATACCTCCATAGACCACTCCAAACTGTCCGGAGCCCAACACCTCATCCGGGAAGATCTGGTAGACAGTGGCGATGTCCTGCATGGCAGGGAGGGGAGGGTCAAGGGTGCAAATGGAGATGGGGCGTTGAGGAGACTAGGGAGGGTGGGAGGCTGTGTGGGAGGTAGAGGACATCCTTGGGACCATGGGTTGTGGGCAGGGTCTCACCACATTCTCTTGGATCTGGCTGTTGGACACGGAGATGCTCAGAGAAGCTTGTCCTGGAGAGAGGGGAGAGGTGGAGGTGAGGGGACCCCAGGCTCAGGATTATCTTCACCCATAGCTTCAGAGGCAGCCTCTGAAGCCACACCACCCAGGTTCAAATCCAAGGGATCCAGTGCAGCTCCGGGCCACTGACTTGTCCATTATGAATCTGTTTCCACATCTAAAGAATAGGGGTAATAAGAAGAGCTCCCTCATAGGGCCAGGGGAAAAGTAAATGAGATAGGCTGAGGGGGCTCAAGAAACGATATCATGAATGATTTCACTGACCATTGCACCCCAAGTAGTGCCGAGGGAAGCCATGCTGATCCCATTTTATAGAGGAGGACACTGAAGCTCAATGGGAAAGTCCACACTGAGTCCAACATCTCCCCCTTGAACTTACCACCCTACCACCCAACCAGAGCCAGAGTTCTGATCCTTCTGCCATTTGAACATCTGCCCCCTCGCCATTCTGGGTCTGGCCCCTCCTCTTCCTCCCTGGTCTCTCTTCCCCTGTTCTGCTCTTATTCACCATCCATGGGGAAGCACAAACCTGAGCCTGTCCTTCCTCTGCTCCAAACCTGCCGTGGCTCCCCAGCACCCTCAGGAGGAAGCCTAAGCCCCTTCAATGACCTCACAGGCATTGGTCCCTCATTTACCTCTTTGACTTCAACCCCCATCAAGCAACATGTTGGGTCCTCCTGACACCCTGGCCTCCTTGCTGGGCCTCAGATACAGCAAGTCCCTTCCTATCTCCTGCCTTTGCACTTGCTGTTCCCTCTGCCATGAATGTGCTTCCCTAACTCTGGACTTAGTTAAATCATCCTCATCACTCAGTCTCAGCTCAAATGTCACTCCTGGGGCCACGTCATGTTACCCATGCACACGTTCTGTAGTGTACACTTGTTCATACAGGATGATCTGATAAGTGTCTGTCACTCACACTAGATTACGAGCTCCAGAAGGCAGGAACCTGGGACTTTCTGATCATCTTCTGCCTCTGCTTGAAATATTTCCCATTTGCTTTCCCCTCTCTCCACCCTCCTCAGCTTCAAGGTCTCAGCACAGATGTTGCCATGTCCTGGAAGCCCTTCTGGATACCCAGGCTGGATCAGTTATCCCTTCTGAGCTCCCACAGTCCTCTGGCTCCCCTGTCCCGCCCTGCCAACTCTGGGTCATCACTGTTGGAGACAGGTCAGTTTCCTTTACTGGACTGTGAGCCCTGTGAGGGCAGCTCCTAGGCTATCTTGGTCATTGCTATGTCTCCAGAACTCTCTAACACAGGATGAGCACAGAGAAGACACTCAGTAAATACCTGAATGAAACAGACTGAGCTCACAATCTGGAGGAATTGTCAAAACCTGGGACAAGACTCAGAAAAGGGAAGTGACAGGCCCAAGGCTACACAGCAGGTCTAGGACTTAATAGAGATTTGAACCCAGGCCAGCTGAGTCCAGAAGCCACATTCTAAACTGTGCTATTCCCTGCCTTCTCCCTGGCTCTTCCCTTCCCTGGGACCCTCCCCACCACCACAAGCCCTCCCAGACCCATCCTCTCAGGGCCCAGGGTGGGGACTTACTGTGGGGTGTGTGGCCTGGTGTGCTGGGTGCGTCCTGGAGGATGACTGGCATCAGGGCCTGGCGGATGGCGGTTTCCCAGCCCCGGGCAGCCTCAGCTCCCTGCCCACTGGGCCCCCCTGGGGCCCCCCCAGGCGTCTCGCCCACAAAGTAGGTGACATTAGCAGTGACAATCTCAAAGCAGTGGGGGTTGGTGCCTGGTGGCACAAGGCTGAAGTTCTGGGCGGGCTCCACGGTGAGGATTTCTGACAGTGGAATTTCCTGGCAGGAAAAGAACCAGCACCAATGAAGATGCCAGGCAGACCCTGGGGCTTCCCACTTACTCAGAAGTGCATATAGAATCCAGTATCAGTGGGAAAGGGCCTGCTTTGCATAGAGTAGTCAGAAAAGGCCTCCTGGAAGAAAGTATGTGAAGCAAGAGATCAGAAAGGTAAAAAGAGGCCAGCTGGTGGAGGATGGTGGAAACAGCATGTGCCAAAGCCCTGAGGTGGGAAAGGCTTCTGTTCAACCTGTTCTCTTCCCATTACATGGATGGTGCCTAGCACACAGGAGGTATGCCAGGTTTGGTGAACAAATAAAGTTAGGTCATGAGAGGGGGCCACGGGCTTTTCTTCAGGGCCCTGGGAGCCATGGAAGGGTTTTTTGTTTTTTAAAAAAAGATGTTATTTATTTATTCATGAGAGACACACAGAGAGAGGCAGAGACACAGGCAGAAGGAGAAGCAGGCTCCCTACGGGGAGCCCGATGCGGGACTCAATCCCAGGACTCCAGGATCACACCCTGGGCTGAAGGCAGGCACCAAAACACTGAGCCAACCCAGGCATCCCATGGAAGGGTTTAGAACAAGGCAGGGGGAGGTTTCTGGCTGTATGCAGAGGGTGGATGGGAAAGGATGGGACTAAGATAGGAGATCAGGAAGGAGGCTGAGGGGGCCAGATGGAGGGGAGGGGACAGAAAAGAAGGTGCAGGGTAGGTAGGTGCAGAGGGAAAGAGCATGTTTTGAAAAGTTTTGGAAGAGAAAGCGGGGGTGGGGGAGTGTTGCATTAGGGGGAGAAAAGAATTTTAAAAACAAAAAAATGAAACAGGGACAGACACAGCTAATAAAAACAAGAGATAGAGACGTGGTGGGGATGGCATCTCAGTGTGGCAGAGCATACAGGAAAGATGAGAAGGCACCCCCCACCCCCATCCCCGTGGGAAGCCGCTCCAGAGCAGGTAACCCCGAGGCATCCAAGTTTTATTTTAAGAGCAACGGGAGGGTTCTGGCGGTTTTATCGGCTCTTCTGGCTGCTATGTGGGACAAGAGTGTGGGGGCAGTGCAGAACCAAGGACCCAGGAGGAAACTGCCCGGCGCACAGGCTACCAGGGCAGGTGGTGGGGAAGACTGAAAAATGACCCAATACTTCATTATAAAGTGAAAACGGGACAGGGAGCTCCGCACGTTAGCTTCACGGAGGTTAACTTGGAATGAGGGCAGCAGCCCCACGGCGACGACTAGTCTATGAGGCCTTTTACAGGTGCCAGACTTGAGGTGCGGGCAGGTGAGGTAAGCCGCCCGGGTTCCCCAGCTGGGAAGTGGCGGAGCCAGGTGGGGCCATGTGGGCCCTTTTGCTGGTGACAGGCAAGCAGGGCAAGCAACTGGAAGAGGAGTGGGAGGAGGCGGTCTGGGGGAGCCAGGGGCCAGAAGGCCCACCTTGTAGTATCTGTTGGTCGTGTTGTTCTGGAAGAGCGTGATGCACTTGCAGTCCAGGCGCCAATAGTGCCGCTTCCTCTGTAGGGAAAGGTGCCCCAGGTGAGATGGTCTGCCCTTGGCGCGCTTCGCAGAGCCAAACCCCGCCCCCAGACCTAGCCCCGCCCCCAGAAGGCCCCACCCTTTCGTCTCTTATCTCCCACCCCTCTACCCTAGCTCCGCCCCGCAGTGGGCCCCGCCCTTTCCTAACTCCAGCCCCACCTCCATCTCGTCCCCTTCTCGAGTTGATCACGCCCCTCCCGCCTTAGCCCCGGCTCCACCCCACCTTGCCCCGTCCCATGACCTCTCTCCAACTTTAGGTCAGCCTCCACCAGGCTCCTCCGCCCCTATCTCCTGCCCCACCCCTATCTCCTGCCTGCCCAGAACTGGCCCCGCCACTATAAACCCTCCCCACCCCACCCTCCCGACTTGACCCTACTTGCCTGGCCCCACCCTATATCACACCCCTACTTAATTACCTCCAGTTATACCTCTAGCCCGCCCCAGCACCCGCTGATCCCATCCCCTATAACCTAACCTCAGGTCCTTCTCGCCCCTGCCCCTAACTCTAGCTTCCTAGTTGCGGGTCCCACTCCTCCCCTGACCCTGTCCTTAGTTCCGCCCCCTTAAGAGCCCACCCCTCTATTTGTAGCTCCGCCTCCAGCTCGGCCCCGCCCATCCAGCCTCCTCAGGCGGACCTTGCCCCGCCCCTAACTCTGGCCCCGCCCCGCCCACTCACCAGCGTGTCCTTGTTGCTGTAATGAACCACCCAACCCTCGCGCAGGGTGGTGCTAGATTTCCGTGTCGTGTGTCGCACCGACTGCACCACCCTCATTAGGGGGATGTACCCCAAGGAGCTGAGGGAGAGGGGGAGGGGAAGAGGATAGAGGTTACAAGTGGAAAATACGCATAAGCACCTGGGGCCGCAGGGCACATCTCTGGGCAGCGAGGAGTGGGGTTTTTTTGGCCACACTTCTGTGGTTTCCACATTTCCCATAATGGGGAAGGGGACTCTTGAGAGGGGCACATTACAAGACTGGATTGTGAAGTCAGGCAAATCACCTAACCTCTATATACCTCAGTTTCTCCACCCAAAGGGGTAGCTGTGAGGAGTGAAATCTTTCTGAGGAGTTTACCACAATGCTCGGTACCCAGTGGTCCTCTGATAAGTGCTAATCTGTACTGAGCCCAGTGATTGTGCGGCCAGCTGTGTGATACTGGGCAAGTGACTCAACCTCTCTGCCTCATTGCCCTTATCTGGCCACATGCTATTGTTACAGAGAGGAAATGAAGCCTGAGAGAGTCACAGACTTGCTCAACTCCAGAACCAGCCACCTCTTGATCCCTGCACTAAACCAGGACTCAGGTGGCCTTGGCACTTCTCTTTGCCTCTCTGAGATTTGGTTTCCTCATTGGTGAAATAGGCTGCCTTTCCCAATACCCCCACCCAAGTCCATCAAGATCCAACTCTGACAGCTTCTTACTCCGTTACTAAACACTCCAGGAAAGACCTGGCAGAAAGGGAATTTGAACCTCCAGGCAGCTTGGTCAGGTAACACCAATAAGAAACTCTCTGACATCATCATGACCTGCATATTCATCTCCCCTCTGGCCTGGTCTCCCATCCCCTTCCCCTTGCCCTCCTTGCTCCAGTCACACCAAGCTCTGTGCTGTTCCTGGAACAAGCTTGGCCCTACCACAGGGCCTTTTCACTTGCTGTTCTTTTTGCTTGGTAGGCTCTTCCACTCACTATCTTTCACATGTTTCCTTTCCTCTCCTCCTTCAGATCTCTTCAAATGTCACCTCCTCAGAGAGGCCCCCTTTAATGACCCTAACTAAAATAGCATATCTTCATTCTCTGTCTGCTCTCATTGCTTTATTTCTATTTATTTTGATAGCAATTATCAATACCTGATGCTATGGATGCATCTGTTTACTACCTGTCTCCCCAACTACAGTGTTTGCTTTATGAGGCCAGAGAGTTTCCCAACAGCTGTGTGGTTGGGGTCCTAGAACCCAGTAGGTGGTCATTAAGTGTCTACTGATGCACTGTGGAAGTGGCTCACCCTTCTCCCCACGTTTATGCCTCCCTCACCCTGTGAGGTGAAGTTTTAGCTCCCTTTCTCTTAGTAATTATTGGCTGAAGCCCCTGAGCCTCAATCTTCTAACGGAGGAATGGGGACAGCAATCCTTATGTTCCTTCTGAGAAGGATTTAGTTCAAGAAAAAATAATTAGGGGTGCTGGGTGGCTCAGTGGTTGCCTTTGGGTTGGGTCGTGATCCCGGAGTCCTGGAATCAAGTCCCACATTGGCCTCCCCGCAGGGATCCTGCTTCTCTTGCTGCTTGTGTCTCTACCTCTCTCTCTGTGTCTCTCATGAATAAATAAATAAATCTTAAAAAAATACTTATACATTGATGATGGTTTCAATGCACAGGTTACCCTCATTTACATATGTATTACTGTATTAATACAATGTACTAATTGTGTATTAATATTATTCTAAAACATATTTAAAAAGTAAAAAAATTTAAAAGATGAGAGTAAAAGTAAAGAGAAATGAAGATGCAAACATTTTTTCCCCATACCCCGGAATGGATCACCTCCCAACCTCCACACTTTGGGGATTCAAGAACAGAGTACCAGGGAGGATTCTCTTTCCATCTCCTCAGTGTTTACAACCCAGCAAGCACTTGATCCACATGATGTAATGGAATTTGAAAATTGCCCTGTGAGACAGGTGCCATTACTGCCCCAGGAGGAAACCGAGGCACAGGGAGACGCGACCAGCAGTTTAAGTGGTAGAGCTGGGAGCTAGCCTTGATGCTCTTAACCTTTAGCGCCCCGTGCTCCCAAAACCCTGCTGCCTTCCTGCCTCCTGGACACACAGGCATTCCACACCCATGCCTGAAACCAGGCTCTGTCCTAGGCACCTGGAGAATGGACCTGACCTGACATCTACCCACCAGCTCCTTGCCCCCAAGCACTTGAGCGTATGGGCTAGAAGAACTGAATAAATATGAATCCCATTTATAATGTAAACACATATAATTAAGCCAGTTATTTTTCAGAACTTCCATGCCAGAAGAAAGCCACTGCCTGTCGGGTCCTTGGGGATGGTTTTCCCCTTCCCCTCATTTAACAGATGAGAAGACTAAGGCATCTAAGGGAAGGGACTTGCTTAGGCCATACAAGTCAATCTGAGGCCAAAATGGTTATAAGAAAGTGGGTAGTTTCCCTTCCTTTCTCAGATTTAAGTATACTGCGAGAAGAGCTAACACTATGGAATGCTTACTGTGTGCCAGGCACTATTTTAGGTATTTCATTTCTATTCATTCACTTTGCCCTTACAACAATCCTTAAAGGTAGATCTTCCTGAATCCCCATTTTACTGATGAAGAAAACTGAGGGCCCAGAGAGATTAATCTCCTGCCTGAGGCGATATAGCAGTCCTGTTCTTACTCTCTGCACTGTCACTTTGCAACACAGACTTTCTGGAAGGGCCTGCCAGCAGCTCATCCCAGTGGCATCTTCAGAGAGAGGAGCTAAGCAGCTAGGAGACAGGGAAGTAGGAGGGTTTGACTAGCTACTAACTTTGTGTGTGTGTGGAGAGGGGGGGTTGGTGCAAAAAAGTGGTTTGATTAAAGCACGAGGACAGGGGCACCTGGGTGGCTCAGCAGTTGAGTGTCTGCCTCTGGGTCACATTGTGATCCCGGGGTCCTGGGATCGAGTTCTGCATCAAACTCCCTGCAGGGAGCCTGCTTCTCCCTCTGCCTATGTCTCTGCCTCTCTCTGTGTGTCTCTCAAGAACAAATAAATGAAACCTTAACAACAACAACAATAACAAAATGCATGGTAACAGGACCCTTGGGCAGAAAGAGTTGTAACTATCTACCTCTTGAATGATTGTATTAACAGTTCCCCCCAAAGAATTACTATATATATTTATTTTATTTTTTTTAAGAATTACAATATAAATTAACATCTGCTTCTATGAAAACTTTCTAGCCATGTGCATTTTTCAGGAAAAAGGGAAAATTAAAAAACAAAGTGTGGGTGTCTGGGAGTTTTAGAGGGGGGGTGCTGTCAACCCACTGTAGAGATAGGAAGGGTCTTCCCTGAAGGATGCCCTGGGTACCTCTCGGCCTTGCCTCCCTCGCCTTCCTCCTCCTCACTGGCGTGGAGGGCATTTTCCGAGTGGGAGCCTGGGATGACCCCGGAGTCGTCAGATTCATCCATGAGGGAGCTCTTGTCAGCCTCGCTGAAATCGGTGGCCTCCTCCATCGGCACATCTAGGGGGACAAAGGTGTTAGAAGGGCCTCTGCCCAGTCCCACCCCACGCCCCCCTTCCCACTCAGCCCACAGCCTCTCACCTCCGTTGATGAGTGCTTCCCCTAAGCAGTCGTTAGGGACACGGGTGGCACAGCGCTTGTGACAGTTAAACTTGCAGTCTGGTATGAGGACAGGGAACAAGCGGACAGGTGGGAGGGGAGAGACAGGTCACCTGTAAGGGTTGAACCTTGACTCCTAAACCCCAGGCCCAAAAGATTCTGCTTTTGCTGTTTGGGGCAGGAAACCTAGCTGAACCTTCTCTGGTTGTCCCTCTTTGAGTCTAGAATATCTGGGACTGGGTAATTCTTTGTTGCAGGGGCTGTTCTGTGCATCATAGGTGTTTAGCAGCATCCCTGACCTCTACCCACTAGAGGCCAATAGCACATCCTCATATGATTTTAATTTTTTTTTATTCTGCATTTCTAAGACTCCAGATTTCAATGTCCAAGTTTCTAGAACTTGACGTATCTATGATTTTAGACTGATAAGGCTCCTTGATGTCCAAGGTTTTAGGGTTTTCAATATCTAAACTCTAGAAATCAGTGACTCTATAGTTCTACAATTTCTGGACTAGAAATCAGTGACTCTAGAGTACTACAACTTCTGGACTGTGAAGACTCCAGAATCTGATGATTCCAAGGTTCTAGGATTCCATACACCCGAGATTCTATAATTTCATGCTCCTATTGTTCTTTAGCTCTGCACATCTAAGATTCTAGAATTTGACAGTTTTGACGAATTCTAGAATTGGGTGAGATTCTAGAATTTTAAGTTTTTATATATCTAGATGTCTGGTTTTCTAGAAATTTGATAATCCAGAGTTCTGTGTCCTAGATTTATGGGACTCTAGGATCTCATTTAATGCTTCTAGGCTTTTATTATTCTCAAATCCCATGGTTCTAAAGTTCCAATATTTCAAGAATCTATAATTTGGTAGTTCTAGGATCTATGAGTCTGAAGTTCTGTGGTTCTTTTTGCTGAATCCTAGGATCCAGAATTCCTGAAGCCTAGGATTCCAGTTCTGTAGTTCTAGAATTCTCAAGTTCCGCAGTTTTAGAATGCCACAATAAGTGGCTTATAGATCTAAATTCCTAAGGTTCTAGAATTCTAAGTTTCAACTGACTGAGGTTCTAGGATTCCAGAATTCCAAAGTTTCTAAAACACCAGGATTCAGGGCACTCTTCTGAGGCCCTGTGCTCCTAAGGATCAGAATCCTGGGATTTTTTTTTTTTTTTTTTTAAGATTTTATTTTTAAGTTATCTCCACACCCAACATGAGGCTGGAACTCACAACCCTGAGATCAAGAGTCACAGGCCCCACCAACTGAACCAGACAGGTGATCCCACAGTACTGGGAGTCTTACATCCTGCCAGCAGCCCAGGTGAGAGAGGTCCCAAACTTCTAAGTGTGTGTGTGTGTGTGTGTGTGTGTGTGTGTGTGTGTCAGGACCTTCTGACCCCCTCCATCACCCCATGGGGGCCCCGCTGACCTTTGCACTGCAGGCCCTGGCGAAAGAGGCCCTTGAGGAGTTTCTTGCAAGCCTGGCAGACGGTGGGCCGTGTGTAGCTGTGGATGAGGAATGTGTGCGGAACTTTCACCTTGGAGAGCAGCATCTTGTCCAACTCGATGGGGCGGCCCGTGTAGGAGGAAGCAGACGATGAAGAGGAGGAGGATGGGGGGCGACGAGGCAGGAGCTCCATGGTACTACGGCTCTGGGGTCAGCAAGATGGGAGGGGACACATTAGTGGGTGACCCCGTGCCTGGGCCCTGTTGCCCGCCCCCAACCCCGGCCTGCCCACTTCCCAGCCCCTCACCAGCTCATCAGCCATGCAGGGCAGGGACTCAGAGGTGCTGAGACGCACAGAATGGCCACTGGCCAAAGATGTGGACGATAGGCGCCTCTTGCGGGCGCCACTGCAGTTGTTGGGGATGCTGAAGGCACAGCGCTTGTGGTAGTTCAGTCCGCAGCCTGCGGGGGGCGCCAGATGATCAGAGACTTATTCTCGCCAGTCCTGAGCTCTAAAGCTCCGCCCCACCCTCTTTGCCTTCTCAGTAGATTAGGAATACCGCAGCTGTCTCAGGAGGGCCCCCTAGTAGTGCCATTAAAGTCAATGAAAAACTATAAAAACCCAAATCAGGTAGAAGTGCTACTGGCCTAGAAGGTTCTGGGCCAGTCACCAGGCAAAGAACCATGAGCAGGTGAGGTGCTTGCTAAGGGCCCCAGGAATGTGGACTGGGTAGTGGCAGAAGGAAGCCACAACCACCGTACCAGTTGCACAAAGGAGGAGCGTACTAGCAATGACTACTTCTTCCTTATTCTGATATATGTGCACCAAATATTTTTATCTTCTTCCTTCTCTCCCCTCATCATCTAACACAATACTTATTATTTTTTTAATATGGTATTGGTCCAATTTTAGTTTACGTGCCGCCGAAGGGAGCACCATATAACATTTAAATTACAGGGTATTGAAGGAAAAGTGTGAACACACATTGTCTTCTGGGGAAAGGGTTAGCACATTTTCAATTGTACTCGGGACGATTCTATTATATCAGAAATAAGTATGACTTTATGGTCATTTCTTTCCTAATTTATCTTTTTTTTTCTTTTTCTTTTTTTAAATCCTTGTCCATGAAAGAATCAGGCTCAGCTTATTTTCTTGGTGGGCTTCCTGAGCACTTGCTCCAGCACATCTCCAGTGATTCCAAATCATTCCAGGATGGCTCCCTGTTCTGCAGTGAAGAATGCTCCTCCCACCTTTGGAAGCTTCTTTGGGGCCACCTTATGAAGCCTGTCTTCTGGTAGCCCGGCTATCATAGGCTTTCCTGAAGGTGGTGCTTCGGGAAGAGCTTCAGGTTGACAAATGACCTTTGCCTACAGGAAATACTTCCCAGTGTTGGTTTTTACTCACTCCTGTGCTTCATAGCACTTCAAAATCTCATCCCTGACTCCCTGTGTGAGTATCAAGGTAGAGTCAGACTCCCATCAGAAGGTGTTAACGGCATTAGGAACAGTCATTTGTGATTCCTTTGGAACCACACAAACGAAGACCATCATCTATGATGTTGAGCCAATGAAGTCTGTGCTAAGGATGTCCATTGGAATGGATGACATGAGGGGCACCTGGGTGGTTCAATCAGTTGGGTGTCTGGATCTTGGTTTTGGCTCAGCTCATCTCAGGGTCTTGAGATTGGGTCCTGTGTTGGGCTCCTTGCTAAGCATGGAGCCTGCTTAAAATTATTTCTCTCCCTCTCCCTCTGCTTATCCCTCTTCCCCCTTTATCATGTGCATATGTGCATCCTCCCTCTTTAAAAAAAAAATTAATGACATTGCACAGTGATGGTTACATATGCCAAGACATTAAGAGTTGGATATGGTTTGTGCATGATGGCAGTACTGACAGCAGCTCTGAATGCACTGAATCGGTTTTCTACAGGTCTGATGTGGCTGTCATCCCTAGAGCCCTTAAATGCCATAGGTATATTTAGGGCTGCCTGATAACAATCCCAGTCAATGCTCATCTGCAACACAGGGCACTGAAGACTCAAGATTTCCATATAAGCGTGACCACCACGAAGCTGGAGATCCTCAGATGATGGAACATAAGAGAACACTGAACAGTCAATGCAGGTGCAGATAGTCCTCATGGAATGGATGGTCTTCAACTGCTGTGTGTATAGTCAAGGCAGCTTTGTGGCTTTCATCTGCAGGCAAGGTGAGATCTCAATGTTCTTGCTCAGAAGTGTCAAAGATGGGAAGAGTGGACCTATGGAACCTTGAGACATTTTGGTTATGTGTTCACCCCTTTATTTTTATTTTTAAAGTATGGTTTAAGGACAGGTGTATGAGTGCTTGTAGACAGAACATGTGGTCATCCCCTCAAATCCATATGTTGATGCCCTAACCTGCAATGTGAATGTATTTGAAAATGATCTTTTAAGGAGGTAATTAAGGTTAAATGAGGCCATAAAGGTGGGGTACTGATCCCATGCTACTGGGGTCTTTGTAAAAGGGAGACACTTGAGAAACTGTTGTGTCTCCGCACACCATGTGAGCTACCCAGAGAGATGGCAGCCATCTGCAAGCCAGATGGCTTGGTTCCCACCAGGAACCAAGGTTCCCTGTCTGAACCTAGATCTTAAACTTCCGGCCTCCGGAACTGTGAGTTATAAATATGTGGTGTTTAAGCCACTTGGCCTGCGGTATTTGGTTATGGCAGCCCTGGCACACTAAGGTGCCTGGTCAATAGGGAGCGGACTCTGATGGTCAGCTTTATGTGTCAACCTGGCTAGGCTGGCAGCCCCAGTAATTCAGACACGAATGCAAGGGTTGCTGTAAAGATATTTCGTAGGTGGGATTTAAGTGCACCATCAGATGACTTGAAGTGAGGGAGAGTATCCTAGTTAACCTGGGTGGGCCCGTTTCAGTTGACAGGTTTAAAAAGCAGAGTTGAGATTTCCCAGATGAAGAAATTCTGCCTGGAGATAGCAGCTTCTGCTTCTGCCGGGTAATCCAGGCTGCCCTTTCTGACCGGCTGCCCTTTTTGACCGGATTTCAGAGTAGTTTAGCCAGCCCCCATCATCCTGTAAGCCAATTCGTTTCAAATACCCTTTAATATACACCTCCTATTGACTGTTTCTCTGGTTGTTCCCTGTTACATAGGCTCCACCTTCTTCCCTGGGCACATTCCCCTTCTCCAAACTCGGTGCCTTACCCTTCCCTCCTAACCCTTCCCTCGGAGCTCCACCTCAGGCTCCACCTCCAGAGCGGAGCCCCGCCCCGTCCCAAGCCCCGCCCCCAACACCTCCCCCAAGCGGCGCCTCTGGGCCTTACCTCTCCCTCGAAGCCCCGCCTCCTATATAGGAGCTCCACCCCCCGCCGCACCCTGGGCCCCGCCCCCTGCCCCTGGGCCCCGCCTCCAGTCCCTCTACCCTCACCATCACACTTGAGGCCCTGGCGCACCAGGCCGAAGAGCATCTCCCCGCAGTGATCGCAGAAGGCAGGCGCTCGGTAGGAGTGCACCGTGAGGGCGTGCGGGCGGATCTGGAAGTCCTCGAAGGTGGCCGAAGCTGCAGGCAGCAGGGAGGGGGTGGATGGGTGAGCCGGGGCAGCGGGGTATGTCCCCGGGGCTCTCACCAGCTTCCAGGCGGCAAGGTTTCATCTTGCCTTCCTTCATTTGCTCGCATGCTATACTCTAGAGGGTTCCAATCCCAGCGTCACCACTGGGCAAGACACCTAAGCCAGGGACTGGGGAGTTATTTAGTGGGTACGGATTTTCGGTTCTGCAAGATAAAAGCACTCCTGGAGATAGTTGCATGACAGTGTGAATGTAATTAACACTACCTAACAAGAGACTTAAAAATGGTTAAGATGGTAAATTTTATGTATATTTCACAATTAAGTATTTTACTTTACTTTTTTAAAGATTTTATTTATTTGGCAGAGAGAGAGAGAGCATAAGCAGGGGGAGCTGCAGGCAGAGGGAGAGGCAGAAGCAGGCTCCCCCCTGAGCAGGATGCCTGGATCCTGACCTGAGCTGAAGGCAGACACTTAACTGACTGAGCCACCCAGGTGCCCCACAATTAAACACTTAAAAATAAAATTTAAAAATACGCATGCCTGGGTCCTACCCTCAAAGTTGCTGATTACTTGGTCTAGGATGGAGCTTGAGCATCTAGAGAAAAGACCAAATACCTATGTATCTCAGTTGTCTCATCTTCAAAATGGAAATCCAATAAACATTTACTGAGCATTGTTCTAGATGCTAGGGACACCACACAGAACCAAAAGACAAATTCCCTGCCTGGCCTCTAGTAAGGGAGGCAGACAACCAAAACAAAGAAAATAAATATTCTTTTTTTTAAAATATTTTATTCATTTATTCGAGACACACAGAGAGAGAGAGGCAGAGACACAGGCAGAGGGAGAAGCAGGCTCCATGCAGGGACTCAATCTCGGGTCTCCAAGATCAGGCCCTGGACTGAAGGCGGCGCTAAACTGCTGAGCCACCAGGGCTGCCCGAAAATAAATATTCTTATTTAACAATCACCCAGGGGTGCCTGGATGGCTCAGTCGATTAAGTTTCTGCCTTCAGCTCAGGTCATGATCCCAGGGTCCTGGGATCAAGTCCCTGCATCGGACTCTCTGCTCAGTCTGCTTCTCCCTCTCTGCTCCTCTCACCTGCTCATGTACTCTCTCTCTCTCAAATAAATAAAATGTTGTTTTTGGTTTTTTTTTAAAAGGGGCCACCTGGCTGGCTCAATTGGTTAAGCATCTGCCTTCGCCTCAGGACATGATCCCCAGAGTCCTGGGATAGAGTCCCACATGGGGCTCCCTGCTCAGCCCAGACTCTGCTTCTCGCTTTCCCTCTGCCCCTCCCCCTGATTGTGCTCTCTCGCTCACCTCCTCTCTCTCTCTCTGTCAAATAAATATATTTTAAAAATCTGGGATGCCTGGGTGGCTCAGTGGTTGAACATGTGCCTTCGGCTCAGGGCGTGATCCTGGAATTCCAAGATCGAGTCTCAAACCAGGCTCCCTGCATGGAGCCTGCTTCTCCCTCTGCCTGTGTCTCTGCCTCTCTCTCTCTCTGTCTCTCATGAATAAACAAATAAAATCTTAAAAAAAAGAAAAACCCCAGCCAGTGTAGGTCCAAAGTTCACGATTTTAGTACTGTACTTACTGCCTCTTGGAAATGTTTAAGTAATAAAATATACAGTAAGTGTCCACTATACTCAAGTAATTATTTAAAAAAAAAGCCTCTCAAGCAATTCGTCTCAGTAATGGGACAAATATTTATTGAAAACCAACATAAACTGGATACCCTGGAAGACACAAGTCAGCCGAAACAGACACTTGCATGCTCTCATTTGATGTTCTTTATCTCTATACGTATAACTTGGCACTTTTCCCCAGGGTAAAATTATTTATATATATATATAAATATATATATAAAAATATATATATAAATATATATAAATATATATATAAATATAATTTGCACATTATGTATATTTATATACTTAGATTACACATAATGTAAAATGTATATAAATATATATCATATATGTATTATGTATGCTTATACATAATTTATTAAAATATATAATGTAATTTATATGTATATTTGTATATTATATATATAAGTATATGCAATATATATATATTTATATTCCAGAAATAAATAACAACTACAAAAAATTTATGTACAACAAGCTAGAAGTCAATAAGTGCTTAGGAGAAAAATTAAGGGAGAGAGAGAAAGTACAGGATGTCCAATTTTAAATAGATGGTTGAAGAGGGCCTCCTTCAGGTGTCATTAGGGCAAAAGCCTAAAGGAGGTAAGGGTATGAGGCATGCAGGTATCTAGGAAAGAACATGCCCACTATCACAATAGTATTCTTTATAGATTCTTTTTTTAAAGGCTAAATGAATCAACATATGGAAAACTCACAGTGCTCTTTTTTTTTTAAGTTTTTATTTTTAAGTCATCCTTACACCCAATGTGGGGCTCGACCCACAACTGTGAGATCCAGAGTTGCACACTCAAGAGTCAGCAAGGTGCCCTGTATTTTTTTGTTTTTATGTTAAAACATTTTTGCGTGTCATCCTTGTGCAGGGGCCGTGCTAATCTTCTCTGTATCGTTCCAATTTTAGTATATGTGCTGCCAAACCAAGCACAAATTTAAAAAAAAAAAATTTAACCTGAGCTATTTAAACAGAGAACATAGAAAGTACTCAATAAATGTTAGTTTTTAAAATTTTTCTAAAGATTTTATTTATTTATTTCAGAGAGACAGAGCACCAGCAGGGGGTGAAGGTAGGGGCAGAGGGAGAGGGTGAAGCAGCAGGGAGCTCCATGTGGAGATTGATCCCAGGACCCTAGGATCATGACCTGAACTGAAGGCAGACGCTTAACCGACTGGCCACCCAGGTGATCCTGTTAGCTTTTAAAATTTCATTTTTGGACTAATTCTCTTTTCTACCCCGAACCTCACCCCTGAATTTCAGTCTAATATTGAGCTTTTTTCCTTGTTATTGTGTAACAGAAAGGGGACTCTCTTCTATGTGCCAAGCACTGTTTATACACTCTGGGTAAAGTTATGAACAAGACAGATTTATACCCCACTCTCAAGGAGCTGACATGTTTGGGAGAGACAGACAGGGAACGCAAACATACAAATAAGGAAATTTCAGACACTGGAAGAAATAGCATTCAAGTTCAACTCCAAATAACATGAAGAAGCTAGCTATGAGAAAAAGAGGTGGGGAAGGAGGCACTGAGAGCCAGTGCAAAGACTTGGAGATGAGAGGAAGGCTTGGTTTGTTCAAGGGACAGAGAACAGGCAAGCATGGCAAGAACAAAAAAATGTAAGCGGGACAGTGTAGCAGGTGAATTCTGGGAACTGGCAGGGGCCAGATCATGGACAGCCTTAAGGCCATATTGAGGAGTTTCATTTTGTTCCAAGGGTAGTGGGGAGCCATGGGAGAATTCTGAGCAGTGAAGTGTCATGATCTGATTTACGAGCTGCTGTAACACTCTAAGCAGGGGGACCAGAGGAGGTAGTAAGAAATAGATTCAGGATGTATGCTAAAGGTACGACCACTTGTTTTGATGACAGATCAAGCAATGGGTGAGAGGAAAGGAGGAGTCATGGATGCCCCCAAGATTTGGGGCATGAGCACCTGAGTGAATGGTGATGACCTTCACCAAGATGCAGAACACTGCTGGAAGAAAGGATGACAAAAATCAAGATTTCTTTCTTGGACAGGCCATATCTGAGATGCCTAGAGCTGCCAAGTAAAAGTCAGGGAGACAAGCTATATGACCAAGATTTGGATTTAGCAGAGGGAGACCTGGATGAATACAAATCCAAGAGTTGGCAGCCTCCACGAGGGTATTTTTTTTTTTTTTTTTTTTTTATTTATGATAGTCACGGAGAGAGAGAGAGAGGCAGAGACATAGGCAGAGGGAGAAGCAGGCTCCATGCACCAGGAGCCCAATGTGGGATTCAATCCCGGGTCTCCAGGATCGCGCCCTGGGCCAAAGGCAGGCGCCAAACCGCTGCGCCACCCAGGGATCCCCACGAGGGTATTTAAAACCTGAAAAAGATCACCAGGGCCATACATCCAAACTTCTGCTAATTGCCATCCATTCATTCAACCCATTCTACTGAGCATTGCACTATGCAAGGGCTGGGGGTGGAAATGCAGACAAGAATAAGGCAGGTACCCCCCTATCCCCCGTGCTCCTAGAAGAACCTTGAGCTGTCCACTCCTTTGAGGTGCTGAGTTTGCTCATCTCTCAGATGCAAACAGCCAGTGGGTGACTAGGTTCTGGCTGAAAATAGTGAGGTACAGACTTCATCTAACCCTTCAGAGTGTGATTTCTTTAAAAAAATATACTTTATTTATTTATTCATGAGAGACACACAGAGGGAAAGGCAGAGACAGAGGGAGAAGCAGGCTCCCTGCGGGGAGCCCAATGCTGGCCTTGATCACCAGGCACTGCAGTGGAAGGCAGATGCTCAACTGCTGAGCCACCAAGGCGTCTAAGTCTGATTTCATCTAGCATTTCAGTGGGATGGAGGCATGGGCATCAGAATATTTAACATTCTGTATTCGGGTGCCCAGGTAGCTCAGTGGGTTAAGCATCTGCCTTCAGCTCAGGTCATGATTTCAGGGTCCTGAGATCGAGCCCCTCATTGGGCTGCCTGCTCCTTAGGGAGCCTGTTTCACCCTCTCCCTGCTGCTCTACTGTCTGTCTGTCTCTCTCAAATAAATAAAATCTTAAAAAACAAACAACAACTCTATCAAAGTAGAACAAACATCTAGAAAAAGACACATCTCAAGTGCATGGCTCACCGAACTGTCAAACTGCACACACTGTGTCACCAACATCCTGATAAATAAATGGAAGTTTAAATCAATCCCCAGAGATCTCCCTCCTGCCCCGCAGGTGATGGTAGCGATGCCCCTTGCGGAGGTGGAGAACAGGGCACCTTCTCAAAGGGCATTGGCCACCCTCACTCCTAACTGTATCCATCTCTGTGCTTCATAAATGGAATTTTACAATACGGAGTCTGACGTAGCATCTGCCTTTTGGCATTAAGTTTGTGAGATTCACCCATGGTGCTGGACATCGCCTACATTCTGTGCTGAGCAAATTCCACTGTGTGCACAAGCTATATATTCACCCATTCCGGGGCGGTAGCACATAGGGGACTAACTTGCAACCAGGGCTTTGAACCACTGGCCCTGACTTTAAAAACGTGTTTCTGGGCCCACCTCTCCTCTCCCTCCGCCAGATGTCCTGCCCCCGCTAGAGGCTGCGCCCCCAGGCCCCCCGGCCGGCCTCCGACGCTCACCAGATAGCACCACCTCCACCAGGTCGCCCTCCTGGATGTCTCCAACCGAGCGCACCAGCTGCAAGAGGTTGGCCGACGTGGGGTCATGTTTGAAGAGAAGGATCTTGTCGTAAAGACCGTAGAAGCCACACTCCGGGAACTGAGGGGCGGGAGAGAGACGGAGGTGGTGACGGAAAGGCTCAAAGGCTCGGCGCTTGCCTTCAGCAGCCGTCTAGAACACTCCAAGGGCAGGGCCCGCAGTTTCCCCCGGAAACAGAGACCCTGCAGCCCTGCGCTTCCTGCCTGCTGCCTCCCAAGCGCAGCGCAGCTCACAGCTCCCGCGGGCAGGGTGCCAGGGCCCCAGGTGTGCGGGGAGAGGGCGCCTGCGGAGTTTGGTGGCTGGACTGGGAAGCTGAGGTGGGAGGGAGTGTGGCTCTGGGAGCAAGAGCACTTATTAGAATTTGCAGGGGGTGGGGGGAAGGAGGGGTGCTAAGTGAACACCCCCTCCTTTATGCCCCCACCCCACCCCAGCTTCCTTCCTGGATCTATTGTCCCTGTTACCTGGCTCCAGGCCCAGCACTGGGGTGGGGCCAGCTGGAAGAAGGGGACTTAGGACTCAGGGAGGGGGTGGAAGAGGAGGGGTGACAGGAAAGCTAGGCTCAAGGGAGCTGGAGGTAGGGAGGGTGCCCCCCACCCAATGTCCAAAAGACCCAGGTGTCCCTAGCAGGGGTTGGGGGGGGCGGAAATGAAACCTGGTAGAACAGAAAGTGAAACTGCCCAGGTGGAGCAGCTGGAAGGAAGAAATGGGGCCCAGCCACACCTGGACAGAAAGGATAGAAAACCAAACTGGGGTGAGGCCTGAGGGAGGAGGCTGAAGATTTGGGCAGTAGACAAATTACACCCAGGGGACAATCTGCCCTCTACCCCACCCCCACCCCATATGTTTGCCCCAAGAGCAGGCTGAGTTGGGTGTGAAAACTGGACCTGTGGGTTTGGGGGTTTTGGTGGAAGGGCCAAGGAAGCCCCATATTCCTGTCTGCTGGGAGAGGGTCCACAGGTGACAGGGACTCCCTGGGCCTTGACTGCTTGTGTATGTGTGTGTCGGGGGGGGGTGTCTGTCTCTAGGCTGTAAAATGGGGGAGTACGCCTAGCTCCCAATGTTCCTCTGAAGACCCCCAATTCATTTCTGGGGGTCTGAGAAGATTCTGGAATTTGGACATTTGGGGATTCCAACATGCTCACATGATATGATTATACATATATAAAATCTTAGGTTCCAATGTATTATCATGATATATTTTAGGATTTCAATAATCTGGATCAGCAGCAGTTTGATATTTTAATGTTCTGGGCATTTGAGTATCTTACCATTAAAGGATTTCAACAACCCAGCATTCCAAAATTCTAACATTTTAACATCTAGGATTCCAACAACCCAGGAATCTGATATTCTACCATTTTAATGTTTTAGTATCCCAACAAGCTAAGATTCTAATGTTTAAACACTTAAACTTTTTTTTTTTTTTTTTTTAAGTAAGCTTTATGCCCAATGTGGGACTCATGGCCCTGAGATCAGGAGTTGCATGTTCTACTGACAGCCAGCCTGGTGCCCCTGAACACTTTAATGTCAGACGTGTTCAATTACCTAGCAGTTGTGTATTTGGACAATCTAGAATTCTAATATTCTAACATTTTTACAATCTAGAATTCCAACAACTGAGAAGCCCACTAACCTAACTTTTAACATTCTAGAATTCACACATTGAGTTCTACCTGAATCCCTCTTGCCAGGATTCCCAGCTTCCCGCCATGATGACCCTGGTATCCAAAACTAAGAATAGGGTGGGGTTGTGAAGGCCCGTTTTAATAGGCTGGAATCAGACCTCAGGGGGTGGGGACACTGTGATTAGGAGAGGGGACAGAGTCCCCAGAGCCTCTAGGGGATCCAAAGAGGTGCCAGCCCCTCTACATACAGCTCAGGCCTGGGGCGGGGTCAGAGATTGGGCTCTGAGACCTCACTTGCCCTTGGCAGCTAGCGCAGGCACCCACACCCACACATGTCACCCGATAGCCATGGCCAGCTCAGCTTCAATTTCTACTGTTTCCACAAAATGGGAGGTAGGGGATGGGCTTGATTGGGGAGGTTCCCCATCTGCTGCCCCACCTGCCCCTTCCTCCCCACTTCTACATCTATCTGGCCCCTCCTTTACTCCCTGCTAGCTGCAGAAAACAACTACATGCAGGGACATGCAATTTGGGGAGGCCTTTGGAGCACCCCACCCCTGCTCAGGCCTCCCTCAAAGGCTTAGTGGGGTGAAGAGGCAACGGGGGACTAAATGCCCCATCCACACACCCCCAGTCACCCAAGGCTTAATGTTCCTTCTTCCCCTTCCCCTGTGCCAGGCTCCAGGCCACCCCTGCCATCGCCCCCCACCCCAGACCTCTCCCCAAGCTGGATGGGAAGAACCCTTCCCCTCACCTTCTGGTCCACGATGGAGCAAGCCAGCTGCTTCACATGGGCCAGCTCAGAGGCGGTGGGCAGCAGCACAAACTCGCGGGTCAGCCCGATCTGGATGTGGAAGGAGACCCCGGAGCTCGGAGCTGGTACCTGGGCCAGTAGCGGTGGCGGCGACTGCAACTCCAAGCCGCAGGGGGGCGGAGGGGACCCCGGCCCGGGAGAGCCTGGGAGCCCGGCGAGATGGGAGGGGGAGGCGGCCATAGGTGGGGGGAGTCCCGGGACCGGCCGCCCGGCGCCGGCCGCCCGGCGCCCACCCGGGATCCGGCTGAGGGAGCCCGAGCCCGGGAGCCCCGGGCCACTGGATTCGAGAGCGCTCGGAAGCTGGTGGTGGGAGCGCGGTAATCCCGGGGATACGAGAAAAGAAATCTAGCAGGTTGAGGGCACTTGCGGATGGCGGGACCCTGGGAAGTTAAAGAAATGTAATCTAGTGATCAGACACCCGGGAGTCATGAAGGAGAGATCTAATGGCTTGAGGGGATCCAGTTATTGAAAAAGTCCAAGAAATCAAGAAAATCTAGTAGGTCGGGATCTCAGGGATCAGGAGAGCTCAGGATCAAAAAGCCCCTTGGAGAGAGAAAGGCTTGAAAAGGGAGCAGGGGGGATCCCAGAATCCACTGGCTCTAAGACGAGGATCCAATGAAGAAGGGAGCTCGAGGGATTCACCAGGCCTCGGGGGTGAGGATAGGAAGTCGGGGATCGAGTAGATCCCAAGGATACGACGGTCCCGGGGATGGGCAAAGGGATCCCGAGGGCCGGGGTGCTAAGGAGGGAATCTCACGGGTCTCAGAAGTTGGAGAAAAGTTCGGTCGTGGGCCGCGGAGAAGGGGGCGTTACCGGCGGCGGTTGGGGGTGGGGAGGGAGGGTCGCCCGGCGCCGGGAGCCGGTGGCTCTTTTTCCCCCTCCAAAGTTTAACTCTGCGGCTGCGGCCCAGGAGGAAGTGTCGGGAGCGATGGCGCAGTCGGCCAATCCACGCGGGCCTCGGTGACGTCAGAGAGGGGCGGAGCCTGTCGGGGGGGGGCCGGGGGCGGAAGAGGAGGGCAGGTCCGGCACCTCCGAAGTGGGGGCGTCACCTGCCCCGCCCCGGGCCCAGGCGTCTCGGGTGCGAGACGCGGGCAGGGATCCCGGACTGATGCCGACCCCCAACACACCCGAGTCTGGAAAGTTAACTCTTCCCTGAGCTAGAGAGGAGGGGCGAGCCACTCACCCCCATCAGCGGTCGGGGAGGCCGGGGCTGCGGAGGCGTCTGGCCCTTTAAGGAAGGGGGCCGTCTAGCCGGGCTTGCATCCGGCGCCCACCGCAGGGGAAAGGGTGGGAAACTGGTGTCGGGTCCAGCCCGCTCAGGGTTCTCTGGGCTCGGCCTACCTCTTCTCTGAGCGTCGTCCACCCCACCCCCATGCCCGCTCGGTGGAGGGGGTGCAGTAGAGATCCCGCAGCCCATCACACGGTTAGGAAGACAGCGGCTTCCAGATGGGCGGAAGGACCTCCTTGCCTCATGTCTGTCTCTGGCAACCCCAACCTCGATGAAGTGCATGGACTGGAGGGACCGGGGCTGGGTTGTCTGAGCCGGGACAGTCAGACACGGGTGGAGAAGGGGTGTAGTTTCCTTCAATTGGCGCCCCACTCTGCCCCAGCCCTCAGGAGAGCCAAGAGCCTCAGACCCGGGGGTGCCTCAAAGGGCCATAGCAACCAGGGAAGACACCCTCCCCATCCCCTAGATGAACTGGTTGTTCTGGGACAGCGTGCATGTGTCTGTGTGGCTTTAGGTAGGTGGCTTCCCCTCTCTGAGCCTGTTTCTCCATCAGCTCCTGACCCCAGAAGGTCTTTGTGGGGAGATTGCAGAATAGTGCCTGGCACACAGCTGAGATTCAGTAGGTGGTGGCTATTGCTGTACTTGGCAGAGATAAAGGGGTGGGCTCCTCAAGCCCTCAGATGTTTAGTAGGAGTATGTTCATTAATCAGTCATCCAGCAAGCATTGAATGCTGGCCTACTACGCGCCAGGCTTGTCCTAAAACAGCTCTTCCAGCCTGGTTAGGAACAATTCAGACTTGATTTCTCCTCCCCAACTAATAATAAGAGTGGTTGCCATTTAGTTTACACTCAGGAAACTGAACCCCGAGGGGCAAAGTGACTCCTCCAAATCATCAAAGATCACCACTCAAGTTGCTGCTACCACCCCACCCCAGTCACTGAGGGTTCAAAGCCTGGCTTTGAGTTCCAAAGGCATCCCAGGGGAGATGGTCCAGACCAGGAGGGCGGGATGAGGGCCTCAAGACAAGCCCCCCTTCCCCATAAAGGGCTGCTGGGGGCAGCTGAGGTCGGTACAGTAGTGACTCTGCCACCACATCCGGGGGCTGGCTGGGGCTGGGGAAGGAAGTCTGAGGCTGGAGTGAAAACCCAAACCACCACCTGGGGAAGTTGCTCAGAGCCCAGAGGGATGAGGGGGGAGCAAGGCCACGTGGAGCTCGTAGCTAGGTTTTGGACAGTGTCACCTGATGGCCATCTGGCCACCTGCATCCTTCTTCAACTGTTCCTGGGGTCCTGACAAGGGCTGGGTCCTATTCTGGGTACTGGGGCACAGCCTTTGTTAATCCAGAGGGTGGTCATTAGCATCAGGCCTGTTGTACAGAAGATGCTGAGGCCCAGACACATGCAGAGGGAGCCCACAGGACTGGATACAAATGCTGATGGCCCGCTGGAGGCCCTAAGCAGCCCCCCCATTTCACTTTCTGTAACTTAACACTGATGATTCCCGCTTCCTAAGCTTGTTGTGAGGACCCAGTGAACTAGTATGTGAGGAATTTAGTGTGGGTTCTGGCTCCTGCTAAGTGTGTGACTGACCACTGCAATTCAACTGTCCTGGGGAAGGGAAGGGACTCATGGGGCGCCAGCAGTGAGGGACCAGGTGCCTCCACCACCTGCAACCTCCCAGCATGGCGGAGGCATTCTACAGGGCAGGTCCCAGGCTCTCCCTTCCCCACTCCATGTTGGCTGAGGCTCCTTGTAAGCCCAGGCTCACGTGGGGAGGGAAGGGAAAGTGGGGGGGTTAAGTACTCAGGGCAAGCCCTTTAATCAGCCATCATGTGGGGGGCGCTGGGAGTGGAGGGGGAAGGTCTTAATCTGTCACATCACATCATCTGCTTGTCAGGACTCTGCCCCCAGGCCACTGCTGAGGCCCCTGGGGAGGGAGTACTTAGGAGGCACGGGGAGATTCGGTCCTGTGCCCCCATTTCCGGGCCTCCACCCACACTCCGCCCAAACTCTGGGCCCTCTCTTCCCGCCCCCCACCCTACCACAAAACCCCAACCCATCATATCCCCTCTCTGAGCTCCACCCAGCCCAGGCAGAGCCCATTATTCGGCTCCCCAGGTCCCCTCGACAGTCAGCACCGCCACCCATCTTACTCCAAAGGGTTTATTGAGACAAGTTTCACATCCAAGTCCAGGGCAAAGGGGAGGGGGCTTATAAACAGGAACCTGGAAGGGGGCCTGAGGACTCAGGGCGGGACCCAAAAAAAGAGAGTGAAATAAATAGAGGAAGAGAGTGGAGGACCAGGAAAGGAGACACAGACTATCACACAGTGATAACGACATGGGGGTGGGGGGGCAGGGCTCCATTAACATCCCATTTATTTATACAGATATACAGGGAGTTGTGGGGGACCCCCTCCAGCCTCCATGCCCCAGAGAGAGGCAAACGAGGGGCATCTCTCCCCATGGGTGACCCCGTGGGGGCTGGGGGGCTGCCCCTGGAAGGAGTGCTGGGAGCGGTGGGGGAGGTAGGGGTGGGCACCTCCCCTGAGGGCATCACCTGCTCCCCGGGGGGTTACTGGCCCTGGAGGTGCTGGGTAGTGTCTGGAAAGCTGTGTTGAGGGAACTGGAGGGGAGGGTGGTGGGAGTGCTTCTGGGGTGGGCCAGGCCGGGCACTCTGCCTGAGGACAGCCCGGGGTCCAGCTGGCTCCACAGCTTCCCAGGGGGTCAACCACAGAGCAGGGGCGCCTGGAGCTCCTCCCAGCACAGCTGCCACTCAGGTTTGGGAAGATGGGAGAAGGGGGGTTGGGGGTTCAAAGAGAGAACCTGGCACCTTCTGGCGTCTTGGAAAAGCTGATCCCCAAGGACATCCAGCCCTGGCTGTGCTGCACCCAAGAAGGCAGCTCAGAAAGCAGGACTGGGCGTCAGGGCACAGAGAGGAAGCTCCCCGAGGCCATCCCGGAGGGTGATTCCTGAAGGAGGCTGCTCCCCAGGCGGATGCTTGGGGAAGGGACGGCCATGGGGGATGGCCTCCTGGGGAAAGGGCCGTTAGCACCACCAGGTTCCCAGGCAGGCGGGAAGAGCCAGGCCTCCGGGCCTCCAGACTGAGGCTGGGAGTCACCTGAGGTAGACAGAAGGGAAGGAAGACTGGAGCAGGACACCCCAGGTACAAGAGGGAAGGCTACCTCGGCCCCCTCTCTTGATGCCCAGGAGCTACCTTGATGATTCTCACAAGGTAACCCCGGCTACCAGGATGTGGTACCCTCTAGGAGTGCCAGGTGAAGAGATGTGTCTGAGGTCTCACTAGGGGTGAGGATGCAAGGAGTTTCTGCCCTCCCAGACCAAGCCTCCTGCCCAGCCTCTCACCTCAGTCCCACCTGCCCGGCCCCACTCCCCAGCCGGTGTGGCGGCCAGGGTGGGGCCAGGTGGGCATCATACGAAGACCTTGGCCAGGGCATCGGCGCCCGCACTGGCGATGAGGGCCTTGCTGGGGTGGCACGCGACAGCGTGAATAGCCTCTTCATGCTTCTTGCGGTGGGCCGTGATCTCCTGCACGCATGTTTTATTGTCCAGGCTCCACAGACGCAGGGAACAGTCGTGACCTACGCAGGTGTGGGAGCTGAAAGGGCTGTCCCCCAGGACAAACCCCAGCTCCTCCAAACCTCACCCTCTGGATGAGCTGGCCTTGGCACTGGATAAAGGGCCCATCTTCTTCTCCATGCACCTCTCAACACCCAGGCTGAGGGAGAATCCTTTTGGCCTAGCCTGCTATCCATCATCTAGTTACCAAGTATTCACTGGGGACCTGTGTACTAGGCTAACCTCCTCCAGCCCAGGGCTGTTGACGTTCTGATGTGGCAGACGGTAAATAAAACAGAATGAATGATGCCAGATGGTCAGCAGCACTGTGGATACAGGCTGGTCAGGGTGAGGACAGAAGGGCTAAGGGGGAACCAGGAGGAAGAGTCTTGCAGGCAGCAAGGCCAAGGGAAGGTTTGGAGATCCTGGCAGGAGGTGGATATGGCAGTAGCAGCCTGAGCAGGGGTGTGGGGAGGAGGAAGAGGTGGTCAGAGAGCGAGGAGCAGACAGGACTGGGTCTTGGGGCATGAGCCACCTCTGGAGATGACCTGATTTACATGTTAGAAGGAACAGGCTGGCTGTGGCAGAGGCTGGCTCTATTTGTCCTTTACAGTGGGGGGCCCCAGGCCCTGTCCCAAACCCTCTCTCCCCTGGACTTGATGCTACTGACCACTCCCTCTACCATCATCCTTAGAGACAGCTGCTGCCGTCACACGGCAGATGGAGAACAGGCTTGTGGGTGCCCGAGCCCGTCCACCTGCTCTATCATCCCATGCACTTGCTGGCTCATGAGCTTCCACAAGCTCGGTCGGTAGGGAGCAGAAGTGAGTGGAAGGAGGCCCCTTGCCCATGGCCTCTCTGATGGCCCATGCATACCCTCCACCTCCCTGGGGAGCAACGGACCCTTTTCCACCTGCCCACGTCCCACCCCGTCCTGAGGCACAGCTCCACAGGAGCTGGGCTTCAGTGCTCTTATCCACAGAAAGCACGTGGTGGAAAATGCTAAAGATCCCATGGGGACTGAGAGACCCCAACTTCATTCCTGCAACCAACCCACTGGGCTGAGACCAAAGCATGTAACTTCTCTGAGCCTGTCCACATCTGCACGGCGGGTACAACACACCCACCCAAGAGGATTTATCTGGATGAAAGGAGATGGAGGCAAATGCCTCCAGGGGGCTCTATCCAGAGGCTCCCTGCCGGTTCCCCTGCCTCAGGGAGCCCCAGAGCACTCCCTTGTGACCAGTGCCCACATCTCTTCCTCTTCTGCTCCCACATACCCTTGCTCTTTAGGGAGTCAGGAGGGTCCGGACTTACTTCCCGACATCAGGAACACGCCGTTGGGGTCCACGGCAAGGCAGGTGACCGCGTCCAGGTGGGCAACCATGGAGTGCACAGATTTCCCTGAGAGGAGAAAGGGTAGGTGGCAGGTTACTTCCTCTCAGCGCCTTGCCTGGGAAGGTGATGGCCCAGACAAGATGCTGAGAGCCTACAGCGTGGGCACCAGGAGCTCTGCTATCTGGGCAGGCCCTGCCATGAGCATGAGTGAATGGTGGAGGGAGAAGGTGGGGCCTCACCTGTCCGGCTGTCCAGGAAGCGGATGCCTCTGTCGTCGTGGGCAGTGATGGTGAGGGGCTGGTTTGGGTGACTCACCACCTGGTTGATCTGGGTTGGGCCTGGAAGGCAAGGAGGAGGGAAGGACGAGAGGAGAACCACGGCCCTACAGCCCTGCCCTATGCCTAGCTGTCCAGGAGGACTGGGCCCCCAGGGCTCTCCTGCTCAGGGTCATAGTACTTCCTCTGTAACCTGGGCACCGTGCCCCACCTGGGGTGGCACAGCCACCCACATGGAGCATCTGCTCTGCCAAGAGGCCTGATGATCTCTGTTCCCTCAGCCTTCCCAAGAGCCCCTCGCTGGCCACAACAGTGGCAGCTGGGACTTTACCTCCATCTGACACAGAGCCCCCCACAAGGGGGTAGGGAAAATGCCTTCTGTTCACTGGACATCGGGTCACCAAAGCCATAGGAGGGACTGGGGCCTGGGAAGCACTCAGATACCAGCCCCCGGCCCTGGGGCCCCCTCTTACCGCTGCTCCCCCGGGATTCCAGCGAGAGGAGGGCACTGCCAGCCTCCAGGTCATATAAGACAGTGTCGCCAGAGCGGAAGGAGGCCACAATGTGGGCAGGCTCGGTGCTGGTGAAGGCCACTGAGGTGGGGATCCCATGATCTGAGGGTAGAGGAGAAGAAAGGCTGCCTCACAAACCTGGTCCTGCCCCAGGGCTGTGGGACAGGACTTGGGAAAGCTGGGCCCTTGTCAGGAGTAACACTCCTGCAGGGGCCTCCAACTCTATACAGCTCCTCTATGAGGTGTCGGCAGCCCTCACTCACCGCTGGCTGTGAGGAAGGTACAGAGGCAGGCTGGGCTGCTGCTGGGATCCCAGATACGGATGGTGCCATCGGCAGAGCAGGAGGCCAGGCGCTGGGAGGCAGAACTGAAGGCTAGGCCCCATACAGCATCCCCGTGGCCCTCCAGGACATGGCTCAGCACGCTCGGGTCTGGACGTACCAAAGGGAGACAACAGGCTACGTCAGGGCTGCCAGCTCCAACCTAGACAGCTGAGAGCCAGGCAGCTGGGCTGGGTCCACCCATTCACCCAGCTACATACCTAGAGTCCTCATGGGCTCAGAGCTGTTACCCCTGGAACCTGCCCCTGCTAGCCACTCACACTCTGCCCACTAACACTTCTGGGAAGATTTTAGGACTCTGAAGGCAATCCAGAATGGAAGCTCCAGAGGGCAGGGATTATTCCCCCCTGTTCACTGCCATCCCCACAGGACCCATGGATAGTGCCTGGCACAAAGTAGGTGCTTGGGACACGATTTTTAGGACTTAGTGAAGGGGAGAAAGAACAATGGTGGCTTTGAGGCCCGAAGAACCTTTGCAGCCTGGGCCCTATTGGTTGGCCCCACCCATGCTCCCTGTAGTCTTTTCTGACCAGAACACAAGCCCTGCCCACTCTCTCCAAAGCTCCCTAGCCCTTCTCACCCCTGCCTCCCTGGTCACTGAAGTCCACACGGGGTGCTCAGTCAGGCCCTGCTGACGTCACCCCCATGTGTGGCTGCTTGCATGGCCCTGAGCATATACTACCTGGGACTGACCCTTGACCTTTCACAGGGTGGGACTATTCTTAGGAAAACTGTGTTTTCTTCAAGGGAAGACACATAGCTCTGAATTCTGTCTGCCATAACAACTGCTACACAGAGCCATGCATGTCATCAGAGTTATCAAAAGAGATGTCAAAAAAAAAAAAAAAAAAAAGAGATGTCAGAGGATAGGCGACACACTTAACAGAAGTGACAGTGTAATCACTTCTCCACTTAACTTTTAAAGGTGCACCAAGGATCAAGGGCGGACTCCCTACAACCTGGCCCAACTAACCTCTCCCCCTCCCCTGCTCTACTGTTCCTCACTCCTGCACTCAGCCACCAGAAGGCTTTGCACATGTTGGGGCCCGGGCCCAGTGCTGACTCAGAGTCAGCTCACCCACCAGCCCCTCTGGGAAACCGTTCCCCAAAGCCATCTCTTTCTTGCCTCAGCCTGTCTGACCCGTCACATGCTGAACACACTGCTCTATGCTCCCTCCCCTGGGCTGGGGGTGTACAGTTAGGCACAGGTGGATGCTGAGGGAATGCAGAAGCTCCTGTGGACATGGGGGCAGGAGGGGAGGTGCAGACAGGAGGAGGGAGCTGTCCTCACCATAACCGTCATAGGGGTCCATGTTGAGGTCCGGAATCTTCCAGCTGTGGATGCGGGCATCTGCCCCACCACTGTAACAGCATTCGCTATTGCTGCCCATGGCTACTGCCAATACAGGACCCCTGCAGGATGCAGAGGTGGTGAAGGGGAGATGAAAAACTCCATCTCACTCCTTTCCAGGCTCCCCACGATGGGACCTTGAAGTCCAATGCTAGATTTTTCAAGGATGGTCAAAAGAATTCAGCATCTGGGGCTCTGGTTGTGCCACCCAGGCCCGCCTTCCCCCAACTCCCCATGCCTATTTCCTTCTCTTGAAGGGTGAGCTGAGAACCAGCTCTGGGACACTTGGTCTGCAGAGCACAAGGATCAAGGGGGTGCGTGTGCAGAGGGCATTTGGCCCCCTGGGGTAGCAGTGAGTGGGCCAGGAGCTAGACTGCCTTTGGGGGGCACTTCCCTACCTGTGAGCCCGGAAGGCATGGATAGGTTCCACATCTAGTGCAGCATTCCTGTGGGGAGGCAGAGGAACCAGATGTCACTGAGAGCCCCTCATCACTCAGAACTCTACCTCCCCCTCTGGGGTTGTCTCCCTTACTTCTTGGCTGTGACAGCCTTCTGTAGGTTCCAGAGCTTCAGTGTGCCATCTTCAGAGGCGGTGAGCAAGGCAGACTGGCTGTGGTGGAAAGCCAGGGAGCGCACGCCGTCGTAGTGTGATCGGAGAGTGAACTTGGGGTTCCATGTCTTCTTAAAGGCATCTTTGCTGTCAGAGAGCTAGAGTGGGGGGAGCTCAGTGTCCCAGCAGTCCTGTGGATGCCGATTGGCATCCAGGATATCAAGGGTCTGCCCCTTCCCTACCCAGACCCACGTGGAGCATCCTCACACACTGGGCTCCAGCCCCAAGCACCCTGTGTGCAGCACCCCTCTGAATACTCAGTTCAGAGGGGGCCTGGGGAAGACAGACAGATCACCCCACAGTGCACAGGAACTGTGAACTCCAAGCAGTGCTAAGAATTAAAAATGAACTGGGAAGAGACACCCAAGCAGCCTGACTGCCTCTGTGGCAGTCAGTAAGGCATTCCTGAGGGGACACCAAAGGAACAGGACTTAACCAGATCCAGGGAGGGGAATGAAGGAGGACACTGCATGTGCAAAAGTCCCTGTGGCTGCCGGAGTAGATCTAGAGCCTGAGAGGAGGCCCTGGTTACAAAGCAAGGGACAAAGTGACAGAAGCTGAGACCAGAGCCACGTTTGGGAACTGACATGGACTGGAAAGATGTGAATGGCTGCAGAGAAGCTAAGGGGTCGCAAGAGAAGCCTCTCAGGGCAACAGGAGGCCACAGAGACCACACGTTAGGGGTATTCTAGAGTCACTATACATGCCCTGGGAGGTGGTGGTGTTGCTCTGTGCATGGGGGATTCAGGGGCAGCCAACTGGGAAAGATGATGAGCAGACTGTCAGGCAAGACTCAGTGCCCTGTCCCAACATAAAGTTCACACCACCTAACCAACCCCCTTTCACGTGGGCTCTCTCCCCCATGGTCCCCACCTGCACCATCACCACTGCCCTAGCTCTTTAGGGCCAAAGGCTCTGCCGCTACACGGTTACCCCCTCACGGGCACATCCTCTGCTCAAAGCCTCCATCTTGGCCCCACTTCCTGGCATCCTACAGCAGTGCCTCCAACCCTGCTGGCGTCACCAACCACTTGAAATTCTGCTACAAGCCATGGTGGTGTTCTGCTTCAGGGAAATGCACACACATCCCCGATTCAGAAACTATCAGCGAGCCAGAGGCCCCTCTGTGGGTACTGGGCTCAGAACACTGGCCCTGATGTCTCCTTTCCTCTGGCCCATTGGCCACCAGCCCCACTTGTACTTCGTTTTGGGGTTTCTGGCCACAAAGGTCAGTTCAATGCCCATCTCCTGTCCAGACCATCTTCCCTGCACTGTGCTGACCTTGGGCCCCCTTCCTTGCTGCCAGCCTGCGGGAGGCCAGGACTTGAGATGCACGTAAGCCACAGGTGGAAGGGAGTGTGGCCTGAAGGATGAGTGCCGGCTACACCCCAGTGTCTTCCAGGCCCTGCACCTCAGTAACCTCCCCAAGCCCCCTCAGCCCTGTCTGCACCCCTCCGTAAACCAGGGTGAACTGTTGAATGACCTCACAGCATCCTCTCACTAGTGGACTGAGCGTAGCAGGCAAGGCACCCAGTCACAGCTCAGCAAGAGCAGGCACAGCGTAGGATGCCCAAGGAGGCCCTTCGGGGGAACAGGCAGCCCAAGAACTTACATCACAGCTGAGGTCGTTGTCGTTGGTGACGGTGAGATCTGCCAAGTCCCCCAGGCTCACCTCCCCGCCCCCGATAGTGTCCATGATGAAAACGTCTGAGGAGAAGCCAAAGGAACCTGGTAGGGGGAGGGGAGGGGGGGGCAGAGAGGGGTGGGGGGAGAGAGAGAGAGAGAGAGAAAGAGAGAGAGAGAGAGAGAAGCAGAGAAGGAGGTAAGGAGTCAGAGAGCCAGGGAGAGGACAAGATCAAGAATCACAGCTGGAAAGAGAGAGACAGGGAGAGACAGACAGACAGACAGGGCAGGACAGACAAAAAGAGAGGGAGACAGACAGACAGACGAACTTTTGCGACAGGGAGGCTGCAGACTAGAGGCCAGGCTTTGACCCTGAGGACACAGAAGCCCCGGGCTTAGCTCTGCAGCCCCCCTATGCCATGGTGCCCCAGGGGACCGGGCCAGGGTGCAGGGGCCTCTTACCTTCGTGTGGCCGGGGCTGGGGTGTGCCAGGAGGGGGACCAGTCACTTTAGGGGGCAGCCCATCTACATCCCGAAGGTCGGCCAAAATGCCTTGGAGTTTGACCCGCCGGCTTTCTGCAGGGACAAAAGCCCGGGGCTGGAGTTGCCCACCAGTTCCACCCAGCTGCTAGAAGCCCCTCCTGTAAATGTGAGGCAGTCAGGAAGCCCCGGTCCCAGAGAGTACTGGGGCTCCAGGTGGGAGTGGGGGACAGGCAGAGGGGACACAGTGAGCTGAGACCCTCTGTGGTCCCAGCCATCCTACGTAACCGCTAAGGGCCTTGTGGCTCAGAGTCACGGAACGGGAGGAAGATGCAGCACTGCCCTCTCAGCCTCTCCCCACCAGGTCCTCATCCGGTTCCTCCCTGAGGGCCACTGAGACCTAGACTCTCAGGGAGGGCTGGAGACCCCCCTCAGGGAGGGCTGGAGACCCCACTCCGGGAAGCACTGGGCTTTCTGCAACCCCGCAGGGATTTTCCAGGGAAGGGGTGAGGGCCTGGCCACCACAGTGTCGGCCTCCTGCTCTCCTTGGCCACCCTCCTTTCAGGAAGCGTATCCGTCCGGTGGAGACCCTGGGGCAGGAAGCAGCTGCAGGCGGCTGTGTGTGCCTCTACCTCGCCTGGTAAGGAAAGCTGGCCAGGAAATTCCGCTTACCCAGCTCATGGTGGGTCCCCTCTCCCGTGCATCGTCGAGGGTCTGGGGAGCCCTCCCCCTCCTCTCCTGAGCCCAAGAAATCGAACTCATTGATGGCATCCTCAGAGTCATCCTCCTCGTCCTCGTCCTCCATCTCAGGCACTAGGGCTTTGGAGGGAAGCTGGGCATGGAGAAAGCCAGACAGGTCAGAAGGCTCTGGCCCAGAGCCCAAGCCCACCCAGTCTCCAGGGCAGAGAAGCCAGGGTTCCTGGCCTCCACCTCACCCTGCGCCCTGCTTAGAAGCGTCCTGCGTGCCAGCCACCAGCTCCCCTTCCCTTCCTTCAGTGTCCTTCCCCCTGCAGGACTCCCCCACACACACTTTGGCAGCTGTGCTCCCCCTGCTGGAAGCCTTCAAAGGCTGCTCCTTACTAGGGCCAGGGAACTGGCAGTCCCCTACCAGGGCTTTGCCCACCTCTTCCCCATCACTACTACCTCCTCTCCAGATTCCTCCCAGGACTCTCCTCCTGACTCCTGCCCTCTCCCCACTCCTTCCCCTGCTACAACCCCCACCCCCTCAGCACAGTACTTCTCAGGAAAAAAAAGTCAAGTGAGATAGTCTGTTTTAGGACAGCAGAGAAAGATACGTGTGCCTACATGCACAAGTGTGTGTATGGAGGTGCACAATTCAAGTGGGAACAGATGCCTGGGTAGAGCAGTCGCGCCAGCTTCTGTGCCTTATTCAGCGCACTAGGCAAGCATCCCACGTGACTTCACTAGCTTGTGAACAGTTACCATTGCTGCACTTAACGTGAGCAAACAGGCTGAGCAGGGAAACCCTGCACCTCAGGTCCCCCCGGTCCAAGATACACTAACACAGCTCCAGACCGTGAGCCTCCCAAGAGTTCTGAGTCTTCCTTAAAACTTTCTTGGGTGCCTCAAGCTTTGTTTTCTCACATGACAAGCGCATGCTACTTTTTTTTTTTTTTTACTGCATGCTACTTTTGGGACTAGAGAAGACAGCACTGCTCTTCCATCCTGAGATGTAGGACTCCAGGGCAGGTGAGTGCCAGCGTTCCACCCCGTCAGTCTTAAAGCAATGCTAGGAACCAATCCTCTTGTGTTCCTTGATTCGTGCACCTCAACCTAGCCCAGACTTGGGACTTCAGGGCAGCATGGCATCTGCATTTCCCCACATGGATGCCTTTCACACACAGCCTTCTACAATGATATCTTGTATATGACCCTTTACCCTCTCATGATGCAATTATCACTATATTGTGCACAAAGTGCCATCCAGGGCCTGTATGCTCAGAACCTCAAAGACCATAGAAAATGGCTTTAGGGAGCCCCAGAATTTTCACAAACAGTTCTGATCGCTGACTTTTGCTTTAAGTGCTGGCTTAAGAACGCACCCTACTCTAGCATTGGGGTCTGACCACCACTAGCCTCAAATACTGCCTCTTCCAGGGAAGCTTCTCCCTCTAAAGTGTTCCCTGACTAGATCAAGTTCTGGGCACCCCCAAGGGCCTGCCTCAGTCAGACTGCAAGCCCCCCGAAGGTGTGGTCGATCTGCCCACAGGCTCAGCACTCCAAGCTGGGACTGGAGTCAAAACTGCTCAGGCATCTGGGAGGGGCCAGCCTCTGGCCTGTATGGGAGGGCCATAGGGACAGGTCAGGGTGACCTCCTCTTCCTTCTCTATGGAAGACCTGGGGTCCAGGTTTAGGCAGCACACCAGGAGAGGCAAGGGGGGGGTGCACTGGGGCTCCACAGGAGCATGGCCACATTAACAGGCATTCTCAGGGTCTCGAAAGAGAGGGTGCCTGTCTATTTCTGTTCTGCCCTCTGGGCACAGCAGTGCTCATACTGCCACCACTGATCACTTGGTACGACAGCCAGCCATAGGGGAGTCAAGGGCTTTGTGTTCATGAGTTCATGTTAATTAAATCCTCAACAACCCAGAGCCAGGGACTCTGGCATCATGGCTAAGACAGAATCACATGCCCAAAGGCACAGAGCCAGGCCAGCGGCCACTCCTGGAGTCTCGGAGGTCTTTGGAGTCAGTCTGGTCACCGCAGGTGCGTGGGGGGAGAGTGCAGGCTGTGGATGCATGAGACCCCTGCATAATAAGCCACCCCAGAGGGTCTGTGGGACAAGCGTGGTGACAGGCACGAAGTCCTAAGGGAGTACAGTCAGCAATGATCTCTGCTAAGAGGAGCAGAGAGGGGTGGGCAGGCTTCCCAGAGGAAGATGCGGTAAGAGCTGAGAGGGGAGTGAAAATCCCAATAGGGTCTCAGGGCCATCCCTATTTCCTGTAACACAGCTCTAGTGTGCTGGCTCTATGCACTGCCTGAGAGCCCACGCCAGGCGGGACCCTGGGCTGAGCCAAACGGGAACACTGGAGACAGAGCGGCAGCCAAGACAGAGCTAGTCCTGTACAGCCATGGGGACAGCAGGCAGGGAGGGCCTGGGGCGGTCAGGGTCCAGATGGCTCCAACTCTGCCAGGGGAAGGGGAGGAAGGGTGGGCAAGAGGTCAGAAAGGGCTGCCTGGAGGAGGGGTGCTACCTGTAGGAGGCAGGGAGGGGTTCTGATGGGAAGCCCACACAGAGGCCCCCCTGCATGGGCACGCCGCTGGCCACACATTCACCCACACCAGGGACCGGACCTCTGTCTCCGCATCGTTGCTGTTGGCACAGAGCAACACCCACAAATGCCCAAACTGGCGTTTATCAGATAGGGGAGTCCAGGCCCTGCCTGAGGTTAGGGCTGCTAAAATGGCAGGAGCACAGTGGCTCGGAAAATTGAGGAGCAACGGTTAATTAAATGGGGTGGGAGCCATTACCATGAAGCCAAGTTGAGACCTGGACTCTACCCTGCAGGCAGTGCCCTGGGCTTAGGCCCTGACACAAGAGCAGACTGGAAACTTGCACCTACAAAGTCCCCCATGGGACCCCAACCTGGCCCCAGGCTGGGGCCAGGGCCCTGCCACATCCACTCTAGGTGCTGGGGAGAGAAGATCAAGGAAACCCCTGCAGTCCCTGCCTGACAGAGCTCACAATCTACTGAAGGAGAAGACAGAGAGCCACAACCATGCCAAAAATATCTCTGTGCGACCACGATGAGGCTAGGCCAAGAGAGAGGGCTGTGAGAGGGCAGTGCATGGCTGGCCCAGTCTGGAGTTCAGGTCTCTCCAGAAAGAATGTGAAAGCTGAAGGGAACATGGAAGAAGACAGGAGGAGTGTAGGTGACACAGTACTGAGGCAGGGCTTGGCTGGAGAGGGGATGAGGACCCTGGGAAAGGACAGGGTCAGGCCACACACAAACCATGCCACAAAGGGAGCCCCAAGAGCACCCATAGGTGATCCACTATTTGCAGCTGATCCACAAAGCAGGTGGCCCCCTGGAGGCGGGAGGGGAGGGAAGCGCACCTTCACACGCTGCTTCTTGTGCTGTACGCTGTCCAGGTCATCGTCCTCGTCACTGTCCTCGTCCTCACAATTCTGCAGGAAGGGGATCTGCTCCAGCACCGAACCACTCAGGCGTTCTTTGCCATCTTTGCCTGCCGCATTCCTGCCCATGACAGGGGGACAAAGGGGGCATTAGTCCTGCCAGGTGACAGAGCTCGGATAGGAAGGTGCCAAATCACCATGGCCAGAGCCTGGACCCAGCCCTCAAGGGGATTGAGCCCACTGTGACCTCAGAGAACCTGGACTCTGATCACATACAGGGCTCCAATCCCGGCCTCCACCTGACCCTCATTCACCTAGACCTGACCACCCTCACTTGGACCACGCACTGGGTCCAACTACTGAGCTCTGAGCTGCCACCCCACCACACATCTGCCTGCACATACGGAGTCAGGAGAATTGGATGGAGTATGCACCACTGACTGAGCAGCCCCCTTTCCCACAGCCCGGGCAAACCACAGGCACAGGTCAGGCAAGTGGCAGACATACCCAGCAGGAAAGAGGAACCAGTCACTGTGCAAATGATTGTGTCCCTATGGCCAGCCTTGCCGCCAATAAGCCTGTACCCTCGGACTGACAGATGGCCTCCTGTTTCCACTCCTGGCCGACTACCTAACGACTCTGGATAATATGTTTTAACAAAGGAGATATCTGCCAAACCTGAGTCCAGGGTAGAAAAGTGGGTGGAATTCAGAGTTTAGATAAATGCAAACATCCTCCTTTCTTGCTGCTAGGTCGATGCCCTAGAGTTCTTGTCAACTGCCCAGGTATGTGGTTACTGCCTGGAGGACACATCTCTCCTCCAGGTTGCCAGATACAGCACTCCCTTCCCAGCCACCATGCGCACAGCCTCTGGCTACGAAGCAGGTCTGTACTCTGCTGTTGGACACCACTCAGGTTTCCTCCTCAATACTGGCTGCACGAGCTCAGCCTCCTTTGCTGTCGCTTCTAGCTTTCAAATCCCACCTGCATGCTGGTGACCTAGAGGTGAGTTTGGAGTCCAGCCCCACCCAGCTCGCTCCAGGCTGGCTCCTATCACGTGTCCTGGGGGCGACCCAGCACAACAAACTCCACCTGCCCTTTGCAGCCCCCTGATGTCCCTTCCACTCCTTGTCCTTCCCACTGCAGTTGATGATGCTCCCATCACTTGGACCAAGCCCCATAGCCACCCCCTCATTTCCTTCCTCTCCCCTATGTTCATTTCTTTAAAAAGAAAACCCACGGAGAGAGAGGCTGGCCACTTCTCACCCCTGCCGCTCACAGTCCCCACCTCTTGCCTGGATGGCACAGGAGGCTCCTCACTGCTCTCCTGCTCCCAACGCTGCCCTACAGCTTCTCCTCGAAGCCGACCAGCTCACTGGATTGTGTCATACCCCTGCTCGAAACCACGGGCTTCCCACAACCCAGAGAGTAGAATCCGAATTCCCTATCGTGGCCACTACGGCCCATTTGATCTGACTCCTGAGATTTCAGCCTCACCACAGACCACAAGCCCCATGTGCTCACTTGCTACAGCCGCACTGGCCTTGCTACAGGTTCCTGAACATGCCCAGCGGAACCCTGATCATCGCCATTCCCTCTGCCTAGAACATGCTCCTTCTGGTACTTGTGTAGCTCACCGTCCCATTTCCTGCAGTTTTCTGCCCAGATGTCACCTCCATGAAGAGTGCCCCTCCCCCAACCGTGCCATTTTCCCCATCTCTTTTTTCCCCCCTTTCTCTGCATGCTGAACATCAGCACCTGTCAAGTTATTTATGTTGACCAGTAACCACAGAGGAGACAAGGAACCTGGAAAAAGGAAAAGCTCCATGGGGGGTGAAGGCCATTTCACACCCTGCCAGGCCCCAGTTTGCCACCCAGGGTCAGCCTCTAGTAGCTAAGCAGCATGAGGCCTGAGCCTCTGGAAGGCATCTGGGCTGGGCATGAGCTGTGGCACAGATCGGCTAGAACACGAGGCCACAGAGGGTACACACAGGGGGACCCAGAACAGGATCCAGGGATCTCATGAAGGGCCCGAGAGGGCTCTGGAGCAAACCAGCCCACAATACACTCCAGGAAGGAAGTAGCCACCAGGGCAACCCAGCAGCACTGCTGGCTTTTCTGACACTGGCCTTCACCAGGAGGAGGGGATGCAGAGGAACGAACCTGTCAGGGCTCACCAAGGGCTCACCTCTTGATCTGCTCTTCAATCTGTTTCACCAGCAGGGATTCACCGCCACTGAGGCCCCCGGGGCCTGGTGTGGCCCTGGGGCCCCCTTCACTGGGCTCCACAGCCCCGTTGAGCTCCAATGAGCGGCCCAGCAGGGAGCGCACGCGTTTGGACCGCATATCCAGGATGGTGTCCGTGTAGCCCACCTCTTCCAGATACCTACAGGGAGACAGACCAGTGCGGGTCAGGCCTCCCCAGCTTCTTTATATTCAATGGGGGCGGATGCAAACAGGGACAGGCTTTTTGGAGAAGCAGCTTAAGACTACATGCCAGTGTTTTAAATAAGCATAAACCTGACCTTACTGCTCCACTTTCGAGTCTATTTCTGGGGGAAGCCTTTATGTACCAGCACAGTGCAGTCACACAGATGCTAGAGGGGATGCTGTATGGACAGCCAGACCGCAGGGGCCATGCTACATGCCCACCATGGGGGACTGTAGCCGCAAATGACTGATGGGGCCACAGAGGCACAAAATAAAGGAGGGACAGAGGGCCAAGATGGCCATAATAAATGGCTTAACAAAAATCATAAGTTATGTGATCCACACAATTCATGTGTTGGTTAAAATAAAAAAAAAGCACTAACATGTGTACAAGTACAGGACACACGCAAACATATATTTGAAGTGTGCCCCCACGAGGCCTGGAAAGATACATACTCACTGCACTCGCAGAAACCTTCGACCTTCAACCTTCGGAATAGGGATTAGAGATCTAAAAGCAACCTTTGCAATTTACTCCACTCGCTTCTACAAATGAGCGTTTATTACTTCCACAACTTAAAATAATGGAAGCTAGCTGGCACTGGTCTGAAAGTTACAAATAGAGAAAAAAATCAATTGTGCATATCTGTGGGTATCTGGTCCTCTGGAGGCTCCTTCAGAAGCCTTTTATGTTTACCATGCCCTGGTCCCTTTGGGACCCCTGGGCCTGTGCCTCACATGTTGGAGCATACCTGCCTTCACCTGCTATCTCGTCCCAAGTGCCTGCCCTTGGCCAAGGCCTCCTCCTCCTCACCAGAGGAGACACAGAGAAGCATGGTGGTGAAGACGCTGGGCTCTGGGTACAGACTGCCTGAGGTCACAAGACCCTCCATTTAACAGTTACCCTCATCTTATGACAACACATGGCCTCCCTGCACTTCTGTTGTTAGGGGAATACTAGTAGTTTGCCACATGGGAATGCAAAACACTCAGCACAGGGCCAGGCACATAACAGGCACCTCGCAAGTGCTGCCTATTACAACTGTTGTCATTGCTGCTGGCACACACTGCAAGCTAGCAGGGCGCTTCCAGACATTCAGCTTGAGGAAATTGGGGATACGGACAAGTAACTTCCTGATGTTTGTCATACTACAGAACCATCTTTGATGAAATGCACAAGAAATGATTGGCTATGGGAAGTGATGGTTATCCCTGTGGCTGGCAATTTTATGGTTCTTAAAATGATGCAACCTAACTAACTTATATGGAAGTCCATAACACTTAGCAAACATGATGCAGTATAAAACACCAAGAAGGGGAGTGCTTGCTTTTATGAAACACAGACTGGGCCCCACCAGAGACACCAAAATGCTTACAGGTGCGTGAGACTCCCTGGGTAGTGGTGGAATTATGAATGATTTTTATGTGTGTGTGTTTCCCTATGTTTCTCGAGTTTTCTAAAACACACAAATCTCTTTAATACTAAAAAATAATTTGACATAACTTGTTTTTGTTTTGTTTTGGTTTTTGGTGGGCAACAAAGTTTACTGAGCTCCTGAAGGGAGGGGGGGACCAAGAGGGTTGCCCTACCCTTTTTTTAAGTAAGAGACTTCTAGGCACCTGGGTGGTTTTTGTTTTTGTTTTCTAGATTTTATTTATTTATTCATGAGAGACACACAGAGAGAGGGAGAGGCGGGGCGGGGGCACGGGGAGACAAGGACACAGGCAGAGGGAGAAGCAGGCTCCATGCAGGGAGCCTGACGTGGGACTCGATCCCGAGTTTCCAGGATCAGGCCCTGGGCTGAAGGCGGCGCTAAACTGCTGAGCCACCAGGGCTGCCCCACCTGGGTGGTTTAGTAGGTCAAGCATCTGCTCTCAGCTCAAGTCATGATCCGAGGGTTCTAAGATCAAGTCCTGCATCAGGCTCTTTGTTCAATGAGGAGTCTGTTTCTCCCTCTGCCCCTCCCCACCACTCATGCCTGCTCTAGCTCTCTCCCTCCCTCTCTCTCAAATAAATCTTTAAAAAAAAAAAAAAGTGAGAGATATCTGGGGTCACTTCCCAGGAGTAGGGCCCCCCTACATCTGCCTTCTTAGCAAGTCTTCCCCCCCCCTCTCCAGGCTGGGCTCCATCCACAGAAGACAGGCCAAGAGAAACCCTGACAGTTCAGCATCCCACCCCCAGGGGGGTCAGGAAGGACTGTGGAGTCTTCAGACTTATCTCCCGAGCCAAACGTGTCCTTCTCCCCAACACAGCCCACCCCCCCTGTCCTGCAAACTCACTGTCGGAGAAGCTGCCGCCCCTCCTTCCACACCAGCGGGCTGTTCTCCAGGGTGACCGACTCCACAGGGCCATTGGAGACTGGAGAATGGAGATAAAGGAGGCAGGCCGTCTTAGGGCAGCACCATGTACCTATCACCTCCTCCACCCTCCTCACCCTCCAACCCTCTTCAGTCACTATCAGTCACTGTCACAGATCCTACCAAGTCCCTTCCTGAGGGCACCCCTCCACACCCTCTACCTAGACTCCTGAGATTCTTTAAACCACCTCCCAGACTACCTTCAGACTCCCATCTACTTATGTCAGTTTCCCACACAGGAAGCTGGCACCGTTCTGAGAAAGTCTGCAAAGCACACTCTATACTTCGAGTACAACTCTGCCACTCACCAGCTGTGTGAACTGGAGCAAGTTGGTTTACCTCTCTAAGCCTCAGCTTCCTCTTCTGAGAATACTAGTTAATACTAACAGCACTTAGCTCTTGGGATTGTGAAGATTAAATGAGATTGTGTTTATTTTGTTCATCAACTACTTATCAGGCATCGTATCTACTAAGCACCCAGCTAGGTATCCAGGCTACAATAGTAACAAAGACCCCTGCCTTTGTGGGACTCCTGTTGGTGGGAGGGGTCTGACGTAAAGAACATTACTGTTAACTGGCCCTGAAAGGCCTTGACGGGTCGCCCAGCCCCTCACTTCCACTGCACCACCCACCTGTTCCAGTCACACGCAGTAACTCCTCCGTCTCCTAACATACCACCCTCTTTCATGTCGCCATGCTTCTGTACACGTGTCCCTCTACCTGGAACACCTGCCCTACCAACCTGGTGGTGAACAGAGCCCTCTTCCGAGGAGCTTAGAACATTAAGGACAGTGTCCATCTATTTCACAGAGGGAGAGCAGGCAGGACTGGCCTACTTCACACTATCTAGCTCCCTTCCCAGTCAGGGCCCCACAGAGTAGCCCCTGAAGAGGGGAACTGAGAGTGAAGCTCAAATCCTCCCCAGCACCCCCTCCAGCCAAGTCAGCTTACTGCGGAGCAAAGTAAAAAAGAGGTGGCCCAACTCTGCACAACTCCATCACACTGACTTCTGTTGTGGGGGATGGAGGGCCCAAGTTGGGCAGATATGAGGGTGGGTACCTTGTTCTGCCAATTCTGGTTTCTTCTCCCCTTGGTTCAGGTCTGTTCCAAACTTCAATTTATGATATTTGGCCCTAAAAGAGCAAATTATTAATAGGTGACAGACGCAGAGGAGTATACAGAGCCAGCACTCACCTCAGGGATCCCAGATCCCAGAGCCTCCCCGAGTCCCGATGAAGCAGTCACCTCCCCCCCTGCTGTGAAGAAGCAGTTCTGGTGGAAAAGGCACCACACATGGCATTATAAGGAATCCACTCTTTGGAGTCAGGCAGCCTGGGGTGCTATCCCAGCTCCAGGGCTCCCTGAAGACATCCTCACCCTCTGGAAGCCTCACCTGTACCCACGAGGTGGCTCAACAGGGTCAATGAGGCAATGTGCATACAGTGAGAGCCACCATCATGATAAATATTGTCCTTAGCCTTTATCCTGAATTCCACCTACTGTGTGTTGTTCTGTCCCTCTCTGCTACGATCAGACAGTGATGGGCAATGGGGAAGAGAACATTGGATTGCAAACCTCCCAAGGCTGGAAGGCACTGCAGCCAGCCTCCAAACCCTGCCACTCAGGCCTGCCTTCTCAAAAGGACTCACCTCTCCTGTTTCAGTGCATATTCCAACATCTTGATCCGCCGTACCAGGTCTGTCTTGAGATTCTCTTGCCCTTTCCTTTCTCCCTGGAGGAAGGCCACCTGAGCCTGGGGGGACAGAAGGGAACAGGAGGACAGCCGGGCTCAGGTTCACTTAGGTGTGTCCCTCACTCACATAAGGACAATCAGCTCCAGCCCCTATTCCCACAATGACATGCAGCAGCCACTTCTTCAGGCGTGAAGACCCTGAGCCAGGGTTCAATGGAGCAGTGACAGGGCATGCTGGATCTGTTTCCAGAGTCCCCTGCCATGTGACCCACCATGAAAGAGCTGAGGAGGAGTCCTTAAGCCTTGAAATTAAAAGGGGTGACTTGGCCCCTGCCTTTTGGGGGAGAAGTCGGATAGGGGATGAAGGTGGAGAGGTAGGCGTGAAGAGCCTAGGCTCCTTCTCCCCCACCCTAAGGCAGGTGCTGTCCTCTAGGTTGCTGCTGGAGGTGGTGTCTCACTATTTCTACCAGAGCATCTGTCTCTGGGAGGCGTAGGAAGCTACTTCGGGAGCTTAGGGACAAGAGTGGGCGGCTCAGCTCAGCTCCCGCTCCAATGCAAAAGCTTTACCACCCAACCCCCACCATGGGGACCAAGTGTCCCACTGGAGTCTGCCCAGGGTGAGCAAGACATGCTACAGACATGACCCAGGGCCCCTGCCAACCACTTCACACCGTCTGCTGGCATGGGCTGCCCCAGTCTGCTCTGGTCTGTCAACAGGTCTTTTGGAGACACTGGGCCAACGGCCTTCGAGGCAGGATCCTGGCCCCTGACCATGTTCCAGAAGTCCTGTGCCAAAGCCCTAAGAGCAGGGCTCAACCCTGGCTTCTCCCCAAGTGCTCCACTGTTACAGGCTGGGACAGCCTGTGCTCCAGGCCGGGCTCGGCCACTTACTTGCTGCATGATCTTAGGCAGGTCATCAGCCTTCTCTGAGCCTCCATTTCCCCTTCTAGAAAATGGGGCTCACGAGAGTGCCTGCCCCTCATGTGTTAAGTTCTTCTCAGTCCGAGGCCTAGCACAGAAGAAGGGCTAATAAATGCCAGCTCCTACCTCTTATTATTTTTATTCTCCCTGTCTCTTCTTCCACAACGATGAAATGGGCCCAGTTCTTTAAGACCCAAGACCCATCAAGCAGAGATGTCTGTGGCTTACAGGCCTCCTGCCCCACAGGCAGCTGCATCTTCCTGGAGCCAATCCCCAAATATCACATGCTAGTTGGGGAACTTCAATGCTCCACTGGAAGCCCCGGGTCTGACCACAGACACCTTTTCCAGGCCGTGCCCATTCTCAAAGCCCAGCTCCAGGACTGTAAGTTCTCGGCAGTCTCTCAGATGCCCACCCACACTGCTCTCCCTCTCCCTGAGGCTCGAGGGGCCCGGGGGACCTACCTGCCCCGTGCATTTGGGATTACAGCACAGCTCTGTCCACACGCCTACTAACACCTTGGTCCTCTTCCAGGGACCAGGTGTCTCCCTTAGGTTAACTGAGAACTGAGCATGTGCTAATTAATGCCTGGCACTGGCCAAGGACTAGGGAAACGGGCATGCTCATATACCACTGATGGGGTCATAAATCAACACATCCTTCCCGGAGGGCAATTTGGCCACATCTATGAAAATGTTAAATGCACATTCCCTTTGTCCCGACAGGTCCACTTCCGAGGATGTAGCCTACAGGTGTAACTGCAATGTAGGCTGCCTTTCAAAAAAATAAAAAGGAATAAATGTGCATTGATATAAGACAAAAGTATCATGCACTCATTTGTTTACTGCGCTGATTTTTTACTGAGCCCCAACTGTGTATCAGATACAGCTGCAGAAAGAGGAATATAGCACTAAATAAGACAAGGTACATGTTCCAGAGGAGAGGGTGGGATAAAGAATGAACAGATCACCATATGTCACCAGGTATGGCGTGGGTGGAAAAAAAAAACCCATCTGTCTGTTGAGGGAATGGGACCTTCGCCCCCTTCTGAACACTTTTTTCTCTATACACTTTAAATCAACACATATATCTATAAACACCTAAGACCAGACAGGTGGACTCACACGTGGTCATCATCTTGGAAGTCTGAATCTCTGTCCTTTGTGTATCTTCTCAGCCACCCAAATCTGCCCTGTCCAGTCACTTTAGAAGGCGAGGAGAGGGATGCCTGGGTGGCTCAGTGGTTGAGCGTCTGCCTTTGGCTCATGGCGTGATCCCGGAGTCCCAGGACTGAGTTCCACATCGGGATCCTTGCATAGAGCCTGCTTCTCCCTCTGCCTATGTCTCTGCCTCTCTCCCTGTCTCTCATGAATAAATAAATAAAATCTTAAAAAAAAAAAAAAAAATAGGGGCAGCCCCGGTGGCTCAGCGTTTAGTGCCACCTTCATCCCAGAGTCTGATCCTGGAGACCCGGGATTGAGTCCCATGTCAGGCTCCCTATATGGAGCCTGCTTCTCCCTCTGCCTGTGTCTCTGCCTCTCTCTCTCTCTCCTTCTCTGTGTCTTTCATGAATAAATAAATAAAATCTTTTAAAAAAATAGAAGGTGGGGAGAGAGGTGGGGAAGAAAAAGCCAACCACCAAACCTAAGCCCCAAGTCACCTCCTCACTGTTCTCGCTATCCTCTGGGGCTTCCATAGTGAGCCTTCTACTTGCCAGCACAGGTACATCCTGCTGAACGCCTACGTTCATTCAGTATCCAGCACAAGTGACTGCCTGTGACAGCCAGGTCCTGCATGAGGCACTGGCAGCGTAATGGAGAAGATGAATGGTTCCTGCTCCCCACCCCCCCCAAGCTCTCAGTACATCAAGGGACAGGCAGGGACATCAACAACCAACACATGGTGTGATGAGGCACGGTGAGGGAACAAAGGATGTTATGGGAGGAGGGACAACCAGCCCACTCCTGGAGGTAAGAAGCACAGTTCAGCCAAGACCTGAAGGCTGTTAGAAGTTGGCCAGGGGAGTGGAGTGTGCTGCTGGCAGAGGACAGAGACAAGAGCTGTGTGGCAGGCTTAAGGAACGCTAAAAAGGCCAGAACAGTGGCATGAGAACGTGTAACAGGGTTAGTGAGGAAAGGCAGAGAGGCTTGTAGGCCCGAGAAAGGACCGCAGGTCAGGTTAGAGTTTGAGAATTGTCCTAAGAGCAAAGGGGAAGCCACAGAAGGGTTTTAAGCAAAGGAGAGACGTAATCGGTGCCTGCTACAAAGACAATTCCAGTTATATTGTGGAGAACTGATGGCTGGGGTGTCAGGGGGACACCGCATGCCCAAAAAGCTAAAGACCTGTCAGTCACAGGAGGCGGTCCCAGAAATCCTGAGAAGAAATGACAGTGGCCCAGACTAGGAAGGAGTAATGGGTTGGTGGATCTGAGGTAATAAGGAAGCAGGACTGATAACACTGGTGACTCCGTCTGCGTGGAGAAGAAAGGGAAGTCAAGAACATACCAGGCCCTCACACTTGTTCAGCCTGGCCCCTTTATCTCCTTGCTATCACCACGCAAGACCCGATCTCCCTTCTCCTAATAATTGTGGTGCAAGAACCTGGCTCAGCATACTCTGCTCTGTTGTCCCCTTTCCAGCTCCCCTGGCAAAGAAGGGAAAAAAGAGAACCAGAAACATGTGGTTGAAGTGAACCAACTTGGTGGAATCCCACTGGAAGGGGAAGTGTTGGCGGCCAGTTCCTCCTACCTCCAAAAATGCCAGCAGCCCCACTGCCTGATCTAGGAGTGCCATGGTGGGCTGGCAGGTAAGCCCAGAATCTGGAAGTTCTCTACCCACCATATCCACCCATCGCCACTCCCTCTGGCCAGACTGTTAGAACACACACACCCCCAGAACTGTGCACAGACACGGCTGCCGCCTCTCCTGCGGCTGTTCCATCTCCCCGGCCAGGCAGCACCGCAAAGCCTTTCCAAGAAGCCTTAGCATCTCAGTCCTCCCAGGAGTGGATGCTTCTCTGCATCCTGCTGCTGACCTTTCTGTGCCAGCCCCTAGTCCTGTCTGTTTCCCTTCTGGACCCACCTAGCCCTATAACTCCTACACTCTTCCTGCCCCAGGGCCAGAGGCTCCTGGCAGGGATGACTCCCCACTGGATCCCTCAGAGCCCCTAGTGAGGCTGGCAGTGGGGGAGGGGCCAGTTCCACACCTTCTCTGCCCCCATCATGCTCACCACATCTCCCTATCGCTGCTCCTATATGAATGTCCAGTTGAGATTCCCCTGAGACATTCCTCCTGTCCTCAGGGAGCTTCCCTCCCCAGAAGCGCCAGAGATCTATAAACTCTATAGGGTTTGTACGTGATCTTTTGTGCCTGTCCCGTGTTCATTTACCTTAAATTTGTAACATACATATCTATAAAATCGGAAATATTTATGACTTTAACTTATATTTCTGTTTTAAAAAATCTTATTCTTTCTTTTTTTTTTTTTTAAGATTGATTTATTTATTCATGAGAGACACAGAGGCAGAGACACAAGCAGAGGGAGAAGCAGGCCCCCTGCAGGGAGCCCGACATGGGACTCGATCCTGGATCTCAGGATCACATCCTGAGCCAAAGGCAGATAGACGGTCAACCGCTGAGCCACCCAGGCATCCCTTATGCTTTCTTAAAGTGATCACTGTGCTTCGAGCAGAGCCACACAGCCAAATAACCCCATTTGCGGGTGAGCGTGCACAGTTCTCTGCAGCCTCTGGTGCAAACTAGCCTCCTCTGTTAGCCTGGAGGTCTCTGAAGGGCAGAAACCACACTGCGGGCTTCTCAGGATCCGGCACCTGACAAAAGTCCTGCTGTTAGACGGCATCTATACCACCTCCCTGCTCCGATCTCTGGGTACCTCTTGGCAGAACCTCACAAGAAGCTGCCTTTTCTACCATCCCCCCGACACACACACTCACTGGGAGCATTGACTGCACAGCTGGTCCTGTGCCAAGAAGAGCTATACTCAGCTATTTGGAGAAAAGGTATTCAGGGTTCCTCACAAAAGTCTGACACAGACCCGGCCTTCAAGGGTCTCACAAGAGAAGTCACACCTCTATAAGTAGTAAGTGTTCGGGCAAAGGTGTGTAAAAAGAGGTGCCGCTGATGGGAGTGTGTGGAACTGTGGGGCAACGTGGCAGAACCAATCACCATTTTATAACATAGCTTTCTACCATTCCACCCACCTATTCTGCTTTATACCCACATGGGAATATAAAGATATTCACTGCAGCCATTTCTGATGGGGGAAAAGCTGGAAAGAAGCTGAAAGCCGATCAGCAAGGGTCAACTAAAAGAGCTATGGTACAAACAGCAGGTGAAACATAGTGATCAAGAACAGTAAGAAAGCTCTCTGTGCTGATAGGAAAGGAATACCAAGACATGAGAAACAAGTATGTGACACGAGAAACAAGTATGTCAAAAAGTCACAAAATGATATGTATGTGACCTCATATTTTACACATAGAGCTGAACTACTTTTCTAGCAGTAACAGTTACAGAGAAGAGCAGGAAGGTGGGGGGGCTGGGGGGCTGATCTGTTAAGCATCTGCCTTCAGCTCAAATCATGATCCCAGGCTGGGATCTCCAGCCTCCCCCTCCCCCCACCTATGCTCTCCGTCAAACAAATAAATAAAATCTTAGGGGAAAAAAAGGGCAGGAAAGGGACAAAGTGAGAGAGAGAGCTTTCTCTTTTCATACACACATATATATGTACATATGCACATACTTCTGAAACCTTTGCATTTCCACTAATGGGACAGAACAAAAGGAAAACAAAAGTATAAAACACGTGATGTGGCAGCCTAGACATGGGACAGCCTAACTGGGTGCTACTACAAGTTCCTCTCACACTCCAAGAAGGGCCGCTGGATAAACATACAACTTTTCTTTAAAAAAAAAAAAAAAAAAAGATTTTATTTATTTACTCACAGATGCAGAGAGAGAGAGAGGCAGAAGGAGAAGCAGGCTCCATGCAGGGAGCCCAAGGCAGGACTTGATCCTGGGTCTCCAGGATGACACCCTGGGCCAAAGGCAGGCGCCAAATCACTGAGCCACCTGGGCTGCCCCACAGCTTTTCTTTCATTAGTCTCAAACATGAGAAGGTGGTACGGTGGGTGCTGCAGTGTACACTGGCATAAAGTCCCAGAGACCAAGATTCAATCCCAGGTCTAGTTATGACTGTTGTCTAGGATGACTCTCAAGAGGCCACTGGGCTTCTGTGGAACATTTTCCTCATCTGTATTGGGCAGCAGAGAGGTATGGAGAATGGGCTAGCAGCCCTGCCACCCACGGGCTGTGATCGTAGAGCAATCACAGACTGTCTCTCTCTCAGAGCCTCCCTTTCTCTTCTGATTCTTTTCTCAAAAAGCAAGGGTGGGGGAATAGGATCACTCACCATCCTAGAAGGATTAAATGATACCATGTATCTAAAGTGCTTCATACAGTTCCTGGCACTGCATATGTGCTCAATAAACAGCTGCTGTCATTACTGCTGAGTGAGGACTATGACACCTGCCCGGTCTCCATAATGAGGTACTGAGATCTAGCTGGATGTATGCTGGGAAAGAGCTCTGGGAACAGAGTTGAACACAAAAGTAAGGGGTACTTACATAAGGATTCCTCTCCTACCTCAATGCTAAGCCTCAGCTACCACACAGCTAAGATCCCTGGTGGGGGAGGGAGGGGGAGAATTATGGAATGTCTCTTCATTCATCCTCTGGACAAAATTTTTAAGTTATTTATTTGGTGCCCCCATATCAACTAGACAGGAAGCTGTGAACCAGAAGGAGAAAACTGAGTTGCTAGAAGTTGATACCGGTTTCTGCTAATTATACCCCAGCCCAGGAACCCTCAGAGTCCTCAGGGCCCATTCTTGGATCCCTTTAAATCCTCACAACTCTGATGCCCCATCCTCCCGAAACTCTGCAAGCAGACCCATTCTGCAAGCAGACCCACACTTCTCAAGGTCGTGAAATCCAGCCCAACTCCTCAGCCTCTAATAAACTTCATCTCAGGGCACACTCCTCTCCCAAGCTACTCCACAAACCATGGGAACCTTCTGCAGACACATCCTCTCTCAGAGTCCTGAGATGCTTCTTCAACACTGCCTGCCTGCTCTGCAAAATGCTGCCCTGCCATCCTCCAGGTATCCCCCACTGTGACTCCTGTTCTCCAGCCCGGGGCCCCTTATCTCCACGTTGGCCAGCACCGCACTCCAGTCCAGAGTTCTCCACCAGGCATCCTACACACAGCTCCATCTCAAGGCCTTCCCCCCCACCCCGCACTCCTCCACACCCCTCAGACTGGAGTTTCAGCTCTGCAGCCCTTCCATACAGGCTCCTGGAGCAAGTCCTGGCCCTATCTACGCTTCCTCGCCCGGTACCCCTCCCGCCTGCACTCCATAGCCACACATGCCAGGGCTCCCCAAAGTTTCCTCCTTCCTTAGAGGGGAGGACACACATCTTCCTGCCGGGACCCCTCGAGGCCCTTCTCTCATCCCAAGTGCTCATACAGCCATCTTCCAGTTCCCCCCAACCCCGGACAAGTGCTCCGAAACGCACCCCGTCCCAGGCTCCCTGACTTCCTCTCCCCACTCGACTCACTGTCGCCCTCGGCGGCTCCCAAGTCCCCCCGACGCCCCCTTTCTCTCACCCAAAGCCCATCAGGTTCCACCTCTAACCCCTCACCTGCTCGGGGACGGGGTGGGAGCCCCGCGGCACCTTTCGGGCTTTTGCTCGCTCCCAACAAGGCCCCCCGAGTCCTCCCACCACCCTCCGCTGAGTCCTGGGCTCCTCTCCAGGGAGCGTCTGCCGGTCCGCTCACTCCCACTCCCGCTCAGCCGGCTCGGGTCCCCTGCGCCCCTCCTCTAGGCCGGTCCCGGTCGGATCCTCCCGCCTGTGGGGCCCCGCTCCCGCCTCGAGCCGCCGGGCGCCCTCAGGACCCCCCTCGGACGGCCCCTCACTCAGTCTCCGGGCCGGTCGCGGTCCCCTCCCGCCCCCCCGGCCGTCCCGGCGGCCATTGCTCCAAGATGGCGGCGGCGGCGGCGGCGGGTGAGGCCGGGCCGGGCCGGGCGGGGGGTCGGGGGTCCCGGGGCGGCGCTCACCTGCAGCTCGGCGCGCTCGGCCTCCCAGCGGGCCTTCTCCGCTTCGAAGCGCGCCCACTCGTGCTGTATAAAGTGCAGGATGCCGGGCAGGCTCAGGGGCTCGGGGCCCGCCGTAGGTCCGGGGCTGCCTCCGCCGCCGCCTCCCTTACCAGCCGGGCCGGGCCCCGGGGCAGGGGCAGAGGCCGGGGCCGCCCCGGTCGGGCCGGGGCCCGCGCCAGAGCCGAGCGGGCGGCAGGAGGAGGCGGCGGCGGCGACCGCGGCGGCCGCTCGCTCCTCCATCATGGAGGCCCCGGGGCCGGCCCGCGCGCCCGCTGTGCCTCGCGCGCCTGCGCGGCCGTACCACCCCCCCCCCCCGCCCGCGCGCGCGCTCGGCGGGGGCCGGTCGGGGGGGCGGTGATGGGAACGTGGCCGGGCACGCGCCTCGCCCACCCGGGTCGACCCCGAAGCGCGCGCGCGGGGGCGGGGGGAAGGGGCGGGGCGGAGGCGCGGGCCGCGAGGAGGGCTAACGAGACCCAGGCCCAGAGCGAGGGTCGCGCCGGGGGGAGAGCAGGACTTTGGGAAGAGCCGCTTTCCGCCCCCTCTCCTCCGGCTTCGTTCCAACCCCCTCCAGACCCAAATGTCACTCTCCTTGCCACTGTCCCCCTGAAAGAAAGGACGACCACCAGGGGTGGTTTCAGCAATGGCCCCATCCTCTCTGGTTCCTGGCTCGGGTCGGTAGTCATGGTAACCCTCCCCCTTTGTGGCAATGGAGCGCCAAACCTCTCCCGTCCCTGCACCAGGAGGAGGTTGCTAAGGTAACCTAAGTCCCTGGTGGTCCTTCCCCCCTACCGGCTCTTTGGTTACTATGGCAACCTCACCTAGCGCTCAGGTAGAGAGGACCCTAGCCCCAGGGACGCTGACTTGCTGAGAGAACACCTCTTTCCCAACCCCTCCCCCTAGCCACCCAGCTGGCATTACCATGGTAACCATCCCCCTCCTTCTCATCGTGAGAGCCAGGACCAAACCAACCAGGTGTTTTTATTTAGAGGAGTAGATGCTCTGCTGAGGAGTGGTTGCTATGGTTACAGGGCCTGGACCAGGAGGTGGAAATGGGGAAAAGCTAACCCCTAGTTACTATGGTAACATGGGCAGTCCTCCCCTTCCAGAGACCCTAAGAGCAAAGCTCACCAAGGTATGGGACCTTTTAGGATTGTGTCTCAGGATGGAGTATGTCTAGGGAAGGGGTTGTGGTTGTCATGGTAACAGCTTTGGTTACTTCTAGCCCCACCTTTCTGGACACATTCATAAGAAGGGGATGGTTATAGGTCGTTATGATAACTGACATCCTTCCCACCCATTCCCTAGACACTCCAGATGGTAGGTGAGCTTATGGAACAAGAGAAAAGATTCTCTGATCTTCTCATTGCCACTTTTGTAGGTAAGGTGAAATCATACTCTCCTGTGCAAAATTGGCTGATTTGGGGTTTTCTGGTTCTTGTTCCCTCAGCAATGCAGCTGAGCTGGGCTGGAACCACCCACCCGGAGCTCCCACAGCAGCCTCAGAGGTAAGAAGTTCCTCAGTGTCACCAGCACTCGTGTAGAAACTGCCCTCCCCACGTCTCTCATTTTCTCTGCCTGTCGTGTTCCCATGCCACAGATGGAGCAGCCAAGGCTCAGTCTAGAGCAGCACTCGGGCCAGGTGAACCTAGGCCTCAAGTGAATCTGGATCCTTTTATATTGTTTTGTGGAGAACAGAGACAAAGTCTCAGCTTAACTGTCCTCTCCTCCCCGGACCACCTTTTCTCTCTCACACCCCTCTCTGGTTTCCTGACCTATCTGTAAGGTGTGTGTTTGTGGTTTTTGTCTCCCTCTCTGTGGAGGGCCTGCCCAATGACTGCCTCGCTCTCTCCCTGTCCCCAGAACACAGGGTCTGGCCCAGAGGGTACTTAGGAAATATCTGTCTGTTGGTTGAGTTGATGAAAAGCACCTATCGGGTTAGGGCTGCAGAATACTCACTGAAGGTAGACAGTGAGCTGGGCTGTCTGAGTGGACCCAAGAAAGACAGCAGAGTTTATTGGTTGAAAACATGACTGGGGGCCAGCTTTGTGGGTCAAATCCTGAGTCCACCGTTTCCCAGCTATGTGACTTTGAATGAGTGACTTCACTTGTCTGTGCTGGTTTTTCCCCATCTTTAAATGTGATCAGGGGTAGCCCTGGTGGCTCAGGGGTTTAGTGCCGCCTTCAGCCCAGGGTGTGATCCTGGAGGCCCCGGGATTGAGTCCCATGTCAGGTTCCCTACATGGAGCCTGCTTCTCCCTCTGCCTGTGTCTCTGCCTCTCTCTCTGTATCTCTCATGAATAAATAAATAAAATCTTTAAAAAAATAAATAATAAAAAATAAATAAGTGATCAGAACTTGAAGATTAGAGATGCCTAATTAGGTGGCTCAGTGGTTGACCCTCTACCTTCGGCTCAGGTCGTGATCCCAGGGTCCTGGGATCAAGTCCTGCATCAGGCTCCCCACGGGGAGCCTACTTCTCCCTCTGCCTATGTCTCTGCCTCTCTCTCTGTGTCTCTCATGAATTAAAAAAATAAATAAATAACTTAATAACTTGAAGATTAAAGGGATCTGGCATGTTATGAGCAACTAGAATTGTTGCTATTACCATCCTATTGTGGTGCAGAAACACATAGAATATTTGGACCTTCAAAATCATCATTTCATCCACTTTTCCTCAATAAAGGCATTTTGAGCCCTTGTGGTTGAGGAAGCCAAGTTCAACATTGTCAGGGTACTAGATGATTCCTTTCTTTTTCTTATGTGGAAACTGCCCTCATCTGTTGGTCTGGCTATCATACCCTCTGGTCTCTGAGGACCCAGTTTCTGTCCTCTGTTCTGCTGGGCACCTCGTGGCCCAGAAGCAGCCAGACAGAACATGCTGAGAGCCAGAACGTGGGAGATAGAGACCTGGGTTTTCCCTGCATCCTTTGTCTCTGAGCCACAGGTTCCCCATCTGAACAACTGGATTCAGTCATTCGTGCCATACAAATTGATTGAGCATCTGCTATGTGCCAGGCACTGAGGTGTACTCTGAGTATATAGCAGGGAACAAAACAGTAAAATTTGCACAGTAAAGACTTGGAGAGAAAAATGCAGGGATGGGGCACAGGAAATATGTGAGTGATAGGGAGATGCATTTTGAAAAAGACTGGCCAGAGGTACCTGGGTGGCTCAGTGGTTGAGTGTCTGCCTTTGGCTCAGGTCATGATGCTGGGGACCTGGGATTGAGTCCTGCATCGGGCTCCCTGCAGGGAGCCTGTTTCTCCCTCTGCCTATGTCTCTGCCTCTCTCTATGTGTCTCTCATGAATAAATAAATAAAATCTTTAGAAAAAAAAATGTGGGCAAAGAAAGGGCTCACTGGACAGGTGATATTTGAATAGAGACCTGAAGGCCATGAGGGAGGAGACTTGCAGATACAGAAGGGGCGGGGGGGGGGGGGGGGTTGGCATCCAGGCAGAGGGAACAGCCAGCGCTTTGGCCATAGTGTCCTGGGAGTATTTGAAGACTGCGGTTTGGTGGCCAGTGTGGCAGAAGCTAAGTCAGCAGGAGAGGGTGGGGGATCATGCAGGGCCTTATGGGCCCTGGTGAAGACTTTGGCTTTTCCTTTGTGTTATGAGCTACAGAAGGGTTTCAGCAGATGCAGGACAGGATCTAATTTGAATTTTAACAGGATCTCTCTGGGCGCTGAGTGGGGAACAGTCTAGGGGGAGGGGGGATGAGGGCAGAGCAGGAAAATGGTGTCTTTAGAATCTTTTTTTTTTAAGGATTTTTATCTATTTATTTGAGAGAGAGCACAAGCAGGAGAGGGGCAGAGAAAGAAGCAGCCCCCCCCCCCCCCTGCCGCTGAGCAGGGAGCCTGACACAGGACTCCATCCCAGGACCCTCGGATCATGACCTGAGCTGAAGGCAGATGTCAAACCAACTGAGCCATCCAGGCACCTGGTTTATTTAGAATCTTTAGAAGATTCTAGAATCATCAGTGGTCTCCTATGTTTCTGTATACATAAGCTCTAAGATTCTAAAATTTTTAAGGCCCTGAAGATTCTATGGTTCCAAAGATCCCTCCCCCCACAGTAATAGGAGGTCAGGGTTGCTGTCTGTCTCTGCGTGCTATGTGTCCACTGTTGAGTCCCCAGAGCCAAGAACAGTGCCTGGCATGTCATAAACATTCCACAGAGAGGGAAGAAGTGAAGGAAGGAAGAATCAATCTAAGGTCCAGAAGGTGATTCCAAAGATTAAGAAGTTGCTTTTAAAGTGCAACTCAGATTCTTGAGTGTCAGCCAAGCTGGGTCAGAGAAGGGCAAGCAGGCCTGGGATGGGTGAAGAGAGGTAGGAGGGCATTCCTGGTAAAGGGCAGCGGGAAGAGGAGGCAGGAAGATCCGGGGCCCAGAGTTGTAGTACAGTTTGACTTCAGGAACCTGAGGCCCTGTAGACTCTGAGAACCCTGATCTTGGGGATCAGTTTTTCACCAGGTGCACTTTGAGTGCCCACCCATGTGCTAGGAACATAGAGGTGATCCAGGAACCCTGGCTTTACCCTCCCAGGTCTCACCGCCTAGTGAAGCCAACCGACCCATCCCCAGATGATGCCCAGTCAGAATGGGCAGGGCTGGGACTGGGAGCCCAGGGGCTTCAAGATCCCACAGAGGACTTCTGACCCAGCCTTGGGTTCTGGAAGGGCTTCCTGGGGGAGGAGGCACCAGAACTGAGTGGTAAAGCATAAGTAGTTCTCCAGGAGAAAAAAGACATGGGGAGAAGCGGTGTTTGGGCAAAGATTCTTCTAAGCAGAAGGAACAGAATATACAAAGGCCTAGAAATAACATCTGAGGAAGAGTCCAAGGTGGTTTAGGCAGAGTTTGACAGGTCGCAGGAGATGGAGCTGGACTGGGGGGCCAACAGGAGACAGGTCACCCAAGGCCTTGTGGGAGGTTGTAAGAAATTTAACTTTTGCCTCAGGGTACTGGGTAGCCATGTCAGGTTCCAAGCAGGGAGGGAGAGGTCAGGTTTGTGCTTTATGAAGACCCTCTGGCTACCATGAGGAGCAGACTTGATCAGGAAACCAGGGGAGGCAGAGTGGGGATCTGGGTGGACCAGGATGGAAGGTGGTGCTGTGGTCAGAAGTATTTAGGAGGTACGAAGATTAGCTGGGTCTCTATTGTCCCCCTTTCTGGGAGGAGTAGAAACCTATGGAAATCCTTCATGGGGAAAATTTTTTTTAAGTATCTGCTCAGAGCTGGGGAGTGTTAGTCATACCTCCCATACTAGAGGCCAGCCAGAGCTTCAAGTTGTGATGGGGACAGGGAGACAGCGCCATCTAGGGGTTGCTCAGGAGTGCTGCTGATGAAGGAAGGGTGAGTATGCCCTGTGGCCCGAAGCCCCTTGGCAAAAGAGGCTGCCAACACCTCTTAAAAAATTTTTTATTATAAAAAAAAAAATTATTTATTATTTGATAGGACTTAGCATTCAAAGTACTTTTTTATTTCAAGTTTTTATTTAAATTCTAGTTAGTTAACACATGGTAAAATTGGTTTCCAGTGTAGAATTTAGTGATTCCTCATTTACATATAACACCCAGTACTCATCACAGTAATAAAAAAAAAAAAAACAATTTAGGGGTGTCTGGGTGGCTCAGTCAGTTAAGCATCCGACTCTTGATTTCAGCTCAGGTGGTGATCTCGGTCATGGGCTCGAGCCCCAAAGGGGCTCCAAGGTAGGGAGGTAGGGCTCTATGCTCCTCAGGGAGACTACTTGAGATTCTCTCTCCCTCTGCCCCTCCCCTTGCTTTCACTTGCTCACTCTCTCAAATAAATAAATCTTTAAAATAAATAAATAAATAAATAAATAAATAAATAAATAAATCTTTAAAAAAATAAATAAATAAAGAGTGCAGCCCGGGTGGCTCAGCGGTTTAAGCGACACCTTCGGCCCAGGGCCTGATCCTGGAGACCCAGGATCGAGTCCCGCATCGGGCTCCCTGCGTGGAGCCTGCTTCTCCCTCTGCCTGTGTCTCTGCCTCTCTCTCTCTCTCTCTCATGAATAAAAAAATAAATCTTTAAAAGGAAAAAAAAAGAAAAAAAATTTTTTAGTTGTGATAAAATACACAAACCAAAACTTATCTTAATTTTTAAGTATATAGTTCAATAGTGTTATGTGTATTCAACATTATCGTGCAAAAAACAGTCTTTCATCTTACAAAACTGGAAATCTATATCCATTAAACAACTCCTATTTTCCCCTCCCCACAGCCCCTGGCAACCACCATTCCATTTTCTGTTTCTGTAAGTTTGACCCATTCCATGTTTTGTTTTGTTTTGTTTTGTTTTAATTAGTGGCCAATATTAAAAATTGGGATAATTGTGATTTAAGAAAACATTTCTAGCCTGTCCTGAAAAATCAAAACTATCTGGCTGACCATCAGGAAAGAGATGGCCAGATGGCACAGGATTTGAGGAAATGAGAAGGGGACAGTGGGGGGGAGGGGCTTGGTGGCTATGCTGAGGCTGCAGCCTGACCCTGGAGCAAGGGCCAAGGTGTGAGAGGGACAGGAGAGAGAGATGGGGGTAGGGAGGCTTCCTGGAGGAGGAGGGAGAGCAGAAGGCGCAAACTGAGACCTGGGAATGGAGTGGGGCGTTTATAACTGAACCCAAACATGAATGAGAAGTTGACAAAGAAAAGGATAAAGATTAGGAGCAATTGAACAAGAAAGAAGATTTGACAAAACCTTGCCAAGCACCAGGCTCTGTGCTCGGTGAAACTAGGGACCCAGGGGTGATTGAGAAAAGCTCAGGACCTGCCCAGTGGGAGGATACAGACTTGTCCCCTTGAAGAAATGGCTTTGGGTGGGACAACCCCAGGAGCTGAAGGGGGCCCAGAGGAAGTGGATGGATGGGAGGTCAGAGAGGGCTTCCTGGAGGAGGGGAAATCAGAGCTGAAACCAAATAGAGAAAGGGCTGGGAGAGAAGGGCCAGGGCCGTGCTGAGGATGGGAAGGGGGGCGGGGGGGGGGGGGGGGTTAGGAGGCTTCTGACAACCAGCTCCAGCCCCTCCTTTCGTTCTCCCCTCCTCCCCAGGATGCCCTGGAAGCCCAGCTAGGGCCGGTCTTTGGCCTCATGCGTCTCACCCGCTGCCAGGCTGCCCTGGCAGCCGCCATCACACTCAACCTCCTGGTCCTCTTCTATGTCTCGTGGCTGCAGCACCAGCCCAGGAACTCCCGGGCCCGGGGTCCCCGCCGTGGAACTGCTGGCGGCCCCCGTGTCACCGTCCTGGTGCGGGAGTTCGAGGCCTTTGACAACGCGGTGCCTGAGCTGGTGGACTCCTTCCTGCAGCAGGACGCAGCCCAGCCGGTGGTGGTGGCCGCGGACACGCTCCCCTACCCGCCCCTGGCGCTGCCCCGCGTTCCCAACGTCCGCCTGGCGCTGCTCCAGCCCGCCCTGGACCGGCCCGTCGCGGCCTCGCGCCCCGAGACCTACGTGGCCACTGAGTTCGTGGCTCTGGTGCCCGACGGGGCGAGAGCCGACACACCGGGCCAGCTGGAGCGCATGGTGGAGGTGCTCCGGGCGGGAGGGGCACGCCTGGTGGCCGCCCCCGTCGCCTCGGCCAACCCTGCCCGGTGCTTGGCCCTGAACGTCAGCCTGCGGGAGTGGACGGCCCGCTACGGCCCGGCCCCCTCCGCGCTCCGCTGCGATGCCCTGGACGGAGACGCCGTGGTGCTCCTGCGCGCCCGCGACCTCTTCAACCTGTCGGCGCCCCTAGCCCGGCCCATGGGCACCGGCCTCTTCCTGCAGACGGCCCTGCGCGGCTGGGCGGTGCAGCTGCTGGACCTGCCCTTCGGCGCGGCGCGCCAGCCCCCCCTGGCCACGGCCCACGCGCGCTGGAAGGCAGAGCGCGAGGGGCGCGCGCGGCGGGCAGCACTGCTGCGCGCGCTGGGCATCCGCCTGGTGAGCGGGGAAGGCGGGCGCCTCGAGTGGTTCGGGTGCAACAAGGAGACCCCGCGCTGCTTCGGGACGGTGGTGGGCGACACGCCGGCCTACCTCTACGAGGAGCGCTGGACGCCCCCGTGCTGCCTGCGCGCGCTGCGCGAGACCGCCCGCTACGTGGTGGGCGTGCTGGAGGCGGCGGGCGTGCGCTACTGGCTGGAGGGTGGCTCGCTGCTCGGGGCCGCCCGCCACGGGGACATCATCCCATGGGACTACGACGTGGACCTGGGGATCTACCTGGAGGACGTGGGCAACTGCGAGCAGCTGCGGGGCGCCGAGGCCGGCTCGGTGGTGGACGAGCGCGGCTTCGTGTGGGAGAAGGCCGTGGAGGGCGACTTCTTCCGCGTGCAGTACAGCGAGAGCAACCATCTGCACGTGGACCTGTGGCCTTTCTACCCCCGCAACGGGGTCATGACCAAGGACACGTGGCTGGACCACCGGCAGGATGTCGAGTTCCCCGAGCACTTCTTGCAGCCTCTCGTGCCCTTGTCCTTTGCTGGCTTCGTGGCGCAGGCGCCTAACAACTACCGTCGCTTCCTGGAGCTCAAGTTCGGCCCCGGGGTCATCGAGAACCCCGAGTACCCCAACCCGTCGCTCCTGAGTTTGGCAGGAAGTGGCTGAGGCTCCAGGGCCCCGCTCCTGGGGTCTGGAGAACACTCATGCTCGGGGAGCGGTCCTTTGCTTTGGTGCCGCTGGCATTCGATGGGCGGGCCGGGGATGCCAAGCTGCCCTGCGAGGCCCAGCACGGTCCTGGACGTCGAAGACGTGCCATGCCCAAGATTCCCAAGAACTTGGGTTTGATTTAGAGCACGGACAGTTTTGTAAAGAGGAGAAGGTGTACGTGCTGCGGCCGGACTGCCGGATTAAAACCCCAGTTCTACCACTTACAGGTTACTCGGGCCTGAGGGAGAGCCCCAATTTCAAGGTGCGTGGGACCCTCCCCAGGAACCGCTGCTCGCCCTTGCAGTGTCAGATCACAAAGAGCCCACAGGACATTTGGTTGCTCGGGTTGCTTCCGCCACTAGAGGGCGCCTTCGTCCCGCTTTGGCGGGACCTCAGCGCCCATAGCTTTTCCTAACTCTTGAGCCTTTGGTTTCTCTAATCCCCTGTACCTGGCGGGACAGGATGACTATATCCCTTCTTCCAGAGTGCGACCTCCTTGCCTCCTGGGAGAGCCCTGTGAGGTGCATGCTGCTCTAAACTCCATCTTACAGAGGAGGAGAAAGAAGCTCAGCCCTGAGCTGCAGCTCTGGCTAGGAACCGGGTCCTGGATGCCCGACCCACTACTCCCTATAACTGTGTTACCTCATTGTTTTAGCTCTCTGCACCCAGTAGCCCACTTGCCAGGCGGGATAAATGGTAATCATAACGCACGTTACTCAGCACCATATGGTGTGCCAGGCACTTTCTCAGTGTTCCACACAGATTAACTGGTTGATCATATTTCCATTTTACAGATGAGCAAACTGAGACCAGAATGGTAGTCATTTGCCCAAGGCCAGACAGCTTAGGAAGTGACAGAGCAGGGACCTGAACCCAAGCAGTCTGGAGCCCACACTAAGTTGGATACTATACAGGTGTCTCAGAATGGTCTGTGAGACTGGGCCCCAGGAGGCCATACTACCTAGCAGATGAAGCCATGATGGCCTGTCTTTTGTGATCATGCACCTAAGGCTAAATGCTCTTTGGGCAAGTATCCTGAATATGTGTATTTACTTATAAATTATATACAGGTACTGCTATCATTCTATAGATTAGTAATGAGGCCTAAATTATTCCATTTTAAAATTTAAAATAAATACGGACATTTTTTACTTGGCTCATCTCAGTGACTTGTCCCACACACCCCCTGGTTGTGGACACCCTAGCTTTTGGAACCACAGGCTCTGAGGTGGGAGAGGCCTGGGGTCAAAACCCAGTGCTACCACTTTCTCTCAGTGAAAACTGAGAGGCAGTGACTCTGCCTCTCTGAACCTCAGCTTTGCACTGGGAAATGGGGATAATGAGCGTTTACCCCATAGGGATGCCATGAGTCACTTGAGTGGTAAAAGGGTCAGGAATCAAGCCTGGGTTTGACTCCTGAAATGGCCACTTATTTTGTGTGATCTTAGGCAAGTCACTGCCTCTTCAAACCTATAGCTTGGGCTGGGGGGATGGGTGATATTGCAGAAATGTGAAGCCCTTGGAGGAGGAGGCTTTCCAGACCAGCAGGAGAAGATGAATGCAAATTTGGCCCAAGCTCCTGAGGCTCACTTCCAAAGGCCAACTTCTTAGGACACAACCTCTGTTTTTAGCCACTGGACCCCGCAAATGGCTCCCAGGGACTGTTGGGTTTCCATGGAGCATTCTGGAAACATATGGAGATGATTTGGGTTATCACTGTGACCGGGAGATGCTTTTGGCTCTTGGGAGGCATAGCCCAGGGATGGAGATGTCCTAATAAGCAAGGCATCTCCACACACTAAAGCATTGTCCCTTGTCACATACAGTTTTAAAATGTCCCATTGGACATTCATGAAGGATGTTGATATTCAAAATATTTTGCAACTGGCACGGTGATAGAAATTAATATATACGTCAATATATGCATCAAAACGTTTAAATATGTCTTTTTTTATTCTCTAAAGAATGGAAACGATCTCTCTCTATATATATATTTCTTTAAATTGTTTGCCAAGAACATAAGCTGATGCTCAAATCATTCTGAAATCATGCGATCATTTTGTTTTATTTAGAAATTGTTGGTGTGGTTTCTTCATTGATATGCTATATATATATATATATATACACACACATATATTCATTTAATTACTTTATTTATTATATAAAATATATATAAAAATAACCCTGTCTTAGCTGTGATTTTATAAGAGAACCACATCAGGTTCTTCTGGCAATTTCCCATTAAACTAAGTGCCATTTAGGTGACTTGGGGTCTCAGTAGATAAAGAATTTCTCTTAGCACCACCCATAGTGTTTTCTCTTCTCATCATTGTTCCTGAACTAACAACAATTACACTAGAAACTTGAATAGCCTTCATAATACTACCTGATAGCTTTGTGTGTTCAGTATCTTAATTGTGTTCAGTATCTTAATTATCAACTAGGTAATAATACAACAGAAAACCTATTGCAACAATTAACTTGAATTAATGAGTTTATATTAGGATATGTATTACTGAATTTTAGTGCTTTCTCAATTACTCTTGTGTGATGAGCCAGCCAGAACAGAAGTATTTTGATATTGTAAAAACGAGCACCTCCGGACTAGTGCATACTAACCAAATTTTAGCCTCACTTGGAAAAACCTGGTTAAGAATTACCTGAGCCGGGATGCCTGGGTGGCTCAGCAGTTGGGCGGCTGCCTTCGGCTCAGGTCGTGATCCTGGGATCCGGGATCGAGTTCTGCATCGGGCTCCTGCATGGAGCCTGCTTCTCCACCCTCTGCCTATGTCTCTGCCTCTTTCTGTGTGTCTCTAATAAATAAATAAAAATTAAAAAAAGAATTATCTGAGCCCAGGGGCACCTGGCTGGCTCAGTTGGAAGAGAACTCAACTCTTGATCTCAGGGTCGTGAGTTCGAGCCCCATGTTGGGTATAGAGATTACTTAAATAAATACAAAATAGATAAAATTTTAAAATTAAAAAAATAAATCTAAGCCCAGAACCTAATTCTGTCTTCATGCAAACACAAAGTCCTTTTTATAAGGTTTTAATAGGTCCTAAATTTTCCTGTAAGGGCAACTACTGAGTAAAATGAGGGAAGCTTATATTGTGTTTTGTATAAAACTCAGCCAGGGGTTGTCAATAATTTCCAAAAGTCATGTTCCACATGGCTTTGGATAATTAGACATTGGAAACCATGTGTTTCCAGCTGTGTTGGGAGCTGTCTACATTACCCGTGTAAACATCTGGCTATTTCCTTGGGTTTGGGGGAGGTGGCCCTACAGTTTACATATTGAAATTTATATTATAAGTTATCATTTTATTTCTCTTTTTTTGGTTACAGTTAGGGCAATATAGAGGTTTTTTTTTTTCTAAGATTTATTTATTTATCCATGAGAGACACACAGAGAGAGGCAGAGACACAGGCAGAGAGAAGCAGGCTCCTCGCAGGAGCCCAATGTGGGACTTGATCCCAGATTCCGGGATCACGACCTGAGTCAAAGGCAGCTGCCCAACCGCTGAGCCACCCAGGCGTCCCTAAAGATTGTTTTTAAAGTCATGTGCAGTGGCCTCCAGCTGGCTCAGTCAGAAGAATATGTGACTTTTGATCTCAGGGTCGTGAGTTCAAGCCCCACATTGGGTGTAGAGATTACTAAAAATAAATAAATAAATAAACTTTAAAAAAATAAAATCATGTGCAGATGGGCATCTGCATATTATCTGGGAACTTCATTTCAGCAGAGCCAAGAGGATGTTCCTCAAGCTGACATTCAAGCCAGCACATGCAGTGGTATGGAGTGATGATCATAAAACATGAAAATATTACATGATAGATAACTGATCTGTTGGTAAACAGTCATCACCATGAGCTCCCTATTATTTCCCCCCTGGCTCTCCCCTCCCACCCCAGCAGCCAAAGGGTTAACACTGGGCATATCTGGAGGGAAGGGGGTTACTGTCTCAAATGCTGTTGGATGCACTACTCCCTTTACCAATCAGTAAATATTGGTGTCTCCTCCCTGGGCACTACAAATATTTGCTGGATGTGGATGACAAGCAAAGAGCTGCATACCTATGCTCCTTTATATACAATAGCCCCAAACTGGAAATGCCCCAGTGTCCATTTCACGTGAATGGATAAACAAACTGGTGCACCCAGACAGTGGAACACTTGTGATTAAAAACAAAAAGGAATTAATGGAGGACGCCTGAGTGGCTCAGCGGTTAAGCATCTGCCTTCCAGCTCAGGGCGCGAGTCCTGGAGTCCCTGGGTGGATTCTCACATCTGGCTCCCTGCATGGGGCCTGCTTCTCCCTCTGCCTATGTCTCTGCCTCTCTCTCTCTGTGTCTCTCATGAATAAATAAATCTTAAAAAAAAAAAAAAGGAATAAACGGATGTGTGCAAAAGCATGACTAAATCTCAAAGGCATGATGCTAAAAGAAGCAGGACGCAAAAGCTACCTGCTAGAGGATTCCACTAATGCGAAATTCTAGGAGCGACAAACTAATCCTCAATGACCAAAAGCAGGTCAGTGGTTGCCTGGGCCTGAGGGTGGAGAGAGGGATAGAATGCAAAGGAGCACCAGGATATTTGGGGATGGTTGGGAATATTGTGGATCTTAATTGTGGTGGTTTTCACTAATTATTCATCTGTTGATTTTATCCAATTGCCTGCTTTAAAGGATGCAGTTTATTATATGCAAATTATACCTTAATAAAGTTCAGTCTCCCCCTTCCCCCCCTCAAATAAAGCAGATTGGGGGAGGGAGTCGAACAGGCCTAGAAATATTGTTGAGGAGAGACAAAGCTGTCATCACCCTGTGCCTGCCAGCCTCTGTCCTGTTACTGAGTCTAGAATGCAAGTCCAAGCCCAAGGCAGGGCTAGTGTGAGCACAACCCCCAAGCCAGGCTCTTTTGAAAAAGATAGAAGGGGAGAGGGCTCAAAAAACGGGTGGATGGAGCAATGAAGAAAGGGAGAGAAAGGTGGGAGGAGGGCCCCAGAGGGTGCCATCCAGGTGCTTTTCCTCTTTTTTTTTTTTTTTTTTTTTAAGATTTTATTCATCAATACGTGAGAGAGGCAGAGATATAGGCAGAAGGAGAAGCAGGCTCCCTGTGGGGAGCTGGATACAGACTTGATCCCAGGATCACAACCTGAGCCAAAGGCAGATGATCAACCACTGAGCCACCCAGGTACCCCTCCTTCTGCTCTTATGTAATCTTCACCAGTGGCCTTTGGGTGAGGCATAACAGAGCCATTGTCATGAGACTCCATAGTGCTTATACAAGGCGACATAGCCGGCAGGTAGCAGAAGCAAGATCTCAACCAGGGGAACAACCTCTTCTAGCCAGGCAGCTCTGTGGCTGGAGCTCAGTTCATTCATTCTGCAAATATTTATTGAATGCTTACCCTGTGCTGGGCCCCATGCTGTGCTCTGGGCTTACAGTGGTGAAAAGGACAGACGTGGCTCCCTCATGGGAGTGCGCATCCCAGTGGGGACTGGGTCTGGGAGCCCCTGTCCACACTCATGAGACTTGAAATGGTTCCAGACTATTAATATCACCCAGATCAGCATCTTAGGCAAATTAGTGATATGTACCCAGCAACTTTTAAAAATGAAGTAGAAAAAAAAAGCAGAAATACTGTTCTGTGGAACTTGGCCGAGTTATGGATTTCCTCATATGTATACATTGTGTAATAGCATATGCAATATATTAGATGCGTGTGTGTATCTCCTTAAATAGGCATCCTTCATTATCCAAATCTAATCCATTTCCCAAAAGCATTAAATAGAAAATTTGAGGATAAACAACTATTTTAAGTGGGGAAAATAATGCATTCCCAGCTCCTTCCAAAAATCCCAACCAATATCCCTAAATAACATTAAAACTCTTCAACACTTTTATAACCACCCACCAAGGATTTTGGCATAATAGAAAGCATTGAAAACGCCAATTACTTCATTATTCAACACTTAATGAACTCATTAGTGGTTATGTTTGTGTGCAATACACAACAATTTTACACAGAACCCGATATGAATGATTTCCCCTCCACGCTGCAATGATCATGAGATGGAACTAAACAAACCAAAAAAAAAAAGATGCTGAAGATACTCAAGATATCATCTAGAATTGTGGACTCAGATTGGTGGTGCCTCCAGGCACCTGGCAGTCTACATAGAGCCCTGGGAAGGGCGAGATAATGATCAGTAATGTGCAACATGTCTCAGCAATGTACAGGACAGGATCTAGAGCAGGTGAGCCGCAATTGGTGTCACCCACATCCTGGACTCAAACAGGACTTAGAAGAGGTCATACAGCGTATTTTTATGAAACAGCAAATTCTGGGTTTAAAAGGGGGGAGGGGCAGCCCGGGTGGCTCAGCAGTTTAGCGCCGCCTTCTGCCCAGGGCATGATCCCGGAGACCCAGGTTCGAGTCCCACGTTGGGCTCCCTGCAAGGAGCCTGCTTCTCCCTCTGCCTGTGTCTCCGCTTCTGTCTCTCATGAATAAAAGAAAATAAATGGAACATTCGCTGGTTCGTGAAGTTTCCCTGTGCTCCTTCCCGGGGAAACTTCCCAGTTTCCCTAAGCCCCCACCCCCCCAGGTCATCTGTTTGGATTTCTCACTATAAACCAGTTTTGCCCATTCCAGACCATCATATAAATGGAACTGTACAGCATGAGCAGTTTCCAGCAACTTTCACTCAAAATATTATCTGTGGGATGCATCCAGATTGAAAGATCAGATTTTTTTTTTTTTTTTTCCCTGAATGGCCATCCATCACAGGAAGGATATATCATCCATCCTGATATATCAATTGACTCATTTCCAAATTTTGGCAATTTGTGGGAAGTGCAGCTATAGACATTTGTGTAGCGGGCTTTGGGTGAGCAGTTTTCTTTTCTTTGGTAAGTGGGACTCTTGAAGCTGTTTAGTAAGTGTAACTATGGTAACTTGATAAAAAACTGCCCAGGGACTTCCCAAAGGGTCTGGACCGTTAAGTATTCCCATCAGCGGTGCATGGGGCTCTGTTCCGCTGCTTGGCTTCCCCGGCCACGCTTTTGTACTTCCTTTTTGCCACTCCAACAGATGGGCGCAGGGCTATCTCATCACGGATTTTTCCCAATGGTGTTTTGGATGAACATTTTATCTCAATGCAGTCCTATTTATCATGTTTGTTTTTTCTGTGTAGCTCATGCTGTTTGTCTTAAAAACATCTGATGAGATATACTTGACAATTTTATTGCTCAAAAATGTCCTTTGGAGTGACAGCAGTCTTTGTCCTTGCGCCTCCACCCCCACCCCAACAGGGTCCCCTGGAGTGTTTGTTACTGTAGAGGGAACAGAGGTCCTGGGGACAGGGTGGGATTACCGTAGAGTCACCAGACACACACACACATACACACACACACACACACACACACACACTCAGCCACAAAAATGACCAGCAAAGGAGCCAGCTACCCATTGGAATATCCTTTCCCTCAAAGAGGGCAGAAATCCACGTGGTGACCTGTGCCCTGTGCCCTGTAATAATGTCCAGAAGGACATTACTACACTATTTCTCCATCTTTGTTTCCTAGCCTTGGGTGGGAATGGGAATTGAGAACTGGGGAAGATTCGGTGAGAGACACACACATACACATATACCCCAGCACTGAGGCCTCCCAGATCTGATGTTGGTGGAGGGGGCAGGGGGAGAGGCTGGAGCCTCTGGATGTCCTGAGTGTGCAGCAGGGCCTCCAGAGCCCCAGTTTGTGATCGCAATATCCAGAGTGCCCCAATCAGGGTAGGGAAAGTCCCTGTGGGGTTTACATAACTGATTCCTTCTCGCAGGGGTCCGCATCCCCAGCAGGTCTTGGACACTGTTTGAGGAGGGGGTTCCCCTCTTCAGTGGGGACAGGCAGTGGAGACAGGGGTGTCTCACTCTTCACTTGGATCAGCTCTGGCACCGAGCTCCGCAATTCTGTGCGATCCACATAGTTTTGGAGGAGTCCTGCACCAAAGGCATCACCTTCCACGTTGAGGACAGTACAGGACCGGTCTCTGAAGGGGCAGGAGTGACAGGGAAGTGAGTGGGAGGGGAGAAGGTAGTGTCCAATCCCCCACTTCTCCCCCCACAAAACTAGGAGTCCCCATTGCATCTTCCTTCATGGGACGTTGTTCTACTCCTAGACTCAGCTTATCCCTCCATCCTTCCAGGATGCCAGATAACCCTTCTTCTTAGAATCTCAAAGATGGGGATGTCTGGTGGCTCAGTGGTTGAGCGTCTGCCTTTGGCTCAGGTCATGATCCCAGGGTCCTGGGATCGAGACCTGCATCAGGCTTCCCAGAGGGAGCCTGCTTCTCCATCTGCCTATGTCTCTGCCTCTGTCTCATGAATAAAAATAAATAAATAAAATCTTAAAAAAATAAAAACAACACCTCAAAGATCTTTTCACCCAGAATCCAATGAGCCTCCTACCTCTCTTCTTTCCCATGGAATCCCAAAGTATCCCATTATACTCTCTCTTTCTCAGAACCCCAAAGATTTTCTGCTCCAACCTCCCAGGAACCCAAACAATTCTTCCAATAAGACAGAAAATTTGCTTCTCCTGGAACATCAAAAAGTCACTCCACCCTTTTCTTGGGGACTCAGAAGACCTATCCCACTTCTCCTCTTCCCCTCGAAATACTTTCTCACTCGGGCCTTTCTCTTTATAATACAAGATCTCTTTTTGCTTTCTCCTTATACTTTGTGTGTGCCATTTGAGAAAATTGAGCTATAGGGCACATACCATAAAATTCACCCTTTAAAAGTATACAATCCAGAGGCACCTGGGTGGCTCAGTCAGTTGAGCGTCCAACTCTTGATTTCGGCTCAGGTCATGATCTCAGGGTTGTTAGATCGAGCCTGCCTTGGGCTCTGTGCTGGGCGTGGAGCCCGCTTACAATTCTCTCGCCCTCTCCCTCTTCTCCTCCCCCTCCACTCCCCTCCACCCCAGTGGTTTTTAGTATATTCAGAGTTGTACGACCATCACTGCTATTTAATTCCAGGATGTTTTCATCACTCTAAAAACACTCCCACACCCACCAAGCAGTTATCTCCCATTCCCTCCTCTCCAGCCCCTGGCAACTGCTAATCTACTGTCTGTCGATTTGCCTATTCTGGGCATCACATAAAAATGGATTCATATGATATGTGGTCTTTTGTGTCCACATTCTTTCACTTAGCATGAGGTTTTCAAGGGCTCACCATGTGGTAGCGTCTATATATGTGTCTGTGCTTCATTTCACTTTATGGCTGAATAATATTCCATTGTTCTGGATATATGATATTTTATGTATCCATTCATCAGTTGATGGACATTGGGTTGTTTCTACCTTTTTGCTATCACGAATAACACCACTAAGAATGTTCATGTACAAGTTTTTGTGAATATGTTTTCAACTCTCTTGGCATTATACCTAGGAGTGATGTGGCTGAGAAACAGTAACTCTTGTTTTAAACTTGTGAGACCAAACTTTTCCAATCGTTAATGCTCTTAATAGCACAACGGTGATTGCCAACAATGACAGCATTAACTGCTTACCAGGGGCTCTTATAATGGAGTTACATGTTTATGTCATCTGATCCTCAAGGAGAGGCTAGTCCCTCCCCTTTACAGATGGAGAAACTGAGATAAGAGAGATGAAGTACTCAAGCAGGGTCATACGGGCTAGCAGAGGTGGCCCTGGGATTTGAACACAAGCAGCCTGGCCTCCTCCTAAGAGTCTACTCTTCACCTCTAGGGCACACTCTCTCTGGGATTTTTCTTAGATTAAAAAAAAAAAAAAAAGAGAGAGACCCCCCCAAGATCCCTTCCTTCCCTCTGACTAGAAGGATCAAGATATCACCCCTTCTTCCTCTCCTCTTCTGACTCCCTCTCAATGACCCTCTTGCTCAATCCCCTTTTCCCAGGGATACCATTAGGCTCCCAAAGCCCCAGACCCACACTTACACTAGCCAATCCACAGCCAGGATCAAGGAGATGTCCTGAACGGGCAGACTGACTGCCTCCAGGATGATGGCCAGAGTGAGGACCCCTCCAGCGGGAATGCCGGCGGCACCCACACTGGACGCCGTGGCGGTGACCCTGGGGGAAGCGAGGGGAGGTCAGGGTCAGAAGCCTTGGTAGCTAGCGGGAGAAGCTGTCACGGGAGCCCGGCGTGCACTCTCAGGAGAGGGGGTCAGACGGGCCGGGGGTCCCTGTGGCCGCCGCACCCACACTCACAGGATGGTGATGATCTTCACAAAGTCCAGGGATCGCTGGTTGAGCTGTGCAATGAACACTGCGGCCACACACTGGAAGAGCGCCGCACCATCCATGTTGACGGTGGCACCGATGGGTAGGATGAAGCGGCTGATGTGCTTGGCGACACCATTCCTCTCCTCCACGCACTTCATCATCAGAGGCAGCGTGGCAGAGCTGGGGCGGGAGGGGGGTGTGGTGTCAGCGCAGCCCCACCCCCATGAAGCCCCGCCCAGCCCACACCCACAGGCCAATCAATGCATGCCCAGGCCCCGCCCACTATCACAAACCCCGCCCCGTGCCGAAGCCCCGCCCAACCACACCCACTGGCTCCACCCACAGCTCTCCCCAGCTCTCCATGCCCTTCTCCTCCCAGAGCCAGGGGCACCCAGGGTCCTGCAGAATGCCTGCATTCCATAATTTATGAGTCTTGGGCCCCTTGGGAGAGTACAGACTGCTGTCCTTCAAAATACACACAAAAATCCCAACCTAATTTCTACAATGCCTAGGAGCTCACTGACCCACACCCCCTCCCTGCTCTACCAATAATGGACCTCCACCAGTAACAGGCTTCTATGGGATGCTGCTGTGCGGGAGGGCCGGGTTCTGAGGACACAGGTGGACAAAATACCTAGAAGAGGGTGGAAAGGGCTCCCAGAGGTTGGGTCCAGGGAGCGCTAGACCACTACCCCCCGCTCCCCCAAGGCCAGGCCTTGTCGGGGAGGAGAAATTCTCAGGAAGGGAAGAAGAAATCTCTAACCCAGTGGTTTTCTAATGGGAGAGGTGGGGGGATGTTGCTGGACCTTATCAGAAACTCACAAAAGTATGGCCTCTGTATCCAGATCCAGTGTCCCCAAACACAACATTTCAAGGGTCTACAGATATCTGATGCCCACTTCAGGCCCCTTGGTTTAAAAATCCTGGACTAGTCTGCCCCAAGGCCATACCTAGAAGAGGTGCCGAAGGCAGTGGCCAGCGCTGTCATGATGCCCCACAGAAAGCGGTAGGGGTTTTTGCGGGTGAAGAGGAAGTAGATGAGGGGCAGCACGAGGAGCCCATGGATGGCATGGCCCAGCAGGCAGCACAGGATGTATTTGCCGAGACTAGCGAAGAGCATCCCCACATCCTCCATCTCCACAATCTTGCCAGCCACCAGGAACAAGATGCCCACAGGGGCATACCTAATTGCAGGAGACAGATTACAGCCTCTGACCATGTGCCATCCGGGAGGACCAGGCTTTGTGCTCAGTACACAGCCTGATCACAGCCTCCCTCGAGGGCAGGAAACACCCAGACCAGTGTGTGCTGAAGCTCTGGCACATTCCCTGCCACCGTCTCAGCTCTTTCCCCTTGAAAATAGTACAGCAGGGATAAAAGAAGCCTGGAGGCTTCTATCGCCATTTGTCAGATTTGGACTTAACACCTGACCTCCAGGGGCACCTAGGTGGCTCAGTGATTGAGTGTCTGCCTTCAGCTCAGGTCATGATCCTGGGATCGAGTCCCGCATCAGGTTCCCCGCAGAGAGCCTGCTTTTCCCTTTGCCTATGTCTCTGCCTCTCATGAATAAATAAATAAAATCTTAAAAAAAACAAAACAAAATAACCTGACCTCCATGAGTGAGTCATTTACATTTCCCGGGTTTGTTTGTTAAAGCAGCTAGGATGATTTAAACCAATACAATCTCTCACCACATCATGAGAAATGAAGTCTGTGGCTCATGTCTTAATAACAGCCCACAGATATGAAGCATTTATGATGGGCCGAGTGAGCCCTTGAACATGAATGAATCTTTACCACAGTCCCACAAAAGCTCCTCTGTAGCTATAGTTGAATTAAAATCTAATAGGTCTGTAAAACAGGGACTTTAAGGCTACTGGCTTCATAGGAATGTTGGAGGAAATGAAGTGCCAGGTAAAGTGACTTGAAAGCTCTTTGTACACAATAAGTGATTTATAAACTTCTGCTGGAATTATTATCACCCTTTCCTGGAGTAAAGCTCCCAGGGGTGCTCATGTCTCCCAGCTAGGGGGCCTCCCCAGACTGCCTCTCGGTTTGATCATGATGGCTGTCTCCCAAATCCCTTCATCTCTTTGGGTAACAGAAGAAAGGGCCCATTTCCCAGCCACCTGTGCAGCTAGTTTTGGCCAAATGCCCAAGCTCTGGCCAGTGGGTTGTGCCTAGAAGTTATACAAGTGACATACTTGATAAATATTAGCTGATACTATTTATTATAGGCATGCTATAGGTCAGGTGGTGTCCCAAGAACTTTACACTCATTTGTGGCTGGTACTATCAGTCCCATTTTCCAGGTAGGGAAACCAAGGCAGACTGAGATAAGTAACTTGTTCTAGGGCACACAAGTGGGAAGAGGCAAGGGGCCTGCTCTTAACCACTACCCTGACTCTCTGGCAGAGTGCACTCAATTCTGCACAGAAGTTTCTTAGATGTCAGTGACACCAGAACTGGGATGGGGAGGGGGGATAGGATTGGTCAAAAACGCAGCAAAGCTGGCATCTCTCTGACTTCCCACCTTCTAGAACTATGGTAGGTCCTGAGAATCAGCATGGGATGATGTGAAGAGGAGGCTGGGAAAGAGCAGGGTGGAAGCCAGAGGTCTGTGTGTGTGTGTGTATGTCCCCGTTATCTGAGGTTTAACAAAACTCTTAATGATAATCAGCTAACATTAAGTAAATGCTCAGGAGGTGCTAAGCATTTAAAACACTTTCTTTACAAGTGCTTTACCTAGACCTCCTATTACTCATGTCATCTTCATGATAACTCAGATGTTTGATCACATGCAAATTTCTTCAATGGAAAAAAAAATAATAATAAAAAATTTTTTTTCTTCAATGGAGATGCATTTGTTAAGCTGTGGCCAAAGCTCAGCTGGCTTCTTGTTACCTTCTAAGAGGACTGAGAGGGGATCCCTGGGTGGCTCAGCAGTTGAGCATCTGCCTTCAGCTCAGGGCATGATCCTGGAGTCCCAGGATCAAGTCCCATGTCGGGCTCCTGCATGGAGCCTGCTTCTCCCTCTGCCTGGGTCTCTCTCTCTCTCTCTCTCTCTCTCTTTCTGTCTCTCATTAATAAATAAATAAAATCTTAAAAAAAAAAAGAGGATTGAGAAGGTGCTCAATTGGTCTCTGTTCCCCTGTAATACAGCACTGTCCTAGCCTCATCTTCTAATGAAGAAACTGAGGCACAGATAGGGTAGGTCACTTGCTCAAAGTCACACAGCTGGCAATGGGCAACGCTTGGTGTGAATCTAGGCCGTGTGGCTCTGAGGAACAGATGGAGGGTTGTCCTATCCCACATCCTACTGCTCCCCCGCACCCCTCCCACCACCTACCACATGATCCAGGAGACCAGCACCATGGTGGCATCATTAAAGGAGTTGAAGAAGCGGATGAGCAGCTCTCCCTCAGGCCCCAGCTTCCGCAGGGCCACACCAAGGACAATGGCAAATACCACCAGGCCCAGAATGTTCATACTCTCCACCTCCTCCCCAATGGGCACCTTTGGGCAAGGAACAGAGTGAGAAGGAAGGGAGGATGCTCAGTCAACTCGCACAGTCTCTAAGGGTCTGTCTGGGGCCTTGCTGGGACCCTACGCAGACAAGACAGCTCCTGGAGCTCATTTGTCTCTTCCTCCAAAGGCTCTCAGTCTGGGTCCAGGAGAAATAGACCTGTCACCAGAGGCCAGCCAGAGTGACTGGAGAATGGGGAAACCCAGGGGAGTGTGGGAACTGAGGGCGAATGCCAGCTTCGGGGAAGGGGCCAGGAGGAAGGAGTCGGGGAGGGCTTTGCGGAGGAAGAGGCCGAGAGATCTAGAGAACAAGAGGACTGACCAGGTAAAGACAGGTGGCAGAAGGTTCAGGAGAAGGGAAACAATGTGCATCAGTCTGGAAATGGGAGAGCCTTGGGCACTCAAGGGACAGAGAGAAATCCACTGTGGCTGGGATAGGCCAGCCAGAGCTAAAACACGAGGCTGGGTGGGCAGCTGGGCAGAAGCCTGACATCGCAAGGCCTCACGGATTGGAGCAAGGAGCCTGGGCCTTCTTCTGAGGGCTGTGGGGAGCATAAAGGGGCCCTGGGTAGGGGGCGAGACAGGGTCAGGTTTGTGCTTTGGAAAGAATACATTGTGCCAGGTTGAGGGTAGGTGGGTGAGAGGGAGCTGCGGGGGGAAGGTAACTGGACAGGGGGCAGGGGCAGGTGGGGTGGGAGCAGAAGAAAAGCCTGGACCAGGGAGCAGGGGGCAAAACAGAGAAACCAGAAACCAGGCGGTGGCTACTGAGAGTATAAAATAGGTACCACCAAGTGTCAGAAGCCCCAGGGAGCAAACCCAGGCTGGGGTGGGAACAGAATGGAAAAACCCCAAATGGGCCAATGGATGGGGCCCCACCCCCGTTCCCCTGCTCTCACCTTCACCATGGTTCCGTTGATCCATCTGTGTTCGTAGGTGGTACTGTACTGTAGGTGGGGGTGGACAAGAGTCAGTATCAATTGCCACCAAGGCTCCCCCACTCCATCCTGGCACTAACAGTGCTCAAAGCCGGCCCTAAGCACCCCCCAAATACAACCAATCACCTTGCATCCTGCCTGCAACCCTGCTGAGGTAGGATGTTCATACCATATGCCTGTTTTCCAGAGGCGGAAACTGAGGCTCAGAGAGGAAAAGGCACTTGCCCAGGATCACAAAGCCTGAATTAGAACCCGGATGGGGCTCAGAAACCATAGTCTCCTTTCTCAATTAGGGGCATGGATGGTTTCAGAGGCTACCCTAGAACCCTATAATCCCATTCATAAATGCAGGGGCACATCTGCTTTTCCAGGCACCACCCAAAAGCAGGTGCCTAGGGGCTGCCAGGGGCTGTGTCCCTCCCTGCCCGCCCCCACCCCTCGGGACATACCCCCAAGGACTCACTGAGCGGAAGGCTGCGGACACCAGGTTGGAGGGGAAGATATTTCTGTAGAGACAGACAGGGAGGGGGGCATGTTATTAAAAACCACAGGGGGGAGTTGGGGTGTGTGTGTGAGGGACTGAATTGGCCTCTTGGGATGGAAGCAAACTTGGGAGGCCCCATTGGCACCCAAATGTGGTCCCCACCTATACCTCAGGCCAGGTGTGTTCAGGTAGACCTAAGCCCTGACCTGCACACTTTTCCAGGAGGTAGAGAGGCTGGCATGCTAGGCCCAAGGGATTGTGGATTGAAGGTGAGGAATGCTGGCCTCCCAAGGCAGGCTGGGGCAGTCACCGGGGCCTCAGCTCCACCCCAGGGAGCAAACTTAATACCCAGAGCATCTTGCATCAGCCACTTCCTCCTGCAGGGCTGAGAAACCCTTTGGCCCTGGGGGCCTTGGGGCCGGTCTGAGTGGGTCAGAGGGTTTGGGGAAGGTCTGGGTGCCTCCGAAAGAGGTAGAGAGAGAGACAAGGGATGGCTGTGTGTGTCATGAATGTGTATCTGTGCAGCAGCACACATTAAACCCCACTGAGCCGGTCAGGGAGCTGAACAACAGCCTCTTGTGTCTCAACAGCCTCTTGTGTCTGAGTGGGATGAAAGTTACAGCAAATGGGTGTGTAGTCTCCCCTGTGGTACGTGACATAAATCCACTCACTTATTTTTATTTTGTATTTTTTAAATAGGCTCCACGCCCAGCTTGGAGCCCAGAGCAGGGCTTGAACTCACAACCCTGAGATCGAGACCTGACAGATCAACACCAAGGCAGGCGCCCCTAAATCCACCCATTTAATCCTCCTAACAACACCCTTTCCTCCCCATTTTCTAGAAAAGAGAACCAAGGCACAAAAAGGGAAAGAAACTTGCCCAGCCAGGAGATAGCCAAGCTGGGATTTGAACCCAGCCAGCTGTCTGCGTGGTTCTAACCACGCCGTGTTCTGGTGTCCTCCCTCCCTAGTGATGTGGTGAACAACTGTGTTGTGGGCCTGTATACAGTTTCTCAAGCATTGGTATCCGGTTGGGGGTGCAGGTTCGTGTTCAGATATGTGGGACAGAGTTGGGTATGTTCGTGGTCTTGAGCATGAATGTTTAGGCAACTCTCGCTGCACTGGTGTAGTTATTGGCATCAGTGAGTGGCTGTGTAAAGGGATGTTAGTATACCGCGTGCGTGTGTGTGTGTGTGTGTGTGTGAGAGAGAGAGAGAGAGAGAGAGAGAGAGAGAGGTCCCATCTGTGGCTGAGTGTCTGAGTGCCTGTGTCCAGCTGTGTGTCAACTGGCTATAAAGTTGTGTGGCTCTGAGATGTTCCAGCTAAGTCTCCGAGGAGCTGGCCCAGTGTGCGTGTTACTTCTATTTTGGCACAAGGGGAAGCCTGTGCACATAAACAGCCTCCCAGTGGGTGTGTCCATTGGCCAGTAGGCCTGTACCCACCCAGGCCCGGCAGCGCTGGATCAGAACCCAGCTAATCTCCCCCAGCCAACAGGCACCCACCCACTGCAGCTTCTGGACACCAAGCCCTCCCCGAGGGCTCTCATCTCAGCATCTCCGCGGGCACAGATACCCCAGACGGCTGGGAGAACCCAGTTCCGTGACTCATCATTTCCTCTCCCCACTTCCAGGAAGTCCCCTACCAACCTGGAGGCATTGAATCAGCAGGTCCCAAAGGCCAGGCCATGTAAACCCAGGGGTCTACCCTCCTCAAAATGGGGGGTGGGGGTGTGTGCCATTCTTGGGCAGAGAGCAAAGATCAGAAGAAAAGGAGTCTGCTCCTTTTTTAACTGGCCCCCTTCTGTGCAGCCTAGAGGGGTTGGGGGCGGATGGAGGGAAAGCCCAGACAGGAGGAAATGGAATGGAAAGTCCTTGGAGGTGGTAGGGTTTAGCAGGAACATATAAAAGGGAAGCTGCCAGGGCCCCGCTGAACTGGGCGGGGATGGGAGGCTGAGAAAAGAACCTCGTTAAGACAGGGTGACACGTAGCCTGGGGAGCACTGGGGCTGGGAAATGGGGCCTGTGGAGGTCACCCAGATCTCCTCAGGTCCCCCAGGGGCTCCTTACACAAGGAAACCAAGCCCTCTCACCCTGGATCCAGAACCACCATCCTGAGGCCCTTAACAGCCCCCAAATCCCCTTCCAAGCGCCCTCCCTCCCCCACTCATCCTCTGTCCTCACAGCAGACCCTCTTATGTCCCCTCCCTGCCCCCAAACTCCCCAAGCATAAGACTTCTTGGCCTCTCACCCTCTTTAGGGTACCCACTCATGTCCCCAGGCGCCCACATTAGAAGGCTCCTTCCCCAGGGCTCTGTCCTCACGCGCTGGACTCTGACAAAGGGCCACCATCAGCATCCCTCACCATCCGATCCGGTCTCTCTCAGGCCCTGGGGATGCCCTCCCGCCCTCCCTAACACGTGTCCCCTCCCCACGTGGCTGAGGCACCCCCTTTCCTCCCGCCAACCACCATCCCCGACTCCACCGGGCGGGGAGGGGGCTCTGACCTCACGAGATCCAGGAACGAATCGAGGACTTCCTTGCCGGGGGCCTCTTCCACGCCGCCCGTGGCGGCGGCCGAGGCGTTGATGGCGGCGAAGGCGGCGCCGGGCTGTAGGGCCAGCGCCAAGACCACGCCGAGCGCAGACGCCAGCAGCGTGGTGACCAGGAAAAAGAGCAGCGCCCAGGCGCCCAGGCGGCCGAGCGCGCTCGAGTCCAGGCTGGCGGCGCCCCCGATCAGGCTACACACCACCAGCGGCAAGATGATCATCTTCAGCAGGCGCAGCAGCAGCTCCCCGGGGAAGGCGAAGGCTGCCAGGCGCGCGGGACCCAGAGCGAGCGCACCGCCGGCCCCCGACACCCCCATACCCAGCGCCACGCCGGCCACCACGGCCACCACCGTCAGCAGCACCAGCAGGTTGGCGCGAAGGCAGCGGCGCACCCGGTCCCGGGAGCCGCAGCGGCCGCCTCGGGTCGCGCCAGGGTCCTCCAGGGGGGCCAACGTCGGGGCACCGTTCGCGGTGGGCTCAGCCGCCGCGAGCCCCTTGGGGTCTCCCCGGGGCGGATCGGCCACCATGATGAGCGCCCCGGGGCTCCTGAGCGCCTGGAAGCGGGGCGCGCGCTCGGGGCTCCTTCCCGGCGCGCGGACGTGCGTTCCTTAGAACCGAGAGTTTTGTAACAGCCTGGAGCCTGGAACTCTGGAGGGTTCCCGGGAGCCGGGAGTTCACGCGCCTTGGTTCCTGGAGAGTCTGAGATCCCAGCCCTTCCAGATTGCGCCCGGCGCCCGGAATCTGGAGCCCCTGGGTTCCTCGGCCCTAGGGATGGGAAAGCAGGAGTTTATCAGGCTGGGACCTGGGGTCCTCGGCTCTGAGGGCTCAAGGCGTGCAAGCGGCAGGGGTCCTCAGGAAGCCAGGTCCTGGTAGCGCAGATCCGGGGGGCGAGGGATCTCGGGGTGCCGGGGTCCTGGAAACGGAGGCTGAATCGGGGGGGCGGGAGACGGAGCTCCGGGAAGAGGAGAGCCGGGCTCTTGAGTCCGGGACGGAGGGGAGATCCAGGCCCCCGGGCGCGCGCGGAAGGCGGCGACGGGGGAGCCCGGGATGGATGTAAGAGCCGCGGGTCCGGGGGAAGCTCGCGGGCGCGCCGCGTGGCTCTGAGCCCGCCTGGCGGAAGCTGCCGGGATTAGGGGCAGGGGCGAGGCTTGAGAAGGCGGGGAGCGGACCACGGGCGCCCATTGGCGGAGGCGCGCCCGGAGCCCTCCCGCGAGCGAGAGGTGGGGCTGAGGCCAGAGCCCGGCCCGGTCACCCGTAGAAGGGCCGACTCGCAGTCGGCTACCTCGGGAGCCCCCGGCGCCGAGGGGCGGGGGCGGGGGCGGGGGCGGGGGCGGGGCCCGCTGGGGGCGGGGCGTTGACGGGCCGCGCTTTTTTTCCTTCCCGCCGAAGGAATCCGGACGTGAGTGGGAGCCGGTAACCCACGGCGGTTCTTGACCGTGGGGGTCTCGAGAGTGCAAGGGAGCCGCAGGTGGCTCCCCCGGCCTGCAGCGCCTCCGCCCGGAGTTTGGTCTTTTGCCGCCTCTCGAAACTCACGTAAAATGCAGATTGTTAAAGCCCATCCCACACATGGTTGGTGTAAGATTTAAATGAGATGGAGCTATTTATTTAATAGTGTTAATAATTTAAAAACTAAATGTTCCCGGGGCGCCTGGCTGGCTCAGTGGGTGGAGAGCGTGACTCTTGATCTCCGGGCTGTAGGTTGGAGCCAGACGGTGGGTGTAGAGGTTACTTAAAAATAAGATCTTAAAAAAAGGGCAGCCAGGGTGGCTCAGCGGTTTGGCGCCGCCTTCGGCCCAGGGCGTGATCCTGGAGACCCGGGATCGAGAGTCCCACGTCGGGCTCCCTGCTTGGAGCCTGCTTCTCCTTCTGCCTGTGTCTCTGCCTGTGTGTGTGTGTGTGTGTATCTGTCATGAGTAAATAAATAAATCTTAAAAAAATTTTTTTTAGGGTTGCATGTGTGGCTCAGTCGGTTAAGGATCTGCCTTGGGCTCAGGTCATGATCCCAGGGTCCTGGGACTGACCCCAGTGTGGGGGGGGGGGGGTCCCTGCTCAGTGGGGGGTCTGCTCTTCCCTTTCCCTCCGCCCCTCCCCCATGCTCATGCTCACTCATGCTCTCTCTCAAATAAATAATTCTGAAAAGATTTTATTTACTTATTTGACACAGAGAGCACAAGAAGGCGGAGCAGCAGGCAGAGGGAGACAGACGAGCAGACTCCTCGCTGAGCAAGGAGCTGGATGCGGGGCTCAATCCCAGGACCCTGGAATCATGATCTGAGCCAAAGGCAGACATTTAACCCACTGAGCCACCCAGAAGACCCTCAAATAAATAAAATCTTAAAAAATTTTTTTTAAATAAATGTTCACTGTCCAGAACCCAACACTCATCCATAACGTCTGTTTTTTTTCTTTTAAAGATTTTTATTTATTTATTCTTGAGAGACACAGAGAGAGAGGCAGAGACATAGGCAAAGGGAGAAGCAAGGCTCCCTGTGGGGAGCCCGATACCGGGACTGGATCCCAGGATCCCGGGATCAGAACCTGAACCAAAGGCAGATGCTCAACTACTGAGCCATCCAGGTACCCCAAAAACAGCTATTCTTAGGGACCCCTGGTTGGCTCAGTGGTTGAGTGTCTGCCTTCAGTTCAGGGGGCTCAGGGTGTGATCTCAGGGTCCAGGATAGAGTCCCGCATGGGGCTCCTTGCAGGAAGCTGGCTTCTCCTTCTGCCTATGTTTCTGCCTCTCTCTCTCTCTCTCTCTCATGAATAAATAAATAAAATCTTTTAAAAAATAATAATAACGGCTGTTCTTAGGATTATAATCCACTTACCCTGGTATGTAACTCACAATTCGCCCATTAAAAATTAGAATTCAGTCTAACAACTGTGCTAATGATTTTTTTTTAAGACTTTACCCTTCCATTCATGAGAGACAGAGAGAGAGGCAGAGACACAGGCAGAGGGAGAAGCAGGCTTTCCTCGGGAGCCTGATGTGGGACTCGATCCCTGACCCTGGGATCAAGCCCTGAGCCAAAGGCAGACGCCGAGCCACCTAGGTGTCCCTGTGCTAATAATTTTAGAAATGTTTTCACCAAATACTTACCCATATGTATTTTTTAAGTAGGCTCCACGACTCTGAGATCAAGACCTGAGCTAAGATCAAGAGCCAGTAGCTTAACCAACTGAGCCATCTAGGCACCCCGTTTTTTTTTCTCTTTTAAGGTAAAATGTACCTACGATGAAATGCATAGATTGCAAGTGCATTCACTGATTTTTGACAAATGCATAGCCTGATTTCACTGGAATCCTCATAACTGCTTGGTGAGGTAGGTCTCACTATTATACACATTCTTCAGATGCACAAAATTGGGGCTTACGGCCAAAGGAAGTCATTCACCTTAAGGCTACACCTGGGAAGGCTGGGAGTTGCATGCCTGCCTCCCAAGTTCCTAACCCTACCCATTGGGTTGCCTCCCAGAATTTCTTATTGGAGTTGTTTCCAGTGAATCCCTCACGATTCCCTACTCCTCACAGCAGTGTTGAAATCCTAATTCCTTGGGGCGCCTGGGTGGCGCAGTTGGTTGAGCAACTGACTCTTGGTTTCCACTCAGGTCACGATCTCGGGGTTGTGAGATCGAGTGCTGAGTTGGGCTCTGCACTCAGTATGGAGTCTGATTGAGATTCTCTTTTCCTCTGGCCCTCCTGCTCGTGCTCATGCTCTCTCTCTCTCTCAAATAAATAAATCTTCAAAAAGGAAAAAAAAAAAAAAAAGGAAATCCTAATTCCTTCCCCAGCTGTCGTGTTCTCTGAGGACATTTCAGGCATTCACATTTGCTCAAAGACTGTGATAAGCTCAGAAACTTCCTTGTGAGGCAGCTGTGAGGCTCCAGGCAAGTCACAACATCTGTGAGCCTCAGTCCTACAACTATAAAATGGAAGAAGAATAGATCACACCTCCTTGGGTGCCATGAGGATCAAATGTGATCACATGTTTAAAGCATTTAGACAGGATGCAGATTAGCCCTTTAAAAAGTTAACTGGAGCTATTCCTATAATTGCTATTTTTATTATTAAAGAACATGGTTTGGGCTTGGACCAGGTGTGGGTGCTGCTGGACCCCAGTAGTGAGCTCTCTCTCCTGGTCACTGCCAGCCCTAGGCCCAGACTCACTTGGGAAGGAGCTTTGGGAACTTCCAATGACATCCTGCAGGATCTCAGGCATCGGTGCCAGGAGAGCCCAGATCTGCCCAGGCTCTGAAGTCGTGTCACCCAGGCGCCTGTCCACCTGTGTAGACCTCCTTCCTGTGTCTCTCAAACAGTCTCCCCTCGTATATCCTCCCATCCTCAGCTACTTCCAAAAGCCCCAACCCCACCTCACCCTTGTAGGCTGAAGTCGTATTCATTTAACAAACTCCTGCTCAGCTCCTGTGTGCTTGGCTGTGTGGTACAGAGTGTGGGCACTAAAGCTACAGGAGCATGGGTTCAAATCCCGACTCCACCACTTATCAGCTGAGTATTGGGTTTCTCACTTGTCTTGGAGCCCGTGAGCATAAATTTGAGTGTGCACACAGTGACCCTTGATTCAAAACATTTCCTGATGGTCAGCCCCAGTGGCCCAGTGGTTTAGCGCCGCCTTTGGCCCAGGGTGTGATCCTGGAGACCCGGGATCGAGTGCCGCATCAGGCTCCCTGCATGGAGCCTGCTTCTCCCTCTGCCTGTGTCTCTGCCTCTCTCTCTCTCTCTCTCTCTCGTTCTCTGTCATGAATAAATAAATAAAATCTTTAAAAACATTTCCTGAGCCCTTACTAAGGGCCAAGTGCTGTTCAAGTGTGGGGATTTGGCAGTGAGAAAAAGAGAGGAAGGAAGGAAGGAAGGAAGGAAGGAAGGAAGGAAGGAAGGAAGGAAGGAAGGAAGGAAACAGAAGACACAACTCCTTGCAAACATTCAAGTGAGGGGAGACAGGAAAATAATCCTGGCCTACCAGAGGGTAGATTCTAGAGAAAACTGAAGCATTGTATGGCAGAGAGGTGGAGTGGTCAGGAGTGGCCACTCTGAGGTGGTGACATTTGCAATGGGACCTGAATGACAAGAAAGAGCCTTCAATCGGGAAAGAACATCTAGAAAAAAGGAAGAACAGGTGCAAAGCCCTGAGGTGGCAGGAGGAGTGGCTTCCACTCTGTTTGAAGTGCTATCAGACCTTATCTTAGCTCCACTAATCCTCAAGACCTCATGGCTCTAGTTTTACTGATTGGGAAGCGGCTGGGGTATTGAGACTTCTTGTGGCCCAAACCCCCTACCTGGACAGGGAATTTGAACTCAGGTGTCTCCGACCCCAGCCTGTGCCCTCAACCCCTATCGGATACCATGACTACCCTTGCAGTTGGCTCCTCCCCAAGCAGAGGCATGTCTTTCAAGGGACCCCCCCATCCATCCTGAGCGCAATGGTTGGCCCTGTGATGAATGGTGCCAGGGACCAATACCTTCCTGGCCCTGTCCTCTGGGGACTCACAGGACAATGGGGTAGAGACCACCCATCCCCAAAAGGTGATGACACAGAGTGAGCAGTGCAGAGATGGGGAGCCCAGAATGGATGCTTGACCCAACCTGGAGGTCAGGGAGGGCTTCCTGGGGGAGGGACATCCCAGCTGGGTAGCAAAGGATTGGACCAAGCCCAAGGAGACACTATTCCAGGCAAAGGAACCCGTACATGCAAAGCCTCGGTGTTGAAAGAGCCTAGAATGTCCTCAAGCATGGATGTAACCTGGGCACCCCACCCTCTGAGTGGCCGCAGTGGCTTCCCTTGGAATAAAGTCCAAATTCTTCAGCTGGAACATCTGTCTATCCAGTAACTCCTTGATTTAGTCAGTCGACAAACACATCCACAGAACGGAATACAGACATCAAACAGAATGAGGCGGATGAGGAACTGGGTGGAGGGCCAGTTTCAGTAATAAATCAAGTGTCAAGAAAGACCATTAAGGAGAAAACACAAGACGTGGGAGAAGTGTATGAGACAGGGCATACATCCTCTATGGGGTAAAGCAAATATTGAACAGCCTCTGTCTCAAATGTATTGATTATCTCTGCAAGAATCCACACGAGAGCACTCCCTCCCTTTCTCTCTCTCTCTCTCTCTCATCTCTCTATCTCAAATAAATAAATAAATAAAATCTTAAAAAAAAGAAAAGAGAAGAAAAGAAAAGAATCCACAGAAGGTGCTCAAAGTGGTTGCTTTCAGAAACAAAAGCGTGGCTTTGTGGCTCCAGTGTGAGCCCTGTGGTTTGTTCAGCTTCAAAATGGAAATGGTATCTGGCCTCCGAGATCATGGAGGGATGAACCAAGTTCATGTGCACAAAGTGCTTTGGTTCATAGCTGACAAATGACAGCCTCCTGGTATCTTAAGCTGTGGTGACTTCCTGAGATCAATGTGTTATCTAAAGTGAAAGCAAAAAAAGGCTTCAGGGCGCCTGGGTAGCTCAGTGGTTGAGCGTCTCTCTGCCTTCAGCTCAGGTGATCCCAGGGTCCTGGAATAGAGTCCCCCATTGGGGTCCCCGCGGGGAGCCTGCTTCTCCCTCTGCCTGTGTCTCTGCCTCTCTGTGTCTCTCATGAATAAATAAATAAAATATTTTTTTTAAAGGCTTTTTCTGTACTTTCCCCTCAGACACAGACTCACGGGCTGGTGCTCCCACCTCCCCACCTGCCTCCCCCGAAGTGTTCATGCCTTGGGACCACTGGGCGAAGGGAGACTGAGAGGCAGCGGGTGCAACCCTGGCAGCTGGGTTTCAGGTGCTGTGGCAGCAGGTGGCCAGGCTGGGGGCAGGGAAGCTTCTGGCAGCCCTCCCAAGAATCAGGGCCCTCCGTATAGAGAAGTGGCCCAGGCTCGTTGGGCCGCAGGGGCCTCTGCCACCAGCCTTCACCTAGTTGCTGCTCTCACATTTCAAGGGGGGGGGTGCCAGATGGGGAGGCAAGATGGAGGGAGGAGTCTCCAGGTCTCAGGGGAGCTGGGATCCCAGAACTTTCGGGAAGTGTGGTGTGAGTCTGGGCCAAGAGGGGAAGGTTTCAGGGTTTGGTCCAGGATTGGCCAGGAGTGTCCCACCCCCTTCCCTCCTCTGGCTTAGAGAGGCAAGTATACCAACTAGTCTCAGCCAGCCTGCCTTCTGCGGAGCCAAACCTCCTACCCAGATTCAAATTTCATCGTTAGAGAAGAAAAGGCCTGGGGCTCTGGGAAGGAGACGACAGGGGCCAGGAGGAGGCTGGCTGAGCAGTGTGGAATGTGGACAGCACAGAGCAGGGAGGACCTTGGTGGCCTCAGTCCACCATCTATGAAATGGGTATTGTTTGGAATGGTGTCCTCCGTGGGAGGACCGGGTATCAGACAGCAGGTGGGACTGAGTTAACTTCAGGGTGTCAGCCTTCTCCATCAGACCTGTGATCAGAGTTCTCGGAGGACACAGCCTCTGCTCCTCCCTCAGATTTACATTTGTGGGCTCAGCAAACTTCTTCTGGGCACCTACTGTGTGCCTGGCCCTGTACTGAGTGGCACTGGGGTCCCAGCAATGACTGGGACAGGCCTCACTCCTGCCCTCCTGGGCTCCTAGTCCAATGGGCGAGGCAGACCATGATGACCCCAAGTGAGAAGTCCCAGGACACAGGAGCCCAGGACAGAAGCCCAGTCTGGGAACTGAGTTCAGGGAGGGTTTCCTGGAGGAGGGGCCTCTGAGCTGAATTTTGAAAGATGTTAGAGCAAACCAGCAAAGGAAAGAGGGAGCCCGCATAGGCAGAGGACACAGGAAGGGCAAAGGCCTGGAGGTGGGAATTTATGAAACCAAGAACAGTCCCATTGGTTAGAGTGGAAAATTCAAGGAAGAAAGTGCCAAGAAATGACGTGGAGGGGCACTTGGCTGGCTCAGTTGGTCATGAGACTCTCGGTCTTGGGGTCCTGAGTTCGAGTCCCAAGTTGGGTGTAGTGATTAGTTAAAAATAAAATATCCAGGGGTGCCTGGGTGATTGGGTAAGCACCCATCTTGATCTCAGGGTCATGAGTTCAAGCCCCCACACTTGGGAGTCCCCAAGCAGGGGTGTCCATGCCCAGCATGGAGCCTACTTACAAAGAAAAAAAAAAAAAAAACAGAATAAAATAAAATCTTCAGAAAAAAAACAACACAGCTTTCATTAAAATCATGCATTTAACAGGGTTTACCCCAAGCTGGGTCCTGCCACAGTCACTGTGGTGGCCAAAGGGGCTCTGTCCTGTCTTATCAGGGGTAACTTGATAAGACTCAAGTTCATCACATGCTTCCTTTGCGTGTTAACATACAGATTCCTGGGCTCTGAGGCAAAAAGGGAAGGAAGTAAAATCCTACCACATACCCCAGAAGGAGAGGGCAACAGGAATATCAGTGACCCAGCCAGCCCTGAAGATGATCATACTTGCTGCTTCTAGAATTCTACTCCTCCGGATGCCTGGGTGGCTCAGCAGTTGAGCGCCTGCCTTCAACCCAGGGCTCAATCCTAGGGTCCCGGGATTGAGTCCCCACATCGGGCTCCTGCAGAGAGCCTGCCTCTCCCTCTGCCTGTGTCTCTGACTCTCTCTCTCTCTCTCTCTCTCTCTCTCTGTCTCTCATGAATAAATAAATAAAATCTTAAAAAAAAAATTCCATTCCTCTGATGGGAGCGCACGGCTTCTTAGCAGTCTATACATCTATATTTTCAAACCTCAGGTGTCAACCTATTAGTAAGGTATAAAATAGGGCGTCTCAAGCAGTTAATCAAGGAATATTAAATAAGAGCAGGGGTGCCTGGGTAGCTCAGTTGGTTAAGTGTCTGCCTTGGGCTCAGACCATGATCCTGGGGTCCTGGGATCAAGCTCCACACCAGGCTCCCTGCCACTCCCTCCCCCTCTGCTACTCTCCCCGCTTGTGCTCTCTGGCTCTATCTCTCTGTTAAATAAAACCTTGAAAAAGAAAAATCAGAGCATAGTGTATAAGTAATTATTGTGTAATTATTGTGTCGTGGCATTTTACTTTATCTGTGTGTGCACACCTGTTCATACACATGCTGGGTTGCAAGTAAAATATGCCTTCTGTTGTGCCTCGAGTGTGTTAAATTCGAAACATTTTGAAAAACCCTGGTCTGCAGAGATCTACTCAGTCTGCTCCTTCCTGACCTCAGTGGTCTTTACCCAACTTTTCCTTTTTTTTAGATTTTATTTATTTATTCATGAAACACAGAGATAGACAGGCAGAGACACAGGCAGAGGGAGAAGCAGGCTCCATGCACCGGGAGCCCGACGTGGGATTCAATCCCCGGTCTCCAGGATCGCGCCCTGGGCCAAAGGCAGGCGCCAAACCGCTGCGCCACCCAGAGATCCCCCCACCATATTTTTCTCACACGACCTTCTCTTTGTTTAACCTAGATTTTCAGATTTCCACTCAGGGAGTCTTCCAGACGCTCAGGCTGGGTCAGGTGTCCCTCCAAGCTCCTTCAGCTCCTGCCCATTTGGATGGTCATTGCCTAGGGATGGGTGTGTCTGCTCCACCTGGCTGGAGGTGGGGGGCCATCCTGAGTACATCTGAGTCCCCACCATCACCCTGTGGGGGGGGGGCACAGTAGGGACTCTGGGAATGTGGGTTGACTCCTTCCAGAACAGAAAAGAAAGGAGGAGGTGGGACACTTGGGTACATCAGAACCAAGAGACTCGGGGCTTTAGACATTCAGGCCTGGCTGGGAAGCTGCACCCTGAGACTGGCCCAGACCTTCCCTTCCTACCTTTCTAATTATTTATTTAAGAGCTGGCTGTCGGGGCTGCTCTGTCCCGCCTCCCCCAGCTGCAGGCGGTCAGGCCTCTGCCTGCCGTTTGTGGTACAAGAGTAACTCAGGTTTCTGAGCCTTGAGGCCCCAAGCAGGGGTGCAGGCTCTGCTCTCCTCACCTCTCCTCAGATGCTGTCAAGATCCTGGGAGCTGTTTCCTGGGGCAGCTGCCCCTGCCACCACCCCAGGCCCTGTACCCGGGACCCCACAGCTGCCTCAGGGCCTGGGTGGCCTGGATGGAAAGACATTTGATGCTCCCAGGGAGTCAGAATAGGATAATGGTCAAGGGAAGGTGGGAAGCAGAGAGATAGCCCTTCCGCTTCTTAGCTGACCTTTTATCCCAGAGGTGGCAGGACAATTAAATAAGTCTGCATGACTGAAGCCCCTGCAAGGCACAGGCCTTGGTGATGTAATAAGAGATGAGTTGGGGCACCTGAGTGGCCCAGTAGCTTAGAAGGCTCAGGTCCTGATCCAAGCATCCGGCCATCCAGTCCCAGGTGACCAGATCCCTGCTCATGGGGAGGCTGCTCCTCCCTCTCCTTCTGCCCCTCCCCACCACTCTTGCTCTCTCGCACTCTCTCTCAAATAAACTAATAAAATCTTTCAAAAGGGGGGCTGGGACACCTGGATGGCTCAGTGGTTGAACATCTGCCTTTGGCTCAGGGCCTGATCCTGGGGTCCTCGGATCCAGTCCCACATCAGGCTCCCTACACGGACCCTGCTTCTCCCTCTGCCTGTGTCTCTCAGGAATAAATAAATAAAATCCTTAAAAAAAAAAAAAAAAAAAAAAAGGTTGGGGAGGGGCATCTGAGTGGCTCAGTTGGTTAAGTATCTGCTTTCAGCTCAGGGTCCTGGGACCAAGCCCGCAAGGGGATCCCCGCTCAGTGGGGAGTCTGCTTCTCCCCCTGCCTCCCCTCTCCCCCCAGCTCATGCTCTCACTCACTCTCTCAAATAAATAAATAAAATCTTTAAAAAGAAAAAGATGAGCCTATGAGGTGAGGGGGAGGTATTATTGTGCTTATTAGCTTTTCCCTTTAGAGAGCCCTGGTCGGGTAAGCCAAGCCATCCACACCCTGGGGTGTGCATGCGGGTGAGGGGTGGGTATCTGGAGGGACACAGCCTTGTCAGGAGCCAGTTCTGAGTAAATGATCACACTGCCTGTTCAGGGTGACTCTGTGAGCATCAACTCTGGAGGCAGCCAGCCTGAAGGACCAGGACATTGTGAGTCTGGAGAAACTGCCACCCCAGGGCACCTGAGGCTAGGGGAGCCCTTGAGTAAGGAGTCATTCCCCCCGCCCCCCTCTGCAGCTTGCTGGATCCCAGGAGAAAAGTCCGAAGAGTCACTGCTTTGCTTTCTGAGTGGAGTGTGAGGCCAGCGACCTGGCTTTGAGGGGTGTGAGGATTTGCACTTGAGCCTGAGATGAGGGGACATCTGAGTTAATCTGGTTAACAGGCCCTGGCCAAAGTCCCCAGGGAGCTGGGAAGACAGGCAGCAGTTGTGGGGGGGCTGGATGGATGGGGAAAAGGCATTGCCACCTTGAGCTCAAATAATGTTTCAGGATACAACATATGAGGGCACGTCAGGAACCTATGGGTCCGATCCCCTCTTGGTACATACAAGGAAACTGAGTCACAAATTTCCACGGAAAATTACTGAGTGGGCCAGGGGAGAAGCTGTGAGTGGGGATGGAGATGGAGGTATCAGGCCAGGAAGTGGGGAGGGCATGAAGCATCCAGAACAACAAGAGAAGCCTGAGAAGGACATCAAGACACATTCTACCCAAATTTTTCCCCCAAAGTGCGATTTTTTAAAAAAATTATGTTTGAGGGATCTCTGGGTGGCGCAGCGGTTTGGCGCCTGCCTTTGGCCCAGGGCGCGATCCTGGAGACCCGGGATCGAATCCCACATCAGGCTCCCGGTGCATGGAGCCTGCTTCTCCCTCTGCCTATGTCTCTGCCTCTCTCTCTCTCTCTCTCTCTCTGTGACTATCATAAATAAATAAAAATTAAAAAAAAATTATGTTTGAGGTGAAATTGACATAACATGAAGATGAATCATTTCCTTTTTTTTTTTTTTAAGATTTTTAAATTTACTCATGAGAGACACAGAGAGGCAGAGACATAGGCAGAGGGAGAAGCAGGCTCCCTGTGGAGAGCCTGATCCAGGGCCCCCGGGACCACTACCTGAGCGGAGGGCAGACACTCAACCACTGAGCCACCCAGGCGTCCTGAAGATGAATCATTTCAAAGCATTTTTGAGCGGTGGCATTTTGGACAATGCTGTGCAACCACCACCTCTGTCAAGTTCCAAAACATTTTCATCACCCCCTGCCAAAGGAAACCCTGTGCCCATTAAGCAGTGACTCCCCATCCCTTTGCCTGGGTGATAGCTGCCACTAACCTGCTTTCTGCCTCTATGGGTTTGCCTCTTCTGGAAAGTTCACATAAATGGAATCCTACAATGTGTGATTGCGAAGGTCCCCCCAAGTTTATATGTTGAAACCTGACCCCCCCCCCAGGTGGTGCTATTAGAAGGTGGGGCCTTTGGGAGGGTGAGGCAATCACAGGGTGGAGCCCACAGGAATGGGATCAGTGGCCTTATAAAAGAGGCCCTACGAAAACAAAAGCAAACAAACAAAAGAGGCCCCAGAGAGCACCCTCACCCTTTCTGCTGTGAGAGGATACAAGTCTGTGACCAGAATAGGGCCCTTGGCCGACCATGCTGGCATCTTGACCTCCAATATCCAGCCTCCAGAACTGTGAGCAATACATTTCTATGGTTTCCAAGCCACCCTGTCTGTGGTATTTTGTTAAGGCAGCCCGACCAGACTATGACAGTGACCTCTTGCATTTGACTTCTCTCAATTAGCAATCCACCCAGTGTTTCGCTGTAATTATGCCAACTATTGAACACTTACTAGATCCTGGGTGCTGTTTTCAGCGCTGTGCATGTCTTCACCTGTTTGAGCCTCTCCACGAGCCAGCGAGGTCATCCTACCATCACCCTCATTTCATAGTCCAGGAAACAGGTACAGAGAGGTGACCTGACCTACCCAAGGCCACGCAGCTGGTAAGCAGTAGAGCCAGGATGGTCTTCCTTCTCCTCTTAATTTACATCTCGTTTTATTATATTTTTAGCATCTTCAATCTTACTATTTCTCTACTGGGGCAAAATATACATCTTTTTTAAGATTTTATTTAGGGGCACCTGTGTGGCTCATGGTTGAGCTTCTGCCTTCGGCTCAGGTCATGATCCCAGAGTCCTGGGATCGAGTGTCGCATCAGGCTCCCCAGAGGGAGCCTGCTTCTCCCTCTGCCTATGTCTCTGCCTCTCTCTGTGTGTCTCTCATGAATAAATAAATAAAACTGTTTTGTTGTTGTTGTTTTTAAAGATTTTATTTATTTATTCATGAGAGACACAGAGAGAGAGAGAGAGTGGCAGAGAGATAAGCAGGCTCCCTGCAGGGAGCCCGACGTGGGACTCGATCCCGGGTCTCCAGGATCAGGCAGCGCTAAACCACTGAGACCTGGGCTGCCCAATAAAACCATTTTATTATTTTATTATAATAAATTAAATAAATAATATAATAAAATAAATATTTTATTTATTTAAAATAATAAATAAAAATAAAAATAAATAAATAAAAAATAAATATTTTATTTATTTAAAATAATAAAACGAATATTTTATTATAATAATAATAAAATAAATAATAATATATTATTATTAAATAATATTTTATTATTTATTATTATTATTTATTTATTTTTATTTTAGAGAGAGAGTCTGGAGGGAGGGGCCGGGGTAGGGAGGGGCAGGGGGAGAGGGAGTATCTCAAGCATATTCCACACTGAGCTTGGAGCCCGAGGCAAGGTTCGATTCCATGACCCTGAGATCACAACCTGAGCCGAAACCAAGAGTCAACACTTAACTGAGCCATCCAGGTGCCCCTATTTCGATCATTTTAAAGAATACAATCCGGTGGCACTGAGCACATCCACAGCATAACCATAGCACTACCTAGTTCCAAACCTGTTTTCATGCTGCCAAAGACCAGAGGCAGGATTTAAATGCCGATTTTCTGCCTCCAGAGCAGGAACAGCTATTCCCACTCTGCCTCTCAACTGAGGAATTTAGCGAGTGGGCAAGGACTTGTCATCTCTTTGGAGTTAGGCCTGCAGAGTGATATGTAGCTAGTGGGCCGGTCGCCAGGCCCAGCTAGGATCTGGGTTCTGGCACCGGGTCTGGCACACACCAGGGCAGGCTCTCCTCTCTGCCTGGAACCTTATGTCCACCTCTAGCTCTCTCCCTCCCATGACCACGGGAGGATGGGTGTGGGGGGACTTCTAAAGGGCGAGTCTGCCAAAGGGTGCCAGCGTGGAAGAGAACAGATCTGACAGGCCCAGACTGGCCTCATGTGCATCATTCAAGCTCCTGAAGCCAGCTCTGCCTGAAGCCAGCCAACAGGACAATTTTTCACTCCGCTGAGTTCATCAATTCCGATGTTGCTGAAGACAGTTACAGGAAGGATTTCGGTCACCTGAAATAGAAAGGAAGCGAGCAGATCCAGGTGTGTGTGTGGGGGGGAGTTAGTCTGGTGATGGGGCCCTGGGAGTAAGTTCCTGGAGGAGGGCAAGGTAGGAGCAAACACGAGTGGGTGGGAACATGGCCCGTTTCAGGGGACAGCAGATTGTGAAGTGGCTGGTATGTGACTTTTTTTTTTTTTTTTTGAGGGATCATGGTGCCACTTTTGGTAGCAAGACAAAGGGACCACCTGAGTCAGACTCAGACTTTGACACCCGAGGCCACCACTGAAGGATCTGGGCCTTGGGAGAATCTTGGGGGGTCGGTGGGGAAGGGGCATCAAAGAGCTTAAACAGCAGAACAGCACAGCGAAGTTCACATCTTCAGAAGTCTTTGCACTCTGACCCATTTGCTAGTGGGTGTGGAAATTGGTACAGCCTTCATGGAGAGGCATTAGGCAACAGTCATTAATGTTAGAACTCCCACACCTCTTGCTTTGTTCAAAGAACACAGAAGTTCTTTTTGAGGGGATTTATTATATGGCTACAGCCGCACACACGTGGGAAATCACTGATGTTGTTTGCGTTAGCCTGACACTAGAAACCAGCTAAGGGCCCAGCAGGAAGAGGAAGAGGACAGCAAAATCTCTCACGGCCCATCCATGCAACAAGAAACACTACACAGCCTTACAGGGAGAAAAAAACAACACAAGTAAAAAGAGCCAAATCTCTATGCGTTACAGGGGTGTGTGTGCTGGTAAATATTTAACCACCAGCTCTTTGGGGGAGGAGACAGCCCTGATTTGTAGTGTTGGCCAGTGTCTGTGGTGTAACTACTCCCACCAGGATGGATTTTAAGCCACCAGTTGACACTGTTGAATTGCAACATTGTTGAATGCAGAATATAGAAAAAAAAAAAAAAAAACAGCCCACCATTAGGTAGTGTTTCTACCAGGCCGAAGAAATAGGTGTAAGGAACCCCTGGAGAAGAGCTAGTGGTTAAATGTAGTACAAGAATTAAGAAGTGATCTTTTCTTCTTTTTTTTTTTTTTTTTTTAAGATTTTATTTAGGGACGCCTGGGTGGCTCAGTGGTTGAGTGTCTGCCTTCAGCTCAGGGCGTGATCCTGGAGTCCCGGGCTCCCTGCATGGAGCCTGCTTCTGTCTCTGCCTCTCTGTTTCTGTATCTCTCATGGATAAATGAATAAAATATTTTTAAAGACAGAGGCAGAGACACAGGCAGAAGGAGAAGCAGGCTCCACTCAGGGAGCCCGATGCGGAACTCGATCCCGGGACCCTGGGATCATGCCTTAAGCCAAAGGCAGACACTCAACTGCTGAGCCACCCAGGCGTCCCTGCAAGCGATAAATTTTGACTACTTGCCATCTTTGTGTTTAATGATTTATTTTACTGTAAGTGTGTATAATTTCATTTTTAGTAATGGCCACGTGTAACAGCTGAATTGCAAAATCCCCGAAAGTTTAGCAATCAGCTCTCACAAACTGTTACAAGCCACCCCTCTCACACCAGTGAGACAGCTCCCAGATGAGAAAGCAAAAGCCAACTTTTGGACATGTCTCTAAAAGCTTGGGTCTAGGGCCCACTGTTCTCACACACTCCTCTTCAGCTTCACTGCTCCTTCCTGGATTGGGAGCATTTCAGAGCCTCTCCTACCTCATGGCCTTTGCACTTGCTGTTCCCTCTGCTGTTTGCACCCAGGCCCCCAGATAATCATGTGACGCACTTCCTTAGCTCCTTTGGGGCTTTGCTCAAATATCATCTTTTACTGGGGCCTCCTCTGACCACTTTGAAAAAAAAAAAAAAACCCGCTTCCTCAATATTCCACCTTCTTTGCCTGCTTTATGGGGTTTTTTTGTTTTGTTTTGTTTTAAGATTTTGTTTATTTACTTGAGAGAGAGAACACAAGCAGGGGGAACAGCAGAGGAAGTAGGGAGCCCGATATGGGCTCAATCCCAAGGCCTTAAGATCATGACTTGAGCAAAAGGCAGGCACTTAAACAACTGAGCCACCCAGGCCCCCCCTACCTGCTTAATGTTTTATCAAAAGCACTTACCATGCATTCAACCTACTATGTAATGTTAAAATGTACTTATTTTATGTATCTGTCTATCTCCCCCCTAGAATGTCAGCTCCAAGAGGGCAGAGAATTGTGTCTGTTTTCTTTTCTGCTGTATCCCCAGGGCTGAGAATGCTGCCGGGCATACAGGTAGGTGCTCAACAAAAATGTGTTGAATAAATGAATATACTCTTTTTTTTTTTTTTTAAGATTTCTTTATTTATTCATGGGAGACACAGACTGAGAGAGAGAGGCAGAGACATAGACAAAGGGAGAAGCAGGCTCCTTGCACAGAGCCCGATGCAGGTCTTGATCCCAGATCCCGGGATCACGACCTGAGCCAAAGGCGGGCACCCAACCGCTGAGCCTCCGAGGCGTCCCGCATATATTCTTTTTTTAAAAGTAGGCTCTAGGGATCCCTGGGTGGCGCAGCGGTTTGGCGCCTGCCTTTGGCCCAGGGCGCGATCCTGGAGACCCGGGATCGAATCCCACATCAGGCTCCCGGTGCATGGAGCCTGCTTCTCCCTCTGCCTATGTCTCTGTGCCCCTCTCTCTCTCTCTCTCTGTGACTATCATAAATAAATAAAAATTAAAAAAAAAAATCTAAAAAAAAAAAAAAAAAGTAGGCTCTATACGGAACGTGGGGCTTGAACTCACAACCCTGAGATCAAGAGTCACAAGCTCCATCGGCTGAGCCGTCCAGGCATCCCTGAATATACTCTTAAATTTTTTTTAAGATTTTATTTATTTATTCATGAGAGAGAGAGAGAGAGAGAGAGAGAGGCAGAGACACAGGCAGAGAGAGAAGCAGGCTCCATGCAGGAAGCCCGACATGGGACTCGATCCCGAGTCTCCAGGATCAGGCTCTGGGCTGAAGGCGGCACTAAACCACTGAGCCACCTGGGCTGCCCTATACTCTTAAATTAAAAAAAAAAAAAAAAAAAAAGTGCAGAATCATGTGAATAACCTGAGGAACACTTCGCCATCTGTGCTTCCAGATGATAGACTATCTCCGGGGGAAAACCCAAGAAACTGGTGGCCCCCGTGCCTCCTTTGAGGGGCCCCAGGGGGGCAGGAAGAAGGAAGGCTTTCACTGTGTCCCCTCCTGTGCTTTTAGAAGTCCATGCCATGTGCCTTTAATTACCTATTAATATTTTTTTCAAGTGTTCTATAAAAAGTCCTGCCTCAGGCTGCTGTGGCGAGCAGGGTCTGGAGGAGGGTGAGGAGGCCGGGGCAGTGACCCGAGCACAGGGACTGGACAGGGCTGCCAAGGCATCATGGTCTGTTCCAAAAGGTCCCGCCATGGAATGTTCTGCACGAAGCCCTTAGAGGCTCTGGGAGGCGAGGCCTAACCCTCAGACCCAGCCCTCCGGCCTGGACTCCCCAAGCCACCAACAGAGATCTCCCAAAAGGCCCTTTGGCCACCTCCGTCCCTACACAGAAGGATCCTGACATGATCCCGCCACCCCCAACTGTCCAGTGGCTCAAAGCTCTGGATCCTTCATACCTCATCTGGAAGGGGAGGAGCGGACTCACATCCCTTCCTACTCCTCGGTACTCCTCCTTCCCTCTGACATTCCTCCCTCCTTTGCTCTTTCCTCCCCAGGGCCTGTGAAACGCCCCCAGCGCCCTCTCTGTTCCACGCCTTTGCCCATGCTGTTCCCTCTGCCTGGAACTCCCACCCCCCACTGCTTCACCAGACCGAGGTTTATCCGGGAGACATTGGCTTCCCTCCTTCACAGAACAAAGATTTGACGGGCATCAGCTCTTTGTCCGGCACCCTGCAAGGGACTAGGGCGCAGGAGCTGAGGGGAGGCTACATCCTAGCTGGCAAGGCAGAAAATGAAGGAGTCAACAGAAAGTAAAACAGGGGAATTTCATTTTATTTTATTTTATTATTATTATTTTTAAAGATTTTATTTATTTCCTCATAGAGACAGAGAGAGAGAGGCAGAGACACAGGCAGAGGGAGAAACAGGCCCCATGCAGAGAGCCTGACGTGGGACTCGATCCAGGGTCTCCAGGATCACGCCCTGGGCTGCAGGCGCCACCGGGGCTACCCCTATTTTATTATTTTTTAAAGATTTATTTATTCCTGAGAGACACACACACAGAGAGACAGAAACACAGGCAGAGAAAGAAGCAGACTTTCTGCAGGGAGCCCTATATGGGACTTGATCCCAGGACCCCGGGACCACCACCTGAGCCAAAGGCAGATGCTCAACCACTGAGCCACCCAGCCCCCGAAAGGGGAATTTTAAAGAACAGTTATATGCTGCAAGAACAGTATGTCTGCAGTCTGACTGGGGAGGAGCCCTCCAAGTGAGGAAGCAAAGAGAAGAGAGAAGCAGGCGGGAGGAACACCAAGTACAATGGTTCAGGCTGCACACGAGCTCAGAGAGTTCAGGAATCAGAAAGGAGGCCAGTGCAGCTGGATTTAAGGGAATGAGGGAAAGTGTCACCAGCTGCAGCCAAAAAGATAGGTCTCCATGGATGTCATAGACTCCTCAAGGAGTTTGGTATTCCCTCCTCCGGGAAGCCCTCCTTGACTGCATCAGGCACCCCCACCCCTGCTTCCAACCCTGTTCATTCTAGGACTGTCACTTCCTAGTCACTGGCCTGCCACTGCAATGCCAGGGCAGGACAGGTCACTACTGTGTCCCCAACACTGGGGACACAATAGGTGCTTAGTAAATGCCCCGGGGGGGTTACCTTCTCTGCCTCCCAGTCTCCTCTGAGTATTGCCACATCCTGACCCAGCCCTGCATTCCTGAGCTGCCCATCGGGCTACTTTCTTTCATCCCATCCTCAAAGGCTCATCTGGGGAGGGTTCCCAGCTCTAGTGGCCTCTCACAGGGGCTGCAGGCCTGAGGTGAAGGCTCTGAAGTGGTCAGATCAAACACTTGTAGGGCTGGCCTTGGGCTGGGCCAGCGTGGGGAGGCTCAGAGGAGATGGAGGTTCCGAGGCATGGGTGTTCAGGGGAGGAGGATGGACGGGGGATGGGCAGGGTGAGCCCCCATCATCATGACAACACGTGACTTTCAGCTGCTGACTCATTTTGTGCCAGATGCTGGACTAATCTTTAAAAATAATATAATTTGGGATCCCTGGGTGGCGCAGGGGTTTGGCGCCTGCCTTTGGCCCAGGGCGCGATCCTGGAGACCCGGGATCGAATCCTACGTCGGGGTCCGGGTGCATGGAGCCTGCTTCTCCCTCTGCCTGTCTCTGCCTCTCTCTCTCTCTCTCTCTCTCTCTGTGACTATCATAAATAAAAAAAATTTTTTTTAAATAATATAATTTATTTATTTAAATGAGTAAGATGTAGTCAGAGTGCATCACTCAGATGACTCAAAGGCCTATAGGGAAAAGTAAGTATTTCTATTTTTTTGTTTTATTTTATTTTGAAAGATTTAGTTATTTATTGGGGGGGGTAGGGACAGAGGGAGAGAGAGAATCTCAAGCGGACTCCCCACTGAGTGCAGAGCCTGACCTGGGGCTCTATTTCAGGACTCTGAGAGCATGACCCCGAGATCGAGATCGAGATCGTAACCCGAGCTGAAATCAAGAACCAGACACTTAACCAACTGAGCCACCCAGGTGCCTCTCTATTTTACAATTTTAAAGGGGTGGGAAAAAGCACCTCTCACATTGGGTGCAAGCAGCTCACATTTTTAAAGACTGTATATCTGCTGCCCACACAGTTCTCCTTCCTGGAGGCAAGTGTTGTTACCAGTCTTCCTGGAAATACTTGCTTAAAAAGGGCACCTGGGTGGCTTAGTGGTTGAGGGTCTGCCTTTGGCTCAGGTCGTGATCCTGGGGTCCTGGGATTGAGTCCTGTGTCGGGCTCCCTGCAGGGAGCCTGCTTCTCCCTCTGCCTGTGTCTCTGCCTCTCTCTGTGTGTCTCTCATGAATAAATAAACAAAATCTTTAAAAGCAATATTTGCTAAAAAAAATTTTCACTAGGTACCTTCTATGCCAGGCACTGTTCTAAGGACTAAGGATATAACGGTGAGCAACAGATGGGGACTGGGGACTCCGTATTTTTTATAGAAAGGTCAGAGAAGATCAAACAGCAGTTTTGTGCTGGTGGGGTTGATCCAGATTCCTAGATTTCAGAGGAGAAACAGGAGAGAAAGGCTGGAATGCTTTCCACACCTAGGCAACATGGGAAGAGTCCCCAGGCTCAAGAGCATAGTTCACATTAGTAAGGAAGGTGTGTTTTCCAAAGACAGCCACAACAATCTCTCCCAGCCCACAGGCTCTCACAGTGTGACCTTGGCATTCCTCCCATTGGGTATGTTTTGTGTGAGGGTACATTCCCTGCCTCTTGAACCTCAATCAGTAGAACATGCAACTTTGAACAAAATGTTGTGACTGTGTGGACCAATAAAGCACAATGGAGGTGAGGCTTCCAAGGCTCATCATCAGTGTCAGGCACTTCCCACTTCCTGTTAGGGGACTTGCTCTTGGAACCCAGCCACCATGCTCTGATCAAGTAGCCTACTCAGAGAGATCCCATAAAGGTACTCTCGCTGTCAGCTCAGCTGACATCCCAGCCAGCAACTGCCAGCACCAACTGCTGGACAGGAATGAAGACTCCTCCAGCAGATCCCAGCTCCCAGCCTGGAGTCACCCCCCCCACCCCCCGCTGTCCTTGCTGTGCCTTATTCAAATGCCTGTCCTATGGAATCCATGGATATAATACAGGAGTGTTTAACACTGCTAAGTTTGGGGGTTGTTTGTTACACAGCAGTAGCAGATAACTGGTACACCAAGTAAGAGGAGGAAAGAGGTAGATGGGTGGTGGGGATCTGGGGAAGTTTTCTTCTGGTGGGTTCTCTTCTTTCAGTGATAGAGGAAGCAACGTCGCCACTGAGAGTGGGTAAGAAGGGAGGAGATGTAGGAGTTCAAGTTGTCTAGGAAACAACTCTAGTCCATCCATGAATGAATGGATAAACCAAATGTGGTATATCCACGCAATGGGACATTTCTCAGCCTCTATCTTTCCACGCCTCCATCAAGCTGGCATGAATGTCCTGGCCGACGCTCTCAAATGCTCAAGAGCATTAACAATGCCAACAAGAGAGGCACCTGCCAAGTTCTTATTAGGCCACGCTCCAAAGTTATTTTCCAGCTTCTAATTGCGATGATGAAGCCTGATTACACTGAAATCGCTGATGATCACGGAGCTGGGGAAATTGCAGTGAAGCTTACAGACCCATCTCATTAGCTTGGTTTCATCGCACTGACAACCACAGCTGGCATCGTGGACCAAGAGAAAGTAGGGCAAAAACATGCAGGAAGGATAGTCCTGGGAGTTTTTTTTTTTCTGGGGATGGAATACATACATACAAATAAAATACCTTAATGGGGGAAAAAAGTCAAATGAAATTCTGACACATTGTATGACATGGATGAATCTTGAAAGCACATGCTGGGGATCCCTGGGTGGCTCAGCAGTTTAGCGCCTACCTTCAGCCCAGGGTGTGATCCTGGAGACCCGAGATCGAGTCCCACATGGAGTCCCTGCGTGGAGCCTGCTTCTGTCTCTGCCTCTCTCTCTCTCTCTCTGTGTCTTCATGAATAAATAAATAAAATCAGAAAGAAAGAAAGAAAGAAAGAAAGAAAGAAAGAAAGAAAGAAAGAAAGAAAGAAAGAAAGAAAGAATCATGCTAAGTGAGAGAAACCAGACACCAGAGGCTAAGTATTGTATGGTTCCACGTACGTGAACTACCCAGAATAGACAAACCTGTAGAGACCGAACAATAGTAGGGATGGTTGCACAGCATTGTGAACATGCTTCATGACTTTGAATTTTACACTTTTCAATGGTTAAAGTGATAAATTTTATGTTTGTTTGTTTTTTTGTTTTTTTGGTAACTTCTATACCCAACATGGGGCTTGAACTCATGACCTCAAGAGCAAGAGTTGCATGATCTACCAAAGGAGCCAACCAGGAGCCCCTACATTATATGTCTTTTACCGCAATTTGGAAACATTTTAGGAGTTTTGGAAGAGCAAAGGGACTAAGGCCAGACAACGTTAGAGCCACCTCGAGGTCCAAGGTTTGTTGTTGTTTAAAGATTTTATTTATTTAGGGATCCCTGGGTGGCGCAGCGGTTTGGCGCCTGCCTTTGGCCCAGGGCGCGATCCTGGAGACCCGGTATCGAATCCCATGTCGGGCTCCCGGTGCATGGAGCCTGCTTCTCCCTCTGCCTGTGTCTCTGCCTCTCTCTCTCTCTCTCTCTCTCTCTCTCTGTGACTATCATAAAAATTAAGATTTTATTTATTTATTCATGAAAGACACACAGAGAGAGGCAAAGACATAGGCAGAGGGAGAAGCAGGCTCCCTCCCGGCAAGGAGCCCAATGCAGGACTCCATCCCGGATCCTGGGATCACGCCCCGAGCCTAAGGCAGACCCTCAACCGCTGAGCCACCCAGGCGTCCCTTGGGTCCAAGGTTTGGAAGTTAATGTGAGACCTGGTGTCGTGGTTCTAGATTTTTCTCCAGCCGATCAGCAGAGCAGTTGCAGCCCACGGTAGGCAGATAGCTGGGTGTCTTTCCTATGAGACTAGTGAGTGAGAGGGAGCAAGGGAGTTGAGGGGGGGGACACTGGTTGGCCACAGGCCCTAAGCTGGGTGAGGGCTGGGTGGTCATGAAGGGGCTCAAGTTGGGGCAAAGCAGTCAGGATGATGCAATGGAGGTTCTGGTGAGATTGAAGGAGTTGGGACACTGGATGAAGCGAGACGGAAAGGTCCAAATGGGGGTGCTGGTGTGGGCTGCTAGAAATCAGAATGGTTGAAGAAGCATATGGTTGTCAGTTGTGACAGGTGTCTGCTCTGGCCACAGGATAGAGGGGGGAATGAGGGGTCTGGATGGAAGGCAAGGTCTTTGGAAGAGATGAGGTCAAGGCACTGAGGAGCCAGTGCACTGCAACAGCCATCTCTGTGCATTTTGAATTCAGGACAGGAAGAGTGACAGAAGCCAGAGGACTAAGGGCCAAGGAGCTGCGGGTCTGCTATTGATTGTAACTAGTCGGCATCACGGGTGTGACAGTGCGATTCGTGAGCTTTGACATAGAACGCTTAGCCCTTTCCTGAGCTGCTATTTTTATTCCACATTACTCTAATTCCACCCAAAGGGCATCTGGCTGGAACAGACCTTGCCATCCTGAGGATATCCAGTTGTCATGGCAACCATATCTCCATCACTTTGGGCCAGGGGGTGGGGCCTGAATCCATCTCCATGGAAACAGCCAGACTCACATTCTGAGGCCAGAGTGTCATCATCTGTAAGACCTTTACTGGCCTGGGATTCATTCCTTCTCTTACCAGCCTTGCTCCCTCCTCTAGGAAACCATCCAGGATTGTTTCAACTCTCTCCTCCCCTGCCCAATCTGGCCTCTACCTTGGATCCCTGATCTTGGGAGAGGAGGAGGAAGCCATAGGTTTGGAAGTAGGGGTGTCTGAGGTCATCAGGAAAATCATTCATCATATTTACTCCATTAACAAATATTTACTGAGGGCCCACTATGTGCCAGGAACTGCGCCAGCCCCGGGGACACAGCGGTAAAGAAAATGGAATCCCAGTCTTCTTGGAGCAGACTTCTGCCTGTAGGAGGACACGTGAGGGCACGTTCATCTATCACTGATGACAAGAGAACTGTTACAGCCTTTTTGAAAGGGAATCTGGCACCATCTACCACAATCTATAATCTATGTCCATTAAAAGAAATGCATCTTGCCCTTGACTCAGCAGCCCTACTGCTGGGAAAGCCTCCCATAGAAATCAAATCTCCAGGGACGCCTGGGTGGCTCAGGGGTTGAGTGTCTGCCTTCAGCTCAGGTGGTGATCCTGGGGTCCTGGGATCGAGTCCTGTATTGGGCTCCCCACAGGGAGCCTGTTCTCCTCTCTGTGTCTCTGTCTCTCTCTGTGTGGGTCTGTCATGAATAGATAAATAAAGTCAAAGGAAAGAAAGAAAGAAAGAAAGAAAGAAAGAAAGAAAGAAAGAAAGAAAGAAAGAAAGAAAGAAAGAAAGAATGAATCTCCAGAGTGATCTGGGCATGTATGGATAGGTCGCTCACTGCATTACTGGAATAGCAAGAAACTGGGAATCAAAGATGAAAAACTATCTTTGGGAGGGTCCTGGATGGCTCAGCGGTTCAGCAGTTCAGCGGTTCAGGGTTAGCCTTTGGCTTAGGGCATGATCCCAGTATTCGGAATCGAGTCCCACATCCGGCTCCCTGTGAGGAGCCTGCCTCTCCCTCTGGCTGTGTCTCTGCCTGTCTCTGTCTCTCATGAATAAATAAATCTTCTTAAAAATTAAAAAAAAAAAGAAAAACTATTTTTAGGTTGAAAAAGTGATGACCCTCCTATGTTGTGAATTCTTTTTTTAAAAAAAGATTTTAGGGAGCACCCTCTCCCCATCGAGTACGTAGGCAAAAAAAAAAAAAAAAAAAGATTTTAGGGCAGCCCGGGTGGCCCAGAGGTTTGGCGCCGCCTTCAGCCTGGGGTGTGATCCTGGAGACCTGGGATTGAGTCCTGCGTGGGGCTCCCTGCATGGAGCCTGCTTCTCCCTCTGCCTGTGTCTCTGCCTCTCTCTCTCTGTGTGTCTCTCATGAATAAATAAATAAAATCTTAAAAAAAAAAAGATTTTATTGGACAGCCCGGTGGCTCAACGGTTTAGTGCCACCTTCAGCCCAGGGCCTGATCCTGGAGACACGGGATAGAGTCCCACGTGGGGCTCCCTGCATAGAACCTCTCTCTCTCTCTCTCTCTCTCTCTCTCTCATAAATAAATAAAATCTTTAAAAAAAATTAAAAAGAATTTATTTATCTATTTATTTCAGAGAGCACATGCACATGCGTGTGCACCCAAGATGGGGGAGGGGCAAGAGGGAGTCTCCAGCGGACTCCACGCTAGGTGCAGAGCCTGCTGGGGGGCTTCATCTCACGACCGAGACGATGACCCCGAGATCATGATCTGAGCTGAAACCAAGTGTCGGAGGCCTAACCTCCAGAGCCACCCAGTTGTCCCAACTGTGTAAACTCTCTGTACACATACAGCCATTCCATATGGCAAGCCGGGATCGTTCTGGTGGGCTTGCTCCAGTGCTCCGTAACCTCAGCTGTAGGAGGGTTTAAAAACTCTGATCTTCAAGGTGCCTGGGTGGCTCACTTGGTTAAGTGTCTGTCTTCGGTTCAAGTCAGATTCCCGGGTCCTGGGGTTGAGCCCCCCATCAGGCTCCCTGCTCAGCATGGAGTCTGCTTCTTCCTCTGCAGCTTCCCCTGCGTGTCTTCGGTCAAACAAACAAAATCTTTTTAAAAAATTAATAAATAGCGATGCCTGGGTGGCTCAGTCTTTGAGCATCTGCCTTCAGCTCAGGGCATGATCCCAGAACCCCCGGATCGAAGCCCACATCGGGTTCCCTGCAGGGAGCCTGCTTCTCCCTCTGCCTGTGTCTCTGCCTCTCTCTTGTGTGTCTCTTATGAATAAATAAATAAAATCTTTTTAAAAATAAATAAAAATTCCAATCTTCAGATCACACCCCAGAACAGCCAAATCAGAGTCCCTGGAACCAGATCAGTATTTTGTAAAGCTCCCATAAGTGATGCCAAGGTATAGCCACAGTGGAACCTCTGTCTTAGAGGGATTTCCCCATAGCATAAAGTTGAAAAGGAAGATGCAGGGCTGTGAGTATAGTGAGGCCAAAGGAAAAACAACCCCCTATGTGTTGGTTTTTTTTTGTTTTGTTTTGTTTTTTTTAAGATTTTAAGTTATCTCTATACCCAAAGTGGGGCTTGAACCTACAACCCCAAGATCAAAAGTCACCCAGTCCACCAACTGAGCCAGCCAGGTGCCCCTGTATTCGTTTATTAAGCTACATGCCAGGCACTCTTGGAAGCATGTAATACTTGTAACAACTCAATGACGTGGGACTCTTATCCCCATCCTACAGACAGGAAAACTGAGTCACAGAATAGTTCAGGCATTTGCCCAAAGCCACAGGATATTAAGTGGCAGAGCTGGGATTTGTACTCAGGCTATCTGGCCCCAGAAGCCATGTTGTGCTTTTCCAGTGAAAAGCTAAACTTTCTATGCAGGGGCACCTGGGTGGCTCAGCGGTTGAGCGTCTGCCTTCGGCTCAGGGTGTGATCCCAGGATCCAGCATCAAGTCCCGCATCAGGCTCCCTGCATGGAGCCTGCTTCTCCCTCTGCCTGTGTCTCTGTCTCTCTCTCTGTGTCTCTCATGAATAAATAAATAAAATCTTTGGAAAAAAAACTTTCTATACATATATCTGTATTCAAATATATACCCCTACATTCATGTTTGTAATATTCCTATGTGTGTATTCCTATAACTCTAGTCTTTGTATATTTTCTCTATTTAGTATTTACATAAAATACTCATATATTTTACATATAATATTCTATATATAATATTCGTGTGTATTACTATAATACAGTATTCTTAAATATAATATTCCTGTTTGTTCTTATTAAGTAGAATACTCCTTTTTTTAAAAAAAGATTTTATTTATTTACCCATGAAAGACAAACAGAGAGAGAGGTAGAGACACAGGCAGAGGGAGAAGCAGGCTCCTTGAGGAGAGCCCGATGCAGGACTCGATCCCAGGACCCTGGGATCACGACTCAAACCAAAGGCAGACGCTCCACCACTGAGCCACCCAGATGCCTCTAGGTACCATACTCCTATGTATTTTTTAACCAAATTTATTTACTTATTTGATTTTTAAAAAATATTTTATTTATTTATTCATGAGAGAGAGAGAAAGAGAGAGAGAGAGGCAGAGACACAGGCAGAGGGAGGAGCAGGCTCCATGCAGGGAGCCTGATGTAGGCCTCGATCCTGGGACTCCAGGATCACACCCTGGGCCGAAGGCAGGCACTAAACTGCTGAGCCACCCAGGGATCCCTATTTACTTATTTTAAAGCTTTATTTATTTAAGTAATCTCTATACCCAACATGGAGCATATGACTCATGATCTCAGGGTTGTGGATTCAAGCCCCACATTGGGTGTAGAAATTACTTTTTAAAAAATCTTATTAAAGATACAGATGAACAGCCAGATGAAGAGGTAGAGAGGGAAAGTTCTGGAAGGATCCGGAGCACAGAAGCTTCTATCCCTGTGGACCTGGGTTGAGGTACCCAGAAGGTGGATGGGTTTACCAACCCAGAAGGCTATTGGGTGCCTGGGTGGCTCAGTGGGTTAAGCATCTGCTTTCGGCTCAGGTCATGATCCCAGGGTCCTGGGATGGAGGCCTACACTGGGCTCCCTGCTCAGTGGGGACTCTGCTTCTCCCTCTCCCTCTACCTCTCTCCACCCTGCTTATGCACTCTCTCTCAAATAAACAAGTAAAGTCTTTTTTTAAAGAAGCCTATCAAATCTTATCATTTGAGAATTTTTTTATAGAAAAGAGGAGAATTTGAGATGAAGAAAATAGAACACATAAAAGGAGCTTTGGATTAAGATGTCACCACATACCTGAAGTGAATAAACGGGCTACAGTTAGATGCAAAATTTTTGTGGCAGAAAAGTCACACAGGGCAACGCACAGGGTCACACCCCTTTTACCATCCAATAAAATTAAACAAGCAAAAGTCCTCGCCAAGAATTTCGGAATCAAAATTCAAGATGCAATTCATCACATGGCTCTCACATAAAGAGCACCGGGAAATAGAGTGGTTGGCAAAACCGCTTTGCCTCCTGGGAAAGAGAAGCCTCCAAGAAGGTGAAAGTTAATGATTTAAATTAACCTTCTACTGCAGCCTTTAGCCATGCTGCGAACAAAATAGAAATCTTTCTGAAGATGCGCCTATAGATCCATAAAGAAGGAAGAATTAAAATTTTAGTTAAATAACCAAAATCACAAGGATGCCTGGGTGGCTCAGTGGTTGAGCATTTGCCTTTGGCTCAGGTAGTGATCCCAGGGTCCTGGGATGGAGTCCCCTGTCGGGCTCCCTGCAGGGAGCCTGCTTCTCCCTCTGCCTTTGTCTCTGTCTCTCTCTGTCTCGCATGAATAAATAAAATCTTTTTAAAAATGACTGAAATCTCCAAAAACTTCGTTACTTTTTAAAAATTTTTTTAAAAGATTTTATTTATTTATTGAGACAGAAAGAGAGAGAGAGGCAGAGACACAGGGAGAGGGAGAAGCAGGCTCCATGCAGGGAGCCCCCACGTGGGACTTGATCCTGGAATTCCAGGATCACACCCTGGGCTGCAGGCGGCGCTAAACCGCTGCACCGTTGGGGCTGCCCTATTTTTTTTTTTATTTACTTTTTTTTATTTTTTTTAAGATTTATTCATTCAGAGAGAGCGCGCGAGAGAGGCAGAGACACAGGCAGAGATAGAAGCAGGCATCATACAGAGAGCCTGATGTGGGACTCGATCCAGGGTCTCCAGGATCACAACCCGGGCTGCAGGCGGCGTCAAACCGCTGCGCCACCGGGGCTGCCCTGCCCTTTTTTTTTTTTTTTTTTTTTTTTTTTTTAATTTTTAAGTCATCTCTACATCCAACGTGGGGTTCAAACTCAAAACCCCGAGATCAAGAGTCAGGCGCTCCACTGACTGAGTCAGCCAGGGGTTCCTACTTTGTTTCTATTTTAAACTCCATGTAATGCTCCACTAATATTGAAATTACTCATTTCTCCTAGACAATGAAAATGAATTCATAATTTTAGTCATGAGATTACTGCCGGCTTTTTTCCCCCAAAATCCTCGGTATAAAATTTTAGAGTATGTTATTTGTGATTAAAAAGGGAAAGCTGGAGCGCCTGGCTGGTTCAGTAGGTGGAGCATGCGACTCTTGATCTGGGGGTCATGAGTTCAAACTTCATGTTGGGCATGGAGCCTACTTAAAAATAATAATAATTAAAAAATTAAAAATAAAAAAGCAGAAACTACCTGATGTAAACTTTGCTTAAATTAAAATGGGAAAGCGGGCGCCTGGCTGTCTCAGTCCTTGGAGGGTGAGACTCTTGATCTTGGAGATCATGAGTTCAACCCTCACGTGGGGTGTAGGGATTATTTAAAAATAAGAATTTCTTTTTAAGATTTTATTTATTTATTCATGAGAGACACACAGAGAGATCCAGACACATAGGCAGGCTCTCCCCCAGGGAGCTCAATGCCGGACTTGATCCCAGGACTCCGGAATCACGACCTGAGCTGAATGCAGATGCTCAACCACTGAGCCACCCGGGCGCCCCTATTTCTTTTCTTTTTTTTTTTTTTTTTTTAAGACTTTATTTATTCATAGAGACACACAGAGAGAGAGAGGGAGGCAGAGACACAGGCAGAGGGAGAAGCAGGCACCATGCAGGGAGCCTGATGTGGGACTTGATCCAGGGTCTCCAGGATCACGCCCTGGGCTGCAAGAGGCGCTAAACCGCTGCGCCACCGGGGCTGCCCTCTTTTTTAAAGTTTATTTATTTAAGCAATCTCTGCACTCAACATGGGGCTCAAACTCATGTTGACCCCGAGATCAACAGCCGCATGCTCTACTGACTGAGCCTGCCAGGCACCTCCCAAATATACTTATTATACTACAAGGCCCCTCCCTTGTGGGTAGGGGCAGCCTTGAGATGCAGTAAGCCTTCCGCAAGGAGTGGAATATAGCCGAACTAAAGGAACGTCACTTCTGAGGTTGGGTTTATAAAAAGATTTCGCTTTCCATCTTGGGTTCTCCCTCTCTCCCTCATCACTTGTTCTGGAGGAATCCAGCTGCCGCGTGTTAAAAGATAAACTGGGACATATTCAAAATCTTAAGAGTTTACGTGAGCAAAAACAAATGCCAATCAGGCAGTGCCAAACCAGAAGGGGTTAGGAGCCCTCTGGGGACAGGAGCTAGGGAAGGAATTTTGTAGAGAAGACCTGGAAGCTAAGCAAGCAAAGTATGTGACTGGCTGTAGCTGGGCTTTCCCCTTATTTGGAAAAGCAAGCGGTGATTGGGTGTCTTCACCTTGAGGCTTAGGTTTGGGTTCCCTCATCCGGGCTGCTTAGGTGCTCGGGCTGCTAAGGTGCTCGAGCCACTCTAGTCCAATGGCCTCCTTGTGTGATTAAGTGGACACGTGTCATGAGGACCCTAGGAGACGACCAGCGGGCCAGCCAACGGCCACTGAAGAACTGAGCCTCCTGCCCTTAATCACCTGAGTGAACTTGGAAGCAGGTGCTCCAGACTGAGCTGAGTCTTCAAATGATGGTCCCAGCAAACAGCTTCACCTATAACCTCATGACAGACTCTAAGTCCCAAGTGCCAGGCTGAGTCCCTCCTAGGTTCCTTGCCCCCAGAAATGATGTGGGATAGACGTTTATTGTTTTAGGGGCGCCCGGGTGGTAGTTCAGTCAGTTGAGCCACTGCGTCCCGAGATCAGCTCAGGTCTTGATCTCAGGGCTGTGAGTTCAAGCCGCGCATTGAGCTCCACGCTGGGCAGAGAGCCTACTGAAAAATAAGTTTTCGGGGAATCCCTGGGTAGCTCAGCGGTTTAGCAGCTGCCTTTGGCCCAGGGCGTGATCCTGGAGTCCCGGGATCAAGTCCCACATCGGGCTCCCTGCATGGAGCCTGCCTCTCTCTCCTCTGTGTCTTTCATGAATAAATAAAAAATATTAAAAAAAAAGAAAAAAGTTTTCATTGTTCTAAATTGCTAAATGTGGGGTGCCTGGGTGGCTCAGTGGTTGAGCATCTGCCTTAGGCTCAGGTTATGACTGCCTCTCTCTCCTCTGTGTCTTTCATGAATAAATAAAAAATATTAAAAAAAAAGAAAAAAGTTTTCATTGTTCTAAATTGCTAAATGTGGGGTGCCTGGGTGGCTCAGTGGTTGAGCATCTGCCTTAGGCTCAGGTTATGATTCCGGGATGCCAGGTCCTGGGATGGAGTTCCACATGGGGCTGCCGGCAGGGAGCCTGCTTCTCCCTCAGCCTGCATCTGTGTTTCTCATGAATAAATAAATAGAATTTATATGAAAAAAAGAAAAACAAATTGCCTTGTGTAAGGGTAATTTGTTATGTGGCAGCAGATAACTCATAGGCACCTTCGTGAAAGTTTATTAGGGCAAAAAAACTTTCGGTAGCTCCCCAATTCCTTGGGACAAAGCTCTCGCCTATGGTCTAGGACTCTGCACCCCCCGATCCTTCCAGCCCTGCCTCTTCACACATTATTTTTCTATTTTCTTTTCTTTTTTAATTTTGTTTGCTTGACAGAGAGACAGAGCCAGAGAGCACAAGCAGAGGGGCAGAGGGAGAGGGAGAAGCAGGCTCCCCCACCGAACAGGGAGCCCGAGGCAGGCTCCATCCCATGTGCCCCGGGATCATGACCTGAGCCAAAGGCACCGTCCAACCGTCCAACCGACTGAGCCCCCCGGGCGGACCTCCTTAGTGCTTTCTGGAGCCCACGATACTTCAAGGCCAGACTCAAGAGTCAGACGCCTGGGTGTGATTCCATCTGTGACGGGGCGGGGTGGGGGGGTGGGGGGGTCCTGCATGTGTGAACGGAGGTCTCCGGGCCCTGGATTCCCCAAGGGGATTAACGTGGGAAGGAAAAGAGCGAGCACAAAGCAGTTTATTAAAGCGAAAGTGCACCTCGAGGTGGGCGGGCGGGCGGGCGGGCAGGTGCTGCGGGTGGAAGCCGCCCCTAGGCTGTTCTGGAACTGGATGTTACTGGGTCTCTCCGCCCGGGAGGAGCTGTGCCGTCCCGCGCGCTGGTCTCTAACCCAGGCTGCTTCCAATCCTTTGGGAAACACTTCCCACAGGTTGGGACGGGGAGGGTTTGACCGAAAGAGGTGTGTCCCGGAGCAGGTCCCGGCAGCCTGGCTCCAGGGGGCGGGGCTGTGCCGCTATGCAAATGTATTATAATGAGCCTAGGGGTTACCCTGGGGCAGCGGTGGGAGAGAAGAGCGCATGCTCTGCACCTGTGGCTCTAGCTGTGTCAGCCCCAAGGTCTTGGGGAGGACGAGGGCAGGATGTGGAGCACCAGGCTCAGAGTGTGTAGCTTCCTTATCACGGGCCTGGCCTCCGGCTCGTGTCTCTAGCACTCCCCTTCTTCAGAGACTTGGGAATCTGCCCCCAGGCGTTCCTTCGCCTGCTCCCCATCTGGCATCTTCTACCCAACAAATCCACTGCGCACAGCGGTGTGACCTTGGTGGTCATTTGCCCTCCCCTGTGTCTCCTATAAACCAGGCCCTCCTCCTAGGGTGATGCGACGGAAGGTTACATCACAGGGTGATGGTGAGGAGCGAATGAGCTGGCTCGTGCAAAGTGCTTCGAAAGCCTGGGACATAGATGCTTTTTAAAAGTCTTGTCTAGGGATCCCTGGGTGGCGCAGTGGTTTAGCGCCTGCCTTTGGCCCAGGGCGCGATCCTGGAGACCTGGGATCGAATCCCACGTCGGCTCCCGGTGCATGGAGCCTGCTTCTCCCTCTGCCTCTCTCTCTCTCTCTCTCTGTGACTATCATAAATAAATAAAAATTTAAAAATAAAAGTCTTGTCTATTATTGTTCCCATAATGCTCTAGCCACAGAAATATTGTCATTTCCCCCGGGTAGTGTCACTTGACCTTTTCTTCCTGGCCTTTGCACATCTGCTTTCCTCTCCTGTGACTCATGCCTTATCCCTCTTCCTTTTGGCTTGTGTTTATTGATCCTTTTTAGCTCAGATCTCCTCCTGCAGGAAGCCCTCTCTGATTTCTCCCTCTAGGCCAGGTCGATTGCCCACTCTGGGATCCCTCAGCCTTCTGGGATCCCCTCGCCCCTCTCCCTGTCCTACCCAATCCAGGTCATCTCTGTCCAGGGAGGGGTCCATCTCCACCACTGGACTAGGAGCCCCCATGAGGGCAGGGCTTAGAAGTATCTTGGTCACTTCTGTGTCCCACCACTGCCCAGCACAGGGTTAGGCCCAGGGCAAGTACTCAGGAAGCATTTGTTGAAAAATAAATAATCTCCATAATCAGGGTATGTGGGTATGTGTGTGGTTGAGCGATAACAAAAGCTGTTTTCAATATTCAAGGACAGCATGTTTTTTTTTTTATCACCAAAATACTGATATTTTTGTGCCGTGATAATTTTTTGGTAATGTGCCATTAGAATCATTTGGATCATTTTTCTTGAGCTTTCACCCAAAGAGTTACAGACTACCTCATAATTTCATATGGAACCAGGCTCATTCATTCAGAAAGATTTCTGACCACATTTCCTCACCGCTGAAAACCTTACAGGTACCTTACTGGTGAATAGTGCCTCCTCTCTGGCTCACCAGGGGGCCAAGCATTGCTTCCTGTATTTTTTTAAAATTTTTTTATTTTTATTTATTTATGATAGTCACACACACAGAGAGAGAGAGAGAGGCAGAGACATAGGCAGAGGGAGAAGCAGGCTCCATGCACCGGGAGCCCGACGTGGGATTCGATCCCGGGTCTCCAGCATCGTGCCCTGGGCCAAAGGCAGGCGCTAAACCACTGCACCACCCAGGGATCCCTCCTGTATTTTTTTTAATCAAACCTTTTATCCTGAGATAATTATAGATACACATTGCAGTTTTAAGACTGCAATAATACAGAGAGATACTGTATGCCTTTTACTCAGTTTCCTCCAGTGGGAGCATGTTATAAAACTAGTATGGGGGTGCCTGGGTGGCTCAGTAGTTGAGCATCTGCTTTTGGCTCAGGTTGTGATCCTAGGGTTCTAGGATTGAGTCCTGCATGGGGCTCCCCACAGGGAGCCTGCTTCTTCCTCTGCCTGTGCCTCTGCCTCTCTCTGTGTCTGTGTCTCTCATGAATAAATAAATAAAAAGTAAAACTGTAGTATGGTCAATTGTCTTCATTCGCTCAGTTATGTTCTATAAAGTTGCCGTAAATGCTGAGTTAGCAAATACTGAACCACAGCTCCTGGGGGGCAGGGTGGTAGTACAGGGTTAGGTTCTTTTTTTTCTTTTTAAGATTTTATTTATTTATCCGAGAGAGAGAGAGAGAGAGAGAGAGAGAGAGAGGCAGAGACACAGGCAGAGGGAGAAGCAGGCTCCATGCACCGGGAGCCCGACATGGGACTCAATCCTGGGTCTCCAGGATCGTGCCCTGGGCTGAAGGCGGCGCTAAGTGGCTGAGCCACCCGGGCTGCCCACAGGGTTAGGTTCTGACAGCTTCCGGTTACAACATGTTGATGAAACCATTAATACATAACTTTGTTTCATATATGTTTCAGGTTAAAAACACCTTACATGATATCCCTTGTTGATTCCCTCACTGTTGAACTCAGGCCAACAGCTCTGTATAACTGGAGCCTGAAAGGAAGCTCATCGTGCACATGTAAAAATCTTACCTACTTTTTCCATAAAGCACATCCCAGCCTTCTTGCGCATTGAGACTCTGGACAGCACTTTGGCACTCCGTTTGGGGGCTGTTTGAAACAGCAAAATCACCAACAAAAAGCACAAAAATGTGAAAAATGTGGCACTAAGTAGACCGTGAAAAGGACACTTGTTTACAGCGTGGGAGCTGCAAGGAGAAGGCTGAGCGCTGCCCTGTTCAAACCTCAGCTGGGAATGTGTGTGTCCGGAGAGGCAAGTTTTTGGCTGTTCTGTAGGCCTGGGAATGATCAAGAAAGCGCCACCAGTATTGACTTGGGGGTTTTTCCGTATTTGCATTCACAAATACGAAATCAAACGTCCAGTATCACAACCAGGGGTACTGACACGGATAGAGTCAAGATACAGAACATTCCATCACAAGGGTGCCCCCCTCCCCTGCCCTGGTGCATGCATCCTGTTTTTCTCTGCCCACCCCCTTCTGAACCCTTGGTGACCACTGCTCTGTTCTACATTTCTAGAATTTTGTCACATCAAGAATGTTATATAAAGGCAATCACATGACATAACTTTTGAGACAAAAGGGTACAAGTCCGTGGCTTTTAACATATTCAGAGTGTGCAACCGTCATCATGATCAATTTTAGAAAAAATTTCATCACCCCAGAAAGCAGCCCCACGCCCCTTAGCCATCACTCCCCAATCTCTCCATCCTTCCCAGCCCCTGGCAATCGCTGATCTACTTCCTGTCTTTATAGATTTGCTTCTTCCGGAGATTTCGTATAAATGGAATCATACACTATGTGGCTTCTGTGTCTGGCTTTTTTCACTCGGTGAAATGTTTTCAAGGCTCAGCCACGCTGTAGCATGCAGCGCAGCTTCACTCCTTGTGGCTGAATGATATTCTGCTGGGTGGACAGACCACATCTCGTTCATCTGTCCACCTGTCGATGGATCAGGGTTGACTCTTAAGGTCTGAAACAGAGGAGAGAAGATGGAGATCAAACACAATAATATAGATATATATTATATATTATATATATATTTATAATATTTATATATTTATATAAACATATTATATATTATATGGTATGTATAATATATATATTATACATATATTGTACTGATAATGGCATTTTGGGATTTTCAAAATACATACCAAAATACTGGTTTAGTAGCACCACTGCCAGATGTGCTCTCTGTGTTAAATGATCACCAGGAGTTTATAGCTCAAGCAAGCAAGGATTTGAAATTTCAAAGATGAATACTAACTACTGGCATTAAGTACAGGTGCTGTTCTAAGTGCCTGACACATCTTAACTCATGCAAGCCTCCCTAAGGCTTTGTGAAGCGGGGGGCTGTTTTATCACTCCCCATTTGACAGATGAGTAAACCGAGGCACTCTCTGGAGGCTACGTGGCCCAGGAGCAGGGAAGCTGGATTCAAACCAGGGCCGTTTGGCCTCAGTGGCCTCCCTGTTGGTCAGGACTGTAAGAAATCCCAGAGTGAGTTAGCATCAAGGAGGTCACCTCCAGAGGTCAGCAAGTCTGTAATTTTAAGATTTTTAATTTTTTTAAGATTTTATTTATTTATTCATGAAAGACACAGAGAGAGATAGAGGCAGAGACACAAGGCAGAGGGAGAAGCAGGCTGCATGCAGGGAGCCCGATGTGGGACTCGATCCTGGGTCTCCAGGATCATGCCCTGGGTGCTAAACCGCTGAGCCACCCGGGCTGCCCCAATATTTTTAATGTTTATTTTTTTTTAATTTTTTATTTATTTTATGATAGAGAGAGAGAGAGAGGCAGAGACATAGGCAGAGGGAGAAGCAGGCTCCATGCACCGGGAGCCCGACGTGGGATTCGATCCCGGGTCTCCAGGATCGCGCCCTGGGCCCAAGGCAGGCGCCAAACCGCTGCGCCACCCAGGGATCCCTATTTTTAATGTTTAAAGATCCGGAGATTCCAAGGCTGCCAGGCTACCAAGGGATGTGTGGCTGCACGATACAATACGACACCTGGGATTTGCTTCAAAATAAATGCAGGTGTGGGCGCTGGGTGGGGCATGAGGGTACAGGGTTACCCGAGAAGTCGAAGAGGAACAACAAGCAACAACAAATGGAATGAGGATGTTCCGTCTTTTGGCTCAGCTTCTCACACTGACTTGGCAGCAGCTAAAGGTAAAAGGATGGCTCTGACCCCAGACAGCCTTTGATCCCGGACCTGCCACTTCCTGGCTGTGTGCCCCAGCTGTGTTCACCTTTCTGAGTATTGTGGCCTGGCCCTCACCTGCCCAGCGAGGGAGACAATCCAGACCCCCTCGGGGAACCTCCACATCCAGGCCTGGGCACAGAGCCTGCCCGGCAGCACAAACTCAACTCAACTGGATGGTCTTTGCCTCTCTGTGCCTCAGTCTCCTCATCTGCAAAATGGGATAGTCAGAGTCCCTATGTTTTAGAGTTGTGGAGAGGATTCACAAGTTCATTCACGTAATAGTTCTTGAGCATCTACTATATATGATTATTGAGCAACTTACTTTTTAGACATGGGAAGGCCTAAAGCAGCAAACAAGGCAGTTCTCCTTGCCCTATGGAGCTGACAGTCTAGGAGCGAGGTGATACACACACACAATGTGTCAAGGGAGAGAGTACGAGGGGGGTGGGGGAGTGGGGGGGAGAGGGAGAAACAGGCTCCCTGCTGAGCAGGGAGCCAGATGCAGGCCTTGATCCCAGGACCCTGGAACTGTGGCCTGAGCACCCCAGGCACCCCAAGAAATAAACAGATTATGAGACAGAGGCATCTGGGCGGCTCAGTGGTTGAGCATCTGCCTGGAGCATCCTGGAGACGGGGGATCGAGTCCCACATCAGGCTCCCTGCATGAAGCCTGCTTCTCCTTCTGCCTCTGTCTCTGTCTCTGCCTCTGTCTCTCTGTCTCTGTCTCTCTCTCTCTCTCTGTCTCTCATGCATAAACAAATAAAATCTTTTAAAAATAAATAAATAAATCTTTAGAAAAAAGATTATGAGACAGATGGTGATATGTTCTATGAAAAGAAAGATGACTATCTTTTTTTTTTGAAGGATGACTATCTTTTTTTTTTTTTCTTCAGTAGGCTCCAATACGGGAGGCTTGAACTCACAACACAAGACCAAGAATCACACGCTCTACTGACTGAACCAGCCAGGCACCCCAGGGATAACTATTTTCTATGGTGAGGTCAGAAAGGCCCTGACTGAGGAGGTGACATTTGAGCAGAGACCTGAGAGAGTGAGAGAATGAGCCACACAAATATCTGGGGGAAGGGGCGCCTGGGTGGCTCATCCGATTGGGCATCTGACTTCAGCTTGGGTCATGATCTTGGAGTTGGGGGATCAAGCCCCTCTCAGGCTCCATACTCCCCAGGGGGTCTGCTTGTCCCTCTTCCTCTGCCTGTCCCCCCCACCCCCACATGCTCTCTGTATCTGTCTCAAATAAATAAATAAGGGCTTAAAAAAATTTACCTGGGGGAAGCGTGTCCCAGGTCAACAGAACAAGTGCAAAGGCCCTGAGGCAGGACAATCCCCATGACGAGGAACAGCAAAGGGGCCAGTGTGCATGGAACAGAGTGAGCAGGTAAGGCAAGAGAGGGGACCAGGGTGTCGTGGGTCACAGAAGGATCCAAAGAGGGAAGTAACATGGGGCACTTACGGTGAATGGATTCTGCTGCCGGGTGAGGACCTTTCTGTTGGGGACTCTCAGCAGCAGCCAGAGAGTGCTTGCAATAGCTAAGTGGGAGGATGAGGGCGCTGGGGGCCAGGGTGGAAGCTGTGGGGGTCAGACTTGGATACATTCTGAAGGTCAAGCCAACAGGATTTCCTGCTGGCAGGGATGCGGGATGTGAGAAGCAGAGATGAGTCATGAATCTCTTCAAAGCTTCCAGCTTGTGTGCCTAGAAGGTTGGTGGTTTCTACGCTGGCCAAGGAAGCAGGCCACCGCATGCAGCCGCACACCACAAGTGCCCGGTCTGCACTATGTTGATCAGAGAGGACGTGTTCGGCCACGTGCAGGCATCACCGGGAAGGAGAGAAAGGCCAACCCGTCCTGGCTAACCTTGACAAGACTCAGGCAATGCCGGGCATGGAGGCAGCCTGGTCCATTGACCACCTCATATTTTCCCCCTTGGGCTGGGCTGGCATCTCCCTTCTTCGGGTCAGAAAAAAAGGATTTCTCCCATCTTTACCTCGAACTCACTCTCAACCAGGCTAATGAAGCTCCCACACCCTCTAGCCAGGCCTGTCTTCACTCTGGTGGCTGATAGGCTACCTCTCAGATGCTCTGTGTATGGTGTGAGGTAGAGATCTCCCACCTCATGTGCATAGCCTGCCTCCTTTCCCCATCTTCCAGGACTTCTGGAGCCACTTTCCCCTTTCTCTTCTGCCCATTTTTTTTTCCCACTCAGCTGTCTCATTCTTATTGATTGGTAAGAGTTCTTTATATATATTGTGGACATGAATCCCTCTGTCAGTCACCTGGGTTGCAGATACCTTCTCACCATTTGTGGCTCATCTTTTCATTTTGTTTATATAAGGTCTTTTGATTTCCAGAGGGTTTACTTTCTTTTTCTTTTTTTTAAGACTTTATTTATTTATTCATGAGAGACAGAGGGAGAGGCAGAGACATAGGCAGAGGGAGAAGCAGGCTCCCTGTGGGGAGCTTAATGCAGGACTCAATCCGAGGACCCTGGGATCACGACCTGAGCCAAAGGCAGATGCTCAACCACGGAGCCCCCAGGTGCCCCTAGAGGTTTTACCCTCAATGCAGTCTTTTCCAGACAGCCCCATGTGAACAACCCACATCCTTCCCCCACGATCTGAAAGGCGGCTTCTGTCTCCTATGAAATCCCTATGAATATATGGGTCTGTTCTGGGCTGTCTGTCCTTTTTTGTCTGCTTGTCTAATCTTGGGCAGATACCATGGTCTCTTAGTGGGCTAAGGGTGAATAATGATGATCATGATTTCTGGTTAGGCAAGCTCTCCCACACTCCTCCTCAAAACGATCTTGCCTCTTCTTGTAGATTTGTCTTCCCACGTGTATTAATTTCCTGGGCCTGCTTTATTTTATTTTATTTTATTTTATTTTATTTTATTTTAATTTTAGATAGTCACACAGAGAGAGAGGGAGAGAGGCAGAGACATAGGCAGAGGGAGAAGCGGGCTCCATGCACCGGGAGTGGGCCTGCTTTAAGAAAGGCTCATGGAGGGGCACCTGGGTGGCTCCATCCATTAAGCAGCTGACTCTTGGTTTCAGCTCGGGTCATGTTCTCAAGGTGGTGAGTTCTAGTCCCCACATCGGCTATGCGATCAGCCAGGAGTCTGCTTGTCCTTTCTCTCTCTGCTCCTCCTCGCTCCGCCTCCCTACTAGTGCATGTTCTCCCTCTCTTTCAAATAAATAAGTAAAATATTTCTTTAAAGATTTTTATTTATTTATTCATGAGAGACACAGGCAGAGGGAGAAGCAGGCTCCCTGCAGGGAACCCCACGTGGGACTCCATCCCGGGTCTCCAGGATCACACCCTGGGCCAAAGGCGGTGCTAAACCGCTGAGCCACCTGGGCTGCCCCATAAGTAAAATCTTAAAAAAAAAAAAAAGGAAAGAAAGAAAAGCCCATAAACCAGGTGGCAGAAACTTAATGTCCTGCGGTTCAGGAGGTCTGAAGTCCAAGATCAAGGTTTTGCAGGATTGGTTCCCTCTGAAGACTGGGAAGAATCTGTTTCAAGCCTTTCTCCTTGGCTTGTAGATGTCTCTCTTCTTCCTGTGTCCTCACTTCATCTTTCTTCTGAGCCTGTCTCTGGATCCAAATTTCCCCTTATTATTTTGTTTTAGATTTTTATTTATTTATTCATGAGAGACACAGAGAGAGAGGCAGAGACACAGGCAGAGGGAGAAGCAGGCTCCATGCAGGGAGCCCGACGCGGGACTTGATCCTGCGATTCCAGGACCACACCCAGTCCAAAGGCAGGCACCAAACCGCTTAGCCATCCAAGGATCCCCCCCCCTCCTTTTTTTTAAAGTGAGCTCCACATTCAGCCAACTCAGAGCTCAAACTCATATCCCTGAGATTAAGACCTGAGCTGAGATCAAGAGTCAGACGCTTGAGTAACTGAGCCAACCAGGCACAAACTCCATTTAAAAAATAATCCCTGGGAGGACAGGGTGGCTCAGCGGTTTAGCGCCGCCGTCAGCCCAGGGCGTGATCCTGGAGACCCGGGATCGAGTCCCACGTCAGGTTCCCTGTGTGGAGCCTGCTTCTCCCTTTGCCTGTGTCTCTGCCTCTCTCTCTGTGCGTCTCTCATGATTAAATAAATAAAACCTTTTTAAAAAATAAAAAATAATCCCTGGGAGGATGGGGTGACTCAGTGGTTGAGCATCTGCCTTTGGCTCAGGTAGTGATACTGGGGACCTGGGATAGAGTCCTGCAACGGGCTCCTTGCAAGGAGCCTGCTTCTTCCTCTGCCTGTGTCTCTGCCTCTCTCTTTGTGTCTCTCATGAATGAATAAAATCTTTAAGAAAAAATAATAATCCCCATCTCCCTAATATCACATTCCCCTCCAGCTACCGCACTGTTTTCCTTTATAGCAACACTTCCTCCAAGTGGTTTCTAGCAGCTTTGCCCTGTTCCTCTTTTACAGGCTCTCCAGAAGCCACTCTGATGGGTCTGTGGATCTGGCTTAATCCTCGCCTCCCGCCCCCCCCAACCCCGTTCCCGCTGACTCCACTTTACCAAATCCATCAGCTGAGTCTCTGATCTCCTCTGATGTGACCACTCAGAAGCTTTTCTTCCTTCCTTTTCTTTCTTTCTTTCTTTCTTTCTTTCTTTCTTTCTTTCTTTCTTTCTTTCTTTCTTCTCTCTCTCTCTCTCTCTCTCTTTCTTTCTTTCTTTCTTTCTTTCTTTCTTTCTTTCTTTCTCTTTCTTTCTTCTTCCTTCCTTCCTTCCTTCTCTTTCTTCCTTCCTTTTCTTTCTTTCTTTTTCTTTCTTTTCCTCATCTTTCCTTCCTTTTAGAAGATTTTACTTTTGAGTATTCTCTACACCGAACGTGGAGCTTGAACTCACAACCCTGAGATCAAGAGTTGTGTGCACTACCAACTGAGCCAGCTGGGCACCCTTCTTTTTTTACTTTTTAAAATTAAGATATATATTCACATACACTAAAATTCACCCTTTTTAAGTGTGCAATTCAGGGGTGTCTGGGTGGTACAGTCAGTTAAGTGTCTGCCTGTGGCTCAGGTCATGATCCCAGAGTTCTGGGATCCAGTCCTGTGTTGGGCTCCCTGCAGGGAGCCTGCTTCTCCCTCTGCCTGTGTCTCTGCCTCTCCCTGTATGTCTTTCATGAATACATAAAATCTTTTTTAAGTTTAAAAAATAAAGGCACAATTCAGTCATTTTTCATATATTCACTAGAGTGTGCAACTACCATTATCACATAGCTCCAGAACATTCCATCACCCCCCAAAAGGAAACCCCCTATGCACTGAGCAGTGACTCTCATTTCTCCCTCCCCCTAGTCTCTGGCAACCACTAATCCACTTTCTATCTCTGTGCACCTGCCTTTTCTGGACATTTCACATACATGGAATCCTACATTCTGTGCTCTTCTCTGGCTTCTCTCACGCAGCGTATTTTCAAGGTTCATCCATGTCATAGCATGTGTTGGGATTTCTTTCTTTTCTGTGGCTGAATAACATTCCATTGTAGGGATACAGGTTTTGTTTGTCCATTCATCAGTTGGCCAACATTTGGCCTTCGGGAGCATCTTTTTTTTTATTTTAGGAGCATTTTTAAAAGTCAGATTAATGAGGTATAAGTTGCATACTCTAGAATTCATCCTTTTTAGGGCTATCTGAATGGCACAGTCAATTAAATATCTGACTTTTGTTTTTAACTTTTATTTATTTGAGAGAGAGAGAGAGAGAAAGAGTAAGAATGAGTGGGGGAGGGGCAGAGGGAGAAGCAGGCTCCCCACTGAGCAGGAAGCCCAACTTGGGGCTCTATCCCAGGACCTTGAGATCATGACCTGAGCCAAAGGCAGACGCTTCACTGACTGAGCCACCCGGGTGCCCCTAAATCTCTGACTCTTGATTTCTGTTTAGGTCATAATTTTAGGGTCCTGGGATAGAGCCCTGCATCGGGCTCTGAGTAGTGGAATCTGCTTCGAATTCTCCATGCTTGCTCTCTCTCTCTCTCTCTCTCTCTCTCTCTTTCTCTCCCCTTCTCTAAAATAAATAAATCTTTTTAAAACTTATTTATTTATTTATTCATGAGAGACACAGAGAGAGGCAGAGACACAGAGGGAGAAGCAGGCTCCATGCAGGGAGTCCAATGCAGGACTTGATCCCAGGACTCCGGGGTCACGACCTGAGCCAAAGGCAGACGCTCCACCACTGAGCCCCCCACGCGCCCCGGCAGTAGGTATTTTTCCATGAGCCATTCCAATGCTCGCTTGGGCAGCACATATACTAGAAGTGGAATGAAACAGAGATTAGTGTGGCCCCGGCGCAAGGATGACCCGAAAATGAGCCAATCTGATAAGGGTGTAGTGATCTGAACAGCTCTGAACTCAAGGGTACCGTCTCCTCCTGAGGCCCCTTTTCCTTTGATTCAATCACGCTGCACTGGATGGTTTTCCTTCCTTCTCACTGGCTGTTCCTTCTGTTATACTTTGATCTCTGCCTCCCCCACCCCTGCCCATGGCCACCCCCAGTCTGCAAATCTCTTCCCTCTCTCCATGCCGACCCCTTGGTGACCTCAGACCTCCCGGCAGTAAGTAGTATCAGTGTTCCAGAGACTTTCAAATGTCCATCTCCGACCGGGACCTCTCTCCTAAGCTCCAGACCCACATAACCACTGCCCCTCAGTGGAGATCCAAGATCGCAGACTTGACATGTCCTTCCCACTGTCTCTGCGCCCCTGGAAAAGGAGATTCGGGTGGTCCAGATGCTCAGGCTGTAATGGGGAGAGATCCTTGGTTTCTCCCCCAGATTACGTCACATTGTCAGCAGTCCTGATTCTGCCTTCAAAACATGCCCAGAGGGCAGCCCGGGTGGCACAGCGGTTTGGCGCCGCCTTCCGCCCGGGGCCTGATCCTGGAGACCTGGGATCGAGTCCCGTGTTGGGCTCCCTGCATGGAGCTTGCTTCTCCCTCTGCCTGTCTCTGCCTCTCTCTCTCTCTCTCTGTGTCTCTCAAGAATAAATAAATAAAATCTTTAAAAAGAATAAAAAAGGATATTCTACAATCGATAGTGGTGATGGTAACACAAGCCTGTGAATATATCGGAAACTGCTGAATTGTACGTTTTAAGGGGGTGAATTGTATAGTATGTGAATTGTATCTCAGCAAAGCTGTTACTGCCCTCTCCCCAAACCCTCCAAACAAAAACTCCTTCCTGTGGTTCACACAGAACAAACCCAGTGTCCCTACCATGGCTGTTGGCTTGCTGCCGTCTGCCTCCTCCCACCCCCTCACCACAAACCCTCTATTTTCTGAACACATCACCTCTACTCTCCATTTGCTCACTCTGTTCCCGCCAAGCTGGCCTCCTTGCATGTTCTGCCTCAGGGCCTTTGCACCTGCTATTCCTTCTACTTGGAACAGACTTCTTCCCCTAAAATCTCCCACAGTTCATTCATTCCTTCACCCCTTTCACCCTCAGCTCAGTGTCACCTGCTCCAGAGAGGCTTTCCTTTTTTTTTTTTTTTTTAAGATTTTATTTATTCATGAGAGACACACACACACACACAGAGAGAGAGAGAGAGAGGCAGAGACACAGGCAGAGGGAGAAGCAGGCTCCATGCAGGGAGCCCGACGTGGGACTCGATCCTCAGTCTCCAGGATCAGGCCCTGGGCTGAAGGTGGTGCTAAACCGCTGAGCCACCCGGGCTGCCCCCAGAGAGGCTTTCCTGACCATCATCTAGAACAGGAGTGCCACCTGCTTCTCTGCCCCCTCGCTGTCTTATTTGCCTCCACAGCAGTCCTTACTTTGTGACATACCAGCTATCGATTTGCTTACTTATCCATCGCCCCATCACCCTCAGGAGACCTGTCCTGCTCACTGTGGTACCCTCCCCGAGGGTTGGGGCGACAGTGCCAACCAGTGTCTGGCACATAGTAGGTGCCCAAGAAACATTTGTCGAATACACAACAAGCAAATGTTCCTTGCATCCCTCCCTCTCTGAACCTCAGGTCTGTGTGTGCAAAAGGGTCCTGATCACCTTTCCTGGATGACCCCGCAGTATCTTCAGACTCTCTAGTGATGGAGGGCGGCCCCCTCCCAAAATATGTCCACGTCCTGGAGCCCGTGATCGTGACCCTTTGGGAAAAAGGACCTTTGCAGATACAGTTAAAGGATCTTGGGATGAGATCATGTGGATTATCCTGGTGGACCCTAAATCCAATGACATGTGGTAAGAAGAAGGCAAGGAGAGGGTGCAGGCACAGAGGAAAGCGCACGTGACAATGAATGCAGAGACTTGGGGGGACGTGGCCCCATTCAGGGCATGTCAGCAGCCTTGAGAAACTGAAAGAGATAAAGGATGATCCTCCCCTAGGGCGTGTGGAGGGACTGTGGCCCTGCTGGCACCTTGATTTCAGACTTCTGGCCCCCAGAAGTATGAGGGGCTCGATTTCTCGTTTTATGACACCCAGTTTGTGGTCACGTGCTGCTGGGGCTCCAGGACACACACTCACGTGTCCTGATAACCTCAGCACCCTCCCCCTCAAAGCCACCACCGACCTGCCTGTTCCCCATCTCAGGGAGGGCTTTGCCTCCCACCCCCTCGCCCTGGCTGCAAATCCACCCGAGCCTCACTCAAATCTGCCTCCTCCACCCTCACCCCTCCACCACTGGTCACTCAGGTACCTCCTAAACTTTCCTAGGATTAACTTAATTCTCAAGCACACCCTGTGGGATCAAGACTATGATTGGGGACGCCAGGGTGGCTCAGTTGGTTAAATGGCCGACTCTTGGATCTCAGCTCAGATCTTGATCTCAAGGTTGTGAGTTCAAGCCTCGTGTTGGGATCCACATTGGGTGCAGAGTGTAGTTAAAAAACAACAACAATAACAACTATTGTCAACCCATTTTCAAGATGAAGAACTGAGGCAAAAGGTTAAGGGACTTGCCCAAAGGTTACACAGCATGCATGTGGCTGAGCTGGGCCAGGGCCACCTCTTGTCATTGGGACGCTGGCACGGGGCTGTGTGATGTTGATAAGAGCAGACCCTGATGCCTGGCGACGTTCTCAGCTTGGCACAAGTGCTGATTGTGGGTGCGGCCAGCAGCCATCCTCAGCTCTCGGTGCAGGGCAGGGGGCAGGAAGGCACTGCCACTCCGGGGGGGCCTAGAAACACGCCATGGCCGTGGCCACGTTGTTACGGTGGCCAGAGGGCTGTTGCTGGTACGTGGTAGGTGGAGGCCAACAGTCCAGGGGCCGCTGGGACAGTGTCACTCAGTGGAAAATGGTCCGACCCCAAGGCCAGCAGGGCTGTTGCTGAGAACCACGAACCATGAGGCCCAGAGCCTGTGGTCCTGACAGCCACCCAGTCTGGGGGTTAAAAATGAGGATTCTGGAGCCAACTGCCTGGGCTTAGGACAAACCTGGCTTAGCCACACTAGTGACATGACCTTGGCCAAGCCTTTTCATGGTCCTGGGATGAGTGATCTCACCTGGAAAATGGGCAGACACTGGTTGTTTCCTCAGGATCTTACGATGAGGGAAGATAATACTTGGGACACTTTGAACAGCACATGGGAGACGCATGACACTATTAGGTGTTGGCCAGGAGGATTATTATTTTAGTAGCAGGTGCCTGGGGTCTAAATCTAACTCCCCGGGATCCCTGGGTGGCTCAGTGGTTTCGCGCCTGCCTTTGGCCCGGGGCGCGATCCTGGAAATCCGGGATCGAGTCCCACGTCGGGTTCCCGGTGCATGGAGCCTGCTTCTCCCTCTGCCTGTGTCTCTGCCTCTCTCTCTCTCTGTGTCTACCATAAATAAATAAAAATAAATCTTTTAAATAAATAAATAAATAAATAAATCTATCTATCTATCTATCTATCTATCTATCTATCTATCTATCTATCTATCTATCTCCCCTTCCACTCTCAGGAGCCCTCTGTGGGCAGCGGCCTAGATGAACGCATCTGGGCCAACTGCCGCTCTCAGGCCAAGGAGTGTTTGCTGTCAGCCTTGCACACTGATGGGAGGGTGTCCCAAGTGTCCGGGGTCCCCAGGGCAGACCGGCAAGGGCTCCAAGACACAGGCCAGGCGAGACCATGGGTTTATTGGGGGCTCCACACACACGCACTCACAGCGTCACACGACAATGTCACGGTTACTCAGAACACACGAGATGGCCTCCGCCCCTGGCTGGGCCCAGAGGCAGTGGGGTGCAGTCTCCTCCCTGGTGGCCCAGGCCCAGCTGTGGGCCTTCCTCCTGGGCAGGTGAGGGAGGGCGCCGGGCAGCCCCGGCCTGGAGAGGGGCGAGCAGGGAGTGAGGGGCCGGGGCGCAGGGGCCGGCTGCCCTCACTCCAGTGACTGGAGCATCAGCAATTGTTTCAGCACCTTCGTCTGGCTGGTCTCTCGGATCTCGCCGGCCAGGAACATCTCATCCACGACCGTGTAAACCTGAGCGAAGGGAGGGCAGGAGACCCCACTGTGAGGGGAGGGCTCTTCCTCTCTCCCCCTCCCTCAACAGGTGCTCGTCTGAACCTCCGATGGAAGCTGGGGGCTCTGACCCCCCCTTACACCCTCGTCTTCACCAGGAGCCCACCTTGTAGAAATTGAACACCAGGTCCAGTTCACAGACATTGTGGAAATACTCATTTAAGACCTGGGGGAGAAGGCAGAGATGGTGAGAGCTGGGCAGAGGGAGGCACACAGGGCCACACAGGGCTGCACATGGGAGCCAAGGTCACCCCTCCCCCCGAAAAAGACATGGTAAAAGAGAGACCAAGAGGAAGTGTGGAAGGGGAGGGAAGGAGGGAGGAGGAAGAGACACCAGGACAAAGACAGTTAGAGCCAGAAACAACAAGGACGATCACATAGCAACAGAAAAGGATGGCAGGGAAGACTGACCGGACACATGCGGAGGGAGAAAGAGGAATCACGTGGGCAGAGAGGGGCAGAGGGAGGCTGGCTGTCCACCCGGGGATGTGGGGAGAGGGTTTGTGCACCCCGCCTGGGGAGACCAGGGCTGGTTCTAGGGGCTCCAGGGCCCCTGGGGCCGCAGCCCACCCTCGCACCTCCACGAAGTTGTGGATGGCTTCCAGGTAGGCCAGGTTGTTGTCGTTGACATCCACGCAGATGCAGAAGTAGAGGCCGGCGTAGCGTCGGTAAATGATCTTGAAGTTCCGGAACTGTGGGGCAGAGAGGCTGTCAGCAACTGGGCGGCCCAGAACCCAACAGTGCGGGACAGCTCGGGGCCAGAAGTCAGTCCTTCACCCCATGCCTGGTCCCTGAAGCCCTGCTCTGTCCGGCCCGGTGCGGGGGACACAGCGGTGACTGAGACGGGACCCAGCCCCCGCCACTGGGGCTCACAGTCCACTGCAGAGAGATTCCTCCTCAGTACTCCCCATCGTGGGCAGCTAACCCAGTCTGGAGACCCAGGAGGGCTTCTGGGAGGAGGGGGCATCTGGACCTAGACCTGGAATATGAGCAGGAGTGCTCTGGGCAGAGGGAACAGCTTGTGAGAAAAAGCCCAGAGCCGAGAGGGAGGCTGGGGTGTCCCACGACGTCTACCTCACCTTTCCATGGCTCCCTGCCTGTCGCCTCTGGAGAAAGTCGAATTCCTTAGCCTGGAACTAACTCATGCCATCATTCCACAAACACTACTTGGGGGCGGGCTCTGTGCGGGGCAGTGCAGTCACTGCTTATAACCAACCAAGACCACCCCAGCCTTACCCTGAACTGTAATGTAAAATATAAATATTTCTACGCTAACACATACATACAGCCCAGGAATAAATACATGTGGACCAAGGATACAGACTGTAATCTTATGTGAGGGAAATACGATAAAGAGACAGGTTTAGAGACCAGCGAACTGGTTTGCTAAGCACAAGATCCTTGGGCAAAATTTGGAAAAGTCCCAGCCCTGGGTCTGGTGTGTTCTGTCGCCACCTGCTGGCAACTGCAAAAGCCAACATTAGCCCCTGATTTTTAAACTTTTTTTTAAATAAGATTTTATTTATTCACGAGAGACACAGACAGAGGGAGAAGCAGGCTCCATGCAGGGAGCCCGATGTGGGACTCGATCCGGGGACCCAGGGATCATGACCCGAACCAAAGGCAGATGCTCAACCACTGAGCCACCCAGGCATCCCCTAGACTTTTTCTCCCCCCAGCTAATTCTTTTGTTAATTTCTATACTTTGAGTACATTTTCTAACATCACTGTAGTAATTCCTGCACATAATCCACGGATTAATAAGCACACATCAGGGTAAAACTCTAAACTCTACTTTTTTCTTTTCTTTTCTTTCTTTCTTTCTTTTTTTTTTAGGTAGTTCCACACCTAACATGGAGCTCAAACTCAGGACCCAGAGGTCAAGAGTTGCACATTCTGCTGACAGAGCCAACCAGGAGCCCCTACTTTTTTTCTTTTTAAACTTGGTATAGGGGCAACCCTGGTGGCTTAGCGGTTTAGTGCCGCTTGCAGCCCGGGGTGTGATCCTGGAGACCTGGGATCGAGTCTCACATTGGGCTCCCTGCATGGAGCCTGCTTCTCCCTCTGCCTGTGTCTCTGCCCCCCCCTCCGTGTGTGTCTCTATGCATAAATAAATAAAATCTTAAAAAAAATAAAAATAGGGAACCCTGGGTGGCGCAGCGGTTTGGTGCCTGCCTTTGGCCCAGGGCGCAATCCTGGAGTCCGGGGATCGAGTCCCACATCAGGCTCCCTACATGGAGCCTGCTTCTCCCTCTGCCTGTGTCTCTGCCTCTCTCTGTGTCTCTCTCATGAATAAATAAATAAAATCTTTAAAAAAAAAAAGTTAAAAAAAAATAAATTTGCAGGCTTCTCAGGGATCTGGCACAGGCCCTCATGGCTTCTCCCCCTATACACTCTCAGATAAGTCTCTTCCTGAAGGCTGGGGTGAGTCACCTGTCTGTACTCCCCTACCCATTGGGCTCCCATCCCCCACCTGACCACTCTGGGCATCACTGTCTGGGACAGGTCTGTCTCATTTGACCCTGAGCTGGTGCTGTGCCTGCTGTGTCCCCAGCATGGCCCTTCACATGAAGAGGTCCACATCCTGACCCCCGGAACCTGTGAACGGGTGACCTTACACGGCAAAAGGGACTGTGGAGGTGTGATTACACTAAGGATCTTGAGCTGGGGGATCCTGGATGATCCAGATGGGCCCAGAGTAATCACAGGGGTCCTTATCAGGGAAAGAGGAGGACAGAAGTGTACGAGTCAGATGGAGTGATTTTAAGGTGAGATGTGGTTGGCTTTGAGGCTGGTGAAGGGGCCACTCTCTGGGGCACGCAGGCTGCCTCCAGAAGCCGGTAAAGGCAAGCAAATGGATTCTCCCCAGGGCCTGCAGAGGGAACCCAGCCCTCCTGACCCGTTTTGGACACCTGACCTCAAGAACTGTTTAAAAAAAAAAAAAAGGGATCCCTGGGTGGCGCAGCGGTTTGGCGCCTGCCTTTGGCCCAGGGCGCGATCCTGGAGACCCGGGATCGAATCCCGCATCGGGCTCCCAGTGCATGGAGCCTGCTTCTCCCTCTGCCTGTGTCTCTGCCTCTCTCTCTCTCACTGTGTGCCTATCATAAATACATAAATAAATTAATTAATTAAAAAAAAAAGAACTGTTTAAAACAACAAATCATGTTGTTTTGAGCCACTATATTTGTAGGATTTGTTGCCACGGCAATAAGAAACTAACAGAGGTTAAAAAAAAAAACACATACACACACAAAAAAAAGAATGAACATTAATGAACAAACAAGAGGAAGAAAGTTTGAGAGGCCTGGACCTTCTTCACTGGCTATTCAGCTTTTGGTTTTACTCTTACAAGTCCTCCTCCAGGAAGGACTCCTCCTCCTCCTCCTCCTCCTCCTCCTCCTCCTCCTCCAGGACTTGCCCTGACCTCAATCTCATAGGAGAGACATTATTTAGTGTCTCCTCCCCCAGACCCTCCCCAGTGTGTTGGGGGAGGGACCAATTCTCTCTTGTTCCCTACAGCACTCCCTCCTCTGGGAAGTCCTCTCTGACCCCGGTCTGAGGCAGGTGCCCTTGTCCTACTGGGCTGCTCCGTCCCAGCCCTGCAGCCCTGACCCCTCTGGGTAGTCCTCATCTGGGGACAGGTCTGTGTTGCTCACAGGGCTGTCTCAGTCCCCACAGTGCACAGTGGGAGATAAGATGCTGTGCTGGTGGCAGGACAGCCCAGGGGAGTGGGCGTGTGCCCCCTCATTCTGTCCTGCACCTGCTCTGGCCCCATCGCCCTGCTCTCCGCAAGGCCCCCCTCCTGGAAACCCTTTGTTTAAGGCTGCCGGCCTCCCCCCATATCTCCTGGTTCTCCTCTACCTCCTCATCTCCCACCTCTAGATATGGCTTCTCTTCTCTCCTGTGTTCCCCTCTGTCACTCATCCCTCCTCTGGTAAGTCCCGCAGGCTTCCTTGCCCTCTGTGTGCAGAACCTTCCACATTGTGGCATCCTGCCCTCTCTGCACACTGACTCATCACTCCCTCCTGGATTCTCTGTGGGGGTGTGAACAGATACCTCACTCCTGGTCTTCACTCTCAACCTGCTCTTTGCTAAGTTGGCCCACACCTGCCCCCCTCTGCTCAAAACCCTCTCCAGGCTGCCACCTTGGAAGAGGCCCTGCGCCATTTGTCCCTGTTATCTCTCTCCTCTCCTCGGCCCTCCACCCCCCTCGCTGGCTTACATTCCCTCAGAATGCTGGCCTTCTTGCTATTCCAGGAATGTCCCAGCATGTCCTCGCCTCAGGGCCTTTGCACTTGCCATTTCCTGGGTGTGGAGTTCTCCCTTTCAGATATCCTCTCCTTCCACTCTTTCAACTCTTTTAGGTCTTGGTTCCAAAGCTACCTTTTCCAGACTTCCTAAATCATTTACACCTGCATTCCAACCCCCAACGTACACACCCCAGCACTCTCATCTCCTACAGTGGCTGCTTCTTCCCCCTGGCACCTCTCACCTCCTGCTATGCTCTGTCTTTACTATCTGTCTCCCTCCCACCAGAACATCAGCTCTCCCAGGGCAGGGACTCGGGTCTGTCCTGTTCCTGCTCCTAGAATAGTGCCTCCATACAGCAAACCCCTGATAAATATGTGTTGAATTTATAGGACAACTAGCCCAGCTGATGCCATGGAAATTAAAGACAGAGCCTTCTCAATTTAAGGAGACCAAAGAGGGGCACCTGGCTGGCTCAGGCGGTAGAGCGTGTGACCCTTGATCTCAGGGATGTGAGTTAAGGCCCCATGTTGGGTGTGGAGCTGACTTAAAAATAAAAACTTATGGGGCAGCCTGGGTGGCTCAGCGGTTTAGCGCCACCTTCAGCCCAGGGCCTGATCCTGGAGACCCAGGATCGAGTCCTGCATTGGGCTCCCTGCATGGAATCTGCTTCTCCCTCTGCCTGTGTTTCTGCCTCTCTCTCTCTCTCTCATGAATAAATAAATACATAAAATCTTTTTAAAAAGTTTAAATAGGTATTTACCCCAAGGATACAAGTGTAGTGATCCAAAGGGGCACCTGCACCCCAACGTGTATAGCAGCAATGTCCACAATAGCCAAACTATGGAAAGAGCCCATGTTGATGGATGAATGGATAAAGAAGATGTGGTGTATATATACACACACACACACACACACACACACACACGCGCACACAATGGAATACTACTCAGCCATCAAAAAAATGAAATATTGCCATTTGCAATGATGTGGATGAAACCAGAGGGTATTATGCTAAGTGAAATAGTCAATCAAAGAAAGACAATTATTATACGATCTCACTCATTTGTGGAATTTAAGAAACAAAACAGAGGATCATAGGGGAAGGGAGGAAAAAATAAAACAAGATGAAATCAGAGGGATCCCTGGGTGGCGCAGCGGTTTGGCGCCTGCCTTTGGCCCAGGGCGCGATCCTGGAGACCTGGGATCGATTCCCACATCAGGCTCCCGGTGCATGGAGCCTGCTTCTCTCTCTGCCTGTGTCTCTGCCTCTCTTTCTCTCTCTGTGACTATCATAAATAAATAAAAAAAAAAAAAAAAAAAAAAAGATGAAATCAGAGAGGGAGATAAACCATAAAAGACTCTTAAAACAAACTGAGGGTTGCTAGAGGGAAGTGGGGGGATGGGTAACTGGGTGATGGGTATTAAAGAGAGCACATGGTGTAATGAGCACTGGGTGTTACATAAGATTGACGAACCTCTGACCTCTACCTCTGAAACCAGTAATACAGTATACGTTAATTAACTGAATTTAAATTTAAAAAAAGTTAAATCATAATAAGAGTTAATGTCTAATAAATATCTTCTTTCATAGCTAAATATCCATTAAATTTTTTCTAACCTGTCCAGTTCCTTTAGTTTTTATTACTAAAATGGAAGCTTTTTGAAAGAAAGAAATTTCCAAGGTTGCAAATTCACTAAGAACACGATTATACTATTCTTGTTCTTGTTCTATTCTTGTATAATTCAAGGATTATACTATTCTTGTTCTTAATACAATCCCAATACTAAACATATATAGCTGACACACTGAAGGTTCTAAAGAGGTAGTGACTGTATACAAATTTGTGTCCGTGTGGAATTACATGTTTAAGGAGTATCTTGTATGTTTGAAGGATGTTTCACAAAATAGTGGCTGTTGAATAAATATCACCTGGGTGGTTCGATGGTTGAGCTTCTGCCTTTGGCTCAGGGCGTGATCCCACGGTACTGGGTTCAAGTCCTGCATCAGGCCCCCCACAGGGAGCCTACTTTTCTGTCTGCCTATGTCTCTGCCTCTATCTCTTATAAATAAATAAATAACATATTAAAAAAAAAAAAGAAAATGATCACAACGAAAAGGTCTCCCCCTCCCCTCAAAGGAAGGAAGACAGCAGGCCAAAAGCAGGCTGAGGATATGAACATAGGAAGGAAACAGGTCTGGGGGTTACTGCAGTTGGCGGCTGGGCAGGATGGGCAGAGGAACAAGGTGAGTGTGGCAAGCGTGAGGGGAGTATCACCTCCACAAAGTTGGTGTGTTTGGCATCTCGGACGGTGACCACAGCATGCACCTCTTCGATCAACTTCTGTTTCTCATCGTCATCGAACTGCATGTACCACTTGGCCAGGCGCGTCTTGCCCGCCCGGTTCTGGATGAGGATGAAGCGGATCTGCGTAGGGGGAGAGGAGGAGGTGGAGGAGGTGAGGGGGGGGAGGGAGAGCTGGCCAGCACTGGATGGCCCGCCCAACAGCCCCACCCATCCCCACTGGGTAGGGTCCACACCTCCTGCAGCTGTTTAGGCTGCAGCCTGGTCTGGCTGGCCTGGCCACACACTCCCACCCCAGGTCCCAACACCCTAGAGGAATGACTGCTTCCACCGGCCAACTCCCCCGTCAGCCCAAGGATCCACTCCCTTCTCTGCTTGACCTTGGAGCAAGGATCCCCCTGCCCCCCCTCCCCCCTGCAGCCTGTTTCCCCACCGGCAGAATCAGTTTCTTTAGAGGACCCATCTCGTCAGAGTGTTCTGCACTTAAATGTTTTAAACTTAATTCAGTAGCTGGCACACAACAGGCATTCAATAAATGTTTGCGTTGCAGGGCTCCTGGCGGGCACAATGGGAGGCACAGGGCTCAACGGGAGGCGCAGGGACTCTTGATCTTAGGGTTGTGAGTTCAAGCCCCATGTTTGGTGGAGAGAGGACTTAAATAAATAAATACAAATTTCTAAGAAATTTTTGAGTTCCAGACTTCTTTGGTCTGAATCCCAGAGATCTCCCCAATGTTCCTTTTTTCTTTTTACTTACCAAGCCTTAAAAATTCACCCATTTAAGATGTGTACAGTTCGGTGGTTTTTATTTTTTTATTATTTTTTTCATAAAGTTCAGTGGTTTTTAGTATATTCGTATATAATGTTGCCAAAATCACTACTATCTAATTCTACAATATTTTCATCACCCCAAGAAGAAATCTCCACAGGTTAGCAGCCACTGCCCTGCTCCCGGCAACAGATAATCTCCTGTCTCTATGGCTACGCCTCTTCTGGAGGTTTCATATAAACAGAATCATACAATACATGCATGGTCTTTTTGTATTTGGCCTCTTCCCCTTGGCGATGTTTTCTTTTTTGTTTTTAATTTTATTTATTAATGAGAGATACACAGAGGCAGAGACAGGCAGAGGGGAGAAGCAGGCTCTATGCAGGGGCCCCAATGTGGGATTTGATCCCAGGACCCCTGGATATGCCCTGAGGCAAGGCAGACGCTCAACCACTGAGCCACCCAGGCGTCCCTCGGCAATGTTTTCAAAGTTCATCCACACTGTAGTGTGTGTTCACAAGTCCTTTCTTTTTAATGCTGAACTATGTTCCGTTCCACTGTATGGATATATCTTGTTTTGTTGATCCATCCATCAGTTGATGGACATTTGGGTCATTTCCGCTTTTTGGTGATTACAAATAAGGCTGCTATGAACATTCGCACACGAGCTTTTACGTGGACATTTGTTTGGACTGATGTTTCCCCTGGCTATCCCTATACCTAGGAGGGGAATCGCTGGGTTATATGGTAATGCTATGCCTAACTTTTTTGGCCAATGCTGTTTTCCAAAGCATCTGCCACTTCTCAAGTGATGTAACTGCTTGGTGCCTCAGCTTATCCACCTGGAAAATGTATGATGAGATGTAAACAATATATGAAAAGTATCTACGGACACCTGGGTGGCTCAGTGGTTGAGCATCTGTCTTTGGCTCAGGGTGTGATTCTGGGGTCCTGAGATCAAGTTCCGTCATCTGGCTCCCTGAGGGGAATCTGCTTCTCCCTCTGCCTAGGTCTCTGCCACTCTCTCTGTGTTTCTCATGAATAAATAAATAAAATATTAAAAAAAAAAAAAAAGAAAAGAATCTAGAAGAGTGCCTGGCTCAGATCACATGCTTTGTGTCAGCTATGATTATCATCAGTGAGGGCTAGGAAATTTGTTTTTAAGATTCTGAAAGGCCAGGTCAATCCTCCTAGGGCTACTATGAAAACAGAACAAGTTAATGCCAGAAGTGCTTAGCACAGTGCCTATTACATACGGAGCGCTCACTACAATGAGCTATGATGATGGAGACAGCTTCATCCAAGTGGCTAAGCACAGACTCCAGAGCCTGAATGAATGCTGGCCCTCTTAGCTGTATGTCCATGGGCAAGTAACCTAGCCTTTCTGGGCCTCAGTTTCTCCTTCTGTCTATTATACAGAGAGCACCTCCCACATAAGACAATCTACGGGTTAATAAACAAAAGGGGTGTAGCACTGTGGCTAGCACATACTAAATGTTACAAAAGTATTAGTTCTTAAATGGTATTATAATTCACCATCATTTGACTTTAAGAAAACCAAGGCCCAAGTTTACCCAGGCAGGAAGCCTGCCTTCAGCCCAGGTCTGTTTGAGATGGGCAGGTGTACACCATTTTATAGATGAAGAAACCAAAGCTCAGAGAAAAGAAGTCTCACAGCCACAAAGCACAGCTGGAAGTCCAAAAGCTTTGCTGTGGACCCCCTGACCCCAGCTTACCCTGTGGGAGCCCCTACTCATTCCAGGGAGTCCATTCTCTTTCCTAAGTCTCATTCTCTGATAGTCTATTCCTCCCTCCCCCAACCAATCAAGCTGTAAAGGAACAGGATATTACACTCTCCTTCCAAGAACTCCATCTGCTGAGCCAGGGAAAACCACTTCCTAGCGCTAGGGGTCCTGAGTAGGAAGGGAAAGGCCATGGGCTTGGCAGGAGGTTGGGAGGAGGGAATTCACTAGGCAGCCACAACCTAGGGGCAGAGCCAGAGATATATGGGGCACGTGGGAGGAGAGCTAAAAGGGCTGAGGGAGAGCCCAGCCTCTTATCCCCAAATTCCCTTATAACACCTCTTCCTGTTTCTCCTCCCAGTCAGAATCTCTCCACCTCTGGGAATCTTTCCTGAGAGGTCCTTTCCCTCCTGCCTCCTCACCCCTCTGACATTCTCTCCAGGTGCCCCCCCCCCCCCCATCTTTCCTGTCTCCAAGCCCCCTCCCCTGGAGTTGTTCCCTTTAGACTTCGAATTTCTTCTGGGTTTCAATTCCCTCTCTCAGGCTTCAGAAGGCCTTTTACTTGGGACATCACTTCTCTGATGCCAGGGCCTCCTCCCCAAGTTCCAAACCACACATGTTGCCTCCAAGGACGCTCTTTGTGGAGGAGGCTTCCTCCTCATTCTGACACCCACCTCCATTCATCTTTTTCCGGCTCCCTGCCCAAAGGATCCTTGCTTAAGGTCCAAAGACCCACCCTGAGGGAGGGTAGGCAAATCCAAAGCCCAGTCCTTGCTCCAAAAGCTCCTTCCCCATCTCTCAACACTTCCCTGCCTGCTCCCACTCAAGACCTCTCCTTCTTGGAAAGATCTGGTCCACTCCTCCCCATCCATTTCTAATATTCGCTCCCACCTTCTAAGCCTCCTCCCGCTTTGCAGCACACTTCCCTGGACTCGAAAGCCCCATTCTGCACAGTAGCCGACTTCCCATCTCCAGAGCCCAGTCTCCTCCCCTAGAGATTCTCGCTCTCATCAGGAGTACCCCTCCCGTTTCAACACCCTCTCTGCCTTCATTGTCAGCTTCCGGCTTCTAAAGACTCCTTCTCTCCCATCCCAGTGTCTCCCATTCCCCAACTATCCTGCCACACTCCCAGAGCGCCCTCCTCGTAAGACGCCCCCACCCCACCTCCAATCCCGTCTCCCCACCTCCGAGATCCCGCTTCGCGAGTTCCCTCCCCATTTCAACCTCCACCTCCTCAGTCATCTCCAATGTCTCCCTCCCGCACAGCCCTCTCCCCTTGGCACCTGGCCTCTAATGTCCCCTGGCGTCGAGCCCTCCGGCGCACTCCCGCGCCCAGAATCGCCGCGCAGCTGCCCCCTTGCCCCGGGCCTCGGGTCGGCCCCAATCCCGAGAGCCCGCGCCCGGCCCAAACCAACGCACCGCGGCAGGGGAGGCTTGTCAGTACCCGACCGAGCCTCGAGTACCTGCACGTGGACCCACCCTCCGCCCGGCCCCAACGTGGGCGCGCCGCCGTTACCATGGCGACCCCCGTCCGGACCCCAGCGGCCCCGGTCCCGCGGCTCCTGGGCAGCTCCGGCTCTCGCAGCAGTTAGGGGACCCGGGGCTAGAGCGGACTTCCGGCAGAAGAACTCGCCCGCCCTCTCGCGCACAGCCCACTGGGAAGTGTAGTCTCAAGAATGCCTTCGCTCAGCCAGGCTGCAAACCTGGGAAAAAGGGCCGATCCCGCTTCCCAAAAGGCCGCGCGACTGTCCTTTTCCCACCACGTAGTACTGACCCCGAATGTATACCGGGAGTTGCGGGCGAATGTCTCTGCCGAGGACTACAATTCACGACCTGCGTGTCTGCCAGCAATGGGGACTTGCATTCTGGGGAATGTAGTTCTGGTAGCCCTGCGTCCACCCCCATCCTCCCAAGGCAAGAAGAAGTGCATGCTGGAAATAGTAGTTTTAAGTAAGGAACTCCGCTGTGGGAGCTCGAAATGTAACTCTTTCCGCGCTCACCTAGTGCTTTGTTTAAAATATTTCGAATGTTTCCCTATGGGAGATGGACAGTGGTTTAAGATAATTATTTTGAGAGTCAGAACTGTGTACAAATCCTGTCACTGCATTTCCTACCAGGGGACTTTGGGACAATGACTTCACCTCTAAATTCAGTTTCTTCATCTGTAAACAGGAGTGATCAAGAGGTCACCACAGTATGGTTGTTTTAAAGCCTCAGTAAGGGGGCACCTGGGTGGCTCAGTGGTTGGGCGTCTACCTTTGACTCAGGTCATGAACCCGGGGTCCTGGAATCGAGTCTGCATCAGGCTCCTCAGAGGGAGCTTGTTTTACCCTCTGCCTATGTCTCTGCCTCTCTGTGTGTCTCTCTTGAATAAATAAAAATCTTTATAAAGCCTCAGTAAGTTTCCAAAGTACTTATCACTGTGTTTGACACCTCGTAAGCGCTCAATACATGCTAGTTAACATCATGAAGGCTCATTGTTAACATATATCGGGTAATAGGGTACAGTTGTCTCCTTTCAGTTACTCAAATGGGTCAAGTTCTTTCCTAACTAAGCGACTTTCCTTTACGCTTGCTATTCCCTACATGGCCTTCCCTCATTCATTCTGTGGTTGGCCTTTTTTCTTCTTTTACCTTAAACACCACTTCCACAGACCTGCATAGAGGACCCTGGGTACAAAGGTCCCCTTCTCCTATCCCCAACAATTCTATAGGTTAGTTTGATTTTTTTTTAGTAGTGTCACTGGGGAGACCCCATGGTCCCCTGTAGTTCAGGAAACTCCTAGAAGCTTCTGCCTCTCACTTTCATCCTTAAGAAACTAACTATAGAGGAATCCCTGGGTGGCTCAGCGGTTTGGCGCCTGCCTTTGGCCCAGGGCATGATCCTGGAGTCCCGGGATCGAGTCCCATATCGGGCTCCCTACATGGAGCCTGCTTCTCCCTCTGCCTGTGTCTCTGCCTCTCTCTGTGTGTGTCTCTCATGAATGAATAAATAGAATCTTAAAAAGAAACAAACAGAAAGAAAAGATTCACCCAGTTATTTAAAAAAAAAAGAAAGAAAGAAAGAAAGAAAAGAAACTAACTATAATGAATTGCTGGAACAGGAAAAGAAATATTGGAGGATAAGATGCCTGTGCAGATGAGTCAAAAAATGCCCAATAGTTACCTCAGCTTCATTATAACGTTAAAATTCCTCTCTGAGTATCTTTTTAAAGATTTTATTTATTTATTCATGAAAGACACACAGATAGGCAGAGACATAGGCAGAGGGAGAAGCAGGATCCCTGCAGGGAGCCTGATTTGGGACCTGATCCAGGACCCAGGGTTCACAACCTGAGCTAAAGGCAGATGCTCAACCACTAAGCCACCCAGGTGCCCCCCTCTCTGAGGGATGAGGAATATTCATCCCAAGCCCCTCATGAAAGGAGGCTGCTTACCCTTGTTTGTGGAGTCACACCTTTGGAAATTATTCCCGTAATCTCCTTATTTGTACAAACAGTGATGACTTTGTGTGGTAACTCCACCTGGTGTAATCTCTGTCTATAACTCACAGAGGAGGGGACCTGCTTTGATCTGGTAACAATAGCCTTTATTACAATTTTTAATGATTTCACTGGGAGCCGTGTTGTCTACATCTCCCGTTAGGTGGTTGAGGGCAGGGACGCTATTAACGTATCTACATCATCTAGAATATGGTGACACTTGGTAAGCACTCAATAAAGTATTACTATAGATACTGAAGAAAGACTCAATCCTAATAGAAACAAAACATATAATAGAACAATGTAAATTAAAAGTATAGTATCAGCAGAAGAACCAACACACCACTATGGAATTATTGCAAGGGCAAAAAAAGGTTAAGGATTGGGATCCCTGGGTGGCTCAGTGGTTTAGCGTCTGCCTGCAGCCCAGGGCATGATCCTGGAGTCCCAGGATCAAATTCTATATCGGACTCCTTGCATGGAGCCTGCTTCTCCCTCTGCCTGTGTCTCTGCTTCGCTCCCTCTCTGTGTGTCTCTCATGAATAAATAAATAAAAATCTTTAAAAAAAAAGGTTAAGGATCATTTCTATCTTGTGCTCTGCTCTATCTCTAATAGAACTGGGACTGAGGGATCCCTGGGTGGCGCAGCGGTTTGGCGCCTGCCTTTGGCCCAGGGCGCGATCCTGGAGACCCGGGATCGAATCCCACGTCGGGCTCCCGGTGCATGGAGCCTGCTTCTCCCTCTGCCTATGTCTCTGCCTCTCTCTCTCTCTCTCTCTCTGTGACTATCATAAAAAAAATAAAAAAAAAAAAGAACTGGGACTGAGATAAGGTAAACAAGGTGCCCAGGGTGTAAATTTTTTTTTTTTTTTTTTTTTATGATAGTCACACAGAGAGAGAGAGAGAGGCAGAGGCATAGGCAGAGGGAGAAGCAGGCTCCATGCACCGGGAGCCCGACGTGGGATTGGATCCCGGGTCTCCAGGATCGTGCCCTGGGCCAAAGGCAGGCGCCAAACCGCTGCGCCACCCAGGGATCCCCAGGGTGTAAAATTTAAAAGAGCACTCACTCTTAGGTGTTGACCCAGCCCTTGCACAAGCCTGAAAGTAAGCATCTCCTTGAAGTTTGTACCCTGGATACCTTGCTTGCCTCACCTTATTCCAGCCCTGATTTCCAGGGTTCAGCTCAGAGCCTAGTACAAGTCTGGTGTTAAGTAAACATTTGTCGAATGAATGAATGAACAGGTATCAAGAAAACAGACACTGTCCCCACCCAGACAACATTCATGGTCTGGCAGGGAAAACAGACTTAAAGGACATTATGCAAGTAAATTTTATTTAAAACTCCTTCGCAGGGACGCCTGGGTGGGTCAGGTTGCGTGATCCCAGGGTCCTGGGATCGAGTCCCGCATCAGACTTCCCACAGGGAGCCTGCTTTTCCCTCTGCCTATGTCTCTGCCTTCTCCCTGTGTCTCTCATGAATAAATATATAAAAATCTTTTTAAAAAATCTACTTCGCAAACAATATTTCTTATCTCACTCAGTTTCTGTGGGTCAGTAATTTGGGAGTAGTTTAACTGGGTGGTTCTAGTTTGGAGTCTCTCATGAGGTTGCAATCAAGGCATCAGCTGGTGGGGGTGGGGGCACCTCGGTGGCTCAGACAGTTAAACATCTGCCTTTGCCTCAGGTCATGATCTCAGGGTCCTGGGATGGAGCTGCATTGGGCTCCCTACTCAGCAGGGAGTCTGCTTCTTCCTGTCCCTCTGCCCCTCCCCCTGCTGTCCTCTGGCTCTCTCTCAAAATCTTTAAAAACTAAAATGAAATAAAACCTTAAAAAAAAAAAAAAGACATCAGCTAGGAATGCAGTCATTTGAAAGCTCGATTGGATTCATCCAGATGGGTCACTCCTAGGATTGCCCAATTAATGCTGTCTTTTTTTTTTTTTTTTTTTTTTTTTACATTTTATTCATTTATTGACAGAGAGAGTGCCCTAAATGCTGGCTCTTGACAGGAGGACTCAGTTCCTCACCAGATGGACCTTCCCACAAGGACACATGAGTATCCTCATATGGCAGCTATTTTTCCCCTAGAGTGAATGATCCAAGAAAGGGCAAGGCCAAAGCAGCAATGTCTTTTATGACCTTGCCTCAGCCGTCACGCCCTTTCACTTGTGCCATATCTTGTTGGTACACAGATCAACCATATCTTACATAGCAAGGGACAATAATACGTAGTGAGAATTATTGCAATTCATCTGAGGGGCCTGGCTGTCACAACTGCTTATAGCTGAGGCACCTGGCCTAGCTGAAATGTTAGAGACAGCTTCCACAGAGGGAGTGACATTTGAGCTGAGATCAGAAAATGAGTGCATGTTAACCAACCATTGATTAATGTTGCAGGGGCGAGGGTTGGGGGCAGAGTGCATTTACTTTCTGTGTATTTATTTATTGGAGCCAGTTTTTAAAAGATTTTATTTATTGATTTGAGATAGAGAGCATGAGCATGGAGTGGGGGGGCAAAGGGAGAGTGAGAAGCAGGGAACCCCACTCAGGGCTCAATCTCCCCTAGATCATGACCTGAGCCAAAGGCACATGCTTCATTGACTGAGCCACCCAGGTGCCCTGGAACCATTTTTTTTTTTTAATTTTTAAAATTTATTTTATTATTATTATTATTTTTAAGATTTTATTTATTTATTCATGAGAGACACACAGAGAGACTGGCAGAGACATAGGCAGAGGGAGAAGCCGGCTCCACACAGGGAGCCCCACGTGGGACTCGATCCCAATCCCTATCCCAATACTGATCCCGGGTCTTCAGGATCACACCCTGGGCCAAAGGCGGCGCTAAACCACTGAGCCACCAGGGCTGCCCCAATATGTTCCTTTCATAAAAGAGGACATCTCCTTAGCCTTCTCCATAACGACACAAAGATCACATGTAGGGAATTTTTACATTAATACTACATTATAATCTAATATAGGCCTATATTAAAATATCCCTTAAAAAATAAAATATCCCTGATCATCCCAGTAATATGCCTTACAGATTTTTACTTTTTTTCTTTTCTTTATTTTATTTTTTTTTAAGTAGACTCCATGCTGGGCCTTCAACTCATGACCTTGATATCAAAAACTGAATTAAGATCGAGAGTTGGGGGCAAGCCCCGGCGTCGCAGCGGTTTAGCGCCGCCTGCAGCCCGGGGTGTGATTCTGGGGACCAAGGATCGAGTCCCACATCGGGCTTCCTGCATGGTGCCTGCTTCTCCCTCTGCCTGTGTCTCTGCCCCTCTCTTCGCTCTCTCTGAATGAATAAATAAATAAATCTTAAAAAAAGGGGGGGGAGGGGATCCCTGGGTGGCGCAGCGGTTTAGCGCCTGCCTTTGGCCCAGGGCGCGATCCTGGAGACCCGGAATCGAATCCCACATCGGGTTCCCGGTGCATGGAGCCTGCTTCTCCCTCTGCCTATGTCTCTGCCTCTCTCTGTCTCTCTCTGTCTCTCTCTCTCTCTCTCTCTCTCTCTCTCTCTCTGTGACTATAATAAATTTAAAAAAAAATCAAGAGTTGTACGCTAACCCTCTGAGCCACTCAGGCACCCCTAGGTTTTTTGTTTTGTTTTTTGTTTTATGTTCCAGAATCCAATCCAGGATTTCAGGTGGCATTTTTTTTAAGATTTTATTAATTTATCTACTCATGAAAAACAAACAGAGAGAGGCAGAGACACAGGCAGAGGGAGCCGGATGTGGGACTGGATCCCAGGACTCAGGATCATGACCTGAGCCAAAGGCAGATGCTCAACCACTGAGCCACCCAGGTGCTCCTGAAGGTGGCATTTAATTGTCATGTTCCTTTAGCTTTCTTTGATCCTTAACCAGTTTCCTTGCTTTGTCAGTATTTCAAGACATTTACATTTTTGAATAGTCCACATCAATTATATTGCAAAATGTCCCTTCATTTGGGTTTGTCTGATGTTTCTTCATGATTAGATTCAGGTTTGACATTTTGGGGCAGGAATATCACAGAGAGATCCTGTGTACTTCTCAGAGTATCCCGTGATGGATATGTGATGCTGGTTTGTCTCTTCCTTCGTGTGTGTGATCATTTGGCTAAGGTAATGTCTGCCACATTTTTCTTTTTTAAAAGCTATGCGATCCATCTGATACCAAACTCATAAGCAACATAAGGGAAAAAAACCCTGTGCATCAAAATTAAAAGCTTTTGTGCATCAAAGGACGCTATCAAGAGAGTGCAAAGACAACTCACAGAATGGAAGAAAATTTTTGCAAATCATATATCTGATAAGGGCTTGCTATCCAGAGTATATGGAGAACTCCTACTACTCAACAACCACAAACCTCAATTCAAAAATGGGCAAAGGACTCAAATAGACATTTCTCCAAAGAAGCTATACAAATGGCAAATAAGCATAGCGAAATATGCTCAGCATCGCTAGTGTCTGGAGGAAATGCAAATGAAAGCCACAATGAGATACCACTTCACAACCTTTATGATGGCTACTATCAAAAACAAAAGAAAACAACCACCCATAGCAGTAAGTGTTGGCAAAGATGTAGGAAAACTGGAACCCTTGTACATTGCTGGTAGAAATGGAGAATGGTGCAGCCACTGTGGAAAACAGTTTGGTGGTTCCACAAAAAAGTTAAATGTAGAATTACCACATGATACAGCAGTTTTATGTTTGACCATATATTCCAGGTAACTGAAAACAGGGATTCAAATTCCTGTACGCTAATGTTCCTAGCAGCATTATTCACAGTACCCAAAAGTCCAAATGTCCCTTAACTGATGAATGGCTAAACAAGATGTAATATATACAATGCAATGTTCTTCAACCTTAATAAGAAATTCAATTCAGGGGACATCTGGGTGGCTCAATGGTTGAGCATCTGGCTTCAGCTCAGGTCATGATCCCAGGATCCTGGGATCAAGTCCCACGTCGGGCTCCCTGCATGGAGCCTGCTTCTCCCTCTGCCTGTGTCTCTGCCTCTCTCTCTCTCTCCTGTCTGTGTATTCTAAAGAATAAATAAAAAATCTTTAAAAAAAAAACCCAAAATCTTTAAAAAATAGAAACCTCAAAACAGCCCTGTGATGTAGGTATTAATATTGTCAATCCCATTTTAAATATGAGGAAATTGGGCAGCCCAGGTGGCTCAGCGGTTTAGCACCGCCTTCAGCCCAAGGCCTGATCCTGGACACCTGGGATCGAGTCCCACGTTGGGTTCCCTGCATGGAGCCTGCTTCTCCCTCTGCCTGGGTCTCTGCCTCTTTCTCTCTCTTTGTGTCTCTCATGAATAAATGAATAAAATCTTTAAAAAAATAAATATGAGGAAATTGAGGTACACAGAAGTTGAGCAACTTGCCCCAGTCACGCAACTATTGTAAATGATGGAGTTGAGATTCTAGGCCAAGCATTCTGGTTCCAGAGTCAATGCCTCAAGGCACTATACTATGCTGCATTCATGTAGTGTATAGAGAGGTATAGAAGAAAACACATTTCTGGGGAGGCAAGTATGATGAGTTTGGATTTTCCATGGAGACTGGATTTTATCTGGAGTATTTTCATTTCTTGCAAGGACAAGAAATTCATGTAGTATTACATAACTTAAAATAATTAAAGAGAGTAATGTATAACAATGGGAAAAATGGGCAAAAGATTTGAACAGACTTCACAAAAGCTGCTATTCAGATGGCTTTCACATCCATGAAAAGATGCTCAACCTCAGGAATCATTGGGGAAAGACAAATTAAGACTACAAAAGATACAACTACACAATCATTAGAATGGCCAAAATTAAATTTAAAAGATAGAAAAGGTGGATCAGCTGAAATTCTTACACATGACTCCTGGGATGAAAATTAGTATATCCGCTTTGGGGAAGGTGAACACACGTGCACTCTGTGACCAGCAGTTTCACTCAGGTACTTAGCTAGCAGAAATGAATACATATGTTTACCAAAAGTCTTTTTAAAAATCAATCTTTCTTTCTTTCTTTCGTTCTTTCTTTCTTTCTTTCTTTCTCTCTCTCTCTCTTTCTCTTTCTTTCTTTCTTTCTTTCTTTCTTTCTTTCTTTCTTTCTTTCTTTCTTCTTCTTTTCTTTCTTTCTTTCTTCTTTCCTTCCTGAGAGTGAGCATGAGCAGGAGGGACAGAGAGAGAGGGAGAGAGACTCTCAAGCAGACTCCTACTGGGAGCTCCATCTGATAAGATGGAGTCTCCCTGAGACTATGACCAGAGCCAAAACCCAGAGTCATATCCTTAACTGACTACACCACCCACGTGCGCCACTAAAAAACATATTCTATTTTTTTTTAAAGATTTGATTTATTCATGAGACACAAAGAGAGGGAGGAAGAGGGAGAAGCAGGCTCCATGCAGGGAGCCTGATGCGGGACTCGATCCCAGGACTCCAGGATCACCCCCTGGGCCGGAGGCAGGCGCTAAACCGCTGAGCCACCCAGGGATCCCTAAAAGACATATTCTAGACTGTCATAACAGCAGTGTTCTTAATAGCCCCAAGGTGGAAATTACCCAGATGCTCGCCGAAACTAGAATGGATCAATACATTTTATTTCATTCACATAGTGAAATACTACGCAGCATTGAGAATGAAAGATCTAGCTATACACAGTAACGTGGATAAGTCTAACAACGTGGATTAAAAGAGTCCACTTGCACACTTTCATTTATATAAGGTATAAAAACGGGCAAAACTAATCTACAGCCCTAGAAATTGGGATAGAGGTTTTCATCGTGAAGGGGAGGAAGTGACTAGAACGGGTTGGGGGGGTTCCTGAGCGATTGGTCACATTCTGTGTTTTTATCTGGGTACAGGTTACGGGGGGGGGTGTTTTTGTGAATTATTCATCGGGCTGTACAGTTGTCATTTGTGTCCTTCTCCGTTCCATATTTCAATTTTCAAATCCTATAGAAATGGAGAGATTCGTCATCCATCCTTCCATCAGATATGTAGTCCGTGCCCACTGTGTGTCCAATCACTGGCGGGGCGGCGGGATCCAGCAGTGCATCCGAGCATCCCCGCCTTCCGTTCCTTCCCCGCGATTGGCTGCCCTTTCGACCAATGGCGAGAGAGTTCACCTCTCTTTGACATTCCCCCGCGGCCTCAGCTAGACGCAGCTTCCCGGCTTCGGATTGTAGGAGGCGCTGTGAGCTCACTGACTTTTGGACGAGCGCAGACCTGGTCCCCACCCTCTGTCAGATTCTTTTCACGCTCTGAGAAATGTAGAGAGAATTTGCTCCAGCACATTCACCCTCTTTGCAAAACTCTTTTGGGGATTTTTTCTGGCTGTGCATTTCTCCAATTAGGGTCCAGAACCCCAGGCCCTGCCTTGTACCTACGCTGCTACTTTGGGTGGTGTGACGTCCAGTCCTCGGGGCCTTTCAGGGTGATGCTTGGGAAATCTTGACAGCGGCCCAGGCCAGCAGTCGGCACTTTTCTCTGTCAGCTAATTGTTTACTCGGTTGTTTATTTATCCTGGAGTGGAAGCTAGCCGGGTGTGCGGGGGCGGCTGCCCCCAGGGAAGCCTGCTTCCTGTGGTTGGCTTGCTCAGCTAACACTGGCCCTCCAGCGCACAGGAAAGAATTGGAGAGCTGGGAAGGCGCTCCTTGAGAGTTCTGAACGAACGTTCACTCAAGGAAACACTGCATGAGCCCTTGCCTCGTGCCTGGACCTGTGCTGGACGCATCAACATTGACTCAGCCCCTGCTCTGCGCTCACTGGGTTCGCAGTCTGCTGGGACAGAAGGACCCGTCACTAGACAGGGACAGCCCAGGATGGTCAGGGATTGTATGGAGGATCCAACAGGGCTATGGGAACGTAGAGGGCGTGCCTGACCCAGCCTGTGGATTAGGAGGGCCTCCTGGAAGAGGGGTCATATGAACTAGCGTCTCAAAGATAGGTAGGAGTTACTCATTAGACAAGAACTGTCTTTTCAGCCATCTCCTTTGTTTAGCATGGGATTTATTCATTTATTTATTAATAAGTATTTATTGTGGGCTATTTGCCAGACTGAAGAACTAGCCAGACAGAACTCCTGCCTTCAGAGGGCTCACACACAAAATGGTGATACCAATAGAGAATTTCAAGCCCTGGTGGAGTGCCATGAAGAAGCAATAAGTGTGTAGTCATCTGACCTCCACTGCCTGAGGTTTAATTTCAAATCTGCCACTGACTAGCTGTGTAACTCTGTGCCTTAGTAGAACCATAACCACTATAATCTACTCATAAGATGTTGAGAATTAAGTGAGTTAATATGTTTAAAGTGTTTAAAATGTCGCCTAGCATAAAATACTGTTTTCATCAAATAAGGACTCCAGCCAAATCTGGGAAGCCACTTTGAGGAAGTGATGTTAAGCTGAGCCTTGAAGGACAGGGTAGAGTTGACAGGCTCCAAAAGACAGAGAGGGACATCTAGGTCCAGCGGGAAACCAGTCTTCTTTATTCTAGGTGCTGCCAGTTCACAGTCTTTCTAAGAATTGGATGACCTGAACATGGCATTAGAGTTATAAAGACATATTAATTTGAGGTGGGGAATCCCTCAAGTGTTCCCTTGTTCCCTCAAGTGATCTAAAAATCATTTACAAACTAAGGTTTGTGGTGACAGCCTAAAGAAAACCTGGGCCACACACTTGATTGGTTTGGCTCACAGTACTTAAAAAACAACAACAAAAATACACAACTAAAAACCGGATTATGTACATAAAAAAATGTTAAGTCGGAAAAGTCAAGGGAAAGGACTCTGATCAGTAAAAAAAAAAAAAAAAAAAAAAACTTTATTTAATGGGATACTTTAAAACTTGAGGGCATAAAGGGTACCTGGATGGCTGTCAGTAGAGCATGCGACTTGATCTCTGGGTTGAGTTTGAACCCCACATTGGGTGTAGAGATTATTTTTTAAAGGATTTATTTTTATTTATGATAGACACACACACACACAGAGAGAGAGAGAGGCAGAGACACAGGAGGAGGGAGAAGTAGGCTCCATGCCAGGAGCCGACGTGGGACTCGATCCCAGGACTCCAGGATCGCGCCCTGGGCCAAAGGCAGGCGCCAAACCGCTGAGCCACCCAGGGATCCCCAGTTTTTTTTTTTTTTAAGATTTATTTATTTTTATTTATGATAGACACAGAGACAGAGATTACTTTAAAAGAATAAATAAAACGTCAGTATTTGTAATTGTGCCTATCAACTTTTCTAAAGTAATACTTTTTAGCACTTTACAAATCTATCTCATTTAATCCTCTCAGCAACCCTACGAGGGAGGTGCGACGATTATTCCATTTTGTGGATGAAGAGACTGAGAAAAAAAAACACGCAAAATGCAATAGAAAACAGCCTTTCTTCATGCATTCCGTAAATATTGACTCCATGCCCAGAACGCTCATCTTCCACCATGCATACTTCCGGAGGGGTCCCAGAGGAACCCCTCCTCAGTTCAGAAGAACTCAAGGGTTACAGCAGTGCCCCTTCCCATCATTACTGTTTACCCTGCACGGGCCAAAACTGACATTTGATTTGCAGTCATTTGCACAATGCTGACTCGGAGGTCAGGGCTGCGTACAGGAGCGGACCCCTGTCTCGCTCCCGGGCCTGGGCGATCACCGAATCCAGAACAAGTCGTATCAACGGGCGCGCTGCCTGCACATTTTCTTCCCTGCGGAGGGAAAGAGCACGCGCTTCCGAGCCCTGCCCCTCCTTCCGGAACGACAAATTACTAGGCTTGGATTGGGCTGGGGAGGGCCACGCCTCCTCGTGTCCTCCAATCAACTCCCTCGCTGGGTGTTCTCCCTTCCCTTCAGCCCCGCCCCACCGCCCCACGTTACGTCGCTCCATCTCACCTCCTCCGTTATCCCAGGGGCTGAGGCTCGCGCGGCAAACCCACCTCCCCTTACCTCCCATTGGCTGGTCAGGTCCCGCGCGAGCGGGATCGCGCCCTTCGCCCCCGCCCCCAAAGCCGGGCCATGCCTCTCCCCTCCCGCTTTCTCCACGAACCCCCACAAGGAGGGGTCGGCTGCTTCTGGCGCGCGCAAGAGCGCGCGCGACTCCCGCGGGCCACTCCCTCCGCCTTGCGCCAGGCAGTCCCTCCCGCGCACGCGCACTTGCCCGCCCCATTCCCTTTGCCTGCTCGCAGGCTGCCTGGTGCTGTCTCGCGCCGCAGCCACCGCAGTAGCGGCATTTCTTTGGGGCGCACGCGCATTATGGTCTCCGCGCTCGTTCCCAGCCAGAGGCCGCGGTAGTGGCACTGAGCCCCTTGGGCGCATAGCCGCCCTCACTTCGTCTCCTGCCCGGCGCCGGTCATCCTCTGGCGGCGCGCACCCCGGGGCCGTTATCCTCTCGCAACGGTCCGCACGCCACGCACGCGCAGTAGCGAGGAGCGCGCGCGCGCGGGAGCGGCGGCCGCAGGAAGGAGGTGCCGCCGTCGCCATTGCGAAGGAGGGAGGGAGCGAGCGAGCGAGGCTGGTCCGCCCTCCCCTGGTTCCCGCCCCTCCCCCCTTCCCCTCCCCGCCCCCCCGCCCCGAGGGAGAGCCGCGGCGCGGCGGGAGGAGGAGGTGGAGGAGGCGGAGGAGGGAGCCTGCGAGGGAGGGTCCGCCCGGCCCCCCGCCGCCGGAGCCGCCGCCGCCGCCGCCGCCGCCTCAGCCGCCGCTGGACGAGGAGCAGCAGAACATGGCGCCGGGGCCGCCGTCGTCGCTGCTGGGATCCTGGAGGCCGGAGCCGCGCTGAGAGCGCCCAGCTGGTGAGTGCGCGAGCTCGCGGGCCCCGGCGGCGAGGCCGGGCGCCGCCCCGCTGCGGGGTCCAAGGGGAGGCGGGGACCGCGGGGCCCGGAGCCCGCGAACAATGGAGGAGCCGGAGGGGGAGGGGAGGGAGCGGCCCCCCAGGCCCCCCGGGCCCCGCCGTCCCCGCTGCTTCGCGCTGCGGCCCGGCCCGCGGGGCCCGCCCGCCCTTTTGGACCTGTCCCTGCTCGCCCCAGGCCTGCTGTCCCCGCGTCTGCCCCCACCTTCCGACCCCTTTGGGATCTCGGTGTCTGTCGCGGCCACCCCCTCCTCACTTAAGCCACTCTGCTCCCAATTCTGCACCTCCCCCTTCCCTCTTCCGCCCTCGTTAATGCCCTTCGCCCCTCCAGGACTCTGCAGTGCTCTTGGGACCCACCTCCTCAGTGACCCTTCTGCATCCCTGAATTCTGGACCTTCACTTTGGGATTCGTGACCCTCCTGCCCCTCTTCGATTCTACTCTCACCACCTTCCAGATCTGTTGCCTTTTTTGACCCGTTTACTGTTATCCGCCGCCCTCTGTTGCACCCCCAGGAACTGTCCCTTTAGGACCTGCAGTTCCACCTCCTTGGAGATCCATCTGAGACCTTGTTCGTCTTGGCACTGCTTGCCCTTAGGTCTCCTTGGAGTTAATTCCACCTCCCTCTTGGGCTCTACTGCCCACTTGGGGGGCCTGCTGCACCCTAGGGATGTTCCTCAGCTCTCCGACCCTTCCATGCCTCAGTTCGGCCCCTTGCCCCCTCTCGGACTCAGATGCACCATGCTTGCCTCCTCCGCTTCTCAGATCTTGCTCCCATTTGCCATTCAGACCTTTATTTCTCTTCCAAACCTTTCTACCTTTCCGATCTGCCCTTTGCCCAATCTCAGATCTTGCTGTGCCCCTAACCTGATTGCTTTTCGACTCTGCCTTCCATGAAGCAGCCTCCTCCCCTCCCGAAACCCTGCAGCTCTCATTTCTGCCATTCACTTCTCTGACCTCCCTAACTCAGCCTGCCCGCAGCCTCCGTGCTGCCCTGCAGGCCCCAGTTCTGCCCAGTGTTCTTGAGGTTTCCTCTTCTCCACCTCCTCGTTGGCACTGTAGAGCTGCCTCATTCATTCGCTCCCCCTTTCTTTGACCTGTTTCCCCTTCACTTGTTCTCTGCTTGAGATCTGCTTCTAGCCTCCTCTTTGCTCTGAGTCCTCTCCTCTCTATTTTGGCTCTTCTTAAACTTGCCCTATACCTCGGTAAATCTTTGATAACTTCCCTGACCCATCACCCCTTTCCTTCCCATTTTGCTGCATCTCACAGACCTGCCCCAGATCCTTTTTTGCATCTGCTCAGCTCTGTCTCATCCGCTCTAACGTTTTCCTCCCAGCTCTGCCCTTTTTGGAGCTGTCCACTTGCCCACCTATCTTTTTGACCCATTTTAACTTTACTATTGCTGTTCCCTCTTGGAATGGCTTCTTTAATCCTGGTCTTCCTGTAATTGCATCCCACCTGTGTTGTCTCTTAATTCTGGTTTTCCACCTGGACCTCCTTCTCCCCCCACCATTTTGATTCAGATCTCAACCTCCACTCTTTCCTTTCTTGTATTTGTTCTCCCTCCTTTGTCCTTTTACCTCCTTTTTGAGTTCTCCTTCTCCCAGTTCTGCCCAATAGTAAAGAGATCTTCTCAACCATTCTTTCCTATCACTGGCTGCCTCCCCACTCCCCAGCTCCCTCTTGGAGCCATCTCAGTTCTTGGATAGATTTTCCCTCTGCTTTTGGTAACCATTTCCCAATTCTGTTCCTTGTTGACTTGTTTCCTCACCTTTTCTTTCCCTTTGTATCCTGTCAAGCATCTTCTTTCCTGTTTGGTTCCTGTCAGGCTTGTTTCTCCCAGCTCCCTACCCTTGACCCGCCCATTCCCACTGAGTGCTTCCCCTCTTGAGGCTTGTGTTCCTCTAGCATCCAGTCTTCAGCATTCAGAGGGGAAGGGTCTGAGTTGAGCCTAGGGTTCTCTAGGCTCTGGTGTAGACTGCAGATTCACTTGGCACCCTCACCCTCAGGGTTTTATTCCCAGAGATCCTGTGAGATCTGGGTAGATAGGTGGGGGTTGGTTGGCTGGTTATTGCTCTCTGGAGTCTTGGGAGTGTCTCCCCCATTTTCCCTACTTCTACCAAGGTTAGTGGTGGTGAGGGGGGTAGATTTCTTTCCATTGCCCCAATTTTTTTTTTTTTCTCCTCTTTTCTATCTTGCTCCCCAGCCCGTTTCAGATCCCTGGACTTTGCATCTTTGTGTCCTTCGAGACAGGAGAGTGCAGCTGCTCACAGGTCATTCTTTTAATTCCCTCCCTCCTTCTCTGAGCTATTGTAAAGAGACAGTTGTACCCTCTCTCTCCTTCCACCTCCAAGGCCTTGGGAGAACTTAGAAGTGTGCTTTTTCCCCCTTCTCCCCCACCCCCACCCCATGACAATCTTATTTTTGTTTTATCTCTGGCTGGGGAAATGCTAGTTCTCAAGTTCTCCCCAATCCCACTGGGGGTTATGGCCACATTTGGTGTTTACTGCTCTGGGGCTGCAAAAGCTGCAGTGTTGCCTTCCCTAATGGCCTCTGGTTTGTAGTGTGATCTTTGGGAGGGTGGGCTTATTTCTTTTCACCTCTGCCCCAGGAAGGCTCCAGCTTCCTGGTCTTAAATAATTAGGGCCTGAGTTTGGAAAGCCCGTTGCGGTTGTTTGTGGAAAGAGAGAGTGCCAAGTGTCACTCAGATTTCTGCCCTCTGGTATTGCAGGCGCTCTCCACCAGGGGAGTTGAATGCCTCTGGGCAGATCCTTGCTGGAGTTGGGGGTGGGGGCGCTCTTTGGTGTAGGAGTATGTGGGTGGGCCCTGACACTCTCCAAGCCTTGTGAGTGACCTGATTTGGTAGAGTGAGGAAAGGGTGCCAGGAACTGGCTGATACGATGAGATTTTTTGGTTTTATTACCTGAGAAATGTACCTTAGCTGTGGAGCTTTTTCTTCAGTGATCTTATGATAGGGGTGGGGTTTAGGAAATTTATTCAGAGAAAGAGGTGTTTTTTTTGCAGAAAAGCCATCTAACCATTTTTTGTCCTTAACTTGGGAAAGAGAACCTTTGTATGTTCTAGGTTTATTTATTTTATTTCTTAAGTAAATCAAAAGCCTGATTCCCTCCCCCCCCCTTTCGCGTGGCCCAGGGCAATTGCATATTAAAACAGCCATCCAGCTGTGAAGGAACATTTACTGGAAGGACTTTATTTCTTAACTGAGCTATGATCAAACTTTGTTTACTTCAGCACTTATTTAGAAATAGTTTTGTGTGAACACTTGAAATAAAAAAGCGTTAACTGTTATCTACAGAATTGGACCATTGACTCCTCAAATGTTAGGGTATTTGTATATGATATAGTAAAAGAGGGACTAGATCATAGATCTAGTAATTCCCGTAGCTTCTGAGTTCTTAGGACTTTAAATTTTTTTTTTGAGATAATATTTATGAGAGAGAGAGAGAGAGAGAGAGAGAGAGGCAGAGACAGAGATACAGGCAGAGAGAGAAGCAGGCTCCATGCAGGGAGCCCAATGTGGGACTCATCCCGGGACTCCAGGATCACGCTCCCAGCCGAAGGCAGGAGCCAAACTGCTGAGCCACTGAGGGATCCCCAGGACTTTAAATTTTCTGACAAGCAGAGTCTGGTGATTTTAATTACCTATAGTGTGTGTCTTCATCATTATTGACTTAAGAATTTCAGTTCATCTGGTCCATTCATTTTTGAATTTTGGCCTTGTGAATCATTATTCATTCTATGAATTTATTTTAGAGTTTATGTTTTCCATGTTGGTATAAATAATTTTCTTCTTTTTTAAAAAAATATTTATTTATTCATGAGAGACATACGGAGAGAGAGAGTCAGAAACACAGGCAGAGAGAGAAGCAGACTCCATACTGGGAGCCCCATGCAGGACTGGATCCCAGTCCTGATCCTGGGACTCCAGGTCATGCCCTTGGCCAAAGGCAGAGACGCTCAACTGCTGAGCCACCCAGGATCCTTTGTTTTTTATTCTTAATGGGGAAGTAATAGCTAATTAAGAAGACAACTGTGTGTGCAGCACTGCTGAAATTTGTGTTTTAGAGTTTTTTAACATCATTGGCAGCATAGAAAGTTTCTTCATAGCCAAAGCCAAAGTTTATATAATTTGAAGAGAGGAGACAGAACAACAAAGGACTGAGTTTTCTTCCTAAACTGGTAATTGCTGTTACAAAGATTGTCATGTTTCTCTAATGGTAGCTGAGACTCCAACCTCAGTGTCAACATTTGCTTTCATGATGGAATTGGGTGCTACAGAAATCTGAGGTGGTAGCCTTGGCCTTCTGGAACAGTTAACATGCCAGTTGGGGGTGGGGTGTGGAGCAGGAGATAGTAGTAGATGACTCTTCAACCAAGTAGCAGATCTTCAGGGGCTCCTGCAGTGCCTAGAAAATCTCTGTAATACTAGTCTGATCAAAGTTTTTCTCTTCCTTTTTTTTTTTTTTTTTAATTTTTATTTACTTATGATAGTCACACACAGAGAGAGAGAGAGGCAGAGACACAGGCAGAGGGAGAAGCAGGCTCCATGCACTGGGAGCCCGACGTGGGATTCGATCCCGGGTCTCCAGGATCGCGCCCTGGGCCAAAGGCAGGCGCCAAACCGCTGCGCCACCCAGGGATCCCCCTTTTTTTTTTTTTAAACTATTCTTTTGACCATATCCCCCTTTTCTTTTTCTTTTTTCTTTTTCTTTTTTTATATCCCCCTTTTCTTTTCCATCTTCTTGGCACAATAAGGCCAAAGCATTTAGGATAGTTAAAAAATAATCAGAAAATAGTCATTCTTCTCAATACATGTTACTTGGAAGAAGTTGTCCGCGTGTAAATCCATGGGCCTGATGGTAACTTTTGGCAAAGGACAGTCTAGGAGAAGTGAGGGATTCACAGATGACTGTAAAACTGCAGCCTCATAGGTGTTTCTTCAGACTTTGTGTGATAGGGAGATACAGCAGGTCAATATAGAGATTGACATGGTGAGAGAGTGTTTGTCCATCTCCCTCTAGTCTCTTCTGTTTTCACATCTTCAGTTTGTGGGGGCCTTCTGAGAGGTGGTAAGCTTCCTGCAGGGCCTTCCTGTGATCCACTATGACTATTGTCATTCACCACCTGGGTGCCTTAATTTACCCAGTCTGTGTGACATTTTATTGACCATCTAGTCTAGTTGTTTAAAATTTCCTTTTTACACTATATGAAATACATAAGCTTGGAGAGTCTTGAAGAGGAAAGGTGACTAGCAGAAATCCCTTGGATTTGGAGCAACACAGCTTGAAAACCTGTGCCTAGTCTAGCCTCCTGATTTAAGCTGGGAAAATGAACTTGCACGGAGCATGGTAACAGTTTTCCTGTCATAATTGAAGGAATATTGGAAGTAGAGGCAGAAGGCCTTCTGGTCTAGGCCTTAACCTAATTCGTGGGAACCTTGAACAAATCACTTCACCTCTCTGGGTTTCACATTCCTAGTATGAAGTCTAGTGTGCTGTCCAGCTCTGGTTGTAGAGTATTGTCCTGGACCACATACCAAGTTAGAGCTGGGACTGGGACTAGACTCCTGGTCCTGCTCTTTACCCCTCCATCGCCTCCACCCCTCCCCCTCATCTCCACATCGATCCTGTGGCCCAGAATTGGCTCTTTCTCTGGGCTCTTTCTCTGAGGGATGCAGTAAATTGAACTGGATTGCCTTTGTTGTATACTTTTTTCAAACATAAACACCGTCTCTTTTTCAGCCATTCATGTGAAAATTAGTTTATAATTTTTGGGGAAAGGGGCACCCAGATTGTATTCACTACCTAAGTAAAACCATATACCTCTTTTAAAAGCAATATGGAATCTTTCAAGCTGAGTCATTGTTGACGTACACTCTCAAATAGCTGTGTCTGAATAGCACTTGAATTGCTAGTATTAAGAAATGCAAACAAATCATTCATGTTCATCTTCCTGGAAGTTTATTTCTATTTAATTTTTGATACAATGCTTTAATGAGGTTTTGTCTATGAAGAATTCTTGAAAATAACTTTTGGCATCTGTCAGTCGGATTTTCATTTATTTGCTTCTATGGTGCTAAGAAGCACCATTAAGTTGATATATTAGCAGAAAACCAGGTGCTTTCAGCCATGAACCATCATCACAGGAAAGTAATATTTACTTTAGTTGAAAATAGCCAGACTTGCCTATCTCCTTCATCTTCCTTTATTGAAATGAACATTTTCTTTTTTTTCTTTTTTAAATTTTTAAAAAATTTTTTTATTTATTTGTGATAGTCACACAGAGAGAGAGAGAGAGAGGCAGAGACATAGGCAGAGGGAGAAGCAGGCTCCATGCACTGGGAGCCCGACGTGGGATTCGATCCTGGGTCTCCAGGATCCCGCCCTGGGCCAAAGGCAGGCGCTAAACCGCTGCGCCACCCAGGGTTCCCTGAACATTTTCATTTATGAAATTTGTGGCAGTTGTGACTGTTGCATTATGCATCTGTGATATTTCATACCTTTTTTGCTCTCCTAGTGTGCATTCTTACCTGGAAAATGTCCTTTTGCTGGTCACTATGGTAATATTTGCACTTAGAAATCAAATTTGAACAACTGAGAGGCAGCTTCCTATGGTGTAAAGAATATTGAATTGATAATGAAGAACCTCTGGTCTAGCTCCAGCTCTGCTGCTTACTAGCTGTATGACTTTGGCCAAATCATTTTCACTTCCCTGGGCTACAGTTTCTTTATTTGAAAACTGAAGGGATTATACTAGTTGGTTCCCATTCTGCCTTATTTTATAGATGATAATACTTGATTGTTTCCACTTTCCAGGTAGTAAACTCCTTGAGGGTGTTTCTTTTATATCTTGTTACACCTAGCAAAATACCTTATATATAGTAGGCCCTACTACATATATGTTGATTGAACCCAAACAAGTGCCAAAGCCCTTTTTTCTCTTTTGTTGGGGTAGGTGGGTGGAGAGATGTGCACCAACGATAATGGCCATTTTTAGGCTTTAAACTCTCAGAGGGCATGCCCTCCTGGTCATCATTTAATTCTCATATATACATAAGAGAAGTATCCTAACCAGGGTTACACAGCTGAGAGTTTGAGAGCTGTGTTATAAATCCGTGTCTGTCTTATTTCAAGATCTGTGTTTATTTTATTAGTGCCTTGTTTCTTTGGGATATAAGAATAAGCTATAGGTTCATCCTCTTAAAGAATTTATAGTCAGTTGTGAATGATTAGCTATATGTAATGTAGGGTGGGTTGAGGGGAGTAAATATTGAATAGAGTATTCTGATGAATTTGTGTTTTTTTGTTTTTTGTTTTTTTTTTAAGATTTTATTTATTCATGAGAGACAGAGAGAGATAGAGGCAGAGACATGGGCAGAGGGAGAAGCAGGCTCCCTGTAAGGAACCCAATGCAGAGGACTCAATCCCAGGGCCTGGGATCATGCCCTAAGTCAAAGGCAGATGCTCAACCGCTGAGCCACACAAGTGTCCCTCAATTGAGAAAACTTTGGGCAACTAGGAATGTATAGGCAAAACTACACCTAGCCCCTTGACTTATTTGTGTAGAACTTACTACAATGCTTTTTTCAAAAACTGGGAATCAGAAAGTTGTTAAATAATGTTAGGGTGAAAATATGCTGGGCAGCTACAGCTAACAGCCCCTTGAAGTATAAAAAACTTAAAAAAAGTTTTTTCCATTTAAAAGAAAGGTCAGAATCATGGCTTCATCTATTGTATGAAGTACTGCAGTACTTAGGAATAAGACAAAAGAAAATGATTACCATTAATTGCCGTGGGCAATTAAAAAGGATTCTTTGTTCGGTAACAAATTGATTGTGTACAAATGGAAGCCAGTACTGCATTAATACAAGATTATTAGATTCTCAAAATCTGTATCTTTAACTAGAGTGGCTTTCACTTCAAGGGAATTATTTCACTGGGAGTAGTATACTTTTAAATGTTTGATGATAAAAGTATCACTAGGTCTTTATTTTCCAAAAATGTTAGGTTTGTAGGTAGAAGCCTGGTGGATGCTACTTTTGTGATATAATTTTTTCTCTCTCTCTCTCTTTTTTTTTAAAGATTTTATTTATCCATGAGAGACCCCCAGAGAGAGGTAGAGACATAGAGAAGCAAGCTCCCTCTGGGTAGCCCAAAGTGGGACTTGATCCTGGAACCCCGGGATCATTCCCTGAGCTGAAGCCAGACACTCAACCACTGAGCCACCCACGTGCCCCTGTGATATCATTTCTTTTTCTTTTTTTTAATATTTTATTTATTTATGATAGACATAGAAACAGAGAGAGAGGGGCAGAGACACAGGCGAAAGGAGAAGCAGGCTCCATGCCGGGAGCCCGACGCGGGACTTGATCCCGGGACTCCAGAATCACCCCTGGGCCAAAGGCAGGCACTAAACCGCTGAGCCACTCAGGGATCCCTGTGATATCATTTCTAATGGCCTGAAATAATTAAATACTTTTTTTTTTTTTTTTTTTTTTTTTAAATTTTTATTTATTTATGATAGTCACAGAGATTGAGAGAGAGAGAGAGAGGCAGAGACACAGGCAGAGGGAGAAGCAGGCTCCATGCACCGGGAGCCCGACGTGGGATTCGATCCCGGGTCTCCAGAATCGCGCCCTAGGCCAAAGGCAGGCGCCAAACCGCTGCGCCACCTAGGGATCCCTAAATACTTTTTGAATGCTGCTGACTTCTCAGAGATTTTTTTCCTCTGATTGATAAGTCACTAGAGGAATGCAGATAAAACCTTTGGTAAATGAGGAAAAAGGGGAAAGGGCTTCTCAGGGCTTAGTCAGTGAGTGAGTCTCTGCCAGTTGGTGTATGCCCAGCATTAGCCAACATCCATAAAGGCTTAAATGGCAACATTAGCTAACATACTTGTGATTGTGATTTCTTTTTTTTTTTTCCTCCATAGCTGTGATTTCATGTTTTGTGTGAATACAAGGAATACATATAGGGATCCCTGGGTGGCTATATGCGGTTTGGCGCCTGCCTTTGGCCCAGGGTGCGATCCTGGAGACCTGGGATCGAATCCCACGTCGGGCTCCCGGTGCATGGAGCCTGCTTCTCCCTCTGCCTGTGTCTCTGCCTCTCTCTCTCTCTGTGACTATCATAAATAAATAAAAATTAAAGAAAAAAAAGTCAACATTTAAAAAAAAAAAGGAATACATATATTTTCTCCCGTACAGATCCTCTTTAAATTTTTTTTTTCAACAATTTTTTTTCAGATTTTTAAAAACTTATTCATGAGAGACACAGAAAGGCATAGAAACAGGCAGAGGGAGAAGCAGGCTCCCTATGGAGAGCCCCATGCAGGACTCGACCCCAGGACCCGGGATCGTGACCTGAGCCAAAAGCAGACGCTTAACCAACTGAGCCACCCAGGCATCCCAAATTTTTAATTTTTATTAAAAAAAAATTAAGGTGCAACTTACATGTAGAAAAGTACATAAATCTGAAAGTGTACCTTTCTGAATTTTCTACATATTGTCCAGACCTCTTTTTTGTATGGGGCATCACTTCCTTTTCTACACACTCCTTAAGTTGAAATTTATTTGAGCATCTCCATGTGTGAGGCATTTTAAGTCTTGATTTTACTAAAGGAATGTGAATTGTATAGAGTGATGTTTGTAACTTTTCCAAGTTTGTTAAGGTTACATATCTGATAAAGAATGGGATTATAGTGGAACACCTGGGTGGCCCAGCAGTTGAGCGTCTGCCTTCAGCTTAGGGTGTGATCCTTGGAGTTTCGGGATCGAGTCCCATATCAGGCTCCATGCATGGAAGCTGCTTCTCCCTCTGCCTGTGTCTCTGCCTTTCTCTATGTCTTTCATGAATAAATAAATAAAATCTTAAAAAAAAAAGAATCGGATAATAGTGATCTGGTACAAATTACCACAAGTGACAAAAGCATTCTTTTAATAACAAATCTTCCCTATTTGTGTTGTAATTCCAGAGTTTTTGGGTCTCTGTTTGCTGGGAATTAAAAGGAAATAGGTAGTGGTCACTGCTGGTGGTATATGATCAGGACTGTCAGGCACAAAAACTTGGTGTGAACTTTCTGGAAAGCATTTTGGCAAGGTTTTATTTAAAATTTTTAAAATATTTTATTTATTCATGAGAGACACACAGAGAGAGAGAAAGAGAGAGGCAGAGACACAGGCAGAGGGAGAAGCAGGCTCCACGCAGGGAGCCTGACATGGGACTCCATCCCTGGTCTCCAGGATCAGGCCCTAGGCTGAAGGTGGTGCTTAAACTGCTGAGCTACCCGGGCTGTCCTTAGCAGGATTTTAAGACATAAAATCCTTGATCAACTTATAGGAATCTAGATGGACCAAGAAATCGAGATGAGGACCAAGATTATATACAAAGATCTTAACTATAGTGATGTGTATAAAAAATAAACAATTTAAATCTTTTAACCTTAGAGGAATGATTGCTTTATTGAAAAGTATGGAGTCATTTTTAAAAAGGATGTTTTTTGGAGAATTCTTGACGTGGGAAAGTACACACAAAATAAAATTAAGTATGAGAAAAAAGCAGGATATAGAACTATAAACAGTATGATTCCAGTTGTTTTAAAATATATATGGGAAAAAGCAAAAGCAACATGCTAAAGTGCTGTTTGTATTTATCTTTGTGTTGTAGAATTTTGAGTGAAATTTTTTCCTGAGTTTTCCACAATGATTTTACTATTTTTTAAACAAAGGTTTTTTTTTTTTTCTTTCCTCCCTGTATGGTTATGTTATGTTTGGTGTTTATTATAAACACATGAAGAAAAAATTGAGCTGAAAAGCAAGAAATTAGTCGTTATGAGATCTGGTGGACTCTAGTACCTTTGAAGGTTAAGGCAGTCTCCCTTTCTTAGAACAATAATTGATTATTAGCAGCATTACCAGTTAATAGCAACAGCATGCTCATTGTGTACCAGGAGACTACCAAGTGTTCCCTCTATCCTCCTCACAATAACCCTCTGAGGTAGGTGGTATTTCATTTTGTAGCCAGGGAACTGGGGCTTCCATAGGGGACTTGCCCAAGGTCACGCAGCTGGTATAGCTGAGGCACTGTGGTTCAGAGCCTTGGCTCTATACTGACTCCTGCGGTGTGCTATCCACTTCATAGAATTGAGTGCACCCCAGAGATGAGAAGAACTTTTAAAGTCTGCTTTGTGGCTGATAGGAGAGCTGACCCATCTGTTCTCTTTTCTGAAAGGTGCCCCCCTCCACATGGCTTGTTTTAAGAGAGAGAATCTATTCGTATATTACTTTCTCTTTTCTCAATCAAAATCAAGAATGGACATGGCATACATTAGTTTTATCTTCCCTTTTATGAAACCAAGATTCTTTTAAGATGTAAATAATTTAGGGCTATTAAGCCAAAGAGGGAACAGACTACTTTGTAGTTCCAGAGGATAGAGATCCAGGGAGACAAGTTTCCTTTTTCCTCCCTGTTCAACCAATATTTGGGCGTCTACACTGCTGAAAGTCCTAGTTATATGGAATATGCCTCCTTCTCCCTCAGAGAGTTTATTTATTTATTTTTAATATTTATTTATTTATGATAGTCACAGAGAGAGAGAGAGAGAGGCAGAGACACAGGCAGAGGGAGAAGCAGGCTCCACGGACCGGGAGCCCGACATGGGATTTGATCCCGGGTCTCCAGGATCGCGCCCTGGGCCAAAGACAGGCGCTAAACCACTGCCGCCACCCAGGGATCCCCCTCAGAGAGTTTATATGCCATTTATTAAAACAAAAGCAGGGACACCTGGGTGGCTCAGCAGTTTAGTGCTTGCCTTTGGCCCAGGGCATGATCCTGGAGTCTGGGGATCGAGTCCCACATCAGGCTCCCTGCATGGAGCCTGCTTCTCCCTCTGCCTGTATCTTTGCCTCTCTCTCTCTCTCTGTCTCTCATGAATAAATAAATAAATAAAATAAAAAACAAAAAACAAAAGCAGTTCTTCCCTTACAGGTAACACAAGGAACACCCTGTTTTGGTACCAGAACTTTAAAAATTTAGAAGGCCTATGGCCTGATATATACCCCCCCCCCCCCCCGATCTTATCTTAAAAAATTAGGTGTGACCAAACATTTCAATACAAGAGAGCACGGACGTTTACTTGGAAGATAGATTTCATCTTGTTATGAGAACTTTTTAATAACGTGGTCCAAGTTCATGTTTTATTTCGAATAAGAAGTAATTTGGGAGATGTAAAATTTTACTGTTTTTATTATTGTTAATTAACAAGACGTTCTGCACACACACACAGGCACACACACACAGACACTTATTTATATACTGGTCATTCTTTCCTGAAAGAGAATACCAAAAGACCTGATGTTTAGTTGACATATGAGGGGGTTTACATTCACACATCAGGAAGAAATTGCAAAATAGCTTTGGATTTTTTTTTTTCTGTTTTGTTCTCCCATTTCTTCTGTGAACCTGCTACATTTATCCTAGAACATGTCCAGAGGAACATAATATTTGTTGAATTAAAGGTATATACATTTGGGCAGTCCGGGTGGCTCAGCAGTTTAGCTGCCGCCTTCAGCCCAGGATGTGATCCTGGAGACCCAGGATCCCGTCCCACGTCAGGCTCCCTGCGCCTGTGTCTCTCATGAATAAATAAATAAAATCTTAAAAATATATATACATGATTTTATTTATTTATTCGTGAGAGACACAGACATAGGCAGAGGGAGAAGCACACACTCCACAGGGAGCCTGATGTGGTACTGGATCCCAGGACCCCAGGATCACACCCTGAGCCGAAGGCAGACGCTCCACTGCTCAACCGCTGAGCCACCCAGGCGTCCCTAAAGGTACACATTTTAGAGAGAAACCGGGGTGTGTGTGTGTATGTGTGTGTTTATGTGTGTGCGTGGGGGGGGGCAGTCTTTCAGTTCTTTGATTCTTGGGATTCCTCAAGCTATGTAAAGAACCCTTTCTCCTGTCGGTTTTCATTTTGATTCATACCAACTTTGTTACCTTGGACAAGTCATGTATTTTAATTTAAATTCTTGTCCATAAAATGAGCCTCAATACCTGCTCTTGTGTTGTGATTCTAGATTTTTTTGAGAAGTAAATGCCAAGAATGAACGTGGAAGCCCCATAAGGTTGGAAGGCCTTTCAGTTTTCTGGGAGAATGGAAGAGAACAATTTGGTTAATTAAACCGTTTAAGTAACCAGAGTATTATAGCACTACAAAGGCAGCACGCTGGTATTTTGACTCAGCAGAGCAGTGCATGCTATTGATGTGTTATCTTGTAACTTGCCCCCAGGTAGCAGTCAGTTTTAGGGTCTTATCAGTAAGTGTCTCACACGTCTAAATGTTATAGGTCATAGGCCAAATAGCAGTGGTTGAGGTCTGTTTGCTTTCACAATGTTAGGACTGAGGCCTCAGGTATTCTCATCAAGGCACATGGGCCTCCCCTAGAGTCCCCGTCCTACCTCTTCCCAGCTCTGTGCTCTTAGACAAGACACTTAAACTTTAGTGCCTCAGGCACCTCATCTATAAAAAGGGGAATATAGTGGTGTCTACTCTCAGACTCACTGTGCAATTAAAATGGGTGGTATATTTAAGAAGCTTAAAATAATGCCTGGGTCATGGTAAATGCTATGTTAATGTCATTATTAGTGTAGTGGTTCCTGGACTTGGGTTTTATAGACTAGTTGAATACAGTAGTGGGAAAACACATACAAATTTACTAATTTGTAGTTTTTCCAAGGAGGGCATTAAAAAATAAATGAGAAACTCTCCTTTTATTAAAAATGAGATCCATTGTCAGAATAAAAGGTAGTAGCCTTTCTCAAGGAAGTTGGCAACTGTATATGGACATATGTAGGTATATATTTTTATTATTTTTGTTATTTGATTTTTTTAAATTTATTTTTATTTAATTTTTATTTATTTGTGATAGTCACACAGAGAGAGGCAGAGACACAGGCAGAGGGAGAAGCAGGCTCCATGCTTAAAGCAGGAGCCCGACATGGGATTCGATCCCAGGTCCCCAAGATCGCGCCCTGGGCCAAAGGCAGGCGCCAAACCGCTGCGCCACCCAGGGATCCCTGTTATTTTATTTTTAAATATTTATTTATTTATTATTCATGAGAGGCACAGAGAGAGAGAGGCAGAGACACAGGCAGAGGGAGAAGTAGGCTCCATGCAGGGAGCCCGATGTGGGACTGGATCCTGGGTCTCCGGGATCACACCCTGGGCCGAAGGCTGTACTAAACTGCTGAGCCACCCATATATATTTTTAGATCTCATTTTTATGTAGATTGAGGAAAACTTTGCCACAGGCCAGCACCAATAATGTATGATTAGGTATTTAGGCAGACAGACATAAATTCATGACCCACTCCTCCTTTTATTTTGTCACCTTAAATGAGCTGTTGGACTTCCTGAGTTTTCTCCTGTGTAAAATAAAGATACTAATATCTGCTTCACTGGGTTGTTGTGAGAAACTGAGGTAATGAATGATATGTTTGGCATATAATAAGTGCTAAATTGATAGGCATTGTTATTCTCACATAGGAAGTTAAATATTCATTGGGATCCAGTTGAGTGATATCCACAGTGCTGGGTGCCATTGGGAAATTCAAGAAATTAGGTGTTGTGCTTGATTGCAGAAGTCTCTTACAAGGTATCCTCTGCATCTTTTCCTCTCATTTATTCTCTCAACGAGTCATGAAATGAAAACCTGACTGTTGCATTCCCTTGGTTAAAAACCTTTAGTGCTTTTCTATTGCCTTCTAAAGTGCTTGACTTGGGATCCCTGGGTGGCGCAGCGGTTTGGCGCCTGCCTTTGGCCCAGGGCGCGATCCTGGAGACCCGGGATCGAATCCCACGTCGGGCTCACGGTACATGGAGCCTGCTTCTCCCTTTGCCTATGTCTCTGCCTCTCTCTCTCTCTCTCTGTGACTATCATAAATAAATAAAAATTAAAAAAAAAAAATAAAGTGCTTGACTTGTCATGGGTGCCTAATTAATGCCTGAATGAAGGATAGAGTAATCTAGCTGTGCAGACCAGAGAGATTTTTTTGGGGAAAAAAAACAAAACAAAACACTGATACACTAAGTAAGCATATTGGGGGTCCACAGCTAGATTAGATCCTGGAACTTGAAGTTCTAGCAGCTGTCCTCTATGGCTTTGGGCATTTGAATAGCCTGTAGGACCGGGTTGGAAGGTGTCTGCAAAAGCTTGCTCAACCTGGAACAGATCAGACTTTTCAAACCGCCCCTCCTCATCATATGACAGTCTGCACAACATCCCTCTTCCCTGTGAGCTCACCCCTAGGGAAATCCTTTTCCTTTCCACCAAGTGAAGCTAGGTCCTCAGAGACTCCTGCAGTAATAACCAGTGTTTCCTTAGTCCTTTCCATACGCCAGGCATTGTTTATGCACCTTATATATAGTAACTCAAGTATCAAGGAATACACATAAATAGCCCTCAGAAATAGGTACTTTCCTTGTATCCATTTTATGGATAAGGAAACTGAGGCAGCACATGTTAGGTAGTGTAGTTAGATCAGAAAATAGAACGTTACACCTCCCCCTTCCACCTGCAAAGGACCAAATTTTTTTTTTTAATTTTATTTATTTATTTGAGAAACAGAGAGACAGAGGGAGAAGTAGGCTCCATGCAGGAAGCCCGACATGGGACTCAATCCTGGGTCTCCAGGATCATGCCCTGGCTGAAGGTGGCGCTAAACTGCTGAGCCACCTGGGCTGCCCTTTTTTTTTTTTTTTTTTTTTTTAAATATTTTATTCATACATTCATGATAGACACACAGAGAGAGGCAGAGACAGGCAGAGGGAGAAGCAGGTTCCATGCAGGGAGCCTGATGTGGAACTTGATCCCGGAACCCCAGGATCACACCCTGGGCCCAAGGCAGGTGCTTAACTGCTGAGCCACCCAGGGATCCCCAGGACCAAATTTTTATACAGTTCTCTACTGGGTTGGTTTTGTGTGTGTGCTTTCTTTTCTCTTTCTCTCTCTTTGGGAGTTAATCACCTTCAATTCACATATTGACCTCGATTATTGGGAAATGTTTCTCCCAATGAAAGTTATTTGGATGAGCATAGTGCATTCTTTGGTTTGTCCCCTGATCCTTAGTTTAGCTTACCTGTTAAAGATTTCCAGGATGATCTGGCAGTGAATTCCAGTTCTGTTTTCCCTTTTCCTTTTTTAGTGAGATCCTAATTGGGCTTCATCATCTGTTTTTCTCATTTTACGGTATTTGCATCTAAGTTTATCTCAGCAAAATACAGATCAAAGCCTATCACCCAATTCATTTTTATAGTGTCTCCTTTAAAGTATCTTGCTTTTGGTTTTTGGGGAATTGCCCTGGAAATTTTGGTATTGCATGATGCAGGGAATGGTCAGTGTCATCTGCTGTCTGTTACCAGCCAGCCCGGAATGCTCACTTTAATACCCATTTCAATATATACGTGTCTTTCTGGAAACCTTCCCCAGATCCTCCCTCTCTGTTTCCCAGGTCTGAATTAGCATTAGGGCTTCTTTGTAGATCAGCCTTAATAGAACCTTCTGCACCATTCTTTATGTATCTACTTGAACTGAGCTAGTGGGACTGAGAAACTGAATTTTAAATATTACTTAATTTTTTAAAAAATATTTTTAAAGATTTATTTTATTTTTATTTATTCATGGAGACAGAGAGAGAGGCAGAGACACAGGCAGAGGGAGAAGCAGGCTCCATGCAGGGAGCCTGATGTGGGACTTGATCTCAGGTCCCCATGATCATGCCCTGGGCTGTAAGGCAGCGCTAAACCGCTGAGCCACCGGGCTGCCCTTAAAAAATATTTTATTTGAGAGAGAACATGAGTGAAAAGGGAGAGGGAGAAGCAGACTCCCCACTGAGCAGGGAGCTGACATGGGGCTCGATCCCAGGACCTGGGGATTATGACCTGAGCTGAAGCTGCCTTCCCTTAACCCACTGAGCTACCCAGGTGCCCCTACTTAATTTTTTAAAAATATATTTTTAAAAATATTTTATTTATTTATCCATGAGAGACCTGGAGAGAGGCAGAGACATAGGCAGAGGGAGAAGCAGGTTCCCTGTGGGGAGCTCAATGCAGAACTTGATCCCAGGACTCTGGGATCATGACCTGAGCCAAAGGCACATGCTCAACCAGTGAGCCACCCAGGTGCCCCTCCTATGTATTTGATGAATGCTTGACAGGCAGCCCTCACTGGCTGAAATAATAAGGAAAATTAAAATATTCCTTAAATTCTTTTTTTTAATTTTTAAAATTTATTTATGATAGAGAGAGAGAGGCAGGCTCCATGCACCGGGAGCCCGACGTGGGATTCGATCCTGGGTCTCCAAGATCTCGCCCTGGGCCAAAGGCAGGCGCCAAACCGCTGCGCCACCCAGGGGTCCCTATTCCTTAAATTCTACCTTCCAGGGATAACCATTGTTTAAAAAAAAAAAAAAGACAACAAACACAATTGTTAAGATCAACTTTTTAAATTTTTATTTGACAGCACAAGCAGAGGGAATGGCAGGCAGAGGGAGAGGGAGCCTGACGTGGGGCTCAATCCCAGGACTCTGGGATTATGACCTGATCCAAAGGCAGATGCTTAACCGACGGAGCCACCCAGGCACCCCCAATTGTGTTTTAATTGTAGAAAAAATTGTCAATTTCATTGACATTGCAGTGATTTCTGCACAGGATTCATCTTTGATTCTAAAAATCAACTTTTTAAAAAAGTTTATTTATTTTAGTAATCTCTACATCCAGTGTGAGGCTTGAGCTCATGACCCTGAGATCAAGAATCGCATGTTCTTCTGACTTAGCTAGCCAGGTCCCCATCTAGAAATCAACTTTAATTAAGGTTGTTGCAGGTTTGGGAATTTTAGGAGATGGAGGCTTAGAATGCAGGTCAGAAACGTAACAGAAATAAGTATGACTAATTTTGGTTAAGTGCCTTTATAAAGACTGTTGTGACATAATGGAATTCTGTCCGGACTCTTAGAGTTCTTAGTGAAAATCTAGGAAAGAGGATGAATCATCCTTCTTTCCTCTTCCATAGCCCAGATGATTTTGCCAGCATTTTGTTTTGAGGATGAGTTGAACGTTCAGGGGATTTTGGCTTGACTCCTTGAGTTGATTAGGGTATCTGGAGCAAAGAAATTAAAGGGATTTATTACTTGCTAGCAAGATTGAAGAAGTAGAAACGGATCTGCTTGAATTTATTTTCCATTGTAAAAGCATTTCCTTAAGACAAATTCTAAATCTAAAGTCATTTCAAAATAAGTTGTTGTTGTTGTGTTATTTAGTTGTGTGTGTGTGTGTGTGTGTTTTAAGCTAAGAAGAGCAAAAGCATTTGAGGGCTGTGACTTTAGGAAGGGGTAAGCATACATAAATTCGGCTTATATAAGGGCCCTCCAGGAGTTCTGCCTGTCTCTGTCTACTTCCCTCCTTAAATTCAGTGTTCCACCCACATCAAGTGACTGTAGCTCTCCCAGATATCCTGCTTCTGGGCCTTTTGCATATACTGTTTCCTTTTATCTGGGATGTTCTCCTGCTACTCCCATCCCAACCAAACCAACAAAAAAAAAAGCTTAACTAATTTCTTTTAAGTGTTTAGATCTGGCTTAGATTTTATTTCTCTCAGAAAGCCTTCCCTGACTGACCTTTAGTCTAAGTTTGCCCCTGATGTCATGGTACTTATTCTTTTTTTTTTTTTTTTTTAGAGAGAGAGAGAGAGAGAGAGAGATAGAGAGAGAGAGACAGGCGGAGGGAGAAGCAGACGCCATGCTGGGAGCCTGACCTGGGACTTGATCCCAGGTCTCCAGGATCATACCCCGGGCTGAAGGCGGCGCTAAACCGCTAAGCCACCAAGGCCGCCCGGTACTTATTATTCTGATTGAATTGCCTGTTTTCTCTTTCTCCAACTACATCTGAAGCTCCTTGAAAGTAGATGCTGTGCTTTTCATTATTTTATCTCTAAGCATGTAATCCACAGGGCACCTGGGTGGCTCAGTCGGTTAAGCATCTGACTTTTGATTTTGACTCAGGGACCTGAACCTGTGTTGAGTTCTGCACTGGGCATGAAATTGGCTTAAGATTCTCTCTCTCCACCTCGCCCACTCTCTTTCTCAAAAACCCCTCCCAAAACAAAAAACCACATATAACCTAGAGATTTAAGTATCTTTGATGTTCAGATGTTCTGTTCTGTTCTTTTCTTTCTTTTCTTTTTCTTTTTTTTTAAGATTTTATTTATTTATTCATGAGACAGAGAGAGGCAGAGACCAGGCAGAGGGAAAAGCAGGCTCCATGCAGGGAGCCCAATCGGGACCCGATCCTGGGACCCCAGGATCATGCCCCGGGCCGAAGGCAGGAGCCAATCGGCTGAGCCACCCAGGGATCCCCTGGAGATGTTTCTTTCTTTATTTTTTAAAAATATTTTATTTATTCATAAGAGACACAGGCAGAGGAAGAACCAGGCTCCTCGAGGGGAGGCTGATGTGGGACTTGATCCTGATCTTTAGTTCTATACCCTGAGCCAAAGGCAGACACTCAACCACTGAGCCACCCAGGTGTCCCCAGGAGATGTTTAAGTAAATAGCTCCACAGTAAGGGCATCTTGCTGGCTCACAGTTGGGGGAGCATGAGACTCTTGATCTCAGGGTTGTGAGTTTGAGTTTCAGCCCCACATTGGGTGTTAAGATTACTTAGAAAAAAAAATCTTTATAAAAAAAAAGCTCCACAACTTTTAAAAGCTTTTTAAAAAGCTTCCACAAGAAGCAAGACTTCTCACATCCTCTCAGGCTCCACTGGCAGTTTTGCTCATGCTTTTAAGGAATGGTGGCTGTCTGTAGTTTACTATAAACCAATATATGTGCCATAGATGGCCAAATCCCTGCCATAAAGAAGACTACAGAGATGAGAAAGCACATTTTTTTTACAGGCTTATTCTTGTATATCAAGCTCCAGGAATCCAATTTAGGTAAATATTTTATTTATTTATTCTTTAAAGATTTTATTTATTCATGAGAGACAGAGAGGCAGAGACACAGGCAGAGGGAGGAGAAGTAGGTTCCATGCAAGGAGCTTGATGCGGCACTCGATCCCAGGAATCCGGGGATCAGGCCCTGAGCCAAAGGCAGGCACTCAACCGCTGAGCCACCCAGGTGTTCCATTAGGTCAATATTTTAAAGTCTGCTAGTTATATAGCATTATCTTTTCCTGTGCTATGTGAATCTATCTCATTTTATCTTAAGTGGTAATGTATAGGTTGTTTTAAATCTATTCATTAGTAAACCAATCAACAATTATATAGAATGTGTACAGCCCTAGGCAGAATACATGATACTATCAGATATGGTCCCTGCTTTTGAATTTTTCTTTTTTTTTTTTTAAGATTTTATTTATTTATTCATAGAGACAGAGAGAGAGGGAGAGGCAGAGAAACAGGCAGAGGGAGAAGCAGGCTCCATGCAGAGAGCCTGACGTGGGACTTGATCCCAGGTCTCCAGGATCACGCCCTGGGCTGCAGGCGGCGCTAAATCACTGCGCCCCCAGGGCTGCCCTGAATTTATTATATTCTAGTTGGGAGAGAGAGAATATCCTCATCCCACAGTTTGTTACTGTGGCTTAATAACATGAATCAGGTAGCAAGAGGAATAGGGGCCCTTGTGGGTCGTAAGATGTTGCAAGTGCTAAAGCTATCACCTGTCTTCAGTTTCCCTTAATGTCAGTATGACCTCTAAAAAGCAAAATGGTGGACAGCCCAGGTGGCTCAGCGGTTTAGCGCTGTCTTTGCCCCAGGGTGTGATCCTGGAGACCCGGGGTCCTAAGTCGGGCTCCCTGCATAGAGCCTGCTTCTCCCTCTGCCTGTGTGTGTGTGTGTGTGTGTGTGTGTGTGTGTGTGTGTGTGTGTGTCTCAGTCTCTGTATGTCTCTGTCTCTCTCTCTGTCTCTCATAATGAATACATAAAATCTTTTAAAAATTTTTTTAAAAGGGCAGCCCCGGGGATCCCTGGGTGGCGCAGCGGTTTGGCGCCTGCCTTTGGCCCAGGGCGCGATCCTGGAGACCCGGGATCGAATCCCACGTCGGGCTCCCGGTGCATGGAGCCTGCTTCTCCCTCTGCCTGTGTCTCTGCCTCTCTCTCTCTCTGTGACATAAAAAAAAAAAAAAAAAAAACGGCAGCCCCGGTGGCGCAGCAGTTTGGTGCTGCCTGCAGCCCAGGGTGTGATCCTGGAGACCCGGGATCAAGTCCCATATCAGGCTCCTTGCATGGAACCTGCTTCTCCCTCTGCCTGTGTCTCTGCCTCTCTCTCTGTGTGTGTGTCTCTCATGAATAAATAAATAAAATCTTGGGCAGCCCCTGTGGCGCAGCGGTTTAGTGCCGCCTGCAGCCTGGGGTGTGATCCTGGAGACCTGGGATCGAGTCCCACGTCGGGCTCCCTGCATGGAGCCTGCTTCTCCCTCTGCCTGTGTCTCTGAGGCCTCTCCCTGCTTCTCCCTCTGCCTGTGTCTCTGAGGCCTCTCTCTCTCTCTCTCTGCCTCTATGAATAAATAAATAAAAAATCTTAAAAAATAAATAAATAAATAAATAAAATCTTTAAAAAAAATAAAATAAATTTTTAAAAAGTTAAAAGCAAAATGGTGAATTTGGATCCCTTCTAGTTAGATGTGGCTAAAAAATGCAGATTCTAGGCAAAGGCTATGAACTGAGGGTCTGTGGATCCTTAAGGGATTGGGTTGGGGGGAGTATCATGATGCCCTCAAAAGTATATGCTACATTTTGGTTCTGTTTATTTTTTGTGGGGAAAGGATCTGTAGCTTTCATTAAATTCTCAAAGGAATCCATGACCCAAAAAAGATTAGAACCACTGGCTTAGAGTAACACTGAGACTCATGGCCTCCTTTTGTCTTCCTTTATTTCACCGTTTTGTTTTTGTTTTTAAAGATTTTATCTATTCATGAGAAAGAGAGCGAGGCAGAGACACAGGCAGAAGGAGAAGCAGGCTCCCTCCGGGGAGCCTGATGCGGGACTTGATCCCAGGACCCCAGTATCACGACCTGAGCTAAAGGCAGATGCTCAGCCTCTGAGCCCCTATTTCATCGTTTTAGATTGGGCACTGCGTTTTGTTTTTCTGTGATACTTACTTTGAGGACTCCTTATTGCAAGGTACTGTACTGTTGAATATCTAAAGGCAGAATTGTGTAAAATGTTCTTTTTTTGAAGCTTGGTATTGTGACTCTTAAGCTTTCATCTGTTCTCTTATTGTTTAATAAAAACTTCTTCATATTTAAAATCATAATCACTGCTTTCCTAGGTCCAAGTAACTGAATAGTGGTCACATAAAGATGAGGATGACTAGGCCCTGGCCCCAAATAAGTAGGTTTTTGGTAATACACAATGTAAATACTCAGAAATGGTTGCTAGTAGTTTTATGGGAACAACTACCATATTGAATCATGGCTATAGCCTTGAAGGATGTGCAGGATAGGATGTACAGGATGGAAACACAGGGGAAAGATTATATAAACTTTATGTTTTAGTGAAATTCTACTGTTACCTCATTACTTCATTGATATGTTGCAAAACTTTGCATGTGAGGGTGTAACAGATTATGTGCTTAAGGCCATTGCCAAGTGGAGAGGTCCAGTTGGAAACAGTGAGGCCCAAGCTGTGACACATGTATTCTCATGGAACTCTTTTTTTTTTTTTAATATTGTTTATTTATTCATGAGAGAGACACAGAGATAGGCAGAGGTATAGACAGAGGGAGAAGCAGGCTCCTCACAGGGGAGCCTGATGCAGGGCTGGATCTCAGGACTCTGGGATCATGCCCTGAGCCAAAGGCAGACACTCAACTGCTGAGCCACCCAGGCGTCCCTCACATGGAACTCTTAAAAGTCTGTTGGTGTGGGGCACCTGGGTGGTCAAATGGTTAAGGGTCTGCTTTTAGCGCAGGTCATCATCTCTGGGTCCTGGGATCTAACCCCACGTCAGGTTCCTGGTTCAGCGGGGAACCTGCCCATATCTCTCCCCTTGCTCATGTTTTCTCTCTGTATCTGTCTGTCTCAAATGCATAAATAAAATCTTAAAAAAAAAAAAAGACTGTTGGCACCATCTTCCCCCCTCTGGTCAATAGGGTTCTCTTTGCCCTAGTCACTTAACAAGTATTCATTGGACACCCAGAGGGTGTAATTCTGGACTGGACCCTTGGACTTCACTGTTTACATACTAGGAGATGGCAGTATCTTTTGATCTCTTCTACCAATCAATATGGTGACAAGGTCACCTCTGCTTGGAGGCATATAGATGGGCTCCCCCCCCCCCCGCCAAGATTTTATTTATTCATGAGAGAGAAAGGCAGAGATGCATGCAGAGGGAGAAGCAAGCTCCATGCAGGGAGCCCGATGTGGGACTCTATCGTGGGTTCCCAGGATCCACGCCCTGGGCTGAAGGCGGTGCTAAACCGCTAAGCCACCTGGACTGCCCTAGATGAGCTTTGAAAGTCAAAACGCCAGAGTTCCAAACCCAGCTGTTCCGTTTTCCAGCTGGGTCACCTTGAGTCAGGTCAAGGTTGACCCCTCTGAGCTTCGGTTTTCTCTTTTCCCTTCCCCTTCCCCTTCCTCTTTTCTTTTCTTTTTTTCTTTTCTTTCTTTTCTTTCTTTTTTCTTCTTTTTTTTTTATTTCTCTCTCTCTCTTTTTAAAGATTTTATTTATTTATTCATGAGAGACAGAGAGAGAGAGAGGCAGAGACACCGGCAGAGGGAGAAGCAGGCTCCATGCAGGGAGCCTGACGTGGGTCTCCAGGGTCAGGTCCTGGGCTGAAGGCAGCACTAAACTGCTGAGCCACCCGGGCTGTCCCGAGCTTCAGTTTTCTTTTCTTAGGTGTAAACCGGGATATTCATTGCATATAGGACTTTCACATTATATACTACGTATCCACTGCTTTGCAGAGGGCCTGTCACATAGTGGGGCCCAGTAAATGGAAGCTGTATTGTTACTAGTGGGCAAGGATTAGAAGTCTTGGAGAAATTCCCTCATTTTATTTATTCACTAAGGGTAATCACTCAGAAGAAAGAATTCTACTTATGTGAATGGGAAAGTTGTGTACTATTAGTAGTAGAAATAGTAACTGAGTCTCTCTCTTTTTTTTTTTTTGCCGGTCCTATAATTTTTGCTAGGGCAAGAAAGTTCTTAATCTGGGGTTCCTGATTTTTTTTTTGTGTAAGTGCATTTTTCTGAGGGAGAGGGTCCAAATTTCATCAGATTGTCAAAAGGATCCTTAACTGTTAAAGATTGCTTGGTTAATTGACCCATTGAGTGGGTGTAGAGCTATATAGCTGGTACCCTTGATCTTGAAATTGTCCGTCATATAATATAATAAGATACTGCTGAGAAAACTTTTCCAAATAAAAAGAACATAATAAGGATATAGAGTACTCCAAATCTTTTGTGTGCTTTTTCCCCTCCTTTGGCAAAGAGGAAGTGGGACAAATAGAAAAGAAATAGGTGTCAGGAAGGAGTGAGAAACTGCCTGTGGAATGACATGGCAGTTTCTTGTCCTCAAGTTCAGCTCTTTACGCAGGTTGATTCCAGATCATCACTTGGCCTCCTCATCCTGCACTGCAGCTTCCAGTCAGATGCATCACTTACTTTCGCCTAACACAACATGTTCAGGTTTTGTCAGCTCACATTGGTCCCTCTGCTGAGATTGTCTCTTCTCCTGTAATTTGCAGGTCCAGGTCTCCTTCCTGGTATTGCCTATCTTAATTGTCATCAACTTGTAAATCCCTTAGAGCACTGATCCTCATTCATCTTTATCCTCCATAGGCACTGTCCTTTGAATAAACACTGCCTATATACCTAATACGGGGCATGTTATACATAGTAAAGGGTTGTGAAACAAAAGTGAAGACTGATGTATAAGAAGGAACTAAATGCTTGCTTACAAGAGGAATAGGGTATAGATTTATAGAGGAAAAGGGTATAGATTGAAAACGTAAAAAATGATGAGATGCCAGTGTGAATTCTGAGTTCTGAGAGAGAGTTTGGGAAACCCCTAAATAGTCTCAGTAACAACCTGGTTAGCGGGAAGAACCCTCCATGACTTAGGAAATAGGAGTGTAGGGAACAGGTGGCTAGCATTATGGCCCTGGCTGTACCGTAGTACTTCTGGACTGGGGTTATCTCTCTGCAAAGTGGATTGGACTTTTTTTTTTTTTTTTAAGATTTTATTTATTTATTCATGAGAGACACAGAGAGACAGAGACACAGGCAGAGGGAGAAGCAGGCTCAATGCAGGGAGCCTGATGTGGGACTCGATCCCAGGATCTGGGATCACGCCCTGAGCCAAAGGCAAACGCTCAACTGCTGAGCCACCCAGGCGTCCCTTTTTTTTTTTTAAGATTTTATTTTTAAGTAATCACCCAACGTGGGGCTTGAACTCAAAACCCTGAGATCAAGAGTCACATGCTCCACCAACTGAGCCAGGTAGACGCCCCTGGATTGGACTTTTTGAACATGTGATAAAAGTATTGATGAGCATCTGCCATGTACCAGGTGCTCTTCTGGGTCCTGAGGATATAATAGTGAACAACTGGACAAGACCCCCTGCTATTCTAGTGCCGTATATTGGGTGGGATGTTAGTCCCTTCACCAGCATGAAAATTCTGTGATCTGGGCAGTGGGCACCAGTGTCTGCTTGGGATTGTTGTGAGGATTAAATGAGAAAGCACTTTGAAGATTATAAAGTGCTCTTCTCTTATTTATTATGAGTACCGCCCCCACCCTGCCTTTGACCTATAATTTAAATAGATTAAAAATGTTTAAAATGTATGCCAAGGTCACTGCCAGCATTTTTACATTATCCAATCCCCAGTGACGCTTTCAGATCATATTGCAAGCAAATTAGTGTAGGAAGAGGTGAAGCTTTTTGCACCAATAGGAGTATGATCCCGGGGTTTAGGTAGATTCAGGGACTTGATTCCTTCCATTATAAGTGAACCCATTCAACAGGATTGGGATATAGATTTTTGTTTTGTTTTGGTTTTTGTTTTATTTTTTTTTTTAAGATTTTATTTATTCATGAGAGATACACAGAGGGGCAGAGAAGCAGGCCCCATGCAGTGAGCCCGACATGGGACTCGATCCCAGGTCTCCAGGATCATGGCATGGACCGAAGGTGGTGCTAAACCGCTGAGCCACCCAGGCTGCCCTTGTTTTGTTTTTTAAAGGGATATAGATTTGTAATGCCATCTTCAACTGTGAGTGTATTTGAGGAGAGCACGTTTATTTACAAATATTTTTGAAGTGTTTCTGTATTGGGTTTGTTTCTGCTTTACTACTGAGTTCTCCCCCCCCCTTTTTAAAAGATTTTATTTATTTGAGTGAGAGAAAGCATGTGAGAGGGAGAGCACGAGCAGGGGGAGGGGTAGAGGGAGAAGCAGACTCCCTGCTGAGCAGAGAGCCTGATGTGGAGATTGATCCCAGGATGCTGGGACCCAAAGGCAGATGCTTAACTGATGAGCCACCCAGGTGCCCCAAGTTCTTCCCATTTTTTTTTAAATGTTTTTATTTTTTTTTAATGTTTTATTTATTTATTCATGATAGTCACACAGAGAGAGACAGAGAGGCAGAGACACAGGCAGAGGGAGAAGCAGGCTCCATGCAGGGAGCCTGATGTGGGATTCGATCCCGGGTCTCTAGGATCGCGCCCCAGGCCAAAGGCAGGCGCCAAACCGCTGCGCCACCCAGGGATCCCCTCTTCCCATTTTTTTTAAAAAGATTTCAGACTGATCGGCTCTTAAATTTTTACGTACAATTTCACATTGGTGAAGACTGCATGTTGGGAAAAAACAAACTTCTCTACTGATTTGGGCTTTTTTGACCATATAAAGTCAGGATGCGGTTGTTTTCCGTGTGCTTCTACTTTTGATTAGGCTGAGTATTTTTTTTTTAATATTTAAACATTTTTTAGAAGTTTTAATTCCATTTTTTAAAGTAAGCCCAACATTGGGCTTGAACTCATGACCTTAAGATCAGGAGTTTAATGTTCTACTGACTGAGCCAGCCAGGCCCCCCAGGTTGAGTATTTTTAGATACAGCTCCCTTGCCCTTCAGATTTGTCCCCAGCACCCTCAAAACAAAGAGCAAATGATGCAATTAGGATGCAATCTGTTGCCTCTGGATTTCAAGGAAGATTATTTCCACACAACTCAGAAGCTCATGGACAAAGTCAGGTTTTCTTTTAGATTTAACAAATTTATCAAAAATGACCTGAAGTGGGATGCCTGTGGCTCAGCGGTTGAGCATCTGCCTTTGGCTCAGGGCATGATCCCAGAGTCCCGGGATCGAGTCCCACATCGGGCTCCCTGCATGAAGCCTGCTTCTCCCTCTGCCTATGTCTTTGCCTCTCTCTGTGTCTCTCATGAATAAATAAATAAAATCTTAAAAAGAAAAAAAAAACTCCTACTGAAAAGAAATGCTAATTAAAAAAAAAAAAATGACCTGAAGTGAATTTCTTATGCTGAGGTTAGAGATTTTGAGTGTGAAACAGTGATGTGAAATTTCTAAAGCAGCTTTGATTTATGAATAAAATGTCACTTCTGATTCATTCTTTGAGCTCTTGTAGTTTTTTCTTTTACTTTCTTTCTTTTTGAAGATTTTATTTGTTTATTTATGAGAGACACAGAGGGAGGGAGGCCGAGACACAAGCAGAGGGAGAAACAGGCTCCATGCAGGGAACCTGCCATGGGATCACGCCCTGAGCTGAAGGCGGGCTAAACCGCTGAGCCACCTGGGCTGCCCGTAATTTATTCTTTGAAACTTTTTTTTTTTAAAGACTTTATTTATTCATGAGAGACAGAGAGAGAGAGAGAGAGAGAGGCAGAGACACAGGCAGAGGGAGAAGCAGGCTCCATGCAGGGTGCCCGATGTGGGACTCGATCCCAGGATTCCAGGATCACGCCCTGGGCCAAAGGCAGGCACTCAACCGCTGAGCCACCCAGGCATCCCTTCTTTGAAACTTTTAATGGACTTGACTGTTTATACTGTATTCTGGTGATTTTCACTTTTAGTGAATGAAGTCAGGGAGGGGTCTTTTTTCACTGTGTGCTGCATCACATTTTACTCTTTTTCATGAGTTCTTGAGATTGAGATAAAAATACTCAGCCTAATCAAAAGTGGAAGCGCATGGCTCCGGTTGTGATCTCGAGATCCCAGGTCAAGTCCCGCATTGGGCTCCCTGAGAGGAGCCTGCTTCTTCCTCTACCAGTGTCTCTGCCTCACTCTCTCAGTCTGTGTCCTTCATGAATAAATAAGTGAATCTTAAAAAAAAAAAAAGGAAAAAAGAGAGAGGTTTTCTGGAGTCCTGAAAGAGTGTTTCAAGAATAGTGAAGTCACATAATTACTTCTTTGGTGATTTCTCAGGCGTACTTTCTCTGTGAGTAGAAATGAATTTTTTGCAAGGGGTGAGGGAAAAAATGAGGTTAAGACTTTACCACATCTTTTCCCTTCCATGATTGGAGAAATGAAAGGTGCAAGTTAGTATTTTCTCATAATTTAATGCATAGACAACTAAAGCTCTATTGATTCTCAATTGTGGATTATACTGGAGTTTAAAGACAACCATTTTCCATTCAGTGCCACTTTGGAAATGGTCTTTGTGTTTCAGACTAAGGCCACATTCTGGTTTCTCTTGTGAGTCTTGGGTGACATCACTGTTCCCATTGAGGAGACAGCATATTGAATCCTTCTGACCTTGGGTGAGGCATATAATCTCTAGAGCTCAGTGTTCTTATCTAGAGAATGAAGGGGATACCTATCCTTCCCAGGTGCGTTTCAGGCATTATAAGGCAAGATATATAATAGTACTTTGAGCAACATAAGGTAATTACATCATTGTTGGGAGTATATTATTCAAGTTTTGTTCCTAGGTAAGGAAGAACCTGCCCCCTCACCCTGCCCTGGAGAGCTGTCCTAGAGCAAATGGATTCTAGCACTAGTATCTTCAATTTTTCTTCAGAAAGTTCAAGCTGCTCAGCTGTTTTTGTCCATCCTGTCTTTGTAGCAGTGCAGTTGGGGTCAAGCTAGGTGTGCCATCTTCAGAAGCAGGCAGGAAGCGTCACATGAAGCTGAGTGGTCTAGAATGAGTCACTTCACCTCTCTGAGCCTATTTTCTCATTTGTAAAATGGGGGGTGTAATAGTACCTACTGCATTGGATTATTGTGAAAAATGAAAGGAAACCACATGTGCAGGGATCCCTGGGTGGCTCAGCGGTTTAGTGCCTGCCTTCAGCCCAGGGTGTGATCCTGGAGTCCCAGGATCGAGTCCCACATCAGGCTTCCTGCATGGAGCCTGCTTCTCTCTCTGCCTGTCTCTGCCTCTCTCTTTCATGAATAAACAAAATCTTGAAAGAAAGGAAGGAAGGAAAGAAAGAAAGCACATGCATATTGTTTATTCGGTGCTGTGCCTGGCTTGTGAGTATTTGTTGGTATTACTTGAATAAAAAAGAGGTGAGAAAACTGGAGGTGTCTGTGTGCACATGTGTGCATGTTTTGTGTGTGTGTATGAAGCCAGTTGTAGGGCATCTTCTTTTCCTTCCCCTTCCCCCACTTAACTGTGTTGGGAGAGGACTTCACACTCACATACCTGCTAGTGTCACTGGCCTTTTATTTCTCATCTGGCCCCAGGAAGGCTCTCAGTTGTCAAATAAGTGATGAACTCCAAGCCCCTCATTGTGAATCACTGGCTTAAGTATCAAATAATATCATTGTCTATAGTAATTGATAGACTTATTTTTCATATATTCCAATTTGTTGAGAGTTTTTTTTTTTTTTTTTTTTTTTGAGAGTCAGTTGTCTATGAAGCATTCAGTAAATTCCATTTTACCGGAACTTTTCATTTACGAGTCTCTGAAAAGAATTTATTCTGCTTAATACTGGGAAAATGCTTGTATTGGGTTGTACGAACTGGCTGAAAATGTTCAAGCATTTGTCTATTAGGCATGTTGGTAAATGAAGTATGAAAGTGACAACAGCTGATGGCTCAGTTCTGGAAATCTTTTTTTTTTAAAGATTTATTTATTTATTTATGATAGACCTAGAGAGAGAGGCAGAGACACAGGAGGAGGGAGAAGCAGGCTCCATGCGGGGAGCCCAGCAGATAATGTGATGAAGGGCCATAGGTATGGTTTTAGTAGTTGATAGCCTCCGGAGTTAGAGTTAGCAGTTCTTACTTAAGCTTTATTATTATTTTTTTAAGATTTTATTTATTTATTCATGAGAGACACAGGCAGAGGGAGAAGCAGGCTCCACTTAGGGAGTCCAATGTGGGACTCGATCCTGGGTCCCCAGGATCACGCCCTGGGCTGAAGGCAGGCACCAAACCACTGAGCCACCAAGGCGTCCCAAATAAATAAAATCTTCAAAAAAAAAATAATAATTTGCTGTTCTACAGAATAAGGATTGTAGAAAACAAGCATAGATGTGGGAAGGAGTGCTTGAGGCTGAGGGGATCCAGGTGATCTAGCTACCCTGGCAGCAGATGTATTCTCTCTCTCAGCTGTTGAATTTGAGTGTTTGTTCCAAGGGTAGGGATTGATTGTTATCAGTCTGATTATAATTGTTTGCACTTGGGTTATCATTAGCTCCAAGAGACCTACCTGTCTCCTTGAAGAACATCATTGTCCAGTGATCCCGCTGACGGATGAAAGCTGTCAAGATAACTTGGCTGTGAGATGCCATTTAACTAGTATGTATCTGTGTGTGCCTCCCTGCCACCTCCCTGCAAGATTTAATGACCTAGTTAGGGAGAAAGTCCAGGCCTCTTGGCTTCTCTCCAAGTGTTCTACCACTAAAATGTTAATATTACCTTTTTCAGAATTCTTCTGAATCATTTGCTGGCACTGTAAGTGGCCTTTTAAACTTTGATTTTGCCACTTTTCAGACTGTTTGTACCAGTACTTTCCACTGTAGGAATTTGAGTTGCTTTGGTTACTTGAAGAAGGCCTTTTCACTTGCCTTTGCTTTTTAAAATGGGAGTAGCCTGTGATCGGAATGTTACTGCCTCTTGACATGTTAGTTGGCAAAGTTGTAGAGGCAGCCCTTAATAAAGGTCACTTTGGAAGAATATTAGTTGGTTACTTACCATTCTTCGCATTCTTGTAGAATGATACAGGTTTATGGCCTTTTTATTAAGTTCTTGAAATCCAATGGTCTTTAATTAGAAGCAAGCACATATAAAACTTACTCCAGACAACACTGGCCTTACTGTATTAGATTATAGAGTGAGGTTTGCACCCGTAGGAATATGAGTTTTGGAGGAGGAATGGAGAACGGGTGTGAGAAGGCTATATCGAACACATTCCAGTTCCATCCATGCCATCTGCTCATGGCAGCCTTAACTGTGTGGAATGTGGACATACAGCTTTCAAGCTCAGTTGCCTTTTGATTGTTCCTAACTAGGTTTTTACCTCTCATGATTTAACTGGTTGAATTGGGCTTTCTGTTACATAGTCCGTATGGAAAATGGAGTGGGTAGCCTAAGTTTTGAACTCACGTAATTGTAACACTTGACAAGCCATAATACATAAATTTTAACTGCTGTCTTTGAAATGGCCCACTCTGATATATTAAATGAGACAATGGAGGAATATGTAAATTCAAGGACTACTAGCAAGTTAACAGGAAAAAAAAAAACAAACCAGCAGCAGCAAAAGAACTCCCCACCTTATTGTGTATGATTCTTCACTGGGCAAAAGGGCTCAGGAAAGTGTGTATCATCTCTTCATCTGAGTGTAACCCGGGACATCCCCAATGGAGAAGACAAAAAGAAGCGTTGGTGGTTTGGATAGGGCACTATGATGCAAATAAATTCTTTTTTTTTTTTTTGCAAATAAATTCTTTATGTTTACCAGCTGACACCTGTACTCTTTGAGAGTATTTGATTGCCAGAGGGATTGTGCTCGTATAGAAAAGGGGCAAAATAAATCCCTTTATAGCTCTCTTACACAGTGGGCTGAGCAGAAAGTCAAAATAACAGATAGAGGGATCCCTGGGTGGCGCAGCGGTTTGGCGCCTGCCTTTGGCCCAGGGCGCAATCCTGGAGACCCAGGATCGAGTCCCACGTCGGGCTCCCGGTGCATGGAGCCTGCTTCTCCCTCTGCCTATGTCTCTGCCTCTCTCTCTCTCTCTGTGTGACTATCATAAATAAATAAAAATTTAAAAAACCCCAAAATAACAGAGTCAGGAGCAGGTCAGTGGTCTGAGGAGTTGAGAAGATGTCCGCAGAAGTGAAGGAGCTGAGTTGAATCATGTTTGTTCATCACCAAATCAATTCTTCTCTTCCTCCTGCAGACTGTAGTAGTCATATCAGCCATGTGATAAAAATTTTCTTTGAATATTTTAATATAGTCAGTGCTGCGGGTAGTCAAAATCAGTCTACTGATAAGGTTTTATAATGCTGGGGTATTTCTCTATTCCACTCTTTCTAATGTGATTTAGAAAGCAGCAGCAATTATTTGTTGTACTTTGCTTTTAAGACTTTTCAAAAGAATGTACCTGCATTATGTTCCCAGGACCGTGTGTTTACCTGGGGAGTGGAAGAGAGGTCACCAAGGAAGACATTTATTGGGTTTATGTTGGGATGAAATAGGACAGGCATTCTGTGCATATGTAACTGAGAAAGGTATGCTGTTTCCTAATATGAATGTATTTGGGGGAATTTTAACTCAGAGACATGGTTTTCTGAACAGTGGCCAAATACATGAGGTCAAGGTGATTTCCTCCAGTAGGAAAACTGTCATGGAAGAGTAGCCTGGGCCTGTTTCCCTTCTTAAGTGTGAGGGCTAAAGTAGTGATAAGAGGTGACTCATTGATCTTCATGAAAATTACTGGCTAATGACTTTCAAGGAATGGTGGTTGATAAGGTGGAACTAGTTACTATTCTGGTCTGTTATCTAAGGGAAAATCATGAAGCTAGCATTTTATAGAAAATGCCATTTATTAAATTCCTTAGATGATCACGAGTGTTTTCTTAGTTATTTTTGGACTCCCCAACAGGACATGTTACTTTTATAGTTTGAAGTTTATCTTGAAGTAATGGGTGGTAGAGAGGTACTATATAGAACATGAAGCAGAAGCTGTTGAAAATATACGTATGGCAAGGGGTGGAACCTGTAGCTGTAATACATGGTACTGGCTGAATGTTACTCCTTTTTGTCCCCTTCCCATTTTGACTTTAGAATTTTTTTTTTTAAGATTTTATTTATTCATGAGAGAAACACACAGAGAGGCAGAGGGAGAGAACCAGGCTCCCTGCAAGGAGCCGGATGCGGTACTGAATCCACAGACCCCAGGATCATGCCCTGAGCTGAAGGCAGACATTCAACCACTGAGCCACCCAAGCATCCTTATTTTATTTTATTTTATTTTATTTTATTTTATTTTATTTTATTTTATTTTATTTTATTTTATTTATTTAATTTTATTTTATTTTATTTTATTTTATTTTATTTTATTTTATTTTATTTTATTTTATTTTATTTTTTTTGCATTCCTTGATTTTAGAATCTTGATTAATCTTACCATCTTACGGCTGAGAGTGGTATGTAAAAACCACTCTGGGGTGGGGGGTTTGGGGGTAACGGGGGAGGCCTTGCTTAGTGCATAGGTCTGACAGCAGCTTCTGTGACTTACTTCCTTTCTCTTCCTCAGCTTCCGCATCTGTCACCTGAAAGGGATGGCTGCCAGCTTTCCCCAGCTCTGCCCTTGAGGGGGCTTTCATTTGGAGAAACAGATCAATTAGTTGTCTAGAAGTCCTTTTATTGTTAATCCTCAAAAAGAATCTTAGGAATTTTTTTCAAATTGGCCAGTTTTCTTTAGCTTTTGCTGCTTATTTATCTGCCCTTTCCCTTTGGCAGACTCCCTTGACAGTGAGACACAGGGTCATCGGTTTAAGTATGGGAAGGAAATTATGGCCTTGAGCACAGTCAGAAAGAATCTGGCTCTCAGGCACTTCCTGTGAGCCACCACTAAATTACAAAGACTGGGCCCTGACAAGGCTTTTCAAAGGAGCATCTTACACCACCACTGTGTCAGCGTTTCCATCGTGAGCAGTTGTTTTTCACAGTGCTTATTATGACCAGGTTTGAAGTGGCCTTTACACGGGAAGCATTTACCCACTGGGATGACTGTAAAACGGCAGACAGAAGTATCAGAAGTATGGAGGAAGGGTGAAGAGTATACGGATTGCTCTCAGAATACCCCCTTTTCAACCCAGACCTGACTGTGCTATTCTTGCCCAGAATCCTGGGACTCCCTCAGGATAAAGTCCAGACTCTCTTTAGTGTGAAAATACCCTCAACAGATTGGCTCCCAGCCTCTCCCATCATATATGCCTTATGCCTTCCGATCTTAGGTCCTCTAGCCAGGACAGCATGATACCATGGGAAGACAGGACCTGGTTGGGGAAGGGGTGGGACAGTGTTGGGAGACCTGGGCTGTGGACCAGGCTCCATCTCTCACTAAGTTGTATGTTTATTATTTTTTTAAAGATTATTTATTCATGAGAGAGAGACACAGAGAAAGAAAGAGGCAGAGACACAGGCCGAGGGAGAAGCAGGCTCCCTGCAAGGAGCCCGGTGTGGGACTCGATCCCAGATCCTGGGATCACGCCATGGGCCAAAGACAGACGCTCACCTGCTGAGCCAGCCAAGCATCCCAGTTGTTTCTTTTTCCATGATCTTATTAGTCACTAACCTGGATGAGTTTCCTGAATGAGAAAAAGCAAAGAACAGGTTTGGGGGACAGATCAGGAAGCTCTTTTTGACTGTTGTCTCTTGGCAAAAATCTTGGGAATCAGACCACCAGATACGTGATCGTTATTTTTTTATAGTATTTTATAATAGTATTTACGTTTATTTAATGTATACAGTTTATAGACTCACTATTGAACAAAGTTGGAATGCAAACAAATATATAAATCATTACCAAATAAACTAACTGGCACTAGTTTTTTTTTTTTTTTTTAAAGATTTTATTTATTTATTCATGAGAGACACACAGAGAGAGGGAGAGGCAGAGACACAGGCAGAGGGAGAAGCTGGCTCCATGCAGGGACCCCAACATGGGACTCGATCCCGGGTCTCCAGGATCACGCCCTGGGCTGAAGGCGGCGCTAAACCGCTGAACCACCCAGGCTGCCCCGGCACTAGTGTTATAAGCATATTATTGGACCTGGTGAGAAAAAGTGGTGGAAGAAGACTGTAGCCCATGGCATTTTTCTTTTTCTATTGATTGATTGATTGATTGATTTTATTAATTTATTCATGAGAGACACACAGAGAGACAGAGAGAGGCAGAGACACAGGCCCTCCATACAGGGCCTGACGTGGGACTCGATCCTGGGTCTCCAGAATCACACCCTGGGCTGAAAGCGGCACTAAACCACTGAGCCACCAGGGCTGCCCATCATTTTTCTTTTTATAAGAGAAAACGCTCGGTACTACCATATGATAAAACTTAACAGAAACACATAAGATGGAACATTTCAACTGTCATCATTGAGGTTAACCTGTTTTATTTAAGTGATTTATACAGGAAATTAACAGGACAGGCAGTATTTTGGCCAACTTCTGTTTATGTCAGCTGAACACCTTCCATAAACAAGCAAAAGAAAATAAAGCCAGCCAGCCAAACGTGGGCCCCTTTGTGGGCCCCTTCGCCCCTTCACCCGTCAGTAGTACTTGGTACAAACTCTGCACTGTGCTTTGATTTCATGATTGGAGAAGATACACATGTGTTAAAACTGAAGTTATGTATTCACTACAGCCAGTTGTTTTGGTAGGCAGATACTTTTTCAGCATTTTATGTTATTATTAACATATTTATGTTTATCTATTTTGTATCTGTCTACATAATCTAAGGTGGCTAGAGAGGATCTTATGAAAAAAAATATAGCAAAATCCTCAAGTAGGGCCTTAAAATCCAGTCTATTCCAGAGGCACCAAGAATCAATGGGGTGCAAACTTTCCCTTGGTGGAAGGTGACTCTTTTTTTTTTTTTTTTTTTTTTTATTCATGAGAGAGACACACACACAGAGAGAGGCAGAGACACAGGCAGAGGAAGAAGCAAGCTCTATGCAGGGAGCCTGATGTGGGACTGGATCCTGGGTCTCCAGGATCTCGCCCTGGGCCGAAGGTGGTGCTAAACTGCTGTGAGCCACCCGGGCTGCCCAGGTAACTCTTTTGTAATACTTAAAAATTGATGGAATTTTATTTTGTAGTTTTTTTATTTTTTATTTTTTATTTTTTTATTTTTTATTTTTTATTTTTTTTTTTGTAGTTTTATCTTATTTGGTGCTTTAAGTATACTTAATCATCTACCTTTTTTTTTTTTTAAAGATTTTTTTTTTTTTAATTTATATATTCATGATAGAGAGAGAGAGGCAGAGACACAGGCAGAGGGAGAGGCAGGCTCCACGCAGGGAGCCCGACGTGGGACTCGATCCCTCCCCGGACTCCAAGACCACGCCCTGGCCCAAAGGCAGGCGCTAAACCGCCGAGCCACCCAGGGATTCCCCCCTTAATCATCTACCTTTATATTTTGTGTCTAAGATGGCATCAACGATATATAAGACATACAGAGTACCAGGTATTTCTTTTTCAAAATTGTGCAAAAACTGCCACAAACAGATCAAATTTAATTCCTCTGTTTTAAGGCTGAAAGGTCTGATGTGTCACCTGTTCAGCCTTCTCTGTAGCACTGCAGAACTGCCTCTACAGCACTGCTGGTTATATCTGGGGCCCGCCAGGGCTCTGTTTCTCATTTCTTCTGACCTGCTACAGTGAGGATTAGAGTCACCTGTTTGACATGATCCCCGGCAGAGGCCTAGTGCAGAAGGGGAAGAGTGTATTGCAGAGGTTGCTCATAGTGGTTGAGAGAAGGCCATGTTCAAATTGCAGATCAACTTGCTAGCTCGGTGCACTTGTGCTTCTTCATTTCTCTGATTTGTGTACTTTTAAAAAAACTGTAGAGAAAAGTGTATAATGCATGCACAGTATGGACAATTATGAAGTGACTACCCATGTAAGCAACCCAAGTCAAGAAATAGAAGCTCCACTTGTATTCTTTTTCTGCCATATCTCCTCAAAGTAGGCCCTGAAATATGCTTTTCAAATATTGAGGTGATAAATATTTGAATAGGAAGTACTATTTTCCTTAATAACTTTTTGTTATTAAGTGCCTACATGTAACATCTTTCTCCATTCAGCAAATCCAGTTTGTTTTACACATATGAACTCAAATATTCATCTCTTCTAGAAAAAGACAGGGATAAACACCTCAGTTTAGCAGGTTTTTGAATATGAATAATAGACCTAAAAAAAAAAATGGACCTTAGGGCACAAATTAAATTTGTACTGATTCCAGGCTCTTTTGCATGTGTTAATTTGCAAATTGTGTTAATTTTTTTCATCTCCCTTAGACCTCTGTTTCTGGCTTCATTTGAAATAAGGCAAGTGTGTAAGTAAATGTAGAGACCAGAAAGTGGAAAATATGAGTATTGGTCTTGCTAGTGTGAGTCCTAAATTCTTTAATCTGTGGATCCAAATTGTTCATTACTAAAATTTGCTGGATTTAGAAGTTGGTTTTGTTTCTTTGTGAACACTGTCTTTATCTTCAATACAGATGCATTAAGTAAAATAAAACCATTCTTCTTTAAAAATTTTATGCATGTAGTGTGACTTTTGTTACTTCCAGTAGCCGGTTTTAGGACTGGCAATTTATAGAATAATGCAAATGAGTAGTGAGGAATAATTAGAAATAATGGGCTGAAATCCTCATGTCATCTTAGAATGCTACCAAGGGAATAGAAGAGTAAGGCTTACTGTGGACTTGAAAAAAAGCTGACCTATTTTCCCCAATTGACAGAAATGCCTGTTTCTTCAGCACTGTCCTTTGTTTTCAAGGCACATTTGGCTGGACAGTGCCTCATTCTTGCATATTCAGAGAAATTTTTATGGAAACATGGTTTTAAATTTTTTTTTTTTTTTTTTTGCTGAGAAGTTTATAAAAAATGCAGAACACTTGAATAGACCATAAGTGCTCAGAAGCAACTGCTGAAATAATTTTACAGGTTTTTTTTTTTGTTTGTTTTTTTACCATTATAAAACAGTATAAAATTGATTTGATACCAGGAAATTCAAAGGTAAGATTTGGCTGTGTTTTTATTTCTTGGTTTGCTAAGAATCTCCACTTACCACATTAATGGTAAATAGGCTGTGATCCCGAGGCTTATTGGAGTGCATTGGCCTTGGTTTTGCATTTCCTTTGGCTTGGATTATTTTTACAGCTTATCAGAAATCCTGTTTCGTTGTTGTTGTTTTTCTTAGTCTAAGTAACCCAGAGAAATCGTGCTGCATCAGTGAGAAAGATTTCTCAGCCTTGGGTTTTGTCTTTGTTTATTTATAGTTGCTTTGATCAGATAGCTTGATTAGAACTCCAGAGCTACCTGGTAGAAACCTGCTGAGGATAAAGTTTAAGGAAGTTCTTTTGCTGAAAGCAACCCCCTTCATTCACCAGGGGAATCTGATTTCATCCTGTGAATAACTTGGCTTAGAAATTTTATTTCTTTGGGACCTGCTTGTAGAGTTCTGCACACCTCAAAGCATGAGAACTGTGTCAGGATGAAAAGTGGGCTGCTTGCTTTATTCAGTGTGGGCCAGCTAGATGGTAAAGTAGCAGCATAGTTCTGTTTTGTTTTACTGTGGAATTCAGAGATACCTTTACCTGGGCTTGGGGAGAAAATGAATCAAGAGGAATAGGAAGAGAAGTTTGCAAAAATTATAAATGCAGTGGCAAAGAATCTTTCATAGCTGCTCTTCTAAAAGTTACTTTTGGGTCTAAAATATCAGTCCTTTAGAATGACGTTTGATTTTTTTCATCGGGCTCTCTGAAGAGTGCTGTCTATTGGGTTTGCACAGCATATAGTGAGAACTGAATGCCTGTACATACCCAGTGTCCAAGAATAGCCCATCTGTTGCATGAGATTACATGTTTTAAGACCAGATGGTTAAACACTTAAATCAGTCTTTCCAAAGGTCCAGATGACCCATTTCAGAGATTTCCTGTACCCAGAGCCCTGGGGATGTAGCGAGATTTCATTCCACGGCTATGAGGAAATCCTCCTCCTACATTAAACAGAAGTAGGTGTGTGTAGCCTGTACTAGTGGGAGCAACCTCCAGTGCTATTCTAGGTAAATATTTGTTCTTTGGTTCCTTTATAAATCTATGATTTTCTGCCCCCCTGCCCCATTTTATTGTTTGAATTTTGATTGGACTGAATAGAAATAGAATTTGCTATATTCAAATGGAGTTTTCTTTGTTAGATGATCAGCTCCTTAGCCTGTTAGTTTGTTGGATGAGGAATTAAAGTAGTGGTATTACCCACAGTAAATAACATTGGTGAGGTCAAAGATTGTTGTCATACTAGATCCTCACAAGTGAAAATACAGTCTGTTCATAGTCTGAGCCCTGGCCGCCCTTCTCATTTTTCACCTCCCATGCATGAAAATTATTCTAGTTAGTCAGTCCCAGAATGTGTTCGGTGCTTTTCCGTTTGGTCACCATTATTCTTGTCTTTACAACGCCTGGGTCATCTCCAAGCCCTGCTGGTCTTCCATGTAACAATTCACATCTCGCTTCTGCTTTGATGCCTTCCCTTAGCCACCCTAGATCTAAATGATCTCCTCTTCCTTTCTTTGGAACCCAGGAAATGATCTATGCCCTCAGTTGTCTTGTGGCTTCGTTTTTCTTTTTTCTAAGTAAAAATACTATCTGAGGTAAATTATAAGCTTCTCATCAGGAAGGACAGTGATCCATTTCTTCTTTGTTTCTTTGTATTGTGTCAGCTCTATAAATAAGTGATTTGATTGATATGCATAGTTTAGTTCTCAGGTCTAAAGATTAGAGACTAGAGTAATAAAATGGTTAACCCCTCTGAAATACTATGAAGGGAGGAGAGAATTTAGCTGCTCTTGTCACTGGGGCTGTGAAGTGGCTATTTTTCTCTTGCATTTTTTTTTAAGATTTTATTTATTTATTCATCACACACACACACACACACACACACACACACACACACACACACAGACAGGCAGAGAGAGAAGCAGGCTCCTTGCAGGGAGCCCGATGTGGGACTCGATCCCAGATTCTGGGATCACGCCCTGCGCTGAAGGCAGACACTCAACTGCTGAGCCATCCAGGTGTCCCTTCTCTTGTATTTTGTATCAGAGGTTGTGTTATGCTTGTTGGGTTTGATGTAGTCATTTCATAAGGTGCTTCCTCATGTGGTAAAAAGATGAGCAGAATTAAGGGCATTGCTTCACTTTCCAACAGAAATCACAGAGGAAACAAAGACTCCCTCTTGTGTCAGTCACATTCATAAAGTTACATTTCCTGTGTGTAGCTAAATAACCCTGACATATCTTTTGTGTGCATCACTGACTTTTAAGGTTCTGTAAGTTTATCTGGGTTTCACAGATAAATGAATTTGTTGAATAAGGACCTTGGACTTCACTTCCAGCTTTTCTTCCCTGGTTTGTCTAAAGCTTTTCTTTATTTTCTTTATTTTTAAAGTAGACTCTATGCCTGATATGGAGCCCAACGCAGGGCTTGAACTCATGATGCTGAGCTCAAGAGTCAGATGCTTAACCAGCTGAGCCACTCAGGCAGTCTTGTTAAAAGTCTTTTTTTTTTTTTTTTTAAGATTTTATTTATTCGTAAAAGACGCAAAGAGAGAGGCAGAGACCTAGGCAGGCTCCCTGTGGCCTGATGCCGACTCAATCCCAGGACTCCAGGATCACACCTTGAGCCAAAGACAGATGCTCAACCACTGAGCCACCAGGCATGCCTGTCTAAAGCTTTTATTTATTTATTTGTTTGTTTGTTTGTTTGTTTATAGATCTTATTCATGAGGACACAGAGAGAAAGGCAAGAGACACAGGCAGAGGGAGAAGCAGGCTCCATGCACCGGGAGCCCGATGTAGGATTCGATCCCGGGTCTCCAGGATCGCACCCTGGGCCAAAGGCAGGCGCCAAACCACTGCGCCACCCAGGGATCCCTGTCTAAAGCTTTTATTTATTTATTTATTTTTATTTTTATTTTTTTTTGTCTAAAGCTTTTAAAGGAAAAATAAAAACCTTCTGAAAATTCACTCTAACATCTATTAATATAAAAATGGAAACATTTGGGTTTCTAAAGACTACCTTAGATTTTAAAAATCATTTTGTTTTATTTCATCATGCTAAGTGTGTACTTTTTTTTTTTTTTAAGATTTATTTATTTATTTGAGAGGGGGAAAGGGATCATGAGTGTGAAGAGCAGAAGGAGAGGGAGAAAGAATCTCAAGCAGATTCCATGCTGAATGCAGAGCCTGACACACGGTTCGATCTCATGACCCTGAAATCATGACCCTAGTGGAAAAAGAGTTGGATGCTCGGCTGACTGAGCCATCTGGGTGCCCCTATAAGTGTGTAGTCTTTAATCCCTATCCCCTATTTCCCTTATCCCCCACCCACTTCCTCTCTGGTAACAATTATTCCTTCTCTAGTTAAAAGTCTGTTTCTTGGTTTGTCTCTCTCTTCTTTTTATTTATTTATTTATTTATTTTTTATTTTTTATTTTTTCTCTCTCTTCTTTTTCCTTTGCTCTTTTGTTTCTTAAATTCCACATATGAATGAGATCATAATGTTATTTATCTTTCTCTGACATATTTTGCTAGCATTATACTCTCTAGCTCTATCCATGTTGTTGCAAATGGCAAGATTTCATTATTTTTTATGGCCGAATGTTATTCCATTATGTATATATACCACATCTTTATCCATTCATCTATTGATGGACACTTGGACTGTTCCATTATTTTTCTTAAAAGATTTTATTTATTTATTTGAGAGAGAGATGGAGAGAGCACGAGTGGGGTGCAGGGAGAGGGAGAAGCAGGCTTCTTGCTGAGGAGAGAACCTGATGACGATGACGATGATGATGATGATGGTGATGTGGGGCTCAAATCCAGGACCCTGGCGTCATGACCTGAGCCAGCGGTAGATGCTTACCCAAGTGAGCCACCCAGGCACCCCAGGTTCCATTATTTTGCAATTGTAAATAATATGTGATAAACATAGGGGTGCATATATCCCTTGAATTGATGTTTTTGTAGTTTTCGGGTAAATATTCCAGTAGTGTGATTGCTAGATTGCAGGGTAGTTCTATGTTTAATTTTTTGAGGAACCTCTGTACTGTTTTCCACAATGGCTACACCAGTTTGCATTCCAACCAGCAGTGTGAGAGGGAGCCTTTTTTTCCACATCCTCACTAACACGTATTGTGTCTTGTGTTTTTGATTTCAGTTAGTCATTCTGACAGGTATGAAGTGATAGCTCATTGTAGTTTTGAAAGACTGTCTTGTTCAAGTTCAGTAGTTCAGTAGACCATAGATTTGTGTTTTCTTGGGACGCCTGGATGGCTCAGTGGTTGAGTGCCTTCTTTGGCTCAGGGCATGAATCCCAGATCCTGAGATCGAGTCTCACATCGGACTCTCTGTGGAGAGCCTGCTTCTCCCTCTGCTTGAGTCTCTGACTCTCTCTGTGTGTCTCTCATGAATAAATAAATAAATCTTTAAAAAAAGATTTGTATTTTCTTCTAACTGGAGCTTTTATATTCCATCCTTCCTCGTTTGTTTGGAAAAATCTATTCCTCTAGAAAAATTCTCCTTTTGGAGTCTTCTCTTACAGGAAAAATGTTTCCCAGTTAGATCCCTCCCTTTTGCTCTTCCTCTCTCCTGTAGATAGGAGTCTTATCATTTACTTATTTACTTAATGCAAACATCTTAACCAGCTGCTGATGGTAATTCATAGCTTTCAAAACTCATTCAGAAATTTAAGGTGTTCAGAAGTATGAAGTATTAAGGAGGTTTAGAAAATGCTCTTTGCTTTGTTAGTTACAGTGCATATTTCCATTCACTTCCTCTATTGGGATTAAGAAAAATACTGGTCACAAGTACTTTACTTCCTTTTTGCTAGCAGCTCCGTATGAAATTATTTCCTTACTTTATTATTATATATCATAGTGGTGTTAGTTTGGTGGTATTCTCTACATGGTTGTTTGAAACCAAATGCATTTTCAGAATTTGTTGACTGTTGTCAGAGGTAGAGACAGTAGCTTCAGTTATAGGTCACAGTGGTGGATCCATATCTTCCAGGGACATTCCAGATCACAGAGCTCAGAAACATTTCCTTCTAGGAGTGTGATGGGAGGGTGAGACTTAACTGACAGAGCTGGTGACAGTATGAACTTAAGCAGTCATAATAGTGCTGGGTCTCAACGGCATTTCTGTGTCCTGCAAAATGTCTACTATCATGGGAATGTTGCCACTTCTTGCCCTGGGTTTTGTAGAGGTGTTAAAAAGAAAATACCCTCCTACCTTCCAGTTGAAGCACTCTTTGGGGAGCTGGTATGGTGGTTAAGCAAGTCAAATAAACAACTCCGGAAGCTTGGTGACAGGTTCTGAAAAAGCTCTCAGTTGTTGGCATTATGTTGTAGTAAGTACAGCATATATTTGTAGAAAAGAACCGAAGATGTTCCTCAAGTATTTCCTTTCTGAAGGAATTCACTTGTGATGTAAAACTACTAAATATTGAGGTTCAGTTTTTCTAATACAACTAGCTAGGTAAAGCTCAAAGATAAAAGTAGTTACTGTTTAAAGAATTCTTTTTCCCCCTCCATTGTAACTCTTCAGTTTTAAAAGGATTAATATTGGCAAATTATCCGAATGGGCATTCAGATTTTGCTGTTTGAGTTGCTTGGTTGCCCACTAAGAACACCGGTTCCTGTCAGATTTAAACCAAAGGTACTGCAAAGTCTTGGACGTGACTTGCCTTCTACTTTCTCTTTCTTTGTGGTCTTGAGATCATTAAATTTAGTGACTCAGCTAATTTTTTTTTACCCACCTCTTAGAAAAGTTGAACGTGTTTGTGACCAAGCACTTAGGGTTATTTCCTTTAAGCCAAGTGTTTGCAGCGTTTTTAGATTTATAACAGTCTTTGTTTACCATGTAATTCAGTCCAATTGAGGAACTAGCAAAACTGCATTATCCAGACATCAAAGACAGGCATGTAAGAAGAGTGTACTCATACCAGGGAACTGATTAGGTTTCTAACAAGTGGAAAGTTACCAGGTGTCCCCAAATTAACCATTCCCATGCCAGCTAATTCTCATTTTTTTGTAGCTTTTTTTAGTTTAGTCAGTTAGGATTCTGGGTTTAAAATACCAGTTGCTGTGTTCTTGAGAGTTGAGAGTATTGTTTTCTTCAGCATCCTTCAGATTGCTGAGACTTTGACTTGAATACTATGTGTTTAAAAAACTGGGGATGGGGGACGCCTGGTGGCAGTTAAGCTCTGCCTGTGATCCCGGGGTCCTGGGATTGAGCCCTGCATCAGGCTCTCTGCTCAGCAGGGAGTCTGGTTCTTCCTCTCCCCTCCTCCCTGCTTGTGCTTGCACACGCTCTCTCCCTCTCTTTCTCATAAATAAATAAACAAATAAAATCAATCTGAAATTTTTTAAAGTACTTTAAAAAACTGGGGAAACTGTTGAATGGAGAATACATTTTAGCTTATTTCAAAGTTGAGCTGCTGTCTTTATTTCTTGAGGTTGAAGAGCAGGTTGGTGTTTTGTTTTCCTGAGATTTCTGTGAAGAATCGATTATTCAACCCACTTTACAGAGAAGAGGTGGAACAATTTGCTAGCTGCATGCAGCAGTCACTGGAAGTGGGACCTATGTCACCAAGTTGCATTTCAAGATTGGTCAAGTAGGTGGCCTTGAGTCCTGCCAGCCCTGGATTGGGGAATTGATAGAGATGGGCTCTGTTATGAGAGCACCCTTGACTTAAACTTCCATCAACATTCACCTGAGACTCTTGTTAAACCTGAGTCTCCTCAGATGTGGAAACAAAATTGTATGTGTGTACTATAAGTAATGTGCAAAAGCATTTTGATTTTGTACAAATCTTTGCTATTTGGTATTTCAGAGGCTGTATGTTAGTTAGCATTTTATAATTTTTCCTAAGTAAGCAATCACCTAGGGAAGTGGAAGTTGAGGAAGGGTTTTTTTTTTTCTCTTTCCCACGGGTGCCTGCTTGTTTCCTGCTGAAGTCTGGAACTTGGCTTCTTTAGGAGCATGCCAGTAGGTTATCTGGAGTTGATTGCTTATAATCGTTGAGATTTCTCTTTTGAAAATGGTCAAACAATTTTTACATACCACATGTAGCCACATTTTGTTTCCATAGAGGGTTTGGCTTTTTGGGTTATCAAAGAAGATATGGATGTTTGGGTGACCTTTTGAGGTTATCATCAGAGGGGACAACTTTCCTCTCCCATTAGTCTTCCCTTCTTCTTAGAATAATTTGTGGTGGTCTGACTTCCTGTGTTGTTTCTTAGGAGACAGGCTCACAAAACATTAAGGTTGTGAAAATGCTGGTTTCCTACCAGGCATGACTGAGATTCAAGAATAAATTGTTCTCTTTATTTTGAATTCTGAGTTATCTTAGGAGACTTCATTTAGCTACAGGTTGACCAATTGCATGGTCTTATTTGCAAGTGTGAATAGATAGCAGTGCAGTATAAACACTAGTAGCCAGAAGTACTTAGGTAGCCAAAGCCTACATATTTCACTTATGTCAACCGGGAAGTTGCAAAAGATATTGTAAGACATTATCATAACATTTCATTACTTCAGCTCTTTAAACTTTATGTCCTGTAAGGTGCCACTTTTCAGCCACATTCTGTGGTTCCCCATAGCCTTTGGGAAAGAATCCAAGCTCCTTGAAAGTGGCTTAATCCGATCTCTGCATACTTGCTAACACATCTCACCCACCTCCTCCCCACACACACTTGAGGAGCAGGGGAAGGAACCCTGCTTCAGGTTTTCCCTGAGATGGAACTTCCTCCAGACGGGCTTTCTTGAATCAGAAGACTGGGTTTGGGGACTCTTTTATATGCTTTCATAGTCATTCACTTACTAATTCCTTCAGTAGTGTATCAAGCGCTGTTTGTCATAGACTGAGGTTACAGAAGTAAAGAAGGGGTGGCCCTTACCCACATAGAACTTATGTTCTTGTCGGGGAAACCACTCCATACTCACACTTTTTTAAAAAAGGTTTTTATTTGGAAATAATCACAAATCTATAGAAAATTGCAAAAATTAAAATAATACAAAGGAGTATCCTGTACAGATAATGCTTGTTAATATTTAACCTCATTTGCATTCTTCCTCTCCATACATACACATGTTCTTTTTTTTCTGGACCAGTCACATACATCATCTTACACCCTGCCCAATTACTTCAGTGTGTATTTCATAAGAGTAGGGCTATTTGCTCACATGTTGGTTATTAACTTCCTAAATTTACATTAATAAAATACTTCTATCTAGTACTCCATTCAAAGTAGGGTGTGCACTACTTCTCCACCCCACCCCCATAATAGAATCTTGCTCATTTTTTGTTTATCTGATGTTTTCTTGTTAACAAGTTAAGGTAATGCATTCTAGGCCATCACACTGGTATCCCCTTGGGGGTACCATATCTGGAGGACCACAGTGTCCTTCTGTCCCTCTTTGGTGGTGATAATTTCCAAAGTGTTAACTCCTTTTCTCTAGTGTATTATTAGTGGGTAGTGGGTTTTTTGTTCCTGTTCCCTTTGAACTAATAAGTAGCATATGAAGAGACACCTCAATTCCATGCAAATATCTTGATCTCATAAAAATCTCCCCCCTAATCTTATCATTGAGCAATGATTCTTTTCTGATCCAGTAGTATGAACTCAAGTTCCTGTTTCTTGCAGTGGGATATAATTCATTCCTGTATTTAATTATCCTGGTGCTCAAACTGCCAGATTTGTCCAGTGGGAGCCCCTTCAAGCTGGCTCCTGTGTCTTTGTGAGGTGCCATATCATTTTTTTCCAAGCACTTTTTTCCTTTCCTGCATTACAGGATGTTCCAGGCTCATCTTGTACCAACTCTGCTCTAGCCCTGGAATCAGCTGCTTGTCCAGGGTGCCCTCAGACCCTTGTTCTAGCACTTAGCACACCACTTGCTTATACATCTTCCTCCATTAGATGTATTGTACCTCCTGAGGGCACATAGATGTCAATCTTACTCTTATATCTTCACTCAGCATAAGGCCTGGCACATTTGATGCTTACTCTTAAGTATTTGTTGAATAATAAAATTGGTTTTTGCTGTATTCAGTGATTATAATTAGATTCCAAAATTACAATGCTGATGGATTTTCTTTTTCTCCCCTCCATCTAGGAAGAAATGTTTACTATTTGGCGATGAGACGTGGTGAAAACTGACCTCGTACTGGTATACAGACACTATGGGACCTGACACCTTAGCTGCGTGGGCAGCTGGCCCCCACTGATGATGTGGGGAAACCATCAGGTCCACTGGAAAACACTAATCTGATCTTGGAAGTGGCTGATTGTGGCAGGATGTGTCGACGATGATGATGGCAAGAAAGCAAGATGTCCGCATTCCCACCTACAACATCAGTGTGGTGGGATTGTCTGGGACCGAGAAGGAGAAGGGCCAGTGCGGCATTGGGAAGTCTTGTCTGTGCAACCGCTTCGTGCGCCCGAGTGCTGATGAGTTTCACTTGGACCATACCTCTGTCCTTAGCACCAGTGACTTTGGTGGGCGAGTGGTCAATAATGACCACTTTCTCTACTGGGGAGAAGTTAGCCGTTCCCTGGAGGATTGTGTGGAATGTAAGATGCACATTGTGGAGCAGACTGAGTTCATTGATGATCAGACTTTTCAACCTCATCGAAGCACGGCCCTGCAGCCCTATATTAAGAGAGCTGCTGCAACCAAGCTCGCATCAGCTGAAAAACTCATGTACTTTTGCACTGACCAGCTGGGGCTGGAGCAGGACTTTGAGCAGAAACAAATGCCAGATGGAAAGCTGCTGATTGATGGTTTTCTTCTTGGTATTGACGTTAGCAGGGGCATGAATAGGAACTTTGATGACCAGCTTAAGTTTGTGTCCAATCTCTACAATCAGCTTGCAAAAACAAAAAAGCCCATAGTGGTGGTCCTGACTAAGTGTGATGAGGGTGTCGAGCGGTACATTAGAGATGCACATACTTTTGCCTTAAGCAAAAAGAACCTCCAGGTTGTGGAGACCTCAGCAAGATCCAATGTAAATGTGGACTTGGCTTTCAGCACCTTAGTGCAACTCATTGATAAAAGTCGGGGAAAGACAAAAATCATTCCTTATTTTGAGGCTCTCAAGCAGCAGAGTCAGCAGATAGCTACAGCAAAAGACAAATATGAGTGGCTGGTGAGTCGCATCGTGAAGAACCACAATGAGAACTGGCTGAGTGTCAGCCGAAAGATGCAGGCCTCTCCTGAGTACCAGGACTACGTCTATCTGGAAGGGACTCAGAAAGCCAAGAAGCTCTTTCTCCAGCACATTCACCGCCTGAAGCATGAGCACATTGAGCGCAGGAGAAAGCTGTACCTGGCAGCCCTTCCATTAGCTTTTGAAGCTCTTATACCCAATCTAGATGAAATAGACCACCTAAGCTGCATAAAAACCAAAAAGCTCTTGGAGACCAAGCCAGAATTCCTGAAGTGGTTTGTTGTGCTCGAAGAAACACCATGGGATGCCACCAGCCACATTGACAACATGGAGAATGAACGGATTCCCTTTGACTTGATGGATACAGTTCCTGCTGAGCAGCTGTACGAGGCCCACTTAGAGAAGCTGCGGAATGAGAGGAAAAGAGCTGAGATGAGAAGGGCATTTAAAGAAAACCTGGAGACCTCTCCCTTCATAACTCCTGGAAAGCCTTGGGAAGAGGCCCGTAGTTTTATTATGAATGAAGATTTCTACCAGTGGCTAGAAGAATCTGTATACATGGATATTTATGGCAAACACCAAAAGCAAATCATAGACAAAGCAAAGGAAGAGTTTCAGGAGCTGCTTTTGGAATATTCAGAATTGTTTTATGAGCTGGAGCTGGATGCTAAGCCCAGCAAGGAGAAGATGGGTGTCATTCAAGATGTTCTGGGGGAGGAACAGCGATTTAAAGCATTACAGAAGCTCCAAGCGGAGCGTGATGCTCTTATCCTGAAACACATTCATTTTGTGTATCACCCAACAAAGGAGACATGCCCTAGCTGCCCAGCTTGTGTGGATGCTAAGATTGAGCACTTGATTAGTTCTCGGTTTATCCGGCCATCTGACCGGAATCAGAAAAATTCACTCTCTGACCCCAACATTGATAGGATCAACTTGGTTATCTTGGGCAAAGATGGCCTCGCACGTGAGTTGGCTAATGAGATTCGAGCTCTCTGTACAAATGATGACAAGTATGTGATAGATGGTAAAATGTATGAGCTTTCCCTGAGGCCAATAGAAGGGAATGTCAGGCTTCCTGTGAACTCCTTCCAAACACCAACGTTTCAGCCCCATGGCTGTCTCTGCCTTTACAATTCAAAGGAATCTCTATCCTATGTGGTAGAGAGTATAGAGAAGAGTAGAGAGTCCACACTTGGCAGGCGAGATAATCATTTAGTCCATCTTCCCCTGACGTTAATCTTGGTTAACAAGAGAGGAGATACCAGTGGAGAGACCCTGCATAGCTTAATACAGCAAGGTCAGCAGATTGCCAGCAAACTGCAGTGTGTCTTTCTTGACCCTGCCTCTGCTGGCATCGGTTATGGACGCAACATTAATGAAAAGCAAATCAGTCAAGTTTTGAAAGGACTCCTGGACTCCAAGCGTAACTTAAACCTGGTCAGTTCTACTGCGAGCATCAAAGATCTGGCTGATGTTGACCTGCGAATTGTCATGTGTCTAATGTGTGGAGATCCTTTCAGTGCAGATGACATACTCTTTCCTGTCCTTCAGTCCCAAACCTGTAAGTCTTCCCATTGTGGAAGCAACAACTCTGTTTTACTTGAACTACCAATCGGACTCCACAAGAAGCGCATTGAACTGTCTATTCTTTCGTACCATTCCTCATTTAGTATCAGAAAAAGCCGGTTGGTCCATGGGTACATTGTTTTTTATTCAGCCAAACGTAAGGCCTCCTTGGCTATGTTACGTGCCTTTCTTTGTGAAGTGCAAGATATTATCCCCATTCAGCTGGTTGCACTCACTGACGGCGCTATAGATGTCCTGGACAATGACTTAAGTCGGGAACAGCTGAGTGAGGGGGAGGAGATTGCTCAAGAGATTGATGGAAGATTCACAAGCATCCCCTGTAGCCAACCCCAGCATAAACTTGAGATCTTCCACCCATTTTTTAAAGATGTGGTGGATAAAAAGAACATAATTGAGGCTACTCATATGTACGATAATGCTGCCGAGGCCTGTAGCACCACGGAAGAAGTGTTTAATTCCCCCCGAGCGGGCTCTCCACTCTGCAACTCAAACCTGCAGGATTCAGAAGAGGATATCGAGCCCCCTTCTTACAGCTTGTTTCGAGAAGACACATCACTGCCCTCTCTGTCCAAAGACCATTCTAAGCTCTCTATGGAACTGGAGGGAAATGATGGGCTGTCTTTCATCATGAGCAATTTTGAGAGTAAACTGAACAACAAAGTACCTCCACCAGTCAAACCAAAGCCTCCTGTCCAATTTGATATTACAAAGGGGGATCTGTCTTATTTAGACCAAGGCCATAGAGATGGACAGAGGAAGTCTGTGTCTTCTAGCACCTGGCTACCTCCGGATGGGTTCGATCCTTCTGATTACGCTGAACCCATGGATGCTGTGGTAAAGCCAAGGAATGAAGAAGAAAACATATACTCAGTGCCCCACGACAGCACCCAAGGCAAAATCATTACCATTCGGAATATCAACAAAGCCCAGTCCAACGGCAGTGGCAATGGCTCTGACAGTGAAATGGACACCAGCTCTCTGGAGCGAGGCCGCAAGGTCTCCATCGTGAGCAAGCCAGTGCTGTACAGGACAAGATGCAGCCGGCTAGGGAGGTTTGCCAGTTACAGAACCAGCTTCAGTGTGGGGAGTGATGATGAGCTGGGGCCCATCCGGAAAAAAGAGGAGGATCAGGCATCTCAAGGTTATAAAGGGGACAATGCTGTCATTCCCTATGAGACAGATGAAGATCCAAGGAGGAGGAATATTCTTCGCAGTCTAAGGAGGAACACTAAGGTAAGAAGCCAGTTTAGGAATGAGTCAGAGCAGTGGCTCGCAGTTTCTCGGTGAGAGCTGATTGATGATGATGATTTTCAAGGACAGCTTATTCTGGTAAAAAAGAAATTGATCTGTGTGTGTATTTATTCTCTGACTTAGCATAAAGTAAGGAGTGTCTCAGATTGCTGCTACTAGCAGCTTACAGGTAGTAAAGACCCTGGATAGACAGCCGGGTTTGAATTGTCTTTGTCTAAAACAATAGTTAGGTAATTACCAAAATGAGCAGATCGTGTAGAACTTGTCGGTATCTGACAAGTTGCCAAGCCAGTGACTATATGCTTGTTCTTCCTTTACGTAAACACCAGAATCTAAAATTGCATGTCAGTCTCTGACTGCTAAACAAACATTTCATCTATACAGCTTGTAAAAGCTCCTGCTTCCCCACACTTCTCCTCACTGACCTTCCCTTTACTTCCCCTTATTTTGTTTTTTAAAGATTTTATTCATTTATTTATTTGAGAGTGAGAGAGCACTCATTCACACAAGCTGGGGAGAGGGGTGGACAGAGGGAGAGGAAGAAGCAGACTCCCTACTGAGCAGGGAGCCCAACATGGGCTTGATTCTGGGATCATGACCTGAGCCAAAGGGAGATGCCTAACCCACTGAGCCACCCAGGCACCCTAAGTTGCTGCATTTTAGATTAGGAAAAATTGAATAATTATTTTATTTGCACACACAAATCAGTGAAGGGACTTAAGTACATAAATGAAAAGTAAGAACCTTGCCACTGCGAGCTATACACTTGTCCCACTAAAAATAAAACAAAATAAAATATACTTGTTCCCTGTTTGTAAAATTGGAGTGCCCTCCAACTGCATTATTTTAAGTGAAATGCTGCTCTTGTCAGTGAGGGCTTCAGATTTGATTTAGGGACCGAAGAGGGATAGGGAGAAAGTAAACCTCATGTATTATGAATGTCAGGCCTGCCATCAGATGTAGGGGAAACGGTCCCAAATGCAACAGCAGATTAAACATCTTTATCTTGTGTAGAATTGCAGTGTACAGAGTAGAGTGCCCTGTCCCCTTGGGCTTAGGTTTTGAGATAGAACAGGAATTTCTCAACTCCCCCACCCCCACCCCCACGAGTAGAAGGAAATATTCTGTTTTTCAGAGAAAGACATCTTGGCGAGACCTGACAACAGAACTGCGTTATGCTAGCCCACAACCAGCCTTGTGATACACAGAATGATTTCTCTGCATTGAAAGCTTTTCCTTTGCTCCCAACCATGAAACAGCAGTGAACAAAGTGACTTGTCTGAAAATGTTTCAGGGAACTTAAGAAGAAAGCTTGCCAAAAGCTTGTGTTATTACAAGACATACCAAATCAGAAGGATCTGGAGTCCAAGCTGTTTTAAGAGTTGACAATTTATTGTAAAATATCACCTGGAGGCTAGTTCTGCAGCTCTTACTGCTTAAGAGGGCCCTTGGAGATGGAAGAACATGGCCCTCACAAGGAAAATGTATTCATTTTGCATTCCCTGATAACATACAGAGTGCTCCCCAATCACCGTTGGCTGAAGCTTCCAGAATTTTTTACCTGTGTAGTTTCAGAAAGGCCAGGGCAGTATCGTTGTGTGTTCTGTTTCCCTCCCACTCTGAATTGAATGTTAGTAAATATCATAGGCATTTGATTTTCTCTTGTTTTGTTTTTCCACTTGGATTCCTTCATCTGCCTTCAATATTTTGTTCTGGAAGGGTTAGTAATGGGCAGACCCATAGAAAACTGTTCTTAGGAAGTCAGAAAGTAGCCTCACCTGGCTCCTAGTATTTCCTCAAAGCTCTCCTGTTTAACGATACTGGAATCCAAACATTTTGAACATTTTGACTTTCTTCTCTTCCTCCTCCACCTCTGATGAAGACTGTTACCAGAATAGCTTATCTAAATGCTGACAGTCTTAATTTGTGGGGGTGTTCACACACCTGGGAATTAGGAAGGTGGTATAATAGCACATTGAGTTATAACTAATTTTCTGGCTTCTAGCTACATTTTTAATACTTGTTGAAGACAGTGCTTTTAAAACACATTCCCAAACAAGCCATGCTTTAAAGAACACACAAGGTAGGCTCAGCAGAACACAGCTGGTGTCCATGTTTTTAAGGAGACACTTCCTAACTTAGAACTTCCTTACACTGGGTTGCTGGGTCAGCATGCAAGAAGTGATCAACTTCCTGTCTGTTAGTTATGTGGGCCACACCTCTGCAAGTCAAATAAAAATGATCTCTGGCCCAAGAGCAATAGCGTGCCAGAAGTAAGTCAGTAGTATCCTTTGGAAAGTGTGAGTAAAAGGTGAAACTGTCTTCCTGCCTTGGAAAATGGTGCTTTGAAATGAATGTAGCTGTTTTATCATCCTAGTGCAGAGATAAGCAGAGCCTTTTATTCTCTTCTCTGTTGAGGCAAACCTCCTATTAAAATTGCTGCCTTAAGAAAGCAGACTAACACTTGTTTTACTGGAAAAGCAAGATACCATGGGGCAGAGAATGCCAAGCCAACCTCTATGTGGGGGATTTGGCCTTTGATTTTTATTGGCATGACAAAGCAATACAGTATTTATTTGAAGTGAGGGGGGAGCCAGTTGGTAATGGAAAACACAGTGCCTCCTGCATGCCAGATACCACTGGGGAAATGGCACAGATCCTTGCCCAGACCATAGCTCCTAGTTGAGGCAGCAAGGCCTGCACAGCTGCTGAAAATAGTTGGTCCGCCCAGGGGGCGCTGTGTCTGGGCAGAATGGAAATCCCATGCCATGGGCACTTAAGGTAGTGTAGTGTGTGGCATGATTAGCAGCTCAGGTTCTGGGAATGGGCGAGGGTGAGGGGCGCTTAAAGTCAAATCCCAACTCCTCTGCTCCCTCACTGGGACTGGGGGCACATGATTCACTTCAAAGAGTAAGTAGGACTGAAGAAGTGGCCGAGGGAAGGAAAAATGTGTATGTCATATTGAAGGAGAGGAGAGTGCTGGCCTGGTCTAGCTGAGGGCTTGGGGGATCAACATTGTCCCTCCCTTTTGTGTAAGTTTTTAACTATGTATATTACTTAGCTGCTCTCAGTACTTACCCTAGCAACAGCCCTAACAACGACAACAAAAGCTATGCTCTGGGTACCAGTGTGATGTGGAGAAAGAGAAATTGCCCGTCTCCCTGGGCTGATTTGCTAGATTAGCTCTTTACTGTAAAATTGGAGCTGGAGTGAGGGAATCGCTTTCATTTCTGTTAATGAAAGTGCAGACTGTAAAGCTTACTGTCAGTCTGGGTCCTTTTCCCAGCTGAACCATTTAGCAACCCACCCTCATAGTGGGAGCCTTCCGCACTCAACTGAATGAAATTGAAAATCTACGATTGCACTTCAGTGGGGCCCATGAATAGATGCTTTGTCTGTAAAGAGTTGGTGTTGCACATGGTCTCTGTCTTTCAGTACCATGCGTTTGCAAAGATGAGATCAGGACCGGCAGGGTCTTATTTTAAAACCAAAAAAACAAGCTGGGGAGTCTTGCTCCACAAAATGTGCCTTTTGGGCAAACTCGAGTTGCTGAATTTAGTGTGTTTGACCATGGATTTAAAGAGAAGACATTATTGGCTATTCACCCATCTATCTGATGTGCTCTTATCTTTGTGTTAAAAAAAAAAAAGACAAAACAGAATAATAAAGAAAATCTTTCACTCACTGTAGCTACCACATGACAAGACAACCTATTGAAAAGCAAACCAATTCAATCACGCATTGTTTGGTCTATAAGGCACCAAGTAACCAGTTTGACAGTTTGTGTCCCCCCCTAGTGAATTGGCTTATTTCATTGGATTCAGTGAATCGGCTGGTTGTTGTGGCTTTGTGTGGACACAGCTCTCATTTTGTGAGGCCTAGAACGGAGTTAAAGTTTCTAGTGTGAATAAAAACCAGCTGGGGAATTGGACTGCTAGCTCCCTAGGGAGAGATGTTGCATTTTGACAGACAAGCTGAATGGTATGAAATATGAGCTCTTTGTAATCTGCTCAGGAAAGACTCTCAGTGTGTGCTTCAGAAAAGGCTAGTCCTACTCAGTGAGCTATAAGGCCAGATAAATACCGTGGCCTTAAAAATGGGGCAGGGGTGCCTACTTGACCTTGGATTTTCTGATTCCTGAAATAATTGTATGTATGTATGTATTTATTTATTTATCTACCTATTTATTTATTTATTTATTTAAAATATTTTATTTATTTATTCTTGAGAGACACACAGAGAGAGAGGCAGAGACACAGGCAGAGGGAAAAGCAGGCTCCATGCAGGGAGCCCGATGCAGGACTGGATCCCGGGACTCCAGGATCACGCGCTGGGCCAAAAGCAGGCACTAAACCGCTGAGCCACTCAGGGATCCCCCGATTGTTATCTTTTAAAAAGAAGTCCTTTTGCTCCAAAAGCATATGCTCATTCATCCATTTTTGGAAAGAAACGTTCTTTGCACGGGTATGGGCATTTAGAGCATTTGTGCACCTACCTGGCTTTGTGCTGAGTACCGTGTGTGTGTGTGTGTGTGTGTGTGTGTGTGTGTGTGTGTGTTTGTTTATCTAGTTTACCACCGTAGGGATGATGGATTTTAGAGGTTTTATTTATTTATTTGACAGAGCGAGCACAAGCAGGGGGAGGAGCAGAAGGGGAGAGGGAGAAGCAGGCTCCCCTCTGAGCAGGGAGCCCAACAAGGGACTTGATCCCAGGACTTTGAGATCATGACATGAGCCAAAGGGAGATGGTTAATGGACTGAGCCCCCCAGGTGCCCCAGGATGATGGATTTTAAACATGTGTTGACATCCATTTTGGATACTGCCAGAGGGGAGGTGCAGAGTACTAAGGCATTGTAGAGCAAGGAGTTTTAACTTCAGCCAGGATAGCTGGGAAAGGTCCCCAAGGAAATAGTATTTGAATAGAGACTTACAGGGTGAGGAGGACAAAGGCAGTGAAGATGGAGGTTTTGTGGGGAGAGCTCTTGAGAAAACAGTATGGAACCTGGAGCATGAGGGAAGAAAAAACTTGAAAGAAATCTAGAGGAGCTACTGCAGAGAGTGAGGTCTGCGAATACCATGGGAAGGGCCTTGTACTTCCCTAAATGTACTGAATACTTACTACTTGCCAGGTATAGTACCATGCATTGTCCTGTTGCCACTGCCCACGTTAGTTGCTAAATGGAGGAGTGGAGATTTTTTAATCTGCTCTTCTGATTTCGACTTCCAGTGGGCTTTTAAAGTCCAGCCTGCAAGAAAGATGGTAATATTCAATAGCCAGGGACACATTTGGACCACTCAATCAATCTAGTTAATTTGTTTTACAGACAAAGGACTGTGATTATTATCTTTAAAAAAATCCATTTCCCCCAGTACCCCCTAAGAATAGCCTGGTGCTGTTTGTTTTTGGCTTCAGAGTCTAGTTGAGTAAAGGACAAAAAAGGCATGGAGACACTGAAATAGCAACTGGAACTTTGAGAAATTGTTTTGAACTGGTGTCACGCATTTTCTCAGTTTATTTAAAGCCCAAAGAGCTGCTGTAGTGTGTTTTTGGTGACAAAAATAGACTATCTTTAACTATGGGCCCTAGCTTATAGCACACCTGTTCTTAAAAAAAGAAAAAAAATTACAATAGGCAACCCATATCTATTTTTCAAAGAGCAGAGAATTGCTCTGATCATCATTGAACCAACTTGTTCTCATCCACCACCTAGTGCTACTGAAATATCTTGCTAGGGACCCAAATTATTTCAGTCAGAGTGAAGAATCACCTCCGCTTCCATAGAAAAAGGTCTTCTGAATGCATTTTTATTCAGTATTTGAGAGGAGGCAAGCAGATAAAAACTGACCTATAACTCTGGGAAATCCAAATCCAGTGAGTGAGTGTTGGATCACGCAGGACGTTTGTAAAAAACTTTCCTAGAACTAGTGGACCCTCCTTTCTAGCTAGCCCCCATGTTCATTTTGAGATAGTGGCAGAGATTGACCCAGATTTGCCAGGCTTCATACCTTTCAAGAGCAAAAAGTTGTGGTCTTACTTTATTTGGGGCCTGTGAGGAGATGACATATCTTTCTTTTCCCATATCATGGCAGAGGATTAGGGATGCTGGGAAGGCCAAGACTTTATGCTATTTCCTGTTCAATCCCTAAATAAAGATGCTCCAGGATGACCCAGTCATAATACATATACTGACTGCCAGTGTAAAGGAGACCGAGTCTAATAAGCATTTGTGCTTTCATAGACTTTGACAGTGAGAACAAGTCCACTCAGGTTTTCTCTTAAACTTGGGCTTAAATTTTTTTTCAGAGCCAGAAGGGGAGCACCAATTAACCAAGAATACATTTGGGGCATGAATGAAGAACTTGATTGAAAAGGTTGTTTTGAAGCTCTGTTGGAAATTATGAGACAATCGTTGCTAATCAGAGAGCTGTAATGTTGAATATAGAATGCAAGAAGGTGCTTGGGGGAAACCTATAGTAATGTACTGTATGGATCTTTTGGTTTTCCTAAAAATCCTACCAGTTATATTTAGTCCAGGGTCTCCCACTACACAATATGACGAACCGTGTGTGTGTGTGTGTGTGTGTGTGTGTGTGTGTGTGACTGACTCTCTGGGGCACTGCTAAGAATTACTCTAGAGAGAGAGAATTGTCCTCATTCAGAGGACACTGTTCCTGTTCTAGACTATATTCAGTATATGACATTCGTCCTTTTGGGGGAGATAGGAGAGGAATCCAATAGCCTGAGTTCTGTTTATTTCCTTTATTAGATGGGTTACCATGCATTTAAAAGATTGTGCTAGGACAGCCCGGTGGCTTAGCGGTTTAGCACTGCCTTCGGCCCAGGGTGTAGTCCTGGAGGCCTGGGATCGAGTCCCACATTAGGCTCCCTGCATGGAGTGGAGCCTGCTTCTCCCCCTGCCCGTGTCTCTGCTTCTCTCTCTCTCTCTCTCTCTTTCTCTCTTTCATGAATAAATAAAATATTTTTAATAAATAAAAGACTGTGCTAGGTGGTACAACTGTAGTGATCATATTTTCTAACTCTAAAATCTGGATAAGTAATTTTATATGTATTAAGGGTATTTTATAGAGACCAGGAGAGGATATTTTAAGGTTGTCAGCCCAGGGTCACCAAATAAGTACCTGCTCTTCCCACAAAAGATAAAATGTTCTTCATCTGGAAAGAATAGCTGACCTCTCCATTGAAGCTGTGGGAGACTCTTTTTCTTTGTGGCTCAGTTATTACCCATCTCTAGATTGGCTTTGTTTGCTAGGGATGTATCTCTTCGCTTACAAGTTAGAGTGTAAGTTTGTTGAGGGTGAGAGATGACTTTGGTTGCAATATTGGTTCTGCTGCTAGTTTGCTATTTGAGTTTGGACATAATTCGTTAAAAAAGAAAAATGCTAAAAAAAATGCTAAGATGCTTGTTCTCTAGGAACTGAGTCCAATAATAACATAGTTGTATGTGTAATAAATAACTATTCTTTATTCATGGCCACGAAGTGATATAAGGAATTGATCACCTCAGCTGTTTTTTTAAAAGGGAGTCTGGGATGGTCCTGTCAGTATGAATGGTCCTCCTGAGCCTCACCTCCTCACATCTTCCCAAGAGCAGCACTATGTTAGGAGAAGAAAAAGCCTCTGCACATACAGAGATAGTCCTCATCTCAGCTAAACTTGAAAGAATATAAAGAAGTATTGGCCCTCTGCATTGCTGAAAATTGTTTTTGTTCAGGAAATTTATTGAGTGTCTGCTACATGCCAGGCCTTAGAACCCAATCATCTTGCAGCCTGATGAAAAGGGTCCTGCTCTGGGATGCTTCTCATTCTTTGGCTGGCATTCTAACCTTTTTCTTGCCCCTGGACTTGGAGGGGCCATGGACTGGGCTTACCACCCCACAGGCAGGTAACAGATGTTTTTCCAGTCCACCGAAGTTGGGAGTTTCCCTTGATGCTCTCTTTTCCTTGTTTCAAAAGCCAAGGGGCCAGCGGCAAATTCCAGTCACCTTTTCTTTACAGTGACACACTGGTGTAAACTTTGGTTCATTTCTTTGTTTCCTTTGCCACCTGTTATTATCAAAACTAAGAATCAGGCATGTTTTTAAGGAAATTGAAGTAAGGAACAATGGATTATGGTATTCATTCAAAGAATATATCTATCCAAAGGACAAAATGAAGGTGGTTCAAACTGACCCAGTGCTTTGTTTCTGTCATGGCATTTCATCATAGAGTTCACAGTGCTTGCTTCGGCAGCACATATACATTATAGAGTTCACATAGGGAAAAGAGGCCCTTTGGTGTTCACAGATCACTAGTGTCTGGATCCTGGCTCTCCCGGTGCTAGGTGTGAATCTCTCTGAGCCTGTTTTCTCACCTTGAAATGGTGCTAGCTAATAACCGTTACCTAGAAGGTGGTTGTGAGGTTTCAGATAATTGTGCAGAGCACCTAGCAGTGTCCTGCACATGACCACTACTAATTAATCACTGTTTTCCATTTTTAACCCAGTAAGACTCTAAACTTAGAGCCACAGATGTGTGGATTATTCTCAGGGTTTGGTTTCCTCTGGCTAGATGCCTTTTTCAATTCAGCCTGCTATGTGAGTGCCCTCAAAAGAAGATTGATGTTGGGGTGGTGTTACTTTCTCCGCTCCAAGGGCCTGCTGCTCTGAGTGCCCCAGGGACTCCATAATGAGCGACCCATGTCTGACCGGAGACTGAGACAGCTGGCAGGCCACTCACCAGAGTGGCTTTTCCATCTGACATGTGCCTAGTAACCCTTCAGGTGCCTGATGTGTTGCTTGTTATATCAGCAATCTGGCCCACTTCTTGGCATGCACCACAAAGTCTGATTTCCTTACTAGCAAAGTTTAGTATTAGTTGTGCAAGAATGCCTATCCCAATTTTGTGACACTCTACAGACCAATGAGTTACTTATTGGGAGGTGTTTTGACATTAGGTAACCCAGAGTTTGTTTAAATCTGAGAGAGAGAATCCATGTCATTTAGCAAGGGAGATTGATGCTATTGCCACAGTTTACTTTCATTCCCACATCTTGCAAGTTGAAGCACTGAACTAGATCTTGGATTCTTTGGGGTGAAAGGGATAAGGGCAGTTGTCTAATTTAGCCTTCCATCAAGTGACAGAAACTCCTTGACAATGGCTATGGCAGATAGTTTGCTGTCTCCGCTTTGAATATTTACAGAGCAGTCTCTTCCTTTTTAAACAGCTGGGGATTTTTTTTTTTTTTCCTCTTTATATTGGCCGAAATTGTCGGTGTTCTCCTCATCTCTCCCAACATAACCCTTTGGAACCATATAAAATAATCTTTCTTTCCGTGAGATAGTCCTATAGCAATTTGAATTAATTGTCAGAGTGCTCTGTTCTTTCTTTTTCCAGCTTAAAGATCCCTGGTAATTTTATGAGTGGGTCTTCATTACCTTAGAAATTCTCCAGGTTGTCAGTATACCCTTCATCATTTGTACCGTTATCCATTTATTCATTCCGCCTCTCTTGGGAACTTTTCAGAGGAAGGCAATGAATCACAGTGGTAAGAGCACAGGTTTTGCAGTCAGAACTGACCTGGGCAAGTAACTGAATGTTTTTAGGACTCAGCTTCTTCATCTGTAAAATAGGGTTTACACACAGATCTATTGTAAATCTGAAATGAAATAATATATCTGAAGACCTTAAGCAAGGGTCCAGTGCATAGTACTCATCAGTTGATGAAGGGGTAAATTTTCTGGCTAACTTAGGTTGTTAGAACACACATCATCATCATTGAGAAGGTGGAGGAAGTATAAGATTAAAATTTATTATGTCTTTATTAGAACTATGGTTAGAAGGCTTTATGGTGATTAGAAAAGCTGCTTCCTTGCAGCTTCTCTTAAAGTTCCATTTTTTAATTCCTTAAAACTTTATTTAGGAGCATCAGTTTTATCAAAGAACAGTGCTGTTGTTGTGTTAGTTTTGACAGGCAAATTCTGCAGGATTGATAAAAAGAATGTCGCTGAAACCCGGATGGGCTTCCTTCTATATTCAGATTCTGTAGCTAATAATTTGAACTATATGGCATTTTTAAGGGAGAGCATAGCTTGACTCGATGATTATCCAGTTGCAACAATGTGTGACAACAGAAGCACTCCCCCCTCTCTTTCCTGGAATCACTGGATTGCTACTGTATGCTAGGTACTGAGACCACCTTGTGAGGAGGTGCCATCCCAGAAACGTTGCCACTTACCCAGAGTCACAGGACTTGTCTGTCAGGATTCAAACACAGGTCTGTTAAGATATCAACCCTTAGGGAATCCCTGGGTGGCTCAATGGTTTGGTGCCTGCCTTCAGCCCAGGGTGTGATTGTGGGGACCCGGGATCGAGTCCCACATTGGGCTCCCTGCGTGGAGCCTGTTTCTCCCTCTGCCTGTGTCCCTGCCTCTCTGTCTCTCTGTGTCTCTCATGAATAAATAAAATCTTTAAAAAAAAAAAAAAAAAGATTTCAACCCTTAAATTCTTTTTTTTTAAATTTTATTTATTTATTTATTTATTTATTTATTTATTTATTTATTTATGATAGTCACACACACACAGAGAGAGAGAGGCAGAGACATAGGCAGAGGCAGAAGCAGGCTCCATGCACCGGGAGCCCAACGTGGGATTCGATCCTGGGTCTCCAGGATCGCGCCCTGGGCCATAGGCAGGGGCCAAACTGCTGCGCCACCCAGGGATCCCCCTTAAATTCTTTATGTTGTACTTCATGTAAGTAGAAGATGCCAGCAAGAGAGTCTAGATTGGTTAAATTATCTCATGTAAAGACGCATCATAAATTATTACTTTCCTTTTCCTTATTTCTTTGGTGAAAAGTCTAGGTCAGAGCCTAGACATAGCAACAGACACTCCCTGCAACCTGAGAGGCTGTATGGCTGGTTTTATGAGAGGCAGGACAGGGACAAGGGTAAGCTTTGTGGAGGACATGGTTCTCTGGGACCCCAAGATCAATTCACATTGCATTAGAGTCTTTCTGACTAAATCAGTTAGCAGGCTCTATTAAAATTGGATTGTCTGTGCCTTTGGGTGATCATTACAGGTAATATCTGCCAGTAGCCCAGATGGGCTCATTCCTTCTTTGGTGTACATTTTATTCTCAGCTGTTCTTTTTTTTGCCACTTGTTTGCACAGGAAGTCCTCAAAAAATCTCAGACTAAACAGGAAGTGATTTGTTCCCATATAAGTAGAGGTACCAGAAGGAATGAGGATGGGCAGGATAAGGAAAGGAGAATGGTTGACCCTGACCTAGCTAGTTAGTTATCCCCTTTAGTGGATTTTATGCAAAGATCCCTTAAATGCGTTTTAAAAATTATTTATTTGAGAGAGTGCGTGGGTGCCAGCAGGGGAGAGGGGAGGAGCAGAAGGAGAAGGGAAGCAGACCTCCCCTCTGAACGCAAAACCTGCTGATGGGGCTCGATCCCACAACCCCAAGATCACAACCCAAGCCAAAACCAAGAGTCGTTGCCAAACTGACTGAGCCACCCAGGTGCCCCATCCCTAAATACCTTTAAGTATATAGATTGGTACATTTGTAATAAATCTGCCCTGTTAATTTGGTCTCGTTAACTTGGAAATGAAACTGAAATGCTGGAGCTACCCCTGAGTCCATTTACCTTGATTCTCTTTGGTTACCCTCATCCTGAGTAGCTATTTTACCAAAAGGCCACGATTTCAGGTGTATTTTTGTGGCTTTTAGGAAATGTACCATTTGTTTAGAGCATTTTTTCTTCGTGTGAGCATCAAAAGGATTGAATAATTTTGGAGCAGAGTATCTCAGTAGCATTTATGAGGTGAGTTTTGGAGACAAACTCTCCTGGGTTTGAATCCCAGCACTGTCACTTACTAGTTGTGTCATTGAGGCACATGGGACATTTTTCCTTGGTAAAGTGGAATGTCATGAGGTTTAAAAGAAATAATATTTGGGACTTGCTTGGTACCTAGCAAGAGCCCTCAACTAGTTGTTACTCTGCTGCTGCTGCTCCTACTGATGAAGGAGACTGCTGGGAAAGAGAAAGTATTATCTTTTTTGTCCCATTTGATTAGTTTGTTTTACCCTTTCCCAATTCTGAAGCCACTGGAGGATTAACCCCAGGCCAATACAGTGAAGGAAATTCTCACTTGGAGCTTTCAGCCCTAGCAGAATGTATACTCTGTTTCTTTTCTGGAAAGGAGGAAATTACTCATTCTCAATTCTATCTTTTTTTTTTTTTTTAATTTTTATTTATTTATGATAGTCACACAGAGAGAGGGAGAGAGAGGTAGAGACACAGGCAGAGGGAGAAGCAGGCTCCATGCACCGGGAGCCTGATGTGGGACTCGATCCCGGGTCTCCAGGATCACGCCCTGGGCCAAAGGCAGGCGCCAAACCGCTGCGCCACCCAGGGATCCCCAATTCTGTCTTTTATCTTTTTAAAGATTTTAGCCATCTTTGAGTATATAACATTCATTATCCTTATGGGATATTTGGAAAACTTCCTGTTTACTCCAGGGCACCCCGATAAAGGATGTGGATAGTCATCTCATTGTTATTAATTACACACAGCCTGCTTCTTATAAACACCTTTGTTTTGGTAGTGTAGTCTCACACTCGAGGTGTGACTGTGTGTCAGCTTGCTGGCATGTTGTGTGATATTTGGAGGTTAGAAAATAAAAAATTAGTGAGATGAACAAGTGGGTCTCTATCCTGCTTGGAGTCTTTCCAGCAGTTTCCACACCACCGTGAGTTCCCTTCTGGAAGCCTTACTGATGTTTGAGTTGCATGTTGATACTTACTTTTTTTGTGTGCTTTCTTTTCTCTTTCCTGTGCAGAAACCAAAGCCCAAACCCCGGCCATCCATCACAAAGGCAACCTGGGAGAGTAACTATTTTGGGGTGCCTTTGACAACTGTCGTGACTCCAGAGAAGCCCATCCCTGTTTTTATTGAGAGATGTATTGAGTACATTGAAGCCACAGGTAAGAGTGCTACCTCAGAGTGAACGACCACTTTCACTATATATGGGTTATCTTCCAGCAGGCTGAGTCATCTGGAGACTCTAGGATCATTTCTTCTTAAATGTGAGATGCTTTCTGAGAAGGAGCTGAGCAATCTGGACAGCTGTCAGACTTAGGATCCTCCATCTGTGCGTAGTTTTGAGGCTGTCATATGGGATCTATTAGACCTTACAGTGTATGGAGCATCCTGTTCCCAGGATTGCAGCTATGGCTGGTGTTAGGTGCCTCCTCCGTGCTCCCTCAGACCCCTGTCATGATGTGCAGTCTGTTTGTGTCCTTGTCAGCTGCTTGAGGGCAGGGGAAGGGTCCTATTATCATTGTGTCTGCCACACTGTACTGGACACAAACGGTAGTGTAGTTTGGCTTAATGCAATGAAGGAGTGGTTGTGACTGTTAAGCCCTTGGCCATTGAGCAGGTACCTGAGATTCATTATTGACAATTTTTTTCCTGAGGTTAAAAAACCAGTGAGGATCCTTGGATATTTTCTGGTCAGGCAGCCATATTTCAACTCCACTGTCAACTTGATGTTGTCACAAAGACCAGCAGTCTTAATATTTTCCATATTTTTTTTTTTTAAGATTTTATTTGTTTGAGATAAAGAGCATGAGCTCTCTCAACAAAAGCTGATGAGTTTGAGGAGAAGGTAGTATAGGAGGCATATGATTGTCCGTTCTTGAGCATTAACAGTTGAGCTCAAGAATATAGGCTTAAACTAATTTAAAACCAAGGTAAGGATTAGAGCCTTCCTCTGTGTTCTTTCGATTCCGGTGTTATCTGTGATGATATTAAGTATTGTGTGGTGTGCACAGCCTACCAGGCTCTACTGATAATTTCAATAGCATCCTATTAAGCTGCGTGACAGTGTTAATATTTACTTAAGATGTGCCAAATCAGGGAAAATAGGTTTCAAGTTGAAGCCTGCTAAAGACTTTGTAGTTATTTCCAGGGTTTTCTCTGCAGCACACCAGGGTTGAATCACGGTAAGCACTTTGCGCAATCATAACAGATCTGTAGCTTTGTTTAGTCCATTCTGTCCCCAAAGCCTTTTCTCAATGTCCATCTCTTTGACACTGGTTTTATATCCGTTTCTTTCTGGCACCTCCCTTGGGCAAGGAGAAAATCTGCACAAAGATTCAATTCAGGTGACTGAAGCCTCTACTTAATGACCTAGCACTCCAGAGAGACAGTTTGTGTTATCTCACAAAGGGGAAGGACACTTTTTCCTGAACTTTTTGTTTTGACATTATTTTAGATTTATTGGAAAGGTACAAAAATTGTAAGTTTAAGCAAATTGAAAGTTACAAAAAGTTCCAGGTTCCTTAAATGCCAGTATTTTACCAGTTTTCCCATACCATTCTTTCTTTGTGTGTGTGTGTGTGTGTGTGTGTGTATCTTTTTTCTGAAATGTTTGAAAGTTTGCAGATCTGATGCACCTTTACTTCTAACTACTTCGGTGGGTATTTTCTTTATTTTTTATTTTCAGTGGGTATTTTCTAAAAATATTCCCTTACATACTACTGAGCAGTTATGAAAATTAAGATGTTAAACACTGACCTACCTAATCTGTGGATGTTTTTATTTCATCAGTTGTCCCAGTAATGTCCTTTATAGGAAAACATAAAAATTGTTTTGGTCTAGGAGCTAACCCTGGACCACATGATAGATTTTTTTTTTGGTCAAGTCTCTAGTCTCTTTTAATCTAGAACAGTTTAGTTGATCTGTTTTTCATGGCCTTGATGGTCTTTTGTTTTTTAAAGATTTTATTTATTTGACAGAGAGAGCAAGCACAAGCAGAGGGTGCAGTAGAGAGAGAGAGAGAGAGAAAAAAAGATTCCCCTCTGAGCAGGAAGCCCAACATGGGGCTCTATCATAGGACCCTGGGATCATGATCTGAGCCTAAGACAGACACTTAACTGATTGAGCCACCCAGGTGCCCCACAGCCTTGATAATTTTAAAGAATACAGATCAGCTATTTTGTAGGAGGTCCCTCCTCAGTTTTGGTGTTTTTGGTTGGTTGGTTGGAGGTTTCCTCATGATTAGGTTCATATTTGCACCTTGGGCAGAGACAGAAGGCAAGTGATGCTGTGTCCTCAGTGCATCACACCATGTGGCACATGATGTCAGTTTGGCCCATCACTGGCAGTGTTCACTTTGATCCTTCTGTTAAGGTGGTGGTGTGTACTAGGCTTTGCCACTGCAAAGCTACTCTTTCCCCGTAGTTTTACTCCTTGATTCCTTCAGCATTTATTAGTTGATTTTCTCTTGTCAGGGAGAGCTTTCTCTTTTCAGGGGACCCTTGTATGAATGGTCTCCTCAAGTGGCTCACCTAGGGTAGCCTGAGGTGCCCAGATGTTACCCACATGCCCTCTAGCTGAGCACGTCAGTGGTCTTGACCTACCCCACCCACCTTGCTTCTGTCACACTTGGACTGTGATGCACTTTTTAATCTCCACTAACAAAATCAAAACTCTCCTTGCCCTTCTACTTGTGAATTCTTTGGGGTATAAGGCTTTACCACCAGCTACTACCAACCTGCTGCTTTCCTTAAAGCTCTGTGAGAATGGACCACTGTCTGCCCTGTCACCAAAAAGCTTGGAGCTTCAGGGTCATCTCCAGTCAGTTCCTAAGTCTGTCACTTCTACTTTGTCATCTCTTGTCTCTCCCCTCCCATCTCATTTCCACTTCCCCACCATCACCCTCCAGAGTCTTATCCTTTTTTTTTTTTTTTAAAGATTTTATTTATTTATTCATGGTAGACCGAGAGAGAGAGAGGCAGAGACACAGGCAGAGAGAGAAGCAGGCTCCATGCCGGGAGCCCGACGTGGGACTCGATCCCGGGACTCCAGGATTGCGCCCTGGGCCAAAGGCAGGTGCTAAACCGCTGAGCCCAGGGATCCCCAGTCCACAGTCTTTCCTGATTACATGATAGTTCCTCTGTTGTAAACCTCCTCTTACTGCCTCATTGCCTACCAACTATGGCCCACAGTCTTGCCTCCTCCCATATGCAGTATCATTATGGCTGTCTGCCTGCTTTCCTGCCTCTGTCCTCTCTCCCTTCGTTCTTTTTCTCTTTCCCCATTTTCTGTTTTATACTACAACAAGCATTAACTTAAATTGTTTTACAAGAATACAAGCAGAACTTCTTTGTATTTCTCTGCTTTTCATGCACCCTTCGTGTGGTGTGAAATGTATCCCACATTCTTCCTTGCTTTTGGAACTTGTCCTTGTTCTTCAAGACTCCCCCACCCCCAGTAGCCCTTTGAATGCAACCTCCCTGGTGGTTCTCAGGCACATTTCAACTTGCTGGGAACAGGATTCTTGGTTCTTGGTCTCCTGAGTGTGGCACACAATATATATTACTTGTTGATTAAATGAGTGGTCTTCATCCTGGAATACCTTAATTCCATTGCTTACTTGCTTCTCTCTCTCCTTCCCTCCAACCCTCCTTCCTTCCTCCTTTTAAATTTTGCTTATATACTTGTTGGCATTAGTTTGTACTTTTGTAGAATTTCAGGAAAAACATTAAACCTTGTATCTATGAATTTAGCGTGTGTCGGGGGGCATTCTGTACTCTTTTCCCTAAAATAATATTTTTCTTCCTCATAAGATTTAGGCATGTTCATTATAGAGGTGACAAAAACTATGAAAACAAATTTAAAGATTCATTGATCTTCCTCTTAGTGAATACCACTATTAATGGTCTGCTGTATTTCCTTATAGCCTTATTCTCTGCATATGTGTGTTGGTTTTTACTTTTACATAATTCAGAGTATGCAGTATGATAGTTCTCGAAAGATTTTTAGTATAACTTAGATGAGGCAAAAGACCCCTGAGTTTACCAGCTTACCTACTCCTGTTTTCCTACAGAAAAAGAATTCAGTAACCAAGAGGTGGATTGGAGGACTATTTTTTGAGAATTACTGTTTTGTTTTTGTTTTTTTGAGACACAGAACACGCAGGCACATATGAGCTGGGGGAGGGGCAGAGAGAGAAGCAGATTCCTCACTGATCAGGGAGCCAGACATGGGGCTCCATCCCAGGACCCCAGGATCATGACCTGAGCTGAAGTCAGATGCTCGACTGACTGAGCACCCAGGTGCCCTGAGAATCACTGCTTTTTTAACCAGAAATTGTTACATGAGTATGCTCCCTGTCATTAAATACTTGTGAAAATAGGACTTTTTTTTTTTAATTTGAAGATCTAACTGGTTTTATTAAGTATTCATGAATCGTGCAGAATCCCACCTAGCAAGCAGAGGGCTCTGCCTCAAAGAATAGGACATTTAATTGCTGCATAATGTTCCAGGAAATAGCTGGATCACAGATTATTTAACCATTCCCCTGTTTGGGGGCTCATGTAGCATTTTCTCCTGATGTACTTAAAGAAGAAGATTAGCTAGGACAGGCATTTTGGAATAGTGATACAGAGCCTCAGATCTGCAGTTAGACCAGGTTTAGCAGTTCTTTTTTTTTTTTTTTTTTAATTTTAATTTATTTATTTATGATAGTCACAGAGAGAGAGAGAGGCAGAGACACAGGCAGAGGGAGAAGCAGGCTCCATGCACCGGGAGCCTGACGTGGGATTCGATCCCGGGTCTCCAGGATCGCACCCTGGGCCAAAGGCAGGCGCCATACCGCTGCACCACCCAGGGATCCCTAGACCAGGTTTAGAATCGTTTTTTTTCCTCATCCATAAACTGAGAGTGGTGATAGGACCTGCCTGCACTGGCTGCCACCCAGATTCCAGGGGACTTGCACCAAGGTGCTGAGTGTGGCACATGTCTTAGGTTCATTGTGTGCTGGTTGTGGCTTTAGCTTCAGCAGTCATACATTTGGTTCTTTCTGCTACCCATTAGACTCTACATTAAATGTAAATATCCATGACTTGACTTTTCTCCCCAGCTTCCTTTAAAAAAAAAAAAAAAGATTTTATTTATTTATTCATGAGAGACAGAGAGACAGGCAGAGACACAGGCAAAGGGAGAAGCAGGCTCCATGCAGGAGCCGGATGTGGGACCCGATCCTGGGACTCTAGGATCACGCCCTGGGCCAAAGGCAGGCGCTAAACCGTTGAGCTACCCAGGGATCCCCTTCTCCCCAGCTTCTAAATTAAATACAGTAAAACCCATTAAAGAGTTAGAAGAGTGGTATGATGATCAGCCAGAATTCACCAGGTGTTAACATTTTGCCACTTTTGCCCTTTCTTACCGTAATTTTTATTGTTATTAAACCATTTGAGAATAAGCCACAGATGCCACATCAGTTCACTCCTAAAAATCTCAGCATATATCCCTAAGCTTTAGGAGTTTCTCTTCCATAACTGCAATAACATTATCACTTTTAAGAATAATAGCATTAATTCAGTAGTATTTTACATATGTTGCATGTTTAAATTTACTCAGTTGACTTATCTCTCATAGCCAAGATTTTGTTCTAAGATCCAAGCAGTATACACAGCACATTTGACTATTGCCTCCTTTGTCTCTTTCAATCCAGAACAGTTCTTTCTGCCTTTGTTTTGTTCTGTTTTGAATGATGACTTTATTTGAAAAGTCTAGACAATTGTCCTGTAGAATGGTCCCCTTCTGTGGCATGCTGTCTGTACCTCTCTATCATCCTCAGCCCCCTTCTGACACCACCCATGGCTACCTCATAGTGTGACTTCTATCCAAGCAGAGGTCTGAGACTAATGAGATTTTGTTGAATGATTGAATGAATTACGGATTAGGTGTTCTCCCAGGTCTAACTTTTACTGAACTTGCACTTGAGGAGAGCCTCTGCTGCCACCTGACTTCTCTATCCGCTTGCTCGCTCGCTCAATGTAGAAATCGTCCTATGAGTCGTGTCCATGTGATCATTCAGGCAGTCAGTCTAGCTGATTGGAGAGGACGCTCCAAATGAATTGTGTTTGCCAGGTCTGCCCCAAGTCTCAAAGTCAAAATCCATAGTTTTGTTTTGTTTTGTTTTGTTTTTTTATTTATGATAGTCACACACAGAGAGAGAGAGAGGCAGAGACATAGGCAGAGGGAGAAGCAGGCTCCATGCACCGGAAGCCCGACGTGGGACTCGATCCCGGGTCTCCAGGATCGTGCCCTGGGCCAAAGGCCGGCGCTAAACTGCTGCGCCACCCAGGGATCCCCAAAATCCATAGTTTTTGTATCTGTCTCATACACTTTGGCACTTGGCTTGTCCTGGCAAATAAAATATTGTATCATCACCTTCAAAGACAATGTGCTTAGAAGCTCACACTCCTGCCTACTGTTGTGGGAGAGAAATCCAGTGAGAAACCCAGAAAGCAGCCTCTGTCCTTGTGTGCCTCAGGAACTGGGTTGTTCCCCACCTGCCACTTCACAGCCAGTGTCCCAGGCAGCTGTAGTGCTGAAAACCTACCAACTGAGACCTTGTGTTGGAGAAGCAGTAGCATGACCATTGCGACAACTTGAACCATCCCGTCACCTTACTGTTTTTTCTGATTCCAAGAGTAATAAGCTTGCTTGCAGTAAAAATTATTACAAATACAGATATATCACAGAAAGTGAAAGTCCTTTACAGTCCCAATCTCCGGCAGTAATCTGCATTAATAGTTGGATTATGTTTTCTGTTAATATTACCCCCTCCCCCAAAATGCTTAAAAACAGGAGATCATCTGCATACTGTTCTGCAGCTTATTTTTTAATTTAACACTGTATACACCTTGGGCATTATTATTTTAATTCCATCTTCAGGCCAACTGCATTTTAATCTTTGACCTGAGAAGAGGGTGGCAGGAGTTGGAGGTGAGGTCTAGAGGAGTTTATGGAGAGAAGCTTTGTTTGTAGGCAGCTCCACATTCCAGAGGTGGCCCGTGGCGGGTTCCTGTGACTGCCTTGTTTCCTCCTCCTAGTTTGTGAGTAAATTGCCAGGCCAGCTTCTCTTAGACATAGACCATAGGGAAAGGATCACTGCCTTCTCTCCTCAAAATTTGCTTCCTCTGCTGTCTGTTTCCAGGAGCTCTTCTCCCAAATTCTTAAATCTTCTCCTAACATTCTGCGTTGCACTTGTCATTTTTTTCCCTAGCTTTCTGACCAGTTCACTTATCCTCGTTTCATATTTCCTAAAATTGGAATGTGTTTAAGAAGTGGTCAATAAGTAGAATAGCTTTTGGGTTGATTTGCAGATGCTTTGAACCCAACCCAGGCTCAGAGACCACCTCTGTGCTAATAGGATCGCAGCTTTTCACTTTCTGCTATAGTTACATGATCAGGCTGGAAAGGGGCATGGATCTTCTGCAGCTGCTCTGGGGTCACCGCTAGAAGTCAGTAATATTTCTGCCTAGAACACTTAACACTCCCCCTCTTTTTTCCTCTATGTGGAAAATTGTCGGGGGATTGGAGCCTCTACTCCCCTGCTACAGCAGTGTGATTCCTGAGTGAAGAGAGAACATTGGCCAAGCTGATCTGAACTCTCCAGTGCACAACAGGAAGTAGAAATATTCAGTCCTGTCCAGAGTTCATCTTGCTGGAGTTGGGGGTAGTATTTAATTTAGAGCCTACTCACAGTCCTCCTGAGAAGAAATTCTCAAGCTAAGTATGTTCTCTGTACACCTCATTGTAGTCACTAAGTAAGGTTTTAAATCCCAGGTCTCTGGCCCAATTTAGAGCCAAAGTATAGGAAGGGGGAAACATCCATGTCCTACAGTATAGAAACCCCCTGAGGGAGCTTCCAAGCATCACTGTCCCCCACCCCAGAAGGCCTAGTATCCTGGAGGGTGAATGCCTCGTCTTTTAATAAACTGCCAAAAAGTTTTCCAAAGGGAGTCTACCTTTTCATATTCCCATCAGCAGGGCGTGAGGGATCTAACTGTTCCATATCCTCACTTGGTCATCTCATCTAGGCGCTCATCTGGGCGCTGCTGGATGTATTCACCAGGCCGGGGTCTCACTTATCAGCCACTGAACTAAAAATATCATTCTTTAGGAATGATTTTTCTGAATAATGTGTGATACTAGACCTCCTTGCCCCTTCTTTCTGTGATCTTTAACCTTTTTGTTTTGGCAGTGGGAGGGGGTAGGGTGGCAGTAGCAAAAATTATTTCCTATCTAATAGTCCTTTTCTTAATTGCTTTGCTTACTACTACTCTAGCAAGTATCACAGTGGGCTGAGAAAAGAAATTGTCCCAGGGAGAAGCAGTTTCATGTGGGCAGAAAGCCCCTGTTCTACATCTTGAATTCTAATACATTCAGACCATACCATATAAATAACTGGTAGGCCATGCTTTCATTAGTGCATCTTCATTTCAGTTTGTCTCAGTGGAACAAAAAAGTCCCTGCAGTCAAGGAAGCCTGGCAGCTGTTTAAAATAATGACGCCAAAGATGGTCGGCTATCCCATTAACTCTCCCCATTTTCTAATACGCGTTATTGAGTGCCTGCTTGATCCAGGTGTTGCACTGGGTACTTGGCATTTGTGACCTCATTTCACCAGAGATTGTTTTGTTGCTCCAAGAACCCAAATGTGGCAGGAAGCTGGCCATTGGGAGGGGTCAGTGTCTTTTATCAACCATAGGACGACCCTATGGTATCAATAAAGTATAAGGTTAGCTTGGCTGGAGAGACATTGACAATCCACTACTCTCTTGGAAGGACTCTTACCTGGTGACCAGACCAGGGCTTAGCCTTTCAAGGTAACACCTACCTGGGCCCAGTATTGCAGCTGAAATTCTTTTTTTTTTTTTTTTTCCAATCTTTATTTAAATTCTAGTTAATTAACATATTTATTTTTTTAAAATTTTTTATTTATTTATGATAGTCACACACAGAGAGAGGCAGAGACACAGGCAGAGGGAGAAGCAGGCTCCATGCACTGGGAGCCCGACGTGGGATTCGATCCAGGGTCTCCCGGATCGCGCCCTGGGCCAAAGGCAGGCGCCAAACCGCTGCGCCACCCAGGGATCCCAACATATTTATTTTCAAACCCCTTTCCTACAGGCCTGGAATTGAACCATAGAGCAGAGCCTTGGGGTTTCAGTGCCTATACTGAGGGGCCTCTTTATTTGCCTTTCCTACAGGGCCTGGAATTGAGCCACACAGCAGAGCCTTGGGGTTTCAGTGCCTACACTGAGGGGCCTCTTTATTTGCTTTCGGGGGCACTGCTTCTCCGTGGGCAGCAGAGATCAGGTCAAGCTTGACCTCTCTGGTTCAGTGGGAGAATGCAGGATATGGCACCAAGTGGTTATAGAAAGATAGAAACTTCCTGATAAGTTATTAGTAGGTCTAAAAATTTTTAGCTTACTGACTTTTTTGTTGGAGTTAGGGAGAAATCTGCAGGTTTCATTTATTCAACAGATATATATCTATAGATATAGATATATATAGATGTATCTATATATATACGTATTTTAAGATTTTATTTATTTATTCATGAGAGATACAGAGAGAGGCAGAGACACACAGAGGGAGAAACAGGCCCCATGCAGTGAGCCCGACGTGGGACTCGATCCCAGGTCTCCAGGATCACACCCTGGGCCGAAGGCGGCATTAAACTGCTGAGCTACCGGGGCTCCCCTTATTCAACAGATATTTATTGACGTGTGTGTGTGTGTGTGTGTGTGTGTGTGTGTGTGTACACATAATTCATTCAACAGATATATACTGACATATATATAATTTTAAAAAAATATTTATTCATGAGAGACACAGAGGGACAGAGACATAGGCAGAGGGAGAAGTAGGCTCCCTGCAGGGAGCCCAATGTAGGACTTGATCCCTGGGATCACGACAGTCAACCACTAAGCCACCCAGGTGCCCCTTTACTGACTATATTAATGAAGCTAGGACCTGGGTTAAACTAAAAGTGTCCCCCATGATGTCCAAGGGTGGGAGAGATAGACATAATCACATAAATGCATAATTGATTCAGGCAAGAAACATTATTGGATTTTAAAATCACTGGGGAAGGGGATCCCTGGGTGGCTCAATGGTTTAACGCCTGCCTTTGGCCCAGGGCGCAATCCTGGAGTCCCGGGATCGAGTCCCATGACAGGCTCCTGGCATGGAGCCTGTCTCTGCCTCTCTCTCTCTCTCTCTGTGTCTATCATAAATAAATGAATCTTAAAAAAAAAAAAAAAAAAAAAAAAAAAGCTAAAATGTACATTTACCATCCTGCTCTTAGGTATTTGCCCAAGAGAAAGGAAAATATATTCACACAAAGACTTCTATTCAGCTCTTTCTAGCAGCTTGGTTCATGAGAGCCAAACTGGAAACCACCCAGTGTCCATCAAAAGGTGAATAAACAAACTGGTCCATCCATCTACTGGAATACTACTCAGGGGCCAAAAGGAAGAATTATAGCTACACACAGCAGCATGGTTGAATCTCAAAAGCATTATATGTTGACAGTGATTCAAGCCAGACACAAAAGACTACCAATTCTGATTCCATTTTTATAAAGCTCTGTAAATGCGAACTAATCTTTAGTAATAGCAAGCAGATTAGTGGTTGCCTGGGTGCAAGGAGGGGCAAGAACTGATTGCAAGGAGGCATGGGAAGAACTTGGGGATGACGGAAATATTCTAGATCTTGATTTTGGTGATAACTTTATTCATGTACACATTCAAAACTATCAAATTGTACACTTTAAATGGATAGAGTTTATCATATAAATTATATATATATCTATATAAATTATATGGCAGTAGTTAATTTTTAAAAACTAAAAAGAAAAAAAAAATCACTAGGGAACAGTCCTAAAGGAACTTGATATTTACAGTCTCAAAATACAACCCAACACATTAATCACCAAGAGGAAATATACCTTTATACTGAAGAGATCTGAGGGTTACCACCTTAACAAAGTGACAAGACCTGGCTTCCCGGCTGGTAGTTCAACTAAACTTTGTATCTCTTTGCTGAAAATATTTAACCTGAATCTTACATGAAGAAGTAATTAGACAAATCCAGAATGTGATAGCTTTCTTTTTTTTTTTAATGTGATAGCTTTTAGAAGACAATTGGCATGGACTCAGTAAAAAGGTTTGTATCACAAAAAAAGAAAGCAGTTTGAGAGCCTAATGCAACTTCTGTGTTTATAACATAAACTTCAGCTTAAATTGGCTAAGCCTTATTTTTCTATTCCTTCTACTTGGGAATAAAAACAGTAGTTCCTTCAGAAAGAGTATTTGAGAATTAAGTGCACTCCGTTTGATATGTTCTTACATTTTGCCTGGTACACAGTAATCATTCAGTTGATGTTAACCATTGTTTTGGTGGCTTCTGTCACTGACTTGCCATGGTTGCAGAAATCCAAACAAGACATCTCCCCCAAAACAGTAATGAATGAGATTGGACAGCATCTATTGGCAGTTTTTAAAACTTCTCATTGGTGCAGCCCCAGTGGCGCAGTGGTTTGGCGCAGCCTGGGGTGTGATCCTGGAGACCCGGAATCGAGGCCCACGTCGGGCTCCCTGCATGGAGTCTGCTTCTCCCTCTGTCTGTGTCTCTGCCTCTCTCTCTCTGTGTCTATGAATAAATAAATAAATCTTTATTAATAAATAAATAAATAAATAAATAAATAAATAAATAAATAAATAAATCTTCTCCTTGAAGTATAGCATCCATTAAAGAAAAGTACTCCCATCATTAAAATACAGCTCAGTAAACCACCACAAACTGAACACAACTGCGTGACCAGTTTAGGAAAGATGAAGATGAGCAGTTCCCCCAGAAACTTTTCACCAGGGATTATCACTATTCTAGCTTCTAACATTATAGAATAATTTTATTTAAAAAAAAAAAAGAAGAATTTTGTTTGTTTTTATGCGTTAACTCATACCACATGTGCAGTTTTGTGCCTGGCTTCTTTTCTCAATGTGATATCTGTGAGATTCATCCCATGGTTGAATTCATAAATTCACCCATGTGATTGGAGATCATTCTCATTGCTGTATACTCTTCCATCACATGAATAATCCACTATTTATTTATTCATTCTGCTCTGCATGGACATTTGGGTACTTTCCAGTTTGGGGCGATTGGAAATAGTGCTGCTGTGAACATTCTTGTACATTAATTTGGGTGCATTTGTGTGTACTCGTGTGCTTCAAGTATATACCCAAGAGTGAAGCAGCTTTTAATAATTAATTTTAGCATGTTGAACATGATGATTTAAAAGACCTCTATCAGTCCCTGAAGTGATGATAATATGTGAAGCTTGTGAGCTAAAGCATTAAGGGTTTCTCTTTGCTACATATTCATGGCTTTGTGTTTTGTGTCTTTTAAGGAGTAAGGAGTGGTTCTGGTAAGGGGGTGTGTGGGTACACAAAACAGCCTCACATATTCTTTTAGCAGCTGGATCATTCCTGTTTACAAAGTGTGCCTGGCTGAAAGAATCTTGAATTCTTCCAATACCTTGTGATATAACTGTTTTCTTTGCTGGGGTTCTGTCTGTGGTGTTGAGATTGTGGTTAGCACAGATCTTTATAACCCAATGGTTTTTACTTGTCCATTGTAGGCCATTGCTCTCTGATTAAATTTTGGCTATTTTGCAGCACAGATAAGTAGGTGTTCTTATTAATACCTGCCAGTGAGATTCTAAAATGAAAGGTTCAGCCCCGGGGAGGCTCAGTTGGTGAGGGGAGGAAGGGTGAAGCTTCAGAAGCAGGGGTGTCTTGAGGGTGAGCACCAGGCCCTGTAGCCATGGCTTGAGGGCTGTGGCTGTAATTCAGCTTGTCTGCATCATTCGCAGGTCAGAGGTGGCCCTCATCTCCTCTGTGCAAATGGAAGCCCTCTATAAAAATGGTCTTTGACAGATACTTAGAGCTGTGACCTTCCTCCTGATTTAGCTCATTTGCCTGGGTAAATGAGCAGAGTGCTTTCTGCGTGGCAGATTTAAATTTCACCACTAATTGAGGGTAGTCATCTTTAGGGAGAAATGCTTGCCATTAGATCAGAGGCCTTTGGGAGACAGCCTGGCAACAAACACATCAGGGCAGATTAAGGCAGGAGGTGGAGATGGGTGAGTACAGAGCACAACTGTTAGTAACTGTGGGACAGGCCACAGAGAAGCCGACTGAGGATTTCTGCTACATGCATGGGAGGACCACACGCACTCACACACATGCACATGCCACATACATGTCATGGAGGTTTTGGTAGCCTTCTTTCCCTATTTGTCTTGCTACTGGATAAATCTGTACAGGATGAACCCAGAGCAAAGTGCCTGGATTCATATCTCACTCTGCTCCTTGTGAACAAATGTTTAACCTGGACATGACTCCGTTTCCTTGACGGTAAAATGGGGATGGTAGTACCTTGAATCATTGAGATGGTTCAGTATGTTCAAGATCTTATGAGAGGGAGGAAAGAAAGAAAGAAAGAAAGAAAAGAAAGAAAGAAAGAAAGAAAGAAAGAAAGAAAGAAAGAAAGAAAGAAAGAAAGAAAGAAAGGGAGAGAGAGAGAGAGAGAGAGAGAGAGAGAGAAAGAAAAGAAAAGAAAAGAAAAGAAAAGAAAAGAAAAGAAAAGAAAAGAAAAGATAAGATCTTATGAGAGTACTTGGCAGGGTCATCAGGGATAATTAGCGTTTCCTGCGGCTGCTTCTGATGCCACTGTAGATACTGTCCAAGGGGCACCTAGGTGCACTTTCCACTCTAGGTGGACCTCGAGCCTCGCAGGAGTCCTCATTTTCCAAGCCCCTGCTGCCCACTGGGCATTGTGCCCTTCACTAGCAAGGTCTGGTTCAGGCTTCTCTTCTCCTTCAGGGAGAACAGCCCAAGTGACTCACTCTCCCTTCTCAGATCCTGAGGGCCAGAGAGCAGAGCAGCTCAAGCATGGACTTTGGAACCCATCACACTCATTTTAAAATTTCAGCTCTGCTACTTCTCTTGGCTCAACTGCCTCAGCCTTTGAGTTCTGTGCCTTCTGCGTAAAATGCAGCTAATGGTAATACCTACCTTATTAGGATTGTGAGAATTGAATGGAATCATGACATTAGCTGCTTGGCCTGGTACATAGTAAACACTCGGCAAAGGGGAGCCCTTGTTCTTTTGTGGTGAAATTGTCAGTGCTGACTTCTTGTCTTACTTGTCCTCTGATTATTTCATGGGCTGGTTTTGAATCCTAGTTTACATGTTCACACTTCACAGGCAGCCTGTTGTTTTAGATCTTCTCCATGCTTACTTGACCTGTGATAAAGACTTGGGAATCTTTTTTTTCCCACAGAGCTCTCCTTAGCTCCATTTTATCTCATTCTTTAGGTAGGTAGTACTCCTGTGTATTTATTTCTCTACCTGGTTCCAGAGTTCCAGGGACCTGGGGTACCTAGAATTGTGAGGATGCTATCCTTATTTCATTCATTCAGCTCTTATATACTATGTGTCATGAGCTATTCAAGTTGCTAAGGATGCAGTATTGGACTAAACAGATAAAAATCCTTGTTCTCGGGCAGCCCCGGTGGCGCAGCGGTTTAGCACCGCCTGCAGCCCAGGGCATGATCCTGGAGTCCCGGGATCGAGTCCCGCGTCGGGCTCTCTGCATGGAGACTGCTTCTCCCTTTCCCTGTGTCTCTGCCTCTCTCTCTCTCTCTGCATCTCTATGAATAAATAAATAAAATCTTTAAAAAAAAAAAATCCTTGTTCTCATGCAGCAGACATTTTAATCTAACAGGGGAGGCAGACTGTAATAAATAAAATATATATAAAGAATCTTGGTGATTAGTGCTCAAGAGGATAAAAATGGAGCAGGAAAGTGGGATGTGAAATGTCTGGAGTAAGTGTTAAAATTTTAGATATAGGGAGCGGGGGGGAGAGTCGCTTTTGATGACAGCCTGATGGAAATGAGGGAGGGAACCATTCCATTACCTAGGGAAGAACCTTCCAGACAGAAGAGCCAATGTGAAATTCCTAAGAGTGGAACATTTCTGGTAAGGGCCTTGGCTTTTACTGAGTTGAGGTAAGGAGTCACTGGAGGGTTTTAAGTGGAGGGACTGTATTTGGCCTTTGCTCAATAAAATAACTCTGGCCACTGTATAGAGAATAGTCCTGACCCTTAGGGACTTGAATGCTCTTGATCTCCTTGCATTTCTGCGAATCTTCCTCCATTCTGCCCTTCCTTTCTTTGGATGTGTTACCAGTCCCCCCATATTGCTGGCATGGGTTGACCTAGACCCTTAGTTAAGACCTGAAGCATAGAGGGGTATAACAGAGCAGGGGGTGCCGGAGGAAGCCTGGGTTAGAGCCCAGAACTGGGAGAATGCAAGAAACGGTAAGCAGGTGGGTCAGCCACCAAACCTGGCTTGCCTTGCCTACCTCCTCTTCACAATTTCCAGTTTCACACATCCCCCCCACCCCCTGCACCTGGCAAATCCCCACTCTTTCTAAAGCCTTCATACTCTAGATATGCCTCTCTTACAGCACATTTTACTTCGTATTAGGGTTAATAAGGCCATAAAGGTGGGGCCCTTGATCCAAATCGATTCATGTCCTAAGAAGAGACACAAAAGAGCTCTCCCCAGAAACTGAATTGGCCAGTACCTTGATCATCTTGGACTTCCCAGCCTTCAGAACTGTGAGAAAACCTATTTCTGATGTTTAAGCCCTCTACTTTTTGTATGGTATTTTGTCATGGCAGCCTGAGCAGATGCATACCGATGGCTAGGTGTTTGATAGAGGCATCAGAACTCTTAAGATCCTTGAGGTGGGGGCCAGTTCTTTCTTGATTTATGCATCCCGTGGGGCCTGGCTCCCCATGACCTCAGTCAGGGATCTTTGTGTTCACATGGCCAGAAGAAAGCAATTGGGTCAGTAAGAATGGGAATTGAGGCAACAGAAAGTCAGAAGGCCTAAGACTGGTAGAAGGAGACATGGAAGAATGCCACTTGAGAATCCTGGTCTGAAAAGATAAGCTTGCTCTTTTGTGTAGGGCCTGGCTCTCAGGTGGTTTATTTGTTTGAAATGTAAGCTGACTTGGGTATCAGGCAATTGAATCCCACTTTTTCAAACAGAGATGGTGTAAAGGCCCTATGATTTCACCCCTGTTTGCCTTCTTTCACTCCTGGCTGGAATCCTTTGGCTATTTGAATTTGGTGGCCTCCCAGCAGTTTGAAGAAAAACAAACTCACACAATTTATCTTTTCACATAAGCTGCAATTTGGTTGAAATAAGACCTTTCTAGTACGTAGTCCCGAGCTTCTGATAACTGCAACTACAACCAGTGTTTCTGTTTTGTGATCTGGTTCTTTTTTGTGTTTCAAAAGCCACAACAGAAAACTCTTTCTTCTGTTGTGGTTGTCAGGAGTCAGCATTTGGGCCATAGCAGCAAGAGAGTGTTTATGTAGAAACTTGGTCTAGGATGGAGGATTTCATTTCCTAGCCAAAGAATGTGTAAAGGACCCCAAATCTGGGTAAATGCAAAATTCTTCTGAGTCTTGAAAATGTAGGTTATGTATTTGTTGTTGTTGTTTTTAATATCCTTAAGACTAGGATGAGGAAAAAATAAGGTGAAAATACCTGGCCTGAAGTGAACTAAATATAAAAGCCCTTGATTCTAAGAAGCCCTTGATTCTCAGCTGCCCTTCTCCATCCAATACCAGCTTTAGGGGAGGGTCATAGACGGCACATTAAGTAAGGTTTGGGTTTTTTTGTGTTTTTTTGTTTATTTGTTTGTTTTTTAGGATTTTATTTATCCATGAGGGGGACACAGAGAGAGGTAGAGACACAGGCAGAGGGAGAAGCAGGCTCCACACAGGGAGCCTGATGTGGGACTTGATCCCAGGTCTCCAGGATCACTCCCTGGGCTGAATGCGGCGCTAAACCGCCGAGCCACCAGAGCTGCCCACATTAAGTAAGGTTTTTTTTTTTTTTTTTTTTTTTAAGATTTATTTATTTATTCAGAGAGAGAGAGAGGCAGAGACACAGGCAGAGACACAGGCAGAGGGAGAAGCAGACTCCATGCAGGGAGCCCGATGAGGGATTCGATCCCGGGTCTCCAGGATCACGCCCTGGGCTGCAGGCAGCGCTAAACTGCTGCGCCACCAGGGCTGCCCTAAGTAAGGTATTAATGAAACGTCAATCAGGTCATGATCCCAGTGTCCTAGGATCCAGCCCCGCATTGGACTGCTGCTCTCTTTCTCAAATAAAGCCTTTAAAAAAAATAAGAAAAGTCAGCCTAGTTTGGGAAACATAGTAATGGTCTGAGAAGCACATCATCTGATGGCAAGAATGTGGTAGTAGCAGTTTTTAACAACAATAATGATGAGGATAATTAATATCTCAGAGGCCCAGTCCTGAGCTTTGTGAGTGTGACTTCATTGCATCCTTGCCGGGAGGGTAGATAGAGCCCCAGAGGAGAGCCCTTGCCCACACACAGCTAGCCTTTCAGCAGCCTTCTTAGCAACATTTATTTAAGGTCAACAATATCCTCCTAATCTGAACATCTCTATTTCACATTTCCTGTATTTTAGGTAAGGAAGCTTTATCTTCTGCATGATCTTGGAAGGGAAGGACATATGTATCATTTAAATTATACAAGCAAGATTACAGGGGAGAACCTCTTAAACCATCTGAAAAAATGGTTATCTTTTTTACAAAATGGAAATTGCTGTATTGCTGTCAGACTTTTGTTCTTGAACAATCTGAAGAACAAAGTAAAAATGAGCCTTAATGCTGCCACCCAGTTATAACCATCATTTAACAAGAAAGAGAATAAACAGCAGAGCAGTCAAGAACAACCCACTGAAACCATTCTGCTTAGTGCCAGGCCTGGTTCTGCCACCTCATCAGCTCTGTGACTTGCAGCAAGTAACAACCCTGTCTAAGCCTCAGCTTCCTAGTCTTTTAAATGGGGTTGATGATAAAAACAGTATTTTAATATATTCACATAGCCTTCTAGATTTGACCAGCTATTTCTACGCATTTGACAAATATAGTACTTGTGGATCACTCTCAACACACTAATTACAAAAGATTTTTAGTTCTTAAAAGCAGACCTTTTAATACTGTTGTTCAGATGGTACTGTCCCTCATCTTTTTTTTTTAAGTCTGATTTAAACTATTAAATGTATGGCTTAGATGATTTGTTCATCCAAATAGATTTTCTCCATTTCTTCAAATTTGTGTGGCAAGGTAATAGATGCAGGTATCAGAACATCTCACTTTCACTTCTGATCTATCATTCACTCAAAAGACAATGAGTGAGCATCTTCGGGACTCCAGAAGTCAGTAAACAGGACATAGTCCCTGCCCTTAGGAGTTAAGAAGTGAGAATGGGTGAATATGTCTGTGTACAAAAGACTGTGAAAACGCAAAAGAGAGATCTAGAGTCATTTCATCTCTCTTAATTCTTCAATGCAGAATAGAGCTAGTGTCTGCCTTACCTAAGCTACATGATGGGTGATATTGAAGATCAAAAGAGACATATGGAGGGGCACCTGGTTGGCTCAGTAGGTAGAACATGTGACTGTTGATCTCAGGGCCATGAGTTCCAACCCTGTATGTGTGGGCTACTTTAAAAAAAAAGATAGAGACTTGTGGACATGTTTATAAATTATAAAACTTTGTAGCTATTCTTGTCTTGAGGTCTGTTGGTCTCCTCTAATTTTAGAAGGAGTAAGGCCTTCATCTGTTCTTGAACAGGTATGTGCTAGGTGCTATAGCTCATCTAATCGTTACAACAGCCCTGTGAGGTAAACCCTGTAATGATGCCATGAAGATAAGAGGTGATTGACAGCCATGCTTTCCCAAGTAAGAAGCTGGATTTACCACAGCTTTGGTCTTATTTCTTGCATATCTTGCCTATTAAGAGGTTGGCAATGTAATCATTACCTGTACTACAGTGGCTCCCAGACTTTTTGATTTAGTGAGCTAGTACAGTCACCCTCAGCATTTTGGGGGTAATATAGGGTTGCCAAGCATACTCCATTCTGCCAGACAAAGATATTAAATTTTGTAAATTATTTATTAAACAAATCACTTGAAACTAATATTATTCTGTATGTTAGCTAACTAGAATTTAAACAAAAACTCAGGGGTACCTGGGTGGATTAGGTGGTGGGGCGTCTGCCTTTGGCTCAGGTCATGATCAGGTCCTGGGATTGAGCCTTGTATCAGGCTCCCTGCTCAGTGGAGAGCCTGCTTCTCCCTCTCTTTCTGCTGCTCCCCCTGCTTGTGTGTGCACACACACTCTCTCTTTCTCTGTGAAATAAATAAAATCTTTTAAATGAATAAAAACTTTTCAAAAACCCACTCTGTGGGATCCCTGGGTGGCTCAGTGGTTTAGCGCCTGCCTTCTGCCCAGGGCGTGATCCTGGAGTCCTGGGATGGAGTCCCACATCAGGCCCTGGATGGAGCCTGCTTCTCCCTCTGCCTGTGTCTCTGCCTCTCTCTCTTTGTGTGTCTCTCATGAATAAATAAATAAAAATCTTTGGGGGAGAAAAAAACCCCACTCTATTCGACAATTATTTTGTAAAAGTGAGAATATCAACCCCAAAGTAGTAGAAAAGATGATTTTAGAATACGTGCAAGTACACTTTTAATTTTTTTTATCATATGTTTGGTATGAAATGCAGGACAGTATGCAATGAAAAAACAAGTCTCTGTCTTAGTCTTCTAACTCAGGCCCCCTAAACTAGCACATTCCCTTTCTTTATGTAAGTTACAGGTGGCCCCTGTTCCTTGCTGAACTTTATATTTCTTCCCTACAGAATCTATTCCTATGTTTGTTTTACAGCTGAATTTTCTCTTGTTTCTTTTGGGTTCTGGGCTTTTGATATATTTAGGAAGGGTTACTCCACAAAGGATTATTTTTGAAAGTCTGCCATCATTTTTTCCTATATTTTATGGTATTATTTTTACCTAAAATTTATTTCGTGGAAGATGCAACGTTATTTCATTTGTGACAGCATTGTTGATTACATCATGCATCATCTTTCTTCCTGCCACTGATTTGAAAACCACTTGTAGTTTTCAATATACTTGTAGTATATACCAAATTCTTAATTTATTGGGGGTGTCTTTCTGAACCTGCTCATCTCACTGATCTAACTAGCTAGTTCTTATCCAGTCCATGTGCCAGAAATACATTATTTTATTTACTGTAGTTTTATAGGAAGCCACTTTGGGATTTTCTTGGCTTTTATTGCTTTTGTTTATTTTTCCATATGAACTTTAGAACCTGTTTATTTAGTTTTAAAAATAAACCTTTTGTAATCCTACTGGGATTTTATTAGATCATACATTAACTGGTTTTGTTTTGTTTTTTTTAAGATTTTGTTTATTTATTTGACAGCACAAGCAGGGGGAGAAGCAGCAAGAGGGAGAGGCAGGTGAGCAGAGAGCAACAATGCACAGCTCCATCCCAGGACCATGGAATCATGACCTGAGCTGAGGGCAGACCCTTAACCACCTGAGCCACCCAGTTGCCCCTGTACATTAACTGTTGATAACTTTATGTTCTGTTGTCTTTCGTGTTCTCAGTTTTAAGTTTTCTTCATATAGTTCTTGCACATTTCTTTTTTGATGCATGTTTAAAAAGGAACTTAAAGGGGGATCCCTGGGTGGCGCAGCGGTTTGGCGCCTGCCTTTGGCCCAGGGTGCGATCCTGGAGACCCGGGATCCAATCCCACGTCGGGCTCCCGGTGCATGGAGCCTGCTTCTCCCTCTGCCTGTGTCTCTGCCTCTTTCTCTCTGACTATCATAAATAAATAGAAATTTTTAAAAAGGAACTTAATAAGTGGGTATTTTAATAGATGAAGGTTTTGAATCTTGCATATTAACTTTGTACCCAAACTCTCTGCTGAGCTTTTTATTGCTTGTAATAATATTTCAAATGATTGATCCTGTTTTATTGAAATATAATTTACATACAATAAAACTCACCTATTTTGGGATGCCTGGGTGGCTCAGCATTTGGGCATTTGCCTTTGGCTCAGGGCATGATCCTGGGACCCCAGGATCAAATCCCGCATCGGGCTCCCTGCATGGAGCCTGCCTGTCCCTCTGCTTGTGTCTCTGCCTCTCTCTGTGTGTCTCTCATGAATAAATAAATAAAATCTTTAAAAAAAAAAAAAAAACTCACTTTATTTTGAGTATGACTCATAGTGAGTTTTGACAAGTGTATATAGTTATTTAACGATAATTACAATCAAGATAAAGAACTTCTTGGGTTTTTTAGGAAAATAATTTATAACATCTGTAAATAATTATCCTCTGCCTCCTTTTCCCTCTATTCCTCTTATTTTTCCTCCCACTGGACTAATTATAATGACCAAAAGTACCTCAGGACAATATTAAATAATACTAGTAATAGTGGATATTCTTACATTGTTCCTTGTTGATTTTTGGGATGAGATAAATGTGAGAGCTTGTGATCAAATGGGGGCCACCAAATGTGGGGTGACTCGACCAGGCAGTGGTGCAAGTAGTTGAAAGAATTCTCTTCAACAGAGCAAAGGAGATAGAAGTTTATTGAATACACCACAAAAGAGACTGTCTGCCACAGGGCGGGGGTGCGGGCAGTGTTGTAGTGAAAGGGGGGAGATGAGGAAGTATGGGAACATATGGACATGTAGAATTTTCCTTTGTTGGTACCTGTGTCCAGGTTTAAGTAGCCCATTGGTCAGCTGGGGCTTATGGATATTTCGCCTAATGGGCCTGTTTATATTCAGCTGGGGCTTTGGGGCTCACTCTGGGCCCTTTTGCCTTACTTGGGTTTCCATTTGTTTAGGTTGGTTATCTTAAAGCAGCCCCTACAATAAATAAATATTTTTTTTTCTCATTTTGAGGGATTTATTCGTCCACCCTTTTTTTTTCTTTTTTTTTTTAATTTTTATTTATTTATGATAGAAAGAGAGAGAGAGAGAGAGAGAGAGAGAGAGAGAGGCAGACATAGGCAGAGGGAGAAGCAGGCTCCATGCACCAGGAGCCCGACGTGGGATTCGATCCCGGGTCTCCAGGATCGCGCCCTGGGCCAAAGGCAGGTACCAAACCGCTGCGCCACCCAGGGATCCCTCGTCCACCCTTTTTAAAAAGATTATTTATTTGTTTGTTTGTTTATTTATTATTTGAGAGAACAGAGGGAGAATGAGGAGGAGAAGCAGACTACCTGCTGAGCAGAGAGCCCAAAGCTAGGCCCGAGCCCAGGACCTTGAGATCATGAACAGAGCCAAAGGCAGATGCCCAACCAACAGAGCCACCCAGGTGCCCCCATCCATCCTTTTTTATTAATTCTTTGGTTTTATTTTTATCAAGAGTGGAGTTAGATTATATTAAATGCCCTTTGAGCTCTTAAGAAATGGCAGTCATTACCATTTTTCTCCTTTGATCTATTTAGGAATATATTAGGGACGCCTGGGTGATTCAGTGGTTGGGTGTCTGCCTTCGGCTCAGGGCATGATCCCAGAGTCCCAGGATCGAGTCCCACATTGGGCTCCCCGCTAGGAGCCTGCCTCTCCCTCTGTGTCTGTGCTTCTGTGTCTCTTGTGAATAAATAAATAAATTTTTAAAGGAATATATTAAATTAATTTCTGCTTTTGACCCACCCCAGCAGTCCTAGAATCATACTTGTGATATAATGGGAAATAGATGTTTGTTCTCTGTCCCCAGATTCCTGTCACTTAGATCCAAAAACCTTTGGAACTTGGGAGTGATTAATGTCTTTTGTATGTTAATGAGATGACCAGTCACTGGGGTCCCTAGATAGCTTGAAGAAGGAGGCTGGTCACCTGGAAAACCCTATCCTCACCCTCTGGCGAGGAACAAGTAACTGGAGAATGAGTCCACTCACCAGTGGGTGGGTGATTTAATCAGAATTACCAATGTAATGAAGCATCTGAAAAAAAATCTCTAAATGCTGGGATTCATAGAGCTTCCTGGTTAAGATATTGGGAGGGTGGTGCCCTCAGAGAGGTAAGGAAGCTCCATCCGTCTTCCCATATACCTTGGCTTCTCTTCCTTTCAGCAGTTCCTGAGTTGTAGGCTTTATAATAAACCAGTAGTAGTAAAAGGTGTTCCTGAGTTCTCAGAGTTGTTCGCGCAAATTATCAAACTACAGAAGGGGCTGTGGTTTATTTAGAGCTGTCGGTCATAAGTACAGGAGGGCCCCAAGACCTGTGGATGGCCCCTGAAACAAAGGCCGGGCTTGTGGGACTGACCCCTTAACCAGTGGAGTCTCTACTGACTAAGTAGTTAGTGTCAGAATTGAAGTGAACTGTACACCAGCTGGTGTCCAGAGAATTGGTCCCTGTGAGAAAAAACCCACACACGTTTGGTGTTGGAGGTGTTACGAGGAAAAGCAGATCATTTGGTCATTCATGGCATATTATTTTTAATGTGCTGCTGAATGCTATTTGCTAAAAGTTTTTGCATCCGTTTTCATAAATGCAGTTACTCTGTGGAGATTTTTGTTTCCTTTCGAATCGTCAGAAACATTTCTTGTCTTTATATTTCAAATGACAGTTTTATTGGATCTGAAATAATTGAGTTATTCTTTCTTTTGTTGATGACTTCATAGGCACAGTGCTGCTGTCTTCTAGTGTGAACCACGCATTGGGGAAATCTGAGGGAAGCCTCTTTTTTACCTGAACACCTTTTTTTTTTAAAGTTCATTAAATTTATTAGGACGTACCTTACTAATTGAACTAAATCACTTTTTCCTGGAACTTGGTGAGCCCTTTTAATCTGTGGGTTTGAGTCATCTTAACTTCTGTATGTATGTCCCTTACTGGGTTTTCAGCAATGTCTTTTCCTTGTGTTTTTTATTTCTATCATGGAAAAATATTTATATTTCTCTTCTACTTCTTTGAGTTCTGCCTATAAATATTCTATCTACTTTTGTTGCGTCATATCTTTTCTAAGTACTTGTAGCTTTGGTTTATACACTTTCACAGAGGGGATTGCATTTTTCATTTCTTTACAATTCATTGGAATATATTTTTATTTACTATATGGCAACATTTTGTGATCTATATTCTTTGCAGTTTTTCTTTTTTTTTCTTTCTTTCTTTTTTTTTAAGATTTATTTATTTATTCATGAGAGACAGAGAGAGAGAGAGGCAGAGACACAGGCAGAGGGAGAAGCAGGCTCCATGCAGGGAGCCTGATGTGGGACTCGATCCTGGGACTCCAGGATTAGGCCCCGGGGTGAAGGCATTGCTTAAACCGCTGAGCCACCCAGGCTGCCCACTTTGCAGTTTTTCTAGTAACTTCTTTCTGCTGGTAGTCTTTCTGGAGATCTTGGGTACTTTTTTATTTTTTTTTAATTGTGGTAAAATACACATAAAATTTTCTGTCTTGACCATTTTTTTTTTTTAATTTTTATTTATTTATGATAGTCACAGAGAGCGAGAGAGAGGCGCAGAGACACAGGCAGAGGGAGAAGCAGGCTCCATGCACCGGGAGCCCGATGTGGGATTTGATCCCAGGTCTCCAGGATCGTGCCCTGGGCCAAAGGCAGGCGCCAAACCGCTGCACCACCCAGGGATCCCTGTCTTGACCATTTTTAAATGTACCGTTCATGTATCATCAATGTGCTGGATCCTTTTTTGATTGTCATTCATCTTTGAATGAGGTGATTCCTTTCTTATGTAGAAATTTGTTAAAAAAAAAAAAATCTTTGGAGAGAAGGGCTGGCTTAGCTGGAGTTTTCCTTAAATATTCTGTATGTGAACTCTGCTACTAGCCTTCCTCCCCCTCGATGCCCTCCACATCTGGAATCAGTGGTTGTGATGCCCCAGGCAGATGCCCCAGGCATCTCTCTGTTGCCCTGCCTCCCTAATAGACTGCTTCCTGTAGGTTTGACTTGTGTTACGTGAGTCTTCATGCCAGATGGATCTGCCTCAGTCACCCCATCCCTGAGCCAGTTCCCACTCGTTGAAACAATGGATTGCTGGTTTTGCCCCCTTAGAATGAAGCGATTACTTTTCAGAAATAGGCTTGCACGCTTTGTCCAACATCTGTAACAACAGGCTTTCTCTTTCATCACTTTCCCACACCCTCATCTAACCTTTACAACATTTGGCAGTTCTTACTCCTGTATTGGGGTTTGGGGTCACACATGTCTCTAGTTTTGTCAAAGATGTGATGTTTCTGTTACTCTTCTCCTGGTTGCTTTGTGTGATTCTCTGGTGAAGAAAGGGGTAAAGTCGTCTTTTTCTGCCGTCTTAAGATGAAGTACAGTCTTCTAACTGAAAACAGTTTTAAACTTTTTAGGGGGGACGCCTAGGTGGCTCAGCAGTTGAGCATCTGCCTTTGGCCCAGGGCATGATCCTGGAGTCCCGGGATGGAGTCCCACATTGTGCTGCCTGCATGGGGTTATAGAAGTAAACTTTTGTAAACTTTTGAAAAAGATTTTATTTATTTATTCATGAGTGACACACAGAGAGAGCAAGAGGCAGAGACAGAGAGGAAGCAGGCTCCTTACAGGGAACCTGATGTGGGACTCCACAGGACTCCATCCCAGAACCCCGAGATCACCACTCGAGCCAAAGGCAGACAGACGCTCAACCAGTGAGCCATCTAGGCGTCCCTGAAATCAGTTTAGCATTCTGAAAAACTCATTTTTTTTAAAGATACTTATTTATTTATTCATGAGAGACACACAGAGAGAGGGAGAGGCAGAGACACAGGCATAGGGAGAAGCAGGCTCCATGCAGGGAGCCTGACGCAGGACTCGATCCCGGGTCCTCAGGATCAGGCCCTGGGCCCAAGGTGACGCTAAACCGCTGAGCCACCTGGGCTGCCCTGAAAAACTCATTTTTTAATGGTCTTTATTTTTGCCTACTGATGAGAACTTCCTCAGTACCACTGGTTGGGAAATTGCTGCTTTTGTGTATTGAAAAGTAACCTGATCTTGTTGAGGGAGTGGCTTCGGGGTTTACTGAGAGGGTTATGTTTAGACCCTTTCCTGACTTCTCTCCATTAGCCTGGCTATTTCTGTCTTCCTCTGATTTTATTAGCATTTCAGTTGGATCTTTGTCCTCAAGCACTCATTTCTTCTGTATATATCACTCTGCTGAGAAACTTGAGGAACATGGATCTCCTCTACTACCAGGTGATTCGTTCTGCAGGAGTAAATGCAGACCATTCTCATCACCAAAAGAGGAAGTACTTTGTGAGCTTGTAGGTAACAGACCTGCAGGCCCCTGTGGCTTCCTCAGGTCTTGTAGTATGGAGAAATTCATAGCTTTTCTAAGATTTTATGTATGTATGTATGTATGTATGTGAGAAGAGGAGCAGAGAGAGGGGCAGAGGAAGAAGCAGGGGCTCAATCCCAGGATCCTGGCTGGCGTCATGACCTGAGCTGAAGGCAGATGCTTAATTGCCTGAGCCATCTAGCCACCCCTCTTTTCTTTTTTTAATGCCCCCTTTTTTGTTTGTTTGTTTGTTTGTTTTAAAGACGTATTTGGTTGTTTTAGAGAGAGAGACTGAGCGAGAGCAGGAGCAAGAGAAGGAGAGAGGAAGAGAGAGAGAGAGAGAAGCATATTCCCCCCACTGAACGTGGAGCCTGAGGCTGGGCTCAATCTCAGGACCCTGAGATCACAACCTGACCCAAAATCAAGAGTCAGACACTCAACCAACTGAGCCACCCAGGCTCCCCTTGTTTGCTTATTTTAAAGTAAATTGCCCCTACTGTGGGCCTCAAACCCATGACCCCAAGGTCAAGGGTCCCACACTCCACCAACTTAGCCAGCCAGACACCCCCGTAGATTCATTCTTTACATAAAGAGAACAAAGTTCCTTTTGAAAGAATAGATTTTCTTTTTTACCACAGCCTTAATTATTACCATTTCTGTAGCTAATTTTTCTTTTGCAGTTGTCCACTAAGTATCAGTTGGGTCAGGCCAGGTTAAAATTTCAGTGGCTTAAAGGAGCAGGCTTTTTTTCTTGCCCATATTTGTCCTGGAGGCTCTGCTCTGCATTTTGTTCACTCAGGGACCCAGATGATAGAGCAGCCACACTCTTGCTGGGTACAAGAAGAAAAGAAACTTGTGGAGGATCTCATTCCAGCCATTAGTGCTTCACTTCTACTCACCTACTCTTAGGGCATTGATCAGAACTGGTCACATGGCTTTGCTCACTACAGAGGGACAAAGGAGTTCACTATTCTTGTTCCCAGGAGAGTGGGATCTTGGGAGAAGCACTAGTGATGATCACAGACACCTGTTAGGTTTTTTTTGTTTTTTGTTTTTTGTTTTTTGTTTTGACACCTGTCAGTTGTATCAGTAGAGTTGGCAGATGTTCCGTTTAGAATTTCTAGTGTTTGGATTTGTACATTTTTCTTTTAGCACAGCAATAGAGTGTAATGTCTTCCCAGTTCTGCATAGAACTTCCTGGGTGATCATGCAGAGTGAAAATATTCTGAGCTAATCTCTTTGCTCTTTTCTGCATGATCTTACTTAATCCTCCTACAGTCCTATGAGGTAGAAACTACTATTTTCATATTGTAATGATGAGCTGGTATTGAGGAAAATTAAATCATTTGCCCAGAAGTGGGTTAACTAATAAGTAGCAGATTCATCTCAATCTTTTTTTTTTTTTTTTAATTTTTTTTAATTTTTATTTATTTATGATAGTCACACAGAGAGAGAGAGAGAGAGAGAGGCAGAGACACAGGCAGAGGGAGAAGCAGGCTCCATGCACCGGGAGCCTGATGTGGGATTCGATCCCGGGTCTCCAGGATCACGCCCTGGGCCAAAGGCAGGCGCCAAACCGCTGCGCCACCCAGGGATCCCAGATTCATCTCAATCTTGATCTAATGATCTAATTCCAGAGCTCAAGCTTTTAATCTTATTTATTTGTATCTTAAGGCTTGAGTGTCCCCAACTTTAAAATGAGAGGTTTATTAGACTAGCTCTCTAGACAAGGGGCTTGCTGACTTAAAAATTTGCCCACCTTCTGATAACTAGTGTAGCAGTTGTTTGTCTGTGCTTTGAAATGCTAGCCCTAACAAGATTTGGCCTTTCCTGGAAGCAGGGAACCAGAACCTACTACTGAATAATTTTAAAATGGAGATCTTGATATGGCAGGGAAACATGATATATGGCAATACAAGTTATATTTCTTTGCCCAGTTGTAGCATGGACCTTGACAACCAGACCTCCTGGTAGCTTGTTTCTGATCAAAATGTTCAGAACCAGCATGCTTTGTGAGTGGAGGATATATGCACAGTAATAAATCAGGTGCTTTCTTTGGTCTTCTAAATAAATTCAACAGTTAGGAGACCAGCTTTTTTTTTTTTAAGATTTTATTTATTTATTCATGAGAATACACAGAGAGGAGAGAGAGAAGCAGAGACACAGGTAGAGGGAGAAGTAGGCTCCATGCAGGGAGCCTGATGTGAGACTCGATCCCAGGTCTCCAGGATCACACCCTGGGCTGCAGGCAGAGCTAAACCGCTGAGCCACAGGGGCTGCCCAGGAGACCAGCTTTTAAAATAGGTTAAACTTTGTGGCCCCTGGGTAGCTCAGGCATCTGCCTTTGGCTCAGGTCGTGAGCCTGGGGCCCTGGGATCGAGTTCCACATCGGGTTCCCTGCAAGGAGCCTGTTTCCCCCTCTCCCTCTGCCTATGTCTTTGCCTCTCTCTGTGTCTCTCATGAATAAATAAATCTTTTTTTTTTAAGTGGATTTTTTGCTAGATTTTTATATTCTTTTTAAAGCTTGTGTTGTTTTTGTCGTAAAATGGGTATTCCTTATTAAAAATAATCACAGGTGTATGCGTGTCTAGAAATTGTGTATTCATGTACTGTTGGTAGGTATATAAATAGATATGTCTATTTAAAAAGATAATTTGATAGTAACTGTTAACAATTTTAAATTCTTATGTTCTTGGTCCTAGCCATTGGCCCTTCTGGGAATTTGTCCTATGGAAATGTTTGCCACTGTCCACAGAGTTATGTACAAGAATATCTGTTAACAGCGGAGAATGGTGCTTCCATCTACTGGAGTCTGAGTAGATGTTGAAAAGATGAGACTTAAAAAAAAAAAAAAAAAAAAAAGATGAGACTTAAAAAAAAAGATACAACTTATATGTATGTACAGTATGGAATTATGTCCACAGTTTGTTGTAAAGTGAGAAAAGCAGGTTATAAAATAAAGTATGTAGGGGTATCCCCGGTGGCTCAGCAGTTTAGTGCCGCATTCGGCCCGGGGTATGGTTCTGGAGTCCCGGGATCGAGTCTCACGTCGGGCTCCCTGCGTGGAGCCTGCTTCTCCCTCTGCCTGTGTCTCTGCCTTTCTCTCTCTGTGTCTCTCATGAATAAATAAATAAAATCTTTAAAAAATAATAATAAAAGAAGTGTGTAGTATGATCCCACGCATAAGGTAGAAGAAACCTTTATGTATGTGTTTATGACATGATGGGAAAATGTGAAGGTGCCTGGCTGGCTCAGTTGGAGGAACATGTGACTTTTTTTTTTTTTTTTTTTTTTTAAGATTTTTATTTATTTATGAGAGAGAGAGGCAGAGACACAGGCAGAGGGAGAAGCAGGCTCCATGCAGGGAGCCTGATGTGGAACTCGATCCTGGGTCTCCAGGATCAGGCCCTGGGCTGAAGGCAGTGCTAAACCGCTGAGCCACCCGGGCTGCCCCCTGGAATATGTGACTCTTGATCTCAGGGTCGTGAGTTCAAACTTCGGGTTGGGTGTAGAGATCACTAAAAAAGGAAAAGAAAAATGTCTGAAAATAGCAAAGATTTCGAGGGTGTCTTTCCAGGTGCCACTGGCAGAGTTTTGATAGGGATAGTAGTGGAAAATAGGACTTTCGGTATTTATGTATAATTTCTGCTCAGTGGGGAGTCTGTTTCTCCCTCTGCCCTCCCCCCTGCTCGTGCTCTCTCAATCTTTTAAAAAAAAAAAAAAAAAAAAACTGTAAAGTCACTTTCTCATTCCTCAGTGTTATCTGTTGTTAGGAGTTTGAATTGTTCCTTTGTAGAGATTTATTTTCTCTGCATATACATACACATAATATATTGCATATGCTACTTGTTTTGCCACAAAGGGAACAACACCAAATATCACGTTCTATGCCTTGTTTTTTTTCCTCACCTAAAAATACATTGTGGACATTTCCCATAATGGTAGGGAAAATGTCCTTCCTCCTTCTCCTCCTCCATTTCCTCTTCCCCCTTGCCTTCCTCCTCTTGTTCACTGAATGGTGTTTCTTGGTCTGGACAATACGTAATTTATTTACTCAGTCTCCTGTTGAAAAACATGGTTTCCAGCCTTGTGTTCTAAACAGTGGTGGCTGTCTACAGGTGTGTATATACACATATGTACACAGGTGTGCAAATGTGTCTGTAGAATAAATACCTCAGAATAGACTGATGTGTGTACACTTTGTATTTTGATGGACATTGCCAGAATGCTGTCCAGTATGTCACCCCCGTCTGCATCATATAAAGGCAACACCGTGGTTTTATTTATTTATTTTTTAAGGATTTTATTTATTCATGAGAGACACAAAGAGAGAGGCAGAGATACAGGCAGAGGGAGAAGCAGGCTCCATGCAGGGAGCCCGACACAGGACTCGATCCTGGGTCTCCAGGATCACACCCTGGGCTGAAGGCGGCGCTAAACCACTGAGACACCCGGGCTGCCCAAAAATAAAATCTCTTTTTAAAAAAACCTTAGAAATGTGTATTCTACTTCAGTAAAAGGCTGTTTAAAGCATCTAGTCCAACTCTTTCATATTAGATAAAACCCTAAGAGTTGAAAGGTTCTCCTCTCTCTCCCACTATATGCAGCTGAGGCTTCTTGAGAGCCTTGTGTTAAAAGCCAGAGCCCTTGCCTGTCTTGCCAAGACTGGACTAGTGATGCTCTTGGCACCCAGAAGTGCTGTGAATGTGTGATCATGTTTCTCACCCTGAGGCCCTTGAAGAATAGCATGTGTCTGAGCGGCTGCTGATGTTCAAATGGAGTTTCTGGTTTGATAGCTCATACCACTGTGTTTAGGGAAAATCCGCCGCACACTAAGTCTATAGACAGACACCAGAAAGGTTTGCTGACTGCTGAGAAAGGTTGTCTGTTATGCCAGGCCTGCCTTGCACTCGTGATTTCTCCTACTCACTCCATCTTCTCACTGCATCTTAATCTGTACTCTCTGCTGCTGCTTTCTTTCCTTTTTTTTTTTTAAAGATTTATTTATTTATTCATTTATAATAGAGAGAAAGAGAGGCAGAGACACAGGAGGAGGGAGAAGCAGGCTCCATGCCAGGAGCCCGATGCAGGACTTGATCCCGAGACTCCAGGATCACGCCCTGGGCCAGAGGCAGGCGCCAAACTGCTGAGCCACCCAGGGATCCCCTCTGCTGCTGCTTTCTGATCGTTTTTAGGCCAGTCCCTGTTTCACATAATTGTATCCTCTTCAAAATTATTTGCTAACAGTGAAAAGGAAACCGATTTCAATTTAACCTTCCTGGTCTGCTTTGGGAGGATGGTAGAGTGGTGAATTCCAAGGAATTATTTGCATGGTGTGTGGCTCCAAGATGGGAGATTTTCAGCATCCAAGATTCCTTTATTTTGCTGTGGAGATTGTATCTGGAAACCTTCTGGAAGTCAAAGCATAGTTGGATATTTGAACATTTCCTGTGGTCAAAAATTGTTGCCTTTGACTGGAGATTAAGATCTATTCTGAGCATTGCATACACACACTGTTGACTTTGCTAGTGCTGGTGGTAGCACATCTTTGTGGATGCCCTGTTTGATCATGAGTTAAAAATAATGGCTAAATTACAAGAGCCAATCCTCTTAATATAAGATGACCTCATGAACATGGTGTGTTCTGTGTCCTGATAATACCAAGAGATTTGTGTAAACCTCACCTGAGGTAAGTGTGTGAAGTCCAGACTGGCTTCCCCTTAAATCCTAAACATCTCTGACACATGGAGGAAGTGTTAAAGAAAGCTCTTGATCCATTCATTCTAAAGGGACACTGGTAAGTACAGCTCTGGGGGAGGGTTCCCAACATTCCAGATAGAATGTTGGAGTAAGTCCTTATTTTGAACTAGACAGGGCCTCCTGTAGGTGGGCTCTTTTTCCCTAGGGAATTCCCATGTTAGATCTTACTGCAGGGCGCTAGCCCACCTTACCACTTTCTTCCCTTTTGTTTTCCTTTATCCTGTGCCTGCCGCCCTCCCCTCTGGTCTCAGTACATCCATCTGTTATCAGAGGCCCAGTGTGAATCCTGCCTTCTTGCTGACCAACTGTCCTTATTATCTTTAAGTGTGATTTCACTTCTCACGTCTTTACCTTGTCTCCCTAAGGTACCATCACCCAAAAAGACACGGCAGCCCCACTGTACGTGGAATTCAGTAGAGTGTGACCTAGTAGTATGCTTTTGATAATGATTGATTGCTGTGGTACTCTATTGTTCTCATCATGCTATGTCATACCATATCACCAGAGATGAGATTATTACAGATTGAAAATTCAATTTCTGACTTACTTTGTGAACTTGAGCAGGTGACATCTTTGTCTTCTTTATACCATAGGCCACCCTCCACTGAAAAACTGGGATACAACAATTTTCAAGTTCTGACTGACTCAGCTGGTTGTGTCTGCATTTGGGATCGTATTTGCATGACAGGGCAGTTTCATTTCAGCAGAGGGCTTGATGTGGCTTGTTGGAGCTTAGAGGGATAAGATTTTACCTTGGGTTTTAAGGTCAATATGTGAATTGTGTAAGAAGAAAGAATAGGCCTGAGCCAATGTGGACCCATGGTAAGACAGTCTCAAAAACTTGCAGAAATGGACAATCCCGGTGAATCTTTGGTGGCCTGTCCCAATATAAAACATGGATTTAAAGGGATTTATTTCCCCTTCATATTTTCATCCAGTTACCATAATGCCATCTTTTGATATCCTTCCCTTATATTTTGTGTCATTCACTTTACTATTAAATCCTATAAATTCTTTTTAAAGAGTTTTGTTTTATAGATTAATTTTTTTTACCAAAATCGTATTTCCTAAGTTGTTAGTTTATAATGTGTATAGTTAGTCTTTTTCAACTCCACTTCTTATCCCCTCTCCCCCATAGCTCTTTTAACTAGTAAATTCTATAGCTTCGTAATGTTTAGTTTTTCCTATCCTAAGAGAGTAATCAAGGCCTGCCAATTCCCTTAGGTGCTTGGAGGTTCAGAAATGAATAGGACAGTTCAAATTGCCCTAGAAGGGCTCTCAGTCTAGCAAAGATTATAGTCAAGGCCAAGTCAGTAAAGGGAGTAGTTGGTTGGAAACCTTCCATCTTTCTCCAGCCCCCGTGCCCAGCTTCATTTATATACCCAGGAGCCCCCAGGGTCCACCGGGCAATCTTCCAACCTGCCCCTGTGTGATATTTTCTTTTAGATCTTTCAAGGATAGTTTTACTTTTTTTCTTTTTTTTGCCAAATAATCTATGTGGGGTTTTGTGGTGGGTTTTGTTGTTGTTGTTGTTGTTGTTGTTGTTTGTTCAGTGTATTTTAACCATTCCATTGAGATTTTTATTTGGTTTATGTTTAAAATGCAGTTGAACATCTTTGTGATATATGGTCTTTCAATTCAAGATCATGCTATTTGCTTTCTTTCTTTTTCTTTCTTTCTTGAGGATTTATTTATTGATTTGAGAGAGAAGGAGCATATGCATGAGAGGGTGAGGGAGAGAGAGAATCTCCAGTAGATTCCACACTGAGCACAGAGCCCAACATGAGGCTTGATCCTACGACCCTGAGATCACGACCTGAGCAGAAACGAAGAGTTGTTCTATTAATCGACTGAGCCACCCAGGCACCCCCATATTTTCATATTTAGTATCATTGCAATTGTTTGTCTTTACTTTCTAGGGTTGATGGGGTGGAGTGTACACAAATAAGTTAGTTTATCAATTGATAAATATTTGGGGGCCTGTCGAGTACAGGCATTGTTAATGCTGAGGAGATCCTGCAGGAATTAAAGGCTGGGTCCCATTGGAGAGATAACTGCATGGAAGAGAACATTTACAGTAACTAGTTCATGGCAGTGAGTCTGCCCAATGTCCACGAGGCTGAGGCATTAGACAGAAACTAGGGAAAGAAGAAAATATATCCCTCCAGCTGGCTTGGTACATGTCAGGGATGGTGGCCAGACCTGAAAGGTTTCTTGGATCCTGTAACAGACACTGGATGAGGGAGAAATCCTCCAGGCAGGGGACGTGGGCTGCACAAGGGTGTTGGAGTTGAGAGGTGCTGCTGACCATAGAGCTCTGTTGCCCTCGAGTCCTTTGAATGTCAGGCTCTGGCGTTTGGACTTGGCCGGGCCTCTTTGGACCCTCTGTCTGGGATCCCTAGGATCCCAAGGAAGTGCTTCTACGTGGCAGTAGGGGAAGGCAGGCCACCAGGTTTAGTTTCAGATTTCATTTGCAACAGAGATTTTGTTGTTCCCAAGAAAGCTTATCAACCCTTGCTATCACCAATGGGAAGGCAGGGTTTGAAGGTTTTCATCTTAGAGAACTTGCTGAACTGAAACAGCATGGAGCTCTCGGAGTCCTCTCTGTATTGTCCTCTCTGTATTTACCTTCCCGTATGAGTCACTGATTAGTCGGTCCTCAGGGGCTAGATTCTGGTCCCACCTCTGCATTTAGTCTGCCTTCTGGCTGGCTGATGGGTGTGGCCTCTCAGTAACTGGACTTGAAGCTTCTCCGCTTATGTCCTTCTTGGTCCTTTATCCCCACGCTGCTACAAATGGTTGTCAATAATAAATGAGATTGTGTTATCTTGCCCTGTTTAAAATTCTTCAGTCGCTCTCCATTACCTCCTCAACAAAGTTTTAATGCTGTTGCCATCAGGATCCAGTCGTCCCCCACCCCCCATTATCTAGCCTCACCTCTGGCCATTTCTTTCATCTGCAAAGATAAAATTCAGCTGTTCACATTAGAACTATCTGCATTCCTTAAGCTTTTGTGATACCCCTCACGTGCAGTGTCTTCACTTGCCATTCCATTTCAGGAGTCCCTTCCTGGAGTCCTTCTGTGACCTCCCCGCTGAGCCAGGACCCCCCAGCCCACCCACGTTCTATAGGGATCTGTGCAGTCCTCTGTGACCACTCAATCACACTGAACTCCAATTGTTTTCCTTCCTCAATAGATCCTAAGTTCCTTGAGGGAAGGGACTGGGTCTTCATCATTGTATCCAACAACTAAGGACACAGGGCTGTAATACATGGCTATGAATGACTGACTGGTATAAAGACATTCAAAAGACCTCTTTCCTCGGGCAGCCCTGGTGGCTCAGCGGGTTTAGTGCCATCTTTAGTCCAGGGCATGATCCCGGGGACCTGGGATCGAGTCCCACATCGGGCTCCCTGCATGGAGCCTGCTTCTCCCTCTGCCTGTGTCTCTGCATCTCTCTCTCTCTGTGTCTCTATGAATAAATAAATAAAATATTTTAAAAAAAAAGACCTCTTTCCTCAAAGTTTCCATTCAGTGGAAACACAGAATTGTATGCAATAAGTAGTAAAAAGATGCATAGAATACGAACCTTGAACAAGGTTGTAGTATCGGAGAAGAAACCTGTATTCTTAATGTAAGGGGTGGAGGGGGTACTGCTGAAAGTCCAGGGAACATGGGAAACTTCCGAGTTAAGGTATTTAAGTGGACAGAAAAGGAAGAAAGGGGACTGAGAGTCGGAACAGGGCAAG